>NC_132907.1:27011323-28362323 GCF_047675955.1 Chlorocebus sabaeus
GCTAGGTTCTGGAAGCACAAAATGAACTCAGAAACTTCTGGGGTCTTTAGCTAAAGAGAATACATGCTGAGTTGTTTGTGAAGGAAAACACAAAAGCACATGTATGGCAGTTTAAAAAGGTGTCTGCAAATCATTTGATACTCCTCCCATCTAGAGAATCTTAGTGATTCTATTGGAACCAATTGAACCTCATAGTGATGCCGTGTGATCTCTGAGGCCGGTTGGAAAAAGCCCTTGTCTGATTCTCTTGGGCCTTTCTGGAGAAAGTCTTCTACCATGTAGGAAGTCTGATTACCCTGAGACAGCCATGCTGGTGTAGATACCCTTGTTAGCCTCTGCCAAGCTCACAGCAGACATCTCAACTGCTGGACCTGTGCCAGATCTGGGCCTCAACTGCTGGACCTATGACAGTTGATCCTTATGTCACTGGAGCCCCAGTCAACATCTGACTGCAACTGCATGAGAGAAACAGCCTGGGCTGAGTACTTCCTGAATTCCCAGAAAACCGTGAACAAAATAAAATGATGGTTTTAAGCTACTGGTTTGGGGGAGTAATTTATTACATAGTAATTGTTAACCAGTACAACATCTTCAGTGATATTATTCTTAAGATAACTCATTCAGGCCCTGCACGGTGACTCATGCCTGTAATACCAGCACTTTGGGAGGCCGAGGAGGGTGGATCACTTGAGGTCTGGAGTTCAAGACCAGCCTGGCAAACACGGTGAAATCCCATCTCTACTAAAAATACAAAAATTAGCCAGGTGTGGTGGCAGGCATCTTATAATCCCAGCTACTTGGGAGGCTGAGGCAGGAGAATTGCTTAAACCTGGGAGACAGAGGTTGCTGTGAGCTGAGATCACGCCACTGCACTTCAGCCTGGGCAACAGAGTGAGACATTGTCTCAAAAAAAAAAAAGATAAGTCATCCAGAATCAAAGTTAATATAGAAACATTTGTATTTAATTATTTTCCCCAATGGTTATAGACTATGCTCAAGAAGAGAAAGATAACAATGGTGTAATTGACCTAAGAACCTCATAAGCAGGATCATGCAATGTTTAAAATGACTTTTTTTGTTTTTAAGTATAGCCTTGAAAAGTAGCTTAAGTTTCTTCAAACTAGAAATATATTCATGGAACATCAGTTTTCTGAAAAAACAACATTCAATTTAAGAAAAATAAAACCAAGATGACTCTTTAAATAATAGCTACAGTTGTGTTATTTCACATTATCAGTGCTTTTCAGGACAACTGAATTTTTTGGTTTTGTTTGAAAAAAGAAAAAAGTTATCCTGAGTCTTTATTTACTCTAACCACAGTGAAACACATTCTGGCCTAGGGATCAGAGGAAAAATATAGGAACACAAGAATAGACTCCTGCCCCTTACCCCTCCGGCCAGATTGTGTGGCACGTGTTCCTCCCATGTTAAATTCATACAGATTTTCAATACCGTAAGAATTCAAGTGCTCTATTCAATTAAAGGGTGGAGCATGATCCATTTCCTGTTAAGAATAGCAGCTTCATGACTCTACGGACAGAGCACTTATCTGAAGATGCAGGCTCCAGTCACTGCAGAACATGTACTCTAGCAGGTGACAATTTAAGGGCCTACCTGAGAAAGCAGCTAAAATTGCCTCTTTATTTTGGTTTCTTTCTTTGCTAGCTTGTAATTTCAGCCCTGACCAATCTTAAGAGTCACTGTGACCCCCTCAGGGCAGAGTTTGCACGAAGTCCCCCACCCATAGTACAAGGAGAGCCACTTAGGGGGCAGGAGGCAGGGAGGGGTCCATTCCCCATGGTAGGACTTGGGGGGATGTAGTTGCCTCCTCCCTGTCCCTGTCTCTTGCTCTTCGAAAAAATGATCTTAAACTCCAAAAAAAAAGAAAGAAAGAGAAGAAAGAGAGAGAAAGAAAGAAAGAAAGAAAGAAAGAAAGAAAGAAAGAAAGAAAGAAAGAAAGAAAGAAAGGAAGGAAGGAAGAAAGAAAGAAAGGCAGGAAGGAAGGAAGGAAGGAAGGGAGGGAAAGAAAGAAGTAGTCAAAGTCACTGTGTAGGTTGGGGAGGCTGCAAACGGGTTAAGAAAAATCAGTGTGGGAATTAAAAACACTAAATTAGCGTTGCAAATATGATACTTTTCAAAATCACTTAAACCTGCTTTTATAAAAGAAGGTTAATCTTTAACATTTGCATTCACCATGGCCACATGTGCTTGTGCTGCTGCCTGCCTTTTGCCATCTTAATTGCAATATTCACACACAAGTAGGGTAAGTGACTGTGTGTGGGTGGGGTTTGGAGGGTAGGCCTAAGCAAATAAACATAAAACTCACTCAGCGTCCTTTTGGGTTTGACATTAATGAATGGAACAAGTGGGGAGATACTATTTTCATGACTGCACTAACTACATGTGGTATGTAGTCTATTTGAAAAAAAGACAAATAGGACGGGCGCCATGGCTCACACCTGTAATGCCAGCACTTTGGGAGGTCAAGGCGGGTGGATCACCTGAGGTCAGCAGTTTGAGACCAGTTTGGCCAACATGGTGCAACCCCGTCTCTACTAAAAATACAAAAATTAGCTGGGCCTGGTGGCAGGCGCCTATAATCCCAGCTACTGGGGAGGATGAGGCAGGAGAATCGCTTGAACCCAGGAGGCGGAGGTTGCAGTGAGCTGAGTTGGTGCCATTGCACTGCAGCCTGGGCAACAAGAGGAAGGAAAAAGAAAGAAAAGAAAGAAAGAAGGAAGGAAGGAAGGAAGGAAGGAAGGAAGGAAGGAAGGAAGGAAGGAAGGAAGGAAGGAAAGAAAGAAAGAAAGAAAGAAAGAAAGAAAGAAAGAAAGAAAGAAAGAAAGAAAGAAAGAAAGAGGAAGGACAAATTAGGTGTTATCTAGACAACAAATTCACAGTTCAGTTTCTTTACATGGTGAGTCCTTTTTTTTGAAATATGCTTAAAATATCAAATTTTTTGAAATATGCTTAAAATATCAAATATTTGCCATATACCAAACTTTTAAAGGAATATCTCTTATTACAAAAACAAGGGCAAGTCTGTATCCAATAACATTGGTTCCCAAGCCTATGAAAAACAGACATTTTAAAATACACTTGCCTTTAAAAAAAAAAAAATTAATGAGGCCGGGCGCGGTGGCTCATGCCTGTAATCCCAGCACTTTGGGAGGCCGAGGCAGATGGATCACAAGGTCAGGAGATCTAGACCATCCTGGCTAACACGGTGAAACCCCGTGTCTACTAAAACTACAAAAAATTAGCAGTGTGTAGTGGCGGGCGCCTGTAGTCCCAGCCACTCCGGAGGCTGAGGCAGGAGAATGGCGTGAACCCGGGAGGCGGAGCTTACAGTGAGCTGAGATCGTGCCCACTGTACTCCAGTCTGGGAGACACAGCCAGACTCCATCTCAAAAAAAAAAAAAAAAAATTAAAGAAACTGTTAAAATTTCTCCCATTATGTCTCGTTTTCCCCTATGTTTGTAAGGTCTTATTCTTCTTTACTTGGCTCCAAGTTCCCTTCTTCTCTGAGATCTTGGGATGTTCTTGTGAATCCTGGTCTCTCCACGACTGGGCCCTCACTGACTTCACTCACTTCTCTGCATGCAATTCCAAAACTGTGCTGAAACCACTTGCTTATATCCTGTCTTCCCCATTAGACTGTGAACTCGAAGGGACCAAGGCCTGTGACTTATTTATCCATCTCTATGTTTCTATGTCCATTGTATAGCTCTGTGTGCAACAGGTGCTCAAGCAATGCCGAGTGTCTTGCCATTGGACCTGTCTGCTGTCACATCGTTAGCTGTGCATTTCTAATATGCAGTATGTCTCTTCACTTTAATCCTTGTGATTTTCCACTGGATTCTTTTGAGTTTTGACTCTGACTTTTTTTTTTTTTTTTTTTGACAGAGTCTCGCTTTGTCACCCAGGCTGGAGTACAATGGCTCACTGCAACTTCTGCCTCCTGGCAATTCTCGCACCTCAGCCACCCAGCCACCTAAGTAGCTGGGATTACAGGCACGCACTACCATACCTGGTTAATTTTTGTATTTTTAGTGGAGATGGGGTTTGCCATGTTGCCAGGCTGGTCTCGAACCCCTGGCCTCAAGTGATCCCCACCCCATCCTCTCCACACTGCCTCCTCTTGTCAAAGTGCTGGGATTACGGGGCATGAGCCATCACAACTGGCCTGATTCTGAGCTTCTTAATTAAGAAACAGAGATCACGTCAGCTGATGCGAGGCTTACAGAAATTGGTGTATTTTGTGTGTGTGTGCATATGTGTATGTGTGTTTATGTCTGTGTGTGGGTGGGTGGGCTGAGCATTGTCTACCTTTCTCTTGCTTTGCTCCTAATGTCCACAGCCCACCCTCACACTCTATTTTCATTCCTTCTCATTCTCTTTTTGGAGCATATCTGAAGGTGAGAAAACTTCATTGTACTACTATGTTTGTACTTGCCAAATACTATGCTGAATCCAGCTGCAATCCTTAAATGATCCTGAAGAAAGTGGTATACATCTAGTGCAAAATACATTTCCTTGTAATCTCTATAAGCATCCTCTTCCAGTTTCTAAGCATGGCATGATGTAAACAAAACTGTCCGAACTTTTTCTGACATAAAGAAACATAGCCTAGACATATTCCAAAGTCAGTACAAATCATCCTTTTAAGAATATCTAATGGCATGGAGAATGGTAACCAGAAGGGCGGGGGTGGGGGGGAAGGTATGGTATAAAGGTAAGTAGGATTGAATTTCATTTAGGTATGTTCATTTTTTTCTCTTTCTTTCTGTGTGTGCACGTGTGTATGTAAAGATTGAAAGGTAATACATAAGAATATAAGCAAGTGTTAATTGAAATCATGGGACTTACAATTACTTTCTTCATTATACTTCTTTTCTGCATCTTCTCAATTTACCAAATTATGATGTGCTTTTTTAAACCAGAAAAAAACACACACCAAAAAAACCTGAAAAATCTGAAAACAAAATAGAGTGAGACATTTAAAAGGAAATCTATTTTATGTGTTGTAGCCTGGGAAAGAAAGAAGCAAAGGGACTTTTTTAAGTGTAATTTTTTAAATGAAACATTGTTTTGAAATTTGCAAGAGTAGAAGTGTATTGAGGTTCCATTGGCTTAACCAATCAACCACACTGCCATCATCATTTCGTTTATTTCCCCTTCCCCATTTTTTCTTTTAAGTAGTTTCGGGTTTTTTGTTTGTTTGTTTTTAAGGATGCCAGTTATGCCTTAATCCGGTCGGATATAGTTTATGTAACTCGCCTTTTGTTTGTTTGTTTGTTTGTTTTCTTCCAGGATACTTTAGAAAGCCACAAAGCTAACGTGACAGCATTTTGGTTCTGCAAGAACCTGTCCTTCAACCCACCCCCCCACCCCAGCCCCGCAACCAAATATCCTATTGAAGTCTCCGTGAGCAAACATCTATCAATAGAAAAGCGATATGGTATTTACTCAACTTTTCTTGTGTCCCTTGGGTCAGAGAACAGACTTCAGTGTCTACGAGAAAGCCGGGCCTCGCCGGGCCTGGGCAGGCCAAGCTGCCCCATTGTGATTCAAGATTCGGGGTGTAAACAAATGCAGTGTTTAACAATCGCCAGTTTGCTTTTAATGTTTTATAGCCGTGACTGGGGCTCAGGAAGAACACAGTAGTGTCTTCTTCACTGGAAGCTGAAGTCGAGGCTTTATGTCGGATTTGGGCAAGCGGCACTGGCAGCTGCAAGCCCTCAATGGGCGCTTTCTAGTCGCAGAGCGGGCCGCCGCCGCGTTGCTGGGAGCCCGGGCCGGAGCCGCTCGGGAGGGAGCGCGGCGGGGGCAGGAGGAAGCGGAGCTGTCCAACCCGGCCCAGGCCCTCATCTCCCGTCTCCGTGACAGGTGCTGCGGAACAAGGAGAAAAGGGAGCCCTCCCCGCCCGCTCCCAAGCCCGGGCTCGGTGTCTGACACTAACTGTCGTGTTTTTTATTGCCTTTTTGTTTCAGGAATACAGGGCATTGGCAGGCAGAGATGGACCCTGTGGCTTGGGCTTTCTCTGCAAGGCCAGTGGGGATGAAACCAGTAACAAAGACCCTGACTTTGCTTAATGACCAAGACTCACTTAGATAACAAACTGGCGCTACTGTTGGCAGAGAGCCTTCTAGATGTTCGGTGCAGTGTGGCCTGTTAAAGTGGGAAGGAGGATTTGAAAGAAAGAGCTGTTTAAGTCATATTTTCTTACAGTCAAAGGAGATGATCTTCTCTTGGTTTGGACTGATCATTATTTGTTACTGTTCATTATTAATCGTGATTTACTGAGAAGTTTTATGTTCCAGGTACCGAATCATATACTATTCACTCACTACAATCCTGCAAAGCTTTGTTGTTGATTTTCTTTTTTTAATAAAAGAGAAAATTGAGTTTCAGGGAGGTTAAGTAATTTGTCCAACGTTATTACACAGCTTATAAATGGTACACCCGAAATCCAATCTTGGTATGGCTATAAAATAACTTTTACTCTTTCCATGAGGAACATATACCTTATGCCTTATACATTTCAAATTGAAGGTGCCAGGTGGCTGTGTCTTAGAACAGGTGAGTTGGCTATGGGAAAATAGAGTAAATTAATAATTCACATACGCTATAGTATCTGCTCTAACTGAGCTTTTCACGGCAGATAATTTTTAGGAAAAATTCAGTTAAGGTAAAATCATTAGGCAGGGTTGAAAAAGCCTCCCTTCCCAACATGTAAAGAATAAGAAAAAACCCTAGCCTCTGCTTCTTGAGCCTATGCAAAAATGTGTTATGCCGTTTCCCAACATGTAAAGGATAAGAAAAAACCCTAGCCTGGACTTCGTGAGCCTATGCAAAAATGTGTAATGACATCAGGCCATTGTCATTATTATTTTAAATAATTGCTTATTCATTAAAAAAATTGTTTTAGGCCAGGTGCCGTGGCTCACGCCTGTAATCCCAGCACTTTGAGGCCAAGGCGGGTGGATCACCTGAGATCAGGAGTTCAAGAGTAGACTGGCCAACATGGTGAAAACTCATCTCTATTAAAAATACAAAAATTAGCTGGGTGTGGTGGCGGGTGCCTGTAATCCCAGCTACTTGGGAGGCTGAGGAAGGAGAATTGCTTGAACCCTGGTGGAGTGGAGTGGTGCGGCGTAGCTTGCAGTGAGCCGAGATCATGCCACTTCACTCCAGCCTTGACGAAAGTGTGAAACAGAACAGTTTGAGATTTAAAGAACAATTGAGGATACTATAGGGTTCCCATGAACTCTCCAGCCAGTTTTGCCTATTACTGACATCTTACATTAATAATGAAATTTTTATAATTATTGAAGCAATACTGACATGTTATTATTAGCTAAACATCATGATTATTCATATTTTCTTAGTTCTTACCTAATTCCTTTTTCCACTCCAGGATCCCATCCAGGGTACCACATTACATTTGGTTGTCCTGTCACCCTAGGCTTGACTTGGCTGTGAGAGTTTTTCAGACTTTTGTTAGTCTTGATTACTTCGATAGTTTTGAGGACTACTGACTATTAATTTTGAAAGAGGTAAGAGGATGCCCCCCTATACTGAGATTTGTCTGCTGTTTTTCTCATGATTAGACTAGGGGTAATGGATTTTAGAAGACCACAGGGGTAAGATACCATTTTATCACATCAGATCAAGGGTTTATACTATCTACATGATGTACAACTGTTGCTGTCGACCTTGATCACCTGAACGAGTAGTGTTTGTCAGGTTTCTCTACTGTAAAGTTACTCTTTTTTTCCCCCCTTCACATACTGTATTCTTTGGAATTCACTATGAAGTAGGGCTCCCATTAGCAAGAGTCTTGTTAATTTCTCCCAGTCTCTCAAAATAATCTATTCTTATTTAGCTTTATTTGATATTATTTATGCTTTTCAATTGCATCACCTCTACTTCTATTCTCCAAATTATAACTGACAAATCATAGACTTTCAGAGCTCAGAGACAACGCATTGTACCTTATTCTTTCGGAGTTTGATTGCCAAAGCCAGAAGCAGCAGAAATAAATATATTGAAAGAATTTTCTATATTTCCCCAAAGCAAGGAAACAGTCATCATGGGGCAATTCAAATTGTTGGGTATCCTAACATTTGTTTTAGGGTCCAGTTTTGCTTTTATTTTGAATTATATAAAAGGTGGGCAGCCAGGCACGGTGGCTCACACCTGTAATCCCAACACTTTGGGAGGCCGAGGTGTGTGGATCATGAGATCCGGAGTTCAAGAGCAGCCTGGCTAATGCGGTGAAACCCTGTCTCTACTAAAAATATAAAAAATTAGCCGGATGTGGTGGCATGCACCTGTAATCCCAGCTACTCATGAGGCTGAGGCAGGAGAATTGCTTGAACCTGGGAGGCGGAGCTTGCAGTGAGCCGAGATCTTTGAGTGGTTATTCTAATTCCTGGAGACTGCACTCCAGCCTGGGTGACAGAGCGAGACTCCATCTAAAAAAAAAAATGGTGGGCATAGTCATTTTAGTATCAAAGTCCTAAGGACCCCTCATATTTTGCATAGCAATTGGAGAGGGAAAGTGAGTTGTCCCAGGCCACAGAGTTTTATTCCAAGGAAAAAAAGTCCACTTGCTTTAAAGAGAAACAGGCACAGATTTCCCTACAAAACACAGAAAGTAGCTGATTCTTTGGTAATGATGAGGAGGAAGACAAAGATGATGAGTAGGGGTAGAAGTTTGAGATGGAGGTAGTATCCTTTCTTCAGTGTTTTATACAAATGCATTTGTTTGAATTTCTACAGTATTCATAGGAAAAAAGAAAAAAGAAACAAACAGAAAATAATCTCTTAGATGTAAGCACAATTGTTATCTCCCTAAACATTTCAAATTATAATCACTTCTGCCTATGGGCTAATGAGGGCATTTTTCTTTGTACACTTCTATTTTGCTTAAATGTTGTAAACTATATTTTTGTAAATTTAAACATTTTGTCACTTAATTAAAAACTGTGTTAGAAATATAACCAAAAATTGTCTGATGGTCAATTTATCTTAGTGCAAAGGAAACTGAACAAAGTTAGCAGTGTGCCTTTGACCTTGAATTGATATTTAACTAACAATCTGAGGGCCAATCCCAGACTACTTAGGTATATCTTGCTTGTAGATCATATCTAGCTAAATTTTTTTGTGAGTGGGAAAATTCAGAAAGCGGAGTTAAGTTTTTCTTTTTTTTTTTTCCCAAAAGAATCTGCCCCCAAATCAACATACTGTAAAGGAGCTGGTAGGCAGGCTGGATTAGGCTAAATTCTCCCCAGGGAAGAACATAAAAATATTCCTCAATGGAAAATACACTGAGGCATTTTTAAAGGACGTTTTAAACAGATATACTTATTTGATTATTTGTATCCAGTGTGCAGCAGAGGACAACAAATAGCTGTTTTCTGGTGGTGAAGGGGATGGGCAAAGGTCTCACAATCATAACGCTCTAATTGGCACACATGGTAGTGTTAAGAAGAGGAAAAGAAAAGGCAATGATGTAGCCTATTATGTCCAATCTTTTCAAGAGTGAGAATCCCCTTTGAAAGTCAAAATTGGGCCAGGCATGGAGGCTCACGCCTGTAATCCCAGCACTTTGGGAGGCCAAGGTGGGCGAATCACCTGAGGTCAGGAGTTCCAGCCTGGCCAATATGGTGAAACTCCATCTCTACTAAAAATACAAGAGCAGTTGTCTTTTACTGTCCATTTATTGACTATATAAGAATTACAAATTATAAATTAGGGATGATATTAATCACATTATCACACTATAGCCTTCTGTATACATTTGAAAAGCCAGTGGCATGTATGTGTGAAAACATGCATCTGGCAAGTCTGTTGTATAGAGTGTTTGCTGCATAGATCCTTGCAGAAAGCCCTGGGACCACAGGGGCCCCTCACCAGGAAGGCATGTGCTGCTACTTCTGCCTCTCCTGCTCCCATTCGCAGCCCTGTGTTCCTGACCTAGGTCTTCTCTTCTAGTAGAGGAGCTGTTCTGCCTGGACTCCTACTTCCTCCTTGTGTCTTCAGAGAATGTGAGAAGGAAGTGCAGAGAGAACACCACGTGGCCTGATGGTTTTGACCTGGCTGGAGCTCTGGTGCTCTTCCAAAGTCCAAGAGACTCTTGGTAACATTGGCTATTGCCTCCTCTGCCCATCCCCCACACTGCCCCCTCAACTCTTTGGAAAGTGTGCCAACCCTGAGAGTAGAGGGTAGCAAGAGGGGCAATAACAGTAGGGAGTGTCTTCCATCTCAGACCCTTGAATCTGTCGCTGCCCCACAGCACAGAGCCTGCTCAAGGGAAAGAAGGGTGTGAGCTCTGGGTTCAGACTTACTCCAGAGGTTGTTCACGGGTTACATTGTCCCCTTCTGGTTTCTTGGATACGACGCATGGAGTTTTGGTCCTCAGTAAAGGCCTTGGTTCTTGGTGGATCTGTCGTCCACTCCCACCCCTAGGTTCCCTCAAAGGCAATTCTGATTGTCTACCAGGAAGTCCTGGGGAATATTCAACACTTCACCTTTCCCACTTGCCCACCTGGTTAGCTCACTCCCAGCCTGGAGGGTGGAACCTGGATTTATAAAAAAATCTTCTGGGTTTCCTTCCTTTCATTCTCCCTGATCCAACACCAGCAAAAACAAACCAAAATGCAAACCTGTCCCACTCTTGATTGATACCAAAACTCTCACATTGGATATCCTTTGGTTTAGACTTTGACCTTTGATGAAACTTGCAAATGCCCTTAAAAACCAAAGTGACTGGTTAAGGCTTATCAGTAAGTTACCACAGAATGAACTTATCAGATCCTTTCCTGGTGGCAGATTTCAATAGTGAAAGGATGGAAAGAGAAACAGGAAAACCTTCCTCTTCCTACTTCCACCAACAGTCAGAAAAAGGAAAAAGGGAAACTAAAGGTTAGACAAATTAAGAATAAAATTAGGGCTCTCGCCCTATTGCCTCCCTGATTTCATGGTATAGTCATTGTAAGTTCTTTTCTAGAGCAGATACAGGCAGATTAGTGACAGACTGTAATTTAGATCACAGTAGAGGTAACTAGAGTGTAAAAAGATACCTGAGAGATGCTGCAGTTGGGGCTGGATGGGAAGAGAATCAGTGCCATTGAGACAGTAAGCTGTGAGCCCATCAGTGAAAGTTAACACTTAGCACTCACTAGGTTCCCCGATGCTGTTTTATGTGATTTATAGCCAAGAGATAAGCACTGCTAAAATTCCATACAGGTGAGAAAATCAAAGCCTGGAATGATTAGATAACTTGCCCAAACCATTCAGTAAGTGGCAGCGTCAAGCAATGAAACCAGGTCTATGCTATGAACCAGAGGTGGTGCCAAAGCACAGCCTGGTTTTAGTTCAGCCTTTAGCTGTATGGCTTTAGGGCAGGTCAGTTTACCTCTCTGGCCTCACTCAGTTCTTCAACTATAAAAGGAGAAAGTCAGAGTAGATGACTCTGCTCTGACATTTGAAGAATCTGGCTTCAAATGGAACACATCTGGCTATGAGGCTTGACAGCCTGTGCAACTATTAGAGTTAGGCAGAGAGTAGGGCTTGTTCCTCCCCACACCCACACCTCTGCCTCCAAAGTTTTATGCCTTCCTTTCCTTATCCTCACTGTTAGTTACTGTGGATGTGATCACAAAGGAACTGATATGAGAGGGTGTTTCTGGTAGAAGTCTAAAGACTCCTAGGGGGAGGGAAGGAACATTGGAGTCAGAAAGAACTCTTCAAGCAAGAGTTTGAAACTTGCCTGAAACTAAATAGCAGCATGACCTTGACCAAGTTAATTATCTTCTCCAAGCTTCAGCTTCCACATCTGCAGGAATTAGAATAACCACTCAAAGGGATTTTGTAGATATTTGGTAAGATAATGTATATGAAGGATCCAGGCCAGTGCCTGGCACACAGTAGGTGCACAGTAGGTTTTAGTTCCAGTTTCATCATCCATCATTCTCCCTTCCTAACAGGTGACAAGCAGAGTCTAGAGTCCTGGTGTCAGTAGGGATGTCATGGGATCTCTTTCCGTTCCCCTGCTTTTAAGATGACTCTTGATATAGGTGAAAAGGAGTTACAGCCTTTTCGTAGACACCTCTTGAGGTATTTGCAGAGCTCATAACAATTCTCTCTAAGAATGGCCCTGACACATACAGGCTTTCAGATGCAAATAACAAAACATACACCTTAAGTAGGATTAAGTAATAAAGGAAATTTGCTGAAAAGCCAGCAGAAAGTTAGCTTCAGGTGAGGCTTACTCCAGCAGCTCAATGGAAGGACTAAAGATGTGGCTTATCTTTATCCCTCTCTGTTCTTCCTTCCAGGCTGTTGGATTAATACTTAACTCCCCTCAAGGTCACCAGCTGGCTGCCAGCAGTTCCTGGAAGGAACTGTGTGCTTTAAAACTGACATCCAGCAAGGCAGAAAGAGCATCATTGCCACCATTTTCAGCAAAAGCTCAGAAAGTCACTCTGATTGAACAAGTTTAGGTTATTTGTCCTTCTTTGAATCGATCACTACATCCAAGGAGATGCCGATTGGCTTAGCCAAGGTCATATGCTTCATTTTTGAGGGGAAGGAGATGGTATATTTCTTGGATTCCCAAACAGAAACCGGGTGTTCTTGAGAAAGGGGAAGGTAAGAAACACATGTTTGATGGATACCTGAAGAACTTTGAACATGGTTCTGAGCTCACTGGAGCAGAGTCACGTTAATGGTCTTGCTGCAAAGACTGGGACTCAAAATCTTGCTGCTGTTCCCAGAGCTGTTCCACCTTTAATCTGTACCCAAGGATTTGTGGTTCAAGTTCTTTTAATCAATAGGTGTTTTGGTTTTCTATTCCTACCTGACAAACCACCTCAATCTTAGTGGCTTAAAACAACCACCATTTTGGCCAGGCGTGGTGTCTCACGCCTGTAATCCCAGCACTTTGGGAGGCTGAGGTGGGCGGATCACCTGAGGTCAGGAATTTGAGACCAGACTGGCCAATGTGGTGAAACCCCGTCTCTACTAAAAATATGAAAAAAAACTAGCCGAGCATGGTGGCGGGCGCCTGTAGTCCCAGCTATTAAGGAGACTGAGGCAGGAGAATCGCTTGAACCCAGGAGGCAGAGGTTGCAGTGAGCCCAGATTATGCCATTGCACTCCAGCCTGGGCAACAAGAGTGAAATTCCGTCTCAAAAAAAAAAAAAAAAAAAAAAAAAAAAAAAACCAAAACTCTGTCTCAAAACAACCACCATTTTATTATTTCACAAAATTTGAAGTTGACTGGGTGCGGATGGTCACTGCTATCACTGCTACTCCACCTTTTGACTGAGGGTTCAGTCACCGGGGTGGTTGACTGGTCTAGAATGTCCAAGCCTGGCTGAAAACATCTGTTATGGCTAGTTCTATATGTCAACCTGGCTAGGCTGAATTACCCAGTTATTTAGTCAAACAACATCAGGATGTTGCTGGGAGAGTATTTTGTAGATGTGGTTAACATCTGTTAGCTGATTTTATGTAAAGGGGGTTACTTTTGATAATGGGAACAAGCTTTATACAAACCGTTGAAAATTCTTAAGGGCAAAAGTCAAGATTTTTCTAGAGATGAAATCTGCCTCAAGGCTGCAGCATTAACTCCTGCCTGAGTTTCCAGGCTGCCTGTGGGCTCTACGCTTTCAGACTTCAGATTTGCTGATCTCCACAATTGCATGAGTCAGTTTCTTAAAATTATCTCTATCTATCCATCTGTCTGTCTCCTATTGGTTCTATTTCTCTGAAGAATCCTGACTGAGACAACATCTGACCAAGGATGACTCAGCTGGGGCAAGGTGAGCTAAGTGGGTAGGATGAGCAAAAGAAAACGATGGAAGAGGTTAATAGAAGTCAGTCACCAAAAATCAACTAGATATTTCCTCTATGTGTGCGCGTGTGTGTGAAAATGTTTTATAAAATTCAAATTTTATTGTTTTAATTTTTTTCTCTGATGCAGAGAAAGAATAAGGTAGGTGGGAGGTTCATGATTACATGGCTATCACAAATTAATTAGATATTGCCTGAGCATGGTGGCTCACACTTATAATCCTAACACTTTGGGAGGCTGAGAGGGGGGTGGATTGCTTGAGCCCAGGAGTTCGAGACCAGCCTGACCAATATGGCAAAACCCTGTCTCTAAATAAATAAATAAATAAAAATTTAAAAAACAAAATTAATTAGATACTGAATCTATACAAAATATTTCTTGAACACTACCTAGAAGTCCATGACTGTGGTTGGTATGTTGGGAGTTGGGGAAAGAAGTCTCCCGAAGTGGCCTGCTCCACCTACCCAAGGACCTCAGCTGTACTGTGGATATAAAACAGACACATGGAATAAAGTAGAAGGGCCTGCCCTTTTCCTGCCTGTTCTCCTCCTACTCATTCTTTCTAATCAGCTTAAACTTTACCTCTTCTCTTACCCTAACTCTATCCTGCCACTAGACAGTTACGTTTACCCTTCTCTGCATTCTCACAGCTCTTTGTAGCTGCCTTCACTATATCATTACTCTTTGTTATGTGCTATAGGCTGTGGGCAGAATTCTAAAACGACCTCCAATGATTCCCCAAGTCTTCTCAAAATGAGTGTGAACAGGGCCAATGAGGTATTGCTCCCATGATTGTGTTCTATTATATGACAAAGGGATTTTGCAGATGTAATTAACATGCCAAATCTCACCTTAAGATAGTGAGATTACCCTTGGTGGGACTGACCTAATCAGGTCAGCTTTTAAAAGAGATGGGGCTCTTCAAAAAAGATTTGAAGTATGAGAGGGGTTTGATGCAAGGATAACAACCCATTGCTTACATGGAGACAGAGGGGGCCACATGGCAAGGAATGCAGGCAGCATCTAGGATCTGAGAGCAACCTCTAGCTGACAACCAGCAAGGAACTTCAGTTCTATAGCCTCAGGGAACTGAGTTCCGTCGCAAGCACATGAGCTTGGAATGGGATCCCAGCTCCAGACGAGAATGCAGCCTGCCTGACACCTCGATTTCAGTCCTGTGAGAACCTGAGCAGAGAGCCCATTTGTGTTGTACTCAGACTTTCTCATCCACAGAACTGTGAGCCAAAAACAGGTGTGGGTTTAAGCTGCTAAATTTGTGGCAATTTGCAATCACAGCAGTAGAAACAAATACAGTCATGTGTTGCTTAAGGAGGATACATTCTGGGAAATGTATCATTAGGTGATTTTGTCCTGTGGGCATCATAGAGTGTACTAACATAAACCTAGATAGTAGAGTGTACTACACACCTAGGCTATATGGTATAGCCCATTGCTCCTAGGCAACACACCTCTACAGCATGTTACTGGACTGAACACTGTAGGCAACTGTAACATAATGGTCAATATTTGTGTATCGAAACATTAAAAAGGTACAGTAGAAATATGGCATAAAAGACTTTAAAAATAGGCCAGGCACAGTGGGTCACACCTATAATCCCAGCACTTTGGGAGGCCTAGACGGGTGGATCACTTGAGGCCAGGAGTTCGAGACCAGTCTGGCCAACATGGTGAAAGCCAGTCTCTACTAAAAATACAAAAATGAGCCAGGCATGGTGGCACGCACCTGTAGTCCCAGCTACTCGGGAGGCTGAGGCAGGAGAATCACTTGAATCTGGGAGGCAGAGGTTGCAGTGAGCTGAGATTGCGCTACTGCACTCCCAGCCTGGGCAACAGAGCAAGGGTCTGTCTCAAAAAAAAAAAAAAAAAAAAAAAACAAAAACTACACCTTGTATAGGACACTTACCATGAATAGAGATTGTAGGACTGGAAGGTGCTCTGGGTGAGGCAGTGAGTGAGTGGTGAGTGGATGTGAAGGCCTAGGACATTACCGTAAACTACTGTAGACTTTATAGACACCTAGACTACATTAAGTTCATAATTTTTTCTCAAAAATAAGTTAAGTTTAGCTTACTATAACATTTTTATTTTCTGAACTTAATTTTTTTTTTTTAACACTTTGACTTGAGTCATGTAATGCACTGTACTTCAATGTTACAGTGGGTATATATTGCTAGGCAATAAGAATTTTTCAGCTCCATTATAATCTTATGGGACCACTGTCCTATATGCAGTCTGTCATTGACCAAAGCATTATTATGCAGAGCATTACTGTACATTATGTATTTGTTTCTCCACTCAATTATGATCTGGAAGGCAGGATCCATGTCTTTTTTTTTTTTTTTTTTAATCTATATAAGCCCCTCTGAGCAAGGTGCCTGGCTTGGAGCAATGCTCTAATAAATGTCTGTTGAATAAATTAATAAATGAATCAGTCCTGCATTTGCAGTACTGTGTAAGCAACTGAGACAAGGTTCGAGTGTACTCAATTTATTTCAGAAAGTATTCTACCAGTGGCCAGCACCATGCCAACGTGGAGTCCCTCCAAGATAATGTCTCTGATTTTCTTGGACTCCTAGTGTTCCTTATCATAATATATAGGTATTGGGGTTTCAAATGTTACTGACTCAGACATAGTTAATCATAGTTATCATGGGATTAGAGATAAGAGCTGATGGAAAAATGAAAATAAGAGATAAGGAAAGTTTCAAAACTTACTGCTATGGTCTGAATGTTTGTGAGACCCCTGCCATCCTCCCCAGTTCTTTTGTTTTCTTTTTTTTTTTGGGAAATGGAGTCTCATTCTGTCACCCAGTCTGGAGTACAGTGGCGCGATCTCGACACACTGCAACCTCTGCCTCCTGGGTTCAAGCAATTCTCCTGCCTCAGCTTCCCGAGTAGCTGGGATTACAGGTGTGCACCACCACACCCAGCTAGTTTTTGTATTTTTAGTAGAGATGTGGTTTCTCCCTGTTGGCCAGGCTAGTCTCAAACTCCTGACCTCAGGTGATCCACCCGCTTTGGCCTCCCAAAGTGCTGGGATTACAGGCGTGAGCCACCATGCCTGGCCACCCACCTAAATTCATATGTTGACGTCTTTATCCCCAAGGTGATGGTATTAGGAGGTGAAGCTTTTGGGAGGTGATTAGGTAATGAACTTGGATCTCTAATTAATAGGATTAGTGCCCTTATAAAAGAGGCCCAACTGGATGTGGTGGCTCACAGCTGTAATCCCAGCACTTTGGGAGGCCAAGGTGGGAGGATCACTGAAGGCCACGAGTTCAAGACCAGCCTGGGCAACATAGCAAGACCCTCCAACCCCATCTCTACAAAAAGTATTTTTTTTAATTAACTGCATGTGGTGGTATGAGACTGTAGTCCCAGCTACTTGGGAGGTTGAGGCAGGAGGATCATTTGAGCCCAGAAGTTCAAGTGAGCTATGATTGTACCACTGTACTCCAGCCTGGGTGACAGAGTGAGACCCTGCCTCTTCAAGAAAATAAATAAGGGGCCCAAAGGTTACCCTTTGCCCTTCCACCACGTGAGGACACAGTGAGAAGGCACCCTCTATACACCAAGGAAACGTCGGCCTTAACCAGATACCAAATCTGCTGCCTTTATCTTGAACTTCCCAGTCGGCAGAACTTTGAGAAATAAATTTTCCTTGTTTTTAAGCCACCCAATCTATGGTATTTTGGTATAGCAGCCTGAATGAACTAAGACACTTATTTGGAAGAATAACTTATTATGCTTCTGATTGATGCTACTTGTGATTACAACTTTGAGCAATTAATTTTATCCTTTTGAGGGTCAGTTTCTTCACTAGTAAAGGGGAGAAGACATCGTGTCATCCCAGCCCTAATATTCTGTGTAATCTATGAGTTTTTTTGGCCCATGGGTGAAAATAATGCAGTTGACTCTTTGCTGCTGCTGCTGCTGCTGCTTTTGCTGCTGCTGCTTCTTTTCCTCCTCCTCCTCCTCCTCCTCCTCCTCCTCCTCCTCCTTCTCCTTCTCCTTCTCCTTCTTCTTCCTCTTCCTCTTCTTCTTCTTCTTCCTCTTCTTCTTTGACAGCATCTTGCCCTGTCACCCAGGCTGGACTGCAGTGGTACAATCTTGGCTCACTGCAACCTCTGCCTCCCGGGTTCAAACTATTCTCCTGCCTCAGCTTCCCAAGTAGCTGGGATTACAGGTGTGTGCCACCACACCTGGCTAATTTTGCACTTTTTTTAGTAGAGACAGGGTTTCACCATGTTGGCCAGGCTGGTCTCAAACTGCTGATCTCAAGTGATCCACCCACCTTGGCCTCCCAAAGTGCTGGGATTACAGGCATGAGCCACTACACCCGGCCTCAGAGTCTCTTCATTTCTTAAGTCTGCAAGTCACAATGCGGCCATCTAAATGTACAGACAGTGAGGAGGAACAGAACCTACTGACTCACTATCTGAATACTTAGATGGCCATATTGCGACTTGCAAGCTTAAGAAATGAAGAGACCCAAAATAATCTCACATTGACCAAATTGCATTATTTTCTCCCTATAGGCCAAAAGAAGCATCTCAGAATCCTCAAGAAACAACAAAACATGTTCATATTTTCAAAAATCTTCTTCTAATATCTCAAACTGGTATTTAAAAACAGGGCAAAGGGCTTTTCTACTTTAAAAATGTTCCAGCATTGTAATACAACTGGAAGAGTCCCAGCCAAAAAGGCTTGACATTTGACTATCTGGGCAGCGATAGAGCATGCACTCAAAATGAAAAGAGGATGACATGATGCTTAAACTATGCTTCAAAACCCACCCCCACAACAAAATGAAGGGGGGGAGCGGAGGAGCTTGGCTGATGTAAGAAGAAGTATCTCAAGGGTATGTGAAGAAACTAAAAGTGAGCAATAGCCAGTAGCTTCCAGTTGGCCAGCCTATTTTGACTTAGGAAAATAAAAGGCATTGCTAACTAATTTTGGTCCCCTTCACAAATGGAAAAATATTCAGAAGAAGATGAAGATACAGCAGTGACCCAAGCAGACACAGTCCCTGCCCCGTGGAGCTTAAAATTCTGAGAATATTAAATAGGGGTCTTCTTGGCCAGATAATTCATTTCTATTTTCAGTTCCATGAATGTCCACCATATTATGAGCACTGAACAGAGAGGAGGATATTCATAAAGTTAATGAGCTTTTAGTTTCACAGCTGCTTACTTTCACAGGCCCTTCCATGGTTCTGTATGTCCTTCGAAGGGATTTAAGGTGTAGCTGGATGCATGGAGAGCCACACCAACCAGAGGGTCAGTCTCTACATTCTGGGTCTGTGTGGAAGGCTGATAGGTTGAATGTACTCTCTCAATTTTTGCTGGCCTCCAGTGACACCCTGCAACATGTGGAGCCTCCCCAGGTATCTGAAATCCAACTTCGGCGCCAAGGAGAAAGTTTGGAATGAGATGCTCCACCATTCTCTGCTCAGGGTTCTCCAGACAAAGGCCCCACCACCAGCTTCTCAAGCCCTGTCTTTTCCACTCAGGACACCAAATGGGATGCTGAGACAATGGCCAAAGGGTCAGCTGGAGCCCTGCCCAGTAACATCAAAGGTCTGGAGTCTCTGACGGCTTTTCTTAGGGCATGAAGCACCTCTGGAACAAGAGATTTCTTCAGCTGTGGCATGACCTATAGTTCTCAAGCTGAAAGATTATTTTCTAAGCCATTAATAACAAAAAACGTATTTCTATCTGCCATGCCAGAAGAAAAACAAAATTATCTTTCTATTCTCTTTACACAAAATACTATTATAAAGTTCTGGCTATTTGAGGAGCAGTCAAAGAGGATGAAGTCAAAAAAGTAGAGAAAAGAAGTGTTATATAGGTGGGTCAAACAGTGAAGTTGTAATAGTAACAATAATTCTTAATACTAATGGTAATGATGCTGTTTTTCTGGATGCTTTTTAAAGTTTGTAATTTGTTATGGTTTCTTCTCTTATTGTAAGTAGATATTTAGTCTTGGGCTTAATTTCATATTCTGTTTCATAAAGAGGGTTCCATATTTTATAAGCTTTGCAATAACCTGGATCTACCCTTGACCGAGTTCCTTTTCTTGAAGAGTGGGGCAGAAATCACTAAAATCACAAGAAACCAATTCTTACAACTTTTCTTTGCTCCATTAAATCCTTACCCTCTCCTACTTGACCTCGAATCTATTATAAAAGTTTCGAAGATTCAAATGCCAATAAGGAGTGTTCAAAATATCTAAATCCATAAGACTTGCCCGACCTGATCTCATTGAAAAGGCAAAGCAGTAACTCTGTCTTCCTAATTTGGAAGAAGACAGGTTTGTCTGGATCAGTTTTTGGAAGGGAATTAGTTTAGAAATGCCGATCTCCAAAAAAAAAAAAGAAAAGAAAAAAAAGAAGAGCATATCATTTCGTTTGTATATTTCTTTTGAAATTAGTTATTAATATAGAGGCAGTCACGGTTGAATGTCTTGTACCGCATACCAACCTGTATTTTCCATCTTTTCAGGAGGGAATGGCAAGGCTGAGAGCCAGCAAAGGGCAAAGAAATGACTGCCCATTTTGTTGCAACACCAAAAAACTCTTGATTTTATCAGTGCATTTGGCATACTCTTTTTCGGTGGGGTGGGAAGGTGGTGATGGGCTGGTGGAAATAAAGACTTGTAAATTTTATAAATGCAAGTCCTCTAAAGTAGGCCAATTGGTCAGCTGCAAACTTGGCAGCATCGTAAAGCATGTGTGCTGGGCAGCTTCGGAACACGATGTTCTGTTTCACTTCTGAGAGCAGGGGAAAATGGAATAAGGGCTCAACCCAGGACAGAGAGCGAGAGAGGGCTCAGCAGGGACATGCGAAAGGGCCCAAAGACAAAGGAAACACTAAAGAATAAGAACCCAACATCATTAGACTGCTGACCACAACACTGAAAAAAGAGAGAGAAAGAATGTAAAAGCATCTGAGAGAGGTGCTGTGGTTCTGATGAAGCTAAGTTCTGGAAAATTCAGAGCAGTTGTGTGATTGATGATTAAAAGTAATAACTCAGTGTTTTATGTAAGAGTAATGATGAAATTTCGTAAAAGTTCTTGGAAATAATGCTAAATTTTATTGAGTCTATAAACCTTGAACCATAAAAAAAGTGTGGCATAAAGGAAAAAAAAAGTTTCAAACACAGACTCCTATAGCTCAAATTTAGAACAAACTTGCTAGGGCTTTTTTTTTTCTTTTCCACCTAAATTTACATTTCATATTGTTTTAATAAATATTTGGCTACTAAATAATAATATATAATTTATAAAAAAAGCAAAGTATTTGGCATATTTGAGTAGTCACCCTTCTCAGATATTTTCAAATGATTTATGAGTAAATAAATTAAAAAAGTGCAAAAAATACGGACTTGCATTAACAGTTCAACAAAAGCAGGTGCTAATAGTAAATTATACTTTAATTCATAAAACATTTTGTTTAATGGTACCAACTGCTCATATCTTGAGATTTGTTTTTTCTTTTAATTAAGTGATTTTGAATTATGTCATGGTGACATTCTATTAGAATCATTTATAACTGATAGCGTGTAATGAATAACCTCACATATATTTGTCTTCAAATATCTGGTGTTATCATAAACTTGAAAGGACAGAGATCAAGCAAGTGATAATTGCTTAATTCCATATGTACACTGTCATTTAAACATATTAACTTGAAAATAATTCGTAAGGAATATCTCCATCTTGATTTATTGCACAGAAGTTCAAGTATAAATGCAAAAATGGTTATTACTTAGTGGCACCTCTTCTTCCTCCATGTATATGCCAAAAGAGAAAGACAAAAGAAAAAAAGAAGCCACCTATTTATTCGTGTAAAAAAGAGACTATGGTGGCCAAAAGACTCAGCTGGTCTTTGTAAAGGAGTTTATAGCTTTCAGCTGAAATCTCTAAGTGAGAATTCTCATTCCCAGCTGCTGGCTCCCTGGGAGCTCTCGGTGGCCTCTGACCTCATTTCCATGGAGACAGAGGTGGGAAGGGTAAAAAATAAGTTAAGGGGGAAACTTTTCTTAAGGCAGTATTTTCAAATCCCCACTTCTCCAACACTGATGACTGTCCAAGTTAAAGTGGCCACACATCACTATTTGAAATCACTTTCAGTTTTTCAAGGGTGAATGGCTAAAAATGAGGTATTTGATTGTAAATATGCATTTGCAGAAATAAAAGAAAATACCTGCCCTATTTGATACTGTTTAATTGAAGCTCTAAATGAAGGCAAAATGGCTGCTAACATTCAACAACGGAGAGAGAATTCTAGCATGTTTCAGGATCTGGTTTGTGGCCGAGTGCTGTGAATGGTGTATGTCAGAGTTCTGCAGACCTCTGTACCTGTGGGGGTTGATGTTCCCTTAAACATCAGAAAAGTGGGATTTTTGTTAGCAGAACTTAAAAAGGGATGATTCTCCTCACATATCAATTATTCCATCCCCTTGCCTATCAGCCTTTGTTCCTGACCATTTAACTGAAGCTAATAAAAGTTATCACGACACTACAATTACTGCTACACCCTGCTACCAGCAGCCTTTTTTTTTTTTTTTTTTTTAGTTATTACTGCATTCCCGCTACTGTACGATGTGTTTTCTCACTTTACTGTAGTCTCTTAAAAAAATCCTTTTTATCTGGGAACAATTCAAATATACACAAAAGCAGAGAAAATCAAGTGTTGAGCCCCATGTACCCATCATTGTCTCATGGCAGTCATCAATTCATGATCACTTCTGTTTTATTCACACCCCTACCCATTGTTACCTTTACTTTATTTTTTGAAGCAAATCTTATATATTTTTATCCACGAATATTTTAGTTTGTATTTATAGAATATAGGACTCATTAAAACTAAACACAATAGGCCGGACACAGTGGCTGAAGCCTGTAATGCCAGCATTTTGGAAGGCCGAGGTGGGCGGATCCTTTGAGCCCAGGAGTTGGAGCAGTGTGGCAGAACTCCATCTCTACCAAAAGAAAAAAAAAAAAAAGCCAGGGTGTGGTGGCACATGCCTGTAGTCCCAGTTACTCGGGAGGCTGAAGTGGGAGAATTGCTTGAGCCCAGGAGGCAGAGGTTGCAGTGAGCGTAGAGATTACACCACTGCACCCTGGCCTGGGCAACAGAGTGAGACTCTCTCTAAAAAATAAAAATAAACTCAGTATGATTATCACACCTAAAAAATCAAGAATTTCCTAATATCAACAAATATCAAGTTAGTGAGTCTGCTTTCTGAATTATTATTGTTGTTATTATATTACTATTATTCACATTTTACAAATACAAAAACTGAGGGAAAGATAAGTTTAAAATCCTGCACAATATCTCACAGAAGATATGGAGGCAAGCCTGGGTTAAAATTCAGACATAGGCCGGGCACGGTGGCTCATGCCTGTAATCCCAGCACTTTGGGAGGCCAAGGCAGGAGGATCACAAGGTCAGGAGTTCAAGACCAGCCTGGCCAATATGGTGAAACCCCGTCTGTACTAAAAATACAAAAATGAGCCAAGCGTGGTGGTAGGCACCTGTAGTCCCAGCTACGCAGGAGGCTGAGGCAGGAGAATCACTTGAACCCGGGAGGCAGAGATTGCAGTCATCTGAGATCGTACCACTGTACTCCAGCCTGGGCTATAGAGCAAGACTTCGTGTAAAAAAAAGAAAATCCAGATATAGCTGAATACAAAGCCTGTGATTAGTTGGGTAAGTAAGCTCCCAAAGTCACAAGGGTAACAGTCATAAAATAACGATAGCTAACTTTTTTTGTACTTAGGATGACTAAACTTTGTTCTAACTCCTTGTTTTAACTCATTTGATTTTCACTATAACCCTTTGAGGTAGGTGCTATTATTCCCATTTTACAGATGAGGAAATGAAGGAACACAGGAGTTAGGCAACAGCTAGCAAGCGGTGCCTCCAGTCAGGGGCACATTCAGTCACTTTATTCACTGGCTTTTCTTCTCATATATCTTCATAGCTATGAATCTATGCATCTAAATATCTACTTATTTGAATAGATAATATATTCTCATGGCTCAAAACTCAAGAGGTTCAAAATGGTACACATGGAAAAATCCGTGTTACCTCTGTGCCAGCCATCCAGTTTCTATCCCCAGAGACATCAATATTTTCCGTTTCCTGGGTATCCTTTTGTAGATATCTTATGCACATACCGGTAAATTCATATCCTTCTCCTCCTTTTTGTTTTTTTTTCAATACAGAATCTTGCTTTGTCATCCTGGCTGGATCGCAGTGGCACAATCTCAGCTCACTGCAACCTCTGCCTTCCAGGTTCAAGTGATTCTCCTGCTTCAGCCTCCCAAGTAGCTGAGATTAGTGGCACTCACCATCACGCCTGGCTAATTTTTGTATTTTTAGTAGAGACGAGGTTTCACCAGGGCAACAGCCAGGGCAACAGAGCGAAACCCTGTAATGATTTTTTAAAAAAGGAGTCTTGAACTCCTGACCTCAAGCAATCCACCTGCCTTGGCCTCCCAAAGTGCTGGGATTGCAGGCGTGAGCCACCACTCCCAGCGTCCTCCTATTTTTACATGGAAGGCAGCATACTAGACAAAGGTTCTGCATTTACAGTTTTTCACTTAGCATATTTTGGAACTTCATCACTCTCTTTTACACAGACTCCATGCTACTCCAACATGCCCATTCATGTTGGCAAGCAAACCCAGGTCTGAGTTTCTAAGTCTTTAAATTTTAACTGCCATGTAAATATTTAATGTTGAATTGGAACTTCCATGTTTTCCCAGCTCAGACTTTGAGCCTGCCTAAACCTCTTTAAAATCAATTCATTCTGCTATCATTGCTTCAAACAATGGCCTGAAACTTACTCTAAAAGCAAAGCACATTGACTCATGTTCCCTGAGATCCTAGCAAAGTTTTATCTAAAAATAATCCAATGTTAGGCCGGGCGCAGTGGCTCACGCCTGTAATCCCAACACTCTGGGAGGCCGATGTGGGTGGATCACGAGGTCAGGAGATCAAGACCAATCCTGGCTAACACGGTGAAAACCCGTGTCTACTAAAAATACAAAAAAGTAGCCGGGCTTGGTGGTGGCGGGCGCCTGTAGTCCCAGCTACTCCGGAGGCTGAGGCAAGAGAATGGCGTGAACCCGGGAGGCGGAGCTTGCAGTGAGCCGAGATCGCACCATTGCACTCCAGCCTGGGCGACAGAGCAAGACTCCCTCTCAAAACAACAACAACAAGAACAAAACAAAACAAAAAAAGAAATCATGTGTCAGGAGAAATGTCATTTAACATTAAAACATCATAAGCTTCTTATACTCTGCAGATTAGAAGCATTAATTAAATTTAGACTTTTGAAAATTAAATATGCAGGTTAAAATTTTTAGGGTAACCACAAAAACTACAGTGGAAAAAATGGAATGAAGAAAAACTAAACCTGAAACAACCCAAATAAGAAAAAACAGGGAAAAGCAAAACAAAATAAAAAAATCGACCGGGCGTGGTGACTGATGCCTATAATCCCAGCACTTTGGGAGGCTGAGGCGGGTGGATCACCCAAGGTCAGGAGTTCGAGAGCAGCCTGGCCAATATAATGAAGGCCTGTCTCTATTAAAAATACAAAAATTAGCCGAGCATAGTGGCACATGCCTATCGTCCCAGCTACTCGGGAGGCTGAGGTAGGAGAATCACTTGAACCCGGGAGGCAGAGGTTGCAGTGAGCCGAGATCATGCCACTGCACTCCAGCCTGGGTGACAGAGCAAGACTCTGTCTCAAAAAAAATAAATAAATAAAATAAAAAAATAAATAAAGAAAGAAAAAGAAAAATCGGAGTATATAGATGTGAAAGTGAGATGGTAGAAATGAATTAAAAGGTAGGTGGACTAAAATTCACAATTATGATACTATCAGATTGAACTTTTTTAAAAGGTAATTTACTATTTTACAAATGCCACGTTCAGCCAAAACTTAAGTGCAGAGAAAGATTTAAAGTCAAAAGATGGAAAACTAGACAATAAGGAGATATCCAAAGAAAGTTAGCAAGACTATTTTAGTATCAAAGTAGACTTTAAGCCTGAAAGCCTTTACCAAATATACTGAAAGTTTTAATTAATCAGGAAGATATGACCACTCTAATTCATACAGTGCAATAATATGGCTTCAGAACATATAAAATAAATATGAAAAGAGCTACAAGGAGAAATTGACATGACAAATCCATTGTCACACTAGATCTGCAGTTCTCAAACTTAAGGGAGCATTCGAATAACCTTGATGGCTTGTTAAAACACAGATTGCAGCCGGGTGCAGTGGCTTTGAGAAGCTGAGGTGGGCAGATCACTTGAGGTCAGGAGTTTGAGACCAGCTTGGCCAACATGGTTAAGCCCTGTCTCTACTAAAAATACAAAAAAATAGCTAGATGTGGTAGTTCATGCCTGTAATCCCAGCTATTCAGGAGGCTGAGGCAGGAGAATTGCTTGAACCTTTGGGGCAAAGGTTGCAGTGAGCCAAGATGGTGCCCTGCACTCCAGCCTGGGTAACAGAGCAAGACTCCATCTCAAAGAAAAGCAAAAACCAGAAGAAAAAAAAACAAAAAACCACAGATTGCTGGGTCCTACCCTGAGAGTTTTTGAGTTTTGGATTCCGTAGGTTGAGCGGGGCCTGAGAATTCACATTCCCAGAATGTTCCCCCCTTGAGAACCAGTACTGCACAGAAGTCCTGCACATATGCACCAAGGAAGTTTATAGTATAGTATAGGAAGTATATATAAGAAAGTTTATAGAAGCATCGACCATCAGAGAAAACCATTGACAACAACCCATAATGGCAATCAACAACAGAAACAGTAAATAACTCATAGTATATTAAGACAATTGGACATTATATAGTAATGACAAAGAATGAACTACAGCTTTATGCATCACTATAGCTAATTATCACAATGTTTGAGCAAAAGAAAAAAATTTGAGAAAAATAAAGTTCCAGGGAAAATAAATTAAGACACTGTTTAGGGAATATCTAGTTATGATAAAACCATAAAGAAAAACAAGAAAAGGAGTAACCCAAAATAGGATAGCAATTTTCTCTGTAGGGTGGGGTGAGAAGATGCAGTCGTGAAGAGTAATGTTCTATTTCTTAAGCTAGGAGGTGAGTTATTGGATGTTTGTTTTATTCTAAGTTGTAAGGATAAATGATGCATACTTTTTGTATCTAAGGTAGATCTCTCAAAAACGCTAAAAGGTAATGAAACCAGATCATATATAGGAAGCAGCAATCACTTCCAATTGAAAAGGACAAAAGTAAGTTCCACAGGGAATTGGGTTTTGAGCTATTATCAAAAATTTGATAGACAAAGCTCTGGAGGGAGAAGGGGAGAAAGAAATTTTTTTAACTTTGGCCAAATAGCATAATCAAATCATAAGAAGTAGACCAGTCTGTCCAGAAAGAACTGTTCATATGGGATATGTTTTTTTTGAGACAGAATTTGGCACTGTTGTCCGGGCTGGAGTGTAATGGCTCCATCTCGGCTCACTACAACCTCCGCCTCCCGGGTTCAAGTGATTCTCCTGTCTCAGCCTTCTGAGTAGCTGGGATTATAGGTGCCCGCCACCACACCTGGATAATTTTTATATTTTTAATAGAGATGGGGTTTCATTGTATTGGCCAGGCTGGTCTTGAACTCCTGATTTCATAATCTGCCCCGTCTTGGCCTCCCCAAGTGCTGAGATTATAGGCATGAGCCACAGTCCCTGGCCCAAATTCTTAATTCAATTAACCATATATGAATTTTGAGAAGATAGGACACATTGCAGATACATTCTTACGGGAGGAGGTCAAAGAAAGTCTGATGTGTGGCTGCTGCCTGTCCCTGCACAGAAAAAATTCAAATAGTATATACAGTTTACCACAAATTTTTAGGCAAAAACCTGGTTATGTAGTCAGATCCATCTATGCGAAAAGTAAAACATCTTTGACTTACTTATTTATAATTTTTATTAGGTAATTTGAGGTAATATATATATGCATTTTTAACTTGATCACTCTATAAGGCTTACAAGGAAAAAGAATTAATCTTGTCCAAACTGCCCATTCTTGAGTTCCACTACCTAGAGGAGCTACTTTCAACTTTCAGGCTCTTCTGATTTTAAATTCTATTTTTGAAGAAACATACCTATATTGCTACTTCTTGATTTAGACATGATTAGATTAGAATTAGATTTAGAGTTAGAGTTAGATTTAGAATATATTAGAATCTATTAGATTAGGATTTAGTTCTTTCATAACTACGATCCCTAGACTTTACTGCACACAATTACTTCTTCATCTTTATGTTCCCAACATAAATCTTTCACAATTTTTGGCCAAATCAGAGTACAGTATTTGCATTATTTTGATCATGTAAGTATTGTTCTCAGTTAAGCCATGTGGTACCCTGTGAACATATTTTTTTCCTTGTATAACTTCTAAATTGTACAGGGGTTAATTGCTTCTTTTGTACTTATAATTTTCTGTTTACATAGCAATAAATTTTCCCCAAATTTTCCATTCAAGTGTCTAACATGCCCCTCAATATTGTCCAATTTAATCGGTAATTTCTATGTTCCAGTTTTCCCCACTTGAAGACATCCCTCTTGGGGTACTCCATCTTCTTATTACAATCTGGCTTACTGAAGACGTGTTATCCCCGGACATCCTTGACTATCATCCTAGAAATTCTCATCACTTCTTTCTTCCGTGGGATATCATCTTCCTTGTTTCTCCTGTGTGCTTAGGGTGGGGCTTGTCATATGGTAGGCCTTTCTGTACACAAGGCCCATCTGGTTCTTTGTGGAATCCCAAAAGCCAGTTATCTTTAAGATTTATCTCTTGGGCTTATCAGCTTTCTCAGACAGAATCATTCCGTTGCCTGACGGTAGGGGTGTGCATAAAGACTGGCAGCCAGCGTTTTGGAAAGGCCTTGGGGAAGGGGTGGGTTTACTCTTCAGTATGCAGATGTTTCCTTAATCACTCTGTTTTCAATAAAGAGCCTTACTTTCACCTTCAAATGTTCCAGGGTTCTAAAAAATTGCCCTCTCCAGTCTAAATGGATGAAGGTTGAAAGTCCTATCATCAGATCATAAAACTACCAAGATTGTAAAAGAGGTCAATCAGTTAGGTTTTATAGTCAACAAATATTTATTGAGTGCCTAATTTGAACAAGGCATTGTGTTAGAAATTGAGAGAATGCATACTTCCTTACCAAATACCTTGGAACTGGGATCTACTCTTTGAGACAAAAAAAAAAAAAAAAAAGAATCACGTTTTCTACAAATCCCAGAAAGTAGTGCTCACACACAAGGTTTTGAAACTCATTACTTCAAGAGGGTCTAGGCCAAATGTGGAAACGGTTTCAAAAAATATATAGGAAAGTACTTAATTGTCAGCTCCATCAAGACAACCTAAAATGTTGTAGAAATATTTCTAACCTCTGAGACTCTTGAAAAAGAGAGCAAACAGCTCTTTCGACAATTTCTTTTCTTTTTTTTTTTTTTTTTGAGACTGAGTCTCGCTCTCTCACCCAGGCTGAAGTGCAGTGGCGTGATCTCAGCTCACTGCCACCTCCGCCTCCTGAGTTCAAGTGATTCTCCTGCCTCAGCCTCCCGAATAGCTGGGATTACAGGCACCCACCACCACACCTGGCTAATTTTTGTATTTTTACAAAAATTATGTTGGCCAGGCTGGTCTCGAACTCCTGACCTCAAGTGATCCACCTGCCTCAGCTTCCCAAGTGCTGGGATTACAGGCATGAGCCACAGTGCCCAGCAGTCTTTGGATAGTTTTGATTGGTAGTGAGAGGTATGTTCCTGGAATGCTACGTGCAGTTCCTAGAATATACTAAATTCTACTTTGAAGAAGTGTATCTACTATTGTGCAAGTCTGTCAGCAGATATTTTCTATATTACTCAAGTTACGTGTGGAGCGGAATGATCTTCATACACCAGCAATTCTCAAAGTGTAATCTTTGGGCCTCTGGGGATCCCCAAGGTCAAAACTAGTTCTTATAGTAATACTAAGACATCGTTTGCCTTAGTATTATTAATATTAGTATTATTAATAATAGCCTTTCTCATTGTGTTGATATTTACATCAATGGTGTTTGTGCTTTAGTGTAAACCATAACAGTAGCATAAAACTATGCCAGCAGATACCATATTCTTCACCACAAGGCTCTTGCAGCAAAAAAAAAAACAACAGTTTCACTGTTTCACTTAAGAATGTCTTTGAGTGCTGACTTCAGCAGCACATATACTGAAATTAAAATAATACAGAGAAAATTAGCACAGCCCCCATGCAAGGATGACATACACATCTGTGAAGCCTTCTATATTTTTAAAAAAGAATGTCTTTGAAACAGCATTAAAAAAAACTTCTTAAATCTCAACCATTATGTACACTTTAAAAATAGTCTGTATGACAAAATGGGAACTGCACAGAAAATGCTGTGCGCTGTGGCTGCATGCTGAAGTATGACGGTTGGTGTGAGGAGAAGTGCATGTTTAATTGTACGAGATACAGGCTGAAGAGCCGTTTTTCACGATACACATTTTTTTTTTTTTTTTTACTTGAAAGAACAACTGACAGACAAATTATAGTTATTCCTACTTGAGTATTTGTCAGACATTTTCTCAAAAATTAATGAAGTGAGTCTGTCACTTCAAGGAAAACAACCGGCGGTATTTTTGGCCAGTGATAACATTGAAGCTTTGAAGTGAAAATTAGAATATCAGAAAATTCATATTCACCACTGTGGGCTTGACAACATCCTAATACTTAAGGCTTTGCTGATGAGATTGGTGATGTTAACAATTATGATTTGGAAAAAAAAAAATGTTTTTAGAGAAGGGGTCTCACTATGTTGCCCAGGCTGGACTAGAACCCCTGGGTTCAAGCAATTCTCCCACATAAGCATCCCAAGTAGCAGGGACTACAGGTGGACCTGACTGTGTCCAGCTAACAATTGTAATTTTTAAAAATATTAAAATAATAATAATAACATTGATAACAAAACATGTCAAATTTGGGAAGAACAAGGTAACTCAGTGAACCAGTATTTTCCAAATGATTGATGCATGGGTGAAAGATCCATTCGAAGTGAAAGATAGAAGAATTTTAATTTGACAAGCAACATTTAAGAAACTACTACTTGGTGATTTTGGGGTAATATTAAAGAAAAATATCCACAACTATTTGAAAAGGCTGTTAAAATACTCCTCCATTTTCTAACTATACATATATCAGCAGAATGAAAGAAGTGGTAGACATGAGACTCCAGCTGTCTTCTATTAAGCTAGATATTAAGGTTTTTATTTATTTATTTTTAAATTTTACTTTAAGTTCTGGGATACACGTGCTGAACGTGCAGGTTTGTTACATAAGTATACATGTGCCATGGTGATTTGCTGCACCCATCAACCTGTTATCTAGGTTTTAAGCCCCACGTGCATTAGGTATTTGTCCTAATGCTCTCCCTGCCCTTTCCCCCGATCCCTGACAGACCTCAGTGTATGATATTCCCCTCCCTATGTCCATGCATTCTCATTGTTCAACTCCCACTTGTGAGTGAGAACATGCCGTGTTTGGTTTTCTGTTCCTGTGTTAGTTTGCTGAGGATGATGGTTTCCAGCTTCATCCATGTCCCTGCAAAGGACATGAACTCTTTCTTTTTCATGACTGCATAGTATTCCATGGTGTACATGTGCCACATTTCCTTTATCCAGTCTATCACTGATGGGCATTTGGATGGGTTCCAAGTCTTCACTATTGTGAATAGTGCTGCAATAAACAAACATACAGGTGCAGGCAGACATCAAGGTTTTTGCAATGATGTAACAATGCTACGTTTGTCACTATTAAAAAATATATAGTTAATTTTCATCAAATATGCAGTGATTCCTAATTTTGGATGATATTGCCCAACCTCCCCTCCAGGGACGCTGGGCAATATCCAAAGACATTTTTGGTTGTCACACTGGGTGGAGGTGGCAGGAAAGGTGCTGCTGGCACCTAGTGTGTAGGGGCCAGGGATGCTACTGAACATCTTATAACGCAGAGAACAGCTCCCACAACAAAGAGTTATCCAGCACAAAACATCAATAGTGCAGAGGTTGAGAAGTCCTAGACTAAATTATAGAAGAGAGATACGAAAGCTGTCTATCAAAACGAAACAATGAAGCAAATCACCTAAGTGTATGTATCCAAAATGCTACATTTTTAGATCAAGATGCATACAGATTAGAGTAAGATACTAGGTTTAAGTCATGAAAGCTGTTTTTTGATTCACCAGAGAGAATAGTCTGTAATTTTTGGGGGGGGGGGGAATAGGTACTGAGTCTTGCTCTGTCACCCAGGCTGGAGTGCAGTGATGCGATCTGAGTTCACCACAACCTCTGCCTCCTGGGTTCAAGCGATTCTCCTGCTTTAGCCTCCTGAGTAGCTGGGACTACAGGCACGTGTCAACACACCCTGCTGATTTTTGTATTTTTAGTAGAGACAAGGGTTCACCATGTTGGCCAGGCTGGTCTCAATCTCCTGACCTCAGGTGATCCACCTGCCTTGGCCTCTCAAAGTGCTGGGATTACAGGCGTGAGCCACTATGCCCGGCCTCACTCTGTAATTTTCTTTCTTTCTGTTTTTTTGAGATGGACTCTAGCACTGTCACCCAGGCTGGAGTGCAGTGGTTGCGATCTCGGCTCACTACAAGCTCTGCCTCCCAAGTTCACGCCATTCTCTTGCCTCAGCCTCCCAAGTAGCAAGGACTACAGGTGCCCGCCACCATACCTGGCTAATTTTTTATATTTTTAATAGAGACAGGGTTTCACTGTGTTAGCCAGGATGGTCTTGATCTTCTGACCTCATGATCTCTCCACCTCAGCCTCCCAAAGTGCTGGGATTACAGGCGTGAACCACTGTGCCCGGCCCTCAGTCTGTAATTTTCTACAGGAAAATATAGGGCTAATTTTTAAGCTCTGGTTTATCATTAAAACTAATAGTGTTTTAGAAATTCATTCTATCTCATGTTCAACATATAACTCATGCTTGGTATTGTAATCGGTATTTGTATTTCTGAATACATAGCAAATGTGAGGCCAGCGAATGTGAACATGAACTAAAAGACACAGTAATTACAGCACTCTGTACTCTGGGCTTTGACTTAAGTCATCTTCTAAGGTTCCCCAAGCATCCATAAAATACAAGACTTAAAGCATTAGTAAGATGTCATGTTTTTGAAAAATAGAATAGTACTGGAGAATGAAGCTAGTTAATGGTTGTTGGACAAATTAATGACATCATTTTGGTAAGAGAGGATTTATATAACTCCTAAAATCTCACCGTAGGTGGGATCATCATATCAGTCAACTAGTCATATCTACGTGTGGTTTGATTATATCTTCCCAACTATTTCTGCTCATCCCGCAATATGTTGAAGTCCTAACCCCAATACTTATGAATGTGACTTTATTTAATAATTGGGTCTTTGCAGGTGTAATCAAGTTAAAATGAAATCATACCGGATTAAGATGGGCCCTAAACCAATCACGGGTGTATTTATGACTGACAGATTTGGAGACACACACACACAGAGGGAAGAAAGCCACATAAAGACAGAAGCAGAGATTGGAGTGAAATAGCTACCAGCCAAGAATGCCCAGCATTTCTGGGAGCCGCCAGCAACTAGGAAGTGGCAGGGAAGGATTCTTTCCTAGAACCTTCAGAGGGATCATGGCCTTGCCAATTTTGGACTAATAGAACTGTAATGCAATACATTTCTGTTGTTTTAAGCCACCGAGTTCATGGTATTTTGTTACAGCAGCCCTAGAAAATGAATAAGCCGCCCAGTCTATACCAAAGCCTCTTCTTCAAACCTTTGGCAGCTGGTTTAATGGTCTTGGGCTGACAGAGTCCAGGGATGGAGCACCCACTACCTAACAGAACAGGCAGATTCATTGCTGGCTGGTTTTAAAAGTTATAGAGTTCTTCCTTATGATGAAGAGACAGACATGTCTGCTTGGTTGTTTACATTGTTTGCTATCTATTTATTTCGTTAGTTAGAGACCGAGTCTCTCTCGGTTGCCAGGCTGGAGTGCAGTGGCGCGATCTCGGTTCACTGCAACCTCCGCCTCCCTGGTTCAAGGGATTCTCCTGCCTCAGCCTCCTGAGTAGCTGGGATTACAGGCGCGCATCGCCATGTCTGGCTAATTTTTGTATTTTTAGTAGAGATGGGGTTTCACCATATTGGCCAGAATGGTCTCGATCTCCTGACCTCATGATCCACCTGCCTCGGCCTCCCAAAGTGCTGGGATTACAGGCATGAGCCACCACGCCTGGCCACATTAAAAAATTTTTATGAACAGTCTAGAATTCTGTCATCTATAATACATACCATGATATACTTTGGCAAATGACTCACTGAAAGTTCATCTTGTTCAAAGACAGGAACTGAAATTCCAAAAGGTCAAATCAAGGCTCTGGTTACTGACCATTTACAAAGCGAGCAGGTAGCTCAACTGGGTGAAGTCTCCCCTTGAGCTCAAAGGGAAAATTGTGGCTACCACGAATGAGAATGGGTGGCATCACCTCAAATCATTCACATTCAGTTTTAAAGAAGTTTGCAGAGAGAATTAGGCCCACAGGTTGGGGGCCCAGTTTATAAAAAGGATGAGCAACTTTTAAGCTTTACAAATTTGGTAGCCAAAATAGGATTAGAATCGAGTTCCATATGGAAGAAAACCTCCAGTGGTTTTGTGACTCAATGCAGAGTGCCTTCCCTGAGCACAGCATTGGAATAACCATCATTTAATCCATTGTATACTGTCCCTTGTGACGGGAGCTCTTAATAAGGTGTTTAATAAAAGCTCACAAATTAGTTTACTCCCATGCCATTGTATCCTTCTTTCACGGCAATTGAATTTCTATTTATGATAAATTCACTCAGTATTCACGTGGGCGATGCATATATTTCAAAATGTTCAGCTATAATTTGGATCTAATTAGTTGACACTTTGAGTACTGCCAAAAGTTTTTTTTTTTTCAGGAGTGAATTGGCTGTTTCAACAACAAATTCTCAGAAACATCTGTAGAATAAAACCAACTAACAAAAGTATTTATGTTACAGTTTTTCGCTGTGACATAAGGGGACATTCCATTTTATGTGCTTTGCATTTATTGCAAGAGCTTGGGTCACAAGATCCTCTGTGGGATGGGTTTTCCTCATCATCATCTTGTCTTGTTTCTCTTTTCTTTGTTCCCTTAAATTTACAAGGTGCTTTAGATGGAAAATTCAATAGCCTGATGGGACACTTTGTTTTGCATCTCGACTTCTCATTATCTTTAGACTTGGCCCTCCATATCCACAAATTTTAAGGGTTTTGACCAACAGTGGGTTGAAACATTCAAGAAAAAAAAATACAACAGTAAAATTGCAAACAAAAAACCAATACAGTGTAAATGCTATGTAAATAGCAGTTACATAGCAGTTACACTGTATTAGATATTATAAGTTATCTAGATATGACTTAAAATATAAGAGAGGATGTGGATAGGTTTGATGCAAACACTATGCCAATTTGTATCACAGACTTGAGCATCCCAGATTTTGGGATCTGAGAGGATCCTGGAACCAATCCAGTCCCCTGCATACTGAGGGCCAACTTTAGTTAATAATGAAAAGCAAGGATGACAGTCACACAGGAAATCACTTTGAATGTGGAAGAATGCTGACAACAGAGCAGGTTTTGGTTGATTATAATGAAGGTGTTGAAGGTGATGATGATGAAAATAACAGCAGCCAACAATGATGGCACTTACTATGCTCCAGTAATGGAACTAGATATGTTATCTCATCTGACCCTCTTAACAACTCTGTGAAGTAGGTATGTATTATCCCCATCTTGAAGATGGGAAAACTGGGACTTTGGAAGGTTAAGCTACTTCCTCAAGGTCTCAGAGCTAATAAGTTGAAGGCCACCATTGAAAGCCTGTTCTATCTACCTTGCAGAGTCCATGCCCTTAATCATTACATGACATGGACTTAACTGTTTTACGAGACAACATATGGGTGTGTAGTAAAATTCATGTTTCTACTGTGTATACTAGTGTGCATATTCTATATTTCTACAATGCTGTCATCTCAATCACTGCCTTACTGATTTAGACAAGAGGCAAACTAGCTTTCCCAGGGTAAGAACAATTACATAAAGTGAAAATCTGGCTCTAAAGTCACGGAGAAAGTAGGCACTCAAGAGAATGTGGTCTTCTAGGTCAGTGTCCTCTAGCTAGAGGCTAAAAAACCCCAAGGCAATTACCTCAGCAACTTAGGCACCCCTCTTCAAGTTTTAATTCCATATTTGAGTGAGGGGTAATTTTGTCCAAATATTGTTTCAATTATTCATTTTGATATGCTAGTAAAAGGAAGCAGACCTATTTCTAAAAATCTGATAACTAGATCATCCCACCACCCTACTGGGCTCTGAGATTTGGGGTCAGACTCCAAGGTCCAGTATGTATGTATGTGTGTGTGTGTGTGTGTGTGTGTGTGTGTGTGTGTATATATATATTTTTTTTTTTTTTTTTGAGATGGAGTTTTGCTCTTGTTGCCCAGGCTGGAGTGCGATGGCTCAATCTTGGCTCATTGCGATCTCCACCTCCTGGGTTCAAGCGATTCTCCTGCCTCAGCCTCCCAAGTAGCTGGGATTATAGGCATGCGCCATCATATCCGGCTAATTTTTCTTTTCTTTCTTTTTTTTTTCTTTGTATTTAGTAGAGACAGGTTTTCGGTATGCTGGTCAGGCTGGTCTTGAACTCCTGACCTCAGGTGATCCATCTGCCTCGGCCTCCCAGAGTGCAGGGATTACAGGTGTGAGCCACCATGCCCGGCCAGCACCGTGTATTGTATAAGAACTCTAGAGTCAGGTTGTCTACATTAAATTACCAGCATCATCACTTGCTAGTTGCGTGATCTTGGATAATTCTTAACGTTTCTTTGTTTCAATTCCATTCTCTTAAAACAGGTAATAGTTGTAACTCCTCATAGAGTTGTTGGGTAGATTAAATTAACTCATGCATGTAAAACACTTGGAAGAGTGCTTGACATACAGTGAGAGTCCTTAAGTACTAGCTGGCATCATCATTATTGTCAGCATCACCATCACCATAGCCATCGCCATCACCATTGCAGGAATCTAAGTGTTTGACCCCTTTGTTTTCACTATGGAAAACTACATAGTCCCAAAGATCTTCATTTATAGTCCCAAATTCCTTAGGGAAGTTATAATTGGTATTAGGACTTTAGTAATTATTTATGTTTGTACTCAACAGCAATAATTTTCAGGATAATGTGATAGACAGGCCGCAAATCTAATTTTTTATGGAATTATCTTTTTGAAAAGTAATCAGTAAAGAAGTTTGTTTTTTAAGAAGTTACTTTTGGCTAAGGATAATGTTTATAAATCATACAGCACAGCAGCTGGCACATAATAGGCACTCAGCAAATGTCACTGTCACTGCGATTAATGTAGCATGTTCATGTCTGTTTTGTCATCCTTATTAGCACTTTATCACATAGGTTACTTTTCTGTTGTGAATATAGTATTTGGTAGAATTTCCGGACACTGAAAATGCTGACTTTTTAAAGTAGAGGAATCATCATTTCTCCTTCTCTAACTTTCTTGCTAAAATATCTCCCTTGTCCTCTTCTATAAGTCTAGAATTAGAGAAACTGAACCTGGGTGTGAAAGAGTAAATCAATTAGAGCACATACACCCTCCACAATAGCGTTCTGTTGGGAGGTGCTTATACCAGAGCTTCCAATTTCAGATTCATCAACAGATCCTGTCTCCTATGTTATTGTGGACATTGTTCTATTAACATCAGCTCAAAGTAAGCAAGCACATAAAAGGATTCAAGTTTCAGCCCTTTTTTCTTTATGAGAAACGGCAAGCTCTAGGAACAGGCCCACTGGGATAAATAACCTGCTATAAAGACATTTCTGGCCGGGCGCAGGGGCTCACGCCTGTAATCCTAGCACTTTGGGAGGCCAAGATGGGCAGATCACCTGAGGTTAGGGGTTCGAGACCAGCCTGGCCAATATGGAGAAACCCTGTCTCTTCTAGAAATACAAATATTAGCCGGGCATGGTGGCGCATGCCTGTAATCCTAGCTACTCGGTAGGCTGAGGCAGTAGAATCCCTCTGACCTAGGAGTTGGAGGTTTCAGTGAGTCGAACTCATGCCACTGCATTCCAGCCTGGGCAACACGGTGAGACTCTGTCTCAAAAAAAAAAAAAAAAAAAAAAAAAAAAAAGAAAAAGAAAAAGAAAAAAAAGACATTTTCTTTACATGAGCAAACGTATTTTATCTTCATATTTTACTGGAAAATACTGTTTCTATAGTGAGTCTTTTGACTGTTGCATTGCTCATTACTTCCAATGTAATTTAAAATAAGTTTGTTGCTAAGTATTGCATATTAGTTTCAAGAAAAAACAAGGAAATAAGAAAAAAAACACAAAATTATAATCATGTGTAATACCACCATGAAAACAAACTACTGTTAACATTATTGTATATAGTCTTATAGATTATGTGTGCATGATCTTTTTATTTGTTTCCATTATGTATATTTTGGGACATTTTGAAGGTTTTAATTTTTATGTGATCACCCCACTTCTCCTTTGTAGCCTCTCCATTTGTATCATACTTGTCCTTACCCACGTTAAGATTGTAACACTGTTCAGTTGTATTTTTATCTACTACTATTATGATTTTATTCCTTTCATTAAAATTTTTAATCAATTTGAAATTAGTTTGGTTTATGAGCCATAAACCACATTTTAAGTTTATCCAAATGGCTGGCCTGTTGCTTAGGCACCACTTACTAAATAATCCATCGTGCCCTGTTGACTTGAGGTGCACCTTGATAGAATAGTAAGTTCATATGTAACCTAAGACTTGTTTTGGTACTTTGTATTTATTCCATTTTATTGATTCATCTGTCTGTTCCTGCATAGAAGCACATTTATTAATTATTATTAATTTAGTGGGTATTTTTAATGAAAATTTGGCAATTATATTTATACAGGTTTAATCATGGGTATTCTACCTTTCCCTTGTTAGAAACATTAACTCACTTCAGTGTTTTCACAGGTAATATATGCACAGTGTATAAATTCAAATGATACAAGAATGTAAAACGTGATAAGTGAGTCTTCTTCCTTTACTTTCTCTGCCAGTTACTTCCCCACTCTGGAAGCAATTGCTATTTTTCATATATCTTTCTAGTGCTATTCTATGTGTATGTAAGCATAGAAATAAGATATTAAGATGACACTTTCAGCTAAGACTCTAAGATGACAGATATTAGATATTCAGATACCAACATGAGTGCCGTATAAAAATAGAAATCTTCAATGGAAACACTCAGAAACCAGTTTCATGAGCCTTAAATTTCTTAGCCAGACTGAGGATATGCGATGGTAGGCTATCGGCAAAGAATAAAGTGAAATAGAGCTATGATTGTGAAGATAATTTCTCTGGATAAAACTGTGCTGTATGTTGCATTTCCTACCAACGTCAGGCCTAGAGAGAAGAGCCTTCCACAGCAGTACTTTTGAGAGTTTGATTTGTGGCCTTGCTGAGTGGCAGACACCAAGAAGACTGTTTCACTATCGCCTGAGAACCAGGGGCAACAGATGGGCTGGCTACTGATAGTGAAGCCATGGGAGTGTGGGCCGTGTGGGTTGGGTTTGCATGCTCAGAGCGTGTCAAGGCAAAATATGTGTGAGTGATTTTCCTGCAGCAGATGTGAGCCATGCAGGGGAGATAGAGATAGAGAAAGAGAAAGTTTTGTAAGGTCATTAGTCCATTTGTGCTGTCATAACACCAATACTTAAGACTGGGTCATTTATAAACAATGTATTTTTATTTCTCACAGTTCTGGAGGCTGAAAATCTAAGATCAAGGTGCTGGCAGGTTTGGTGTATGCTGAGCAACCTGGTCTCTCTTCTTCCATTATGGTGCCTTGTTGCTGTGTCCTCACATGGTGGAAAAAGGAAGGGCAAGAGAGGCACACGCTCTCTGAAACCTCTTTCTTTTCTTTGTTTGAGATGGAATTTTGCCCTTGTTGCCCAGACTGGAGTGCAATGGCGCGATCTTGGCTCACCGCAACCTCTACCTCCTGGATTCAAGTGATTCTCCTGACTTAGCCTCCTGAGTAGCTGGGACTACAGGTGCCACCACACCCGGCTAATTTTTTATTTTTAGTAGAGACAGAGTTTCTCCATGTTGGTCAGGCTGGTCTTGAACTCTTAACCTCAGGTGATCTGCCTGCCTCTACCTCCCAAAGTGCTGGGACTTGAAACCTCTTTTGAAAGGGTATTAACCCATTAGTTAGGGAGGAGATATCATGATTGAATCACTTCACAAAAGACCCTACTTCTTAACACTACCATGCTGGAGATTAAGTTTCGACATTTATTTTGGAGGGATCACACATTCAAACCAGAGCAGTCATGCACATGCACAATAGTCTATCCAGATGGGCAAGAGACTTTAGCAGTTAAAAGCTGAGAGTGAACTGCAAGTTTCCCAGGAGGAAGAATAGGCAGTGCTCCTAAGAGTACATCATTGTATGCATCAAGGGAATGCAGGTGAAGTATCTCCATCAGTGAGGGAGATGCCTCCAAAAGGCAATAACAATGTTCCTTGAGTAGGAAGACCAGCCATCCCGCATTGCCCAGAACTTACGGTGTTTCAGAGACACGAGACTTTCAGTTTTAACACCAAGAAAGTCCTGGGAAACCCAGGGTAAGTTGGTCATCCTGCCACTAAGTAAAAATGTAAGCTTTAAATACTTGTCATACCTACAGAGTGTAAAGCTATCTTAAGACAGTAGAGCCAAGTTCTTACTTTCAGGCTCTCTTCCTTCTTGTCATTTCACCCTCGAATGGTGAGAAAAGACTAGCAGAAATGTCCAGCTAGAAGAAGCAAGCCTTAGCTGGGGGAGGAGTGTAAGAGTAACTTCGAGTTGGCAGCTTTGACTATGACATGAGACTGGGCATTTTAATTTCTTAATTGAGATGAAGTTGATGATCTAAAGTGATAGAAAAGTGTGTATTTCTCAAGTGATTAGAAAAGTTATAAAATTTTCTGAATTTTCATTCAGAATCAGGAGAACTTCCCCACTGAGTATATTTGAGTGGGTCAATGGGACACAAAATAAAATTGCTTTGTGATTTCACTCCATGAGTCATTCTTATTCAATATGTTAGTTTTATATTTGTGGGTTTAGAAAAACCCACCAAAGTGTAGCATTTTACGCATCCTACTCCTCTTTACTTTTCCCACTTAACACAATGTACTTCAGAGCTTATTCTACATCTGACAGATTGGGGGACTTCTTCTCTTTTAATGGTTACATGCTATTCCAAAGTTGGATGTTCCATGTTTTATTTAACTAGTTCCCTCATGATGGATATCTAGATTATTCCCATGTTTTCCTATTAAAATCAACTGTCAGTATCAATTTCACATGTCTAAACATAATCTAGATGTGAACATTCATTTCAATTTTTTTTTTTTTTTTTTGGAGATATGGTCTCACTCTGTTTGCCCAGGCTGGAGAGCAATAGCGGGATCTTAGCTCACTGCAACCTCTGCTTCCCAGCCTCATTTCAAATTTTGTTATTATTCATGAATTTCCATCCAAAGAAATTACGCTAATTTACCATTCCACCCAAAAATGTATGACAGATTGCATGTTTCCCCACAAACTCACAACAGCCAATTTGATAGATGAAGAAAGGCATTTGATAGTTTAAATCTACATTTTCCTTGTTCTTTTTATTCATGTATTTATTTATTTTTTTTGAGATGGAGTCTCACTCACTCTGTAGCTCAGGCTGGAGTGCAGTGGTACAATCTCAGCCCACCACAACCTCTGCCTCCCAGGTTCAAGCAATTCTCCTGCCTCAGCCTCCCAAGTGATTGGGATTACAGGTTGCCACCACCATGCTCAGCTAATTTTTGCATTTTTAGCAGAGACGGAGTTTCACCATGTTGGCTAGGCTGGTCTCGAACTCCTGAACTCAGGTGATCCCCTCCTCTTCAGTCTCCCAAAGTGCTGGGATTGCAGGGGTGAGCAACTGCCCCTGGCCTAAATCTACACTTTTCTCATTATGAATGGTATTTTGTGTGTTTAAGAGCCATGTGTATTTACTTCTTTGGAACTGTGTCTTTAGTTGTTTTTCTGATGGGTATTTGGATTTTTAAAAATTGATTTTTAGGAACTATTTAAATATTAATATTAAGGAAACTGGCCATTTGTTATGTTTCTACCAGTATTTTTACCTAGTTAATATTTATTTTTCTATTTATCTTGTTTATGGTCTATTTTTACAGGAAAATTTTGACTTTTATGTATTCTAATTTTTCAGTTAAAAATAGTTTCTAGGTTTTGTGTCATAGTGAAGCAATTAGTGCTCTGAGATTATAAAACCATTTTATAGGCTGGGCGCGGTGGCTCATGGCTGTAATCCTAACAGTTTGGGAGGCTGAGGCGGGCAGATCACCTGAGGTCAGGAAGTTTGAGACTGGCCTGACCAACATAGAGAAACCCCATCTCTACTAAAAACACAAAATTAGCCAGGCATAGTGGTGCATGCCTGTAATCCCAGCTACTTGGGAAGCTGAGGCAGGAGAATTGCTTGAACTCAGAAGGCGGAGGTTACAGTGAGCCACGCTCGCACCACTGCACTCCAGCCTGGGCAACAAGAGTGAAACTTCGTCTCAAAAACAAACAAACAAACAAAAACATTTTATAGTTTATTTTGATATTTTTATTTATTTTTTACATTTAAATCTTTGATTTCCCTTAAACATGTTTTTAATGTAACAAGCAAGGCATTGACTGAATTTTTTTTTCCTCAGGTGACTACCCAGTTCTCCTTATACCATTACATAAATAATCTTAATTTTTCCTTGCACTCATTTGTAATGTTACTTTAACCATAATTTGATTCCCTAAAAAATGTGATGTCCAAATTAGGTTTTATAGCTGATTTTTATGGAACTATTGTGGAACAGATAACCCTAATACTATTTAAACTCATCTGAATAGGAAAAAAAAAATACCATAACAATAAAAGGATTTTTTTTTTTTTTTTTTTTTTTTGAGGTGAAGTCTTGCTCTGTCACCCAGGCTGGAGTGCAATGGCACGATCTTGGCTCACTGCAACCTCCTCCTCCTGGGCCCAAGCGATTCTCCTGGCTCAGTCTCCCGAGTAGTTGAAACTGCAGGCTCCCTCCACAACACCTGGCTAATTTTTCTATTTTTAGTAGAGATGGGGTTTCACCATATTGGCCAGGCTGCTCTCAAAATCCTGACCTTGTGATCCACCCACCTTGGCCTCCCAAAGTGGTGGGATTACAGGTGTGAGCCACAGTGCCTGGCCACAGGATGTTTTTAGGGAGTAGCTCACATGTATTCCTATTTCTCTTTTAGAAATTAGCCTATTTGATATTTTTCCCCTTTCTTTGGGAGTCAACTCTAGAAAATGATACATTTTATCCAGATTTTTATTTCTACTTACCTTGGGTTGAGCTTATTATTTTTTGTATTGCCTTTGTAGTGGGATTATTTTTCTTTCATTTGTTCTTGAATATATTTTTGCTTGCTTAATTTTGTTCTTTATTTTTATTTTACTTTTTCAACTTTTATTTTTGATTCAGGGGGTGCATGTCCAGGTTTGTTACCTGAATACAGTGCATAATGCTGAGGTTGGGGTACCAAGCATTGCAGCCAGTAGTTAGTTTTTGAACTTCTGTCCCTTTTGCCCCCACCTTGCACCTTTAGTAGTCCCCAGTTTCTATTGTCCCTGTCTATGTCCATGAGTATCCAATGTTCAGCTCTCACTTATAAGTGAGAACATGCAGTATTTGCTTTTCTGTTCCTGAGTTAATTCACTTAGGATAATGGCTTCTAGCTGCATCCATATTGCTGCGAAAAACATGATCTAGTTCTTTTTTATGACTGCATAGTATTCCATGGTGTATATGTATCACATTTTCTTTAATCCACCATTGATAGGCACCTAGATTGAGCCATGTCTTTGCTATTGTGAATAGTGCTGTGATGAACATATGTGTGCATACGTCTTTTTGGTAGAACAATTTATTTTCCTTTGGATATATACTCTGTAATGGAATTGCTGTGTCAAATGGTGGTTCCGTTTTCAGTTCTTTGAGAAACCTCCAAACTGCTTTTCAAGTGGATGAACTAAGTTACATTCTCACCAACAGTGTATAAACATTCCCTTTTCTCCACAGCCTCATCAACATCTGTTGTTTCTTGACTTTTTATTAAGTCATTATGAATGGTGTGAGATGGTATCTCATTGTGGTGATTTTGATTTGCATTTCTCTGATGATGAGTGATGTTGAGCATTTTTTCATATGTTTGTTAGCTGCTTCTATGTCCTCCTCTTCTTTTTTTTAGACAGAGTCTCGCTCTGTCACCCAGGTTGGAGTGCAATGGCACAATCTCGGCTCACTGCAACCTCCACCTCCCGGGTTCAAGCGATTCTCCTGCCTCTGCCTCCCAAATAGCTGGGACTACAGGCACTTGCCACCCACCTGGCTAATTTTTGTGTTTTTAATAGAGACGGGGTTTGACCATCATGGCCAGGCTGCTCTCAAACTCCTGACCTCAGGTGATCTGCCCACCTCGGCCTCCCAAAGTACTGGGATTTCAGGTGTGAGCCACCGCACTTGGTCATTTCTGTGCCTTCCTTTGAGAAGTGTCTGTTCATGTCATTAGTCTGTTTTATTTATTTTTCTAATTTCTTATTATTATACTTTAAGTTCTGGGGTACATGTGCAGAACGTGCAGGTTTGTTACATAGGTATACACGTGCCATGGTGGTTTGCTGCACCCATCAACCTGTCACCTACATTAAATATTTCTCCTAATGCTATGCCTCCCCTAGCCCCCAACCCCCTGACAGGTCCCAGTGTGTGATGTTCCCCTCCCTGTGTCCATGTGTTCTCATTGTTCAACTCCCGCTTATGAGTAAGAACATGTGGTGTTTGGTTTTCTGTTCTTGGGTTAGTTTGCTGAGAATGATGGTTTCCAGCTTCATCCATATCCCTACAAAGGACATGAAGTAATTCTTTTTTATGGCTGCATAGTATTCCATGGTGTATATGTGCCACATTTTCTTTATCCAGTCATTGATGGGAATTTGGGTTGGTTCCAAGTCTGCTATTTTGAATAGTGTGGCCATAAACATAGGTGTGCATGTGTCTTTATAGTAGACGTTTGCCCATTTTTTAATCGGGTTATTTGGTTTTTGCTTATTCAGCTGTTTAAGTTCCTTATAGATTCTGGATATTAGGCCTTGGTCAGATGCTTAGTTTACAAATATTTTCTCCCATTCTGTAGGTTGTCTGCTCACTCTGTTGATAGTTTACTTTGCTGTGGAGAAGGTTTTTACTTTAATTGGATCCTACTTGTCAATTTTTGTTTTTGCTGCAATTGCCTTTGAGTAGTTAGTCATAAATTCTTTCCTAAGGCCGATGTCCAGAATGGTGTTTTCTAGGTTTTCTTCAAGGATTCTTATAATTTGAGATCTTACATTTAAATCTTTAATCTATCTTGAGTTAATTTTTGTGTATGGTAAAATGTAGGAGTCTGATTTCATTCTTCTGCATATGGTTAGTCAGCTGTCCTAGCACCATTTACTGAATGGGGAGTCCTTTCCCCACTGCTTATTTTTGTTGCCTTTGTTGAAGATCAGATGGCTGTAGGTATGCCACTTTCTTTCTGAGTTTTCTACTCTGTTGCATTGGTCTCTGTGTCTGTTTTTATACCAGTATCATGCTGTTTTGGTTACTGTAGCCCGGTAGTATAGTTTAAAGTCAGGTAGCACGGTGCCTCCAGCTTTGTTCTTTTTGCTTGGGATTGTGTTGGCTATTTGGGCTCTTTTTTGGTTTCATATTGATTTTAGAATAGTTTTTTCTAGTTCTGTGAAGAATGACATTGTTAGATTGATAGGAATAGCATTGAATCTGTAGATTGCTGTATGACTATTGTAATGATATTGATTCTTCCAAACCATGAATATGGAATATTTATCCATTTGTTTATGTCGTTTATAATTTATTTCAGCAGTGTTTTGCAGTTCTCCTTGTGGGACTCTTTAACCTCCTTGGTTAGATATGTTCTGAGGCATTATTCTATTTTTGTAGCTATTGTAAATGGATTTATGTTTTTTATTTGGCCCTCAGCTTGAATATTATTGGTGTTTAGAAATACTACTGATTTTTGTTCATTGACTTTGTATCCTGAAACATTACTGAAGTCATTTGTCAGTTCCAGGAGCCTTTTGACAGAGTTTTCAGGGTTTTCTAGATGTAGAATCATAACCTCCACAAAGAGAGATAATTTGACTTCTTTTCCTTTCTTTCTCATATCTGATTGCTCTGGCTAGGACTTTTTTTTTTTTTCTTTTTACTTTTTCTTTTTTTTTGAGACTGAATCTCACTGTCACCCAGGCAATCGTGGCTCACTGCAACCTCCGCCTCCCAGGTTCAAGCGATTCTCCTGCCTTAGCCTCCCAAGTAGCTGGGACTACAGGCACTTGCCGCCACACCTGGCTAAATTGTTGTGTTTTTAGTAGAGACGGGGATTCACTATCATGGCCAGGCTGGTCTCAAACGCCTGACCTCAGGTGATCTGCCTGCCTTGGCCTCCCAAAGTGCTGGGATTACAGGTGTGAGCCGTGGTACTCAGCCCCAATTTTGTTTTTGATAAGATTAGCTAATGGGGTTGTCTCAGGAAACAAACAAACAAACAAACAAACAAACAAACAAACAAAAAGACTAGCTAATGGGCTATCTCTTTTATTGTTTTTCTTGGCTTTACTGATTGATTTAATAATACTTTTGGTTTTATAATTAATTGACTCATGCTTTTATTTTCACTTAGTCTTTCCTTGGGTTTCTTTGATAGTTCATTTTCTAAATTTTTGAATTATGTACTTACTTCTTTCTTATTTATCAATATTGTTAAAACAGTTAATGGGGAGGCCATTAGGCTGAGATGGTTCCAGCACCTTGGGTTCCCATTTAGACAAACCAAAACCCAATCCCATGTAAATAGTAAAATGAAAGTTATAATTAACCAATCAAAAACTGCCAACTGACCTCTAAGTAGGGACTTTCCACTGGATCAGACCCAAATAAGACAAATACCAAGCTATAGCCAATAGAGTAATTTGATTACTTTGCTTCCCAGTTCAGCCTATAAAGGCCTGCAGCTCACGCAGGTTCAGTGGAGCTCTCTCAACCTCTTCTGGTTTTGAGTGTTCCTGATTCATGAATCATTTAATGCGCAAATAAACTCTGTTAAATTTGTTTTGTCTAAACTTTTCCTTTTAACTATATAAATATAAAATTTCCTCTTAGCATTGGTTTAAGTATATTCCATTCGATTCTGCTATGTTGTGTTTTATTATCTGCATTTTTCAGTTTCTGATTTGACTTATTCTTTGTTACAAGAGCTAAAAAAGAATATTTCAGTTTCTGGAATGTAGGGTATTGTTTTTCTTGCTTTGTTTCATTTTCTAGTTTTTAACATTAAAATCTAGTTTATTTGTGAAAAGGCAACTGAAAAAAAGTGCTTAGCAGGAGAAACATCTTTAAATTTCTCTGAAGGCTAGATATCCTTGGAGTGAAAGTGTGTGTGTGTGTTTGCATGTATGTATGCGTGTACATGTGTGCAGGGGCAGAGTATGGTGGGGAAGAGATGCTGTATGAACTTTTTGTTCAGAATCACTTCCTTGACCCCTTGTCCTCCTCCTTGAGGAGAACATGAAGAGAGAAAGGAGGTTAGAAAAGGGGTGAGGCGTGTAGAGTGGTTGCTGGTGCAACAACAGTGGATTTAAGGGTTGACCAGGTAAGGCTTTTGCAGTGACAGGAACTGAATCTCTGGAGACAGGCTTAGTAGTGTTCAGCTAACCACTAGGCTTTCATGTTGCTGGTGGGGAGTTGAAGGGGTGGTGGGCAAGGCCAGAGTTGAACTGCTTCGCTAGAAAAGGTTGGTAGACATATGCAAGGCGAGGGAAAAACATAGAAGAATCAGCTAGAAGCAGGAGAAATCCTTCAGGAAAGAATCAAAATGTTCCATGATTCTCGTGATGAGTTCTACTCTATGGAGGGTGATTCTCTGGTTTTCTTCAGAGTCTTCAGTAAAAGATCGATTTTTTTTTTTTCATTGTTGTGTGGTGAGGTTGGACCTTTTGGAGGGACTTATCGAATAGCTGGAAATTATTTCAGATTGTCTTAGGGGTGAAAGTAGAGGCTTTTTTCAGAATCTTTGCCTGGGTGAGACTTTTAAGATCTTGATATAAAAAATGTGGACCTGTAGCCCAAGGCATGAGGGAAGCGCTCTTAGTGGAGTACTGTGAGAACCTGAATCTGGCTGAGGTTTTCCCACTTTCTGTGGGCTCCGGGGGAGACTGCTGACACCAATTGAAGCTCTCAATTCTTCAGGAAAAAAATGTATGTGATAATAGCTTACCCTCCATCTCTTTCTGAAATACCGCAAGAATTCAGAGCTCTGGATAGGGTCGATGCACCTGGGTTTGCTGCTGACTCTGCTATTTAATTTTGACCTTGGTCAAGTTACCTAATCCTTTTAAGAATCCATTTCCTCCCATGTTAAATTAGAATAATCATGTTGCTTGCTTCATTGAGTCGTGGTGATGATTGAGATAATCCAAATAAAGTTATTTATCAGAGTGCCTGATAAGCAGAGTATGCACCCAACCACTGGTATCTTAAGCAAGCAAACAGCTAAATGAAGGAATAAATGAGCAAGAACACAAGAAGACCTGGTCCAGGCTGAGTGAGCATGGCTTAGCCTTGTAGTTGTGGGCAGTTCATTGAATTGATCTTGTCTTCAACCTCCTTATTCAGTTTGACTCTTAATTACTCAGAAGGTGTTCTGAGAGACATCACAAGTCACAACACATCTAGTCTTCAGTTTCCCCTTTGCACAATGATAGGGTTAACTAGCTGGTTTTTAATATCCCTTTAATCTCTAACTTTCCATTAGATCATTATAGTTATTACCCTCAACATCTGTGACCCTGGACTTAGTCATAAATTCTGCTCCTAATTATCCATGCTTCAGACAAGCAAACAAAAAACAACAACAACAACAAAAAAAACCCCACAAAAAACCCACTGCTTTTTCACTTGTGGATGTCAGGTAATATTCACATTAGCTTGAATAGTCAAACACAAATACACCTGTGATGGTTAATATTAAGTGTCAACTTGATTGGATTGGAGGATGCAAAGTATTGTTCCTGGGTGTGTCTGTTGAGGGTGTTGCCAAAGGAGATTAACATTTGAGTTAGTGGACCGGGAAAGGCAGACCCCCACTTAATCTGGGTGGGCACAATCTAATCAGCTGCCAGCCAGGCCAGAATAAAAGCAGGCAGAAGAACATGGAAAGACTAGACTGGCTGAGTCTTCTGGCCTCCGTCTTTCTCCTGTGCTGGATTCCCTCCTGCCCTCGAACATCGGACTCCAAGTTCTTCAGCTTTGGGACTCGAAACTTCGACCACAGACTGAAGGCTGCTCTGTCGGTTTCCCTACTTTTGAGGTTTTGGGACTCAGACTGGCTTCCTTGCTCCTCAGCTTGCAGACGGCCTATTGTAGCACCTTACTTGTGATTGTGTGAGTCAACACTCCTTAATAAACTCCCCTTTATATGTATGTCTATCCTATTAGTTCTGTCCCTCTAGATAACCCTGACTCATATAACACCCATGCACATTTCACTTTTCTGTATTTATTCCAAGTTTCCTTTTGAAACTGATACCACTGATATCATCACTTCAAGAGCTTATAAACTGGATGGCCCCTAAAATCCATAGTCACTGAAAAAAGGATAAAATGCTTACAAATAAATCAGGGTGGACTATAATGAAAATTGTCATATGTCCTCTCTCGAATTAGGAGGTAAAGGTATGGTACAAACTTTGGTGCCAGACAGACATGAGCTTAAATGGTGGCTGATGACGCTTGCCAGCTGCATGACCTAGGGCTAGTTATTTAATCTCTTCAAATTTTAGTTTTTCATCTGTGTAATGGAGCTCATGAGATCCCAGTATATTGTTGAGAAAACTGAATAAAATAGTGATATAAAAAGGCTCGGCAGGCACAGCACACATTGCTTTCTTCTGTCTTATATGGCAGGCATAGATTATAAGATGTGTGCATCCAGGGCCCCATGACCTTGAGTTTTTGATCTGATACTACAACCAAATGGCGACATTATGTTTATTGCTAAATTTGAAAAAAATCTTTAAATTGAAAAACAGAAAATTACTTCCATAAATGAGGTCTCGAGTGGTTATTCACTGCAGTGTTATTCAGCATTTTGAAATTCTTTGACCTGCCCTGAAGTTCTAATTATCCCATGTCATGCTGCCTGAGGAGGAAGTGCTTGTGAGGTCTCCTGGGAAGGCTGTGTGTGTTGGGGAGAGGAGAAGAGGGCAGTGAGGCTCCGAAGACCCGTCCACATGCTGGCATGAAGGAGATGGTGGGAGAATATGATGGTAAAGAGGAAAAATGAGAAGGTGCGAATGAAGGAGGCCAAAATGCTGATAAATAGGAAGGTAAACATTATTTGCTCTTCATTTGTCATTTTGCTCTGTCCAACTGGTAGTAGATAGTCTAACAAACAGTAGAATCTCAAATACTGACTAGAGAGAGGCTATTTTCAGGCTTGAGGACGTGAAAAAGAGAAGCAAAACTAAATAACTGAAAACCGAACAACCAAGTGCTGATTAACCGAGAGCTGGCTCTAAAAAGAATGAAAACATCTGCTGGCTTTGTTGAAGGAAAATACCAATCCCGTTGGGTTTTTACTGCAACAAATCCTGTTCACAATTTTCTGTTTGGGAGTGATCCAGGAAAAAAATGACCTCTCCCTTTCTGGTAATGAATTTCTGTTCCCTTTTGAACTTTAAATATGTTAATTTAATCCCCAGATGGTCACCAAAAAATGTGTATTGACAAACTATAGATCCTGATGTACAGCTTGAGGCCTTGCTTCTACCCTGCTACTCCAATTCTGCTGCTTCTAAACATAGCACTCATGAAGAGGAAGATTGCCTGGCCAGGCCCAGCCCGGTTCAGGACTGTCCCTCCAGTGTTTATAAGAAGTTTGCCTTTTTGTCATAACGTCCCTTCACTGACTTGAAGCATTCCTGACACACCAACAATTTCACAGATTGGTTAGGAACAGAAAGTCAGTGGAATGGTATCAAAACCACATTACTGGGCTTGAAATCACCAACATTTGGAACACATTATCCTACAATATAGTAAATACCTCCCAACTGGGAATTTATTTATCTATTTATAAAATAATTCAAGTATCTCCTCTTTTAAGAAAAAGATACACAGTAGGTTAATCAATGTTTTTTTGTTTTTTTATTTTTTGTTTTTTGTTTTTTTGACAGGATCTCAGTGTTGCCCAGGCTGGAGTGCAGTGGCATGATCACAGTTCACTGCACTGTCTTCACTTCCCGGGTTCAAGGGATCCTTCCACCTCAGCCTCCCAAGCAGCTGGGACCACAGGCATGTGCCACAACACCCAGCTAATTTTTGTAATTTTTTGTAAAGACAGCGTTTTGTCATGTTGTCCAGGCTGGTCTTGAGCTCCTGAGCTGAAGCGATCCACCTACCTTGGCCTTCCAAAGTGTTGGGATTACAGGCTTGAGCCACTACTTCAGGCCCATGGTAGGTTAATCTTAAAACAAAAAAAAGCGTTGTCTGAGCTTGCCTCTGTGCGCAGTAGTACTGAAAATGCTTGGAAGAGTGTGCTCCTGGTAATACCGATCTTCATGCTTCTCGATGTCTAGTTGGTTAGAAGCAGAATCTGTGTAAGGTGGGGAGTCATCTTTCTAATCTTGGACTCATTGGCATTTATTAAGTTCTGAGCCCTTACTGGAGGCGGAGGGGAGTCTAGAAGCTACAGGAGATCTTATCTGTCTTCAGCAGCATCCACACCTACTCTCTTCACCATCCGGAACCCTCCAAATATGCAAGTGGGCTAAAGCTGCACATGTAGAAATCATTATGTGAACACTTGAGCATTAATGTAAGTACTTATCAAAACAGTATGGCTGGGCCTGGTGGCTCACGCCTGTAATCCCAGCACTTTGAGAGGCTGAGGGTGGCAGATTGCTTGAGCCCAGGAGTTCAAGACCAGCCTGGACAATATAGGGAGATCATGTCTCTACAAAAATACAAAAATGAGCTAGGTGTGGTGGCTCATGCCTTTGGTCCCAGATACTCAGGAGGCTGAGGTGGGAGAATCACTTGAGCTTGAGAGGCAGATGTTGCAGTGAACTGAGATCGTGCCATTGCACTCCAGTCTGGATGATAGAGCAAGACTCTGTTTCAAAAAAAGAAATACATAAATAAAGTATGTGAACATCTAAGGATGCATTAGAACCATTTGCAAACTGTTAATTCCATGAACAAAGTTTTATTGAATAACAGCATAGTGTAGGCAGCTGTGCTTAGAACTGTAATAGGACGCACAGACGATAAGGCATAGACCTCCCTTCAATGAATCCATAGCCCAGAAGAGCAGATTTTTAAATCCCCAAAATATTAAGAAATTAAGATCCCTCAACTACCTAATTCACATAGTTTTGGGCACTTCCTATATCTAGTAATGACTTTTATATTTTGTTCATCTCTCTGGCTCTCTTTCTATTTTATTTTCTTTCTTCCTTGCTCCACAAGTTTTGGAAATGGCTTATAACAAGAAGGCATGCGATAAAATAATGATACAATATTACAAGAAAAAAGAAAGCATTGTCATCATTTTACATGTCTTCAAATCCTGCTGGTCCACTTTTTCAACAAACTAGCCTCAAGATTCTGGCATCTTCAACAGTTTATGTTCTCTTTGCCTCAGTCACTCATTCTCCTTGATAGATCCAACCTTGGTCTTACCAACAGGAGCTCCACCTCCTCCAATATCTTAAGCTCTCCTTTATCAATTGTTAACGAACTTTCTATCCTTTCTGTTCTCTGCCTCTCATATCCCCAGTGTGTTTGTTATTCAACCTCGTTCCATTTCAGTACACCAGCCCTTTAAATGCTCCTTTCTCTTCCCATTGAATATCCTCACCTGTGGCTTGTTTCCTTCCTTATCCAAACTAAATATAGGCTGTGTCACTTGAACCACTGTCTTTCTGCTGCACCTGTCTCTCCGATTGCCAAAAGTGGATCATCCTGATTCTCTGCTGTCTCTTATTTTGGTATATCACTCCACTACTTATAGCTGTCCCTGTATATTCAGGGTCTCCAAACCCAGACTGGTCCTCAGAGTGCTCTGTGTCCTTTAAAAAATTGCCATTTTCAGATCCCTCTCTCCTTCTCTACAGGGGCCAGACTTCCACTGCTGTCTTCAAGCTACCCTCCCCATCTCTTCTGCCCCTTATTTCATAGAAAAAATTAGAGCCATCATGTATGATATCCCCAAAACCCAAGGACTCCTTTTTATGAAATATCTACCTTCTCACTATCCCTACCTCCACACCTTCAGCTGCAATAGAAAAGGTGTTCCTTCCCTGAATAAAGTTTATTCCACTGGGTTGCTGAAGCAGTTTTCACGAGGAAAAGGGAGGTTTCCATGTGTCAGCTGGAATCTGTGCTTCTGCAACCTCTCCCTTTAAGGTCATCGCTTGGGTAACTGTGTCCTAATATCTATCCTTATAATTGGATCTCACTGTTAAATCTAGGATCTCCTTCATGGGTTCATTATTTAAAAATTTAGGGGCAAGTGATAAGATTTGTATGATGAGATACAAATGTGCTAATTTCTTGAATACCTTATTCCATATTCTATTTTGGATTCTGCATTGCTAACCTACTCCGGACTTACGCTTTTTATTTAATTTCTTTTTTTTGTTTGCTTTCTGTTAGTTCTTATCAAATTAGGATTTAAGAGAACAAGGTTCACATTTACTCACACATGGAACAATCAGGGCCAATATCAACAATCTGTTGACAGGAGAAGAGGAGGAGAGAAGGTGCTCATAAAAGTTAATAAAAACAGAGCTTCAGATGATCCTCAACAAAGGAAAATGATCTGCAGAAACAGGAAGCTCTTCATTCCAAATCAATTTATTTTGACAATATTAGATTATATACACAAACGGGCCTGACTTGGGGTTTTTTAGTGTACTTGCTAAGTCTTCCCTAGAGGAATGGCCTTTGAGGAAAGAGCGCCCTGAGTCAAGCTAGCCTAGGTAAATCCCCACCTGGCTCAGTGCCAAGCCTGGCATTCAGCACTCTGAAGAGGATTACCCAAATCATCAGGTACACAGAATTCCTATCGTTCAAATGATGGTCACTGAGCCAAACTTCTCAACCATCTCAGGGAGAAAGATGTAACTCTCAAGTGTACTAAGCCGGCGCCACCAGCACTTATGTGGTGGATGCATGATTGCCTCGCTTCACCAAGATGCTCCTGTATAGCTGCAGACCTTGCTCTTGCTCAGCCAGAAAGAACTGAAGCCTCAGGAAAGAGGAGTTTAACACTGAGAATCCATGTTGTGATCGTTGCTAAATCTCCTGCAAGACACTCCCGCAGACAGAAGCAGTGTGGTGTGATTCATGTTAGGGAGTCAGGCAATCCTGGGTTTGAATCAAACTTTAGATCATTCTTTAAGTTTTGATTTTGTTATCTGTAAACTGGGGATAATAGCAATATTTGCCTTAAGAAGTTGCTTTAAGGGTTAATTATAAAGCCCTCAGCTTTATAGATAACCCTAAATGTTTAGTGTATTGTTAGTATTTCTGTCATTACCTCTAAGACTCCACTCAGCCTTATTTTGGAAAGAATCTTTGCCGTTGGAAAACACATTCAAGGATCATGCAATGTATGAGAGAGTAAGAGGAAACCAGAGCTGTTGGTCGAATGTACTGGCTTGAAATTAGCAGGCCTTGTTCCCTTCATCCCAGACATAACAGGAGCAGCCAGTTCTCTGTGGTAGGAAAATCTGAGGACTCCCTGGACTGGGTTACCCACAGCAGAGCTGGGTTCACTGGAGAGGCCACGGCTAAAGATGGACTCTAGCTGGGGAGGGCAAAGCTGGACTGGGAGTGGTAGGGAACAAAAAAGAATCTAAAAAGAATTTAGGATTAAACAAAGTGTGTCTTAATTTGAATGAATGAAAAAGGCAGATTATGAGTCAAAATATGCTCTATGCACCCAATAAAGTTCCTTTACCCTAAGCATCCTCTGTGGCTGCATGAGTTAGCCCTGCAAATGTACAGATATCTGTATCTATAAGCATAGCTATGTCTATATTTATAAATGTAATTATACCCATAAATACATCTATAGCTATTGCTATAATCTATTATTTAGATCTAGGTCTATACATATCTGTCTAGATCTTTACAAGAAAAACAAAGTCTATACAACAAAGAGTTTACAATGGATATCTTTGGGTGTATAGGATTATGGATGTTAGGAAATTTATTTTATTTTATTTTTGCTGTCTGTGTTTTCTGATGAGTATATCCCCATTTGTAACAAGAGAAGACAATAATAGAATGTTAATTTTGAAAAAGACATTTGGGCCAGGCACGGTGGCTCACCCCTGTAATCCTAGTACTTTGGGAGGCTGAGTCTGGCAGATCACTTGAGGTTGGGAGTTTGAGACCAGCCTGGCCAACATGGTGAAACCTCGTCTCTACTAAAAATACAAAAATTAGCCAGGGGTGGTGGTGCACGCCTGTAATCCCAGCTACTGGGGAGGCTGAGGCACTTAAGCCTGAGAGGCAGAGGTTGCAGTGAGCCAAGACTGTGCCACTGCACTCCAGTCTGGGTGACAGAGTGAGACTCTCTGAGTGAGACTCTCAGAGTGAGACTCTCAAAATAAATAAATAAGTAAATAAAAATGAAAAAGATATTGGAAGGAAGGAAAACAATATTGGGGTAATCTCAACCTTGGTCAACTTCCTTTTGTCTCTCTTGAAAGGGAGAACTGGGAAGACGAGGGAAGGGAGGTGCTGTCAGTGGGGAGGGTCAGATTGGTTTAGACTATAGACAGATGGCTTAAGGAAAGTCCCTTCAGTCTGCTCACGGATTCACTTCTCAGCTTTTATGCATGGCATTTTAGTTCTGGGTTGTGCTCTACATAATCCAGTTCATTATTAAAGTAAAACCAAGAGTGTTTTGATTGGGCCACTTTGTTCACCTCACTAGCCCCACCTCCATACCTTCAGCTGCAGTGGTTCAGCAAGGTAATTCATTCATGTGGTTCCTCTGACTCTCGATAAGTAAAGATAGTGGATTTTAAATGAGGTCTTTCAAAAAGAAATTAGGTATAGGACACCTAATAAAGAAACTTATTTTAATTTCTCAACTGTACTGTACACATAGGTAAAGTCACTAGCATCCTGATAGTCAATTTTTAGATTGTATGTCTCCTGGGTTTCTCAGGTTAATATTTTGGTCAGGATTCAAATCTAGAAGGCACGGAAACTTTATTATGGGAAGGTGGATTAATAGGTACACATCTAGAAAGAAATACATTTTTCTTTCACTTTGATGTGTTGTGTAGAATCCTGGACTCTGATTATGAAAATGTTTGAGGCTCACACTGGAGACAGGACCAGCAGCAGGTGTGATGAAAAGAGCAGAAAACCAAGGGCTTCACTGTTCTTCTTGTCCTTGGGTCTCCATCTGAAGCAATCTTCCTCCAGCTCCAATACAATTCTCTCTACCAGAGCATGACCTTGCTTTCCATACCCATATATTTAGCCCCAGTGGACATTTACACTTTGCTATCTCACTGGCACCTCAGATTCAAAATAACTGAAACTGGAATGTTTGGAAAGATCTGTATGGAATTCTTTATCTTTGCATACAGATCTGCTTTCCCTCCCATGTTTCTTGCCATGAACAATGACATTACCATACATCCACTAATTGGGATCACTGAAGTCACTTTTGACCTCCTCCTTGTTTTGTTCTCTGTGTCCAACCAGCACATTGAAGATTGCAAATTTCAGTACAGTTTTTACCACTTTCTCCATCTGTGCCTTCATTTTTTTCTTGGCCCACTTTCAGTCCTAACCAACCTGGCTTCAGTGTATTTCAACTCTGTTCAAGTCTTTCTGGTTACATTCAACTTAATGTTATTGCACACCTTTTCATTGCTCAAAAGAATGCTAAATACTGGATATGCAAAGTTTATAAAAACAGACAAATAGCTAATAATCGTAGATATTTACTCTGTAATAGATATATCCTTCACATGTCTATTATTTAATTTCCAGAAATACCTGGATGAGGTAGGTGTTAGTATTATGTCCATTTTATAGATGAGAAAATCAAGGATTAGAGAGATTAAATAAAATTGCTGAAAGGTACACAGTGCTTGTTGGTGTTAGGTGTGGAGCTGGGCTGTCTGTTTCCAGAGACTGAACTTTTCATTTTTAATAAGAGAGGTTTCTGGTTTCAAGGAGTTACAGACTAGTGGGAGAGGCAACATACAAACATGAACTGATATAATGGACCAGTGGGAACATGAAGCAGGGTGTGAGGTCAGAGAAGGCTTTACAGAAGTTACATTTGACCCAAGTCATCCATGATGAATAAGAGTTAACCAGAAGACAATAATTAGAATAGCTAATACTTAAACAGCATTTACCACATGCCAGATACTGTTTTAAATGCTTTACACATATTTCCTAATTTTATCTTTATAAATTTAGGTAGTTGGTATGATCGCCATTGCACAAATGAGAAACCTGAGATTAGAAAGGTTGCATGATAAATTTGAAGTCATACAACAATTGAATGGTGGATCCTGGATTCAAAGCTGGAGTTTTGTTCTAGAGTTAGTATTAACCATTACATGTTACTGCCTCTCAGCAAGGTGTGATAAGGGCTTGATAGAGTGCGTCTTGGGAAGTGCGAGTGGCGCTGACTCACAGTGAATGGCGTGAGTGTGGGCAATGGCAGGAGGTGAGCCTTGGTAGGGGCTAAATCGTGCCCTACATCTTCCCGAATTCACATGTTGAAATCTTGACCCCCAGTACCTCAGAATGTGACTGTATTTGGAGATGGGGTCTTCAAGAGGTCATTAAGTTAAAATGAGGTCATTATGGTGGACCCTAATTGATATGACTGGTGTCCTTATAAGAAGAAGAAATTAGATCACAGGGAGAAGAGGCAATCTACAAGCCCAGGAGAAAGGTCTAGAATAGATTTTCGCCTCCCCACTTTCAGAAGAAGGCAACCTTGTTGATACCTTGATCTTGGGCTTCTAGCCTCAGGAACTGAGAAACAATGTACTTCTACTGTTTAAGCCACTCAATCTTACTCTGGTACTTTGCTTTGCCAGCTCTAGCAAACAAATACAAGCCTATAGAGATTTGGTAGGGCCAGGTCAAATTGAGCCTGGATCCAAGAGGCATTAGAAATGGACTGATGGGCTTTCAACTGCACAGTCATATGATCTGACAATTGTTTTATAAAGCTCGTTCCAGTGGCAGTGTGGAAAGACTTGAAGCTTGTTGGGATTGATGTGGAGGTCCAGGCAGAGGATAGTGAAGGTCTCATCTGAGTCAGAAATGGGGTGGAAGGGACTGATGCAGAGACCACCAGGAAAGAGATGGCTACCCACTTCCCCTCCCCACCCTTTGAACCTGCATCTGAAGCCAGCTGGAATTTTCTGTCAGTTCCTGAATATGTCGTGACCCTTTTACCCGCTTTGTGCTTCTACATCTTTGTATGTACTGTTGCATCTGCGGGAGAACCTTTAGCTGCCTCTCATTGAATGATGCTTTGAGACTCAATGTGTCTTCTGTGATACCATCTCCACTTCTGTTTGCCACTCCTCTTCGTTTCATGGCACTGTGAGCATGTCTTTGGTATGACTCTCACCCTCCAGCTCTGTGATTTTTATGTTCCCTGCCTGTCTCTCTCACTAGATGGTGAGCTCCTCAAGAGATAAGTACATACCTTGTTTGTTCTAAGGTCTAGCTCACTGACTAACAAATAAAAGCCCATGACACATGTTGAATAAATGGACAAAACAAAGCCTTATGAAAAGATACAAAGGACCATAGGAATTTAAAGGAGAGGTGAATTCTGGTTCCACATGTTTGTATAAGCAACTATGTCATAAATCAGGCTTTGGAAGATATGGACTCTAGAGATATCACATGCACCTGCCTGTCAGATAGCCTTGCTCATTTCTGTGTATTAAGAAACGCTAGGAAAACATGAAACACATCTGATTACTCTAGTGGACTTTAGAGGAAACCATGCTTGGGGACAGCACAGGTGATTCAAAATGCTTACTTAAAGGGTGATAAGTGGATTGAATCATCCTAACGCTCAGTGGCCCCTTATAGATCTCATTCCCCTCTCTTGTGAAAGTCAGCTGTTTCAGATTTGGTTTTTAAACTCACCTTTAGTTAAGGATCTAGAATTTGAAAAATGGCTATTGCTTCAGTAGCCTTCAAATTCATCAAAAAAGTGTCATGGTTCTAGCTCTTACATTTGACTTAGAGTTAAGGAGTTAAGAACAGCTATCATCAGTCAGGATTAAGATGTGATTATGCTCCTATCTATACTGTCTTCTTAGGTGCAGATAGTGAGTGGCCCAGATGCATTGGGTTTTTAATGCATCTCTCTTCTAAATGATACTCGTCTCTGAAGTTTAATTTTCCCCATGAGTTATATAATTTTTTTTTGTTTTTTTTTGAGACGGAGTCTCGCTCTATCACCCAGGCTGGAGTGCAGTGGTGTAATCTCAGCTCACTGCAACCTCCACCTCCCAAATTCAGGTGATTCTCCTGCCTCAGCCTCCTGAGTAGCTGGGACTACGGGCGTGTGCCACCACACCCGGCTAATTTTTGTATTTTTAGTGGAGACAGGGTTTCACCATATTGGCCAGGCTGGTCTTGAGCTCCTGACCTTGTGATCCGCCTGCCTTGGCCTCCCAAAGTGCTGGGATTACAGGTGTGAGCCACCGCGCCCAGTCTATAAACGTTTTGTTTTAGGTTTGATGTCATGAATCCTTAAGAGGAGAAGTTGATTTTTATTTTTTGGCACAAATTCTTGATAAAATAGCTATCCTTAGAGGAGTCTTTGGATATCAGATGGTGGAGGTGATGCTTATAGACTATTTATAAAGACAATGTTACTGACCTGTAGTAGTTCCCTAGCAGTGCCATAACAAATTACCAAAAGCTTGGTGACTTAAAACAGAAATTTATTCTCACAGTTCTAGAGGCCAGGAGTACAAAATCACGGTGTCAGCAGCATTACCCAATACCTTTTTCTAGGGACACATAAAAGGGGGAATTCTCTTTTCAGCAAAAGTGGTTTTAAGAGGCATCCACTGCTTTGGCATCTGCTCTTGAAGTCTAGATCATTCAGAGTCGAGAACAACCTTGAGATACAGAGATATATGGAGACCTTCAACATATAAGACTAATCTATTATTTGCAATCAGACTGACATTTGGCAGTGAATAACTAAGGAAACACTGACCTTGCTAGTGTTCCAACAGAAATATTTTCTCTGGGATTAACTGTTCTTGCACAATTTTCCCCCATGCCATCCTCAATCAATAAATACATAAATAAATAAAATAAAATAAAAGGCATGACTTCTGTCTGTAGCAGGGAGATATATTTTCATGTGTACTATTTTGTGAACAAAATTAGATTTCCTCCATATATTTTGTGCTTTTAAAAAATACACTCCAATCTAATAAAGATTTCTTTTTTAAATTACACACACATATACACTCACATTTCAATAGGTCAAACCTGCGACATCTTTGCATATCAAATTGATTTAATTTAGCAGAGACTATGGTGATTTATTAAGTGGCAAGTTGGACACATACAAAAGCAACACTGAGGGTGTAATATATATAAAGCCATGACTATTTAAAACCTCCACCAAAGTACAGTCTACAGAAGTAGGGGTGTGAATGGCAAAAGACTGGATTCTAGCCTATTAAAAAACCACCTGCTTTGGTGTTTCACTGAAGACAATTACTTTTTACTATATAAGATACAGAAAGAAACAATCATTTTATGAATGATTAAATAGCAAGTCTTAAAAGGGACATCTCACTGTATACGTCATTAATGATGCAACAGGGAGCTTAGCTGCCCACTTACGTAACTCAAAGAGCACTGTTACCTGTTTCATTGATAATACCTTGGAAAAATTCTTCTAACTTAAGCAAAGCAAGTAAACTTACTTTTGATATTTCATTTGAAAGAGCTAAATGGTGGAGGTTGTTTGTGATTTTCTGAACACTGCCTTCAGATTTCTTTCTCTGTTAAGACTTACTATGAATAACGCTTACCTAAGATCATGGAGATCGGGCATAAATTGAGCAACAGGCAAGCGGGAGAAAGGAAACACTGATTAGTGAGGCCTGCTGGGCTGTAACCCTCTATCCTTGACATCTGTCACTGGTTTTTGTGAATAATGAATTCAGTTCCCGTAAATTACTTTGAAATAGTTACAAAGTCAGAAGTGTAATTAGTGATGATAAATGGTATATCTGAAGATACTGCAGCTCAATCAATCTTCATTTTTCAAATCATTACTTCTTAGTAGAGTTAATAGACTTGCCATTAACTACTGGGAAGACGAGGTTGACTAAGCATAGATTGACAATGAAATGATTTACGAAATGTATATTTCATTACATATGGGCCATCAGCTTGTGGGTTCTTTTAAATTTATGTCTCCTAATAACAAGATAATCTTGAGCCATAAACTCTAGTGTCTGAAAACTGTTTCACTGAGAATATCAGATTTTAATAGCAAAATAAGTTGATTGGTTTTTAAAATGTCCTAATTAGTAATTTTTTCATTCTTTCAGCTACAATAACAAATGTTACAACCTCCAGTGACATAACATGTATTTAATAATTATCTAATGAATACATGCTACTTAGAGAGATCAGGAAAGAAGAAGATTAACTAATATGACATGATCTCAGCCCCTAGGTAGCCTGGGATCTGGTGAAGATGGTGTAACGTGCCAACAAACCACCATTTAAATAGCAACATTTTCGTGTGTCTGAACTAAGGAGCAGAAAGACAATCACAGTGAATATCAGGAGAAGCTGGGAGGAGGAGATGCTGGTATACACAGAAATGAGGAAAGCACCTTAAAGAAGTGGGATACAGGTCCAAGAAATTTAGCAATAAAACAGAGTTGATGAAGAGCACAGTTGTTGGCCATATGAACTCTGGAAAGCATTCTGCTTGGGAAAGTAATCTAACATCTCCAAGCACCAGTTTGCTGATATATAAACTGGACATAAAGATAGTCACTCTCTCCGAGGGCTGTTCTGAGGACTGAATGAGACAGCAAACATACAGTAATTAGCCTAGAGTCTATGACACAAAGGCAATTATTATTATATTACTAATTATATGTTCCCCAGGTTTAGCAATAGTACCAAAATGTCCTCCATTACAAAAAAGTAACTATTTACTTTACAATACATGTTATAAATAAGTGCCAGATGGAATATGGTTAGGTGCTAACTCCTCCCTCAATTGTAGCATAAAATGCCTACATAGACCCTTTTGAAGTTTTCTCTTTTTTTGAGACGGAGCTTCACTCTTGCTGCCCAGGCTGGAGTACAATGGCACGATCTCGGCTCACTGAAATCTCTGCCTCCCAGGTTCAAGCGATTCTCCTGCCTTAGCCTCCCAAGTAGCTGGGCTCACAGATAACCACCACCACACCCTGCTATTTTTTTTGTATTTTTAGTAGAGATGGGATTTCACCATGTTGGCCAGGCTGGTCTTGCACTCCTGACCTCAGGTGATCCACCCACCTCAGTCTCCCAAAGTGCTGGGATTACAGGCGTGAGCCACCACGCCAGCCGATCCCTTTGAATTTTTGTAAGTTGAAATTCTATAAGGGCCCTCTTATGAATCATTACAGATGGATATGTCTTTTTAATTTGGGTGCATACTGGATTTGATAGCTACCAAATTTGGCCTGGCTCCAGATTTGCAGATTCATAAACTAACAGCTTCTCAGTTCCTTCTCAGCTTCTGGCTCCCCCATCCCTCTAACCCCTATCCCTTTACTATTTTTTCCATGAGATTTGAAGGCTCATAATGTGAGCAGTTTTCCAAACTTATGGCATCTTTCCAACACAAATCATTGCTCCTGAGGGCTAGTAACAGGCCTCTGTTGTTACATGGAAATTCCTCTAATGCTACCACCTTTCTGAAGTGACAGCACACAAAGTGGTTATGACTTTGGCACAGATGACACACTCAGCTATTCCTCTCCCTTCTTGCCTCTTCTTGCCCCACTCCTCCAGTGGTTTTGGTCAAGTGGGTAGTTTGAGGTCCAGGGAGAGGTGGAGCCTTTTAGGAAGCCCAGAAGCCATGAACATAAAATAATATGGGGACTGTCTGATAAATGGGAGGACAGGTTTGTGGTCTTCACAGCTTTCCACCTCTGTGAACTGTTTTAGTACCTTGCAGGTATTATTATTGTCTTTCCTCTTCCCCTGCCGTGGTACACAGGTGAAACTCTCCTTCTGGTCTGTTTGCTTCTATGGACATGATTCTATTATATTATAACACTGGGCTTACGCGTGAGCTTTGGCTCAGATTGTCTCATGAGCTCGTCAGGTGCTAGCACACCTGCTCAGATGTGGCTTCCTTTCCTGGTTCCCAAACTTTGCCTGCTTTTAAGATTCAGCTGTTCAACACACAGATTCTTTTTTTTTTTTTGAGACAGAGTCCTGTTCTGTCGCCCAGGCTGGAGTGCAGTGGCATAATCTCGGCTCACTGCAACCTCCACCTCCTGGGTTCAAGCAATTTTCCTGGCTCAGTCTCCTGAGTAGCTGAGATTACAGGCACATGCCACCACTCTCGGCGAATTATTACATTTTTAGTAGAGACGGGATTTCACCATGTTGGCTGGCTGGTCTCGAACTCCTGACCTTGGGTGATCTGCTCACCTCAGCCTCCCAAAGTGCTGGGATTACAGGCGTGAGCCCTGATGCCTGGCCAACACACAGGTTCTGAGGCCTCTTCCCTGGAGATTCTGATTTCACAGTTCTGAAGTGGAGCTAGGGGTCTGGCTTTTGTACATGTTCTGAGTGACTCTTATGAGCCAGAAATTTTAGAAAATACTACAGTCTTCTTGGGAGTGGTGTGTGTGTTTGTGTGTGTGTGTGTGTGTGTGTGTGAGAGAGAGAGAGAGAGAGAGAGAGAGAGAGAGACAGAGACAGAGAGAGAAATAAGTGAGAGAGTTACAACAAGAATAGGTGTCCTTTTTGGAAAAGTATCCGTTCATGTGCTTTGCCCACTTTTTATGTTTTTTTTTCTTGTAAATTTGTTTACATTTTCCTTATAGATTCTAGATTTTAGACATTTGTCAGATGCATAGTTTGCAAAAATTTTCTTCTATTCTGTACATTGTCTGTTTACTCTGTTGATAGTTTCCTTTGCTGTGCAGAAGCTCTTTAATTCTATTCCGTTTGTCAATTTTTGCTTTTGTTGCAATTGCTTTTGGCATCTTTGTCATGAAATCTTCTCCTATTCCTATGTCCAGAATGGTATTGCCTGAGGTTGTCATCCAGGGTTTTTTATAATTTTGGGTTTTACATTTAAGTCTTTAATCCATCTTGAGTTAATTTTTGTATATGGTGAAGAAAGGGGACCAGTTTCAGTCTTCTGAATATGGCTAGCCATAGGGAATCCTTTTCCCATTGGTTTTGTCAGGTTTGTCAAAGATCAGATAGTTGTAGGTGTGTGCCTTATTTCTGGGTTCTCTATTTGGTTTCATTGGTCTATGTGTCTGTTTTTGTACCAGTACCATGCTGTGTTGGTTGCTGTAACCCTATAATACAGTTTGAAATCAGGTAGTGTGATGCCTCCAGCTTTGTTGTTTTTGCTTAGGAATGCCTTGGCTACTCAGGCTCTTTTTTGGTTCCATAAGAATTTTAAAATAGTTTTGTATTAGTCCATTTTCATATTGTCATAAAGAAATACCTGAGCCTGGGTAATTTATAAAGAAAAAGAGATTTAATGGGCTCACAGTTCCACATGGCTGGGTAGGCCTCACAATCGTGGCAGAAGGCAAAGTAGGAGAAAGCCATGTCTTACATGGTGGCAGGCAAGAGAGAGCATGTGCAGGGGAACTGCCTTTTATACAACCACCAGATCGCTTGAGACTTATTCACTATCATGAGAACAACATGAGAAAAACCTATCCCCTTGATTAAATTACCTCCCCCCAGGTCTCTCCCATGACATGGGGATTATGGGAGCTACAATTCAAGATGAGATTTGGGTGGGTATACAGCCAAATCAGGTATTGTGTTGCCTTCATTCAGCTTTGTTCTTTTTGCTCAGGAATGCCTTGGCTACTCAGGCTCTTTTTTGGTTGCATAGGAATTTTAAAATAGTTTTCTCTAGTTCTGTGAAGAATGTCAATGGTAGTTTATCATGAATAGCATTGAATCTATAAATTGCTTTGGGTAGTATGGTCATTTTAATGATATTGATTCTTTCTGTCCATGAGCATGGAATGTTTTTCCAATTGTTCGTGTCATCTCCGATTTCTTTGAGCAGTGTTTTGTAGTTCACCTGGTAGAGACTTTTCACCTCCCTGATTAGCTGTATTCCTGGTATTTATTCTTTTTGTGGCAATTGTGAATGGGATTACATTCCTGATTTGGCTCGATGATCTGTCTAATATTGCTGGTGGTGTGTTAAAATCTCCCACTATTATTGTATAGGACTCTAACGCCTTTTTGAAGGTCTCTAAGAACCTGCTTTATGAATACGGGTGCTCCTGTGTTGGGTGCATATATATTTAGGATAGTTAAATCTTCTTGTTGAATTGAATCCTTTCCCATTATGTAATGCCCTTCTTTGTCTTTTGTTGGTTTAAAATCTGTTTTGTCTGAAGCTAGGATTGCAACCCCTGCTTTTTTTTGTTTTTCATTTGCTTGGTAGCTTTTTCTCTATCTCCTTATTTTGACCCTATGTCTGTCATTGTATGTGAAATGAGTCTCTGGAAGACACTATACCAATGGGTCTTGATTCTTTATCCAGCTTGCCACTCTGCATCTTTTAATTGGGGCATTCAACCCGTTTACATTCAAAGTTGTTACTGATACATGTGGATTTGATACTGTCATCCTGGTGTTGGCTGGTTATTTTTCAGACTTGTTTATATGGTTGCTTTATAGTATTACTGGTCTGTGTACTTCATTTTGTTTTTGCAGTGTCTGGTAATGGTCTTTCCTTTCCGTATTTAGTGATTCCTTCAGGAGTTCTTGTAAGGCAGGTCTGGTGGCAATGAATCCCCTCAGCATTTGCTTGCCTGTAAAGGATCTTATTTCTCCTTTGCTTGTGAAGCTTAGTTTGGCCAGATATGAAATTCTGGATTGGAATTTCTTTTCTTTAAGAAAGTTGAATATTGGCCCCAATCTCTTTTGGCTTGTAGGGTTTCAACTAAGAGAACTGCTGTTACATCTGATAGGCTTCACTTTGTAGGTGACCTGACGTTTCTCTCCAGCTGCCTCTAACGTTTTTTCTCTTATTTCATCCTTGGAGAATCTGATGATTATGTGTCTTGGGGATGATCTTCTTGTGAAATATCTTACTGGGGTACTTTGCAATTCCTGAATTTGAATGTTGACCTCTCTAGCTAGGTTGGGGAAATTCTCATGGATGATATCCTGAAATACGTTTTCCAAATTAGTACCATTTTCTCTATCTCTTTCAGGGACACCAGTGAGTCATAGATTCAGTCTCTTTATATAATTTATTATTTCTCTGAGGTTTTGTTTGTTTCTTTTTATTCTTTTTTTCTCTATTCTTATCTGACTATCTTATTTCAGAAAGCCAGTCTTCAGGCACTGCTATTCTTTCCTCTGCTTGGTCTATTCTGCTATTCATACTTGTGATTGCATTATGAAATTATTATAGTGTCTTTTCCAGCTCTGTTATGTTGGTTATGTTCTTTTCTATACTGGCTATTTTGTCTGTCAGCTCCTGCATTGTTTTAGCATGATTTTTAGCTTCCTTGGATTGGGTTTCAATGCAGTCTTGTAGCTCAATGATCTTTACTCCTATCCATATTATGAATTCTATTTCTGTCATTTCAGCTGTCTCAGCCTGGTTCAGAACCTTTGCTTTAGAAGGGATGTGGTTTTTTTGGAGGAAATTAGGTACTCTGACTTTTTGAGTTTTCAGGGCTCTTGTGGTGATTCTTTCTCATCTTTATGGGCTTATCTACCTTCAATCTTTGAGGCTGCTGACCTTTGGATGGGTTTCTTTTTCTTTTATCCTATGACTTTGAGGGTTTGATTTTGGTTTAAGGTGGATTCAGTTGACTAGTTTGGTTTCTAGAAGATTTTAGGGAGCCAACCCTTAGCTCTCAACTCCTGAACTGCATGCTGTAACTTTGGGGAACTTGTGTTGGGCCCCAACTTTGTTCTCTGGCTCCTCAAGATTAGGAATCCACCGTGTTGTGGGGCTGAGGTATGGTAGCTGCAGCAGAGTGCTACCAGTTCCCAGGGTGCCTGCCTCCCTGTAGGTGTTCACCACAGTGGCAGAGGCAATGCAGCTGGAGGGGGTGTGGGGAGCCCCTGCTGGCAATTTTGAGCACAGTCTCAAAATTGGTGGTGCTGGCTCGGGAGCAGGGCACCGGCGGACACAGGTTTGGGTACTTTCTCTGTGCCCTGCAAGAAGGAGTGATCACTCAGGGCAGGGTAGGATCTGCTGTTCTCTGCACAGCGTTAGTGCAACTGTGGGACACTGGTGGGAGAGGGGCTGGCTGGCTCTGTGCCTGCCAAGGATCTGTTTGCAAAGGCGATCAGCAGGGACAGAGGGGTGGGGTGCACTCCCACACTGGCAGGGCAAGGAAAGCAAGACCTACCTGTGCAGACAGGTGCCAGCAAAGTGACGTGGAGAGTTTTTGAGGTCCCGTGAAAAGCTGCAGTATGGGGAGGGAAAGAGCAGTTTGGTGCATGGCCATAGGGCCACCCTTCTGGAGATCTTTGCTGGTCGGGCATGGTCCACCAGCATAGAAGCTATGGTGCAGGTCCCCAGGACACCCAAGGCTGCCATGAAAGCAGGTGTGGTCAGGCTGGGGCCCTGGGAGAGGCCAACAGACCAATAAGGGCTCAGGTCGGACCAGCATCTTCTGATGGCAATACCATCCTGCAGAGATCAGGTCTGACAGTTCCTTAAGGGCTAAAGTCTTCTATGGAGCAAGTTAAGCCTAGGCAGATGGCCATCCCTGGCTGTGCTCTGCTACAGACCCTCCCGCACCAAACCCTCTGGGCTCCATATCAGCTGACTTGCTGCCCCTACCACTTCTCTAAGCAGCTCTCCCTGCCAACTCAAGTGTCCATGGTGCTCTAGGTGTCTCCTACTAGGGTTCCAGAGGCCCATGGTGAAAGCAGATAGATCCTTCCCAGTTCAACCCATCTATTCCCCCAGAGCCATTGTAGGTCAGGAATGAGTCCCAGTGCATGTTAGTTCCATTCAGGGTTCCCAACTTTCTTCCCCTTCAGCCCAGCTTCTGTGCCTTCCTTCTATCTACTCCTGGTGCCTTCCCTCTGAAGATCTGTTAGGAGGATGGCAGTCGTTTCAATCCCTCCATGAGAGCTGTTCCACCTGGCTCTATCTAGACAGCCACCTTGCTCTCCCTGCCAGGGTTTTTCTATTTCTTTTCTTAATGATGTGGTAGAAGCTTTTTGTGTATTCTGGATACAAGCCTTTGCTTGTTGTATATATGTAAATATCTTTCTACACTTTGTAGCTTGCTTTAACTTGGTTATGGCATCTTTTGACTACCAGATGTTTTGCATTTAAGTAGTCACAATTTTCCATCTTTTTCTTGGTTTTGTACTTTTTGTGTCTTTTTAAAGATATCTCTACCTTTCCTAATGTCATAGGATAGTTTCTGATATTTTGTTCCTGAAGTTTCAATTTTAACACTTGTTTTAGTCTTTATGGAATTTTTGTTTGAATTGTTTTTGACTGAGACCATTTTCATTTGTCCTCTTGTTTTAGTTTATTGAATGGTTCATCCTTTTCCACCTGAGTTTTAGTGCCACATTTTATAACAATATCTCATTTTTGCTTGGACTTTAAAAAAATTCTCTGTTCTGTTCTTTATCTGTCTATTCCTGAACAAATACTTCACTTTTACTTCTCCATAACTTTAAAATAAGTCTTTCAGCCAGGCATGGTGGTGCACACTTATAGTTCTAGCTATGGAGGAGGCAGAGGTGGGAGGATTGTTTGAGCCCAGGGGGTCAAGGCTGCAACTTGGGAGACAAAGTGAGACCCTGTCTCTAAAAAAATAAAATAAGGAAAAAAAAAGTCTTGCATTCTTACACATCAAGACTTCTCTCCATTTTACTTTTCTTCAGAATTGTTTAGAACTCCCACCCTTTAATCTTTTGTATATGTTTTTCATTAGTTGTTAAATGCCATTAAACATTTCATTGCAGTTATTACAAATTTTGGAATATTATTGCATTTATACATAATGTTGGAGGAACAGACTTCATGATATTGTGCCTTCCCATAACTATCTTATATAGAGTAAATTTATTTCTGGATGCCTTGTAGTTTTTGTTGCTATTGTGAATGGCTTCTAAATTATATTTTATTATGCTTATAAATATTATGTATTTGGCTACTGATAACCACCTAGGAACACTATTGAATTTGTATAGTGCTGCTATATCCAGCAACCTTGCTGAATTTGATTATTAGAAATTTAGGTTTGCAACTCTTAATGCACTCTCAAAAGTAAACAAAATGAGATGGGATCAAAGATTATAGGAGAATGTTTTAGAGACAGCTAGGGGTATGCTATAAGTCTTTTAACCTAAATGGAAGGGGTTGAGTGGGAGCTACTTTCTCCTTCACCTCAAGTTAATATATGAGGGATTTAAAGAACCTAATAAACTGTTCTCTACAGTTTACAGTTCTAGGTGAACTGTGATCCTGAATCCTTTATGGAAAATGCAAAAGAGGTGTCTTATCAAAGGAGAGATGGCTATGTTAGCGGCCTGGACCATTGCAGTTGGTCAGGACAAATGACGCTTGAATGTTTCTCATAGATCAGATATGGTTCAATGGGGAGAATGCCTGTACAGGACCACCTAAGTTTTGTTCAAGAGAACTGTCTAGGTGGGTACAAACCCCAACAGAAGGAAACTGTCAGTTACCTAGAAAGTCAAGGAAGTAGCTAATGATTTGGACTTGCCTTACTCAAGGGAACTGCAAGAAAGAAATCCCTGATGGTAAGGAAGGAATTGCAAACAGACCACTAAAGTGCCTCTGGGAGATGGTTGGCTTTGAACCCCTAACTAGAAGGCACTCATACCACAGTGTTGTTAGCCATTTGCTGCCACTAGCTCCTCTTCACCCTTTGACCTTGGAGGTAGGGGATCAGAAACTACAGTAAACAAGGCAGGTCAGGAAGTATAAAAGTGCAAGGTGGAGAAGAGAGAGAAAAAGTCAAACTTCCTTCCAACTATCATTTTCATAGGTGGCTAGGGTGATTAGGCCTGCACTGGAAAAAAAGAATCAGCTTTTGATGAAATTTAAATGCTACTTATTGCACTGGACTGGATGTGTATATTACTGATTGCAGGATCTTAAATTATTAAGTGTAACTCTAAAAGTCATAAGATTGCCCTAAATGTCATTCAGAAATAGGGATGAACTAGACCTACTGAATAAATGTAGAAGTACAGTGGGAGATGAAAAGCAAGTTGCTTTCTGATTGTATTCCATGACTCTGGCTTATTTGGTATAATTGTGACATACATAACTAACATAATGTAATATCATAATTGTATGCAAGGCACTATATTACATAGGTTAGAAACTGGGCCCTGGAGCCAGATTCTTGAATCCTAGCTTTGTCATTTATCAGAAGTTTAACCTCTGTGTGCTTCAGTTTTCTCCTTTGTGAAGCATGTAATTGCATTGTTATGAACATTAACTGAGTTAATATATTTAAAATGCCTAAAGTCATGCCTACCACATTGAAACCAGGAAGTAAATATTAGGTAAGCTGGTTATGATAGCTTTATTTATAGTTAGTTGTAAAAATACTCAGTTACTACATACAATAAAGTGCATGTTTGGGAGACAATATATGTTTCTGAAAGTAGTTGAAAATCTGTGAGCAAACATTTTGAAAAGCATAACTCAATTTTTCTAAATATAATAGTTTATCTGGCTGAGAATGGACTTTAATTTTTTTAAAGGTGCAAACACTCTTTTCCCCTTCTGACAATGAAGGCTGATTGTGCCTCTAATTGAATACCACTAATATTGTTGAAAATTTTGTAAACCATGCTGAGGGCGCTCCACAGAAATTCATGCTAGGTGAATTCAAGTGCTGCTTCAGTGCTATTCAGCAAAGCTTTTGTTTTCCTTTTTCCCCCCCCACTTCTTGTTGACTCACTAGTGATTTCCCATGGGACTATTCCCAAATTCTTCTTTTGCCTCAAATCCCAGCTCCTTATTTATATTCCTTATCTGTATCTCAAGACTATTCCATTAACATGCCAGGAAAAAAAAACAAAAAACATTTGCTAAGTGGTGCTCCAACTCCTTCAATATCCCTCCATCTCCTCCTCTATTCCTTTGGTGCCATTTCCCTAAACAAAAGTACCCTCCCTTCTTTCCAAGGCAAATGTCCCAAATTCTAATTTCTACCTACTACTAAACTGCTCTATTAACTATTCTCTCTCAACCTCATTTTCAACTTCTATACCTATTTTTGTTTTTTTACAGTTGTAATGCTAAATTACCACCCAAAGTCAAGAGGAAGAAAGATATTAACAGAAGCTGAAATTCCTAACAATGAACCAAAATATCTCTGCTTCAATAATAGCACTTATTAATCAATGAGAGAATTGGGGGCAAGAGGTGAGAAGAGGCAGAGATGGTGAAAAGAGATATGTAACTAATACAAAATAAGCATATATGTGATTTTCCCTCAGCTTCTATTATGTGAGTTAGTCATGTAGTGCCTTCTTAACCAAACAGCTCCTATAGAACAAGGATATCCTTGCCAATCATGTTTACTTTGTCCACATTCCCACATACAGTCTCTACTTTTAAAAAATCCATTGTGATATAATTGAAATACAATAAATAGCACATCTTTAGTATTGTATAATTTGATAAGTTTTTACATATGCGTATATCTATAAATCCATCACCACAATCAAGTTAGTGAACTTGTTTCTTTGTGTACTCAGACAACCACTGATATGCTTTCCATCACTATAGATCAGTTCACACTTTCTATAATTTTACGTAAATGGAATCAGACAATATGTATTCTTTTTTTGTCTGGCTTCCTTCACTCAGCATAATTATTTTGAGATTCATTCATGTGATTTCATTGTATCAACAGCTCATTCATTTTTATTGCCAAGTAGTATTCCATTGCATGCATGTACAACAATTGGCTTATCTATTCACCTGCTGATGGATATTTGTGTTGCTTTTATATGTTTACTATCATAAATAAAGCTGCTATGAACATTCTTGTACTATAAATCTTTGTATGGACATATGCTTTCATTTTTCTTGGATAAACGTGTAGGAGAGAAATGGCTGAATTAGTATGGTAGATTTGCATTTAACTTTTTAAGGTGCTGACAAACTCTTTTCCAAAGTGGTGTGCTACTCTGAACATTTTAAATACCTTTTTTTTTTTTTTTTTTTTTTTTTGGTAAATTGCACAAATGGAAAATATGCTGGGTTAAATATTGCTAATAGTACAAGGTAAAGTTTCTAAAGAAAAATTATGTGTAGTCAGCTATGTCTGCATAGGAATATAAGTCATAGGAATATAAACCTTCTGTGTCTGCTTTGCTAAACTACACACTTCAGATAGTCAACAATGTGAGGACACATGCCAAACAGAAGTGCATTAACCGACCAAATAGCAGCTGTCCTTGGAGGACTGCTGATTAACCAGCAGGGCTGTGATAGCACTCCAGCCTAAGCTGGTGGCCCCGTGCTAGGAGCATAACTATCTCATTCATTTTAATGGTTTTGGCAACATGCAATACTCATGTCATCTTATTTTGATGAAGCTTCCAATTTTCATTATGCCTTTCATAATGAAAATCAATTTCAGATAAACTGCTGATGGCACTGTGTATGTGTGTGTGTGTAAATACATGTGTACACACACATATTCATACATAGAATTACATATATAAACCTAGATATTTTCTCTTGCTCCAATAAGACTGAAGTTTGTAAATTATTGTCCTAGTAATGATAATCTGAGCAACTTCTCACTTATAAGTTACTAACCCTGGTGAAAAACTTGTGACATTGATTTAGCAAGCTTGCACATCCAGACCTAGGAGGAACAGGAGGTCAATGTGTATCGGTAGGAGAGGCCAGATGAATTCTGGACTGAAACTGTGGGAAGAGATCCTGCCGTCGCACAGTAACCACTGGGGGTGTGAACAGATCAGTGTGAGGGACAAAAGGTGCCAGGAAGGCAGCCCGTGTGTAGAAGGTGCTTTCCTGCGTACTGCTCCTGATTATTCTGGTAACTTTCTGCTATCACTACTCATTCAAACTAAGAAGAAATTCTCCCTGAAAGATGGCCCTTTGAGGAGCTACAGACTTTCCCCCATTTAATTCTGCTGCAGAACTGTTCCCTAAACCGTGTAAATGAAATAGAGCACATTGCCTCAAACTATGATGCACAACACTTCAGGGCATCCAAGCAATATAGAGATTTGGTAAGATATAGTTTAGCACAGGCTTAAATTTCACTTAAAAAAAACTTTGGTCAGGACCTCCCTGTTCTGCTTCTTTCCAGCAAGAGGGTTCTTCCTCTATCTTTGACTTCTCAGGATCACTCAGTTTTCAGCCTCAAACAAGGCAGGGATCCCCTTGGAGGATCATGGGCTTTCTCCCCCGCCCCCACCAGCTCTTTGGATTCCCTGCAGTTTCTGGGTAAAACGCTTGTCCTTTCATGGACCTCCACCTGGTCCTTTTAAGCAAAAAGGAAACTTTGTCTTACTTTCCCCTTCTCCATCCTGGGTCCACAGCTGCCACCTTGGCAACCCCAAGGACATATTCCAATCTTTGGGTAACTCTTCACAGAGAACAATGGTCACATTTCCCCAGATCCCTTGGATCCTTTTTAATTCTACACTCTACGCCCTTTGGGGAAAGTCTGAGTTCCCATCAACTTATACACTTTCTCTTTTTAGAAAACCACGCCTGCAGGCTGTGCATTCTCAGCCAGTATCATCAAGATAAATTCAGTGACTATGTACAAACCTGATATGGTTCACTGGGAGGAATGTTGCCCTAAATGTATTTTCTGGAAATAGCACGAGTTTTTATGCTTAAAAAGGCTGAATTCACCCACTGAGTGATTTAGGGCAAGTCACATTGAATCTCAGTTTTCTTATCTGTAAAATGAAAATAATAATATCTACCTCTCCGGGTTGTTTATGAACTTCATGTGGGACCATCTGTTCAAAATTACTATAACTCCTAAGGTGCTTTTAATGCATATGGTTGGGGAATGGGCCACAGTGGTGTTAAGGTCTGGTTGATTCCTGTTGGTACTACCTGTGACCTTGAACTTAATTATCAGTTCTTGGAGTTTCAATTTCTTTCTCTGCATAATTAAGATAGTGACATAGGAATCTTACAAGGATTAAATGAGATAACATATATAAAAATGCCTGGAGCCTAGTAGGCTTCTTGGAGTTTCCATTTCTTTCTCTGCATAATTAAGATAGTGACATAGGAATCTTACAAGGATTAAATGAGATAACATACATAAAAATGCCTGCAGCCTAGTAGGCTTGCATAGAAATGACACAGATTCAGGCTGGGTGAGGTGGCTCACACCTGTAATCCCACCACTTAGGGAGGCTGAGGCAGGAGGACTACTTGAGGCCAGGAGTTCAAGATCAGCCTAGGCTACATAGTGAGACCCCATCTCTACCAAAAAAATTTTTTAAAAAGGAAAAAGAAGTGACACAGATTCAAAAATTAGTATAATTAGAGAATTTGAATATCAATACTTCCTGGAATCTTCATTCTGCCAAAAGCAGAGCTAAACTAATTCTTTCTACTTTACCTCTGATAATTCTCTGATCTAGAATATAGGAAAGCAATCAAGAAACATGTCGCTTTGTAAATAATTCTGAACAACTAAAACCAATTGGACAGAAATGTGAAGATGACTCTCTCCTGTTTGATTTATAGCCATGCAAGAAAATGTTGCATGTGGTCTGACAAAAATTTCAGGGAGTCAGTGACCCCACAGCCTGACTTTTCCATTACTCATGCATGGTTGACTCTTTTTCCAATTAGAAATGACTTTTATCTTTTCTCCTCCTATCTTCACATTTGGAAACTTGTTTCTATGTAATTAGAAAAAAATCAGAGGTTACCCAGCATAAACTCCTTAAGTTTCCTTACCTTCCACCTTCCCTTGTTTATCTGTACTCGTTCTCTTTTCTCTCTGTTCTTCCCTCTAACTGCATGCCCATCATCTGCCTCATTCTTTTACATATGACCTCAGACCTCATGATAATGCTAATTTCTCTTGAATCAGCCATTCTTTTATTTCTACTTATTTCCCCTTTCTTGCTTCTTCCCCACAGGTGTGATTTCTTCCCCACATTTTCTGATTTCTCCCATTAAAAAATTGCTGTCCCTTGTCTCTGCAAAACCTCCAAACTGCTTCCCAAAATTCTTCCTTGGATAGTCTATTCACACCAGCTTCACTTTATTAACTCCTCATCACACTTGAGCTGCTTCTGGCCTCTGCCAGCACCGTTTCCCGTTTTCTGACCCCTCAAAAGACAAAGGTTTCATTTTGGTTTTTAGTGGCCTGGACCCCTTTATAAAAGGTGACACTGTGGATCCTCTCTTCCTTTTTTGAGCTCCTCCCTCACTTCCTACCATACCCCTGCTCATTGGTTTTCTTTCTACTTTTTGCGTCATTATTTCATAATTCTCCTCGTGGACAATTCTACTTCTGCCAATACTTCCAAATTGGGTCTGCTAGGATTCTGTCCCTTGTCTTACTGTGAGTCTTAATTTATTCACATCCCTTAAACAGTCTCAGTCACCCAGAACTGGCTACATAATTTGTGAGGCCTAGTATAAAATAAAAATGCAAGGTCATTTGCTTAACAATTATTAAAAATTTCAAGATGGCAATAGCAGAACATTAAGCCAGACATGGCCTCATCTGTTTGTTTTGTGTTGCTATAATAGGACACTTGAAACTGGATAACTTATAAAACTTATAAAGAAAAGAGGTTTATTTAGCTCACAGTTCTGCAGGTTGGGAAGTTCAAGGGGTATGGCCCTGACTTCTGGAGAGGGCTTTTGTGCTGCATCATAACATGGCAGAGAAGGTTGAAAAGGAAGCAGACACATTGTGAACAAACAAAACTTGAGGGACATGACTGGCTTATAACAACTCACTAACAATTATTTGTTATGGAAACTGATCCATTCCTGAAGAACAAATCCAGTCTCACTAGGGTGAGAATTCACTCACTACTGTAATAATGGCACCAAGCCATTCATGAGAGATCTGTCCCCATAACCTAAACATCTCCCACTGGGCTCCCTCGCCCAACATCACCACATCGAGAATCAAATTTTCACATGAGATTTGGTGGGGACGTAGCATTCCTTTAAAACTGCACAAGTTGCACATCCATGAAGCCAAACCTGTATTCAGCTCCAGATCTTCAAGAAAATGTACTGCAGGTTCATATTTCTAGCCTAGACCTCTCTCCTGAGATCAGGGATTAACCATTATTCCCAGAAATGAAGGAACAGATTTTGTTTAAATCTGGGAACTTTCACTTACTAGCAGCATGATGTTGAGCATGGCATTCAATCTCTCTAAGCTTCAGTGTCTCAGTGTAACATTTGAAGGCTATGAGAAAGTTTGCAAACATCAAGCTGGTCAGCCAATAATATATTGATAATTACAGCCTATACATAGGTCTAAACAGTCCATGTTCATAAAATGTAAAAAGCCTTGAAGCAGAAACAGTAGGTAGCGGCTGAAACACCAATATTTTCTGTTTATCTAGTTGTTTAAAAACCATGAAAATTAGAACAAACAGGTAGTAACCTCTGCAAGGAGTTTAGGAATAATTTTTGCCCCAATGGGCTTATTTTAAAAATGTATGCAATATTGTATTTCCAGGCAAGAACACAAACCGTGAGAGTGAGCTCATTAGCAGGCTTTAGTCAATCTGGTTCTAAAAACTTGACCTCATGTGCTTTGAGCTGATGCCTGGACTCCAATCTCATGTAAACAAAAGAAAGTAGGCTCACACAGCAAAACTAGAATGTGAGCACCAGGCAGGGGCCGCAGACATTCATAAAAAGATTGCTTCTTTGGGAGGCCGAGGCAGGTGGATCATCTAGGTCAGGAGTTCAAGACCAGCCTGGCCAATGTGGTGAAACCCCCTCTCTACTGAAAATACCAAAAATAGCTGGGCATGGTGGCTGGTGCCTGTAGTCCCAACTACTCAGGGGGCTGAGGCAGGAGAATTGCTTGAACCTGGGAGACAGAGGTTGCAGTGAGCCAAGATCGTGCCATTGCCCCTCTAGCCTGGGTGACAAGAGTGAAACTCCGTCTCAAAAAATAAAATTGCTTTTTGGTGAATGATGGGTATGTTTTCAACTTTGTACTGGCCATTGCAATCAAGATCTTCATCTGGAATCTGAAACCCAACATACCCCATACAGAACTCAGCAATGGTTTTCCTTCTCAAGTCTGCGTTTCTTCCTCCATCTCCTATGTCAGTTAATGGTACCACTGACTGTGAAGTCACTGAAGCTAAAAAGCCCTGATCAATTTTTACCCTGCCTCCCTTCTTCACCCCAGCAGCCACCCCCCATGCACATCCAGAAAGCAACAGAGACAGTAAGTACATCTAGACTCCATAGACATGATGATGGACAGGTTGGACTACATAAAATAGAAAACAGCTCTGTATGACAGTAGTCATCATAAGTAAAATAAAAACACATATAACAGACAGACTGAAATATTATTTATAATATTAATTTCATATTTATAGCCCCAATTCTATAATTATTATGTGATTGTTGGTTTTCTACTTTTCTCATCATTATTTCATAGATATTATTACCACCAAGACTATTTAAAATGCCCATAAATCAACAAGATGAACATAAACAGATGAATGGAAAGGTGAGCAAAGGACATGAGCAGGCAATTCACAAAAATAACACAGATGACCTATATTCTTCTCAAAAAAATCTCAATTGAGTAATGATCAGGGAAATGCAGATTAAACTCATAAGATATAATTTCCACCCATTGAGTTGGTTTTAAAAAGTATATTTAGTTAGTTTGTTTTTTACAAAGATACAAATAAAGCTAAAAGAGAGGTCTGTTATTTGCTTTTTTTTTTTGAGACAGGGTCTTGCTATGTTGCCCAGGCTGGCCTTGAACTCCTTGGCTCAAGGGATCCTCCCACCTCAGCCTCCTAAGTGACTGGGACTAGAGACTCAAGACATTACACCAGGCTTATTTAGCTTTTATTATGTGGTGGTAAAAGGGTAGTTTCTGAAGGCAATCAATATTTACAATGTATATACCTTTTGATTCAGAAATTCTACACCTATGTGGTTGTCCCTAAGAAATTCTTGCACGTTTTCACAAAGAGGCATACATAAAGGTGTTTCACTGAAATGCTTTCTGTAATAGCAAAGGAAAGAGATAACCTAAATGTACATTTGTGGAGAATAATTAAGCAACTTATGGTATAATTATTCTAGAATATAATAGAATAAATAAAAAGAATGAAATGTATTCATAAATTCTAACTTCAAAAATCTCCACAAATTTTTAAGTGAAAAATATAAAAAGCTTTATTTCTGTAAAATTAAAACACAGTAAATCTTAATTGTATCGTAGTTACAGATATGTAATTGTATAGAAACAGGCCTGGAAGGATCTGTATGCAGTGACCAAGTGCTCGGCCTCTGGGGTGGAAAGTGGCCTAGTGGGAGGAGGAGGAAGGGGAGAGTGTTTGTTTTATGTAATTCCCTATTCGTGAATGTGTATAACAAGGATACATGGCCATGTTAATTGCAGAATATAACTTAAAACTATCACAACTTTAATCATTTAAGAAATGTGACTGAGACATTTTATCACCTCACTCTTGGATCAAAATACCTGATGGTATCTGACTAACATGTACATGTTTGTATAACCTAAGGTGGTGTTCCTCAAAGTGAGGCTTATAAACTACCTATATCAGAATCCCTTTGGGGTGCCTGAAAAAAACCCACCAGTTCCCCCGGCTCTACTCCCAGTGGATTTAATTTTGTAGATGCGGGATGGTCCTAGGAATTTGCATTTTAAAAAAACTGATGGTCAGAGTTGAAGAACCACTGGAGCAGGAAATTTACTTTATTTGGGCTTCACAGTCTTTGGCAGGTTTGAAATTCCTAGTTCTCTTTAAGAAGGATAGAAAATAAGGCCAGACTAACATACGGTGGTATTTGGAAGGTAGAAACAGGAGACTGTAATTTAGTAGCTAAAGTTTCAAAACTGCTGCCAACCACCACCTGTGTTTGTGGCTGCAGGTGCTGACCCGCGTGAACCTGAGGTGGTTACCTGGATGCAAATCCACACCCGCCAAATTTGCGCCAATTGTAGGCAACAGAATGTGTGTTCTACCTTGCTTCCTATTTACAAGGCTTGGATTCTGCTCCTAATTATGATTGTACCTTTCGTTGGTATCCTTCAAAGAAATTTATCTTGTGTAGCCAAAACAAATTCAAGAGAAATATTTCTCTGTACTTTAGGTATTGCAGCATTTATAGTTATTTATTTACCTGTCTCTTTCTTTCTGAAGACTGGGAGATTCTCAAGAACAGAACTCAGTAATTCTGTGTCGCTATCGGCCAGCATAATTCCACATGAAGTACTATGCTGTTCATAAATTATTTTCCCCATGAAGTATTTTTTGTAGTAATAACATCTAGAAAATACAGTCTATGAAATAACAAAGTCCCCCCAATTTTAATTTTTTCTGCTTTTTACCATTTCATATAAAGCATTTATTTTGTCATTTTGAATTGGATAAGGACAATTAAAGTGATTTATTAATACTATTCTTTGGAAATGGTGCCACAGAATATTCCAGATTACATAGATTACCGTTCTTTCGAGATGTTTAACTTCCAATTCTTTTCACAGCATTTATGTACCAATATTGCAATATTTACCACATTTTATTGAAACACTTTATTAAATATTTGTTCAGGTGTCTTTTTTCCTTTATGGATTATTAGTTCCTTTAGGTCTGGCAATGAACCCAGTGTCAGGCACATAGATCATGATTAAGAACAATTTGATCAATTAATGTCTCATGAGAATTTTATATGGCTTAGGAGTTTTTCAAATAGTCATTTCTATGCCTCTTCCTGATAATGTAACATTTTCCTTTTCTAAAAAAAAGTTATAATTTAAAGCATACAGCATAATTTCAGGGAAAAAAACTGAGTTGAATTTTATATAAAGATGGAATCTCAATTAAAGAAATCCTAAAAATAATCAATGGGATAGCTCCAAGAGAACTTGCATTTAAGAAATAAATACTGCATTCATTAAAATGATAAGTTCACTTCAGCTGATCATAAGTTTCTACATCCAGAAAAGAAGCAAGTTGGATTAAGTGGATTTTAGTTTACCCATTCAATTCTCAAATTCTGATTTTAATAACTAACATGTGACATGTTGACAACAATTTAAGAAAAGTGACTCAGACATATGCTCTTTTGTTGTTGTTGTTGTTGTTGTTGTTCTTAACTTGCAATACATTTTCTACGCTTTTCTCTGACCCTTTAACATTTGAAGGCCAAGGAAAGAGAGAAAAATCGATTGTCCAAATATTGACCCACTTTACAAAGTTGGTGCCACCTGACTCTTTAGCCGCTTGAAAGCTGATAATCCCCCTTTCACCACCTGCAATTACTGCATTGTCCTGAGCTGAAGGCCAGCAATTACGTCCCATGCAGTGCCGATTTCATGAAAAAGCAGTTCAGAGTCACCTCTGAGGTAACTTCCCCAGTGAGGATGGCTGACTCAAATTTCAGTTTGTGCTTTGATTATGAGTTTTGAAATACCAGACGTGCTAAGCATAATACAACATATTGTTATCTTTATTTATTAGTCTCTATGAGAATTAAACATCTTTCACTGATACCAATCTCTCCGTGGTTTATGGCCCCTCTCAAGCTTTGGCTGTCATCTGCCACTCAGAATTTTATCTTTTTTTTTTTTTAACTGTCTTTTTTTTTTTTTTTTTTTTTTTTTAATGCTTTAAGTTCTAGGGTACATGTGCACAACGTGCAGGTTTGATACATAGGTATACGTGTGACATGTTGGTTTGCTGCACCCATCAGCTCATCATTTACATTAGGTATTTCTCCTAATGCTATCCCTCCCCCAGCCCGCCACCCGCCAATAGGCCCAGTGAGTGATGTTCCGTGCCGTGTCCAAGTGATCTCATTGTTCAATTCCCACCTATGAGTGAGAACATGCGGTGTTTGGTTTTCCGTCCTTGTGATAGTTTGCTGAAAATGGTGGTTTCCAACTTCATCCATGTACCTACCTGCAAAGGACATGAACTCATCCTATTTTACGGCTGCATAGTATTCCATGGTGTATATGTGCCACATTTTCTTAATCCAGTCTGTCACTGATGGACATTTGGGTTGGTACCAAGTCTTTGTTATTATGAATAGTGCCACAATAAACATACATGTGCATATGTCTTCATAGTAGCATGATTTATAACCCTTTGGGTATATACCCAGTAATGGAATCACTGGGTCAAATGGTATTTCTAGTTCTAGATCCTTGAGGAATCGCCACACTGTCTTCCACAATGGTTGAACTAGTCTACACTCCCACCAACAGTGTAAAAGCATTCCTATTTCTCCACATCCTCTGCAGTACCTGTTGTTTCCTGACTTTTTAATGATTGCCATTCTAACTGGCATGATATGGTATCTCATTGTGGTTTTGATTTGCATTTCTCTGATGATCAGTGATGATGAGCATTTTTTCATGTGTCTGTTGGCTGCATAGATGTCTTCTTTTGAGAAGTCTGTTCATGTCCCTTGCCCAATTTTTGATGTTTTTTTTTTTTTTTTCTTGTAAATTTGTTTGAGTTCTTGGTAGATTCTGGATATTAGCCCTTTGTCAGATGGGTAGATTGCAAAAATGTTCTCCCATTCTGTAGGTTGCTTGTTCACTCTGATGGTAGTTTCTCTTGCTGTGCAGAAGCTCTTTAGTGTAATTAGATCCAATTTGTCAATTTTGGCTTTTGTTGCCATTGCTTTTGGTGTTTTAGTCATGAAGCCCTTGCCCATGCCTATGTCTTGTATGGTATTGCCTAGGTTTTCTTCTAGGGTTTTTATGGCTTTAGATCTAACATTTAAGTCTTTAATCCATCTTGAATTAATTTTTTGTGTAAGGTTTAAGGAAGGAATCCAGTTTCAGCTTTCTACATTTGGCTAGGCAGTTTTCCCAGCACCATTTATTAAATAGGGAATCCTTTCCCCATTTCTTGTTTTTGTCAGGTTTCTCAAAGATCAGATGTGTGGTGTTATTTCTGAGGCCTCTGTTCTGTTCCATTGGTCTATATCTGTTTTGGTACCAGTACCATGCTATTCTGGTTACTGTAGCCTTTTAGTATAGTTTGAAGTCAGGTAGCATGATGTCTCCAGCTTTGTTCTTTTTTCTTAGGATTGTCTTGGCAACGTGGGCTCTTTTTTGATTCATATGAACTTTAAAGTAGTTTTTTTCCAGTTCTGTGAAGAAAGTAATTAGTAGCTTGATGGAGATGGCATTGAATCTATAAATTACTTTGGGCAGTATGGCCATTTTCATGATATTAATAATTTCTGTCCATGAGTATGAAATATTCTACCATTTGTTTGTATCCTGTTTTATTTTGTTGAGCAGTGGTTTGTAGTTCTCCTTAGCCACAGACAGTTAATTATTGAGCAGCTATTGGATTAATGCTGGTTATTATTAATAGAAGAGAGTATTTCTGTAGCTGAGTGCAATATCCAAAATTACTAGAAGAATCATGCAAAACATTCTTTTTCTGATAGTGGAATATTAATTTTTGCTTTTGTTAGTGAAGTTAGAGTAAGAATATGTAGAAAGAAGTATAAAAAGGTACAAATTGCTGTCTAGTCAGCATCACTTCTTCTTATAAAAAACCCAGGGAAAACTTGAGGCTCTTTGCCTTACTTTTCTTCCTCCTTTCCCTCTCCCAAATCATTGCAGGAACACTGTTGGAAAACTAGAGAAGCCAAATAAAAAGATAATTTGGTATCTCCCCAATACCTCCCTTGTCCTCCCCTTCCATCCCCATTTAACTACTGTTAAGTTTATCCAGCTACACTCAGATCTTTCTAAAATACAATAGTAACAAGTCAGTTTCCTTCGGGATTCTCAGATGTTCTCAGGATCAAGTTCAGACTCCTTAGCATGGCTGAGATAGGCCATGAGCTGGTCCTAGCACATGGCTCTATTCATCATCTCTTGCTTTCTAAGTCAAAGTCACCAAACATCGATTCACTAGAAACGAATTTGATCAAAAAATCTATTATCCTTAAGATACTCCAAATACTAATTTTCCAAAAAATGTGTTAAAAAAACTATAAACTTTATGGCAGTTTATATTAGATGGGATTTTCAAACAACTTCTGATGATTTCTGCAATGCTTTAGTTGACTGGTTTTCATTTTATTGTTTTCATAGCAGCATTTTAGGGAATTGAAATTCAATTTTACAATTATAATTAATTAATCTACTGATTTAATATGGCATAGGATGAGGAGAGGCAGCTTTTTTCATTGTGGGAGGTGTGTGTGGTGCTGGGATCAGGGGTTTTAGGAAAAGATCTCTAGCAACTGAGTAATAGGAGGGAGCCAGCCATGAAAAGCTCTAGGGGAAGAATGTTTCTAATTCTTTGATAAAATTTAAGGAGATTTAAAAAGTAACATTTATAGCATTTGATACCTTTGATAGCAATTTGCATAGCCCTGCCCTAGCTGTAAAGAAAGCAAGAGAATAGAGTAACTGGAATTTTTACCTTTCCTAGCAGGAGGCAGGTTCTCTCTCATTAGAAGACATCCCCGTTGAAATAGGATTCAGATGTAAGTTGCCAAAAGAATAATAAATGTCAATGTGGTAACAATTGGGAGAAATAGAGGAAACCAAAGGGTAAAGTGATTTAAAACCACATATAAACACAGCTTTTCATTAGTTTTCAGTTAGTTTAACCTCACAAAGTCAATTTACTCAATTATCAGCAGTGAGCCAAAGTTCTGTATTTTAGGTACTTTAAATTTATGATTTGGGGAATGAAGATTTCTTATGAATTTCAAACTGCTTCAACTAAAAAGGTAAACTAAATGGTGAAAAAAAAACTTCCTTAAAGGCTGTTGCAACCATTTAAGGGAAATGATTTGCTATAGTATTTGGAGAAAGTTCATTAAGTTTTTGGTAAACTGAAAAACAGGCAAATTGATCAATATTGATCATACTGAGAGAGAACTGAATTTTGGCAAATTCCACAAGTTGCTGTCTTCTCTGTGCCATAAGGCAGGGGTCCCCAGCCCCCGGGTCATGAACTGGTAGTGGTCTGTGTCCTGTTAGGAACTGGGCCACACAGCAGGAGGTGGGTGTTGCGGGGGGAGGGGAGGTGAGTGAGCCAGGCTTCATCTGTATGCACTTACAGCTGCTCCCCATTGCTTGCATTACCTCCTGAGCTCTGCCTCCTGTCAGATCAGTGGCAGCAACAGATTCTCATAGGAGTGTGAACCCTACTGTGAACTTCAGATGTGAGGGATCTAGGTGGCACACTCTGTATGAGAATCTAATGCCTGATGATCTATCACTGTCTCCCATCACCCCCAGATGGGACTGTCTAGTTGCAGGAAAACAAGCTCAGGACTCCCACTGATTCGACATTATGGTGAGCTGTATAATTATTTCATTATATATCATAATGTAATAATAGTAGAAATAAAGTACTTAATAAATGTAATGTGCTTGAATCATCCTGAAACCACCCACTAACCCTGGTCTGTGGAAAAACTGTCTTCCACAAAACCAGTCCCTGGTGCCCAAAAGGCTGGGGATGGCTGCCATAAGGCATGCTTTTTTCTCTGGTAAAAAAAATCTCTGACCTCCTTCCTGACCTCTGCACATGACGTTTGCAGACCACAGGTCTCTTCCCGTGACCCATCTCTATTTTCACAGCTCTTCCATTTCATATCTTTCCTACCCAGTAGGCCAAGTGTATGTACTTTTCCATGTTATGGAGTTGCTGGGGGTAATAATCCCAATCATTTGAGCTTGAGCAAAGAAACAAATGATTTCTTTGAACTAAAAAAGCATTCAATAAAAAGAATATTATATATGTCAAGTGCCAGAGGATCTCAGCTTGTGGTGCTCTCAAATAGGCTGTCCATATCTCCCAGATTCCCAATTTGCTGGGACAGCAGAGTCTTGATGGTCTAAGGTCTGGCTTCTAGAATAGGAAGAGAAAGGCCTTCAGAGGGTGGGACACTTAGCGCTATCTTCCCAAACCCTAGAGTTTTTGCCAGTTTCTTTGGCAGATGGTCTTAGCTCCCAAGCATATGATACAGATGTTCTTTCAATGGCCAGGTGGCAAGGAGTTGGTGGGGAAGTTGGCTACTGGCTGGAACACAGGCAGCAGACTGGCTTGGACTGGCTGCTGGCATTGCTGCCCTGATGAGCCCCATAGCAGGCCTAGGATTGAGATCAGGGGATTGAGTCTCTAGTTGCTCTAAACTCAGGTATCTGTCTCTAAAGGTCATTAATGATACAACAGTACTATTGCAGAGGGTATATGTCTGTCCTTAAAGAGGAAAAAGGTGTGTGTGTGTGTGTGTGTGTGTGTGTGTATGGAGCTTATAGTTTAATTGCATATATGAGTATATACATATATGATTATGTATGTGTATATGTATAATTATATGTATATGATAACATATGTATAATTGTTTATGGTATGTTGGTCTTCTCCATTAGACTGTAAGCTCCTTAAGTCATATTTTTTTTTTTTAAACTTTATACACTGAAGGTCTAAAAGCATGTTTGACACATAAGAGATGCTTAGTAAATACTTGGTGAGTGAATGAATACACCCCAAACAACCTCAAGATTCAATACACAATTCAGTGTATTGTTCAATTAATTTAATTAAGAATCACTTATGATGAAAGTTATTGTATTAGTCTGTTTTTATACTACTGATAAAGACATACCTGAGACTGAGCAATTTACAAAAGAAAGAAGTTTATTGGACTTACAGTTTCATGTGACTGGGGAGGCGTGACAACCATGGTGGAAAGTGAAAGGCATGTCTTATATGGTGGCAGACAAGAGAAGAGAGCTTGTTCAGGGAAACTCACCTTTTTGAAACCATCAGTCTCATGAGACTCATTCACTATCATGAAAACAGTGCAGGAAAGACCCACTCTCAGAATTCAGTCACCTTCCACTGGGTTCCTTCCATGACATGTGGGAAGTGTGGGAGTTACAATTCAAGATGAGATTTGGGTGAGGACACAGCCAAACCATATCAGTTATCAAATACATACACACTGCCAATAACTTATAAAAATTGTTATGAAAATAAATTATGCATGTATATTAAAATATAGGCAGACATACACTATGATGCTGCTAATAGTTTTAAACCAAGTCATTTAAAATGCAATCCTTCTATTTCTCTAATGGTCCCTGGTGCCCAGAAGATTGGGGACTGCTGTCATAAGGCATTCTTTCTTTTTGGTAAGAACTTCTACTAGTTCTCTAATGGTCCGACTAGTTTAAAATGTTAAAAAATATCAAATTCCAATATTTTCACTCATTCCTACATACACAGTTCCCAAGGTATCACCTGAAGGTCAATAAATATTTGTTGAAAGTATAAAATAGCTTTATATGACTGCTTAGGCAAATCACACATAGCCTGAGGGTGTATGAATTTGGCTTTTAGAGGTAGGAAGAAAGGGTTTACTTTTCCATGTGCCTGACTATGGAGAATCAAATTACAAACATCTTTCTTATTTCTTCCTTGTATTAATTTTCTATTGCTGGGTAACAAATAACAAGTTTAGAGGCTTAAAACAATACCCATTCATTAGCCCAGCTCTGTAGGTCAGAAGTCCTTCACAGCACGACTGGATTCTGCTGAAGAAGACTGAAATCAAGATATTGTTCGTACTGAGTTCTCAAACGGAGACCCTGGTGGAAAATCCACTTCCAAGTTGATTCTTTTAGTTGGCAGAAATTAGTTGCTTGAGCTTGTGGAACTGAGGTTTCCATTTCTTTACTTGCTGTCAGATGGGGGCTGCTGTCAGTCTCTAAGGTCACCCACTTCCTTGCCACGTGGCTCCTTCCATCTTTAAGCCTGTAATGACATGGTACAGTAAATTCTTCTTGTGCTTCAAATCTCTGATTTCTTCTGTCTCTCATCTCTAGATGCAGATTTAAAGGGCTCTTGATGAGGTCATGTTCACCTGAATAATTTGTGTCTCTTAAGGTCAACTGATTTGGGAACTTAATCACATTTGCAAAATCCATTTTGCTATATATGTAACATAGACACAGGAGTGGTATCTCATGAAAATCATGTACCTCATAACTCTTCAGTCAACAACAGACTGCGTATCGACAGTGGTCCTATCAGATTGTAATACCGTATTTTTATTATACCTTTTCTATATTTAGATATGTTTAGAGGCACAAGTACTTACCATTGTGTTGCAGTTGCCTACAGTATTCAGGACAGTAATATACTATATAGGTATACAGCCTAGGAGCAACAGGCTATACTATATAGCTAGGTGTATAGTAGGCTACACCATCTAGGTTTGTGTGAGTACACTCTATGATGTTAGCACAAGATGAAATCACCTACCAAGCATTTCTCAGAATATATCCCTGTCATTAAACAATGCATGAGTGTCTATTCACAGACTCTGTCCACACTTGAGAGGAGGAGACTACATAAGGGTAAGGGTCATTGAAGATCCTCTTGGAAACCTGCCTATGACATTGCCTTACATCAGGGCGTTGGCTTGAGCTCAGGTGTTGTCAATAGTGTGTGTGTGTGTGTGTGTGTGAGGGGGTGTGTGTATGTGTGGTGTGTGTGTGTGTGTAAGAGTTTGTGATGTGTCACACATGTGACGTGTGAGAGATTGGATTATTCTGACCTCTGAGGTCAGTTCAATTGGTCCATAATCCAAGGATCATCTGCAATGGCACCATTTTAAAATATGAATATATTTTCATTGTCTGGTCTGTTGGATGGCTTCTGCTCTTTTTTTTTTTTAACCCACCACTCTTTCTTTCCCAATTTAAAATATTTTGTGGTCTGAAAGCCTTTCACGTTTCCCTTGACTGTCTTTTCATATAAGAAGACAATGACACATACTTCTTCTGGTGGAAATAGCTGGGTCTAAAAATTGGAGGCCTAAGAATATGAGCACAATTTCTCTTCATGATAATCCCTTTGGAAGCTGTAGTGCCTAGGGGAAGTTTGTTAATTAGTTTTCCATGGAATTAAAGTTCAGTGATTTCAAGATCTGTACAGAGTTTTGATTGCCAATATTTTTCCTGAGATATATTCCTATCAGCATATTTGGAATAATAAAAGGTCATTAGAAAAAGTGATGAAAGATTAGTTATAATCCTGGAGGTGTGAAATGATATGTTATCTAGGAAGAGACTTTAATCCTGTTATTTTTGAGTAGAAGATCATCTGTTGGTAGTGGGGTCTAGAATTTCAAACTAGTGAAGCAGAGAGCCTTATTCTAGCATAAGGGTTCTTTACTCTCATCCATGAGCCTTCATGGTTCACCGACGGGCTTCAAGGAAAGCCAGGAACTTTTTGAAATTGAATGTGAAGTCTGAGTTTGCATGTGTGTGTTCATGTTCTGGAGAGGAGCTAATGATATCCTTAGATTGAGTCATAGGTCCTGTTCACCAAAATGATTAAAAGCCACCAGACTAATTGGAGGACCATTTTTCAAGGAAATTAAAGCTCACAAAGGTAAAATAACTTGCCTGAAATCACACAACTAATTTGCTTGTTGCATAACAGAGATTACATTTCTAGGCTCCTGATGCCCATTTGAATCATTCTAACGTATTATTACTGCATTTTATCCTGAGAGAGCCTTTTAAGGCCACAGATGCGTGACGGTTGTATTTTAACAAAACCAGGGTTACACTGTTCCTTTGGAAGCAGTTGCTTAGATACATGGCATCCTTTAAAAAAAAAAAAGTGAGTTGAAAGTGGGGAAGGGTGGGAAAAGGCATACTGGACTGGGACATACATATATATTGCCTTACACATAATAAAATGCAAACAATAGCTGTTGAATAAATGAGTAGTTTGGAGTGCTCTGTTCATAAAACAAACGTATATGAGGGGGGCCTGCTTTTTCACTAAAACCCTGCTAGTTACTGCTGGAACTGCTATGAAAATTATTTTTGAGGAAACACATTTTTTAGATAAAAGGAGGTGAAGCACATGAACTAATTATGAAAAGTATATTAATCACGATGATGATCATGATAATAAAAATATTTGAGTGACTATGGTGTTATGATGTACCAGGTATGGCTATGCTAAATGATTTATCTAAATTAATTTAATTTATTGCCTACATCCCATGATCTAGATGTTATCACCCTATCTACAGATGAGAAACTGGGATGCACAAATGTTAATTAACTTCCCAGGGTCAGAGTTAGTAAATGACACAGCAGAATTTCTAACCTGGATGGACTGACAAAAACTTGTGCTCTAACCTGTATGCACAAGGTTCACTCCCAATATATTGGAATGTAACATTGGGATAGCTGAGTTTTTAAGAATTGAATTGCAAAAGCAATATTATTTTCAAGACAGCCTTACTAAACTCCTCTCTCTGAAATATACACATACAAGTTTTTACAAGTTTGTACAAGATACAAGTTTATCTTCAGGATTTTTGTCAACATTCACTGTATGTTTTCCTTTTGTTTACAGTTTTCCTTTGAGTCTAGGATCAGCTGAACTAACAGGAAAAAATATATTATTACTGAAGCTTGTTAATGTAAAAAATAAGTACATGGAGAAATCCCTAGAAATATCAAAACCATCAAATGTTAGTCCTTGGGATCAAAGGTGGTGGAAGTGGGTACGTTTTCAAGCTGAAATAACTGTCTACTCCTATTTGGTGCAAGAAATCTAGGTTCTTCACTCAAATGACATGTGGCTTTCCATTTGTTCTTAGTGCTTACATGTGACATAGGCATTTAATCTATAGATTTTATTTAAACCTCTCTTTATATACAAATAAAAATGCACGCAATAAAGTACACAACTCATGAGGGTTTTTTAAAGTTTTGTTCTGACAACTTTCAGGACAACTTGAATTTGGGTCCAGGGAAAGGTCTTTAGCAGATAGTGATGGCAGAGTGGATTCAACAGTGACCTAGTTATTTGGTGCGGCTTTACCTTTGTGTGCCAGTAATAGGAACCAACAGCACGGCCAACCTGTTCAGGCTAGTTTATATTCAAAAGTATCACGAGGAAAACATGGGTGAACCAGCTGTTCTAGTGAATTTACACAACACCGTCAGGAGACCTGGTGTCCCCACTGCCATGGGAGGCTTTAAAATACCAAAAACAGCTGTCTGAATGTTCCTGAAACAATGCCAAAATAGCTGTGAAAAATGGTGATGATTTGCTGGGACCGATTGTGAATTCCAAACCAAGCTTGGCTATTATACAGGCAAGGAGACGGTGAATGGTCTGGGTTCCTGGCTGGCCTTTGCTTCACAAGATGTGTTCTCCACCAAGTACTTTACTTCCCCGTCTCCTCGCTCCCCTAGTGAAAGGGTGGGACAGGATTCCTGAGTTCAGTGAGGAGTTGCAGGGAGTGAGGTCAGCCTCCCTCCACCATCCTCAAGTTATCAGAAACAGGATGAGGGGAGAGTAATTTAAAAAATATATGTAATTAATAGTTAAGTAAAATTATTGTAAAACATCTAAATGTTTCTATAATACACAGTATGAGATATTTATGTTTCTCAATAGGAAACAGGAGTTTTCAAGTTGAGAACTGGCCCATTAGAGAATTCATTTTAGTTCTGAGTTGAGAGTTTGGCCAGCAGCTAGGGGAAATGAATTCCCTTCCCTCCTTGAGCCAGTACATAAAGGAATTTGGAATATTGTTAGATATTTATCTTGTATCCACCATGTATCAGGAACTATCAAGTTTGAGGATATAGTAGTGAACAAAAGAGACCAAAATCCCTGCCCTCAAGAAGCTAACATTCTAGATCACAACTACGATAAAGACATAAATTAAGTGCTACGTTAGATAGTATAAAGGATGCTGTGTAGTCCTGCCCAGGTCTCCCTTCAACGAAGAACCTGCTGATGGCTGCTGGTAGGGCTGCCACAGATGACTTTAGTACTTACAGGGATTGCCTCAGCTTCAGAGAGCTGCCTTGTCCAGTGCAAATCCAATGACTGATTTAGGACTGGAAGACCTGGCCTGAGCTCTGGACAGCAGGAGCCTGTGCTGAAGAGTCATTTCCTTTCTCGCTTCAGGACTGCCATGGGATTGGCCCAGGATTTCACTGAGATCTGCGTGACAGCCTGACTTTTCCCTTTGCCCATTCCTGCTTTTGTCTCCTTTCCACACAAGACTAGGACGAGGCTGTAGTGGATGGAGCTCACTGGATGCAAAATTTACAGACATCCTCACTCCCAGGGTCATGCAGGTGCAGAGTTGCTCAGGGATTACATCTTATTTCAAAGTAAAACATTTTAAAAAATACAAGTGACCCTCAAATGCTGCGTCATAGTTTTAACTTGGCGAAGATGCTTTAAGCAACAATTCAGAATCAAAATTTAGATTAAATTTCAATCCTATTTGATGGCATAAATGCAAATAATTTAAGTGAGATATCAATTAAATAAATAAAGAAGTCTAGATTCTAACTCAGGTTTTCTGACTCCAAAGGCCCTGCTCTTTCCGTAAGTACAATGTTTGAAGGCAATTCCTGCAGTAGGGTCCACCTGTGAATCTACATTTTGGTTCTTAGAGTTTTCTCTCCATGAATCAACAGGTCAGCTGAGTGGAGCTCTGACCCTAGAAAAAGAAGTTAGACATTAAAAAAATAAAATAAAAAATAAAAAAAATAAAGTACTCTCCCAACCCTTTTCAAGATATCATTATCAAATTTTATAAAAATAATTCAATTAAGTACCAGGTAGTCCTGTTTTATTTTTTAGGAGCTCAGTTAAATCCCTCAGAAATATCTGATGTATGTGAGTGTGTATGTATGAAAAATACTGTATTCTTGAATTGAATTTGCATTTTTTACTTAAAAAATAAAATATATTTCTCCAAATATGAACCATCGAATTTCCAGAGTAGATACATACAATAAACTGGGGTACCCTGTTTAGATGAAAACCCCATTTGAGGAAAAAAAAAAAAAACTATCCATGTACTTTAGTTCCCCCCCCCCCCCAATACATTTGCCCAAAGAAGGTCATTTTCACTGACTGGCATTTTGTCAGAAAATGTGAAGTACTCAAGTGTCACTCTGTGAATCTGCTGGCCAAAATGTGACACCTGTTGTTCCCTAAAACCAATGTGACCCTTGTCCACAGGAAATGCTCCAGAGACTACCATGGGAATTATAGACTAAGACTAACTCTCGTCACCGAAAAACCGGTGGATTAACAACATTTTAAAATAGTCATTATAGGCCAGGCGCAGTGGCTCACACCTGTCATCCCAGCACTTTGGGAGGCTGAGGTGGGCGGATCACGAGGTCAGGAGATCGAGACCATCCTGGCTAACACAGTGAAACCCTGTATCTACCAAAAATACAAAGAAAAAAAAAAATTATCCATGTGTGGTGGCGGGCGCCTGTAGTCCCAGCTACTCAGGAGGCTGAGGCAGGAGAATGGCGTGAACCCGGAAGGCAGAGCTTGCAGTGAGCCGATATTATGCCACTGCACTCCAGCCTGGGTGACAGAGCGAGAGTCCGTCTCAAAAAAAAAAAGTCATTATACATTTGTCAACACCTATAGAATGTATAACACAGAGTCAACCCTAATATAATCCATGGACTTTGGGTGAATGATGTGTCATGTGAGTTCATAGACTGTAACGAACATACCACATACCACGGTGGTGGGTGTTGATATTGGGGGAGGCTTGGTATGTAGGGGGTGGGCAGAGGGCACATGGGAACTCTGTACTTTCTGCTCAGTTTTGCTGTGAACCTAAAACTGCTCTAAAAAATAAAATCTATTAAAAGTAAAAAAAATAAAGACAGGAGTAGAGGAAGTAAAAATATTGTGATGAACTGATTCATTGAACACACACAGCCTCTAGACCCACTCTGACATTGGGAACTCATTGATCCTTTGTGCCTCTCTCCTTTACTCTCCACTGTGACTCCTCTAGGCCCCTTTTCCTCTTAAACTGCTGTTTCTGCTTCCCATAACCATAGTCTCTTCTCAACGAAAGTCTGTTCTGCTTTCCAGATGATCACACTCTCTTCTCACTCTCACACTCACTGGCCCTGAATCGCTGCGCATTTTCCCTAGAATCCTGGAGGAAGAGACTCTTCCCTTGAGGTCCTGTAAGGTTAACCCCTTCATATGCTTTCTGGATTAATTGTAATTCCCCCAAATTCATGTCCACCTGGAACCTCAGAATGTGACTTTATCTGGAAATGGGATCTTTGCTGATGTTATTAGTTAAGAAGCAACATACTGGATTAGTGGGGGTCCTAAGTCCAAAGTCACTAGCATTCTTGCAAGAAGAAGAGAGGACATACAGAGTCACAGGGCATGGTGGGAAGTAGCCCATGTGAAGATGGAGGCAAAGACTGGAGTGATGCTACTACAGGTCAAGGAATGCTGAGGATTGCCAACCACAACCAGAAGCCAAAAGAGGCAAGGAAGGGTTTCTTCCTTAGGGCCCACAGAGAGAACACAGCCCTGCCAACACCTTGGTTTTGGACATAGAACCTCCAGAACTGGGAGAGAATGAATTCTGTCATTTAAAGCCACTTAGTTTGTGACATTTTGTTATGACAGTCCCAGGAAACTAGTACAGAGTTTAACAATAGTAGTGATTCCTTTAGAACTCCACATCCATTATTACTATTCTTTGCACCTTCAATTTTTCCTTGTGCTCTTTCACTTGTCTTCATTCATGTTCAGTCTATCCTAATATAATTATTTTTCTGTGAGACAGGGTCTCATTCTGTTGCCCAGGCTGGAGTGTAGCAGCACAATCACTGCAGCCTCAACCACGTGGGCTCATGCAATTCTCCTGCCTCAGTCTCCTGAATAGCTGACACCACAGGTGTGTGCCACCACACCTATTTTTTTTTTTTTAAATTTTGTGTAGAGATAGGGTCTGCCTATATTGCCCAGGGTGGTCTTGAACTCCTGGGCCCAAGTGATCCTTCTTCCTTGGCCTCCGAAAGTGCTGGGATTACAGGCATGAGCCACCAGGCCTGGTCATAAAATAAATAAATAAATAAATAAATAAAAATAAAAAAACTCTCAATTTTGGCTTGTCTTGACAGTCCTTCAATAAACTGCTTCCATTTCTCACTTCCAAACACCTTCTTTTCTTTGTAATACTAAATTCCTAAATATGCTTAAATCCCCTTCAAAACTATCGTGTATTATATCAAGTTCTCACTATTCTGGTTTTCTGTTCTAGGCTTTCCTTAATTTCATCCTGAACTTCTCAGACTCCTTTACATGTTTGCTGTAACCAGACAATACCACTTCCGAGTCTTCTCTCATGCTATTTCCCTTTTATTTCTGGAATGCCTGGAAGCTCTCTGCAGTCTTCCCTTTGCTCTGTCTCTATAAAGCCTACTTAGGTTTCAAGACTCAACTCGAGGGCTCTCTTCCCTCTGAAGATTTGTCCTTCTTCTAATACACTTGTTTCTTTATATATTGTGAACTCCTTTTATAGTGTTAGTCACCACCACATTTATGTATCTTCTTGTTTACTAATCATTTTGTGACTCCTTTTAACCCATCTGACTTGATTTCAAGGTGTTTAGTACCAAAGACCATGCCTTTATACTTCTTTCTCTCCCCTCCTAGAGTTCAGCACAGTGATGAACACACATTAGGATTTAAATAAATTCACCTTCGTAAGTTCCAGGGCAGTCATGGACTATTCAGCAAACATAGACAATGATTTCTGTTAGGAGACAATATGCCTTATCTACTAGAATTCTCTGAGGGGGTCAATAAGCATACGGACATCATTTCTTAAACTTTTCAAAAGCCTTGACAATGTTCCACACCAGAAGTTATTTAAAGATAAAAATGAGTCATGATGAGATTGTGGGGAATGTTTTGTCATGGTGAGGGAACTGGCTTAGGGATCGGAAACAGCCTGAACCACTGCTTCTAGTAACGAATTCCATATGTTTACAACCTTCCACCCAGAGAAAATGGGGCCCTTCTCTGAAAAGGAAGGTCATATGGAGGGGAACCTCAAAAGGGTGCACATCTGTTTTATTTAGCATGTTTGGGAAGAGAGCTCACAATGAAATCTTTCTCAGAAACAGAGTGTCAATCAAAAGAGGGAACAGTTGAGAAAGCTTTGGTAGGGTACATGTCATCAAAGATGTGACCAATGAGTCTGTGTCCTGGCAATGACAAGAGAGAACCTTAGAGAAAATGTAACACAGGCTAGTTTTAGGAGGTGATGAGTTCTGAGCTATCTGTTACTAGCAAGCAAGGGAACCAGGACATTCGGTTCTCTGGAGAGGCTAATCATTTGGCACCTCTTCAAACAGTGTTAAAGTATTTGCTAAACACTTACTTAGAAGAAAGGCCTAAGGCTGCCTGGGGAAAGAGCCAAGAAGGCGGAGCTCTAACTTCTTCTCTGTTGTCCTGAGACATTCATTTCAACCCCAAAGTTGCATATACATATCATGGAAACAAAACAACATCTCTGCAGTTGACTGAACCCACCTACCTTAGGGAGTGTCTACTGTAACTCTATTAGGAGTTCTGGGCTCTCACCTCCTCACCATTGCTATTCCAATAGTGTACTATTGCTATTCCAAATGGACTTCTATTGCTATATTGCTATTCCAAAGAATATTGCTATTCCAAATGTACTCCTATTTGATAAAAGGAACTTTAACATAACAGTTGCGTGTTGCTAGAAATTAGTCTTGGGAGGAAAAGAGAATACACAAACAATTTGAAAGATTTGAATGATCCGAAAGAAAGAGGGCTTTATGGCAGGAGAAAGCATGACTCCCACCTGAAGTAAAAGATGGAATATAGAACCATCTCGAGCCACTGTACTAATACAGGTAAGATAGGCCTGGGATCACTAGACCTGATGTAGACATTTCCAGGGGTTGGCAAGATGTTGATAGCTGTGGGACTAGGTGTTGCAGCCTTTGCAGTTGTATATTTTACAGCTGCATATTTCAAGTCTGGAAACTTCTGCAACACGTAGTCACAGAACATGTGAAAATTTCAACCCCTAGCCTTTCATACTCCTATAAAAAGGATTTAAACAGGCAAAATGGGTAGGCGGGAAGCTAGTCTTATTTTAGGAGGAAGCCCATCTGCTGGTAAAGCTGAGATTAGAATGGTTCATATAAAAATCATGATTTCAAATTTAGCAGATAACAATGACTCTCTTGTTTAGCAACCCAAATATACAAAGCAGAAGTCATGCTAGATTGAGCACCAAACAGTGATGTGCACGGAGAAAGCAGAGCCTTTTCATTCTTTGTTTTTATTGAAAAAAAAAAAAAAAATCCTATACAATGATCACATCCATTTCTTTTCAGGCAAGTTAACAGCAAATGATTAGCATAGACAAAAGAATTGAAGGAAGGAAGAAGCCGAATCCTTGGTGGTGAGTGCAGAAGAGGAATTTGCCCTTGGCAGGGCCCTCGTGATAGAGGAGAAGCTGAGTCAGGGATTCAGGGAACTGAGCAAGAAACAGATGGCTGTGCTGAGAGCAGTAATGACTGGACTTTCCGATGGCATCGAAAAGGGCTTTTTTTTTTCCCCTCTCAATAACTATGAACAGATATTTTAACAAGTGGCAAACGTTAGAAAGAGTAATTAATCTTTCCAGCTGAAAATAATTATAACAAGAGTACAAATAAGATCCCCAAAGTAGGAAGCTATACAATTACTTCCTCAATACAAGCACCTGTTTAACCTTGTAGAGCAGGCACAATGTAATAGTCAATGTGCTGCATCGCGGGGACACCCTATTGGACAAGGCACTGCCCTCGACTTCATGGAACTCACCGTGAAACTCCTTGTGAGAGGGACAGAAGCACGAACATGCATATAGGAAGCCTTCAGTGGCCTCCTTTACCCCCATCCCCATTCACTATTCTCTCCACTTCAAGCCTGTGGCAGCTTGGTCCATCTTTCCTTATAGCACAGGTTACATTGAATTTCGGCTGCTTGTTTCCTTGGAGCTCCTTAAAGTTCTACACTATATTTTGCAGAATACATGTTCATTGGTTAGTTAATTAAATTAATGGAAGAAGCATATCTCTCAAGGGGATTTGAAACACCATACAAAAATACCTAAGAGTGACAGAGTAAAAACTAAAACTGCATAAATAAATAAAATCAGTATACAGAGAAAACAGGTTAGAAAAAGTAAGATATATCCAGAGTAAGAAGATACTTTTTTTAAAAAGAACAAGAATATTAAAATTTGAATTTTTTATAGAGACAGATTCTCCCTATGTTGCCCACGCTGGTCTCAAACTCCTGGCCTCAAGCAATCCTTCCTTGACCTCTCCAAGTTCTGGGATTACAGGTGTGAACCACCACCCCTCACCGGGAGAAACTCTTAAACTGAATTTTGCAGGGTGGATGGAGGTTTTTGGGCAGAGAAGTGAGGTTAAAGGAATTCTAGGCAGGGAGTTCTGGCATGTAGCAAGTTTGAAGAGCGATGATGCTGGAAGCTGGGGTGGGCAGGTGGTGCTGATGAGGCTTCAGATTAGTGGGAGCTGCACTGTGGAAGGCTCTACAGAACACGCTGTGGATAGGATTTTATCTTGTGGGAACCTGGGAGCCGAAAAGCATCATGATTGGATCCACATTTTAGAAATGTCTCTCTAGCAGCAGGGTGTGGGACAGATAAGAACATAAATTATGAAAGGCTGTCAGTTCCTTCTTTAATCTCAACTCTCCTCAAATCTCTCATCATGTTTTCTATGAACATCAGAAGGGGACCTCACCTCTTATTTTGCAATTTGTGAAGAGAACAAAAGAGACTATTTGATGTGAACTGTTTGGAATACTTGGCTGCTCCCTCAGTCAACAAGAAGTACAAACACCCTCAAGTTCATTCCTCCTAGCCAATGAAAGAGATACCTCTTTTCCTACCTAAGACTCATTAGTTCACCATATTTGGTCAGGCATGTGGCTTCCCTTATCTCCTATCATTTGCCCCTTCTTTGTCCTGGCTCCTTCTTAACCAATAAAGCATACCCATCCTCAGACCCTAGGTTCCCCTCAAATCATAAACTCTCCTTTCTTCCACAGTAAAGTTGCTGGAGATTTTCTACATTCAAAGTCTGTATTTCTTCTCTTCTAAGTCACCCCTCAACCAATTTTTATTTGGATTTGATAACAAATTGCTCTTGTCAAGATTCCAGTGACCTCCAAGTAGCTAAGACTAAAGAATACTTCCATTATTATCTTATTCGATATGACTGTAGCATTTTGAACAGTTGACTATTGCCTCCTTGAAACTCTCTCTTCCTTCATTTCCTCTTTCCTTTTCCATACAAAAAACATTTTTGTATTTTTATATGGAATATTATGATTAAATATAAATATTATAATTACATCCCCAGCTTTTCTTGCAGGCTTAGAATCCCATGCTTATCTCTTAAATGTTTATGTTCTCTAGAAATACTTCTCCAGATCCGAGAAAAAAGATGGATTAAAGGGATACATTTAGGCATTATTAAAAGATGGGTCCATACGAAACCACCATTGGGATGACATTCAATAAAGAAGAAAAAAGAATAATGATACAATCCTGAAGAATATCAATATTTATGAAATTGGGAAGAGAAACCAGGTAACACAAAGAAGGTGCAATCAGAGGAGCAGATGGACAAAGTAAAGAGAAGCATTGAAAAAGCCATGGATGAAGAGTTTTAAGAGGGAAGTGCCCTTTGGAAAGGTGAAGTACAATAATACATAACAGGCTCACTAGATGTGGCAATTAGGGTACCAGTGTGGCCTTTGAGGGGACAATTTCAATGGAGTAGTGAAAACGGAAGAACAGAAGCTCCCTAACACCACTTACACAGGTTACTGAGAGACTGCGAAGTTAGCAAATAGAGACATTAATTTTCTATTTCATTTTCAAAATCCTTGGATGACACAGAGGGAGGGGGAGGCAACAATTTGAGCAGGAATAATGTTAAAGGAAGTCCTTGTCTCAATCTTTTCCTGCTGCTATAACAGAAGGTCTTGGACTGGGTAATTTATGAACAACAGAAATTTATTTCTCACAGTTCTGGAGGCTGGAATGTCCAAGATTAAGGCAACAGAAAATCTGGTGTCTGGTGGAGATGCCCTCTCTGCTTCCAAGATGGTGCCTTGTTGCTGTGTCCTCGCAGGGCAGAAAAGCTGGAAGGGCAATAGGGACGAATGCTCTGTGAAGCCTCTTTTATATGGGCGTGAATCTCGTTCACAAAGATGGAGCCCTCATGACCTAATCACCTTCTAAAAGCCCCACTGCTCTCTTTTTAAAAAATTAATTAATTAATTAAATTAAAAATGTTTTTATTTCCCTAGGTTATTGGGGAACAGGTGGTGTTTGGTTACTTGGGTAAGTTCTTTAGTGGTGATTTGTGAGACTAGGGTGCACCCATCACGAGAGCAATACACACTGCACCCTTTTTGTAGTCTTTTATCCCTCACCCCCTTCCCACCCTTTCTCCTTGAGTCAAGGCCCCACCTCTCAATACTATCACATTGGTGATGAAATTTCAACATATGAATTTTGGAAGAACACGTTTAGACCATAGCATCCCTTGATACTGGAGATCTGAATACACTTATAAACCCTAGGCAATCTTAGGAACTGAAAAGAAGAAATCTTACAAAAAATAAAACAAAATGTTAGTTTATACAGAGGTAATTAATAAATACAGTCCTCATAAATGGATATTCATTAAAGAATTATTTAAATGAATTGAAGTGCTACCATTTTACCGGATTTTTCTTTGGTCAATGAATGTGACCAAATATTATAAAAATATTTTCTGAGCATTAGCAGGGTTTGTGTATTCAAAGTATTAATGGGATATAACATGATGAAATGTAAGACGAGTTGGTAAGTGTTGATTTAGTGGGAAGGGTCATGAAATTGGGATCTGGAGACCCAGATCTGTCACCAACTAATAATTTAAGCTCTTCAGATCCCTAGTCTTCCATTTCAAGTTGAGGAGAGAGGTTGGCCAAGATGGTCTAGTCTTTCCTAGGTATTTTTTTGGTTTTTTTTTGTAATTTTTGTTTTAAGTTCTGGGGTACATATGCAAGATGTGCAGGTTCGTTACATAGGTAAACATATGCCATGCTGGTTTGCTGCACCTGTCAACCCATCAATCCCTAGGTATTTTGTAAGGGCTCCTTTCAACTCCAGTAAATTTGGTTGTTTCTCAAGCTAGAGTTACCTTATTCCAAGGTCTATGGACATATTCTCCTGGGTCTTTGAGTTCACAATGAAAAATCCTGAATTTTATATTTTCATTTTAATAACAAAGGACTAAATTTTTGATAATATGGATAACAAACCCATGTCTGCTGATTTCAGCACCTGCATTTATTTTTGTATTTACAAATGTATTAAATACATGTAGGTTGGTGTTTTGATATCCTAAAAGGATTTCAAGTAAAATTTAATATGTTGGAAAACTTCTCTAGTTACCTGTGATTGTTTGTTCAATTTTTTTTTTTTTTTTTTTTTTTTTTTTTTGAGACAGAGTCTCGCCTTGTTACCCAGGCTGGAGTGCAGCGGTGTGATCTCGGCTCACTGCAACCTCTGCCTCCCAGGTTCAAGCAATTCTCCTGCCTCAGCCTCTCAAGTAGCTGGGACTGCAGGTGCACGCCTCCATGCCTGGCTAATTTTTGTATTTTTAGTAAAGACGGGGTTTCACCATGTTGTCCAGGCTGGTCTTGAACTCCTGACCTCAGGTGATCTGCCTGCCTCGGTCACCCAAAATGCTGGGATTACAGACGTGAGCCACCTGCTCAGGCTAGTTTGTTCTATTTTCAAACTTATAACCTACGTTCTGGATCTACCAATAAATTTATGTTGAATTATTTCATCTCATTAATAACAAAACTTTAATTTTACATCAATAATTTTCAACTAAAAGGTGTTTTTATAAGGTAAGATTTTCATTTATTTCTTTTCTTTTTTTGAGATGGAGTCTCGCTCTGTCACCGCAGCTGGAGTGCTGTAGTGTGACGTGGGCTCACTGCAACCTTTGCCTCTCAGGTTCAAGAGATTCTCTGACCTCAGCCTCCCGAGTAGCTGGGATTACAGGCACCTGCCACCATGCCCGGCTAATTTTTCTTGTGTTTTTAGTAGAGGCAGGGTTTCACCATGTTGGCCAGGCTGGTCTTGAACTCCTGGCCTCAAGTGATTCACCTGCCTTGGTCCCCCAAAGTGCTGGGATTACAAGCATGAGCCACCATGCCTGGCCAGGAAAGACTTCCATTTCTTTCTTTCTTTTTTTTTTTTTTGAGATGGAGTTTTGCTCTTGTTGCCCAGGCTGGAGTGCAATGGCGCGATCAGCTCACTGCAACTTCCGCCTCCCAGGTTCAAGCGATTCTCCTGCCTCAGCCTCCCAAGCAGCCGGGATTACAGTCATGCACCACCACGCCTGGCTAACTTTTTTGTATTTTTAGTAGACACGGGGTTTCTCCATGTTGGTCAGGCTGGTCTCAAACACCCGACCTCAGGTGATCTGCCCACCTTGGTCTCCCAAAGAAGACTTTCATTTCTTAAGTGATTTAACATATTGATACTTTGATGTGACACCATGGAAATAACATATGGCATTAGTTTAGCCTCGAGGGCTAGAAGAAGATGCTCAGATCAACCCAGGGTCAAAAGACATTTTATTGCTCTGAAGAAACAGAATCTTTGCAGAAATTTGAATGAAAAAATGTGGTGGCAAAATGGAGTTTTTACATTACAAACAATACTATAAGTGCGTGCAACTGTAAAGAACCTCTGCCGTTAACATCAGTACCCTTTTCACATCAAGCGAGAGGATTCCATTTTAATGAAACAACCTGGCTGGGCACAGTGGCTTATGCCTGTAATCAAAGCACTCTGGGAGGCTGAGGCAGAAGGATCGCTTGAGACCAGGAGTTCAAGACCAGCCTACAATAAATTACTTTATTTAATTATTATTATTATTATTATTATGATTTTGGTTTGTGGTTTGTACTTAATTTATAATTTTATTTTGATTTGTTAGTTGTATAAAAGCTATAGATATAAGGAGTTTGTGCATGGATTTATGTTTGCAGATATTTAAGTAACATTTTGATTAAATAATTTAGGTTACCATGTGTACCTTATTAATTTTTTAAGATATACATATATAAGGCTTGAGAATCTGGCTTGAATTATTGGCTCACGCCTGTAATCCCAGCACTTTGGGAGGCCGAGGCGGGCGGATCACAAGGTCAGGAGATCGAGACCATGGTGAAACCCCGTCTCTACTAAAAAAAAAATAGAAAAAAAATTAGCCGGGCGCAGTGGCGGGTGCCTGTAGTCCCAGCTACTCGGGAGGCTGAGGTAGGAGAATGGCGTGAACCCGGGAGGCGGAGCTTGCAGTGAGCCGAGATTGCGCCACTGCACTCCAGCCTGGGCGACAGAGCGAGACTCCGTCTCAAAAAAAAAAAAAAAAAAAAAAAAAAAAAAAAAAAAAAAAAGAATTATACAGCTCTGTCTATTTCCCTAAATTCCCCTAAGCTAAGAATTGGGAAGCAGACAGTATTGGTGGCTGGGGGATGCTGACGGCACACAGAAAAGCCTAAAAATTGTGAGGACTTCATGGAAATTGCTTCTCCATGGCCAGGCTCACATCCCCAAACAGGGAAAAGCCACAGGGAAAGGGAGTATTAGAGCACAACACCACTTGGCCAAACTGGAGGAAGCTGAATGAAGGGGGTAGGTTAGGGTGACAATGGAGCAAAGAGAAAAATCAACTGTACCAAAGCAACATTGGGCTTTTCAGGTGTTCAAAGAATCGGGTTTCAAAAGTTAAACATCAATCAGAAATGTACCAAAAGTCATTTTCGAAAGAACGATTCAAGGCTGGCATGTTAAATGAAGCAGCCAAGAGGACATTGGACATATTTAGCAACGGTTAGACCCTTCAGAGAGGGCAGCGTTTAGTTAACAGCTTCGCCATTCAAGAGAGGAGGAAAACAAAGCCTGATGAAGATAGTGGAAAATGGCATCCAGCAAAAATATGAAAACGGGTTAAGGAAATGTAAGGTGTTTAACTTGGAGAGGAAACATGAAAAAATAAGATTTTTCTATGGACAATTCTGCAAAGGGAGATTACACAAAATTGGTGACAGGCAGTTATCCATCTTATGTAATAATAAAAAAGGCGGCCAGCCGCGGTGGTTCACACCTGTAATCCCAGCACTTAGGGAGGCGGAGGTGGGTGGATTGTGAGGTCAAGAGTCCAAGACCAACCTAGCCAAGATGTTGAAACCCTGTCTCTACAAAAATTAGCCAGGCATGGTGGCAGGCACCTGTAATCTCACCTACTCAGAAGGCTGAGGCAGGAGAATCACTTGAACCCAGGCAGCAGAGTTTGCAGTGAGCCAAGATTGCACCACTGCATTCCAGCCTGGGTGACAGAGTGAGACTCTGTCTCAAAAAAAAGGTATACCTGCACGTCGTGGCTCACGCCTGTAATCCCAACACTTTGGGAGGTCAAGGTGGGAGGATTATTTGAGGCCAGCAGTTCAAGACTAACCCTGGGCAACATATAAATGAAAAGTAGGACACATCTCAAACAATAGTGATTTAGGTTGGTAACATTTAAGAGAAACCACCTTACAGGGAGCCTGTGGAGAACTCATGGGTTCTTGACAGAAGGTATAGAGATTGTCCCCAGGAGAGTTGGCAATCCGTTTCTTGAGATACAGTTGTGTCAGGATGAAATCTCAAGCCACTGGCTGTTTCTGTGCTTCTCTAAGAGGAAAAAGAGGTCAAGAGTTGAGAAATAACTGAATCCCAACAGGGTGTCAGGAGTGTTAACAGATAGAACTCCACTCTGGGATGTTGAGGAGGAAGGAAGCAGCCAGAGTGTGACTTGGCGAGAACTTCCCTGCTGGTAGGAAAGGGATGGGTCAATCAATCCCAGGTGGCCTGCTGAAAAGGGGAGGTCATGTTTGGAGTTCTCAGAGTGGAAGGCGCTGTGTAAATATTAGGCCGTCTTTTTTATTAAGGTCCACATACAGCAAATTAGTTTGAGTATTTGCTAATACTTTCTACTCCAAGTGTAGAGTCAACCCCTCTCGTAGCCACTTCAGGCTCTTCGCAAAGGGCTTGGGTCGGGGGCGAGGTGGTGTTGTTCCTCCCCCTGCCCACCGAGTTTTTAATTCTAGTCGAAGGTTGAAATGCTTCTGTTTCACCAGAGAGCTCCTCAGAAAAAGCATAAAAAAAAAAAAAAAAAAAAAAAAAGAACCGGGCAAGTGTACCAAAAATTTGGCTTTTTGAAAGGTAGGTTGAGAAATTCTTGCAAGTGTACCTCTTACAGTTTCAAGATGCTGTTTAACCATTGAATCAGTGACAATCTCACAGAGAGACCTGGAAAACATAGATCGGTAAAGTACAACACATTTTGGTAATGCTTTCAGTTCTTAAATGATCCTTTTTTTTTTTTTTTTTTTTTGTTGAGACAGAGTTTTGTTCTTGCTGCCCAGGCTGGAGTGCAATGGTGTGATCTCGGCTCACCACAACCTCTGCCTCCAGGGTTCAAGCGATTCTCCTACCTCAGCCTCCCAAGTAGCTGGGATTACAGGCATGCACCACCATGCCCGGCTAATTTTGTATTTTTAGCAGAGACTGGGTTTCTTCATGTTGGTCAGGCTGGTCTGGAACTCCCAACCTCAAGTGATCCACCCACCTTGGCCTCCCAAAGTGCTAGGGTTACAGGTGTGAGCCACTGTACCCGGCTAGGTTCTTAGATGATTATTCTAAAAGTTCACACACTGAGCACAAGTCTCTGAGGAGTTGAGAGAGAAAATCATTTCATAGGGATAGTTATTGTGTGAGATATTCTGTGAAAACATTGGAAAATGTGACTTTCCTCATGACATTTGCTGTCTCTGACTTTCCCATGAGGAAAATCTGAGGATCAATGAATTCCCATAAAGTGAACCCCACCACCGCCTCCCATAGGCCATCTTTATGGACATACGAGTAAGCAAGGACCTGTCTCTGGGAGCAGGCTTTTCATTTGCATGTGTTTTATACTTGGAATTGAACTAGGGAGGCAGAAAGGCAGGCTATTCAGGCAAAGCTACAATAACATTTTTATTACCACATTTACTTGAAATTGGTGTTTTGAGTCTCACTGAGGATATTTTCAATAAACTCAAACTTTGAGAAATTAGAAACAAATTGTTTCTTGAGTAAGTTGGGTTTTCATACTTCGAATTCAAAATAGAACACATCTATAGCTCAAATTATTGATTGTTAACCTAAATCAATTAAAAATTAGTTTAAGTGCTCACAATCTAAAATGATTTTCGATTTTTTGATGAGGTTTCCTGAGGGCTTTTCCTCCTCATACCTTCAAATGAGTAACAAAAAAAAAAAAAAAAAAAGAGAAGAATAACTTACCAGCCAGTGACTGCGTGATGGAGACCCTGTCTTGAGGTGTTGCTGCAAGGCAGGAGGGCAGAAGATGAAGGCAAAGGGTGTAGTGAAAAGAGCCCTGGACTAGAGTAACATACCTGGGCACAGCTGGGCCTTGAGTTCCCCTCTGCCACTCATCAGCTATGTGAAGTCAACGGACTCACGTAACCTCTTTGGGCACAAATTTCCCTGTTTGAAAAAGATCACCTCTAAAATCCTACCTCCCATCTCTGCCTAAGAGTCTTTCACTTAGCTCACTTTTACCTGATCCAGTATTGACCTCATCGGCTTGCAGGCTTGTCTCTACAACTTACTCTTCTTCTCCTATCCTCCGGCACAGCGAAGGAAGCCATTGTCCAGCTGGCCATCCGAGAGCAAAGCCACTGGAGCTAACCTAACCTCCTTTCTTTTTTCCTGCTGTCATCTGCCTGTCTCTCAATCAGTTAATCACAAAATCTGGTCATTTTTCCTCCTGAATATCTCTTGACTCTGCATGTCCCGTCCCAGAGCCCTTGCCTCGGGGCAGGCCGGTACCTTCCCGCCACTGCACTCCTCCCTCTGGACTCATCTCATCCCCCATCACTTCTGTGCAAAACTTAATTAACATAATGTTACCTTCGTGATCTGGCTTCTGACCCGCCCCATCTGTCAAAAGCTTTCTGCTTTCATTCTGCAGACAGGGGAAGGAAGTACTTGGAGCGCGTCAGGTATGCCGCGCTTGCGCACATCTCCATATCTGGGTACATACTTCTTGCCAGCAATTTCCGTCCCACCATTTTGGGTCTGAATAAGCCCGTTTGGCCTTTAAGAATCCACTAAGGGATTGCCATTTCTTCTGCGACTTCTCCGCCCGCTGCCCGTCCTCACACTTCCCTCAGTCTGCATAGTTGCTTCTCTTCTGAGCTTCTAAACTACTTCAGCTTTCAGGGCACATTGGACTTGCCTGTTCACCAAGTCTATCTGTAGCAGACTCTGAAGGCAACTTCTCTTTGTATCTCCCGCAGCTGGCAAGTTTCCTGACACCTAGCAGGTTCTGAAGTGTCAGGTCAATGAGTACAAGTAGGATAAAGAAAGAAGGAGAGCAAGGAGAAGAGGGGAAAGAAAGGGAGGGAGAGAGAAAAGAGAAAGGATTGAAAGAAAGAGGGAAGGAAAGCACAAAATGATTTAACCATTTTCATGATATTGAGTAACAGGATTAAGATTGGGGAGGTAAGAAAGGTTATCTTGAGTGTCATAATGAGGAATTTGGATGTAATCCTCTGAGCAATGGGGAGTTATTGAAGGTTTTTGAGTGAAGAGGTAAATTTCGTTATTATCTACACAATTCTTTTACTTATTCCTGTCTCTCTCTCTCCCTCTCTCTCCCCACCACTGCCTCTGTCTTCTTTCTCTCAAATCTGTATTTACTGAACAATTAGCATGCACCAGGCACTGTGCATAGCACTAGCCACTGGGATCCCAGAGGTAAATAAGAAATACGCTTTATCTTCAAGGTTCTTACAGTCAATGAGAGAAGATGGAGATGGAGACACACACGTACAATGTTTTGTCAAAGGTATTGTGATTGAAACACAAATAAGTAGAGTGGAGGCTCAAAGGGAGTGTGGTTAGTTCTCACTGGTTAATGTTGAAGGAGGGCCTTCAATGACTGCTGGCTAGATGCTTACCAAACTGGGTCCTTCTTCTTGCGTGCACAGCTGAATTCTATCCCAGCCTTTCTTGCAGATGGAGTAAGGATATGACTGAACTCTGGCCAATAGTATGTGGGAGGCAATATACATTCCACATCCACCCCTGTCGCCTAAAACTCCCATAGGTTTATAGGAATAGGGGGAGGTAGAGTGGCTGATAAGTCCTGAGGGATTCTCTTGCTTTTCTGGGCTCAATGTAATCACAGAATGGTAGCAGTGATGGGAACCAGTATTCATCTAATACAAGCCCTACTTTTATTGAGGTAAGGAGACTGAGACCCAGGAAAATGAAATGACTTGGCTATACTTCTCATGAATGGATGGATTCCCAGGACTGTGGGCCCACAAAGAGTTCACCTCATCAGAAGACTTGCCTTTCCTCTAAGCCTTGGGCGGTTAGGAAGCTCGGAATGGAAGTTAATAATCAATTGCAATGATTCATTAATTGCAGGTGACTTGAACAACAAATCTCACATCCTACCTGGTTTTGTGGCTTACTTTAAGTTGTTTTCTTCTTTTTCTCGTCTTTTTCCTTCTTCTCTGCTTCCTCCTCCTCCTCCTTTTTCTTCTCCTCCTCTTGTTTCCTTTTGTTTTTATATAGTCAGCTAACTGCAAGAAGGCAAATTATTAGTTACGAGTACACATATACTCCCCTGGGACCAGTTGTCAGTGTCATTGTAGGCACTGCGGGCTTTTCTGTGTCTTTTATGGGAGCCGAGCAGAGCTCCTTAAAGTGGGCTTCAAGCCCTGCTTTCTTTTTTTTTTTTATTGAGACGGAAACTCGCTCTGTCACCCAGGTTGGAGTGCAGTGGCGCGATCTCGGCTCACCGCAAGCTCCACCTCCCGGGTTCACGCCATTCTCCTGCCTCAGCCTCCTGAGTAGCTGGGACTACAGGTGCCCGCCACCATGCCTGGCTACTTTTTGTGTTTTTAGTAGAGATAGGGTTTCACTGTGTTAGCCAGGATGGTCTCGATCTCCTGACCTTGTGATCCGCCCATCTCGGCCTCCCAAAGTGCTGGGATTACAGGCGTGAGCCCCTGCGCCCGGCCTTAAAGACCTGCTTTCTAATGAAACAGACTCTGCCTGCAGGATATAGAGAAGGGAGTCCTGGCTTTTTCTGATGGTTCCCAGACAGCTGCTACCACTCAGGGACTCAAGTCAGGGACACTCTGTCACCTGTGCTTCCAGATAGTTTCCAAAGTGGTTGCGACAGAACCTCCCTTTAATTGGTACTCTCATCTGAATAGATTTGTGACCTATGGATCCCATTTCTTCTAGACCTTGGGAGGTGCTAGTTATATGGGTCTTGGCCTAGTACTGAAACACAGGGTCTCTGGACAATAATTAATACTTGGATGTGTCTTGTATTCAAAAGTGTAGCCTTTCAAAACAGTCCTGACCCTCTGTCCACTTTAGATGACACAAGCAGGTACTGCGATCACTCCCCCAGTCCCTAACAGTGATTTGAGAAACATTTGGAAGAGTAAGTTTAAAGACTCAAAACTATATAAAGGTATCACCGAGAAGCAGGAGAACTTTCTTTTTCTTGTTTTCACTGCGATATTCATAGATCCACTTTGAGATTTTAAAAATAACATGAACGTATTAAGGATCTCAACAGAATAGGAGGTGAGTAGGGAGTGATGGGGCGGGGAAGTGAGGCAAACACTCATCCATAGGAATTAAGAGTACAGTGTTCTTTTTTCCCCTTGGTGTGGGGGAAGTTGTTGTTTTGTAGAAGTTGTTGTTTTTGTAGAATGTCTGAAAGATAAAGAGATAGGAAACCAGATTGGGCAGGAGAAATCAGACTGTGATCCAGAGCCGATGCCTAGAACAGGAAAAGGAGGGGACAGTAGACCCGGCCTGGGAAATTCTCTGGCTGCAATTCGCACCTGACAGAGCTTGGCCAACCCAAAAGGAAGTTTTGGTGCCAAGCTGGCCTGTGAGGAGCCCACCACCAGCCAGGGCCGGGACTGGGTCCTGGTGCTCCACCATGCTTAGTCATTGGCTGGGAGCTGCCTGGAAAGACCATAGCTCAGAGTGACACTGTGGAAGACCCTGAAGGCATTGTCCGTGGAGACTGTCACCTAACAGCACTCCTTGAAGCTGAGTGGCAAGTTGCTGTCCTGAGGGAGGCCTAAGCAGGTACCACAGCTGCCACTGGGCGGGGGTGAGTTCTGGAGAATAAGGGGGTAAACACATGAAAAAAGAAGGGGAGAGAGAGAGATGACTTAATTTTTATCAGGAAATGACAATCATCTTTCTTTTCCTTTTATGAAAAATAACCACTAGGTGTGCAGATACATGTGATACATCAAGTTGTAATTAATTAAGCAACAGGATCATATTCAATTTTAAGGGCCTAGAGAGTGGGTTTGGGATTATTTTACATATCACCTGGGTCTAGAGCAGGGGTCAACAAACTATAGCCTGTGAACACAATCAGACTGACCCACAGCCTGTTTTATGTAAATAAAGAGTTACCAGAACACAGCCAGGAACATATTTTTCTATATTGTGTATGGCTTCATTTGCACTACAATGGCAGAGTAGAATATGGCCCTAAAAGCCTGAAATGTTTACATTATTTCTGACCCTTTATAGAAAAGATGTGCTGACTCCTTACCTAGTTGAATAGCTGCCCTCCAATTATCTCCTGTATGTTACTGGCCTTACGCCCAGCCTGAGGACCATTGCAGAATTAATTAGATGCCTCTGAGAACTCCTTCTAGCCCAGTTGACCACCCATGTTGTTATAATGGGGGGGAGAGGGGTAGGGAAAAGAGTAGGACACTTGGAACTTGATTTGCCACAATAGTCATTGGCTGGGAGCTGCCTGGAAAGACCGTAGCTCAGAGTGACACTGTGGCAGACCCTATGGCTTTGGCTTTAAATCATAGTTAAAATGATTATTAATTATATGTGAAAGGGTGACATATTCGATTACTATTATTCTGCAGGCTTAGTTTATCAGATTAGCTACCAGGACTAAATTCATGAGATTTGAGGATTGGGATATGGGCGGGGTGAGAAGCCGAGGTTTAGGCTTGATGCTTCAGGAGAGAACACTGGGATTCCATTAAGAGTGAGGAGATGAAATAATCGTTTCCTATGACAGTAAATTATGATGATGGGCGAATCCTTTCATTCAACAAATATTTACTGAGCATGTGCTATATGCTGGGCTCTGCTCTAGGTGTTAGAGATGCAGCAGTGAACATAACACAAAAATCTCTTTTACTGACTTGTGCCTATGTCAATTTGATCTACAAGCAGCTTGTCTCCTGTGATCAACTGCCTATGGAAAAGATCAGGCTAAGAATATCATTTTAAAAAATGACTTTCATTGCCAATAATCCCACAGTGAGACACATTAGCATTGATAGAAAAGTCAGGAAAAGGAGAGTTTTGTCTGTTTTGTTTGCCTAGAGCAAGGCCTCGCACAAAGTAGGTGCTCAATAACTTGTTGAATGAGTACATAGCCGCATCATCATCTGTTGACAGGCAATGTAGAGGCATTTGCGGGCAATCCTGGTGCGACTTACAGTCCACTGAAAAAGACAGACAATAAGCAAAATAAATAAGAGAAATACATAACGTAGTGTATTTAAAGTGATGATTGCTAGTGAGAAAAAATAAAGTTGGGAAGTAGGATATGATGTACTTGTGTTTGGGGGTTGGAGGAAGCACTGACATTTTATGTGGTGCACCAGGGCATGACTCCTAAGAAGTTGGAGTAAAGAAGGCCAGGCACAGTGGCTCATGCCTGTAATCCTAGCACTTTGGGAGGCCGAGGCGGGTGGATCACGTGAGGTCAGGGGTTCGAGACCAGCCTGGCCAACATGGTGAAACCCTGTCTCTACTAAAAATACAAAAATTAGCCAGGCGTGGTGGTACACACCTGTACTCTCAGTCACTGGGGAGGCTGAGGCAGGAGAATCACCTGAACTCAGGAGACGGAGAGTGCAGAGAGCAAAGATCGTGCCATTGCACTTCAGCCTGGGTGACAGAGTGAGACTCATCTCAAAAAAAAAAAAGTTGGAGTAAAGAGAAGTGGGTTTGTTTTTTCATGGGCCTCTCTATCAGCCACATCAAAAAAACACACAAAAAATTAATTAAAAAAAACCCAAAACACACAAAAAATTAATTAAAATAAAAAACGAGAGAGAGAAGGCTCACACCTGTAATCCCAGCACTTTAGGAGGCCAGATCAGCGATCACCTGAGGTCAGGAGTTCGAGACCAGCCTGACCAACATGGAGAAACCCCATCTCTACTAAAAACATAAAATTAGCCAGGCTTGGTGGCACATATCTGTAATCCCAGCTACCCGGGAGGCTGAGGCAGGAGAATCGCTTGAACCCAGGAGGCGGAGGTTGTGGTGAGCCGAGGTCATGCCATTGTACTCCAGCCTGGGCAACAAGAATGAAACTCTATCTCAAAGAAAAGAAGAGATTGCCACTTCAAATATGTTGTGCAAAAAGAAAACATATACAAAATGGAATGAATGCTGTATATTTTTTAACCTGTGGCATCATCAGATATAAAATGCAAAGTAATAGCTTGGGAGATTTGTGAATGTCAGACTGATTAATTTCAGGCTTGTCACTGTGTAGGCTATTGAACGTGCCTATTGGTTAAAACAAATTCAGGGTCTGCCCTTCTTAAAGGCCTTCAGGCATGAGTATAGGGTTCCTTACAATGTTAAAGCTCTTCACAATAAAAGTCCAGGCTATAAATTTTGCTTTGCTTCCCGGCTAAATGGACACTTTGAGTGGAGACAGACTGGCGGGAGCTGAGGTAGTTATAGCTTTGATTGACCGCCCCTCTATCATTCCATCTTCCAAGAGCCTTCAGCAGAGTTGAGAGTATTGAGCATGTTGATTGGCTGCTGTTCAGAGATTGAGACAATGCAAGTGATGTCTAACCTTGCTCAGTTTGTAGGCAACACTACCATGATTTCATGTGGTTAAGTCATGTGAGCATTAGGAAGCGAAGGAATGAGGGAATGGGATGTTTGCTAATAAATCTCTTGAGAGGTTAGTCCTCTCTGACTCTCATTTATTTCCCAGAAGTCGTGTAGGAGAGTCATTAATAGAAAATCACCTGTGAAAATTTGCTATTTGTACTCAATGTAACATTGAATGTGAAGGTCAGTTGATAATATTTGCTTTGAATATCCCAGATTTGGGGTATCTCTACTGCTTGCTTGCTTTTTTTTTTCTCTCCCTCTGGTGCTAAAAAGCTCAAATGAAACTTGGCAAAAAAACTTTTTTTTTTTTTTTAAACCAACTGCAGATGTTGGAGACGAGTTTTGTTGGATACTGTGGTTAGAACATAGCTCAGGTCCCCACAAGAGTCACAGTTTCTAACTCCAGGGCTCCCCGTTTGAAAGCAATGAGTATATAATTGAAATCAATAAGATTCTCTGGCTGTGAGATCTTTAAAAATTATTATTCAGTCTCTTGTTAGTTTTTCATCAGCTTTCATTTGGTATGTTTTTATTTACTTTGATGCTGCTGGTAAATCTCTCCTAATGCTGTAATTATAGGAGTAAGACTGAATATGTTTTGCTAAACATCTGTGAGGAAAATGCAGTGTTTGGTTTGTTTCTTCTTTAATTTGCAGTTTGGAAGAGGTTGATTAATCCACTGGTAGAGTCATCTGTTCCAGCTTAAGTTACACCCATCGGAGGTTGTTATAAATCCATCTGGGTAGTAAACTGAGATTTTTGGAGACTAAACGACTTCATGGATCTGTAACTCTATTAAACAATATAGTTTCACTCCTTAGTTAGAATTATGCTAAATCATGCACTAGGACCACATTTTGAATATCTGTTTGTGAACAGAAATTTTATTCACTTGTTGGTTTCATGACTTGTAGTCATACTAGTCACCTTCTGTCATCTTGGCTTGTGGTACCATATTGAGTCAGAATTTTAGTATTCATTTAAAAAATTCAAATATTTGGTTTTGTTAAATCATATTTGGAAACATTTGGTTCCACTGTCATTTGAAGGACTATCTCCAGAGAGGAAGTGTGTGTAGAGTCACATGTGCTCACCCGTATCACATCCTTCTCTGTTGCTGTTGTGCAGATGGAGCTTTACAGCAACCTCAGAAGGCCAGCAATTTGCTAGCGAAACCAAGCTAAGGGACAGTCATCATAGAAAGTCCCCCAGGGAATTTTTCAGTGTCATCTTAAGTTTTCAAAGGCATGTGCCTGAGGCACAAATGGATAAAATAAAAATCAGAATTTTAGAACTTCAAAATTTTCAATTTGTTCCACATATTGTAAGATATATAAAAAGAAAAAAAGAAAATGGAACTTGATTCACAGCTTTACTGTGATTATAAGTTCAAAATAGTTGGTATCTCTAAAGAGTTGAAAAGCAAAATGAAAGTAAACCTAGAGTGAGGAGACTAAGCTGCATGAGCACCAAAAGAGAGCATTAGTGAGTGCTACGGGGAAGAAGAGAAACGTTCTATTGGCTGTTCACCATTGTATTTACTCCCAATGTCTTAGGGGTGTTAAAATTGGGAGCTAGGGTCAGGTGCAGTGGCTCACACCTGTAATCCCAACACTTTGGGAGGCTGAGGCGGGTGGATCATGAGATCAGGAGTTTGAGGCCATCCTGGCTAACATGGTGAAACTCCGTCTCTACTAAAAATACAAAAAATTAGCCGGGCGTGGTGGCGGGCACCTGTAGTCCCAGCTACTTGGGAGCCTGAGGCAGGAGAATGGGTGAACCCGGGAGGTGGAGCTTGCAGTGAGTTACTATTGTGGCTATTTTTATAACATTTATTATGAACATGATATTTTTAAAAAGGGTCTTTTACACATAAACGTATCTTAACCTGAAATTTGGAAATTTATTATTTATGTAGATTTATAAAATTTATTCAAGAGCAAGAAAGAGTAAAAAACAAAATCAAGTAGAAAAAATAAATGTACAATTGTGACAATTGTACCATAAATGAATTCCTTATGCAGGTCTGTGTTGTTTTTGTTTTTTTTTTTTAAGTAGGTGAAACTTTAGAATAGTGATAAGACTTCGCTTTTTCAAATATTTATACCTGGTATTAAGATAAATTACATTAGTCTGGGTGTAGTGCCTCACGCTTGTAATCCCAGCACTTTGGGGAAGCTGAGGTGGGCAGATCACCTGAGACCAGGAGTTCGAGACCAGCCTGGCAAACATGATGAAACCCCATGTCTACTAATGTAAAGTACAAAAAATTAGCCAGGCGTGGTGTCAGGTGCTGTAATACCAGCTACTTGGGTGGCTGAGGTGGAAGAATCCCTTGAACCGGGGAGGTGGAGGTTTCAGTGAGCCAAGATGGCACCACTGCACTCCAGCCTGGGCGACTCCATCTCAAAAGGATAAAATAAAATAAAAATTAAAAAAATAAATAAAATAAATTACATTTCAGAGATAGATGTATCCCTATCTTGCATCTTGCAACCACCTGCAGGATACAAATGTAGCAAACTATTAGGTATCAAGTCAGAGATCCCCACAGGGCTCGGGAAAATGGTGTTTGATTGACTGGAGAGAAAGAATGAGTGACACAGAAGAGGACTTTAGAAAATAGCCCTTAGGGTCGCTCAACTCATTTCAGGATGCTGCTCAATGGGCATTGTTCATGACCATCTTTAAAAATGACTTCGCTTGAGTGAACTCAAAGAAATGAAGGGCATGTGAGTTAGTGCAAACGCATTTCTTTGTTAACTGAGGGTCGACTCCAGAGGACAACTAATGTACTTACTTCGGAGGTCAATGTGTAGCTTCTAAATTTCAGTCCAATTAGGTCAACATAGTTTGTACATGGCATTCTCCTGCAGGCTGGAGCTGGTGATTCATAGGCCCCTCAGCTGTTAACAGCATCGGCTTTAAGGGCTCTGACAAATGACATTAGAAAATACATTCAGGTCTTGAGTCAGAGTGTCTGATGAAAACAGCATGTAGCATCTTTAATGTCCCTTGAAACACCACATCATTTCATTATTAAATTTCTGTGTCCCAAATTGGACCTGTTGAAAGGGATCTTGAGCAATCCTAGTCTTTTTTAGCACTTCTCAAGTGGACAAGCTTCTTCTAGAAAAGTATTTGGTCTGCTTTCTACTGTCACTTCTGAATTTAATTGGCTGTTGGGGTTTGCCTCTAGCTGTCACTTTTGGAGCACAGTTGTAGAACTAAACTCTTAAATACTTGGGTCAGGGGTCTAAGTCATCTAAAAAGGATCTTTAAGACCATGGGATTGAAGTTTTGTCTTTGTACCTCCAGTGTTTTGGAGTGAAGTAGAAGGAAGGAAAAAAGATGAGGACGTGGAAGTCTCCAGGCCAAGCCTATCAGGGCACAAAAGTGTGCAGGTACCAAATGGATGCAGTTTGAATAGGACTGAAAGACAAATGTTACAACACTGAAGTGGGCTCTCCAGAAAGTCTGATGGCTGAAAATATCCAACAGTTAAGAGAACCATCTAGATTTGAATTTGAAGTGTAGCCTGGACTTCCAGAGAAGCTTTGAAAAAGCTATTTCTGGTAAACCTGGAGTGAAATGTTAGTGAAGACAGGGAAGGGGATCTCATGATTTGGTGTCCATATGTAAGAAACTGCAGTTGTGTTTGGCAAACCTTTAATTTTAAAGCTTTTGCAATTAGACTTTATGAGACACTTGGAGATCAAAAGACAGGGATATTCAGTATAAAGAGCATGACATAAGAAGACATGGATTTCAACATCGTATGATCACACTTATTCAACGCCTGACTTTGGGTAAGTCATTGAAAAGTTTTAGGCCTTATTTTTTTTAAGAGATAGAGAATAACCCATAAAGTCTCTTCTAGTTCTACATTTTTAATTTTTTTCTTATATTTTTCTGACTTCCTTTGCCTATTCCTATTCAAATAAGGAAATGCAGAACAAACCTGAGTGGATGAGAAAGAGATCCTCTTATGAACCCCTTCTCCCTGTCTTCACAATTCCTAACACACGCACAGTCCCCAACGTGCCTGCTGATGCTTTTGTATTTTCTTGTCAGGAAGGTTTCTGGGTAAATAATAATAGATGGGCGCATCTTACTCAGTTGGAAACAAGAAAACGTCATTTGATGATTAAAACAAAACCTAGTGGTTTCGATAAATAAATTAACTTCTATGTAGTATTTTTTGATAGAGACTATCCCCTTTATTGTTCATATTGTAAAAATATTTAAGAGAAGTGAAGTCACAGGGCAAACCACTGCCCTCAAAATTGAAGAGACAGGTGAATATAGAGAGTCACAACTTACTGGAGTAGAAACCTCTGCAGAAACTAGTACCTGAGTAGGAAAACCTGAACTGTAATTGATGAATTGCTGGAGGCAATGTGGACAAGTCTGAGAGTTAAAAATTCCATAGGACCCAGTAATCAGGGGCCCACACTTAGATGAATTTACCTCCAGGAACCCAATCTGGTTCTCACAGTAAAAATCGGAGAAAATTCTCCATGATTCTGAAAGTGGGAGGAGAAAACAAACAATTTAAAAATATTCCTGAACACTGTTCTTAACAAGACTGCCCTCCGGATAAATTATTTAACCAGAGTTTAACTTGCTGAGGTTTTATCAGAGCCTGAATCACCTGACGGATGTCAAATATCCAGCTGCAGCTAGCCTTCTTGTAGGAGAAGGGAAACACACACCCATTCGCTCTAGTCATACTGTCTCACCTAAGGGAGGAGAAAAAAGAGAAACAATTGTGAAGTTCACAGTGTGGGGGCACAGGCTCACTAGAATGATTGACGTTGGATCACAGCACTGAATGTAGAATGCTTTCCATTTTCCCACTCCTTGCCACCACATTAGTAAAGTCCTATTTACAGCAGTTCCTTTTACCCACTACATCATTTTTGGCTATCAAGAAAGAATTACAAGGCATACTAAAAGGCAAAATATACAGTTTAAAGAGACAGAGCAAACATCAGAAACAGACAAAGAAGGGATGTTGAAATGATCAGACAGAAAATTTAAAACAGTCATAATTAATATGCTAACAGCTCTAATGGATAAAGTTGACAGCATACAAGAACAGATGGGCAAGTATCTTCATTCCTGCTGCTATAACAAAATATCTTAGGCTGCGTAACTTACAAACAACAGAAATTTAATACTCACAATTTTGAAGGCTGTGAAGTCCAAGATCAAGGGACCAGAAGATGTGGTGTCTGGTGAAGGCTTGCTTTCTGCTTCAAAGATGGCACCTTCTAGCTGCATCTTGTCATGGCAGGCAGGGCAAGGAAGCTCCCTCCCACCTCTTTTTGTTTGTTTAATTGTTATACTTTAACTTCTAGGGTACATGTGCACAATGTGCAGGTTTGTTACGTATGTATACATGTGCCGTGTTGGTGTGCTGCACCCGTTAACTCGTCATTTACATTAGGTATTTCTCCTAATGGTATCCCTCCCCTTTCTCCCCAACCCATGACAGGTCCCAGTGTGTGATGTTCCCCACCGTGTGTCCAAGCGTTCTCATTGCTCAGTACCTACCTATGAGTGAGAACATGTGGTGTTTGGTTTTCTGTCCTTGCAACAGTTTGCTGAGAATGATGGTTTCCAACTTCATCCATGTCCCTACAAAGGACATGACCTCATCCTTTTTTATGGCTGCATAGTATTCCATGGTGTATATGTGCCACATTTTCTTAATCCAGTCTGTCACTGATGGACATTTGGGTTAGTTCCAAGTCTTTGCTATTGTGAATAGTGCCACAATAAACACACTTGTGCCTGTGTCTTTATAGTAGCATGATTTACAATCCTTTGGGTATATACCCAGTAATGGGATCACTGAGTCAAACGGTATTTCTAGTTCTAGATCCTTGAGGAATTGCCACACTGTCTTCCACAATGGTTGAACTAGTTTACACTCCCACCAATAGTGTAAAAGTGTTCCTATTTCTCTACATCCTCTCCAGCACCTGTTGTTTCCTGACTTTTTAGTGATTGCCATTCTAACTGGCATGAGATGGTATCTCATTGTGGTTTTGATTTGCATTTCTCTGGTGGCCAGTGATGATGAGCATTTTTTCATGTGTCTGTTGGCTGTATAAATGTCTTCTTTTGAGAAGTGTCTGTTCATATATTTTGCCCACTTTTTGATGGGGTTGTTTGATTTTTTTCCTTATAAATTTGTTTAAGTTCTTTGTAGATTGTGGATATTAGCCCTTTGTCAGATGGGTAGATTGAAAAAATTTTCTCCCATTCTGTTTGGAGAATGGGAGTATTGACTAGGTTTTCTTCTAGGGTTTTGATGGTTTTAGGTCTAACATTTAAGTCTTTAATCCATCTTGCATTAATTTTTGTATAAGGTGTAAGGAAGGGATTCAGTTTCAGCTTCCTACATATGGCTAGCCAGTTTTCCCAGCACCATTTATTAAATAGGGAATCCTTTCCCCATTTCTTGTTTTTGTCAGGTTTGTCAAAGATCAGATGGCTGTAGATGTGTGGTATTATTTCTGAGGGCTCTGTTCTGTTCCATTGGTCTATATCTCTGTTTTGGTACCAGTACCATGCTGTTTTGGTTACTGTAGCCTTGTAGTATAGTTTGAAGTCAGGTAGCATGATGTGTCCAGCTTTGTTCTTTTGGTTTAGGATTGTCTTGGCAATGCAGGCTCTTTTTTGGTTCCATATGAACTTTAAAGTAGTTTTTTCCAATTCTGTGAAGAAAGTAATTGGTAGCTTGATGGGGAAGGTATTAAATCTATAAATTACTTTGGGCAGTATGGCCATTTTCATGATATTGATTCTTCTTGTCCATGAGCATGGAATGTTCTTCCATTTGTTTGTGTTCTCCTTTATTTCATTGAGCAATGGTTTGTAGTTCTCCTTGAAGAGGTCCTTCACATCCCTTGTAAGTTGGATTCCTAGGTATTTGTATTCTCTTTGTAGCAATTGTGAATGGGAGTTCATTCATGATTTGGCTCTCTGTTTGTCTGTTATTGGTGTATAGGGATGCTTGTGATTTTTACACATTGATTTTGTATCCTGAGACTTTGCTGAAACTGCTTATCAGCTGAAGGAGATTTTGGGCTGAGATTATGGTGTTTTCTAAATATACAATCATATCATATGCAAACAGGGACAATTTGACTACTTCTTTTCCTAATTGAATACCCTTTATTTCTTTCTCCTGCCTGATTTCCCTGGCCAGAACTTCTAACACTATGTTGAATAGGAGTGGCAAGAGAGGGCATCCCTGTTTTGTGCCAGTTTTCAAAGGGAATGCTTCCAGTGTTTGCCCATTCAGTATGATATTGACTGTGGGTTTGTCATAAATAGTTCTTATTATTTGAGATACGTCCCAGCAATACCTAGTTTATTGAGAGCTTTTAGCATGAAGGGCTGTTGAATTTTGTTGAAGGCCTTTCTGCATCTATTGAGATAATCATGTGGTTTTGGTCTTTGGTTCTGTTTATATTACGTTTTTGATTTCATAGGTTGAACCAGCGTTGCATCCCAGGGATGAAGCCAACTTGATCGTGGTGGATAAACTTTTTGATGTGTTGCTGGATCCAGTTTGCCAGTATTTTATTGAGGATTTTTGCGTCGATGTTTATCGGGGATATTGGTCTAAAATTCTCTCTTTCTTTTTTCTTATTTCTTTTTTTTTTTTTAAATCTCTGCCAGGCTTTGGTATTAGGATGATGCTGGCCTCATAAAATGGGTTAGGGAGGATTCCCTCTTTTTCTATTGATTGGAATAGTTTCAGAAGGAATGGTATCAGGTCCTCTTTGTACCTCTGATAGAATGTGGCTGTGAATCCATCTGGTCCTCGACTTTTTTTGGTCGGTAGGCTACTAATTATTGCTTCAATTTCAGAGCCTGTTATTGGTCTATTCAGGGATTCAATTTCTTCCTGGTTTAGTATTGGGAAGGTGTATGTGTCCAGGAGTTTATCCATTTCTTCTAGATTTTCTAGTTTATTTGCATAGAGGTGTTTATAGTATTCTCTAGTTTGTATTTTTGTGGGATTGGTGGTGATATTCCCTTAATCATTTTTTATTGCTTCTATTTGACTCTTCTCTGGTTTCTTCTTTATTAGTCTTGCTAGCAGTCTATCAATTTTGTTGATATTTTCAAAAAATCAGTTCCTGGATTCATTGAGTTTTTTGAAGGGTTTTTTGTGTCTCTATCTCCTTCAGTTCTGCTCTGATCTTAGTTATTTCTTGCCTTCTGCAAGCTTTTGAATGTGTTTGTTCTTGCTTCTCTAGTTCTTTTAATAGTGATGTAGATTTTAGATTCTGCTTTCTCTTGTGGGCATTTAGTGCTATAAATTTCCCTCTACACACTACTTTAAATGTGTCCCAGAGATTCTGTCATGTTGTGTTTTTGTTCTCATTGGTTTCAAAGAACGTCTTTATTTCTGCCTTATTTTCGTTATTTACCCAGTAGTCACTTAGGAACAGGTTGCTCAGTTTCCATGTAGTTGTGTGGTTTTGAGTGAATTTCTTAATCCTGAGTTCTAATTTGATTGCACTGTGGTCTGAGAGACAGTTTGTTATAGTTTCTGTTCTTTTACATTTGCTGAGGAGTGCTTTATTTTCAACTATGTGGTCAATTTTGGAATAAGTGTGATGTGGTGCTGAGAAGAAGAATGTATATTCTGTTGATTTTGGGTGGAGAGTTCTGTAGATGTCTATTAGGTTGCTTGGTGCAGAGCTGAGTTCAAGTCCTGGATATCCTTGTTCACTTTCTGTCTCATTGATCTCTCTAATGTTGACAGTGGGGTGTTAAAGTCTCCCATTATTATTTTGTGGGAGTCTAAGTCTCTTCGTAGGTCTCTAAGGACTTGCCTTATGAATCTGGGTGCTCCTATATTGGGTGCATATATATTTAGGATAGCTAGCTCTTCTTGTTGAATTGATCCCTTTACCATTATGTAATGGCCTTCTTTGTCTCTTTTGATCTTTGTTGGTTTAAAGTCTGTTTTATCAGAGACTAGGGTTGTAAACCCTGCTTTTTGTTTGTTTTCCATTTGCTTGGTATGTCTTCCTCCATCCCTTTATTTTGAGCCTACGTGTGTCTCTGCACATGAGATGGGTCTCCTGAATACAGCACCCTGATGGGTTTTGACTCTTTATCCAATTTGCCAGTCTGTGTCTTTTATTTGGGGTATTTAGCCCATTTACATTTAAGGTTAATATTGTTATGTGTGAATTTGATCCAGTCATTATGATGTTAGCTGGTTATTTTGCACGTTAATTGAAATAGTTTCTTCCCAGCATTGATGGTCTATACAATTTGGTGTGTTTTTGCAGTGGCTGGTACCAGTTGTTCCTTTCCGTGCTTAGTGCTTCCTTCAGGAGCTCCTGTAAGGCAGGCCTGGTGGTGACAAAATCTCTCAGCATTTACTTGTCTATAAAGCATTTTATTTCTTCTTCACTGATGAAGCTTAGTTTGGCTGGATATGAAATTCTGCGTTGAAAATTATTTTCTTTAAGAATGTTGAATATCGGTCCCCACTGTCTTCTGGCTTGTAGAGTTTCTGCTGAAAGATCCGCTGTTAGTCTGATGGGCTTCCCTTTGTGGGTAACCCTACTTTTCTCTCTGACTGCCCTTAATATTTTTTCCTTCATTTCAACCTTGGTGACTCTGACAATTATGTGTCTTGGGATTGCTCTTCTCGAGGAGTATCTTTGTGGTGTTCTCTGTATTTCCTGAATTTCAATGTTGGCCTGCCTTGCTAGGTTCCTCCAACCTCTTTTATAAGGGCACTAATCTACTTATGAGGGTGGGGTCCTCATTACTTAGTTACTTGCTAAAAGGCTGTTAATACTATCACACTGAGTACTAAGTAGCAATAGATGAATTTTGGCGGGTACCAACATTTGAACTATAGCATCAATGTAAGCAAAGGGGTAAATCCTAAGAAAGAACCAACGATAAATACTAGAGATAAAAAACACTGTAATGGCCAGGTGCAGTGGCTCACACCTGTAATCTCAGCACTTTAGGAGTCTGAGATGGACTGAGGTAGGAGTTTGAGACCAGCCTGGCCAACATGGCGAAACCCTGTCTCTACTAAAAATTCAAAAATTAGCCGGGCGTGATGGCAGGCACCTATAATCCCAGCTACTTGGGAGGCTGAGGAGGGAGAATAGCTTGAACCCAGGAGGCATAGGTTGAGTGAACCAAGATCATGCCATTGCACTCCAGCCTGGTGACAAGAGTGAAACTCTATCTCAAAAACAAAACAAACAAGGAAACAAAAAACCACTGTAATAAAATGAAGAATGCCTGGACATGGCTAAGGAAAGAATCTCTGAGCTTAAGGATATTTCAATGGAAACTTCCTGGAAAGCAAAAAGAGCAAAGAGTTAGAAGAAACAGAGCAGAATATTCTAGAACTATGGATCTGCTATAGAAGTTGTGACATATGCATAATGGAAGTACCAGGAGGATTTACCAGAAGAGAGAAGGAAACACCAGAAGAGAGAAGGGAAGAAAGCAATAGAAGGAATGTTTGGAGCAATAATGACTGAGAATTTCCGCAAATTAGTGTCAGACACCAAATCACAAATCTAGGAAGCTCATAGAATACGAAGCAAGATAAATGTTCAAAAAATACCCACAAAAGTAAAAAACAAAAAACAAAACCAAAAAATGGCCCTAGGTATATTATTCTTAAATCAAGGTGAAGATTGAAAGAAGTCAGAGGAAAAAATCTCCTGATGTATGGAGAAGCAAAGAATTACATCTGACAGCTCAGAAAACACATGTGCAAGAAGAGAGTGGAGTAAAATGTTTACAGCATAAAGAAACACACACACACACAAAACTCAACCTAGAATTTTGCACCCTGAAAAATTGTCCTTCAAAAGTGAAAAAAAAAAAAAAAAAAAAAAAAACTTTCTCGTACAAAATGGGAATTTGTTGGGGAATTTGTTCCCAGTAAACGTGCCTTGCAAGAAATGTTAAATTCTTCAGAGAGAAGGAACATAATATAGGTCTACAACTTGGATCTACACAAAAAAAGGAAGAGCATTGAAGAAGATGTGGTTGAAGGTAAAATAAAAACTTTGTGTGGGAGGCTGAGGCGGGTGGATCACCTGAGGTTGGGAGTTCGAGACCAGCCTGACCAACATGGAGAAACCCTGTCTCTACTGAAAATACACAATTAGCCGGGTGTGGTGGTGCATGCCTGGAGTCCCAGCTGCTTGGGAGGCTGAGGCAGGAGAATCGCTTGAACCTGAGAGGTGGAGGTTGTGATGAGCCGAGATTGCACCACGGCACTCCAACCTGGGCAACAAGAGCGGAACTCCGTCTCAAAAAAAAAAAAAAAAAAAAAAAAAAAAAAAAAAAAAAAAAAAAAAAAAAAAAAAAAAAAAAAATAAAAACTTTATTTTTCTTACTTTTAATTGATCTAACAGATATCTGTTCAAAATAATAATAGCAACAATGTATGTGATTCTGTATGCTTATGTATATCTTCTGTGTGCATATATGCATATATATAACTAAAATAAGTGAAGCAATGTTACAAGGGATGAGAGGAAGAAATTAGGATTATTTTATTATGTTATTTTTTTAAAGAGTGTTATTTGTAGGTGAGCTTGGTCATAGAGATCTACGGTACAGTATAATTAACAATACTGTATTCTTACTTTTTAAGTATTTAATATATTATAAATAGAGACGGAGTCTTGCTATATTGTCCAAGCTGGTTTCGAACTCCTGGACTCCAGTGATCCTCCCACGTTGGACTCCCAAAGTGCTGAGATTACAGGTGTGAACCACCATGCCCAACCAACAATACTGTATTTTATACGTAAAAGTTTTTAAAGAAGATATACTTTATGTTAAGTGTTTTTATCACAATAATGATAAAAACTAAGAAGGTGGAAGGAAACTTCTGAAGATGATGGATAGGTTATGGCATAAATTATGATCATGGTTTCATGGGCATATATTTATCTCCAAACTTATCAAGTTGTGCATACATTATATATACAGCTTTTTCTATGTCGATCATACCTTAATAAAGTCATTTAAAAATCACACAAATAATATATAACTATGTAATCATTTAAAAATTAAAATACTCTGCTTTGTTTCCCTGTTTTATTTGTACACTCCAGAGCCAATCACTGCTAATGATATGATATGTGTAGCTCTCAAATATTGAATTAATTTACATGCATGCATATATAAAAGTGTAAATATAAATGTTTGGACATATAAACAATATCATGTTAGATTACGCATAATATTTGAAAAACTCAGGAAGTATGACCTTGGAAGAATCACAGCCATGATCCTCCCAATACCCTGGTTTTATGGGAAATTGAAACATGGTGATACTGCTGAGGCTACCTCTGTCCTTCAGGAAGATAAGAATGGTGAGAACAAATACATTTTCATATTTCTAGATTTCCAAAAAGTTGTGAAAAGGTCACATTCAATTGGATGGATTAAGTAGTATGTGTTGAGATAACAGCTGTAGACAGTGATTCCTGGACCTAACTTTATCAAATACTTCAAAGCATGTCGTAAAATGTATAACACCTATTTTTTATTCACTATAACTTACTTTTCTAAAAGTGTCCAATGATATCTCAACATGTTGAGGGTTTACACTGTGACTGGGGTGGGAAGGAGGGATTGTTGTGCCTTAGGAGGAATTGATATCAGAAATTTGAATCTACTCTAGCTCCAGACTCCAAATCTGGATTAGTTAGCTCAACCTCTTACTCCCGTAGCACCGTGGGTATATCTTTATCATAGCAAGCTTCACACTACAAAATAAGATGCACAAGAGCTGGGATTTGTGTCTGCTTTGATCTGCTGTGTCCCAGCACCTAGAACATTGTCTGGTGCCTAGCAGGTGTTCAATAGACACGTGTTCAATGATACTTATTTAACACATTCTTTGTTATACTGTAAGCTCTTTGGTGGTATGGATCATAATATATTCATCTTTATAGTTCTGAAACTTATATTAGTACATGACTGGTGCTCAAAAATATAGACTTTTAACTTCGGGAATAATCATTGTTGATCAAGCAAACTAGCCTAGACTCCAGTTAGAAGCCTGAACTGGTGGCTTCTTTGATTTTATTTTAGAGCCTGACTCTTACTTTTCCCTCAGGTACCATGGCAAGCTATCCTTTCCTTTATAAAGAATACCTTGGATTCTTCAAAAATGATAAGGAATGCATGATTTTTAACAGATTCTTTTAAAGGTACTGCTCTTCAGGAGCCATACTTCTGTAATAGTTTATTTCCGAGATTTTCTTCATGTTCTACATACAACATGCCAAGGGCTCATGTTTTATATCAGACAAGATATGATCATTTTCATTTTCACATTTTTTAGATTACCTCTGAAAATTTACTTGAGTATCCGTATGCAGGTTATCATTTTATTTATATAGCTATTGCCAGTGAGTTTGCTCCTGGATAAGAGTGAGAAAGAACTAAGGAAGTACATGAATAGCCCTCTCAGGAAGATAGGAATTCCTTGTATCAAAAGGTCAAATCAGCCTGTAATAATTCTTGTTTCTTATCTCCTCCACAATTTACTCTCAAGAAGTTGCTACTTGAGAAGTTTCCAAAGTTTTCAACACCAATGCAGGAGTGCTTCAGGAGTATTTTCTTTTTAGGAGTATTTTCCATGTACACGGATCCTATCTTTTCACAAATTTACCTAGAAACATTTACTGAGAAGTTGTTGATTATTTGTTTCAAATATTTTATATACAAAAAACATCTACAACTACCACTCAGATCTATAGCAAATAGATAATATCTGTTAGAATTTTTGAAATACTGAAAATAGTTTATGAGTCTTTATCACCACCTTTATGGATTTCTATGGACCAGGGGATTAGCTATTTATATAGAGTTCCTATAAGTTTTAAGATCCTGACCAGAGCTGAATGAGGGATTGGAAGGGTTAGGGAAAAAAAAAACAGGAAAAAGAAACTAAATATTTAGTGACTGATTGCTGGAATCATAGTTCTTTAATACATATGTGTCTCATTCTATATCTTCAAAGGTTTTGTCCTTTCTTGGTTAATGCTGTGTGATTTATTTGCTATTTAGAGTAATCAATGTGAAGATACATTTATCATAACCTTACATTGTTAAATCAAGTTCCACACCAACCATGCTTGTAATAGGAAGCAAAATAAGGAGGTTTAAAGTGATGGATTAGATGTTGTAAATTTGTCTACTTGCTGTGTCTGATTCAATTTTTTCTCTTCCAATTTATTGTGATAAAATATATTAGCATATATATGTTCTTATGATACATTCAATGCAGCACAAATTAGAATTGTATGTTCTATTTGGTCCTATAAAGTGAAAGTAGGGTTAGCTTAAGTGTCTGAAGATAATGCAGAGATTTGTCATTTCTTAGTTGTTAAACTACTTTAGGAAATGTGTTAGTGTTCAGTTTCATTTGGTGTTTGTTACAATTCCATGACTATAGTGAACATAAAAAGTAAAGAGCCTAACACTCAATAAATATTGCAAGATTGTATCTCACAGGCATATTGTGAGATTGTATCTCACAGGCATAAAACCAATTATGTTCTAGCATAGTTAATTTATTGTATTGGGAAATCTTGGAAAATCTCTGAGAACAGTTCCCTTGACACAAATTTAGTCAATACACATATGGTGATTGGCGGCGTCAATGTTATACTAAATGATATCTATAAATATCCCTTTTACCCGTGGTTCAATCCTGCTTTCTCACTTCTTTTCCCTGTCCTATGTACGGGCTCGCTGTTTGTTTCTAAGTACTTGTTAAATAGTTTAATTTTTTATCTTATTCTGTGTACCTCTGGGGTAAAATTAAAATTCATACAGATGAATGCAAATGAAAACAAAGACTTAGATGTTTTCAGTAAACTACTAGAATAATCAGTCAATTAAAAATGGAGGTATCTATGTATCTTGCAGACTTATCTACTTGGTAGGTGTGACAAAACATGGGTACATCTAATTAGGTCTAACTTGCTGGGAGAGGGAGGATGGGGATGAGGTAGGCAGGTAGGCAAGGGGTAAGATGGGGTGAAATTCAAAGTGGGAGTCCTAGTGGTCAGCAGACAGAAGTGTGATTTTTCTATGTAAGAGGCCTTTGCCTAAGCACCTGTCCTGAATAACTGACACACTTTTTCAAACGATAGTTGATTCAATATTTAGGTGATGATTGAAAGAATTAACCAACTGATGGACTGAAAATTCTAGAAAAACGTAGAACGGTATGAACTCAGAAAAGATGAACTCAGTCAAAGGTCCTATGCCAAAGCATTAGAGTGACACTGGCCTTGATTTCATCTTGGTTTTAGGATAATCATCACTATATGAAGTCTTATAGGTAATCATCATTATAGGCTCAAAATAATACTAATACTCATAAGAACAATACTGACATTTGGATAATTCTTAAAATGCTTTTGAAAGTGCTTTCACATCTATTACTTTAATCTTTCCATTACCCCCAGAGCAGTGAAGTTTAAGCAGTGATATCCCCATTTTAAAGACGAAGGGGCCAAGGCCCAGAGCAGCTGTGAACTCCAGGCCATGAATTGTTCTATGACATGAATGTCAGCAGTTCTGTATTCAGAAGGATTCAGCATGTCCTGTGATTTCTTTAGATAATGCCATCCTGTGCAGAAGTCCTGTGCTTTCAGGGAGATTGTCCAGCGAGTAACCTTCCAGCTGACCAGCTTGCTGGATTGGTGGGTGGGTGGGTGACTGCTAGAGCATTTGTTCCTCACCAGCCTTTCTTTGGACCCATCTCTATAGATTTCCTGTTTCGATAAGAGGTGCCTGGCTCCAGGAAGCAGGAGTGGGTTTGGAGTCGCTGAAAGTTATGCATCTCTCTTTTGCTAGCCACATGGAATAAATCTCAGTCCTTGGTCCTCATGTAGTTGCTTGCTGGCCTTTTGCATGAGTTTTCTGTGGCAAATGACTCCAAATGCCTTACAAAGGGAATAGCTTGCAGATGTGGGTATGATAACCTGCAAAGCACAGCTTAAATATAGTAATTGTCTCTAGCCTGCTCTTAACTGTGGCGACAGAGTTTCTGCTATGTCATTAGGGAAGGAATTACCAAGTCTTGGAACACAGTGAGCCACGCTTCTGGCATGAGCAGCCAGAGTTTTTACAGAGTTAATTGGCTTCTCACCAAAAAGATTAGGGCATGAGGTTAAAGAATGTGGGAATAAGGAATAACTAAGAAAAATGGAAGACAAGAGTGTCCAAAAGCTAACAAAACGATTTTTGTTTCCATTATTATTCAACTTAGATATAATCACTTTATCTCTTTGTGCTGAATCCATCATCTCTTTTATTCTGTTTTTCTGTTATCTTCTTCAGTGAGATAACTGAAATTTAAAGGTGGATGGTTTTGCTTTGCAGACTTTCTTTGCCAGCCACCTCCCCTTCCTAGCAGAGCCAAGTAGGAAAAGATCTGAAGAATTTTAGGGCTGGATGATGTTTAGAGGTTATCCAGTCCAATCTCCCACCTAAGATAGGAGATTTCATCCACTGTTCCTTCGCAGGTGGTCTTCCAGACTTCCTACCTTTCAATACCTCACTTTGGACAGTTATTACCATTAGAACATTCTTCTGGATCCTGAATTTTTACAACTCAGAGGTTCTAGTTTTATCCCCTAGAACTAGATGGGACTAGTTTGTTTAGTTTTTTTTTTTTTTTTCCATAGCATACAGATTCAAATATTTCTTTTTTACCTTTCCCTCCCTCCCTCCCTCCCTCCCTCCCTCCCTCCCTCCCTCCCTCCCTCCCTTCCCTTCCTTTCTTTCTTTCTTTCTTTCTTTCTTTCTTTCTTTCTTTCTTTCTTTCTTTCTTTCTTTCTTTCTTTCTTTCTTTCTTTCTTTCTTTCTTTCTTTCTTTCTTTCTTTCTTTCTTTCTTTCTTTCTTCCGAGACAGAGTCTTGCTTTGTTGCCCAGGCTGGAGTGTAGTGTTACCATCTTGGCTCACTGCAACCTCTGCCTCCAGGTTCAAGTGATTCTCCTGCCTCAGCTTCCTGAGTAGCTGAGATTACAGGCACCCACCACCACGCCCAGATAATTTTTGTAGTTTTAGTGGAGACAGGGTTTTGCCATGTTGGCCAGGCTGGTCTTGAACCCCTGGCCTCAAATGATCTGCCCACCTCGGCTTCCCAAAGTGCTGGGATTACAGGTGTGAGCTACTGTGCCTGGCTGCATTAAAATATTCCAATGAGAAAATTATACCTACCTTAAAGCTGGAATAATGAATAAAATTCATCTTAGTTGTCCAATCCAATAGAGTGCATAGTGTTTGCCTGGAGGGCTATGAGCTGGGCAACAGGAAGAGACTAACGATTGATTATTAATGTCTTCCATGGACAGAGGAGGAGAGTAGTGGCAGGATGGTGTACCTTTTTAGACCATCCTTAAATGTAATGTAATCCCGAGTACCCTCGGTCACCTCAATTGTTTTATTTTCATATATCGTGGTTAGCTACTTCACTATTCTGTTTGGCTTTCCTGAACAATATTCCTCTTGAAAAATAACTCCCAAAGTTGAACACAGCACTCTCAATGGGGTATGAGTAGACCACAAAACGATGGGGGTATGATACCCATTAAAACATATCACCATTAATGTAGTGAACAATTGTATTTTTTTTTGGCAGTCATATCACTCTTGTGACTCATATTGTGCATGTGACTCACATGCTCACATAGCAGTCAACAATGCAGTATAATTTGAGGGGTACCACAAGAGCCCAGCCACCCCAACATATCTCTTTACTAGGCTGTTTGGTGCTATAGGCTCATTCTATGTGGTCTGATATCCCTTCATTTGTGTTACTCCTTTGGGTTAGACAACTGTGGTTGGGGAAGTAAATTGAGTCTAGGCTGTTCCCATTAGAATTCTAGAAATCATGAACTCATTGGGGCAGAATGGCTTTTCCATTGCTTCGACAAATATGCATTGATGTATTGATTGCTTACCACTGTTTTGGGCACTGGGGATAAAACAATGAACACACGAGATGCAACTTCTGTCCTAATGGAGCCTACACTATAATATGGGAAGAAGACAATATAACAAAAATATAAAATAGATGGTAGTAAGTTCTGTGGAGAAAAACATAAAGCAGAGGGGAAGAATGAGAGATGGTAGGAGAGGAGACGTGGTGATTTGAAATAGACTAGTCAGAGAGGGCCTCAGTGAAGAAGATGAAATTTGAGTAAAGCCTTGAAGGAGATACAGGAGGAAGCCTCAAGGCAGTCTGGGAGAAGAGCAGCAAGCGGGCAGAACAGTAGGTGCTAAGGCTATGGGAACATGGCTGGCATGAAGCCCAGATGGCTAGCGAAGTGATGACGAGGAAAACAGTGAGAAATGAGCAGAGACACAACAGGGGCCAGGTTGTGTAGGTTGGGCAGGCTATTGTAAGGACTCTGGCTTTTGTTCTGAGTGAGATATGAAACCATAGGAAGGTTCTGAAAAGAAGGGTAATGTCATCTGACCTTTTCTTGCAAGGATCCCATAGCTGCTGTTTTGAGAATAGACTGTAGGTGGCAAGGACAGAGGCAGGAGGACTCATTAGAAAATTTCTATTCTAATCAGGGTGAGAGGTATTAAAACCAAAGGGGTTGGAACCAAAGAGGTAGTAAAAAATGATCTAAATTTGAATGTATTTTGAAAAATATAGTCTAAAGAATTTACTGGTGTTTGGTTGTGGGATATGAGATGGGAAAAGAAAAGCAACCAAGGGCGACATTGAGGTTTTTGAGTCTGAACATCTGGAAGAGTGGAATTACCATTATTCATGTAGGGAAGACTGTGAAAACAGCAGATTTGGGAGGAAAATCTGCAGGTCTAGGTATCTGAGCAGAAGAATCCATTAGGCAGTGGGATCTATGGATCTGTAGTTCAGGTGTGCAATCCAGGCTGGAAATGTAACTTCCTCAGCTTGTAAATGGCCATTAAAGCCCCAAGGCTGGAAGAGATCACTGAGGAAGTGAGAGCAGATAAGAAGAGAAAAGGACCAAGGACTGAGTTGAGAGATCAGGTTGATGAGATCAGCAAAGGAGTCTGAGAAGGAGTGACCAGTGAACCAGAAGGAAGCTAGGACAAGGCATGTCCTGGAAGGCCAGAGAAGAAAGCATCTCAAAGATGAGGGAACTCTATTGTGTCAAATGCCACTGATAGGTTAAGGAAATAGGGGACTGAAAGTAACTTCTGGATTTAGCAGCTTGGAGGCTACTGGTGGCTTTGATGAAAGACATTTTGGTGAAATGTTTGAGGCAAAACTCTTATTGGAGTAGATTCAAGAGAAAATAAGAGGAGAAAAATTGGAAATGGCAGGTGTAGACCACAGTTTAATGACTTTTATTGTAAAGAGGAGCAGGGAAATGGGGAGCAGATTGAGCTGTGTCAGGAGGGGAGATGAGGTCAATAAATTATTATTTTTAAGTTGAAAAAAATTATGGTATTCTTGTCCCTGACAGAAATGACCACTCTTGAGGGGTTTTCAGTTAACTATTTATCATCAGAATTTTGAATGGATAAAATCCAGTACAAATATTTTTGATAGGGGAAAGAAAAGCCAGATTCTTGGAATACATTACTATGTGGGCAGACTGATGGAGAAAGTAGCCCGTGGGTGGTGAGATTAGCAGGATGTCAACATGAACCTGCCGGATGTGGGCAGAACTATGTGTGTCGGGGGCCGGGGGTGGAGGAGTGAACCCTAAAGAGGACTCTCCTCTGCTTCACGCCAAGGGTAGATCCTCCTCAAGAGTGCAGAAGACTCCACCCTAACAGGTTAGCATCTAATTTGTATGTCTACCTTTTGTTTGTTTGTCAGCTAACTAGTCAATCAATATGTATTTGTTAAATATCTCCTAATCTCTTGTCCAATTCACCTTTGTGTTTCATTTAGGTTTCCAAGACATGGCAAAAGTAGTTTTTCTATTACAAAGTTTTCTTTATTCCCTGTAGTGTTGGGTTTCCCCCCAATTCCGCATCTGATTTTGTTACTTTTCTTTCAAGTTCAAATGTCAGTTGGATCAAAAGAGTTAGCAATTGTCATCTTTTCTGCTACACTCACCTGAGACCCACCTAGTTATCCAGAGCTGGGATTCCTTTTAAATAGGGGCTCACTGGGCCCCATCTTACTCTCACTGTGGGAGAAGAGAGTTTATTACTTCATCCATCTATCCATCCATCCATCCATCCATCCATCCAATTAATATTTATCTAGTACCTACTCTGCACCAGGCATTGTTCCTGGCACTTGGGGATTCCACAGGAAACAAGATGGTCATGGCTTCTGCCCTTAGGAATCTTACGTTGTAGTGGAGAAGAGAGATAATAAACAAGTAAAAGAGAAATTTAAAAATGATCTTGATGAGTGCAATGAAGACAATGCATAGGACATTGAGATAGAATAACAAGGAAAGATACGGATGGCATTTTCTTGGTATAGGTTGACCAGAGAAGGTTTCTGCATTTATAATCTTATCACTTCCCCACTGGAAGTTACGTTACACCCCATCCTGGTGAAGTGGGTGGGGAATGGTAGTCTGTCTGGTGTCTGTTGTATTATTTGTCCCTAGATGCTCCAGAGCCTTTCTGTGAGGTGAGAGTGAGACCTGGACATACAGTTATATTGATCTAGTCTGAGGTAAGGTGATGAGAATTTAGTAAGAGTAGTAATCTAATAGAATACCTCTCGATAGTTGGAGTATTTTCCCTCTGATGCCTGGGCAATCTGGAATCCCATGGGGTTCTTCCAGATCTCCCCTGGCCCAGGAGCTCTGTCCTGGGCTATGGGGCAGGGCACTGGGGTTCAACCTTAGTGGGAAAAGTGAACATTGGTTGAATATTTAAAAATAACATTAATTATAAATGCTAAATATTCAGCCAGAAGGATTTTAATTGCAAAGGGCACTGCAAATTAGCATAACCTGATGGTAACTTGTCAATGTGGGCATTAACAAATTGCCCCTCACCCTCAAAGTTGTGTAACAGTAAAACCAACCTACCTGACCAATGCCAACATTCATAGTGAAACATATATCACACATATATCACACTCGGTGATGTTGAGGGAAAAATAATACTTGCATGACAGATAACCGAATGTCAATCAAAATAAACACCAAGGTCCAAGATATGTTGGAAATTCAAATACACAGCAATGAAAGACTTTTGCTGCAAATGAAACAAGAGACACATGAATGGCATGACAGAGAAGTTTATGGAAAGTATATTTTGAAGAAAACCTCTTCTAATTGAAGTTACAAATGCCAGGGACCCCATATGCATGGAAGTGGAACAATACCTGTTATTCTTAGGTACTGTTTACATTTCAGCCTATTTAATGCGTACTTCTGAATGGAGTAGGGCAAAGATTGCCAGAGGATCTGTGTAATTTAAAGAGTTAATTTGGGTAAATTTACTGGTAAATACTACTGGCTGGCATTTATCTCTGTCCTATCCCCTGAGTGCCACCTAATACAGCGAGGGCTTCTCCCAGTCATGCTGGATTAGAGAACAGCAAAGGCAGTGCCTTGGAAAAGTTTACAGTTCAGTTCAACCCACCCTGATCTAATCATGGTCTCACAGCAGGTAAAATTACCCCTTCCTGTGAAGTGAAGTTTAAACATCTCAGCTGTATTTCTGCTTGGTTCCTTATTTCATGTAACTCGGCTTGTGTTAGTCTTTGCAACGGCTCTAAACCTTAATCACTTCCATCTGTTCAATATTACATGGTAATTTGGTAGTGAAAGAGTACTAGGCTAGGAGCCAGTTTGATTCTAGTACTGGCTTTGTCACTAATTAGCTGTGTGACTCCAATGAGTTGGCTCATCTCTGCCTTGGTTTACGATCTACCCATCATCAACCTAAGCTTCCTCTACTCCCCTATGACCTACCCAATTAGTAGGGAGAAGAGGCAGCTCTAAGAAATTGCACTGAGACTCCATACCTAAGGAAGTGGAGATGGAGATGAGGGGAAAGGAAATCATTCTCCTCTCAACCCAGACACACAAGCCTTCTTGTCCCTGGATCTGTCTTTTTCCCACTTGATGTAATGAAACACAGCTTAATATTCTGTAAGTAGTCATGACATTGTATATTCTTATGCCTAAGTAGTCTTCACCTTTGAATATAGTAGTGTAATTTGATGACATTTTTTCTAGTATGATTTTCTGTATGTCATGGAATTAATGCAGTAGTTCCCAATTTTTATCCACAATTTTGCTCTCTGGGATTTTGCTTTCTGTTACCCACAGTCCAATGTGCTCTGAAAGTATTACATTAAAAGTTACAGAAATAAACAACTCAACTGTTTTATTTATTTATTTAAAAAATAATTTCAATTTTTATTATTGATTAAAAGGTACATGTGCAGGTTTGTTGTATGGGTATATATATGACGCTGAGGCTTGAGGTCCCAGTGATCCCATCACCCAGGCAGTAAGCATAGTACCCAACAGGTGGTTCTTCAGCTCACATCCCCTGCTCTCCCTCCACCATCTTAGTGGTCCCCACCGTCTATTGTTCCCACGTGTATTCAGTGTTTAGCTCCCACTTATAAGTGAGAACATGCAGTATTTGGTTTTTTTTTTGTTTCTGTGTGTGTTCACTTAGGATAATGGACTCCAGTTCTATCCACGTTGCTGCAAAGGATATAATTTCGTTCTTTTTATGGTTGTGTAGTATTTCATGATGTATGTGTACTGTATTTTCTTCATCTAATCCACTGCTGATGGACACCTAGGTTGATTCCATGTCTTCACTATTGTAAATAGTGCTGCAATGAACATGTGGGTGAATGTGTCTTTTTGATAGAATAAACTATTTTCCTTTGGGTATACACCCAGTGGTGGGACTGCCTGGTTAAATGGTAATTCTAAGTTCATTGAGAAATCTCCAAACTGCTTTCCACAATCGCTGAATTAGTTTGCATTCCCACTTACAGTGTACAAGCATTCCTTTTTCTCCACAGCCTTACCAGCATCTGTTGTTTTTTGAGTTTTTCATAACAGTCATTCTTACTGTTGTGAGATGGTGTCTCTTTGTGGTTTTGATTTGCATTTCTCTGATGATGAGTGATGTTGAGCATTTTTTATATGTTTGTTGGCCACTTGTATGTCTTCTTTTGAGAAGTGTCTGTTCATGTCCTCTGCCTATTTTTAAAAATTTAACTTTTATTTTAAGTTCAGGGGTACATATACAGGTTTGTTATATAGGTAAACTTGTGTTATGAGGGTTCGTTGTATAGACTGTTTTGTCATCAATAGCCTAGTACCCATTCATTATTTTTTCTGATCCTCTCCCTCCTCCCAGCCTCCCACCTCTGGTAAGCCCTAGTGTCTGTTGTTCTTCCCATGTGTCCATGTGTTCTTATCATTTAGCTCCCACTTATAAGTGAGAACATGTGGTATTTGGTTTTCTGTTCCCGCATTCATTTGCTAAAGTTAATGGCCTCCAGCTCCATCTATGTTCCTGCAAAGAACATGACTTTGTTCTTTTTTATGGCTGCATAACAACTCATGTGTTTTAAATTGCATGCCCTTCTGAATACTGTGATGAAATCTCAAACCATGTCCCTCCATTCTGCCCTGGACGTGAATCATTCCTTTGCCCAGCGTCTCCATGCTTTCTATACTACCTGCCCAGTAGTCACTTAGTAGCCGGCTCAGCTATCAGATTCACTGTCACAGTATCACAGTGCTTGCATCCAAGTAAATCTGATTTTACTTGATATGGCCATAAGTGCAAGAGTTTTGATGCTGCTTCGGGAGGCCAAGGCAGGTGGATCACCTGAGGTCAGGAGTTCGAGACCAGCCTGGCCACCATGGGGAAACCCTGTCTCTACTAAAAATATAAAAATTAGCTGGGCATGGTGGCATGCACCTGTAATTCCAGCTACTTGGGAGGCTGAGGCAGGAGAATTGCTTAAACCTAGGAGACAAAGGGGTGCAATGAGCTGAGATTGTACCACTGCACTCCAGCCTGGGCAACAAAGCAAGACTCCATCTCAAAAAAAAAAATTTGTGATGCTGACAATTTGGATATGCCAAAGAAAGCAAGCTGAGAAGTGCTTCCTCCAAGTAAAAAGGTGAAAGTTTTAATAAGGAAAGTAAAAAATACCATATGCTGAGGTTGCTAAGATCTAAGATAAGAACAAATATTTTATCCATCAAATTGTGAAGAAGGAAAAACAAACTCATGCTAGTTTTGCTGTCACACATGAAACGGCAAAAGTTACAGCCACAGTGCAAAAGTGCTTAGTTAAGATGGAAAAGGAATTAAATTTGTAGATGGGAGACATGAACAGAAATGTATTATGATTGACGGCAATCAGGTTCTGTACTATTTGTGGTTTCAGGCATCCACTGACGGTCTTAGAACATATCCCCCATGGATAAGGAAGGCAACTGTAATGACTTTTTAAAAATTGTATAATTTTCTATGCCTCATTACTATTTTTTTTTTTTTTTTTCACGGTGACCCAATGGCATGGTAAAGCACCCTCTAATGTCTCCCATGCTTTGAATGCATTCGTTCCATTTTGTTTTCCTGGACACCACTGTCTGGGAACCCTCCATTTCTTTATTCTCTTGCTCTAGTCTGAACGTGTTGCCCTCCAGGCCTGCTACTCAGCTGTCATCTTGGGACTTCCCTTGACCATTGCTTGATGATGTAAATGTGATTCAAGAATGTGGGGCATATTGGAGAGATGGCAGCAGGAGAACAAATTCAGAGGACTTTGGAATGAGCCCCTGCTTGAGATCATTAGAACTTCAAATACATGCTTATCAGTGAAGCAGAGACTCCTTTCTGGTTCAGTGATAGCATGTCTAAAAGAAATAATAGTAACATTATTATTAAATATTATTCTGGCTATCTAGAATCCAGGTCCAATCATGGGAGCAGAGTCACTCTGAGTGTGATAGGATAAGAGATGTACCTCATGGCTAGATTTTGTGCAGCTGTGGGAGGTGAAGGGCAGCTGTTGGTCAATCTGAGGAGCCAGGCACATCCAGCCACTGAAGTGTGATGGTGAGGGGGATGTGAAACGTCTCCGAGTCCTCAGCCTAATATCTGGTGATTGGCTTAGGGCCACTGCTGGTCAACAGGGTCAGGAATCTGGAAGAAGGGCTGGAGAGCAGAGGAGAGCCAAGAGAAGCTGGATCTCCCCGACATCTTTGAGTCTGTCTGCCACTTGTACTAACCACCATGACCTCCAGAGAACAGTGGCTGCGGCTGTTCTGTCTCTAAAATCTCAATACCTTTTGGCGAACTGTCACCAGGAACATTTAGATGAGGGTAATACAGTTCCTGCTAAACCAAAATGATAACCAATCGTTAGGGGCTGACTTGTGCTCCTCATCTTCCCAAATTAATATGTTGAAGTCCTAACCCCCAGTACCTCAGAATGTGACTATGTTTGAAGACAGGATCTGCAAAGAGGTAATTAAAATTGGATGAGGTTCATAGGATGGGCCCTCATCCAATATGATTGGTATCCTTATATGAAGAGTTGATTAGGGCACAGACAGGCACAGAGGAAAGACCATGTGAAGACACATTGAGAAGACGGTCATCTACAAGCCAAGGAGAGAGATCCTAGGAGAAATCAGCCCTACTGACACCTTGATCTCAGACTTCCGGCCTCCAGAACTATGAGGAAATACATTTCTGTTGTTTAAGCCACTCAGTCTGTGGTACTTCGTTAGGGCACACTTAGCAAACACATACACTGATCAATCCAGCACAATGCCTTACATTTACATATTGCTTTGTATATTGCAAAGCATTTCAGTATTTTTTTAATTAAATTAAATTTAATTGTAAGTTCTAGGGTACATATGCAGGATGTGCAGGTTTGTTGCATAGGTAAACACGTGTCATAGTGGTTAGCTGCACCTATTGATCCATTATCGATATGTTAATCATCGCAAATGTTGATAAACATAGCTAACACTCATACAGTGTTACTATGTGCTAGGCAATGTTCTAAACACTTTATGTATCGGGGGGTGTCCAATCTTTTGGCTTCCCTGGGCCACACTGGAAGAAAAAGAATTGTCTTGGGCCACACACAAAATACACTGACAATAATGATAGCTGATGAGCTAAAAAAAAAAAAAAAAATCGCAAAAAATCTCATCATGTTTTAAGAAAGTTTATGAATTTGTCTTGGGCCACATTCAGAGCCATTGTGGGCCACATGTGGCCCACAGGTTGTGGGTTGGACAAATTTGTTATGTATGTTAACAAGTTTAATCCACACAATAGCCCTGTGAGACAGATACTATTATTCTCATCTCCATTTTACAGGTGAGAAAAATGAAGTACAGATAATTCAACTAACTTGCTTGAAATCACACATATTGTAAGTATTGAAGCCAGGATGCAAACCCTGGCAGTCTAAGCCCTTTCTCCTTCTTGCCCTGGACTCTTTCTGGACTTCCTGGCACCTGACCTTTCTTTCCCCTTATATGGCGTCACTCTGTTTACACACACATCTCAGGCTCAGTCTCCCCTTTTGTGTGTCATGAATCTAACTTCTTTGTCCTCTTGGTGGGTTTCTGCTTTTGTTCACAGGGGAAATCTTCCAGGGAACCCATGTATAATCCCCGTGGTATACACAAGGCCACATGCTTCCCTGGTCACAGCAGGGTTGTGACGGCAGGTTCATATTTCTCAAGAGAGGAAGGCTTCACTCCAGCATGGTGACTAATCATGTGACATTATTAAAATGGCAAAAAGGAGCCAGGCAGTTTAATGTTCTTTCTAGAAAAAAATTTGATTTTTTTTTTTTTTGAGAAGTGTCTCACTCTGTTGTCCAGGCTGGAGTACAGTGGCAAGATCAGAGCTCACTGCCTCCTTGACCTCCCAGGCTCAGGTGATCCTCCCATCTCAGCCTCCCAAGTAGCTGGAACCACAGGCTTGCACAACCACATCTGGCTAATTTTTTTATTTTATTTTTTGCTGGTCTGGAATTCCTGGGCTCCAGTGATCCTCCTGCCTCAGCCTCCCAAAGTGCTGGGATTACAAGCGTGAGCAAAATTTCATTATTTTTTATTTTTTATTTTTTTTTGAGATGGAGTTTCACTCTTGTCCAGGCTGGAGTGCAATGGCACAATTTTGGCTCACTGCAACCTCCGCCTCTCAGGTTCAAGCGATTCTCCTGTCTCAGCCTCCCAAGTAGCTGGGATTACAGGTGCCCGCCACCACGCCTGGCTAATTTTTGTGTTTTCAGTAGAGACAGGGTTTCCCCATGTTGTCCAGGCTGGTCTCAAACTCTTGACCTCAGGTGATCCACGTGTCTTGGCCTTCTAAAGTGCTGGGATTACAGGCATGAGCCACTGCGCCTGGCCAAATTTCATTTTTAAGTTACTTTTTGCAGTGGTCTAAAGAGTTCCCTGGCCTGAAGTCATGTGATTACTCAGCAGATTTTGGTCCACTAGCCTGAAGTTCTAGAAATCACATATTTGTGAAACTTTTTTGCTTGTACCAAAATGCACTAAAATCTGTTTAAAACAGAAAGCCGTGTCTATTTGAATGTATCAGTGATCTCTATTGGGGTCCAAAATGGCAGATTAAACTGAACTTGGAACAGAGGGGCAGCAGGCAGCCATATAAAATGCCAAGCGAGCCCTTTAAAACGGAGGCCTTGCTTCATGTTGTCAATGAGACTGAATTATAATTACCCACACCACTTCCTGAAACAGTTAGTTGTGTCCTACTTGGGGCTTCTGATGAAGTGAAATCCTATTGTGATGTTAAAAACATGCTTTTCCTTTGCATTTAAAAAGAATCAGCTGATTATTTTTCCACTCATATAACCTTGCCCCACCTTGGAAAAAATACTAGGCAGCAAGCACTATGATGAGATTGAAATAATACAATAATAATAGCAGTAATTAACATTTAATGAGCACTTAATGTATCAGTCACATCCCTGAATGCTTTACATGGGACTCTTGATTCTCACAACACTTATGAGGCAGATATCATTTTTATTTTCATTTTATGGATGGGGAAATTGAGGCCCAAAGAGTTTAAGGGAACAAGTGAATGGTGGAGCTGGAATTTGAATCCAGTTCATCTATTTTTAACAACCCTTACTTGTAACTTTTATGTGTTTTTACCCCGAAGAAGGAACAATAGAAATGAACAAAACAGATTTTTTTTTTTTTTTTCTGATAACATTTTACTTCTGATTCTAAACTCATTCTGAGTATGGTAGTGACCACTGAGGGGAGGGGAGGGGAGCAAAAAGGCTCAGGAGGGTGTGGTCAGTCAAGTTCCTTCCACCTTAAAAATGCCTTTCCTCTCTCTCACCACTAGTTGAAGACAGCTCAGTATCACTGGGAGTCCTGAGAAGTTGGGGTGGCCAGGCAGAGGTGTGGGACAGGCCTATTTGCACAGAGCACTGAGCCCAAGATGCTTTACTGGGCAGACACAAGGTCTTTTTTTTTTTTTTTTTTGTGACAGAGTTTGACTCTGTCACCCAGGCTGGAATACAGTGGTGCAATCTCGCCTCACTGCAACCTCTGCCTCCCTTGTTCAAAAGATTCTCCTGCCTCGCACCCCTGAGTAGCTGAGATTACAGGCATGTGCCACCACGCCCGGCTAATTTTTGTATTTTTAGTAGAGGAGAGGTTTCACCATATTGACCAGGCTGGTCTCGAACTTCTGACCTCAGGTGATCCACCCACCTCGGCCTCCCAAAGAGCTGGGATTATAAGCGTGAGCCACCATGCCAGGCCACAGGTACTTTTTATAGGAAGCCAGCACAGGTGTCTTCAGCCCCCCTCAGAGGACGTGACCCATTGTAAACAACTGGAATTTCTTTTTTCTTTCTTTTGCCATCCTGATTCTTAAAAAGAGCAGTGATATCAGTTAGGGCTCCTGGTTACACACTGCAGAAGCCAATTCCAGTGGACAAAAGTGGAAAAGCTAATGACCAGAAGGACACCAGAGATCTCAACAACCAGAGATCTCACAAAGTGGGTGGGAAGGCTAGGGGAAAAAAAAAATGGTGAAGATGAGCTGAACTGCAGGAGTCTAGGAGCAGAGGATCTCTCAAGACCACGCCAGCCCAGCCAGTTGCGGCCAGGACACTGCTGGCTCTCAAGTGCATGGCTCTCAGACATCATCTCCAGCTCTTGCTGCCTCTTAGGGTCACTCTCTTCAGAAGGTATGTGGTCTCTTTGGCTGAGAGTAGGCCATTTGTGTGTGGAAACTGGAGGACCACAACGAATTGTGGAAGTAAGAATAGAAAGGCATGACTAACTTCCAGTAAATCTGCGCAAACTTGCCTTACTTCAAGGGGAAGAAAACAAGGAACGCCAGATCTGACAGTGGGGCCCAGAGATGGGCAAACAGAGGAAGAGTAGAGAGACAGAGTCTTGTCCTGTAGTTAACATATATCTCTATTTTTTTTCTCTCTCCCTCTTTCCTTTTATTTATTTATTTATTTATTTATTTATATATAGACGGGGTCTCTCTCTGTTGCCCTGGTCTTGAACTCCTGGGCTCAAGCTGTCCTGCTGTCTTGGCCCCCCAAAGTGTTGGGATTACAGGCATGAGCCATTGTGCCTAGCCTTGTACATTGTTCTTGACCTTGGAAAAGTTTATGGGTAAACGGGTTTAGGAAGGGTTGCCTGAGAATAAATCCACTCTTTTTTTTTTTTTTTTTTTTTTTTTTTTTAAGACGTGATCTCACTCTGTTGTGCAGGCGGGAGTGCAGTAGCTCGATCTTAGTTTCACTGCAGCCTCAAACTCCTTGGCTCCAGCAATCCTCTCATCTCAGCCTCCCAAGAAGCTGGGAGTATAGGCGGGCACTACCATGCCCGGCTAGTTCCTGGAATCGTCTCTTAGCTCCCATTGGCTTTGTCATCCTGCTAATTCAAGAGAAAAAATCATGGGTCTGGGTCTGGAAAGGATGCTGATCTACGGAGGTCTGCCCCGCTTTATCTTTTTAATTCTCCTTTGCCTTCACCCACGTGTTATTGTAGCATAAATGACACGAAGAGGTGGGATGTTGTCTACTGTGTTCCTCATTTATCAGCATAACCAGCGAAGAAAGGAAGCAGAATTATTTCCTAGCAGATGTTGGATTATCAAGCCTTTTTAAGTCCTGACCTTGATGAGACAGAAACGTTCAAATGCGTTAAAAGTACATACTTTTCAAAAGTCTCTAAAATTTCCATTTTTAAAAATGAAGACTATAAATTAGGAACCGAATGGGAGGTGATATTTTATAGAAAAAACGAGAAAAAGAAAACTTGAGTAATTACTTTTACTTTATCTTGGACTCGCCTCTAACAAGCTTAGGGTTGCTCTTCTGACCTTTAAGACACATTTTCTAGTTTTACAAGGTTAAAAATACCAAACGCCTTCTTCATTGCTCAAGGAAAAATGCATTAATAGTTGTCAGATTCCAAATACCAAATATGACTCTCTGTGGGTCAGCTAACCAGTATTGATAGAGTGGATAAAATGGTTAGTTAAATAACCTTAAGAAATTAGGAAAAAACCAGGAAAATAATTTAATACAAATAACTAAGAGAAAAAAATCCTGTGCTATGTGAGGGCAGAGTGCTTCATATGAACGATTCTCCCTTCAATAGATGACTCCAAACCCAATTTGCTTGGAATTATTTCATGGCATAACTTTCGTAATACTTCTCTTTTTCTGTTCTAGATTTTGCCTCAAAAGTACTTTGGGGATGAAAATGAAAATGGAATTTACACTAGGGGTAAATTCTGGAGAACATAAAGGCAGGGCTGGATTCAGGGTGTGTTACCTCTGTAGGCAGTGAGACTGGGCTCCAATTCAGGAGGTCCCATGCTTGGTTTAATGATACGCTGTTGTTGTCTGGAAATTCCTTGTAAGGTTGGAACGAGGGGCTCCACATTTTCATTTTGCAGTGTGCTTCACAAATTATGTAGTTGGTCCTTCAAAAAACTGTATCAGTACAGGCTATGCTGGGATATAATTAGTGTCTCACAGCAGGCTATATAAGTGGTTGGCAAACTTTTCCTGCAAAGAGCTGAGAATATATATTTCAGGTTTTGTGGGTCATACAGTCTCTTGCCTCAAGCACTCAACCTTGATGCTGTAGCTTGAAAACAGCGATAGACAATACATAAGTGAGTGAGTTTTGTAAACTTTATTTACAAAAGCAAGTCGGCTGCATTTGTCCCCCAACACAAGAGTTTGTCACACCCTGGGCTAGACAAATGTTCTTCATCTTAGGTTACCAAGATTGTCTAAGAGAGACATAGGTGGGGGTGGGGGTGGGGGTGGGGAGGAGCAGCATTCTACTGTCTTAACATGCATGGAACACTTTGGTACGTTTTTCCCTAATTGAACTGTTCATACTATTGCTTTCCTAAAGTTAATATTACTCCAGGAGCTTTAGATGTATTAGTATAGTTTACAATCCCATTAACCTCATGAACTATGAATTATTATCAACCTAATTTTTCAAAAGAAACCAGGGCTCAGGGTTAAGCAGCTTCAACGAGTTACACAGCAAGGGGTTGAGACCCAGAGCCTCCATGCATACCATGACACTGCATTGCATCAACTGGTGGAATGGGGAGCGGGCAGTTGGCTGTCAGTAGTGTTTGCAAATACTGACATGTGAATGGTTTATGCATTTTATTTTTAAAAATATAAGTGATAGCAAATTCAATGTCAGCCTTCTAATAACATCTTCCTTACTCACTAATATTATGCTTTCCTCCTGATGGAAAATTACAGCTTAGAACCTTCACTTGCATGTGCTCTCTGGGTACCCATGGCAGGGGCATGCGCAAGTATCATCCAGCCCGCGCTGCAAGCAGAAAACCAGACGGGAAGTGCTGCTGAAGGTGTGAGGAGTAGGAAGGTGATGGGGTTGGAAGGGTATTTGGCATCGTCTCTCTGCAGGCCTGACACTAAAGTTTAAAATGCTATTACTGTTGCTTTCAGGTTGCGCCTCCCACGAGGTGACCTGAGAGAGTCTCTAATACATACGTACACTCATACTAATACCCCAAATCTACCTCCTCTTCACGAACTCTCTAACCCAAAACAAATCTTAACTATGCAATTTCCTGTTCTTGACAAAGAATTACCAATTCAGAAGAATGATGAAGAAAGAGAAGGATGAGATTACAGAAGTTCCTGCTCCATTTAGAATTTAGACAGTGCAGTAGGGAAAGGGCACACATCACCTTCTTAGTTCCCATTAGAAAGGATATGTTCCCTGGGGCTAGATAGAAAACTCCCCTGCCTCAGGGTTGTCTTTGGATTTTTTGAGATCTAGAGAACTACTTCCCACTGTCCAAGAAGAACAGCCTGCTGGTTCTCCAAGCTGTCCTTTCTGCCATGTGACAGCTTAGCAAAGGCTTTCCATCCCCTGATTGCCAGTAGGCAAAAGGAGCATTCTCGATAAGACGTATGTTGGTGGCATCAAAAGAAAGAGACTGTTGGACAGCAAGCTGAGGAAATAGCCTTAAAATTAGGCAAAAAATTTCACGTGGAAAGATTTTTATGCATTTTTCTATAATTATTTAACTACTACAAAAAAAGGGCACAAAATCCAAGTTACTGGCCAAGTGTGGTGGCTCACACCTGTAATGCCAGCACTTTGGGAAGCTGAAGGGGGCAGATCATCTGAGATCAGAAGTTCGAGACTAGCCTGGCCAACACGGTAAAATCCCATCTCTACTAAAACCACAAAAATTAGCTAGGTATGGTGGCATGCGCCTGTAATCCCAGCTGCTCGGGAGGCTGAGGCAGGAGAAATGCTTGAACCCAGGAGATGGAGGTTGCAGTGAGCCGAGATTGCACCACTGCACCCCAGCCTGACCAAGTGAGACTCCATCTGAAAACACAACACAACAAACAAACAAACAAACAAACAAACAAACAAACCCCCTGTAAGTTATTCCCATAAAATGTTGAGCCCAGAAGCCACATATAATCGTCTTGTTAGAAGGTCAGCTATATAAACTCAACACTTAAGATAAGAAGTTAGATGTGGCCTCCTGGTCAGAAGGATTACCATGGAAATTACAGTCCCGACACCCTCTCTCTCTCTCTTTTTGAGTTCATAAAACAATGATTCCAGATTTTTAAGAAGTCTTTACTTTTCCCACTCCGGGAATAGCAGAGATGCTTAAAAGTTGGCCAATCAGTTTTGTCGAGAAGCTTGTGGACAAAAGTGGAAATGGAGATATATTGTGACCACATTTCTGAGCAATTTTAACTCGTTGGACTAACTGATGTCACATGTCATATCAAATAGACAACAAGCAAATCAGGCGTGTACCTTCCAGTCCATTGTCAGAAAAAGAAGTGACTACTCGAGCAGTCATGGTAGCCCAGGGGTAGGGCAGGTGGGGTGGCCTCTCTTCATTTCTTTTTCTCTCTGACTTTCTATTTTGCCTCCATCTTGCTTTTCATCTTCCCTCTCTCTCTCACCATCAGGGAGTGGAATGTGCCTCCCAGCAGCTTCCTAAGAGGCAGGAAGAGAAGGCTAAGTGTGTGAAGAAATTCCTCTCGAGCAGTTCGAATAACCTGTTTTCTCTGATTTAGTTCTGGAGAAGGCTGACAAAGAAGAGTTTGGTTATAAGGAGTGGAGAAGATAAAGGTTTGTTTACAATGTGGGTTGGGTGGTGGGCATTTTAAATACTAGGGGTGGGGAGGCAGGGAGCACTGCTGCCCTACAACCTACCATCTCTAGAACTCAGTTCATTGCTCACTTAAACTGGTCTCCTTATTACTTTGACAGAACTGCTCTTGTACCTGAAGCTATGTTTGTTTGTTTGTTTTAATTATACTTTATGTTCTAGGGTACATGTGCACAAAGTGCAGGTTTGTTACATATGTATACATGTGCCATGTTGGTTGGTGTGCTGCACCCATTAACTCGTCACCTGAAGCTACGTTTAAATACATTTCCCCATCCTGGCCATAGCAGGAGGACAGGGTAGTAATTTGAAATAAAAAGAAAAAGAATTGAAGACTCAAAGGCATTCCTTAAGCACGCTGCTGGGTAGACTTCTACTCAGACCAGCCTTGGTCCATTGGCCCATACCCTAACCTCACTGTCAGGCAGAGAAGGAAGGTGTCAGACTTGTAGTCCTGAAGATGGAGGCTCCCAGAGGTAAGATGCATGTTAAGACAGGACGAGAGTTAATTTGGAGTCATCAGTTTTGAGGTACAAAAGAAAATCATTTTTCTTGCTCAGTGGCCGCACCCTCATTTGATTCTAACAGAATCTGTGTTAGTTATCTATTACTGTGTTACAAATTACCCCTAAAACAGAGCATCTTGAAAACAAACTTTTGTTATCTCTTCATTTCTGTGGGTCAGGCATCTGGGTGAAGCTTATGTGGGTCTTTTGCCTTAGGGTTTGTCATGAGGCTGCAAGCACAGTGACAGCTGGGGCCACAGATTTGTGTAGGCTTGCAAGGGGGACGATCGGCTCCAAGCTCAGCCAGGCATCTCCTAGCCGACCTCTGGCTCTCTGTAGCTGCAGACTGGAGACATCAGTTTCTTGCCTCTTATAGCGCAGCTCACACCACAACAGGGGCTTTCCTCAGAACTCAAACAAGGGAGAAAGGAATAGGAAGAGAGTGTGAGCAAGACGGAAGTCACAAACTTTTTGTAACCTTATCTTGAAAGTGGCACACTGTCATTTTTGCTATGCACTATTTCTTAAAAGTGAGTTCACTCAAGGGGGAAGAGATTGCCCAAAGGCATGAACACAAGGAGGCAGAGATTTCCAGGGACTATTTTAGTAGTTGTCTGTAACCAGCTGGACAATCAATGGTAGTCTTCAGATTGAAGTCTAAAGGACTTTTGGTTGCCTTCAAAACCCAAATCCACCCTGAAAGAGTGCAGAGCTACCACCATTGAGGATATTAAAAAATGAAAATGTCATGAACTCTTATTTAAAGTATTTAAACTTCTGACTAGTTGAAGAAACTATGTCAAAGGAGACAACACCCTTTTTGGTATATAAAATATGATGACTGCGAACCCCATAGGTTCCATTCACACTGTATATTTGTTTTCATGATGAGGCTTTTTGCATTTTGATAATTAGCCAAAATAACACTATTCCCTTTTCCAAAGTAAAAACAAATTCCTTGTGTGAGTCTAGCTTCTACTAAATTGTAGGGGCTGTGACATGGGCAGGAAAGAGAGTGACTCCCTATAGTCACACGGTTTGGTCATTTAAGCCCCCAGACAGGCAACAGAGGCCTGGGTGCCTGAATCCAGCACTTTCTGGCAGCTGTGTCTAAACCTACACAGGCTGGTGCCAGCACAGCGTTATTGTGCTCAGCATGGGCAGCACGATGGGAAGGAGACCCAGGATCAAGATGAATAGAACCAGGTTCAGGTTCTATCTCAGCACCAGATTCCACCAGGGTGCTTTGTCCACCCTGCTCTCTGTAAAGGTTTTGTCAGTTTGCACATTTAATTCTCATGGATTAGAAGGAGGGAAGTTCATATCTAGAAACTTGGAGACATTGTGAACTGGGAAAAAATGGTATCTTGATTGCTGCCTGCTCCAAGTCTTATTGACTTGTGGCCAAGCTTTGACCCGCTTGCTAGAGCTGTGCAGGGAGTGCAAAGTGGAGAGTCTAATTCTCTCAATGGGAGTCAGAAGCAGGGCTGATTTTCTCCACTCACATACTTTGAATCCACCCATAAGCCCACTCCCTTGGCCTCAACTGGGGCTCCAGACTTTGGCCTAAGCCAGATTCCCTATTTCCTCTAACTTGCTCCTGATTCTAGTTATTAAGCCAAAACTTTGTTCTAAACAGAAGTTGTGAGTGATTGGGTCTTCTTATCTCTATCTTCAAAGATAAGTTATATATTAGCAAGATTATTAAAGCGTGGGGTAGACGAAGAAGGCAGAAAGTTTAACTCATTAGTGACTAGAGTGGGCCTTCGAGGTCACTCAAAATCTGGAAGAAAGGAACTCACTGGAGGAGGCACTGGTTTTCTTTCTGGCATTCAAATAGAAAGAGGGTGCACGGGGGCATGGGAAGAAAAGGCTCAGGGCACCTAAGCTTTTTCTGAAGACTTCTGCAAGTCACTTAGGAAGCTGTATCTGAGGGGCTCCTCCAAGTTCCACTCACAAAGAGTCCCAAAGAACTAGGATAGAGAGAATTAGCTTGTTGGTGGGAGTAGAGAAACCAAGCACTGGGGCTTACGATTTGATATTTGTTTTTTTCTTTTCTTTTTGTTTTGTTTTGTTTTAAGACAGGGTCTCGCTCTGTCACCCACGCTGGAGTGCAGTAGTGTGATCTGGGCTCACTGCAATCTCTGCCTCACAGGTTTGAGCGATTCTCCTGCCTCAGTCTCCTGAATAGCTGGGATTACAAATGTGCGCCGCCATGCTCAGCTAATTTTTGTATTTTTGGTAGAGACTGGGTTTCACCACGTTGGCCAGGCTGGTCTCGAACTCCTGACCTCAAGTGATTCACCCGCCTCGGCCTCCCAAAGTGCTGGGATTGCAGGCGTGAGCCACTGCACCCAGCCTGTTTTTTTGCTTTTAAGTATGCTTTCACATACACTGTGTATGTTATTTTAGGTAGTGAAGTGGGAAGTGTGTGTGCGTGCGTGCACCCACGCTCCCTGTGGGGGATAGAGGATTGCCTTATATTCATTTCTGCGTGTTAAGGTCCATAGAGGAAGTCTGTGTCCCCAGGCTAGAAGATAGTGCAGGGCAGAATGTCAGAATTAGCAAAATCTGCTCCCAATTCCTTACGTAAACCTTCCTAATGCTCTCAACAGTGTTTTAAGCAAGTCAACACTTGCCCACGGGCCTGCTCTGCATTCTTGTGAGCAGGGTGCCAGAGTTAGTTAGTTCGAAGAACACAAAGACTCAAGGAAAAGAACCTGCTTAGTCTCTGCCACACGTATGTTAGGAAAAGAAAAAGGAACAAAAATGTTGAAGTCTGAGCTTTCATGCTGACCAGATCTATAAAAAGAGACTTTAATTTTTCTTTTATCTTCTTTAGCTATTGTTATTGCATTTTCAGTTCACATTATGATCAAGTGTTAGGGTGCACAATTAGTTAACAGATTACTTCAATAAAAGTAGAAACTAATTCCAATAACAGAACAAGAAAAGATATGCTATTTCAGGTCAGCATCTGTTTCGCCCCAAAACATGCTACAACTATTCATCACAGGTAAGCGAAGGAGAAGGAAAAATATCAAAAATCCTGAAAGGAAAGGAAAGGAAAGAGGGAGGGAAGGACATAAAGTGCAGGTCATGTCATACGACTGTATTTACATTTGGACAAATACACCTTTTATCAATTCTTTTGAATAAATATATATTTATAGTATGTCTACATTAACAAAGGTGTTCAATAACATGAGTTCATTATTGACAGAGTTCCTACTGAATTTTTGGCTCAATTTCTAGCCTACGTTGCAAAAGTTAGGTTTGGTATAAATTGACATGTTGCGAATGGCCTCATGCGAGCAATTGCAATAGTCCACCATGACATCTGGTTGTCCGCAGAGATGTGAAAAACTTCTGGTTCAGACACTGGCTAACAACGCCCTTTCTTCCCATCTAGTGTGACTTGGCTTAGGGGCTTGAATGTCCTTGCTTGGAACTGGCCGCAGAACTTTGGAAACTGAGAGTCCCATTTGGAATTGATAACTCATGTTCTGGGCAAAAGCAATACCAACATCAAGTCCTCCAAAGAATAGGAAAGCAAAACTCATTTTTTCCTCTATTAATAAAGAGAATAACTTCAAATTTTTAGAGCTTAATTCTAACATTCAATGGAGAATTAAAATTTGGCATCAACAAATGTGCAAATATTTACTGAGTGTTTTCCAACTCTGGGCACGGTTATAGTGAGCAGAAAACTCAGAAGACATAATTTCAGCACTCAAAAATAACACACTGTGATTGAAGACTGAAGTACACTCTATACCAGGGTATCCCAAACTGAGGTAAAAGGATGGATTCACAGCTTCCACGCTTCTCCTGCAATTATATGCAAAATTTTGTGCATATCTATTTTTTTAAAGGAGAATGGCAAGAGTTTTTATTATTTATTTATTTTTGTGGGGGGGGGGTGCAGGGAGGAGTGTCACTCTTGTTACCAGGCTGGAGTGCAATGGCACAATTTCAGTTCACTGCAACCTCCACCTCACGGGTTCAAGTGATTCTCCTGCCTCAGCCTCCCAAGTAGCTGGGATTACAGATGGGCACCACCATTCCTGGCTAAGTTTCGTATTTTTAGTAGAGACGGGGTTTCACCATGTTAGCCAGGCTGGTCTCGACCTCCTAACGTCAGATGAGGTACCTGCTGTGGACTTCCAAAGTGTTGGGATTACAGGCGTGAGCCACCGCGCCTGCCCGATTGGCAAGAGTTTTAAATCAGATATTTAAAGGAGCCCATTTCCTAAGAAAATGTCTAATAACCTGGGAGCTATTTACTATATATTAATAGTAAAAATAAAAGTTAACATTTATTGTTGTGCCAGGATTCATGCTAGGCACTTTACTTTTGACTCATTAAATGGTCACAATAACCGTATGGAGTAGGCGTTATTATTTTCCCATTTTACAGATATAAAAACTGAGAGAGAAGGCAAGTCAAAGGGTGCTTGATTAGTAACTGTCAGCTTAGGAGTTGAACTCAGATCTATTTGATAGCAAAGTCTGTGTTCTTAATCTTTATGATACATAATAATAAAAACATATGAGAGTTGAAAAGCAATAAAGGACAAAAGTAGAAGAGATGTTAGAAGGCAGAGAATCTGGGCACAGCGAGCAGTGGCCAAGTTGGCTACACATGCTAGAATAACGTGCTAAGAAATGTCTTCTGAATAGAGACTTGTAAAAAAAAAAAAAAAAAAGAAAAGAAAGAAGAGGATTTTCTAATTTAGTATTCAGGACCATTAAACAATACTTCCCTGCAATCCCAGTTGGTGCTAGCTGGAATGCCTAGCCTTAACATTTTAAGCCAAGTGTGTTTCTATATTCAACTAAGTAAATAAATTTTTGGACTCCTACAAAGGCAAGCAAATATCTGAGCTCTGGAAGAACGTATGAATGTGAATAAGATAAGGTCCAGCTCACAAAAGGTGAAAACACATAGGTAGGGAATTCTGATGGGAAGAGGCAAAGTTTAGGAACACAATGAAAGCCTTTGGCAGCAGCGAGGCCCTATCTCAAAAAGAGAAGGAGAAGGAGAAGGCCTGAACCTCTCTCTTCTTCTTCCTCTCCTTCCTCTTCTTCCTCTCCTTCCTCTTCTCCTTCTCCTTCCTCCCCTTCCTTTCCTTCTCCTTCTCCTCCTCCTCCTCCTCCTCCTCCTCCTCCTCCTCCTTCTTCTTCTTCTTCTTCTTCTTCTTCTTCTTCTTCTTCTTCTTCTTCTTCTTTTTCTTCTTCTTCTTCTTCTTCTTCTTCTTCTTCTTCTTCTTCTTCTTCTTCTTCTTCTTCTTCTTCTTCTTCTTCTTCTTCTTCTTCTTCTTCTTCTTCTTCTTCTTCCTCCTCCTCCTCCTCCTCTTCTTCTTCTTCCTCTTCCTCTTCCTCTTCGAGATAGGGTCTTGCTCTGTCACCTAGGCTGGAGTACAGTGGTACAATCATGACTCACTGCAGTCTCAACCTCTTGGTCTCAAGTGGTCCTCCTGCCTCAGCCTCCTGAGTAGCTAGGACTACAGGCATGCCTCACCATACCCAGCTAGTTTTTAAAATTTCTTGCAGAGATGATATCTCAGCATGTTGCCTAGGCTGGTCTGGAACTCCTGGTCTCAAGCAATCCTGCCTTGGCCTCCCAAAGTGTTGGGATTACAGGCGTGAGCCATTGCACCCAGACAGGCTTATCTTCGTGGAACAAGTGGGATTGAGTTTGGCATAAAGGAGTGGTCAGGGCTTTGGTGGGGAGATAGGGGGAAGGAGATTTCAGGGCTGAGATCTGAATGGGCTGCCTCTTCACCTCATTGGCTTAGCTCCACACTTTGCTGCGATTTCTGCTTTTGAGTCCTGTCTGTAGGCTCCACTTCTTCATCACTATTGTTAAGTGACACTGGCTGATCTAATTTCTTGGCTGGTATTGCCTTAGGCTGGTCAAATGAACCTCTAGGTTGCAAAGCTGGGCTCATAGGTATAGCCCAGCATTTACAAGGGGGAGCTACGGTGTCCTTGCTTGAGATATGTGTTTACTTTCTACACTGAGAATCTCTTCGGCATTTTTTTTTCCTTTAATCAAAGTTGCCATAAATGAGCCTCTGGCTCTCCAGGCGACCTTACCTGAGGAGGGTCTCTGTACTTCTGAATGGCTGTGCCCAATTCAGAGCCTCAGATATGCTGCTGCCTCCTTCCCCTGGCTCTGAAGCATTGGAGTTGTTTTCAGAAGGGAAATCTGTGCATCTGCCCCATGCTTTATGGTCCTTCCAACTGTTCTAACACAGGGTTAGACATTCTGAAGTTAACCCTTCACCCCTTTTCTCCCATAGGTCTTTCTCAGCAAATGACAGACGGACAGAGGTGAATTGACCCTGATCTTCATCCTATGTCAGGAGAATCCTCACTCAACTCACTAGGTACATTTGAGTTAACCTTATTTAAGGCTCTTTTGAGGTATTCATTTAATAAACTGTTAGTACGGTTCATCTGAATTCAGTTATTTCTGATAAAAACTTAGATTTTTTTTTAAAGGGCTATATAGGGTAAACTATAACATTTACATTTAACATCTGAAATGGACTAGTTAGTACTAGGAGGCCACAAGCTCCACGGGCTTTTGCTTCAACTTGTCTTGAACCCTTGGAGACATCATTCACCCCTGTAGTCCTTGTTTTCCTTGCTTGTACATGGGATGGATGTTGTTTAAAGTTCCCTATAGAGAACTGACTTATCTAAGAAATTACAGATACCTTTTTCATTTGTTCATATGTAAGTTATAAGAGCATGAGTGAAGTTAAGTTACTGGCGAGTGTGGTGGCTCATGCCTGTAATCCTAGCACTTCGGGAGGCCAAGATGGGAGGTTTGCTTGAGCTCAGGAGTTTGAGACTAGCCTGGGCAACGGCAAGACCTAATCACTACAAAAAATTCAAAAATTAGCTGGGCGTGGTAGTGCACGCCTGTAGTCCCAGCTACCTGGAGGGCTGAGGTGGGAGGATTGTTTAGGAGGTCAGGTCTGCAGTGAGCTGTGATGGCACCATTGTACTTGAGCCTGGGCAACAGAGAAAGACTCTGTCTCAAAAAATAAAAAGTTTAACCTTCTCACTCTTCCTGTTGTTGACCTCAGTGGTCCTTCTAGGGATACAAGCTGCTCCCTCTTAAAGAGGCTCTGTAGTTTTTCCTCTCTCTCTTTCTGTCTCTCTCGCACATTCATATACCATTTGAGGTTCACATAATGGATCAGGCGATTTAACTTCCCTTTCAAGAAACCTTGTCATTGGGGATAGATGTGGTATCTGGGATATCTGGGTCATGTATTATTAGGAGGAGAATCTAACTGACACTTCCCAGCTCCCCGCCTCCAATAATAAATGCTTCTCTCTAACATCTTCTGCTTTCTTCTCTTTAAAATGACCCCTGCCTATAGCAACTTTATGAATGGGCACAGGGCACAGTTAACTTCCAGAGGAATATGCTGTTTCAGACAGAGCTGCAGCTGCCTGGGGCTGCTAGAAAGTCTACTGATTGATCATCAGTTCTGACTAACCATTACCACTAAGCATAGGTGGCCATGTGGAGGGCAGGCTGCAATGGACGATGCTTTACTTTCCCCTGCCAGGGCTGTCTAGATGAACCAGACTTCCCCCAGACTGGAAGCAGCATTGGAGACACTTCCCAGGTTACAGTGGGAGGTGTTAGAATGAATACTCTGGTTCAGTGTGGGTGGACTCAGGTATCTGCATTTTAAACAAGTGCCCATTTGATTCTTGTGGAAACTAACTTTTCTTCCAAGCTGTAAGCACCAGCTAACTTTGTATTATATAGTCATCAGATTATTGCCTTCCTGCTTCACACCCACTCCCTGCTCTCCCTGTAGAATGCTCCAGGATTATATGAAATTTGTCTTTTGGCTTACTGCTACATGTACCCCCAGAATCTGGTACAAAAGAGATGTTTAAATGATTACTTATTACATGAGTTAAAGTCTAAAAAACAGGGCTGTCTTGATAGGTTGCAGAATACTGATGACTCATGTGTTTCTTATAATAAAGTTTCCTCCTGATATGTTGTGACAACATTCTTGTGAGTGTGTTTGAATATGTGGAGGTAGATGGAAGGAAAGATTGGTATAATTCACTATTCTGCCCCAGGATTTAGGATGTGGACTTGAGCCAAATAAATGCAATATCTATGGATTTTAAACTAGACCACTTATACTGTGGGCCTATATGCTTTTAAAAATATTATTTCTGTTAAAACCAGACTTCTATGCTGAACCAACTGAACAGATAGTCTAGAATAAAATAATTTGCTGTTAGAGTTTGACTGTAAATCAGCCTCTGTATAAAGAAAGTGGTTGGCCAGACATTGCAGTCTCATGGCAGTGAAACATAAACAAACTGTAAATACGTTCTTTTTACTGGTTTGTCAGGCTGGGCAAACCTTGACTGTTCACATAATCTTTATATGGTCTATCAAAGTCTCAAATGAAAAATGTATTATTGAGCTTTGTAAGATCCCAACAAAGAAAAATAAAGAATTCCCTCGTCTACAGACCAGGCACAAGTATTAGGGTGGCCTGCCAAGCTCAAAGTAGAATAAGAATGTGGGTGTTGCAGCCAAGTTCAGCTATCATAAATTTAAATATGCATTCCTTCTACTTGAGAATGGCTTATTTCCGTCACTTAAAGGAAGAGCTGACTCTTCCCTTGCAGACAAGCACCAGGCTTGGAAAAAAGCTATAAAGTAAATTAAAGTACCACAAGGTATTTACTAGCCTGCAAAATGTGCACCATCTTTAAGATCTTTCCAGCATGCTTCCTCATGAGGCTAAACAGATGAAATTATGCAACTATAGCCAAACTCCATCTCCAGTCTTACCTGTAAATGGTAACTCACAACCAAAGGGAGCAGAAAAAGAAATACTGGAGAGGAGAGAAACCAAATTTTGTGCCGCTTCACTGAGAAACATTTAGAAGGATAAAGAGCCGAGAGAAGCACTGAGAAAGAAAATATAATTTTCACTGCACTCTATCAGCACAACCACCCTGATGATAGTGTTTTTGGCACATTAGCTCTATGGTTGTGTTTACTGAAGTATTCTTTTGATACAGTTTACATGGTGAGGCTACCCTGTATTTAAAAAGCAAGACTGATCTTAGAGATAAGACCATGCATGTCATCAAATATAATGCTTAATTATGTGGAAGGAAGACATTTACAACCAGGAACCGGAACTGGGCTGGGATGTTGAAGTGGTTGCCCAGTGAGAATTCACTTGAAGCCTGAATAGGGACAAAGAAAAGGACGTTTGGATACTGACTCTTATGCAGCAAAAAGAAAAATAGGATTTGCATGGGGCAGCAAAATAAAAATTAGGAAGCAAGAATCCTTGAAAATTTCAATAAGCATTGTGAATTGACATTGCCTTGTATCCAGATTAACTCTGGTACCTCCTCGTTACCTCGATGAGTGAATAGTTTCTCACATCTTTGATGTTTTTCCATCATTTTATCATGTAAATAAAGGAGAAGGAAGAAGGGAAGGTAATGAACATGTATTGAGTATCTACTATGTGTCGAGAGTGTTGCATATGTGCTCATAAAGTTCCCAAATTCTCTTGCCTTTGGGGTTTCTTTTAAATGCTCAACAAATGTAACCCGAGGCTCCATTCCACAGGTTCTCATCTTCCTGAGTTTCCCCTTTCTTAGTAATCCTGTGCTTGCTAGAAAATGCACCCTCAGTCCTCTGTTCTGGCTTTTGTCATCTCTCACATTGGACTTCTCTTTCAGGCATTTCTCTTCACACTTCTCGATTTCTGTAATCCCTTCTGGCTTCTACTCACCCTGAGGCACTCTCGGTCTGAACAAATACTCTTCTCCTTTTCTCAGAAAGCGTGGTTACTACCTACCAATTTTTAATGTATGGTAAAACTTTACAAATAGCTTGAGAATAACAGAAGAAAATTACAATGCCAAGATGGAAAATTCAGGCTATATATCAGACATTCCTACTCCTGGAGAGACAAACCAAGCTTTTTCACAAAGGATCAGTGATTGGTTGCTTCCTCCTGAGCCCCAGTCTGCTACCCTGGTCAGGGGTAGTCCCCACCCCCCCAACTCTGTACTCACTGGACTTAGGCCACGTTTCCCTCAACCTGTCTTAACCCAGACCAGCCTTTTACATTATTGTGCACATAAGTCTAGCTCCTCATTCTCCAAAATGCCTTAGTTGTGAAACAGGATTTGGCCTTTTCCTTTGGATAATGAAATCCCCCTTGAAATGCTCTTCACAGACAAAAGCGTCAACTTCCTCCAAAAGTACATTCTTGAGCAACAGGTACAAATTGCAGGTGGCTTTCAGATAGTAATTTTATATATATATATATATATTTAAAATTATTATATATATTTTCTTCTTCTTAGACATGGCTACACACATTGCTATGATCTGAATATGTCACCCCAAATTTATGTGTTGGAAACTTAATTTCCAATGCAACTGTGTTGGGAGGTAGGGCCTAGTAAGAGGTGTTTAGGTCATGAGGGCTCTGCCCTTATTAATGGATTAATGTCACTATCTAAAGGGCTTTTAGGGGTGGGTTTGCTCTCTTCTGCTCTTCTGCCATGTGAGGACACTGTAAGAAGTTCTTACCAGATGTTGGTGTTATGATCTTGGACTTCTCAGCCCCCAGAACTGTGAGGAATAAATTTTTGTTCTTTATAAACTACCCAGTCTCAGGTATTTTGTTATAGCAGCAAATATTATGTAAAATATATGTAGCCCACATTTTCTATCTATTTAATTGCTTGTTGTCTGTCTTCCCTTACTGGAAAGTAAGTTCCATAAGGGTATGAGTTTTGTGTATGTATGTATTGCTATATCTAGAACAGTGTCTCACACTTGATAGGCACTCAGTATACGTTTGTCAGGTGAATAAATCTTATTTAACCCTCAATATAAGCTTATGGGATAAGTATTATATATATGTGTGTGTATATATATGTGTGTATATATATGTGATATATGTATATATGTGTGTGTATATATATATATTTTTAAAAAAAGATAAGGTCTTGCTCTGTCACCTAGTCTAGAGTGCAGTGACATGATCATAGCTCACTGTAACCTTGAACTCCTGGGCTCAAGTGATCCTCCTGCCTCAGCCTCCTGAGTAGCTAGGACCAAAATACATATTTTAAATATATATATATTCTATATATTATAAAAATATTTTAAAAATATATAATTATATATTATATATATTATTTAAATGTAAATAAAAATGTATGTATATTTTTTGTAGAGATGGTGTCTTGCTATGAAGTCTAGGCTGGTTTCAAACTCCTGGCCTCAAGTGATCCTTCCGCCTAGGACTTTCAAAGCATTGGAATTACAGGCATAAGCCACCATGCCTGGCCCAAGATAAGTATTGTTAACCTTGTTTTCCAGAAGAGAAAAAAGAATTTAAAAGAGTATAAATGACTTTTCCAGGCTCCCACAGATAGGAAGTGCTACAACAGTTTTGATGAGCTTCAGAGCCAATGCTATTTCTGATACATTTACTTTTTTTCATATTGTTCCCAAATAGCATTTGCCAACTCACATTTGTTAAAGGTTTTGTCTGAGCTTATCCAGACTTTTAAAGAGGACTCTTTCTCAGGGGAATAATGGGGGCGGTGATAGAGTCCCAAGGGAAATGCAAGAGTGTGGAGTCAGAACCACATATTCGAAGGTCTTTAACTTCTTGAAATTCCACCTAAATTCAATTCTTACCTTTGATAAAAACAAAACAAAACAAAAACCCTAGTGCCTGGTAACCTTTGCATGGTTTTCCAGCATGGATTTGTTCCAGGTTTGAGAGTTCTTTGTTCTCTCTCCTGGGCCAAAGCCTAGTCTTGAAGAGCTTGTTGCATTTTGATGCCGTGGAACAGAACAAATTTGGATGATTGACAGTGGAACAAATTCACAACTTTAAAACCCTGAGGCCCACTGTGTCAAACCTGTATACTCACAGGCCACCATGAGTTAAAAGGAGAAGCAGAAGAAAGAGCAAGAAAGAAAATAAATTCTTAGCAAGATCACTTCAGCCCCCAAATCACTTCATGGATCTTATTAGCTTTGTTACCTACAATGATATCTAACTCATAGTACATAAATAAGTAATAAATATCTGACAGTTGACTAACCGGATGAATTCCTTTTATGTTGTGTAGTCTCTTTGCTTTTAAATCTGGACCCACCACATGTACTTTGTTCTTGAGAACTCTAGGGTCTTTCTGAAAGACTGTAGAGCTGGTAGCTTTATGGTTTCGCATCTCAAGATGTCAAGTTTGTAGACTTCATATGCCTGAGGTACAGGGAATATGCAGAAAAGAGCTAGACAAAAATGGAAGAAGCTGCTCAACTAAAAGTTCCCACAGTAACCATGTCTATGCTACCCCTACTCCTTTCAGGAAACAACATTCATCCGCTCTAAACAAGTGATCTGAATAGGAGTGACTGTTTTGTTAGGTGCTTCCTTCTCTCTGGCCTCTTAGTTATGTTGGTCGAGAGTTGCACTGAGTCAGCCTAGACTTACTTCCTCCCTGTTTCTTTTTCTTTTCTTTCTTTTGAGACAGAGTCTCACTCTGTTGCTCAGGCTGGAGTGCAGGGGCACAATTTTGGCTCGCTGAAAACTCTGCCTCCCAGGTTCAAGCGATTCTCCTGCCTTTGGAGCAGCTGGGATTTCAGGCATGTGCCACCATACCCAGCTAATTTTTTTATTTTTTGTAGAGCTGGGGTTTCCCCATGTTGGCCAGGCTGGTCTCGAACTCCTGACCTCAGGTGATCTGCCCACCTTGGCCTCCTACAGTGCTGGGATTATAGGCCCACCTGTTTCTTTTTTTAATCTGAAATCTGTAGGGCAGATTTTACTTCTGTCTGATTGGGAAGTTATTAGGGACTTGGTGTGAATATAGGACTGGTGATGACTAGATTCCTGCCACCTAGAGAAACTGTTCTATGAAAGTACTGCTAGCATGTTTTGTAATAGTCAAAAAGTGAAAGTAACCCAAATGTCTGTCAATTGATGACTAGACAAAAATCGGCACATCTATAACAATGAATATTATTCAGTCATTAAAAGGAGTAAATTACTGACACATGTTACAACATGGATGCACTTTAAAAACATTATGCTAGGTGAAATAAGCCAGTCATAAAAGATCATGTATTTTATGATTCCATTTATATGAAATATTCAGAAAAGACAAATCTATTGAGATGGAACATAAACTAGAGGTTACCTAGAAGTGGGAGTGATGGTACGGTTTTGGGAAGGGTTGATGGCTAAGGGGTGAAAGGTTTCTTTATGGAGTAATGAAAATATCCTAAAATTTATTATCATGACAGGTGCAAAACTCTGTGAATATTCTAAAGCCATTAAATTGTACACTTTAAGTGGGTGTATGGCATGCAAATTATATCTCAATAAAGCAGTTACAAAAGAGAGAGAAATAGAGTAATACTAACCATAACAGAAGCAGATGAATGTTGAGTTGCTGCTTCTAAACTTTTGTTATGTATATTCCAGCCTTACTCTCTCCAAAGTTTGGTTTGATGAGCCAATACAATCTCAATGCCTTTCTCTCCTTCCTTTTCTCCCTTTTTACTTTAAAAATTTTTTTGCTTAAGCAAATTCATGGTGATTTTCTGTCATTCGCCATAACAGCCCTCCTGTTGCAAGGGAATTATATTTCTAAGGAGGTCGGGATGTACCGTCCCATCAGAAGGCTGCTCGCTTCATGCTGCATAAAATACTATCACAGATCCTTACACATATGGATGCTCGGTAAATGCTTAAATCTAAACTTAAATGATGGCGTTTTTTCCATGGGGAATTAGATTCAGAGCTTCTGTCTCTTTAGCTCAAGTTGGTTTTCTTCAATGGCATTATGCTGATTATCTTCGAAACCCTATCTGGGAGCTTTTTCCAGCATTCACAGTTTCCCCTGAAAAAAAATCAAGCTTTCACCTGCTGCCTTGAATTTAACTGGACCATATTTATGGACTTATAGATCTATTTTTGGGTGTTCCCACAAGTCTTCAGGTGGTAGGCAGAGTTTCGAAAAATTACTTTTCAAACCTAAGCAAATGAAATAATTGCAGGTTACAGTGGACACCAGCATGTACAGAGGCAGGCTGCTGTGGCTCCATTGCCCAATGCAAGCATGTACACGTGCATGTAGACACACTCCATACCCACTCACATCCCTATCTTTGTGCTTAAAGGCGTTTGTGTTGCCAGATAATTCTTTAACTATGTCTGGCCTATTGGGAAATTCAGGAAAAGAAAATGTTAGTGAATATTCTATTACACTTATTTAGATATGTGGCAAATGCAATTGCATGATGCGGCACAATGATTATGTTTTAACTCTTTATGAAAGAACACTTATTTAGAGCCGTGGTTCTCAGACTTTAGTATGCATCGTAATCACCTCAAGGGCGCGTTGAAATACCGGTCGCAGGGCTGTTTCTGATACACTTACTTATTTTCAAATTGTTCCCCAATAGCATTTGCCAACTCCTAGAGTTTCTGATTCAGTAGGTCCAAGGTAGGCCTGAGAATGTGCTTTTCTAACAAGTTCCTGGGGGCTGCTGCTGCTGCTGTTGGTCTGAAAAACACGCTTTGAGAGCCACTGATTTATAGTATAGAGTTGGGTGCTTGATTTTTCTAAACTGGTACTTAATTTGGGGACTAATATTTCTTATGGCTTAGAATTGTAACTTGATCTAGTGACTTGGAGGTGAAAACTTCATAGCTCATTTCTCATTCCTGAAACCTCAGTTTTAAATTAAATGGTCATTGTTTTAGTTTCTAAATGTTCCATTGCAAACATCAGTTTTTGTCCAATTCTATGGTTGTGCTTTCCACATCAGCTCATTCCCAACATCATTAAAAATCCTAGTGGGACAGTTGAAAATGTAAATTCCCAACTGAGCAGGATCTGGCAGAGAGGTAGAGGAGAAGGGTGGAGTGGCTGGATTCTCAACTGTCAACCGCACAACTATCTAAAAATAAGTCCCCTCAGTCAAGAAGACTGGCTCAGAGATGAAAACTGGGGATGATGAAGAACTGTTCGCAGAATTGCATTTGAGGTATATAAGTCTTCATGTGACATTTTCTTTTTTTCCTTCCACTGAGAGAAAAAAAATGTGCTGAAACACCAAAATACCAAATTTTGTGTGACTTCAAATAGCATTATGAGAAAGGGCAAGTTAGCACGGAGGGTACAAGGAATTTCAGTGCTCAGCTTTAAAATATTTTTGCTAAGTTTATTAGGCCCTCTATAAAAGCAGTGTTCTGTGTGTGCGTGGTATGTAGGCACACATACGTATATTACATTCTTACATACATATGTCCGTGTCTTTTATCAGACCTTTGGATCTTTCAAAAAATTTTAATGCAATGGTACAGAATGCTACACGTAGCATAAGTGTACAGCTTGAATTTTCACAGAGTGAACACACCTTTGCAATAAGTAATCAGATAAAGGGATAAGTCATTACTCCCACGTCCCCAACATGTTCCCCCTTTAGGGTACCCTTTCCTGTCTTCTGACAGCATATAGATTTTTTCAATTTATTTTTAATAGGCAAATCATAATTGTGTATATTTATGGTGTACAATGGGATGTTTTGATGTATGTATATATTGTAGAATGAGTCAAGTTAATTAACATATAATCTCACTAACTTTTTATCTTTTTGTGGTAAGAACATTAAAAATCTATTTTTTTAGCCATTTTGAAATACACAATACATTGTTATCAGCTGTGGTCACCATGCAGTGCAACAGATCGCTAAAACGTATTCCTCCAGTAACTGAAAACTTTGTACCTTTTGATCAACGTCTTTCCTTTCCCCATCTCTCTCCCTCTCCATCAGCCTCTGGTGACCACTTTTACTCTGTGTTTCCATGAGATAGACTTTTTAAGATTACACATATAAATGAGATCATACAGTCTCAAAGAAATTTGTCTTTCCGTGCCTGGCTTATTTCACTTACCATAATGTCCTCCAGTTCCATCCATGTTGTCTTGAATGACAGAATTTCCTTCTTTTTAAAGGCTGTATGGTATTCCATGGATATTTGTACCACATTTTCTTTTTCCATCTATCTATTGATGGACACTGAGGTTGGTTCCATATGTTGGCTATTGTGAATTATGCGAAATGAGTGCAGATACCTCCCTGACAGAGTGATTTCAATTCTTTTGGATATATACCTGGCAGTGAGAGTGCTGTATTATATGGTAATTTTATTTTTAATTTTTTGAGGAGCCTCCATGCTGTTTTCTGAGATGGCTGCACTAATTTACATTCCCACCAACAGTGTACAAGGGTTCCGTTTTCACCCCCACCTTGCCAATGCTTTGGAAGCATTATTTTTATGTGTCTTTTTGTTTTTTTGTTTGTTTTTTTTTTTTAGTTTTTTTGTTGTTTTATTTTATTTTCAGTTGACAAATAATGATTGTTTATATTTATAAAGTAATATTTTGATAACATGTGTATGGTAGAATGATCAAATCAAAGCAATTAGCATGTCCATCACCTCACATATTTATCATTTCTTGTGGTGAGAACATTTAAAATCCTCTCTTTTCACTATTTTGAATGCACAATATATTATTATTATTATTTTATTATTATTATTATTATACTTTGAGTTCTAGGGTACATGTGCATAACGTGCAGGTTTGTTACATATGTATACTTGTGCCATGTTGGTGTGCTGCACCCATCAACTCGTCAGTACCCATCAACTCGTCATTTACATCAAGTATAACTCCCAATGCCATCCCTCCCCCCTCCCCCCTCCCCATGATAGGCCCCGGTGTGTGATGTTCCCCTTCCCGAGTCCAAGTGATCTCATTATTCAGTTCCCACCTATGAGTGAGAACATGCGGTGTTTGGTTTTCTGTTCTTGTGATAGTTTGCTAAGAATGATGGTTTCCAGGTGATATCTCATTCTGGTTTTAATTTGCATTTCCCTAGTGATTAGAGGTGTTGAGCACTTTTTCCATGTATCTGTTGGCTGTTTGTATCTCTTCTTTTGAGAAATGTCTGTTCAGATCCTTTTGACAGCATGTGGATTTGTTTGGTTTTTGTTGTTGTTGTTTTGAGATGGAGTCTTGCTTTGTCACCCAGGCTGGAGTACAGTGGTGTGATCTTGGCTCACTGCAACCACTACCTCCTGGGTTCAAGTGATTCTCCTGCCTCAGCCTCCCGAGTAGTTAGGATTATAGGCACCCGCCACCATGCTCGGCTAATTTTTATATTTTTAGTAGAGATAGGGTTTCACCATGTTGTCCAGGCTGGTCTCGAACTCTTGACCTCAGGTGATCCACCTGCCTCGGCCTCTAAAAGTTCTGGGATTGCAGGTGCGAGCCACTGCCACCCAGCCACATATAGATTTTGACTTTTATTTTTCCTTTTATATAAATGGAATCACACAATATGTATTCTTTCATATCTGTCTTCTTTCAGGTTTCTGAGAACAATCAATTAGGCTCTAATACATTTAAAATTTTTAATTTAATTTGTGATAGTAAAAGTAACATACATGGCAAAATTTTTAAAATGACATTTAAGCAGTTCCAAAAATATAAAATAAAAATAAATAACTGTGCATTTAATGGTAGATTATTTTCATTAGAGTACAGCATTCCATTGTGTGACTACACCATAATATATTTATCCATTCCATTATTGATGGACATTTGGGTAATTCCCAGTTTGGGATATTTTCTCTGGTTTGAATATGGTTTGTCCCCATCAAAATTCCTGTAGAGTCTTGGTCCCCAGTGTGGTGGTGTTTAGAGGTAGTGCCTTTAAGAGGTGATTAAGATAGATTAATGCCTTTCTTGAGAGACTGTGTTAGTTCTCATGGGGATGGATTAGCTCCCATGAGAACAGGTTGTTGTAAAGCTAGGTGGCCTCTTGCACGCATCCACTTCCCCTTATGCTTTTCCATCATGGTATGACACAGCACGAGGCTCTTTACGAAGCTGACCAGGTGCTGGCCCCTCAATCATGAACTTCTCGTCCATTAGAATAATGAACTAAATAAATCTCTTTTCTTTCTAAATTACCCTGTGTTGGGTATTTTGTTATGGCAACACAGATTGTACCAAGACAGTACTATAATAAGTAGAACTGCTATGACCATTCTGGATAATCTTCCCATTTCAAGATTCTTAACTTACTTTAAAAAAATAAAATGGAGACAAGGTCTTATTACATTGCCCAGGTTGGTCTCAAACTCTTGGGCTCAAGCTATCCTCCTGCCTCGGCCTCCCAAAGTTTTGGGGTTACAGGTGTGAGCCACTGCATCCAGCCAAGATTCTTCACTTAATTACATCTGCCAGACCCTATTTCCATGAAAGGTAACATTCACAGGTTCCAGGAATTTGCACCTGATATATCTGAGGGGCTATTTATCAGCCTACCATGAGAGGCTTCAATCAAGCCCTACTACATTTTAAGAATTGAATTTAATTTTGTGACTGAAAAATAATACAAGTGGCAAATTAAGAAAAAAATTCAAACAAAGCAAAAAGACATAAAATAACAGGTGATGATTCACCCAGCCCCAGTTCTCATTCTTCAGAGACAGCAGCTACTCCCAGTTTCCTACATATACTTCTTGAAGTGTTTTATGCACGTACAAGCATATCTAGGTATATATGTATCTGTATATGTATAAATTTAGCTAGTTTTCTATTTACGGACATTTAGTTTCCTTGTAATCTTTTGCTTTAATAGACAATGCAATGAACATCTGTATAATCTCAAGCAATTTGCTCCTACAGGATATTCCTAAAGATAAAATTGCTGGCTCATCGGGTATGTGAATTTAAAATTTTACTAAAAATTGCCAGTTGTCTGCCTGGATTTACAGTTCCACTACCTATGTCCCTTATTACTTTTCATATCAATGAAATTTGATCAATTGTTTCAGGGCCACTAGCTGGCATGCTGAGCATGCTCTGGGGTGAGAAGTGATTAGGGGAAGGGCAAACAATGATGTAGTTGCCTGGGTGTGAGATAACAGCACCTGGGGCCAGAGTAGATGCAGAGTAAAGAGAAAGTAACACATCTGAAACAAATGAGCCTATGGGACTAGGACTGGCTGTTGAATTTACAAAGCCCAGTGCAAAATGAAAGTGTGGGTCTATTATTTAAAAATTAGTAACAATTTCACTGAGATGAGAGCGGGACTTTAAACCAAATTTGGGGCTCTTCTTAGCATGCGGCCCCATACAGCTGCTCAGAGTGCCTGCCCACGAAGCTGGCCCCGTTGAAGACAGGGTAACAGATTTATTGCGGGGCACGAAGGAGAATGAAAATCCCAGGAATGTAAGGATGTAGAGTGAAGCAAATGTATCACATCATTATCTTCATCATCACCAATAACTCTATTACCAAAACCATTGTTTCTTGAGTGCCAACTGTGTCTAGGACATTCTGCACTGAGCAGCCAGGAAATCATAAGCTGTGTCTTTGTCCTGCACGGACTTCTAATTCAATGGAGGACCCAGACCACAGTCAGAAAATAATAACAAATAATGGGAGACAGCTAGCCTCAAATTTTTGTGTGAATCAGAAGCCTGTGGGGAAACTTGGTAAAAATACAAAGACCTTATTCATGAAGCTTGGCCTCAATATTTTCTATTAGCTCTCCACAGCATTCTGATACACACTACCGTTTGAGAACCACTGAGAAGAAACCACTGCTATATGATATTATCAGGGTATTGACTGACAGTATCTGCTACAAGGATACACAATGAGGCTGTGGGAGAGGTTCTCAAACTTTAGTGAGCATTGGTGTCACTTGGGGAGCTTGTTAAACTGCAGGCCCTTGGCTCTTACCACAAGAGAGTCTTACTCTGTGGGTCTAGGGTAGGAGCTCGGAAACTGGCATTTCATTCTGAGCCAAATAGTTTAAGGAACATAGTTTTAAAAATATTGGTCTGTGATTTACAGGAAAATTGTTCTGGAATGAAATGACACTGTAACTTGGATTGAGGGAGAACAAAACTTAATGAGACAGAGTGGGAGAAGAGAGGCAGTTGGAGGGGAGAAAGAGAGAGAAAAGAAAGAAAAAAAGGAAGGAAGGCTGTAGGGAGGAAGGGAGAGAAAACAGGAAGGAAGGAAGGAAAGAAGGAAGGAAGGAAGGAAAGAAGGAAGGAAGGAAGGAAGGAAGGAAGGAAGCAAGGAAGCAAGGAAGGAAGGAAGGAAGGAAGGAAGGAAGGAAGGAAGGAATGAAGGAGAGGTAGTAGGGCCTTCACCGTGAGAGAAAAGGATAGATGTAGGTGTAGATGACTACTTTAGAGTAAAAAGAGTCATCATGTTGGCTGGTGTACAGGGTAGTAGAGGGAGACAAGATTGGAGAGGCAGGTCAGGACTGGACTAGGTAAGTTCCAGTCCTTTCTCCCCAAGCAAGGCCCCTGGCATATTAACTTCTCCACATAGATCATAGTAGGAGTGACTTATGATGACGTTTGATGTAAATTCTGATGCATCCCGACTCTAACAGACATAAAAGTCATTGTATCTGCTCGCTCAGGAAAGCTCTGTGTCCCTATCAATACCAGCCATTGAGAGGGATTTTAGAACTTTTGTTCCCGATCTGAGTTGGTTCAAAACTCCTTCAGTTCACCATGTGGCTACAACTTCATTGTTCCTTTTTAAAACATGTCAAGGCACAAAAAACAAGGCCTCCATTACTGCTCACCCCTACCTTCCTGTGCATTCAGCATGCAGGTTCCCAGGCTGCTCAGCATGATGGCCTTTTGTTGTTCTTATATGGAGCCTTGTCAAAGCAGACTGAAGCCCAGAAGACACTCAGCTTGAATTCCAGGCCAAGGAGTGGTAGCTGGAAGGGGGTTATTTATATATTCCTCAGCTTGGAATAGGAAAACATTTTTAAAGATATGGTGTTTAACCATGTCTGAGCCCAAGGAATGTGAAGCCCCTGTGAGAAATTCTACTCCAAGAGGATAAAAATAAGAAATGGGTGGCTTCTCCTGTCAAGCTTTCCAAGGTGGGCTTCTTGAGTCTCTTGCCCTCTCTTGTCATACTTTATTTTCCTACTGTCTAATTTGTGTTCTGAAATACTGTACTTAAGACTAATGTTCATTTCACCAATACTTTGAGTGATCTACCTCTGAATGTTCTTACCTTTACACGCAGCCTTCCTGCACATTCATCTTATGCAAAGAGAATAAATGTACATTTACACTTTGAAATGAGTTATCAATAGTATTTACATATCAGCTAATTACCATTGTCAAATATTTTAGATTTCCTTTTCATTAACCATGCTCAGTCTTTGGGATGTAGGAAGCTTTTTCGATTCTCATATTAAGGGGGTCTAATCCATCAACACAAGGTGCTGAAAAGTAAAATGGGCAGATCTCTTTCCAAGAGACTGAGTTTATCATTTTTGTAACATTCTTAGCCTCTCCTTACCCAGTGTCTAAGAATTTAAGACTTGAACCTTATCCTCTTCAGCTTGCAGTGCAATATATGGCAATTACATCAGCTGAAGATCTTTCTAATAGGGAACTACTATTAATAAGCAAAGACAATCTGTACGTCAAAAAATATGATTTAGTATGCAAAGTTTTGGAATCAAATTTCAAGGTACCATAGGTCCACGTACCAAGGCAAACAGATTTAACCTCAGAAATGCAGGAATGTACAAGTCTCTCTGAAAGTTTACACTCTAAATGACAGGCTTCCCTACTTGAGCTGGATCTGACACTTAGAGTCAATGGAAGAAAATATTAGGATCATTGTCATACATCATAATTTACACAATATTTCATGTCTTTCTCAAATGCAGCAAAGCATCTAAATGCTTCTAAATGAAACATTGCCCCTTCACAGAAAACAAGGGAAAGAGATATTATCAATTATTCAATTAATTTGCTTCATGTAAAAATGAATATTTTCAGTTTTGGATTCATTGCAAACATAATTGGGTCCTCCACTGGTCTCTTCATGCTTTTATGTCATATCATATTCAGCTTTATTTTGGGTAACAAAATTCTCAGCCAAATTTCCATTGTGGGCAAAGAGAGACAAGATACTGAGAAGTTATAAAAGAAGAATTATATCCAAGGCCAGGAATAATTTTTTTTTTTTGCTAAATTCAGCATTACTTGAAGATTTATTAAAATGCAGTTTCCAGTTTTAGTCCCTGTACTTTATAGTAAAATGAAACACAAAAATAATTGAAGTATTAGAAAATAGAGCCTGTAAGACTGTGTCAGGGAGGTTTAAAAAATATTAAATAGACAATTATGGTTTATTAGAAATGCCTAAAGAATTGAAAGCTATTTAGAGATTTTTTTAGTTCAACCGTCACCTACCACCTCCATTTTATATACAAGGAAATGCAGATACAAAAAGGGTCAAATTCATCATGTCTATATCACTAAGTGACGGTCAACCTGGGACCAGAGCCCAGGCCTCCTGACTTCCAATCTGATGCAGTTTCTACTAAGGCTAAAAAGGTCATGTAATGACACTGTTTCTGGATGAATCAATCCATATGACTATTCTTATTCCCTCAACGATTGCCTTGGTTTCTTTAGGAGAGGAAACATGGCTTTTCCTTCTGTATTATCTTCTACTGTGAGAACTAAGTGATATGAATTCCTGTTGTGTGCATGATGTGTGAATCATTCCTGATGATTGTGGGGGATGAGAAGAGGAAAGATTTTTATTAGCATGAGGAAGTCCTGTACTTTAGAAAGGCCATCCATACTCAGGGATATTGAAAAAAGAATAGAAAATCATCTCCTCTGGGTTTCTTGGACATTTACCTTCTGAAGCCAAATGATAAGAGATGACTTCTTGAAGTTCTCTCTAGGTTCAGGAGGTTATGATTCCAGTCCTACTTCTGGCCCATCCTTTATCTCTCTGTATACCTAAGCAAAGCTCTTAAACACACCCTTTGGGTCCTGATAAGGACTGAATTGTGTCCCCATGAAATCAGTATGTTGAAACCAACCTCTATTTTGACTATATTGCAAATAGAGCCTTTAAGGAGGTAATTAATGTTAAATGAGCTGATAAGGATGGATCTTAATCCAACAGGACTGGTGTCCTTCTAAGAAGGGGAAGAGACACCAAAGATCCCTTTTCTTTCGCACATACACAGAGGAAAGGCCGTATAAGGACACAGTGAGAAGGCAACTGTCTGCAAGCCAGGAAGAGAGGCCTCTCCAGAATCCAACTCTGGTGGCACCTTGGACTTACAGCCTCTAGATATCAGGAGAACACAAATTTTTGTTGTTTAAGTCACACAATCTGTGGTATTTTGTTATGGCAACCCTAGTAAACTAATACAGATTTTGGTACTGTTAAATGAGATGCTGCTGCTGTAACAATTACTTACAAATGTGAGAATGGCTTTGGAACTGGGTAATGGGTAGAGTTGGAAGAGTTTTGAGGTGCATGGTAGATAAAGCCTACATTTCCTTGAAGGGACTGTTGGTAGAAAGAAATATGGAAATTAAAGGCAATTCTGGTGAGGGCTCCGAAGAAAAAGAGGAGAACTATAGGGAAAATTTCTGTCACCTTACCGAATACATATATCATCATGAACAGAGTGTTGGTAGAAATGTGAGTATTAAAGGTGATTCTGATTAGATCTTAGACAGAAATTAGAAGTACGTCATTGGAAACTGGAGTAAAGACAATTCTTGTTATAAACTGGCCAAGAGTTTGGCGGAATTGTCATCTAGTGTTTTTTGGAAGGTTGAACTTTTGTGTGATGAAACTGAATAATTACCCGAGTGGATTTCTGAGCAGTTTCCAAGGTGTGGCATGGTTTCTTTTTATTGCCTATAGTAAAATGCAGGAGAAGAGAGAGAAATTGAAGGAACTATTTTGCAAAAAAGAACCAGAACTTGAGGATCTGGAAAATTCTCAGCCTATCCATATTGCAAAAAGTGAGAAAGCATGTTCTAGAGAGAACACCAAAGACGGGCTGGACAATCACTCCATAAAGAGATTATCCATGATTTTAACCAGTTATTTCAGCAGAAGCCAGGAAGAGAAATGGGATTATATCAGCAAAGACACAGTCAAATATGAACAAAAGGAGACAGAGACAGAAGGAAGGCTTCAGATTCCTGATCTTCCAATAGAGCTACTTGGCTGCAAATATACTTTATCCTTAAAGAAAATGGAAGACTGACTCTGAAGATGATTCAGAAATCATCAGGGCTGCAACTCCCACCCAGAGGGTACTGAGCCTGAGGGCAAGGCTATTTCCTCCTTGATTTCAGAAGGTGAGGCCACCTCCCTACTTCCTCAATTTCAGTGGGCCAGGCTGCTCAATGTGGTGGTGGTAGGCGGCTGCTGCACAGAGCTGAGGGGGTGGGGCTACCACCTTGTGCCATGGGAATGGCCACTGCCACTCAGTGGACAGAAGGCAGAGCATCTGCCCAAAGAAGATTATTCCTGAATCTTAAGTCTTAACGGAATTTATCTTGCTAGGTTTTGGTCTTGTTTGGGACCCACAGCCCTTCTTTCTTTTCCATTTCTCCCTTTTGGAATGAGAAAGTCTATCTTATATCTGTCCCATCGTCATATTTTGGAAGCATGTAACTTGTCTGGTTTCACAGATGGACATCTGGAGAGGAATTTTGTCTCAGGAGGAATCATACGCAAAGTCTCACCCATACCTCATGTCGATGACATTTAGTGAGACTTTGGACTTGGAATTATTGCTGGATTGGATTAAGACTTTGGGGGATGTTAGGATGAGGTGAAAATTTTTTGCATGTAAGAAAGATGAGTTTCAGAAGGCTATAAGGCAGAATTTTATTGACTGAATCCTGTACTTCAAAAATGCATACGTTGAAGCCCCAACCCCCAATGTGACTGTATTTGGAGAAAGGGCCTCTAAGGAGGTAACAAATGTTAAATGAGGTTATAAGGGTGGGGCATTAATCTGAAAGGACTTCCTTATAAGAATAAAAAGGGAGCTGAGCGTGGTGGCTCATGCATGTAATTCCAGCACTTTGGGAGGCCAAGGCAAGTGGATCACGAGGTCAGGAGTTTGAGACCAGCCTGGTCAGTGGGGTGAAACCCCATCTCTACTAAAAAATACAAAAATTAGCCAGGCATGGTGGTGGGTGCCTGTAGTCTCAGCTACTCAGGAGGCTGGGGCAGGAGAATCACTTGAAACCGGGAGGCGGAGGTTGCAGTGAGCTGAGATTGCACCACTGCACTCTAGCCTGGGCGACAGAGTGAGACTGTGTCTCAAAAAATAAATAAATTAATAAAAAGGCATACCAGAGATCTCTCTCTGCACACACAGAGAAGCAAGGCCTTGTGAGGACATAATAAGAAGTTAGAAGACAGACATCATCAGAAACCAACCCTGAGAGTACCTTGTTCTTGGACTTCTAGCCTTTAAAGCTGTGAGAAAACATCTGTTGCTGAAGCCAGCCAGTCTGTGGTATTTCGCAATGGCAGCCGCAGCAGATTAAGATCTATCCATTCTGACTTCTGCCTGCTCCCTTTGCTCACTGCTACCCTTTATTCTGGAGGTTGATGACCCTCTCTTATGCCTTTCCAAATCACTTTACATGCTTTCTTTTTTGTGACAAAATCTACATATATTTATTTGGTTGTTCTCAAACATTAGTGACTAATTTTGTGTGTGTGTGTGTGTGTGTGTGTATTTTAAAATATATTTTTAAAATATAAAATATTGTATATATTTTAAAATGCAATATATATTATATATATTTTGCCCTTTTGACTCATTCTTTATTTCTGTTATATATTGTCAATATTGTGTACCTTGAAAAATTTTAAAATTGACATATAGTAAAATTGACTTGGTGTATCAAATTTAAAAAACAGAAAGCCCCAAACACACAGATTTGAATACAATAAACAAACAAGAACTCAAGAGTTCACGCCATTCACAACTTTAAGTATGTATATGGCATTTTTGTAAGGTCACAATTCCCATTGTCTCTAACATACAAAACACACAAAAATCATCTAGACAAATTAGATGAAAAGTTAGAGTTAATCACCAAAACATCTACATTCAATTATCATCATCATTATTATTATTATTATTATAATACTTTAAGTTCTAGGGCACATGTACACAACATGCAGGTTTGTTACATATGTATACATGTGCCATGTTGGTGTGCCACACCCATTAACTCGTCTTTTACATTAGGTATATTTCCTAATGCTATCCCTCCCCTCTCGCCCCTTCCCACAATAGGCCCCAGTGTGTGATGTTCCCCTTACTGTGTCCAAGTGATCTCATTGTTCAATTCCCACCTATGAGTGAGAACATGCGGTGTTTGGTTTTCTGTTCTTTCTGTATATGCTGAGAATGATGGTTTCTAGCTGCATCCATGTCCCTACAAAGGACACGAACTCATCCTTTTTTATGGCTGCATAGTATTCCATGGTGTCTATGTGCCACATTTTCTTAATCCAGTCTGTCACTGGTGGACATTTGGGTTGATTCCAAGTCTTTGTTATTGTGAAGAGTGCCGCAATAAACATACGTGTGCATGTCTCTTTATAGCAGCATGATTTATAATCCTTTGGGTATATACCCAGGAATGGGATGGCTGGGTCAAATGGCATTTCTAGTTCTAGATCCTTGAGGAATCGCCACACTGTTTTCCACGATGGTTGAACATTACAATCCCACCAACAGTGTAAAAGTGTTCCTATTTCTCCACATCCTCTCCAGCACCTGTTGTTTCCTGACTTTTTAATGATTGCCATTCTAACTGGTGTGAGATGATGATATCTCACTGTGGTTTTGATTTTCATTTCTCTGATAGCCAGTGACGATGAGCATTTTTTCATGTGTCTGTTGGCTGTATGAATGTCTTCTTTTGAGAAGTGTCTGTTCATATCCTTTGCCCACTTTTTGATGGGGTTGTTTGTTTTTTTCTTGTAAATTTGTTTGGGTTCTTTGTAGGTTCTGGACATTAGCCCTTTGTCAGATGAGTAGATTGCAAAAATTTTCTCCCATTCTGTAGGTTGCCTATTCACTCTGATGGTAGTTTCTTTTGCTGTGCAGAAGCTCTTTAGTTTAATTAGATCCCATTTGTCAATTTTGGCTTTTGTTGCCATTGCTTTTGGTGTTTTAGACATGAAGTCCTCGCCCATGCCTATGTCCTGAATGGTATTACCTAGGTTTTCTTCTAGGGTTTTTATGGTATTAGGTCTAACATTTAAGTCTCTAATCCATCTTGAATTAATTTTCATATAAGGAGTAAGGAAAAGATCCAGTTTCAGTTCCTACATATGGCTAGCCAGTTTTCCCAGCACCATTTATTAAATAGGGAATCCTTTCCCCATTTCTTGTTTTTCTCAGGTTTGTCAAAGATCAGATGGCTGTAGATGTGTGGTATTATTTCTGAGGGCTCTGTTCTGTTCCATTGGTCTATATCTCTATTTTGGTACCAGTACCATGCTGTTTTGGTTACTGTAGCCTTGTCATATAGTTTGAAGTCAGGTAGCATGATGTGTCCAGCTTTGTTCTTTTGGTTTAGGATTGTCTTGGCAATGCAGGCTCTTTTTTGGTTCCATATGAACTTTAAAGTAGTTTTTTCCAATTTTGTGAAGAAAGTCATCAGTAGCTTAATGGGGATGGCATTGAATCTATAAATTACCTTGGGCAGTATGGCCATTTTTCACGATATTGATTCTTCTTATCCATGAGCATGTTATGTTCTTCCATTTGTTTATGTCCTCTTTTATTTCACTGAGCAGTGATTTGTAGTTCTCCTTGAAGAGGTCCTTCACATCCCTTGTAAGTTGGGTTCCTAGGTATTTTATTCCCTTTGAAGCTATTGTGAATGGGAGTTCATTCATGATTTGACTCTCTGTCTGTTACTGGTGTATAAGAATGCTTGTGATTTTTGCACATTGATTTTGTTTCCTGAGACTTTGCCAAAGTTGCTTATCAGCTTAAGGAGATTTTGGGCTGAGATGATGAGGTTTTCTAAGTATACAGTCATGTCATCTGCAAACAAGGACAATTTGACTTCTTTTTTTCCTAATTGAATACCCTTTATTTCTTTCTCTTGCCTGATTGCCCTAGCCAGAACTTCCAACACTATGTTGAATAGGAGTGGTGGGAGAGGGCATCCCTGTCTTGTGCCAGTTTTCAAAGGGAATGCTTCCAGTTTTTGCCCATTCAGTATGATATTGGCTGTGGATTTGTCATAAATAGCTCTTATTATTTTGAGATAAATTCCATCAATACCGAATTTATTGAGAGTTTTTAGCATGAAGGGCTGCTGAATTTTGTCAAAGGCCTTTTCTGCATCTAGTGAGATAATCATGTGGTTTTTGTCTTTGGTTCTGTTTATATGTTGGATTACGTTTATTGATTTGCGTATGTTGAACCAGCCTTGTGTCCCAGGGATGAAGCCCACTTGATCATGGTGGATAAGCTTTTTGATGTGCTGCTGGATTCGTTTTGCCAGTATTTTGTTGAGGATTTCTTGCATCGATGTTCATCAGGGATATTGGTCTAAAATTCTCTCTTTTTGTTGTGTCTCTGCCAAGCTTTGGTATCAAGATGATGCTGGCCTCATAAAATGAGTTAGGGAGGATTCCCTCTTTTTCTATTGATTGGAATAGTTTCAGAAGGAATGGTCCCAGCTCCTCCTTGTAATTGTCATTATTTTGAAGTTTAAAAATAAGGTAAGAGGTATCAATCTTTTAAGTCAGAGTTGCTTTTCAAAATAAAAAGATGGAAATTACCCATAATTAGAATTTTAGACATACATATTTGTATAGAAACAAAATATTTAACAACAATTTGTTGTCAATGGTAGGATGCTAATGTTCCAGCTTTTATGGAGTTTTACAGTTTAGTCTATTTTACAGTTTAGTAGGTTTTAGTTAGTTTTACAGTTTAGTATTAGTTTGCCAGGACTGCCATAATAAAGTACCACAGACTGTGTGACTTAAACAATACAAATTCATTTCCTAACAATTCTGGATGCTGGAAGTCCAAGAACAAGGCATTGTCAGGGTTGGTTTCTTCTGGAGGCCTCTCTTCATAGCATTTTTTTTTATGCCTTCACATAGTCTCTTTCCATGTGTGCTTGTCCTAATCTCCTTTTCATAAAAGAATGTTAGATATATTGAATTAGGGCCTACCCATATGCCCTCCTATTACCTTAATTACCTCTTCAAAGGCTCTATCTCCAAATACTCATACAGTTACATTCTGAGGTACTTGGAGTTACAGCCGCAACACATGAATTTTGTGTGTGGGGCGGGGGAACAGGGAGACACAATTCAGCTCATAACAATAGTCATTTCTTCATCATCTCCCCTCACCCTCAGCGCCACTCTTGGAAGTGATATAGACAGTCCTCCCCATCTACAACAAACAGCAGAGCTGGGATTCAAACCAGGCCTGGTGACTATAAACCCTGTCTCTATTACAATACTACTAAATTTTAATTGATATTGTTAGCTGATTAAACATGTCCTTGTTTTGGTAGAAATATGCAAAGCTAAACTATGGCTTGGCCCAATAATCACAAATCCCAAAGGAACTTTTTTAAAACTTTGGGGGAAACGGAGTATACACATTTGGTTTTTCATCTTGTACATACATTCAGGAGAGTGAATATGATTGATGCTTGGAAATGCACACCCTTTTAAGTCACTAGGGTCACATTTAGTTTATCACTTCCTGAGGAGGTAATGTAACTGAGTTCCTAATTTGCTCTTAAGGAGGCCCTTAAGCACAGAAGAAAAGAGGATCAAAGATTTTCCCCTTGAAGGGTCAGCTTTGGAAAGGAGTCGGTGAGGTACTTTGATGAACAGCAACAGGACAACTGCTGAAAGGGATAGTGTGTGTGCCATGGAGAATTGTAGATACACACACATATGTACATGAATCTGTACACACACAGATATTGTGTGAGCATGTGTGTGGCTGTGTGTGTATCCTCCAGGCAGCATCTCAGCCCTCAACTTATGTTTAAAAGTCTTAATAATCTACTTTGCTCTTTTAGGCAGTTTGGCAGGAGAGGAATTTATACCATATATACACACAACTCTCTCTCTCTCTCTCTCTCTCACACACACACACACACACACACACACACCATTCTCAGTTCAAAAATTTTCTACTTTATAACAATAACTATTCTAAAAGATATTTTTCAACACTCCTAGCTAGGAAGTAGAATCATTACGGATGTGGGAAACTAAAGAGGATTCTCCAAGAAGATGAAAATTGCCCACAAAGTCTCTACCACGTAGGATTTGTAAGAAATGAGTTTGCAAGACACTCAGAAATTGTAGGCCACTTGTAATCTTGTTTAAAAATATCAGGTCGAACTTTGCCGTTTCCCATTATTTTTGAAAATGATGCCAACGGGAAAACTAAGTACTAAATCACCTGAACAAACATTTAGAGAAAGACTACCTGATGCAGATAGTAGGCATAAAGAAGGTATGACCATAAAGTTACTTTCTAAACCAAACCAGCATTTCCCTCCTCACAGCCTGATGTGGTCATCAATAACAAACACAAATAAAATTCCTGCCTGTGATGGACAAGAGTCTACAAGAGACTACATGTGGAATGGTTAGTAAAAATCCTTTAGTTTATTTTCTATTCCTGGATTTTTGTACAAGTACACTTCCTTCCAGTACATAGATTGCTCACTAAAAACAGAGAAAAGGGAGGTGTGAATGTATCACCTTGCTCGTGGACATGTTGGACGAGATCGCCGTTTGCGACTCTTCTCCCCCAACATGGAAACTGAAGACTGCTCTGTGGCCCTGACTCAATGAGCAGCATGTTTTTTCACAAGTGGGTGGGCCGTATCCATTAGAGTGACCTAATTCTATGGGGCTGCCTCTGCATTGATCTGGGTGCATTATCACAAGGTTACACATTCATTAGTGTAACTGCGTATAGAACACTTTCAGGGAAAGCGTGGAAAGAGATAGAAGGAACAATATAGGCTCTCTCCTTGGAGCAGAAATTAGAATCCTTAGATTATTCTTGTCCAGATTAGTGAAAATTTCTACCTTGATATTCTTCCCAAAACTCCTTTTCAAATACCTCACTGCTTTTGTCTGTCTCTAGTTATTACTACGATGAAGATCATAAAAGACAGAACTGATAAACTAGGCCACAGCTAACTCTGCCAGCTGACTAGAAATCACTGAAATAATTCAACACCACAATCAGATGACCATTTCCCACTGAAAATGGTGTATCTGTGTGAAAAACAGTGAGAACAAAGATGAAGTAACATGCTGAAAATTTGGGCCTGACAATGCAGATGAAGTTAATAGCACCCATGACCAGATCTTTCTCTCTTTCTTTCCTTCTTTCCTTCCTTTCTTTCCTTCTTTTCTTCATTTATTTGTGTCTCTTTTCCTTCCTCTTTTCCTTCCTCCCTCCCTCCCTCCCTCCTTCCCTTCCTTCTTTCCTTCCTTCCCTCCCTCCCTTCCTTCTTTCCTTCCTTCCCTCCCTCCCTCCCTGTTCGCTTGCTTGCTTGCTTTTTTGATGGAGTCTCGCTCTGTCGCCGAGGCTGGAGTGCAGTGGCATTATCTCAGCTCACTGCAATCTCGGCCTCCCAGGTTTACGTCATTCTCCTGCCTCAGCTTCCTTCCTTCCTTCCTTCCTTCCTTCCTTCCTTCCTTCCTTCCTTCCTTCCTTCCTCCCTCCCTCCCTCCCTCCCTCCCTCCCTTCCTTTCTTTTCTTTCTCTCACTCTTTCTCCCTTTCTTTTAAGACAAGGTCTCTCTTTGTCTCTGAGGCTGGAGTATAGTGGTGCAATCATAGCTCACTGCAACCTCCAACTCATGGGCTCAGGTGATCCTCCTGCCTCAGCCTCCCAAGTAGCTGAGATTACAGGTGTGTGCCACCATACCCAGCTAATATTTTAATCTATTTTTTTTTTTTTTTGTAGAGACAGGGGTCATGCTATGTTGCCTGGGATGGTTTTGAACTTACGGTTTCAAGTCATCCTCCTGCCTTGGCTTCCCAAAGTACTGGGATTACAGGCATGAGCCACCATGTGTGGCCAGATGTTTTTTCTCTGAGGAAGATGAAATATCCCATTATAAGGATGGAAGAAACAAACCCAAGGGTGGTGATAACTATTCTGTTCACCACACCTGACCCCCAGTTATTCAGCTCTCTGCTGTGTTCCTAAACAGGATTATCTTCCTTGGCAAAATTAAAATTACATTTCTGCAATTACCTGAATCTTAACCACTAGCTACTAGCAGATATTAGTGGCTAGTCAGAATGATGACCCTATTTTGAAACCAGAATTAGGAACTTTGTATATAAGATAAAATAATGTTCCAGAATATGTTCATAAACTGTAAATCATGAAAGTCCGTTGAAGTGATCGTCTCCTTCTACTGAAAAACACACACATGCTTCCTTGCTTCAGTGTCAGGGGACTCATGGATTCTCAGGAGCCACTGTGTGGGCCTTTGCAGCCTAGAATTAATATCCTAATGTCAAATACAGCCCGACTCAACTCTCTCCTCTCCAGCCCTACCAAAGCTGTTCTGTTATAGCCTTCCTCATCTCCTGACTCTGATCACAGTCTCCTCACCCATCAAACTCTAGGTGGGCCTGAGACCTCCCAGCCACACAGCAACCAATCGAAAACCAAAACTGGGCATATCGTGCCTCTGCTTCCATCCCTTCCATGGTTCTCCACTCACAGGATAAAGCCCAGATGCCCCCATGGCCTGATCCTTAGCTTTACTTCCCAGTCCTCACTTTTAATCAGGTCCTGACTGATACCCCGTGCCTCAGAAGTTCCAGACTTTTTGCAATTTCCTGTACATATGTTTTGAGTACACGCCTTTGTTTTTTGTTTTTTTGAGACGGAGTCTCACTTTGTCACCAGGCTGGAGTGCAGTGGCACGATCTTGGCTCACTGCAATCTCTGCCTCCTGGGTTCAAGCCATTCTCCTGCCTCAGCCTCCCGAGTAGCTGGGACTACAGGCCCCTGTCACCATGCCCAGCTAATTTTTATATTTTTCAGTAGAGATGGGGTTTCACTCTGTTGACCAGGATGGTCGCGATCTCTTGACCTTGTGATCCGCTCACGTCAGCCTCCCAAAGTGCTGGGATTACAGGTGTGAGCCACCACGCCCGGCCTGTTTTTAGTAGTTACATCTATATCAGCCTGACTCCATGCACTCACCTCTCTCTCATACCCATTACTTGGTTAGTTTTCATTGCCTCTGAATGACTCGTTTCAGTTGCCTCTTCCACCAGCAACCTGTCCTGACATCTTCTCTCCTCTTCCTGGCTCATTTAGGGGCCCTTGCTCCAGGGATCTGTAATGCCTACAAATGTCCTCATTGCTTACCACAATGCACTATAATTATCTGTTTGGATTTTGGTTTTTCACTCTAGACCAGAATCTTCTTGTGGGTAAGGGCTTTATCTTATTTTCTTTTTCTCTCTCCAGGTCTCAATAAGGGGCTGATAGAGAGTAGGTGTTCAATAAGTATTTAGTTGCTAAATGAATAAAAAACATGAATAAATTAAAGAATAGATGCTTTATGAATAATCGCTAATTTTTTGGCTTATCGTGTATCTTCAAGATGTAAGAGGGAATATGCATAGAAATCTAAAGTAAATGAAATGAAACCTATGTGAAAGTACCTAGTAGAATGCTTGGCACATAGTAATGCACAGTGTGGATTTCTTTTTCCATTTATATTAAATTATGTAATTAAATATAAAAAATAATTTATTCAAATTTTTATAATAAATTTGTATAATGTAAATATACTGTATGTTAAAATATAAAGTATAATGTTTTATAATATACATTTATTTATATCAAATCACATCTCAAACTAGGACCAAAAAGAAATAAGACATGTTTTATTGAAGTTATTTAATCAACAAACATTTATTGAATTGAACGTTACATGTAAAAAAGCCCACCACTGTACGCCAAGTGCTGGAGGTACTGAGAACGGAAGGGTTTGATCGTTCCCTGCCTTCAGAGACCTTATAATCAAGTAGGCTTCACATTCCCCAGTCCTCCCTCTGCTTCCTCATGAAACCCACCCAGGAGTGTCCTAACAAACCTGTACGTGTATATCTCTAGGTTCCAATTAATTGTGACTTCGTTCTTTCTTTTAAAAAAATCCAGAAGGAAGCTTTTTAAAAAATCTATAAGAATGTTTAATAACATTTTTGTTAAATGGTGAATGCCAGGGACAGGTATGTTGTGTAATTTTATATCTTATGTAAGAGTGATTCTTGTCAAGGTGCGGTGGCTCACCTCTGTAATCCCAGTACTTTGGGAGGCCGAGGGTGGAGGATCACTTGAGGCCAGGAGTTCGAGACTAGCCTGGCCAAGATGGTGAAATCCCATCTCTGCTAAAAATACAAGTATACAAAAATTAGCCAGGTATGGTGATGCATGCCTGTAATCCCAGCTTCTTGGGAGGCTGAGGCAAGAGAATTGCTTGAACCTGGGAAGCAGAGGTTGCAGTGAGCCAAGATGGCACCAATGCACTCTGGCCTGGGCCACAGAGCAAGATTCTGTTTCAAGAAAAGAAAAAAAAAAAAAAAAGAGTGATTCCTAAGGCACATTTGACAGGCCATCTTTCAGAGGCAGAATTTTCAACCTCAGCAGGAGCTGACATTGCCCCTCTAGCACACTCACACGAAAGGAAAAGGTGACATTCCCTTTGACTTCCTGGTTCTAGTCTACTAATATCGTGCAAGGAGAAGGCTGCGCTACTGCAGTTACATGGGATGGGAATTTAAAACTATGAACTGCAGGAAGGATGTGGATGATGGCAATTTGACCTGGAATTCCAGCTAGCCCTAGTTAAATAAGCAGGCACTAACTATCCCAGGAGACTATCTTGAGGGGTTTACAGACTTACAGCTGCTGGAATATTAGATAAATCCTCCAAAGACACAAAATAGATTTGGGGAGCAAATTCGGACCCTTTGGATCTGCCTTACTCACTCTTCGGCCTTGGGGGCTGCCTTTTAGTGTACTGAGCTTACTCAATCACTTTTTAATGGCTTGGGAAAATATGTCACACATAAAATTAAATTTGTGTTTGTCTCAATGTCAATATCACATGTGTATATGAATTTAATGACATAGAAACAAGAAAGGAAGCTCAAGACATATCAGATATATTGTGAGCCAGTGGTTAGTGTTGTTCCTGTTCATCCTTGAGGACATTTGGCAATGTTTGGAGACATTTTTGGTTGTGACAGATGGGAAAAGAGTGTTTCTGGCATCTAATAGAAAGATGCCGGGGGCACTTTGCTAAACATCCTATGATACATAGGACAGGCCCCCTCAACACAGAATTATTAGGTCCAAAATATCAATAGCGTTGAGGTTGAGAAATCCTGGATTAGGCCTTGGCTAGTGAAATAAGGAATGATACAACCTCCATTCTTTCTTATTATCTTGTTACATATTTTCATTTTCACCAAGCTCCCCAAGACATCTATTAAATACAAAGAAAAATTTAAATGAGGTCTTTGTCCTCATAGATCTTGTAGAGTTCATTTAATAAGACCATGTAGATACCCATAAAGTGTTAAATAACAATACAATAGAACAATGAACAAAAATAAAACAGAGTATTAATTGCCAAATATTGGTATGGGCAATTTTGCCATGAGTTAAGAGATGGAAGAGGACACAGTAGAAATAGGAATTTGCAGCCAGACACGGTGGCTCATACCTGTAATCCCAGCACTTTGGGAGGCAGAGGTTGGTGGATCACCTGAGGTTAGGAGTTTGAGACCAATCTGGCCAACATGGTGAAACCCTGTCTCTACTAAAAATACAAAAATTTAGCTGGGCGTGATGGTGGGCACCTGTAATCCCAGCTACTCAGGAGGCTGACACAGGAGAATGGCTTGAACCCAGGAGGCATAGGATGCAGTGAGCTGAGATCACGCTACTGCACTGCAACCTGGGCAACAAGAGCGAAACTCCATCTCAAAAAAAAAAAAAAGAAAAGGAATTTGCATTAAGATAACAGACTCTGTGGGAGCGGGGCTCTGGTGTCTTCTGCATATTGCTGTGTTCCTATTACTTAGTACAATGCCTGGCATGTAATAACTACTCACTATACAAAAAAAAAATACTTATTGCATGAATCCAGGAATAGATTTAGAGAGAGAGGCCAAATATTTTCTGGAAGGTTGGGAGGAATGGAAAAAGTCAATGCAAGGAGAAAAGAATGGGATTGATATATTTCCAAATTCTGTGTATCTCGGGGACTGTATTGAAATAGAAAAGTAGGTGTGGGTGTAGTAAAAGGAAGTTGGTGCTAGTTTAGGAAATTCAGGTTTGCTTCATAGATACTGAGAACACAAATTGGAATTATGTTGTTCCAGAATAATTGCAATCCATTTAATGCTTGCTTGTTTGAATCTGAGGGGTATGTCTTTATTGTCCTGCACTGAGGACAGATGCCCAGTGCATGTGTGAGTGTAAATCTGTGTGTGCGTGAGGTTGTGGGTGTTGTGTTAACTGAGTCATCCTCTTTATCTAAATGTCTTCCTGATCCTCTTGCCTGAGCCCCCACCTTTTCTGTCTAGCCTGGACTGCGTTCCCGTCTCATGCATGTGGCAGTGACTCACGGTCGGAAGAAGGACTGCCCAGCCTGTACCTGGTCACTTCCTGCTGTGACTCTGGCAGGGTCTGCACATGACGCTCCGATTTTCCCAGCAGACCTGAGGAAGTGCCCACATGGCATGTCTGCCATGGGGGAATGCAGCTTTGCTGTCATTGTCACTGAGCTGCCGTTTAACTGAAGGTTTACAACAGCCCCAAAGTGTCTGCTGGCCTCCTCATGGAAAGTGGAAAAGGCAAGGGCAGAGAAAGGCTCATCTGAGTGACACTCTGTCCTGCCTGCTCTTTCTCCACTGCTTGACTTGGTATCTCTCATGGATTATGTAAATAAATAAGAAGAACAATCCACGCAGGGCCACTGGTTTTAACATGCCTTTCCAGTGTCCCAAGGTGTGCCTAAGTGGAGAACACAGCAGATGATGACAGGGGTTTGGTTCTGCCTAGAAGGGAGATTCTTTTCTGGCTTGGAAAGTTCTTTTTTTTTTTTTTTTTGAGATGGAGTCTCACTTGTTGCCCAGGCTGGCGTGCAGTGGCATGATCTCGGCTCACTGCAACCTCCGCCTCCGGGGTTCAAGCGATTCTCCTGCCTGTCTCCTGAGTAGCTAGGATTAGAGGCATGCACCATTATGCCCAGCTAATTTTTGTATTTTTAGTAGAGACAGGGTTTCACCATGCTAGCCAGGCTGGTCTCGAACTCCTGACCTGAAGTTCTCCACCCACCTCGGCCTCCCAAAGTGCTGGGATTACAGGCGTGAGCCACCGTGCCCAGCAAAATTTCTAAGAGCTTCCTTTCAGACTTTTGCCTTTGCACTTTGATACCCCTGTCTTTGACTTTCCTTTGCCCTTTGATACCCCTGTCTTTGTGATATAGAAGGTGATATAATGCTGCAGGGTGCCCAGGATCATTAGATACAAGACACCCAGGAGGCCACTAGAGACAAGCCTGGTTCTGAGTAACCTCTGTTCCAAAATGATTGGCCTGTACCCACAGGGAGGGCACCTGGATGCTAAGAAGTAGTAATGAATTGGGGAAAAGGGTGGAAGGACATGACTTTGATGGCTTGGTTTCATTAACACTAATCTTAATTATGATGACATACAGAAGAGTGTTATTCTAATATTCAGTGCATAAAGTTAGCATGACAGTAACCTCATGTTCTCTTATTATGTTTTAAAGCAATTCTGCTGAAGGATGATCAGTGTGGATTTTACACATTTTACAGTAGAGGAAGTGAAGCCACCAGGAAAGTTCACTACCTGACAATCTGAAATGGTCACTTCATTTCCCACGGAAAGAGTTCACATTTTCCAAGGCTTGTAAGACATTTACTAAGATGGAATGCTATGAAATTGCCAATATTTGACTCATTTTTTATGTATAAAAATAGCAATTTAATAGCTCCAACATAAAATTATCAACAAAGGAAACTGTCTTTTCTACCTTTGATAGTGGAAGGTATTTGGGGTCTTTACTTTTTTATTTTAGAATAGACACACTTGGTTCGACCTCCACTGTAGAATAAATTTATTTCTTAATTCTGGGAAGGAAACCCAGGTTCCCCAAGCTTTGAAGATTCATCATTGTCAGTACTTGCCTTCCCCAGCCCCTCAGGCTACAGTCCTGAGAATCCTCACCCCTGGAAGCTCAGCCCTGCCTAGTCCTGGAACAATTCCTGACCTAGGTGGACAAATATCCATTGGCTCAGTCCCTACATGTTGGGGTCTGGAATTTGGCTTCCCTGAGCCCAGAGTCCACATGCCAGGGATGAACTCTTGGCATCTCACAGCCATCATTCTGCAATCACCTGCCCTTCCCAAGCCATGTCTCAGGCCATACACCTGAGCCTCTTCTGCCTTGATTTCCTGAACTGCATTTTGTTTTCTTTCTTGGGGTTTAATTATGCTGTTAGTGTAAGCCCGCTTGGCATGTGGCATAGCCGTCCACTCTCATCCTCTGAGGGAATAGGCTTATACCCAATATTGCAGCCCCTGACTGGTGTCCTGCTTCATAATGGGTAGACCTTCCTGACTCATGGCCCTGCTCCCCCGATCTTTCAGCAGCTCCTCAAGGTGTCATCAGCCCTGATCACATCAGGATTTGACATTCCTCTTTAAACACTGGCCTTTTAACCCAGGAGGCCTTGCCTCTTCTTGGCTTTCTTTCAAGACACAACATGACCCATAGCATGGGCTTCTTCCGTGGCAGAGACGCAGAACCTTCCTAGTTGGCCTTCCAGGCTGCTCTCAGATGGAGCAGCGACTGCCCACCGTCAGCTCTTGAGTCCCCCATTTCACTTACAGTTTAGGACAGAATCCCATTTTGTGGTTGGTGATGAAGAGATGGGAAGAGAAGTGGGTGGGAGAAGCCAAACACCACCTGGCCTGAAGCAGCACAGGCAGAGGGAATAACAGAGCACAATGGCCAGGAGGCCGGGGAGCCGGTCACCGCGGTGGGGCCATCTGGGGCAGTCTCTGACCTTGGTCGGATGTGTGGTGGAGGAAACTGAACACTGTCTCGAATCAGAGGCCCTCACATTTTGTGTGTGAAATTAACAATGGGTGAGAGAAGTCATGAAAAGTGTCTGTTAGTGACCCAATAGCTTTACAAATCATTTGTCCTCCACAATCAGCTGGGAAGAGTCACAAACTATAAGGTAATTTGGATATTGGGACTTGTCATTCAGTTCAGAATTTCTTCCTACAAAATAATTTTTTTCTCTTTTAGGGACAGGAATGATGGTTTTATGTCAACTTATTTCTCCCCCCTCTTTTTTTTTTTGCTATAAATGTTACAAAGCAGTAAATAAACAGTAATGTATACCATTTAACATGAGGCTATCATAAAAGGAAAAGAGAGTAACACCAGGAACACTCAGTAGGCAAGCTCTAAGTGCTTTTCCTTCCCCTGGTTTTGATTTTGAGGAGGGGTGCAGAAGAACACTGAAGACTTAGGCCACTGCTCTGTCAATAACTAGCAGCCCAGCAACCTTGTGTGGTGGTTTGTTCCTTAACCATATGTGTGGGTAGACAGATCATCCAAAGGCTGACTCCACTGTTCTCCTCAGTGAGTGTGGGATGCCTGCTGCACCCCTGAGCTCCTCTGGCATGTATTCACTATGCATGCTATGGTCCGGTTTTACAGCTATGAACACACACATCCAGATAACATTTCCTAGAGGGCTGGGCTCATGGATTAGGTTTTTTATGATCATTTTTTATTTTGAAATTTTTTCAAACAAATTGAACATAACAGATATTTATATAACAACATTCCAGGTACTTATCATCCCAAAGGAACAAATATTAACCTTTTGTATTATTTGTTTCAAATTAAAAAAAAAAATTATAGTGATTTATCCCCTACTTAGCGAGAACTACTACCTTGAGGTTGGTGATATGAGTTCTGTCTATATTATCATGAGCTAACTACCTACAGATGTAGCCATTAGCAAAATAGTGTTGCTTCCTATCATAAATAGTGTCTAACTGTTTATATCAGTCTGCTACTTGCTTTTTGTCCTTAAATTTGTAGTTTTGATACTTATCCATACTGATACTATGTTGTAACTCTAATGCATTCAAGTATTATACAAAATTTCATAATGTAAATATTCTATTATTTATTTAATTATGGAACTGTTGGTCATTTCCATTTTCAGTGATAACAAATGATGCTGCCATGAACATTTTGCTCATGTCTCCTTTTGCACTTGTGCAAGGATTTCCCTAAAGCATGTACTAGAGGTGGAACTTCTAAGATTCAGTGAAGAAACACCTTCAACTTTACTATGTATTGCCAAATTGCTCTTCAAACAGGTGTACCAACTAATACTCTCGATCAGAGTTGCCAACTTCCCGTCTCCCAAAATTCTTGTTAAGCTTAGAAATTGCTCCCAGTCTAATAGGCATGACATGCTCTCCCACTGATTATTTTAATGTGCATTTACATCTTCATATTTTTTTGTCCATTTAGATTTTTTCATCTTGGAATTACATGCTTTTATCTGTATCAGTCAGGACACCTGCAGGAAACAGATGACACACTTAAATTAGACTAACTTGAGGAGGGACTCTTTACAAAGTTGAAGGCAAGTTTTCATTTTTTAAAAATGGTTAGGGAACTCCTTTTCTAGTTTTAATTTGCTGTGAAGGTTTTTCCCTTGTTATTTGTTGAGAGAGGATGACAGTTGCAGAGAAAGGACGATACTTTTAAAGGACTTCTTTCTTGTCCTTTCTACTTTCTTCTCGGCAATGTGACTGTGTAAATGGTTTTGGGGCAACAGGCATGTTTGTTTTGAATTTTCCCACAAAAGGGGTACTACCAGTTAAGGCTTCAAGACAGACCCTCCATTCCTGCTATCTACATCTGCAAAATATGCTGTTCATCTTTTGATGGGGCAATTTAAGGAGTCCATTTCATATGCAGTATTTCTATCAATTCATGTCATTCATTTAAGATTATACACCTCTTCCTTCTACCTTCTCTCCTTCCTTCCTTTCTTGTAGAAGTCAGTCAAACTTGAGTTCAAATTCTGGCTTTGTCATTTTCTTGATTCATGTCTTTAGACAACTTATATAACCTCTCTGAGCAACAATCAAGCTACAGTAGCTTCTGTGTCTTCAAGGGTATACGTGATAAAACTTACCATGCACATACATATACACATATACATATACGCATACACATATACATATACACATATACATATACATGCATATACAAAGAGACACATGGACATATACACACATGATTAAAGAATATGTGCAAACTGGGCACACAGCAGATGTTCAACAAATGATAGCTCTTTATTATTGCTTGGATCAAACACCTACTATGTATTTTCAATAAGCACTAAGGATACAGAAATAAATAAGGCATGGGACCTGCCTTAAAGAGACATTTAGACAGATTTATAGGTCAAGAAATACAATGATGTGTTCTAGTCACCATTACTAAAGTCAGCATAAGGTAAAATAGGGGCTGAAGGAAGGAAGTTGGGGGAAAGTTTATAAAAGTCTTTAGGAGGAGACAGCTGTGAACCAAATGCTAGTGAATAGGTACCTCCCAGGAAGGACAAGGGAGAGGGTTCTTTAGGCAGAGAGAGCAGTTTGAGCAAAGCAGGAGAAGTGCAGTATCCCATGATATTTACATGCGAGCAGGTTGGCACATAAAGTGTAAGCCAGGAGAAGAACAGGTGGAAAAAGGTATGGTAAGAAAGAGGGAAGGGCAGAGGGGGCTCCAAAATGCTATTCTAGGGAGAATACATTTTGAATAATCTCCTGTAGACCTAAAAAGCAATTGAAGTTTTCAGAGGAGAAGAGTAATATCATCTACTTTACATGTTACAAAAAATGATTCCGGAATTATTTAGCAAATCGGAAGATGTGGTATTCAAGACTGCGAACTCTGTTTGCTGACAAGTTGGGTTGTAATCCCTGGTTCCTTATTAGTTTTGTGAGCTTGGGCAATTTTCTTTTAACCTTTCTAAACGTTAATATCTCTCTCTGTAAAGTGGAGCTATTATAATTATGTGCTTATCTCACAGGGTCTTTGGAGGATTAAATGTGATAATTCACACAGAGCCTGGCATATAGCAAGCAAAATTAGGGAGTAGAAACCCAGGGATCTAATTGAGTTTGGAAATCTTTAGGACCATCCATCTCTAGCTCAGAAGAGAGCTTAGTCTCTTAAATTGCCCCAGAAATCTGAGTGCAAGTCGATACTAATCTAGGTTGGCTGGTGGCTGAATTGTTTCTAGTAAAGGGAGGGAAAGAAAAAAAGAGTAAAACAGAAATAAGAGACACTATCAACTGACAAAGAATTAATGATCTTTCTGTGAGATGGAACAGTATGTACATGAACAAGATTTCGGAATACTTAAAATGCAAAGATACCAACTGGACATAGTGTTGGGCGGAAGTATACTAAGGGAATGAATACAGTTAATCTGACCTCTCTGTGGGAACCATTGCCAAATGAGTCAGTTGTGGACATTGTATAATTTATTTTTATGGCTTGCATTCAAGAGAAATGTTCAGTGCAAGTCTAAATGTTCCACCTCGAACATCTAAATTCAACACTAGCATATGGCATTCCTACTTATACCCACCTGGAGAGAAGGTGGAGGTAGAAGAAAGGAAATGTCATCAGAGACTCCTGCTCCTGGCACTTCCTCTCTAACCTTTTGTGTTCACCCCATTCCAACAGATGCTAACAGGGCTCACAGCTTTCTGGACAATTTATGGGTATTTCCACCACAAACAAAATAACTCAACTAGCGCAAATGGCATTGAAAATCTTGTCTGAAATATTGGATTTTAAAATAATAGTCAAATTAATTCTGATGGCTCTAGAAGAGAAGAATGGATGCCCGTGAACAGAGTAACACAAATCTGTTACTTCTGCACATGACAGGCAAGTCAACCTACTGCCAGAACAGGAACGTCAGGAATGGTCTCAGGCTCCTGCTAATACTCGTGTATTTCTGCGTGGCAAGTGGTACCTCTTCGACCATGGCCCCAAGATTGGATGTTTTGCCGACTGCTTTGGGGCGCTGTCAGGGTGGACTTCTTTGATACATGTGTAAAGACTGTTTGTGTTTTGCTTTTCAAAATTAAGTAAAGGAACTGAAGGAAAAGAGAGCATGGATATATGAGTGTGGTTGCATAGGAGGAAAAAACTCCAAACAAGGTGTCCACCCACCTGTAATGGGGCAATCTAAGCAGTCCATCTGATACACAGTATTTCTATCCATTCGTGTCATTCATTTGAGATTATACACTGAACTGACTGCTTCACCTTGGGCAAGTTACTTCGTCTCTTTAGCTTCAGATTATCATGCCAGGAAAGGTGGTTGGGTCTCTAAATCCTTTCTCAGTTTCTAATGCTATGACTTTCTATTATTTGCCACTGCTTACAGATGCTTTAATTCAAGTAAAACTTTACATATTTTTAAAAGAAATGTAATGTTTATCAGCTTTGCAAAAAGTAAGCAAGGAATGAAATAAGACGAACAATTTACTGAGATACTGTATTGTAACTTGTTGGGAATGAGTAGGAATTAACAAAGCAAACATGTCCTATGGGAAAACTACAGAGAAAGTGATTTCTTATAGAATAGAAGGGTGGGGGCAGACAATGTCTGTAGATGAAATCCGGCCCACTGCCTATTTGGTGACTGAAGTTTTATTGGAACATAGCCATGCTCGTTCATTTACAGTTTGCCTATGAAAACAGAATTGAATGGTTGCAACAGAAATGGTATGGTCCTCAAAGCCTAAAATATTTATTCTCTGGCTCTTTACAGAAAAAAGCTTGCCTATCCCTGCGATAGGAAACCAAAGTTGGTTCTTTTATTTAGTATTTGTGTAGCTTCATTCTCTAAATAAGAGTGTCCTGTTTTGGGAAGAGTTTGGAAGCTCTTTTCTACTTAAGTAATCAGTAGGGACCTGGGTCCTAACCCTACTTTTAAAAGGATGCAGCCACTGTATCTGTAATTCTGCTTTTTTACGACTTCTTCAGTAGCTTTGAGGTTTGAAATGACTCTACCCTACAAATAACTGTTTTCTGGGATGATGCCAGTGGTGGCCATTTTAGGTAATAGAGGTTTTGGAGCATAGGAACTGTGTCTGTCTGGAAGGAGGGCTAGCCTTATGCAGGGCATGGCTGAGGGGAGGGCTGGTGTAGCACACAGTGGCGGCTGCCCTGCTCCAGGCCCTTGTCATTTCTTGTACTGTAGAGAATTCTCTAAAGCACAGATCTTAGTCCATGTCTTCTCTGCTTAAAAATCCTCCAATGATTCCTTGTTATGGACACAATGAAACTCACCCTCAAAAACAAGACAATTAAATCTTGTGGTATCTATTTTTAACCTCTTCCGAAGCTTGAATTCTATCTCCTCCGTGTCCCTTCATGTACCCTCTGATTGATCCTAAATTCCATGAGGGTTGAATCTGAGGGCAATGTACGTATTTTTCCACCATCCCCTTTAGTATAGTGAAAACGTTGAAGATACCATCTGCTGGACAGGGCAGGGTCCATGTGTGTTCCATTGGTCTCTGTATTGCAGGGTTGAAGCAGGATATGCCTTAAAAATGTTTGTAGGGAAAATGAATAAGTAAGTTACTGCTGCTTTGTAATGAAAATAATGTTTTTACTTAAAAAAGCATTGGAACAAAATTGGTATTCAGCTTAAGGTATATTGCTATATGGATAAGAGAGACTTGGGCTGTAATCCTAGATCTGACACTATGTGACACGGAGGAAGCTACTTAACTCTTTCCATTCCCAGTTTCCGTACTTATGAAAAAAAGGAAACAAGTTTCCAGGACCCTTACATTTCTTTCAACTTTGACATTCTTATTTGGTTTTGAATATTCAAGTCTTATTTTGATGCCTTGTGCCAACTAGCGGCACTATCGGGTACCTTACATATTACAATGAATATGATAGAAATTTGTTCTTCTTAGGGAAGTGTCTATGGAAAATATGAACTCTGAGCAAAAGTTTGTAAGAGGGAGGGAAGGTGGTTCTTAATTAATTAGAACTTTACAATTATCACTGGAAAAAATACTAGAAAAGCACTCTAGATTGGGGGAGATGGTTCAGAAACAGTGAAAATAAGAGATTGAGTGTAAAAATAATGGAGTAATGCATCAGTACTGCTAGGAAGCTAATTTTTTTCATATATGCATGTGACCTTACTCTGCCACATGTAAATTCAGAGATGTCATGATGGGTGTATTTAAACATTGCTGCTTTAAGATTTTGGAAAAGATACTCTCTTCCTCTTTCCATCCATCCCAGCCTTTCTTTCTCTCTCTTCCTTCTCCCTCCCTCATTATTTCATTTATTTTTTTTCCAGGGTGACCCCATGTATCCCAGAATATTCTTCTCTCAAGCTTCCACATCTTAGGTCCATTTAATACATCTTCCATTTAACGAGGGTTCAAAGATTAATAAGGCGAAATACATTAAATTGCCCTTGGCTTAGTAGAAAGTCCCTTTCAGCTGTCTGGGAAGTTACTCATGATTCTGCACAATGCAGGGACTCCCAAGAGAAGAGCAAGGGAGCTATTCAATCTGCCTTTCCCTGTCTGTGTTTATGCTCAAGGCCACAAGGGTGCTTCCCTCATGGGACTGTGGGGAGGAGCCATTCTGCTTCCATGCGTGTGAAATATCCGGCAGATTTTATTTTAGAAAAGATCAAGGCCCTGAGGAAGAAAGAGGCTTGACTGGCAAACAGCCTCATAAATTCATATTCCGTGTTGCCTTTGCACTTAGTATGCAGTAGGAAGACCTTTCACGATTCCAAATTTTATCAAAGAATCGTCAGTAGCATTTCCTGTTTGGAAACAGGATCTAGACCCTCCGAGGTGCTCCATTTCTCACTATTAAAGGAAACCGATCGATCAATAGGAGTTTTACAAGATTGTTAATTAATAGCCTTTAGTTTTTGGCGCAATTTTAGGTTTTCAGAAAAATTGAGCAGAAAGTACAGACAGTTTCCATATATTCCCTCCCCTGCCCTAGCCCCAGTTTTCCCTATCATTAGCATCTTGCATTAGTGTGTTACATTTGTTACAATTGACCAATGAATACCGATACTTTGTGATTAACCAAAGCCTGTAGTTTACATTAGGGTTCAGTCCTGGCCTTGTACAGTTCTATGGGTTTTGACAACTATGTAATGGCATGTATTCACCATTTAAAGTTTCACTGCCCTGAAATTCCTCTGCATTCCACCTATTTATTCCTCTCTCCCTTTCCTCCCTGAGCCCTGGTAACTATGGATCATTTTACTATCTCTATAGGTTTGCCTTTTCCAGAATGTCATATAATTGCGATCTCACTGTATTTAACCTTTTCAAACAGGCTTCTTTTACTTAGAAGTATGCATTTAAGATTCCTCCAGTTTTTGTGTGGCTTGATAGCTCATTTGTTTTTAGACCCGAATAATGTTCCATTGTATAAATGTACCATAATTTGTTTATCTATACTTTTTGAAGGACACCTTGGTTGCTTCCAAGTTTTGTCAATTATGAATAAAGCTATTATGTGCTGGTTTTTGTGTGGACACACATTTTCAATTCATTTGAGTAAATACCAAGGAGTGTATTTGTTGGATGATATAGTAAGAATATGTTTAGTTTTTTAAGAAACTGCCAAATTGTCTTCCAAAGTGGCTCTACCATTTTCCCATAAGTGGTGAATAAGAGTTCCTGTTGCTTCATGTCCTTGTCAGCATTTGGTGTTGTCAGTGTTTTGGATTTTGGCCACTCTAGTAGGTGTATAATGTGTCTCATTGTTTAAATGTGTAATTCCCTGATGTTGCATAATGTTTAACATCCTTTTTTTTTTTTTTTTTTTTTTTTTTTTTGAGACAGAGTCTTGCTCTGTCGCCCAGGCTGGAGTGCAGTGGCATGATCTCGGATCACTGCAACCTCTGCTTCCCGGCTCAGGCGATTCTCCTACCTCAGCCTCCCGAGTAGCTGAGACTGATGTGCACCACTGCACCCAGCCTAACATCTTTTTTATATGCTTATTTGCCCTCTGCATATCTTTTCAGTACTTTTTTTTGATGATTTTTAATTAACTAGTACCATTTTGACCTATTTTTTAGTAGGGCCTTTTTTTTTTTTTTTAAATTGTTGACTTTTAAAGATTTTTTTTTTTGTATATTTTGGATTGATAGTTTTTATTTTTTATTTATTTATTTTTTGCGACGGTGTCTTACTCTGTCACTCAGGCTGGAGTGCAGTGGCACGACCTTGGCTCACTGAAACTTATGCCTCTTGGGTTCAAGTAATTCTCCTGCCTCAGCGTCCTGAATAGCTAAGATTACAGGTGCCCGCCACCATGCCCAGCTAACTTTTTGTATTTTTAGTAGAGGCGCGGTTTCACCATGTTGGCCGGGCTGGTCTCAGACTCCTGGTCTCAGGTGATCCACCTGCCTCGGCCTCCCAAAGTGCTGGGATTACAGGCGTGAGCCACCTTGCCCAGCTGAATCATTAGGTTTTAATGAGCTGCTTCTGTGGTGACAAGAGCTGTGAGGGCCACAGAGTGTTCTAAGAGTACCCTGCCCTCTCTAGGCTCATCATCTAGGCGAGAATCAGGACCAAAAATTAATACACATGAAACAAAACTTTGCAAGACCAGAGGTAACTGGTCACTGTGAGTGAATTTATTTTAGTTTGTGATGTTCAATATGAAATTCCACTTTAAATGTGTTTTATAGTCCTTTAGGCAGAGAAGGGTGTCACAGGTCGCTCATTTTTCACACTTCTGTGGTTTTCTAGACAGCCCTCCATCCCCACTTTCACACACAAATTGACAATTCAGAGGCTTGTGTTCCATGTTATTGGGTAGTATTCACTTTTAGGTCATTTTCTAAAATCTGCCTTGTAATAAAAGTTAATTTTAGTTTTTTAGGTGGAGAGTTTTATGTTTAATATCCTGGGTTGAGCCAGTGGAAGCATATAGGATTTTTCAGCTAGTATTTTTAAAATTTATTTATTTTGTTTTATTTTTACTTTTTTTTTTTTTTTTTTTTTGGCTTTTAGAAAGATGACCTTTGGAGAAGGGAAGTAAGGCTAGGACACGTCCACTCTGCCGATCTAAATGGGGAGAACATTGGAAGTGTCCACCATGCTGACGCCGGTGATACTTAGGAGGGAGAGAATTCAGAGATCTGGAGATGTTCTGGGAAAACTTTCTCTTATCTTGTTAGAGCACTCAAGTGTGCTTAATGGAAATTAAATGACAACACTCTTAATCAACCTTACACTCCAGTCGCAATGAACCATTCATTGTATGTACTCAGCACTTCCCAGTTCACAAAGCATTATTTCATTTATCCTCACAGTAACTCTAATAGTAACAATTATGAACTTTATTTTAAATATTGGGAGGCAGCCTAAGAAAGGCCAAGGGGGTTGTTAAAGAATGCACTACTGATTTAAACTTGAACTAGGGTATTTGACTACAAGTTCAATGGTCTAGAGTGAAGTTGCCTGTTTTTGGACTGGGTTTTCTGTGGAGAATCACTACTCCTAAGGGATGCTGCCTCAAAAAGAATAAGTTCATATCACCAATAACCTAAGATCACCATGTTTAAATTGTGCTTTACAATCATCTCTACTTCACCTACTTATTTATTTCATTTTGTCTATCATACTCACTGATTATGTTGAATTCATAGTTTTTTGTGTGTGTGAAAACCTTTTCAAATTTAATACAAGCAGTTAAAGACCTAGGAAATGTTCATTGAATATATTAAGTAAAAATAAAGTGACATAGTAGAATGACTACTATGACTAATTTTGCTATGTAAACATGTACTATATTTAAGAAATAGTATTTGAAGGCTGGGCACGGTGGCTCACGCCTGTAATCCTAGCACTTTGGGAGGCTGAGGCGGGCAGATCACGAGGTCAGGAGATTGAGACCATCCTGGCTAACACAGTGAAACCCTGTCTCTACTAAAAATACAAAAAATTAGCTGGGCATGGTGGAGGGCGCCTGTAGTCCCAGCTACTCGGGAAGCTGAGGCAGGAGAATGGGTGAACCCCGGAGGCGGAGCTTGCAGTGAGTCAAGATCGCGCCACTGGGGTGACAGAGCAAGACTCCGTCTCAAAAAAAAAAAAAAAAAAAAAGGAAATACTATTTGAAGATTATAAACCAAAATGTTAGCAGAGTTTCTGTTATGGGTGATGAGATAATTAATTTTTTTTTTACATTTTTAATTTTATTTTCCAAATTTTCTACAATAGCACATTACTTGTGTAATTCTAAAGAAAGGCACAATACATGCCATAAAAACGTCACTGTAATCTTTGCTATAATATTCTCCAAGTTTCTTAGGGCTCATATTAGCTGGGAGCCAACATTTCTCTCATTCCTTCATTATGAAGAGAGGCTGCCATGAGTATACAATGTGGGACACCTAATTACACAACAACTGAGGCACCTCGGTCAGAACCCCTCAAACCCTGCCTCCCCAGACCCCCTTGGGCAATATTGGAGCCAGTGAGGTGGGGATTTCATCCAGAGCTCAAGGATCAACACTGTTGGAAGGTAAACTCGAGCCAGGTCTGAAATATAAGCAGAGAAACAAAATATGCTTTGTTAGAAAATCCGGAGGGCAAGAGTAGACACACAACCAGAGAGTCAGGGCTGAGCAGAACTGAAACAGCAAGAACAAGAAGCAGAAGCAAGGCCTGGAGGGAAAAGAGGAGGTTTGAGGCGATTGTTATGAACGGGTCTCTAATGCCTGAGGTGCCTTCAGCACAGTTGCTTATCGTAACCTTTGACTGGAATGAGGTAGGATGGAAACAGCCAATTTAAGAGGAGACAACAGGCTTACCTGACTTGAAAACAACACATACACACACACACACACACACACACACACACACACACACGTTTTAAAAAATCAAATTGCAGGATGGGTGCTGTGGTTTACACCTGTAAACCTAGCACTTTGGGAGGCCAAGGTGGGCAGATGACTTGAGCCCAGAAGTTCTAGACCAGCTGGGAGAATATGGTGAAACCCCATCTCTACAAAATATACAAAAATTAGCCGAGTATGGTGGAGACCACCTATACTCCCAGCTACCCTGGTCACTCGAGCCTGGGAGGTTGGGGTTGCAGTGAGCCATGATCACGCCACTGCACTCTGGCCTGGGTGACAGAGTGAAACTGTATATATATATTTAAAAAAAATCCAATTTCAGTTACAGTTGGCCCTTGAATGACATGGGTTCAAACTGTGCGGGTCCACTCATATGAAGATTTTTTTTCAATAAAAGTTACACTGAGTGTGCCTGCCTCTCCTGCCTCCCCTTCCACCTTCTGCACTTCATCTGCCTCTGTTATTCCTGAGACAGCAAGACCTGCCACTCCTTTTCTTTCTCCTCCTCAGCCTACTCAATGTGAAGATAAGGATGAAGATTTTGTGATGACCCACGTTTTTTAAATAAATGGTAAATACATTTTCTCTGTCTTTTGATTTTCTTAATCACATTTTCTTTAGCTTACTTTATTCTAAGAATACAGTATACAAAACATATAGCATACAAAATATGTATTAATTGACTATGTTATTGGTAAGGATTGTAATCAACAGAATCCTTAGGCTCTTAGTTATACACGAAGCTGGGCACAGTGGCTCACAATTGTAATCTTAGCACTTTGGGAGGCCATGGTGGGTGGATTCCTTGAAACCAGGAGTTTGAGACCAGCCTGGGCAACATACTGAGACCCCCATCTCTACAAAAAATTCAAAAATTAGCCAGGTGTAGTGGTGTGCAACTCAGGAGGCCGAAGTGGGAGGATTGCTTAAGCCCAGGAGGGGGAGCCTACTGTGAGCCATGATTGTGCCACTGCAGTCCAACCTGGATGTCAGAGTGAGACCATGTCTCAAAAAAAAGTTATACATAAATTTTTAACTGCATGATGGGGTTGGTGCCCCTCACCCACATGTTGTTCAAGGGTCATCTGTGCTCCGTCTTTGCTGGAGGAGACTTGAGTCTAGGTATTGTAATTGGAAGGATAGATGAAATCATATCTTAGAGATTTATTACTTTGTGTTAGAATTTTGGCTATCTAGGAGTCCTCTTAAACTGGTTCTAAATGCTCCTGGTTTTAATTCTTCCAAACCCCTTTCTGACACAGAGCAAAATAATTTTTCTTTTTAAGTGTATATCCTCTGATTTATTCTGTCACTGCCCAGGGAAGATAATGATTTGCAATTTCACCTGGTTGTTAATGTGTTAATGTCATGCCACTTTTCAGGGGTATTTGCATTTTATAAAAGAAAGAGTGGATAACCAAAATCCTAACCCCAAATAATGTATCCCTGATGGCATGAATTTTATCCATATTGGTAGAAATGCTAAAGGTTTTTTTTTTTTTTTTTAAATATCTGGTCTTCCTAATTCACGCTACCTAAGAAGACCCATGAAAGGTCTCTGGTCCTGAGCAACGCACACTCCTACTTTGCGTTGCCTTAAAGACACCACCCAGTTGCTAACCATGGTTAAAAGAAAAACTTTAGCAGAATTAAATTTGAAAGAGTTTAATTGAGCAAAGAACGATTTGTGAATCAGTTAGCCTCCTGAGCCGGAGTAGGTCCAGAGACCTCAGCGCAACCTCATGGTGGAAGATTTATGGACAGAAAAAAGAAAGTGATATACAGAAAACAGAAGTGAGGTGCAGAAACAGCTGGATTGGCTACAACTTGGCATTTGCCTTATTTAAAAACGGTTTGAGCAGTTGGCCACTTTTGATTGGCCAAAATTCATTGATTGGCACAAGAGTAGACTATAGTCTGTTTACAGATCCATTTAGGTTATAGTTCTTGATGTACAGCGAAACCTTTAGACTGAACTTAAAATATGTAAGGAGGCAGCTTTAGGCTAAACTTAATTTAACACCATGCTTGGTTAAGCACATTTCTAAGAAGCTTGCTCAAATGTACTCTTCTTTTTATAGTTATCCTTAGAGTCTGGGAGCCAGTGCTCTTTTAATTGTCTGGGGATGTATGATCCTTTGTGTGATTACTGTACACATGAGTTTTAAAAACTTTTTATTGATGGAAAGTATGACTCATGGTGGTTTGCTGCATACTGTGTCATTTTGAGGTCCTGCTGCCTCAGGATCTTAATTTTCTTAGGAGTGCTTGGGTTTCAATGACTTTTTCTGTTATTGGTCCATAAATAGAAAGTGTGTTTACTTTTGCCAGAGATCATTTGTTTTTAAATATATCATAAGTTTCAATTCTAGAGAAAGAGGAAGAATTTCATGTTTGCCAGAAGATAGGCCCAGAATTGAATAAATCTTTGAATGTGTTTGGTTAGAACTTCCCTCCAGAACACAATGAAGATGTTTCTTGACCCTGGGGGGAAGTGGGAGCCAAGATAAATCATAACATTACTGTGGACTTGCCATTTCAGTTACCTTGAACAGAAAAACAGGAATAGAACAGATGAAACTGAAGACTGACAACTCTTGCCTTAAGCCTGGACTAGATCTATTCAACAGAACTTTTGTGCATGAAACTCAAAGCTGTGCCAAAACATATATGGGTAAGAAGTGAAATCAGTGGGGATGGTCAAGTTTTGGCATTCGAGCACTGACTTTGTACAGTATGGACTAGTGGAATCTCAGTTCTTCCTCCCCCTCCACGTGGCTGACTTTCAGCTACAGATTCTTGCAATTTCTGGAAAGTTTATTCTTCCTCCTTGGAGGGTTTGGGAGGGGGAAGGAGAAACATTTCCTGGGACTATCATGGCTGAATCCATCCTTCTTTTAGGGCTTAACTAAAATCTCACTTCCTGAAGGAGGCTTTTCTTTTTATTTATTTATTTTTATTATACTTTAAGTTCTAAGGTACATGTGCACAACATGCAGGTTTGTTACATATGTATACATGTGCCATGTTGGTGTGCCCCCCGCTTAACTCATTATTTACATTAGTTATATCTCCTACTGTTATCCCTCCTCCCTCCCGCAACCCCAAGACAGGCCCCAGTGTATGATGTTCCCCACCCTGTGTCCAAGTGATCTCATTGTTCAATTCCCACCTATGAGTGAGAACATGTGTTTGGTTTTCTGTCCTTGAGATAGTTTGCTCAGAATGATGGTATCCAGCTTCATCCATGTCCCTGCAAAGGACATTAACTCATCCTTTTTTATGGCTGCATACTATTCCATGGTGTATATGTGCCACATTTTCTTAATCCAGTCTATCATTGATGGACATTTGGGTTGGTTCCAAGACTTTGCTATTGTGAATAGTGTCACAATAAACATACGTGTGCATATGTTTTTATGGCAGTATGATTTATAATCCTTTGGGTATATGCCCAGTAATGGTATAGCTGGGTCAAATGGCATTTCTAGTTCTAGATCCCTGAGGAATCACCACACTGTATTCCGCAATGGTTGAACTGGTTTACACTCCCACCAACAGTGTAAAAGCGTTCCTGAAGGAGGCTTTTCTATTCCTTAGCAGAAAGTTTAATGGTAAGTGTTTAATTGCCAGAAGGAATTAAGTCTTACAAGTTTATTTTCCAACACAAAGAAGCCTTATATTATGATTGCTTGTTTGTACATATATATTTCCTCTATAACAATGTAAACTTTTGCAGAGTTCAAATGGGTTTGGGGAGAATGAAATCTGAGTTTATAAAAAGAGGGAGAATCCTGCTAATATCTTTAGAAAGTGACCTTTTATTATGAAACTATCTGGACCTTACTAAAGAGTCTGCCTCCAAAGAATCTAGGCCACATTTTTGGGGTTTGGAGGATGCTTCATCCCTCAAGTAGAGAAGAAGTGATCCCAGAAGTGTTTCTTCCACCTAAGACAACACTGGAGGATTTATTGTGATATTGCTGGCAGGTATGAAGATCAGGTTTGTGTATTCTGTGTTGTTTTCTCACTCAATGAGAGCTGGTCCTGGTGCTTGTGTGTGTGTTTGAAGTCTGCACAGGAAGTTTGAATCATGAGAGCCTCACTTCTAGATGAATTCCAAGGCTCTGGGAGCATGGGCCAAATCTTGGGCCAAGAGCAATGCAGAATGCTGGCCATTGTGCGAGAAAGTGGGGCAGGAGGGGAGGATGTGTGCTGGCCCAGTGGCAAGGAAGCCAATGGTTTGGTGTCTGGGAGGGGGATGGCAAAGGACATTGGGACACAATTATCATTTAGGATTTCCTTAGCTGGATGTATTTGTCTAACCTCCAAGGTACCTGGCCATGACCCAGTGTGGTAAGAACATTGCTGTGAGAACCTGGATCACAGTCACTGTGGAAAAAGATGTTGCCTCATTGTGGAAAGATTTTTATAATCTGCAATTTGCAATAGGTCCAGCAATCCTTCCACTGACAGCCTTGAAAAAATTAAAAGTAAATTTAGAGTTTATGCATAATAAAAACTTTATGTGCCATAAAAAATTTTCTGGGACTGTTCTAGGATCCTTGTCTGAGACACATCTTCTGGAGAGCTCGTGTTTGGTGATGTGTTGATTTAATTTTCCAATCCATGCCAAATAAAATAAATACCTCTATTTTTGATCTGGTAAAATAGAGTGGCTGGCCAAAGGGATTTGTGATCAAAGATTGCACTCCCTCAAAGACCAACAGTTGAATGATGTACTTTAGCATGTTATAGCCTCAGACCAGTTGACCAAAGACAGTAGGGCATATGCTTAACATGGAGACATATAGTAAAGTAACATTAAAAGAAATAATTCTGACTATGCCCAGCTAGTCAAGCATTGGCTTTAACTGCATATACTTTTATTTGAAGTGGGTCAGCATAATTTAGAATATTCTATTTATAGCACCCTAGTTTGTTAGGATTATACTGACCAAAATTAATTGGCTTTGGCTCATGCAACAAGGTCAGCTTAATATTTATTAAGTTTTTGAACTCTTTTGGAAAAACCATACGGAATCAATTCAGATCCAATAAGATGTGTACAGTGTCTGAAAATGAGCTATTCACATTGCTGGATGCCTGGTCCCAAACTCTGCTAACCTCTTATTTGGGAGAGAATTGAAACTCTTTGTCCTCTAAGATGGCTGTGGCCCTCTCATGTGTGTTCTTTGTTAGGGACCTGGATCCTCGGTGCAGCAGTAGTCTCACCAGAATTATTGCCAACCATAACTTAATTAACTTAATTTACAGATTCTTCTTTAATGCCACTGTCTTCATAGTTAGGTAGGTATACATGTACTCTTGATAATACTGAGTCTCAGAAGCTTCTTAAACGTTCTTAATACCAAAGAAACTAGATGGTAAAAAAAAAAAAAAAAAGAGCTATCAAACAAAGACAAGCCTTTTTAACAAAAAAGAAGGAACTGAATTTTAAGTAGAAATAAGTGGTGTTGTCTTAAGGAGTTTGGATCAGTTTCTTCAGATATTGCATATTTGAGAAAAAACTCCAAATGAAAAAGTTAAGAACAATCTTTGAATTTCTAAATTGATGAATTTCAATTCTAACTTGAATAATCTCTGCATATTAAACAAACTGGGGAACTGAGACACTAGAAAACTTCAGAAACTTGTGCAGGGGGAGCAAGTAGTGTGTATTTGAGTTACTAGGCTAGTGTGTTCAGTCTCAATCTCAACTTCTTCTAAAAATTACAAATACCAAAGAATTCTAGCCTAAGTTGACTTCGTTTTCTTATGTAGGTTATATAAATTGAAAAAAATGCCAACATATTGAAGATGGATACTACCGTAAAAAGCCAAAGTCTGGTTTGTTTGAAATAGATATATTACCGTAGATAAGGATATCCTAATGCCTTTAGTCAGTTAACACAATTGTATAATAGCAAAGTCGAATTGAAACAGAAACCTGCTGTTTCTACATTTCTGAGCCATCAATGTTAATGGATATAGCCAGCATTTTCTCATTTACCTTTAGTGGAAATATCTCTTGGTATAAATATTTGTCTACATCTATAGATAACATGCATACAGACAGTCATCTTACATGCTTAAAGTTTCTAGTTTATTTTCTCACTGGTACAATTTTCTATTTAAGTCCTCAGGAAATGTTAGCATTATTACCTAGATTCCATCAGCATCTTAGAACTGACAGGTCACTCTCTGGTAAGACAAATGCCACATTCCACTAGAAAGAGAAAAAATAAATATTATTTCCAAAGAATCCGTTCAGTTTTAAATTAAAATGATTTCACTAGCTTTCTAACTAAACTACTTTTAAATCAGGGCTTCACTATGGCTGAAACAAGTATCAATAGCCTCTTTTGTGATTATACCCAGAAGATTTGAGTAGATGCTTTAATACCATAACTTCCTTTAAAATCACTATTATCCTAATTAAACTGTAACATTTCAGGTAAGCAGATTTTAAAAGTTATTATGGAAATTTTCAAAGGTATGCAAAAGTTTGGAAAATAATATAAAAAATCTTTACATTCCCATCACCAAGCTTTAGCAGTTAGCAACATTTGGGGACAGATTTTTGATGTAATGATCTGTCAGAGGACATCTTAAAGTATAAAGGAGTTTGTGACTTACATAATCTACCCATTGTCAGTTCGGGATTCTGTTTAACAATGACATATACACTGGGAAAGAATTGTTGGGTAAATTGGAGGAGGAGGGATGTTGCCTTCAAAGTCTGAGTTAGAGAGATGGCCAAAATAGGGGAAAAAATTTATGTATTTGTTGTTTCATTCATTGAACTAGCAATGACTAAGCACCTGTTACATGCTAGATATCGTTAGGCACCTGCAGGCAAATATGCTATCATAAGTTTCAGCCTTCAGCAACCTGACAGTCTAGCAGGGGATGAAAACTAGCCCCACCTTAGAACTGACCTCCTCTTTAAAAGGACAGAATGGGCTAGAATAGAAAAAGATAGATCTGCTTTTTGTTGAATGGAAAACACAAAAACAGAATCTCAGAGAACCATACCACAGTAATAAGAAAATTGTCCTAGAAACAACTACAGTTCAGTAGTAAAATAAGGAATCAGCAATGGCTCTAGCTCAGTGGGTTCCATGTGGGTTATAGAATTTCTGATGGATTCAGCCCAGCTGTAAACAAACCTATGGATTGAATTCAAGCTCTTAAAATGTTAAGGAGGACTGATAAAGACAAAATCTTAAGGGTGTTTTTGCAACCCAGAGAGTAAGAACAAAGTAGGGAGGTTTTCACTAACCCTCAGAAGAAAAATTCTTCCGAGACACACAAAGAGAAGGGAATGTTTATTTGCTGTGTGTATGTTTTAAGTAAGCAATTCCTATTTCTGTCCTTGAGTATTCTCCAATGGAATTGTCCTCTATCTGCTGAGTGAATGAGGAACAACTTGCCATATTATCTTAACTACAGCAAATGCATTTAAAAACGACTGATTTGATGTTGGGGCAAATAGTGGGATACAGAAAAAGAAAAAGAAAAAAAAAAGAAAAGAATGAAGGAAAGGGAAGAAAAAAAGAGAATAGAGGATGGATGAATAAGTAAATAAAGGCTATGATGGATGAGTAAGTAAATAAAGTTGCATCAATTATTAGAAGGGCAGATCTCTATAGTCGTTAAAAGCATAAACTAGGCAGCCTAAATGCCTGGGTTCAAATTTGCCTCTACCATTAATTAACTCTGTGCTAAGCAAATTTTTTAACTTCTCTGTGCCTCAACTCTCTCATCTGTAAAATGGGGATAATAATAGTTCTTAGACCATAATGAGGTTGCTAGCAGGATTATTTAAAACACATGGGAGGGAGAGGATGTGGAGAAATACGAACACTTACACTGTTAGTGGGACTGTAAACTAGTTCAACCATTGTGGAAGACAGTGTGGTGATTCCTCAAGGATCTAGAACTAGAAATACCATTTGACCCAGCCATCCCATTACTGGGCATATACCCAAAGGATTATAAATCATGCTGTCTTAAAGACACAGCACACGTATGTTTATTGTGACACTATTCACAATAGCAAAGTCTTGGAACCAACCCAAATGTCCATCAATGATAGACTGGATTAAGAAAATGTGGCACATATACACCATGGAATAGTATGCAGCCATAAAAAAGGATGAGTTCATGTCCTTTGCAGGGACATGGATGAAGCTGGAAATCATCATTCTCAGCAAACTATTCCAAGAACAGAAAACCAAACACCACATGTTCTCACTCATAGGTGGGAATTGAACAATGAGATCACTTGGGCACAGGAAGGGGAACATCACACACCAGGGCCTGTCATGGGGTTGGGGGAGGGGAGAGGGATAACATTAGGAGATATACCTAATGTAAATGACAAGTTAATGGGTGCAGCACACCAACAAGGCACATATATACATATGTAACAAACCTGCATGTTGTGCACGTGTACCCTAGAACTTAAAGTATAATAAAAAAATAAAATAAAATAAAAAAATAAAACACATGGGAGGGTACCTGTCATATAGTCAGAACCACACCAATGCTTGCTGTTTATCCTTTTGCTCTTCCTCACGATTCCTATTACAGATTGCAATTTATTCTTTATCTCATTGCCTTAGTTTAGTCTCACACATGCTTAATTACACTTACAAACCTTCAGATCACAAAATATTATCAGATTTTCCGTAGAAGGCCTTTGTCAGATAAGGCCTCTGGCCTTTAGTTTTTGCAATCCTCTAATTGCCATAGAAAAATAAATCCCAGCGAAAGAAATAAAATGTAGTGTGTGTGTGTCAGGGGGTGAGAGAGAGAGACAGCGTGAGAGAACCAGACATTCTGAAGTTTAGGAAGCAAAACTAGGAAAGAAATAGAAACCACAAGTATGGACATATTCAAACTAGAATTATATAGGAGCTTAACAGGAAAGAATATTATTTCCTGTTGTGGCTTATCCACAAGTTGGAGTTCTGGGCCAATCCTGGAGATTCTAAGGCTGTTTTCAGCCCATAAATTCCTGTGTTTTAGAAGAGTCAAATGACAGACAGACCAACTTCCTAAAGACTCTATGTTCTATATCGCAGAGACATTGGAGAAAGACTATTTTTTTCTTTCAGTTTTGTAGGATGCTGTGATGACAGATGGCCACAAGTTTCTGAAATGGATCTCAGTTCCCCCTCAGGGCAAAGACCTTCCTTAGAACTATTTAAGGATATAGTTCCTCTTTTTTTCATGTATTCACCCCTTTTCACTCTGGGAGCTAGAAGAGTATCTGTTTATAGTCAAATGGGCCTCATGATGAGTTGATTGAATGACGCAATAGAAAAACTTTCCTCTCCACTGCCAGCAGACCTCTTACCTGCTGCCATTCTCCAGCCATCCCCCTCTGGGAAAGCTGGCACGGTGGGCTGTGATGATAACTCATAGATGTCTTTGTTGGCCAGCCCTCTGAGAAAGAGCTGGCCTGGCATGTCTGAAGCTGTTCACTCTGTGTCATTTGAGGAGTACAGGAAAGGCCACCTAACGTATTGCCCTAATTGATCTAGGAGGAGCTGGAGATTCCACTAAGGACAATTCAGTTATCTGGATGAACATTGCTGTAGCCTAGCAGTTCTCTATTAAAAAGCAGCTACTCAGTTGCCTAACCCCTTTAGAACCCTGATTTGTAAAGACACACCATCAGCTTGTATTCCTCTATGAATTTAGGTAATGAGACATCATAGAGACTGGGCATCTGGGAAGGAGGTTCAGCCGAAGGAAGGGAAGTGGAAAAAGGAGAAAATGATGGGGACAGGAAAGATCATCTTGCCTCCCAGACAATGTAGTTTAGGGGAAATCTCCATTCTGTCCTAACAAGTTTGCAAGTTTTCATTCATGACTTCTCTGGAGCTCATTTTCTTCATATACAAAACAAAAATGATGCTCATGTCACAAAGATGTGTGTCATGAAGTTGCTGAGAGGAAGGCAGGATATGATGAAGAGCTTTCTAAAATTTTCCACTCAAGTGTTCCTAATAGCTGAGCATCATCGCGTACTTTGGAGGATTGAAAGGGTGGATGGTGGGCTGCTCACTGAAGACATAGCCTCAAGACCTTCTGCAAAAGTAAAGTGTCAGAGAAAACTCAAGTTGTATCGTAAAAATGTATGGCTAGTTTTTAGTCTACTCAAAAATATGTTTGTGTTTGAGAGAAAAAGAATATGAAAATTCTTCTTTGCAAATCTTTGAGTAAAATTTTGCCTCGAGATGATTAATTGTGTTTATCCTATAACTTTATAGATCCCTTGGAACTCCCTGATGTGAGAATCTTGAACATAATGCATATAAGGCCTCTGGTACAAAGTGACTCCTCAACACAGCCTAGGTGTTAGCTTTTATTACAATTATTGTTATTTTTGTAAATATTATTCATTTACATCTCTGCTTAGGGATGGATCTAGTGAGAACCTACACACTTTCCTCATGAACCCTGGACAAATTGGTCTGTTTCCATTCATTTTCATTTCCGATGTTGTGTTTATCCTATTTCACTGAGATACACTATTCTTCTGTGTGATTTTTTTGCTAAAATGTAAATCTATAGTAGGACCCTAGAGCTGTTGGCTATTTATTTATTTCTCCAGTTTCTTCATTCACTCACTCACTCACCCTCTAAATCAGTCAATTACTTATCCAGTCAACCAAGCACCTCTCTCAATAAGGCAATGTAGTGGCATTATTAGAAATACAAAATATGAGATAAAATTCTCATTACTAACCTAAGAATTCATCATCCAAGATCTTGCAGTGCCAGGTTTCAAAGCAAAGCAAGCTATAAGATATAAAACTAATAAATGGACCATTTATAAAATGAATTGATCCACCTCAGTATTCTTTGTTTAACTCTAATATCTATCTCCACTCATCATGTCAACGTATTTGTTAACAGTTTTTTGACAACCTACTGATATTATAAGTAGCAGAAAATACATTGGAAAAACAGTGCAAAAAAAAGAAGCAAAAAGAAAAATTTAGAAAATATTTAGTATTTCCTAAGAACAATGAAATTGATGTTGGAGACATTCAATCAGATATAATGCTATTGACAAATCTGGCAGGCTTTTATCAATTACTGAAGAAAAGAAAATTGATAAAGGTGATAAGATGTTGGCGTTTCTAAAGAGAAAGCAAATTTTCCTTGAGAAAATTGATGAATCATTTAAAGCTTTTGCAAAAATTGTTACTCATTATAAGCCCACTGAAAAAGCACAAATGCAAGGTAAATTAGTTATATCGTGCTATGATACAATTTTAATAGATAAATTATGTGAATTATTTGTCCTAAGATTTAGCACATGGCCATAATAATATTCTAAAGTTTATTAAGTGCAAGGTAAATAAATCATCTTCATAATTTTTAGTTTTAATATTCATAGCCATATTCAAATCAAACATTTCATTTCCCCCTACTATTTCCTATGTCCACATTGGTCTCTGTTTTAAATGGATTCAGTTTAAGCTGTCTTTTTCTGGTATTAACTAGAAACAGTGGGTAAAAAGAACCTCTTATATGGACTCATATGTTACATTTAAATAACACTTTGCTGTTTACAAACACTTTCACAGGCCTTGTCTCACTTCATTCTCACAAGAACCCCATGATTAATTGCCTTTTCCATATTACATAAAATAATACTTATCATATGGTAAGCTGCCAGTTTTCTTAAACTTTTAACCCTTTTAATAACCACAAAAATCTCATGTCCCCTAGAAATTCTAATCTACTCCATTCCTGAGGGAAACAAGACTTTCATCTCTAATTAAGGCTCAATACTTTTAAAAAAGTCCATTTCTAAAGACACTTTTTAGCCAAGACTTAGTCAAACCTTACTTTCTATAATTTTTGTTACAAAAACGACTTGTGTTCTAAAACATAAAATTACAATATTTAATATATGGTTAAAATAATCTGCCATCCCAGGTTTCTGGCACATGTTACTGAATAGTGTACCTGTCCCTTTCTACACCTAATTATAAATCACTTCTGCAAGACCACAGAGCCATCAAATAGCCAAGTTGGCCCTGAGACTTAGACCTGTGACTCTGTATCAGTGCCCTTCTCACTACAGGAGATCCCTTCAAGTTCCATGACATTTAGAAGCCGCTGTGTCCTACTCACAAGGAATTGACCCATGGTTCCAGCAAGGACGAGAAAAACTGAGCACATGAGCCTCCTTATTAAACTATACATTCCCTGGAACCTCCAAGGACTGAGATATTGCTGTGGCCTGGAGAAATTAGATAAAAGGTACTAGGCCTAGATGTTAAAAGATGGGCATGATTCAGAAAGGACCAGTGTTTCTAGACAATAGAGAAAAAAAGGCAGAAGAGGAAGGTCTAGACCACAGTTTGAGGTGTTCTGATAGGCAGACAAAGAGGTATAGACTTTCAGGAGGTTAGGGGAAGGTAGGGAGGACATTTTTGGCGTTTGAGCAGGATCGTGAAACAGTGAAAGTCACCTGATGATTTTATATAGTGGGGAAGAGTCCTAAGAGAAAAAAGTGCAGATCGAGACTAATGAGAAGGGTACCAAAATACATGTAAATTAAAGTGTCTGAGAGCTGGAAGGGTCTTAGTAAGTCTCTAATTCAACATTTTTCCAGTGCATGAATCCTCCTTTACTCTCTTTAATAAATAAAAAGACCAGAAAAATGGAAGACCCACATAAGTATGATGGGATGAAAACGCCAAGAATGCAATGAGTGCAAATTTTTTCACAAAGAGAGAGAAGTGTCTTTTTAAAGTTAGCAAGGATGATCCTGTCTTCTCATCCTGCTGCCTCCCAAACCCTTGGTCAGCTCTTTGGAATTTCTGTCTAGCGTCCCTTTCCTCTCAGTGGAGTAGAATCTATCTACTGAGGATGGAGCTCCCTAGATTTTGGTAGAAGGTATTATAAATCTGAACCACACTGTCCAGTGACTGAGTATACTCTGAATCTGGGAATATCACTTGCTAAGTGGTTACTGGGCCATTCTTGGGGCATGTGGGATCTTTGGGCCCAGGCTTATCATAGTCCATACCTGTCTCAGCTGTGGGCAGGGGTTATTATGGTATGGTAGCTGACATTTTCAGAGATGAATAAGGTGGGTCATCAGCATCTGAAACCCCAGAGACATTCTGGAGTTGTTACTAATGGCTTACAGAGACTTCTACCTTTGTCTACTTTTGTCATCTGTGTTTGAGTCTGTTCTCACATTGCTATGAAGAAATACCTGAGACTGGGTAATTTATAAAGAAAGGAGGTTTGATTAGCTCACAGTTCTGTAGACTGTGTAGGAAGCATGATGCTGGCATCTGCTCCACTTCTGGGGAAGCCTCAGGAAACTTACAACTGTGGTGGAAGGCAAAGGGGGAGGGAGGCTGATATGGTTTGGATCTGTGTCCATAGCCACATCTCATGTTTATTTGTAAACCCCAGTGTCAGAGGTAGGGTCTGGTGGGAGGTGATGGGATTATGGGGCTGGATTTCCCATGAATGGTTTAGCACCATTTCCCCTTGGTACTATATAGTGAGTGAGTTCTCATGAGATCTAGTTGTTTAAAAAGAGCGTAGCACCTCCCCGCAACTCTGTTTTCCTCCTGTTTCAGCTATGTAAGACAAGCCTGCTTCTCCTTCACATTCTGCCAAGATTGTGTTTCCTGAGGCCTTCCCAGAAGCCAAGCAGATGATGCTGTGCTTCCTGTATAGCCTGTGTAACCATGAGCCAATTAAGCCTCTTCTCTTTATAAATTACCCAGGCCCAGGTATTTCTTTGTAGCAATTCAAGAACAAACTAATACAGAGGCATCTCACATGATGGGCGCAGGAGCAGGAGACAGAGAAGGGGGACGTGCTATAGAGTTTTAAATAACCAAATCTTTCAAGCTCTCAGTCACTCACTGTCATGAGACCGGTCCCAACAGGATGATGCTAAACTATTCATGAAGGATCCAACCTCATGTTCCAATCACCTCCCACTAGGCCCCACCGCCAACACTGGGGATTATAATTTGACATGAGATTTGGGTGGGGCACAAATCTAATATCAATCTGACTTTACCTAGCTTTTATTGTTATTATTTTTGCAATCAGAGTGGGTAAGAAAGCATATGTTTGGCCTTTATCAAGTGTCTGACTCTTACTTCCAAAAGTTGTCATTGCATCATGTCTAGGCTTCTGCAGATAGTCAGTCTATATATATGGCTAAACCCACATTTTCTATAATCCTTATTCATATATTATTTATTGGATCTTATTTTATGCCAGGAATTGGGAAGGCAAAGACAAAAAGAGACATTCCCTTTTTACAAACTGATTTCAACACTTGTTAACTAAAAGACTAACAGGAGGAGAAACATTCAGAAAATAACAACATTAGAATATTGTGCTGGCTGTAAAGAACTATATTCTTTAATGTACTAGGTTCATATTTTTTAATTTTTTATTCTTTATTTTCTTTTTTAGGGAAAGTGCCCTAGAGTTAAGAGGAATTTGCTTTCAGCTTAAACCTATTTCAGTTACTTGCAACTTTATTTTGCAAAATGCTTGGGCACGCTAAATTTGAGTCCAACAACATCGCTCATGTTCTTCTTTACTCCCTCCAAGGTGAACTTTTTTTTTTTCTTGAAAAGGTAGTAATGAGGGGCAGGAGGAATGGGCAGATGATATTTGTATTGCGTTTTGCATTGCCCATTCCATTTGCGGAGTTATGCAACCAAGGGGAAAAAAAAAATGCATTTTCCACTCTTGAGGCTCTTTGATCACTTTTGCTCTTACATAACTCCCTAACAGCTGGAGCTGTAAACTTTAAAATTGGCAGGAACATAGTTCATATTGCGAAAGGAAATTCAACCCAATTGAAGAGAAACAGCTAGATATTTTTAAAGTGATCCCAGTATTTGTGTTCTTTAACATTTAGTGAGTGCTGGTGACGTTTGGGGGCATTAAGCTGGCTCCTTGCCCAGAGATGTCACCATCTTGACTGGGGCTCCTATCTGCAGGGCCTGGCTCAGGAGAATGGGCTACTTTCTTATTTTTTATTTTATTTTATTTTTTATTACTAAATTATCTCATGTTGTAGCTTCTTTATCCACAGACAACCAAAGAAATACTTGTTCTGAGGTTTGGTGCTGCCGGAAGTAAATTCACACCACCCTGCCAAGTCCTCCTCCAGCTGGCTTGCTTGGAAAATATGTCTGTTCTTCTCAACAATATCATTCCCTTAACCTACCTTGCAAAAGGTAGCCTGCACTACCTTGTCCTCATGTATACCCCTTTCCTTCCTGGTAGAGACCTCTCTTTTACCTACCTCTTCCTCCTCCTCCTTATTTATTTTTTTTAAGTTTTAGATTTGAGCTTCTTATCCACCACGGTGGAAGTAAATCTGTATGAAATCATATATTTGTGGCTACAACCTCTGCATCACAATGTGAAAGAGTAAACTCACTAAAAACCCACTGCTTCAAAATCAATAGCTTCTTCAATGCTGCATTAACACCTCCATATAGTTAACAAATGTTGAAATCCATTCGGAAAAAGGCTATTAAATTTCTAAGTTGCTAAAATAAAATTAAAGGTAAAATTGTCTTTTTCACAGTGAAGCAGTCTGCTGGCATCACTGATACTGGATAGTCAAGCAAATATTTAGATTTCTGAAGTCATGAGAAATCCAGGCACCTAACTTCTTTCAGTTATCCTTTCTTTCCCATCGAAGAACTACATGTATGGAATTACACTTCTCGTAGCAATTGTTGCCTTAAGAGGGGCTCCAACTCTGTATCTCTAGGAATGGCAGGCCACCGGTGAGAAGGGTGACATTTGTCACTTTGATATATTTTGGTGCAGTTGCTGCCACTTAAAGAACCTCTTCTCTGAGGTACTCCGGGATGGTTACTCTGTATAGAGTGGGGGTTACCCCTGCAGGATGACGGTTTTCAGGGGTCAGTGAGTCCTTTCTATGGGGAAGCACAGCATGGCTCTCTGCAGCAGGAAGCTGCCTTTGTCTTGGCTTTCTGGAGGCCTCCTCAGCCTTGCTCACTGCCATTTTGAATTCGGCTGTTGTGCAAACACAAACAGAAAGGGCGAATTCAATGGCAGCGAGGGCTTGTCTCCTATTCTTGCTGCACCATGATTCAAACTACTTCCACTCTGTTTTTAAGCAAAACCAGGTTCTTATTATTCAGAGGTACACTATGTTTTATTTTCTCTACTGCCTTTTCCAGTGCATACCCATCTTTTTTTTCCTTCCTTTTATGGTCTTGAATTTTTATCTATGCCTGTTGTAATAACTCTTCCTAATTCCAGAAAGGTGCAAGACCTGGCTTTCATCTATTTCTGAGCGTGAAAACCATTTATTACAAGAAATGCCTGAGGCACTGAAGGCCATCAGGGAGAACTAGGTTTTCTGAGTACTGTGTTTGAGTCACTCTGGTATCCGTCCAGGATCAGGTCAGTCTTCTGGAAGCATCTTGAGTAGATTTGCAGGAAGAAACAGGTGTGGCTTCTCAGGTAGACAGTAAGAGGATTGTTATTTTTAGCTTTTGAAGAATTTTGATGTAATGGAAAGATATGTGGGAGAAGAGGTAGTTATCTTTTCATCCAAATGGTATATATGTGGCTTATTCCAGTGGTCACAAACTGTTCATTTCTTGAATGGTTGAAGAGTTAATGATATTTTTGGCTAATTTTTTTTTCTTTGGTCACAGAAATGTTGCTGAGCCAAGCACAGGTACGTGATACACCTTGGGGTACAGAAATAGCTCATAGGTCAAGAAATAAACTCTTCATGAGGTTTCAACTGGCAGGTGCTTAATAACTGGTAAATGTGACTAGTTGAGATGCAATGATGGGAACAAAGATGACGCTTCTTATCACATCATGACATTTGGCGTGAATTTGGAAATGATGATTGTCATTGCTAGCCAGCAGTTTGCATGCAAATGCAAGGCATCTGCTAACCATTGTCTTGACAGCTCTCCTATTCAATCTAGCTATGACTCTGGCAGAAAGGAGCTGCTACATCAGAGAATTTGCTGGCATTGTTAGAAGTTCATTTATGACCATGCAACTTTCTTTCAATGGGAGGATTTTTGGCTAAAATAATAAAAAGTTCGTGTATTTACAAAGAAAAAAGGTGTGAGTCTAGTTCTTCTTACTTACTAGAGAGTTGATGCTTATAGAAATCTTTGCCAAACATAACTTCTTTGGGTCTTTCTTTTTTTGAGTTTTTTTTTTTTTTTTTTTTTTGTCCTCACTTTGAAGAATCTAAGAACGAATTTGATGTGAAGTGAGATTTTTAATGTTTTCAATGCCTTATCTTTATTTTCTTTCAAATAACTCTCTCTCCAATGATGATTATGATAATAGCAGCTGATTTTAAGTTTTTGTGGTCACATTGTATGATTAATCCTCATAAAAATTTATACTGTTGCTACTCTTATTCCCATTTTATGGATAAATAAATAAGGCACTGAGCAACTCAGTACTGTGCCCAAGGTCATGCAGCTAATAAAAGTGCTATGGAAAGATTTAGATCCAGGCTTTCTCACTTCAAACCAAGCTTATCACTTGATATGATGCAGTTTCTCTTTTTAGAGATAACAATAATTATTGTTTAATCAATGAAAATTTATGAAACTCTTACTATGTGCCAGATTCCAAACTAGGCATTGAGGCTATTGAAGCAGGCAAAGCAAACATGGTTACTATCATCATGGAATTTAGAATCTAGCAAGAGGGATCAACATTGGACTAATCATTAAATCAAAAATTATATAATTAAAAATATGGTAAGTCATGATAATGTAACAGGGGACCTATTTTCTCTATGAATAAGTGGCATTTTAAGGTGAGATCAGAAATCATATGAGATAACAAGGTGAAGACAGGGATGGGAAAAGAGGTCAGAGGAAACATTTGTCAAAGGCAAAACCTGGTAATTTCCATTGTTCCAATGAATTTATAATGACCATATTTAAAGCATGATTTCTCTCAATACTTTATTTAAAATATGGAATAAAATTTGAATGTTTATATATACAAGATGGTCATAACTAGACCAGATTCTAGTTACGGAACTAGCTGCTTAGTCACAAGACTGAGAATAGGGTATCTTATGACAACGGAGGTACATAAAGTCAGAAATGCCCTTGGAAAGATTCCAAAGAGAAACTTCAAGAACCCATAAGTGACTCTGTCCAATGGAAAAAGGCACACATAATTGTTGGTTGGGAAGAGCCTTTATTAAGTATCAGGGCTTGTCTGTAACTTCTCTAGTTCTGCTAAGCTGTTGTTTTCTGCTCAACGCTGCAGACAGCACTCCAGGAAGACTGCCTCGTGCCCCGTTCTCATAGGCCTCAGTGACTTCATTGGAGAGAAGCTCCTGAAGCTCCTTCACATCTTTACCCTTGCTTCTCTTGGAGCAAAAGCACCATCTACTAAAACAGCAGTAGCATGGGAGAAAAATGGAAACTATGAAGTTAAAATTGGAATGTTTAAAAATGTAAAACATCTGTACAGCACAAAACTTTATAAGTACAAGTTTTAGGGCCTTCTCAAGGGAAACATTGAAGCAGAATTCTCCTCTGAACTAATACTACATATTCTGCCTCTTATAAAAAGGCTCTTAACCTACCCCCAGCATTCAGAATGTCCATAAACTTGGTTGGGGAAAAAATTATATCTTATTTTCTTTAACCTCCAACAATTCCAAATAAAACTTAGCATTTCTTTCAATTATGGATGTAGGGAACAAACTATTTGGTTGGTACAAAAGTAATTGTGATTTTGGGCATAACTTTTAATGGCAAAAACCTCAATCACTTTTGCACCAACCTAATACATTAGTATTTGTGTTACCTATGACTTCATGACTAATAGAAAGCAGATATTTTTATATTATTTTATAGTTGTTTGTTGATATGATTTACCCTCCGCACTAACTCCAAATTTATGGTAACTATTAGAGCCATTGCTAGGTCTTATTATTTAATGTGTTAGTAAGATATGTTCATCCATATATACATAATATTGACATTAATTTGTCAATTTGTCACATAAATTTGTGACAATAATATTCATATTATGTTATATAATACATATTATAATAAGATTCATCCATATATTGTCACAAACTTATGTTCAGAAAATATTTTGACAAGCATTTTTTAGTGTACTTGATTTCTTCTGTAATCCTTTGTATTTTATTTTATGCATTTAAAAACTGATTCAGAAAGGGGTTCATGGACTTCAAAAGACTGCCATAGGGGTCTGTGTCCTGGAAAAGTTTAAGAATGCTGCCTTAAGGTAATGATTTACAGAGGAGACACTTGTCACACATATACACTCTTTATTGCCAGCACTCCCCACCCTAAGCTCTAGACTTACTAGGTGAGTGTAGAGGGTTTTAGCACCATGTACAACATAGAACATTTTCCCTTCTGAAGGTGAGCACAGCAGGTGGTGAGAAAGTCAGGTAGGGCCTGGGCTTTTGGATGACTGGAGTGTCCTTTGAGCTTGGCAGGTCCAGGTTCCATAGCTGAAATTTTTCACTGAATACAGGTATGACTGCTTTGTTGAAATTACTGCCCCATGACTGCCCCATTTTAGTTGAAGAAGAAGATGTCTAATTTTATGGAGTTTTAGAGGACTCTCTTATACTTTAGGGACCAGCACCAAATCATAGGCTAATAGCCTTAATATACCAAAAGTCATGCAAATCAATAATAAGAATACAACATCAGACAAACAAGATATACATAGGTAATTAATATGACTAAATACTATATGGGAAAAAGTATTTGGCCTCACTGACAATCAAAGAAATGCAAACAAAAGCAAGATTTTAAAAATACCTCTCAATTTGGTAAAGTTTTGAAAAGCTTGACAATACTTGGTTTGATAAAGATCTTGGGAAAGGAGCAATCATGCCTTGTTAACGGGAATGTAAATTACTTGTTTTGAAAGTTTAGTTTAGCAATATTTATTAAAATGCTCCTTGTGCATACACTCTGACCCAACAATCTAATTTCTAGGAATTTGCCCCAAGGAGTTCATCATAAATATGTAAACAAATATATGTACTAGAATGTTCATTACCTTCTTATATAGTAGCCATCACCAACCAAATGAACAACCCAAACCTGGAAACAGTCTAAATTTCTTATATATTGTAGCAAGGTAATTCATTGAGATATTTTGCTCTGTCTTCCATGTGTGTTATCGCCTGTTCCAAGAAAATGGGCAGGCTTCCTTGCCTTAGCGGAGGTATGTGTTGTACAACAGGAAGCAGAGGTTGCTGCCTAAGAACTGTCTTCCTTGGCTTTTGTTTTCTGGAAACTGAGTTCATACTGAAGTGGTTAAGCAGGGAGAAAAGTGAGACAGAATGAGAGCAGCAAAATGGGGAGGTCCCCAGAGAGGACACAGGGCTCTGTGGTTCTCATGTGTTGAGGGGATCTATGGTCTGCTCCTGCACATTGCCCTGGGATGGGAAAGGAATGAGGTCATCTAGCAATGCTCAACCAGTTGGTGGAGTCAGAGGCTCCAGGCTACTGGATTTCAAAGAAATATGAGGGCTGAATGAATTTTCATTTCCAAAGTGCCTGGAGTGGAGTAAAGACCAGAGGGATTTCTCTGAATATATAAGACTCTTTGGGGAGGTGTTGGAGGGGAAGGGAGCCTCAATGATGATTGCCTTTGAATTTTGCTCCTGTCTGGGTGGTGGTGGAGAGTAGAATTTAATTTGATTTAAAGAAGTAGCCAGGCTGGGTGCAGTGGCTCACGCCTGTAATCCCAGCACTTTCGGAGGTCGAGGCAGGTGAATCACTTGAGGGCAGGAGTTCAAGATCAGCCTGGCCAACATGGCAAAACCCTGTCTCTACAAAAATTAGCCAGGTGTGGTGGTGGGCACCTGTAATCTCAGCTACTCAGGAGGCTGAGGCAGGAGAATCACTTGAATGTGGGAGGCAAAGGTTGCAGTGAGCCAAGATTTCATGACTGCACTCCAGCCTGGGTGACAGAGTGAGACTCAGTCTCCAAAAAAGTAATAATAATAAAATAATTAAGAAAATAAAGAAGTAACAAAATGTGGCAATTCTTGCATACCTGTTTTCCAACTTGTGTTGAATATGCTACAATATATTCCTGCTAACTAAATCTCTTTCCTAATAACTTTGTAGCCAGAGGGTCACAAGGGGCAAGAAGATCATGCCTGTTCCATGATACACACAGTCTCATGCCAGCTGAGGAGAATTTTCTTTCTCTAAGGGCAATATCCAATGAAACTACAAATATACAGAGGTTACCGAAGGTGTACTGATGTGGCTGTTACAGAACCACGTGCAAACTGCAATGCAGCTTGTGAAAGGAAAGTAAAAACTTGGGACTCCAACTAACCATGCCAAAAGGAAAAAATAAGCTGAGTCATGCAAGAAACTGCCTTTCCTTTTGTTCCTAAGCAGATAGCTACAGATAAAAGGCTAAATATATCCACAAGTGATAATTCTTATGTTCACCTCACTTTATGTAAGGTGCCGATTTACTGTGTGTGAGAGGAATACATAGTTGACTGTTCCCCTACCTGCTCCTTTTCTCTTACAACATGTGGATTACATACCCTCCGTCCTTCCTCTCCAGCCTGCTTTTCCCCTTTAAATACTGAAGTCCTCAAATTCGTCTTTTGAGAAAGGCACAGACGACACATCGTTTCTGTGATCCGTGTTCTTTTCTTCCGGCCATGTCCTTAACCTTGGCAAAATAAGCTAAATGATTGAGACCTATCTCAGATAATTTTTGGTTTTTAAATTACAAAGAACTACCTCTAATGTTCAAAGAACAGAGTAAAACACCTTATGGATGGAGGAAACGGGAGGGTTCGAGGAGCCTGTTTGTCCACTTTTCACTCAAGACAGAAATTGGATCAGAGCCTGTTCCAGCCCAGCCTTGGGTGAGGGATGTGGCTGCGGAGGGGTATGCATTGGACATTGCAAAGGAGCTGCACAACTGCAGAGCTTCTACTCCTTTCAAGCAAGTCAGTGCAGAAGGGTTGTCCCTTGGGAGCCTGGACAAACGTTGGTTCAAACAAGTGGAGTATCATAAAGTATTTAAAGTCAGGAGAAGACAGTGTGCCATTGAAACAGTCTTGTGTGGCGGAGTTTGAGAATCTCAGACTAAAGCCACCCTCACATGGCTACCAGGAATTCTAGATAGAAATGTAGTTATAACCAAACAATAATCAGGCTGCACGTCGACCTACTTCCTTGCAACCGAAAGTCACATAACACTAGATGCTGACGACGTGCACCCTCACTGATCCTATAGATAGGATTTCTGACAAGAGAGTCATAAGGCTTTTGTGTAGGATAGATAGGATTTCTGACATTAGAATCATAAGGCTTTTATTTTAGAGTTGCTTAAGAGGTCTTGCAGATTCTAAATTCTAGCAAAACAGCCGAAACAGCTGATACCAACCAGTTTGAAGACCTCCCATAGATAAACAGAATCAGCATGAGAGTACAGTTTCTTCATCTTCCTGTCCCACGTCTTCAACCCGCACTCTTCAACCAATCAACGATCTCCACACATTGGGCCACTCCAAAACCCCTAAAACCCCAAATTCAAACTCCTGAGGAGAGAAATTTGAGGTTTCCTCCCACCTCCTCATTCAGCAGGGCCTACAATTAAACTTTTTTCTCTGCTGCGACCTGGTGTTGCCGTGGATTTAATTTGCTGTGCACATTGGGCAACAAAACCAGAAAGCCCCTTTGCCTCTGATTCCGGAACCAGACCTCTGGGGTTAGATTGAATGCAAATCTGATTTACCTTTACAGACTAAAACTGGTCACACATGCCTACGCCTAGAACTGAAATTCATGCATGGATCAGGAAAACAGAGTCCGAATGTGAAGGATAACTAACGCCGTGCTTTCATTTCTTGGTTGGGGTTAAGGTGAGCAAAACCAGTGACTGATTTGTTTCTTTGCTCTCCGTCTTCCTTGACCTATGCTCATCTTGGTGTCAAGCAAAAGCCCCATGCAATCATTATTTCAGAATGACACACGTAAGAAAAGCAGAACTTGATTAACTCTGTGTGCTGTGCTAAGTACTATCATGCATTATCTTATTTAATTCTTTTAACATCTCTCTGAGGGGTATATGATTTTTTAAAGAAGAGGAACCTGAGGCTTAACAAGATTAGGTAATTTTCACAAAGGTCTCAAAGCTAATTGGTGTCATACATGGTATGTGAATTCACGTCTAAGTCCAGAGTCAAATCTTTTAACCATTAGAGTACATCTGCTTTCAGTTATCTTTTAGACACCTGATGGGGGGAAAAACCTGTTTCTCTTTGCTTGTATTTTCTTTTTGCTTATTTTATAACGTGCCCAAAAATGACTCATTTTTTTTTTTCTCCTGGGGTTATGCATAGATCCAGAGTAAATGGATTTAGTGTTAACCCAAAGCCCTGAGCTTTTCATCCAAGGTACCTCTTATTGGTTACAAATGTGCCCAAATTTTCAAGTTTGAGAAGCCCAGAGCTCCCAGGATGGCCAACTCACCCATGAGCAACCTCATCTCTCTGCCTCTGTGTTATATATTCAGTTTTGTCATTTTTCTGTATTTTCTATAAACTGAAAAATCTTGGAAACCACTCCCCAGGCAATCTGTTTGCACAAGAACATGATGTGATGTTATTTGTACCTTGACTAATTCCCAGTCATCTTTCTCTCTTATTCCAAGCAAAAGTCCAGTAGGATATCAGGCCCACTGCTTTGGCTATAATTTTCTCCAGGTACTTATGGTTAATACAAATCAAAGAACAGTGGATTCCTATGTCTCTTTCTACTGAACATTTTCAATAGTCCGATGAAGTAGGTACCATCTCATATCATAAGAAACCTCACTTATCCCATAAGCTATCAAGAGATGAACTTGGTAGAGGAGTATTTCATAAAGATTGACAGACCAATTATTTATTTACTCCATATGACTATTTTTTCTTAGGAGTCAATTAAAAATTGCTTTGATCTGAACAGAGTGGAAGAGCAAAAAGATTATAGACAGGAGTTCCTAGTCAATTGAGAGACCCTAGTTCACACATGAAAATATAACTTTAAACTGAAAATGTTGCAAATGCAATTTGTTCTGCCTCTTCTCTAAGAACATTTATCTGAACTATTGAGTCTAGAGGTCTCTGCAACAATCCTATTGGAAATCTGCATTACGAGAGGAGGCATGTGATGACACGTAGTATTGATTGGGTCACACTGAGGGGAATTGAGTGACAGCTGGGCCTCAAGTTTATCACCCCTGTGATCTAATTGGCTGTAGGTAAAGTGGTCCCTGTTTGCAGATGTGTTCAGAGGTGAACAGGACAAGCCATAGGCATCTCACACTCTACCGTTCATTTTGGAATTCTTGATTATATCAATCAGTATTTAAGATGAATTTGCCACAGAAACATTTGGGAGACTCTTTGGCTTTATAACTCAATAAAGGCATTATCAATGATGATGGTAACTAATTCTAATTTTTTAATGCTTACTAGATACCAGGTATTCTCCCAAGTAACTTACACATATTAAATAATTTAATTCTATTATCAATCCTATAAAATAAGCATTTATTCTAGTCTTATGAAAAATAAGCTTGCCCTGGGTCAAATGGCCAGTGAGTATGGTAGAGATGAGAATCAAGTCCATGTCTGCTTGACACCAAAGCCCATTTTTAAAAACCACTATGCTCTAGTATCTTCTGTGTTAAGCACATTGAAATTGTTTGTTTGATCACAGTTCTCAGTCTCTGCAACTTCTCTAAGCGTTGTCTAATGGAAAAACGGAAACATGGCATTCAAAAGTCAGTGAGTCATAGTCACTGTTATGCATTTTCGTTTTCTGCACTTGAAGCATTAAAAAAAAGGGGCTCTAACTGGGCGGAAATAGCTGTACAGAATATAAGGGAAAATTCAAGGGTTTCAGAGCACGGACGAAAAGGCCAGTCACACGCCTCTTACCAGAGGTATGCCTGCTAATCTGCGGCATGTCAGAGCCTGCACACCAGAGTGTGATGTGCCTATCACTTTATCCAAAGGAATCTAGCCCACATGCCTCTAAGTGCTACAAGGCTCCCTGCAGCCAACTGAGCAGGGTGCCAGCCTCCACATATCAAGGCCATTCCTCCCAAGGGGAAAGGGTGACGGGAGGACAATGGTGTGACCAGGCGTTGGCAGTCTGTGGTTTGAGATTGCCAGAGTTATGAACGGAATCTTCAGAATGTGGCCTCCTTCACATTCATTCTTGGTACTGTTTGGTGACATTTGCCATAGAACAGAGGTCCTCAATAAATGCTGATGATTTTGATAAAGATTTACATAACAGCATGCTGCCAGTGTAAACCTCCTGCTAAAAAAGCAGATATAATAATAATAAATATTGCACTGGATAGGTTGTTTAGCCTTAGCAATTTACAGCTTCAGAGAAATGGCTCATAAAATGTTAGGGCTAGGAGAAATATTAAAGATGATAGAAACTCCAGCTCCCTCATTTACAGGTGCTAAAACAGGTTCTAAAAAAATATAATGTCTTCCCTAAGGTACTATATATTTATTTAATATGAATGTTATATGAACTTAAATTTTTAAAAAATACATTGAGAAGATGATTAGTATTTGTTTTTAGAATGATTCCTTTTTTTTTTGGAGGTTGGATTAAATATCTGATTTGAGACTCATGAGTTCAGATTTTTTACACGAGTAATGGATGTTACAGGAAAAGTGTACAGTTTGGGCCTTGCTGACACTGCCCCACAGGGCAGCCAGTTACACTAAGCCTGGCACAGACAAGCATCAACACATTTTATCATTCTTATTATTGTTCCTAAACACGCCTATTGACCCTTGTTAACACAACTGTCTCCAAATACTTTTGATGTAATACACCTATTTGTAAAACATTTTGAGCATGTTTCTCAAATATATATAATATGTAAATCATCTAATGAATTACTTTATGTAATATTTATATTATAAAGAATGCATGAAGGACCAGAAAACCAAATACTGCATGTCTTCACTTATAAGTGGAAGCTAAACACTGGGTGCTCATGGACATAAAGATGCAACAATAGACACTGGAGATGGCTACGCAGGGAGAGAGGGAGGGGAGCAGAAGCTGAAAAACTATTGGGTGTTGAGATCACTAGATGACAGGATCATTTGCATCCCAAACCTCAGTATCCCACAATATGCCCATGTAACAAACCTGCACGTGTGCCCCCGCCGAATCAAAAATAAAAGTTGAAATTATTAAAATAAATAAACAGATAAATAAGTGCGAAACAGATTAAAAAGGGCAAAATAAAAATAAGTACATTTCAGTGCATGGAGTTTATTTTCCAAGCTGTTACCTTTTTATGTTTAAATTTTTCCCTACTATAAAAAGCAATGAGAAAAAAATATTAAAAATGAATTTTTTCCTTTTATACTTCTTACAACTTGTGGTGCATCCTTTGTTTTCTAACTTGAAAGTAGAGGCTCAATTAATCAAACCAGATGACTTCTTTGACTACCTGAAGAGGGCACCTTCGTAACCTCCCGGTCAGCCGTGTTCTTTGCTGAGTGTTCCACAGGAGTGTGTGTCCCATGCTTCTGAGAGTAGAATTTGCAACAGGAGAGGAAAGTCACAATTTATCTGGCCTGAGAAACTAGCAGGACATATGGTTTGAGCTGTTCCATCATTTCCATCCCTTCCTTCTCTTCATTCATACCGAACAAATCACTGAGTCCAACTGATTTTTCTAATCTCCACCACACTTTCTTGAGGACAGGTGGATCCTAAATGATGCAAAAAGCCTATTGTGGCATTTGTTTTAATCTCGTTCTCTATACAGGAAGTGACATTTTCTCCAAGAAGAATTAAAAACAAAAAACTGAGAAACCTCCCAGCAACACAACAGAGAGAATAACGATAATCTTTTGTAAAATATCTGGCAGCCAGAAAAAAAAGACGTAGTTTGGTGAAGAGGACACAGACAATGCTCTAGGACTTGAGTATCACACATTCACCACAGAGTTCACAGAGTACCCTGGAAAGACAAAATCAACTGAGTAGCAAGCGAGTGCATTAAAGAACAAGAAAATAAAAAAAAAAAAAAGGGCAAACTACCTCTTAGAAATGAGGCTTCTGAAGCAAGGAGTAAACATCCCCATTCAGATGTCATCAGAGCCCAGGGGACCCAGGACAGAGGCAGGAGCAGGTTAGCTCAGAAAATGTTCTTTGAATTCCACTGGCTGAGGGTGTTTGTCTGCTTAGGTTAGCAGGAACTGGTACCCGGCCATTAGCATTAATGTCTTATCTTTTAGACGTTGTTGTCCCCAGGTATAGATCAAGAACTATCTGATCTTTTAACAAAGTATGTAGTCAACCCATTGTCTCCACACCCTCCTGCCATCTTTCATAAAGTTCTGAGTTGAAGTTCTCTTTGAGTTTTGTTTTTCTGTAAGTAGATTTGGCAAACCCTACTTGGCTTTTAGAATCAAGATTCCAGTGGCCAAAGTAGTAAAACCACTATAATGGGATAACGTTTGTCATTCATCTGTCTATCCCCAGTGCCTAACACAGTGCCTGGCATACATAGGGTGCCCAGTTGTGTGTGTTGTAGTTTTGAACTGATCCCACCTGTTCTATGCAACTTCTTTACTCTCCTGAAACACTTCCACTCCAGGAACGTGGGTCTCCTTGGCAGCCCTTGAGGCTATCTGGTTTATTCTTATGACTTCATTGCTCTTTCTTCCATCTGAAATGATCCCCCTCCACCCCTTTCTCTCTTTCTCTCTCTCTCTGTCTCTCTGTCTCTCTCTCTCTCTCTCTCTCTGTGTATGTGTGTGTGTGTGTGTATATCTATCTACTCCCCAAATGCAATTGTCCTATAAATCCTTGCTCAGGTCTTGCCTCTTCCCAGGATCTACCCTGATGTTTGCCATATTTTCCATCCCCTTTCCTTTTAGGTATAGCCAATGTGCAGCACCACAAGCCCCGGCTCCTGTTTTCCCACGTGGTTCTCACTGTGGTTACACACAGCCTGTAGGATATTATAGAATACCCATCATTCTGGAAGTCAGCAGACCTGGGGTTTAGTTTCAGCTCTTCCTCCAATTAGCGATTCAGCTGGGAGATCATGTTTCCTTCCATACGACCCTTTCCTCCTTTGTTAAATAACACAACTGATGCTTTAAAGTTGCTTTCCCTATTGTAAGGTTTGCAAAAGCAGGAGCTATGTCGTTTACTGATTTTTAAAAAAATAATAGTATCTATGCATTTGACAGATGCTCCATAATATTTGTAAAATTATGATTGTGATCAACTGAAATTAAACTCCTGATTCCCAATTTCAAGCAAGGGTTTGTACATTCAGTGCTGCAAAACTGGAGAACAGCTGCGGTAAGTATGTAGGTGGAGGAGGCAGGGCACTTGTGTGGCCAGAGCCGGGTGGCCGGGCTTCTGGCTCTGGGCCTGCCATTTTCCACCTTCCTCACTTATTTACTTTACCCCTCTGGCCTCAGCTTCTTGTCCTAAAGCCAGTTGGTTGAAGGTGATAATTACTCCCATTTTAGTTTCCTAAAAGTAGCACATTTTCTAGTTTTTGGAAACTTTCTTCTTCCAGATCTCATTCAGCATCCATATCTTTCAGAAACCAGAAGCCACACGATCTTGAAGGCAAATGTTGCCTTGGAGATCATGGGATATACTTAGAGATACCAGCACTGTTCAACCCAGTGCCCCTGGGGAAGTTGCAGAGTGACCGGAAATTCAAGGGAGCAACTGAAAGGGAAATGGGGCTGGGGGGAAGAGGCAGGAACAAAACCAGCTGCTCAGTAAGTTCCTCAGTAGTCAGGACTGAAACACGCTGTGCTGGTAGCTAAAAGGAAGGTGACAAGAAACCTGAGAACAGGGAACTTAATTATCACTAAAGCTTCCAGAGACACCTCTACCTTCTCAGGTTTTCCTCCAGCATTGATGACGCAGCTTAACACTAACAGCACCAGTATTGTGTGCTTCATTTGTGTCTGGCCAGAAGGTAATTCAGAAAACTGGATTCTTTGTTTTCCCATAAAACTTACGCTTCCTTATGGGTTGAATCAATATAGGAGAAAAACAGAGAATTTGAATATAAAATATAAAAACTTATTAAGAAAACAACGTGAGATGTAGATTGTGCTCAGTTCTTTTCCTATTTGGTGCAAAGTGTAACCATTTCCCAATGAAGCCCCAATCTTTTGCTAACTCATTGATCAACACAGACATTCTTATGTCCATTCAGCAGACCTTTTTCTCAGTACTCATCATGTATCATACACTCTCCTAAGTACGAGGGAGAGCAAGATTAAAAAGTCTTAGTTGTGACCTTATAGGTTCTTACAGTCTAATGAGGAAATAGAGGAACAGACAGGTAATTAGTATATATTTTGATAAGAAACACAGTAAAACTTCTGTAGTCTCAGCTCAGGCCCTTGCATGTTTCTTTCATAGCATGCAAGTTATTTTATTATTTTATTTGTATAGCTACTTTGCTCTGTCTCTCCAATTAAACTGTAAATACTATATGGGGAGGGATCTTGTCTGATATTCCCACTTTTATATATCTCACACCTAGCCCAGTGCCTGGCAGTAGTAAATGCTCAACAGTGTTAAATGTACGAATGAATTGGCTTGTTCTGGAATTCAGTTGTTGAGAAAGGAAGTCAAGAAGTATGGCTATTTTAATGTACAGCACAAACTAGAAGACTTTGAAAACTGGAATCATTATGAAATAAAATCTAAAATTTAAAATTATAGGAGGCATGCATCTAGATTATAATTATAGAGGACATACATCAAAATGATATTATACGTCTATCTCTGGATAACAAATTATCTCTTTTTTTTTTTTTTTTTTTTTAAAAAAAAAAAGAAGGCTCAAAATAAAAGCTTGGAATAGAGATGCCTAAGGGAAGAAAGGGGAAGACCATGATACAGACTTTGAGATTTTACTACAAGCCTGACACCTTGACCAGTTGCCTGGCTAAATGCATTTCAGGGCAGTGGATTATACGTTCTGAGAGAGGAAGGAAGTCTTTACAGTTCTTTGCCTTCCACCTGTAGAAAGTCTTAACTGGCACCATGTTCATTCACAGCAGGCATTCAGATTTTTCTAGAAGCCCCTCTGCCTCACCCTGCCCTGCCCGTGGGGTTGGGGTGCTGCATGGGAGTCTAACACTGTTCACGCTCTCCTGCTGGAGGGACGCCAAGCCAGTCAGGCCTGTGGCCATGGCCCCTCCGTCAACAGGTGCAATAAGCCTACAAAGCTTCATGGCTGGGAGCATGCTAGGGTGAGGACAAGCTGATGTGCTGGCAGAGAGGCTTTAACAAATGTGTCGGTTAGGAGCTATCCTGCTTACAACCTCCGTAGAGCAAGAAAAAACAGAGCTTCTCACTCACTCCAAGTACAGAAATCTTGTGAATGAGGCAGAGTTTCTGCCCTGCAACCAGTGATTCTCCTTCCCTGGAGGTTGCCCAGAGCAGAAGAGAGGCCAGAAGTCCAGTAAGCCAGAGGGTGGGGAGATCACAGTCACCACTTATATGGGAATCTGATGCTTCCATTTTACTCTGGCACAAACAAGAGAACAAGGCAGGGGAAGAAGGAGGGATCAGAAAAATCACGGTCAGAACTCCAAACCAGATATTCTGTGGGTTCACGGAAAGCCTGTAGCTCTGCTATTCTTGCTGGTGGTACTAGAAGCTCTCAGGGCTTGGGCAATTTGAACACAGGCCCTAAGAGATTCCATGCATCCTCATTCCTCATGGCAGAAGGAGGATCCTGGGATTACACATTTGGAGCATGTGTATTCTCTAGAGTGAACAGATAAAATCTAGCTTATTATGGCACAGAAATTTTAGGATTCAAGAAAAGTGTTCTTTGTCTTAAATAAAAATTGTTGACAGATTTGAAATTCGTGGCTACAGATAAACATAGGACAGAAAGGTCAAAGGCAATTTTAGAAATCCAAGAATCGAAATATCAAATTTAATTCCTTTAAAATGTCTCATGCTTTTCTTACTCAGAGTTCCTCCCAGTTGAAACTTGAACATTTGCTGACAAAATATGAACCCTGGCTAATCTAGATTGAACAATTATATACATAATATCAAATGTTAATAAAGCTGGAATAGTACTCCTTCAAGATGTCCTATATCATTGCACCAAAAACCTTTGGGTAAGTTATTATGTACATTTTGGTACATAAAACTATTATAAACATTATTATCTTCAAATAATTTCCAATTGTTTCATGGCTCTCAACTCTATTACCACTTCAGTAATACTATGAGTACGAAATTCCAAAAAGCTTTCTTATTGCAAACACCTAGCTATGTTTCTTAATACTTACTAATAATCTTTGAAATTCATGTGTAGGGTCACACCCACCCACAACAGAAGTGAAAGAAACCTACCGGGGCCAAAAAGTAAAGAGTGAAATAAACTAGGGTGATGTATGTGTAATAGAGACATGGGCTACGCTGAAGGAATCTGCCAGTACAAGGAGCTTTGAAACCTGGGTTGTAGTAGCCATGAGGGAGAATGACAGACAGAAACTTTGGCTCACATAAAGTGTATAGAAAGAACCGAGATCTCCAAATACCCTGTAGTTATGAAGGGTTATAGCTACAGTAAAAAAGGGGCTAAAAAAAAAAAATCTGTTCCTTGGAAAAAGAAGCTGGCAAGGAAATATGTCTAAGTTCTTGGCTTGAGGTGGGAAAAATTTTTCTGGAAATTAGCAGCCATATGACTACCCATGTACAGAAAAAGGATTCAAATTAATATCACTCTCATAGTCTAGGGAAATGCAATTCAGTAAATTAAATTAAAATATTTTGGGGTCAGTGATGTTCCAGGATACTTGGAAAGAGATAACACAAATTCCTGCTAAAAGAATGCATCTCAGCCTAGGCGTTTCAGAATTTGTGTTTATAAAAACAGCCAAACATGAGGTCCTAGTCACATTGGTCAAGAAGAAAAAAGATATAAATATTATCAGAAACAACAGAAAGCAGAGCTAGACACCCCTCTGTTTGATATTGGAATTATTAAGCACTAAGAAAAAGTGTGATTAAAGTGTTTTCAGAAATATAGAAATTGGAAACATCAGTGTAGAACATGGTACTCTCAGACATGACCAGTCAGATTTGAGAAAAAATAAAAAAGGACTCCTAGAAATAAAAAAAAAAATGTGATCTTCAACACATACATCTAAACAGAAGATTAGATAAAGCTAAAGAGATAATAAGTGAACTGGGAGATAGAGCACAAGATATTGAAACAAATGTAGGAGAGACAAAGAGATGAAAAATATAAAAGAAAAAGAGAATGAGAAGCTCCAACTTATGCCTATTTGAATTTAAACCAGCCAAAGATTAAAGATAATGAAAAAGATGCAATATTAGAAAGTAAAATAGTTGAAAAATGTCTAAAATTGATGAAACACACAAGATGCAAACAATTAGATGTACGAATTAAGAAAAAACCACTTCTAAAAACATTGTAATATAACCACATAACATTAAAGATGAAGAAGAAACCTTAACAGCAGTCAGAGAAAAACAAGAGTTGACCTACAATAAAACAAAAATTAAATTGATAGCAGACCTCAACAGAAACAATATAAAGCAAACATTGGTTTATAATAACTTCAAAGGGATGAAAGAAAATAACCGCCCTCTGCAAATTATATATGGTGATAAACAAATACTCAAAAACAGAGGTAGAATAAAAGGTATACAGCTTGGGAAAGAAAAAATAATACTGTTTGTTCATAGATGATATGATTATCTATGTAGAAAATCTTAAAGAGTAGACAAGAAATGTTCTAGAACTAATAAGTGATTATAGTAAGGTTGTAGGATATGTGGCTAACATACAAAAAATCAATCACTTTTCTATACACTAGCAATAAATAAGAGAAATTTGAAATTAAAAATGTATTACCATTTACAGTGGTTCTTGCCAAAATAAAATATTTAGGTAAAAATCTAACAAAATACATATAATATCTATATCAAAAAACCCCACAAAACTCAGATGAAATAAAGAAATAAAAAGTGAGATGTCCCATGTTTATGGTTAGCAAGATTCAATATTGTCAAGATGTCAAGTGTTTCCAACTTGATTTATAGATTCCCAGCCAAAATCTCAGCAAGTTATCTTATGACTATCAATAAATGGATTCTAAACATTATATGGAGAGGCAAAATACCCTAAAAGCCAACTCAGTATTGAAAGAGAAGAACAAAGTCAGAGAATTAAATTTACCTAACTTCAAGGTTTACTAGAAGTCTACAGTAATCAAGACAGTGTGGTATTGGCAAAAGAATAAACAAATAGATCAATGGAACAGAATAGAAAACTCAGAAATAGACTCACGTAAATATAGTCAACTGGTCTTTGACAAAGGAACAAAGGCAATACAATGGAGAAAAGAGAGTCTTTTCAACAAATGGTGTTGGAACAGCTGGACATCTACATGCAGAAAAAAAGTCTAGACACAAACCTTACGCCCTTCACAAAAATTAATTAAACATGTATCAGAGACCTGAATATCAAAGGCAAAACTATAGAACTTTTAGAAGATAACGTAGGAGAAAATCTAGATAAACTTGAGAATGGTGAAGACTTTTTAGATACAACATCAAAAACATAGTCCCTTAAAATGAATGATTCACATCTTGTCTGACAACATTCGTGAAGCATCTGACTGGAAACTAAACCTTGGACAACACTGCTTTAGAGTAACTACATGCCCCTTGACTGTACCTGCCAGCAGAAACAGCCAAGGTATGCTGTCTACCTCACTTCTGTACTGCAACTCTGATTAGTGGTGCTTCTGTTTGGTGGAAACTAAATCATATCCAGAACATTAGCTGCAAGAGTCTGGAAAACATTTTAGCATTCTAGCCCTTGTACATTAAAAAATTTTGCAATAGAGGCTGAACATCATTCTTCCATGTCTACCACAGAGGTGACCAGAGTTAAAGTGTCCCAAGGTCCTTGTATTGCTCAGAAACAAAGTAGAACTAGTGAATAGTTTTACATTTTAATTTAAATGTATATATTAACATTTTAAGGCCAACTATTAAAAGTAGCAAAGTACATATCTTCTATAAACATATGTGAAAAAAATGAAAAAAAATCACTCCTAAAAATGTTTAGAAAGAAGAAATAAAAGAAACATAATAAAGGGAAGAAAATAGTTCAAACTAAACGGTAGGAAAAAACTTTAGTAATTTACTTTAAATATACAAAATCTAAATCCAGGTGTAAAAGACAGAACTTAACATATTGTGTTAAATTTTTTAAAAAGAAACTTCTGGTTTTTATTTTCACTAGAAGTAAATCTAAAATATAAGTTCACAGGAAGACTGAATGTAAAAGCAGAGCTTATTGCCAAGAAAATGGATCAAGAAATTGTGGTATAATCAGGTAACATGGTATTGGGTATTGTACAGCAGTGAAAATAATTAAGTATAGAAAACAGTGTAGGTGATTCTCAGTAACATGAAATTGAGTGAAAAAGCAACCCCCTCAAAACAACATAGAACATTATATATATAATATATATAGATTTATATATATATATTTTGAGACAGAGTCTTGCTCTGTTGCCCAGGCTGGAGTGCAATGGTGTGATCTTGGCTCACTGCAACCTCCACCTGCCAGGCTCAAGCAATTCTCCTGCCTCAGCCTCCTGAGTAGCTAGGACTACAGGTGTTCACCACCATGCCTGGCTAATTTTTGTACTTTTAGTAGAGATGGGGTTTCACCATGTTGACCAGGCTGGTCTCGAACTCCTGACCTCATGATCCACCTGCCTCAGCCTCCCAAAGTGCTGGGATTACAATCACCACGTCTGGCCTCAATATAAAGGTATTTTTTATGAAACTAAAAAATATATATTGTTTGGGCACACAAATATATGAAGTGAACTTAAAAGTTGATTAAAAAAAAAAAACCAAACAAATATATAAAGTGAACCTGAAAGCAAAACAAATACAAACACACCAAAGAAATGATAAACACAAAATTTAGGACAACTACTGCCTCTGAAGGGGAACCAGAAGTGTGACATATAGAAGGAGCTCACAAATAAATTATTGGCAATGTTCTATGTATTGGGAGTTGGTTCATGGGAGTGTATAATATAAACATACAAATGAACAAATAGACAAACAAATGGAATAAAGTATGGTCATGGATAGATAAATAAATGCAGTGCATACTGCACCAAGGACTTTGATTAATCCAACTCTATACAATTGGCCTTCATTTAAAAAAAATATTAAATACATTTGGGTAAAATTTAATGACATCTGGTATAGTTTGTTGATAAAATTCCTGGTATCTTCATGGCAAAGGCGTTAGTAGGCATTATAACAATAGGTTAAATCCACCAGGAAAGTATTATAATTCTTAACCTCTATCCACCCAATAATACAGCTTGAGAGAATACAAGGAAACATTTGACACAATTATAAGGAGAGATTAATTACTAGCAAAATGGAAGAATTTTAATATATTGGTTGAATAAGTAGGCAAAAACTTACTAAAGGATGTAAGTTTCAGTAGCACAATTAACATGTTTGGCATGATGGAAATAATGTAGAACCCTGCAACCAGCAAATTTTGAATGAATCTTCTTTTAAAAGGCACATTGAGTATGTATAAAGACTGACCACATACTAAGCCCTTAAAGCAAGTCTCAATCAGTGTCAAAGTATTTGTATTATAGAAATCATATTATCGAATTCTAGTATAATTAAGTAAAATATTTAAAAAAACACAAGAAGTTTACTGCAAAAAAGTCCAAATGTGGAATTTTAATGGGAGACGATTCTAATAATTAACTTGTCCATGCTATGGTTTGCATTATCCCCTCCAAAACTCATGAAATTTGATTACCATTGCAGTGGTGTTGGGAGGCGGGACATTTAAGAGATGATCGGGGCATACAGACTCTACTCTCATGGGTGGGATTAATGCCATTATAAAAGGGTGAGTTTGGCGCCTTTTGCCTCTTTGCCCTTCCACCATGTGATAAAGCAGCAAGAAGATACTTGTTAACTACTGGTGCTTTGATCTTGGACTTTCCAGTCTCCAGAATTGTGAGAAAATAAATTTCTCTTCTTCGTAAGTTACCCAATTTCAGGTATTCGTTATAGCACCAGCAAACAAACTAAAACAATCCACGAAAGCATTCAGGGTGAAGTTACAAAAATTTTTAAACTTAGCAATTAAAATACTTCATATACAAATCTGTAGGAATCAGTTAAAGTGATCATCAAAAAGAAACTTAGAAGTTACAAAAATTTTTAAACTTAGCAATTAAAATACTTCATATACAAATCTGTAGGAATCAGTTAAAGTGATCACCAAAAGGAAACTTAGAGGTAAAAATGCTTAATATTAGAAAATTGTTGTTACGATAACTCGAGAATTAGAGGAGTCACAATATATCAAACCCAGGATGTCAAAGGAAGGCAGTAATAAAGACTTGAGAAGAAATTAATGAGATAGGAAATGATATTCAGGATTAATAAATGCCAAAGCTGATTCTTTGACAGAGGAAAAAAGAGAAGTCACAAATAAATTAGGCATGAAAAGAGGACATAACAATTGAGACGGCAAAGATTTTAAAATACGAGAGATTTCTCTGACAATATTTATGCCAATAAATTCCAAAATCCTTAATATAATTGACTTTTAAAGAAAAATGTAAGTATGAAACAGAGTCAAAAGCAAACCTTAATATTCCTATAGCCATTTGAAACATTTAAACAACAGTTAAAATTTTTCCTAATAACAAAAAATTTGGTTTAGAAGATTTTGTCAGAAAGATTTATCAAACATTCAGATAAATGTTGATTCTAGTCTTACACAAACCAATCTACACAATTCAACATCCTTTGCTGTAGATGTGGTCTTGTGACTTTGTTTTTGCCATTGAAATGTGGGTGGTTGTAATGTACAATGCCACTTCCAGGCCTGGACTTTAGAAACTTCCCATGTTATCTTCTACACGGTCTCTCTTGCCTTTTCTGAGAGCTGGATGCAGAGTAAGTGGCAGAGTACTTCCAGGACTTAGTGGATGGTACAGACATAAAAAGGAGTGTGTCCCAGAATGACCATATAGAACGATGTCCTTAAACGAAGAACTGATTAACTTTTGCATCAGTGAGAGATAAACTTTTATGAGATTAAGCTACTAAGGTTTGAGGTTTCTATATTACAGAAGTTAATATTAGTTATTCTAGCTTGTGCAATACCCAAACTAGACAAATATAAGAAAAGAAAATTGCATGCCAATTTCATTGAAGATCATAAGTGCAAAAAAATGAAATAAAATAAAGGCAACCAGTTCTCTTACATTTTATTTAATTCACTAGTTCAGGTCTCCTGAGTTTATATAGACACTTTAAGTACAGTATTATCTAAATCTATTTGGTGTATTTCAAATAGATAGAAGTTTAGATAGAGAATATGTAAAAATCTATGATAATTCACAAATAATCAGAATTAACCAAGACTTCAATAAAACTATTGGCTATAAGATAAAAGTTAATTGCACTGTCATCAACAGCAAACATCTAGGAATATACATATACAGATATATATATATACACACACACAGACACACACACACACGTTATTTATAATATAATATAATGTACCCAGAATACAGAAAATAACAAAAAGTGCATGGCTTTGGTAGTTGAATTATTATTCAGTAAATATTCACTCTCTTCTCCTTGCCCATGGGAGAAACATACAAGAAACATACACTTTCTTGTATGTTTGTTTTGGGCTTGGCCATGTAACTTACATGTTTTGAGTAGAGGCTTTAAAGAGGCATTGAAAGTTTTCAACAGTTCTCTTGTTCTCCTACATTCTTCCATGAGAACAGCATGCCTCAAATAGGAAATACTCCTTTAACTTGGATTCGCAAATGAGAAGATACATGAAATAACCTAAACTCAACCCAAAACCTACACCTGAGCTGACCTCAAAACATGAGAGAGAAATAAATGTTGGTGTAAACCACCAAGATATCAGGGTTGTTTGTTATACAGTATTATTACTGCAAACACTGACTAACAGATGACTTTACAAGGAAAAATGTAAACATTTTTCAACAACACAGTATTAGGGCTGTATAATTCCTATGTTAGCTCCAGGAATGATTCTGCCAACCCTGCTTGGATTACATACACACCAATCATTGTGTCTAGAGAAAGGAAATAATCATGTTTGGTAAAGTTAGTGTTCTGGGGTAAACTCCTACCCAAACCAAATAAAATTTGGGAAAATTTGCCAGAAGACAAGAGAAAAATGAGATTAGAAAACATGTGGGGCAGACAAAACTCTAGCTATCAGAAACCACTTACATCATTGAATTTTTCTCTATCAAATAATTTATTGGGGCCTAGTAAACTTCAAAATAATAATAAGCATTTAAACAAATGATGTTTTTTTCTCAGAGAGCCTATGGGAGTTTTCTTATCTTTCAGCACTTTCTTCTATTTTACTTAGCAAAAAGTTAATGAAGGAGATGAGATTTCAAGATTACAAAAAAGAGAAAGAGAACTACATGATGTAATATATCATCTCTTTTGAAATTTGATACTATGGAATGTGGTGGCTTCTATTTTGTCAGTGCTTTTCAATTAATTATGTTTAGATTACAAGTACTCACTAGATAGACTTGATGCATTTCCTCATGAATTTACAAATATAATCAAATTGTTAAGCAAAAGTGTGCTTCTAATGTGGCTAATAAATAAAGCTTTATTATAAAAATGAAGGAAGCAGGCCGGGCACAGTGGCTCATACCTGTAATCCCAGCACTTTGAGAGGCCGAGGCGAGTTAGTCACTTGAGGCCAGGAGTTTGAGACCAACCTGGCCAACATAGTGAAACCTCATCTCTACTAAAAATACAAAAATTAGCTGGGTGTGGTGGTGGGCGCCTGTAATCCTAGCTACTTGGGAAGCTGAGGAAGGAGAATCACTTGAACCTAGGAGGTAGAGGTTGCAGTGAGCCGAGATCATGCCATTGCCCTCCAGCCTGAATGACAAGAGCGAAACTCTGTCTTAAAAAAGAAAAAAAAAAAAAAAAAAAGAAGGAAGCAAATTTACTGTTTGACTGCCTTTGAACTGGTGTCCAAGAAGATGTAAAACAGGAGGAATACATAGAATGTTACCATATGTAACTTCTTCAGGTTAGCCAAGAAAAGTTATGATTATATTTTTATGAAACGCAAAAGGAAAAACATGAAATTATACTTGAAGACATGGGACATGTAGGGACTTGATTTTGTCCAGAAGGACCCTGACTAATATACTCTGTAGGTCAAGATTACAGTCCTATTCTTGGTAGTGTCCAAAAACCAGCCGATATGGTGGCAAGACAGGTTAAGGGACCAGCATTATCTTACTTAGTACTTTGGTTCTAAGCAGTGTGTTATTCCAAGTCTGAGATTTCTAATGGATGTATTACAATAGCTTACAAATTTGCCACAGGAAATCGTTATTGTTGTTGCTTTTATTTTTATCTGTTTTGTTGCAAAATAAAATAAAGAGACAGCAAATCACATACATGATAAACATTCATCTTAAGTTACAAAACAAACACCTTTTTAAGCACTCACAAAGGTCAAAAAAGTAGAGTTTTGCCAGTCACCCCAAAAGCCTCGTGGTCATGCTACAGAGATAAAACTGATTCTTTACCCACAATTTGGCCTGGATATTGAGAGTAATGTTGGGTATGAAACACATAAAGAGGGTATGAAAAGATGTATTACTCATATCATGAGGCTTTCTGGGAAGAGCAAGGCAGGTTTCCTAGCAGGTCTGAAAATGGCATGTATGGTTACAACTTCCTGCTGGTGGCAAAGGAAGAGCTTGTGGGCTCTCTTATTGGCGTGTCCAGATGTGGGGCAGAATGGGGAGCAGGGGCTGGGGGACTTGAAAGTTGTCAGCAGGCAAACATCAAAAATAGAGTCGGTTTGTTTATTTAATTAATTAATTAATTAATTAATTTTTGAGACGAGATTTGCTCTTGTTGCCCAGGCTGGAGCGCAATGGCGCAATCTCGGCTCACCACAACTTCCGCCTCCCGGGTTCAAGCGATTCTCCTGCCTCAGCTTCCCGAGTAGCTGGGATTACAGGCACATACCACCACACTTGGCTAATTTTGTATTTTTAGTAGAGACGGGGTTTCTCCATGTTGGTCCGGCTGGTGTCAAACTCCCGACCTCAGGTGAGCTGCCCCCCTCGGCCTCTCCAAGTGCTGGGACTACAGGCTGTGAGCCCCCGCGCCCCACCGAGCCTCTTTGTTAGACCTCTCCGTGTATTCTTTTTCAAAGACAGCTCCTTCCTTACCGCCCAAAAGTAAATCACATTCTTGCATTTTTTTTGAAATTTTTTTTATCATGTGAGTATGCATTCCTAAACATTATCGTGTAGACTCACCCATTTAAAAAAAATTTCATGTGTATTTTAAATCTTTTTAAATCTACACTTTCTCCCTCTCTTTCTTTTCTTTCAATATTTCTGTGAAGGAACTGGAGTATTTGACTTCTACAGTTTTCCACAGTCAGGATTTTGTGACTGTGTATTTATGGTTTCATACAACATGTTTCTCTATTCTCCGCTTTTCCTGCAAACTGGCAACTGGATCCTGAGGACTGATCAGACTCGAGTCCGTCTCTTTTGTACCATTTGAGGGAGATAGGTTAAATCTGTGACAGAGGCTTGGAAGGATTCAGCAAATGCAGCATGAAGCAACAAGTTATGAGAGGTAGTGTCATGATAAAAAGAACACTTGAAATTGTCATGTTCTCAAGCCTTTCCATCACCCCCGGGTCCCTTCTGCCATCTCCTGCATAGATTTTGAGATCGTGCAGGTCTTATTACTGTCAGCTTGTATTGTGTCATCCGATTGCATTTTGTGGCTTTGGGGATGCCTTGTTGCATAGTTGTGTTGTATCTCTAGCTGCTCTGTTTTTATGTGAGTATTCAGAGAGATTTAAAACCTTTGTAGCCACTGCCATCCTCTTTCTAGAATTTCCCCCAAGATATTGTTTTCAATAGACTCTTGATGTTAAAAACCCTAAGACCAATTTTTAAAAACATCTAAAAATGTACAATGTTGGAATTATAATGAATAATATTTGTCCAGCTTCCCCTGAAAACTTCCTGAATTCAGTAGTTTGAAAAAAATCATTCAGAATATTTATACAATCAATATTTAACACCTTCCCTAACATTTTGTATTTTATTGCTTGCCATTTTTATATAGCACACAAAATGTGATATGTCTTTCCACTAAGTTGCAAATACATTTCCTCATGTCCCCTTCTTCTTCCAGTTTACTGCATTATGCTTTATAATGCTCATTTTCTGAATGCGTGCTGATTTGAAGAAGGGCTGAGTAACACTTCTCAAAGGGACCCTCAGTGTTTATCAGAGGAATAGGCTCACAGTCCTAGTTTTGGTAAGGGAAATAATACAGTTCTATTTTGTGTTGAGTGGACTGTCAATATGATGAAAAAGAAATACTAAATGCACCCTTGGTTAGGTAATGGTGGAAGGGTGGAGCATTTGTAAACCTTCCATATTATATACCTGATCTCACAGACCTAGAATATATGAGACACACTGAGGATGCTATTGTGTTTGTAGATTTGTAGAGGCTCAGAGACCTTGAAGTGCTGATAAAACTTCACTTTGCTTCATTTCCTTTGATTTTGCTTCTCTTCTTTTGAAAATAAAAAAGCCAATGAAGCCGCAAAATACAAACAACTAAGCTTTCAACGAAAGACGTAATTTAATGATCTTTCCAACTTGGCAGGCAGAATAAAGGCTTTCAAATAAACAAAGATCCTGCAAAAATATTTGCTTGTCAATAGCATCCTTGGTCAGGATCTGAGGAGTTGAAAAATAAGCACTGGAATATTTTGAGTGCCCTGGGATCCAGTGGTATCTTTTGAACATGTATATAATGACTTGCTTTCAGAGGCAAGGGGCATTGGGTGATGTGTTTGTTTCCTAGGGGCCATAACAAAAGTACCACAAACTGTGTAGCTTACTATAACAGAAATTAATTTTCTCACAGCTCTAGAGGCTGGAGGTCCAAAATCAATGTGTTGGCAGAATTGGTTTCTTCTGGAGGCTCTGAGGAAGACTCTGGTCTAAACCGCTCTCCTAGTTTCTGCTGGTTACCAGCAGTCCTTGGTATTCCTTGGAGCGTAGCTGCATCACTCTCATATCTGACTGTGTTGCCATGTAGCCTTCTTTCTGCACGGTCTTTCTGTATGTCATCTCCTCTTCTTATAAACGCAGTAATCATTGAATTTGGGGCCCATCTAATGCAGTATGCCTTCAACATTAATTTCATTTGCAAAGAACCTATTTCCAAATAGATTGAATTCTGAGGTTCCAGGTGGTCATGTATTTTGGGGAGGTACTAATCAATCCCCTTTAGATAACTTCCACATTCTAACCAGATTCTGAAATTTTTAGCCTTTGCAAAAATCTACCAGTGGTGGTTGTGTCTTTATTATGACAAAACGAATCGTGTTTAGCCTTTTTCATATCTTATCCTTGCCTTAATTTTACTTTTATTTGTTACATTTGAAGGTTGTATTTTTTTTTCTGTTCATCTGCTTTCTATATATTTCTGTCCCCCTTAAGGAATTAAAAATAGATCTCCTAATCAGAATTCTGAATGACACATTAATGAAAATGTACAGGTTCCTGTTCTCATAGATCCACTGTTTAACACTATTTTTGCCTTCCTACCTCCATAGAAAGCCTGCCAGTGGCAACAATTTTCATGGTACTAAGAAAAATGTTGAAACTGGCAAATCTTAAGTGCTGGAAAAAAAAAAAAATCAACATTGGCCTTTTGGAACAGAATTTTATATATAAGTATTCTGACCTGGGAAAATTTCAAGAGATACTATATTGGTCTATTCCTTTTTATACAAGGTATCATTTTATTAGGAATTCATTTTTACAATTTTTCCCCAAAGCCAAAGATACTCCAAAGTATTAAACGATTGTAATCTAGGACCTTAGTTCCTGCCACCTGACAGCATACTCAAAAAATATCCACAAATTATTTGTGTTGAAAATGGCCACTCAACCTCTTCAATGAAATTGTTAAACCCAACTTAGCTTTATGCTCCAGTCCTCTAAGGATGGCCCTTGTGTTTTTGTTTGTTTGTTTGCTTGTTTTGTTCCCTTTTCTAAATTACTAGAGTTAACTTTTGAGTACTGTCGGGAAGAAGATGGGGCAGGAAATTAGAAGACCCAGGGCTTTAGATAAAGAAGGAAATCTGTATGTGTGTGAGAGAAAGTCAGCAAGACTATGAGAATCTACGTAACTGTGAATGTTCACTCTGTTTCACATGCTCTACTTTCCACAGACCTCCCTGTTCCACAGAACTTGGTTTTGGTGTGTTCACAAATCCCTAATTAGGAGGTAAGCCTCTATCAGTTAGGATTGGGCTCAACTGAATGTAACAGAAGAAATGGTGATTATTTAAATAAGGCAGGAGTTTATATAGCTCTCTCTTAAGGGAATTTGCAGGAGGCAGCTCAGTGCTGCTATGTCAGCAACATGATGTTGCCAGGGACCCCACTTCTTTCTGTCTCTACCAGAGTTTGTTCATGACTGAGCTCTGGTAGAGCTCCTTTCTGGTTAGGAGACTTTCTGGGAACACCACTCAAACATGCTTCCGCCTCATTGACGGGAGCTTGGTCACATTGTCACACCATGGTATGAGCCTTGGAAATGTAGTCTAAGTTGGGTAGCAACTTAGTTAAGGAGGTTGAGCAGTTAAGGGGGTTGCATGATAAAATAATATATACCCAGGGTTTAGAGAGCAAGATGGCCGAATAGGAACAGCTCCAGTCTCCAGCTGCCAGCACGAGCGACACAGAAGACAGGTGATTTCTGCATTATCAACTGAGGTACTGGGTTCATCTCACTAGGGAATGCCGGACAATCGGTGCTGGTCAGCTGTTGCAGCCTGACCAGACCAGCGAGAGCTGAAGCAAGGGGAGGCATCACCTCACCTGGGAAGCGCAAGGGGGAAGGGAATCCCTTTTCCTAGCCAGGGGAACTGAGACACACAACACCTGGAAAATTGGGTAACTCCCACCCCAATACTGCGCTTTAAGCAAACAGGCACACCAGGAGATTATATCCCACACCTGGCCAGGAGGGTTCCACACCTACGCAGCCTTCCTCATTGCTAGCACAGCAGTCTGTGATCTAACCACAAGGCAGCAATGAGGCTGGGGGAGGGGTGCCCGCCATTGCTGAGGCTTAAGTAGGTAAACAAAGCCCTGGGAAGATCGAACTGGGTGGAGCTCACAGCAGTGCAAGGAGACCTGCCAGTGTCTGTAGACTCCACCTCTGGGGACAGGGCACAGCTAAAGGACAACAACAACAACAACAACAACAACAACAAAAAGCAGCAGAAACCTCTGCAGATGCAAGCGACTCTGTATGACAGCTTTGAAGAGAGCAGTGGATCTCCCAACACGGAGGTTGAGATCTGAGAACGGACAGACTGCCTGCTCAAGTGGGTCCCTGACCCCTGAGTAGCCTAACTGGGAGACATTCTCCACTAGGGGCAGACCGACACCCCACATCTCACACGGTGGAGTACACCCCTGAGAGGAAGCTTCCAAAGCAAGGATCAGACAGGTACACTCGCTGTTCAGCCGTATTCTATCTTCTGCAGCCTCTGCTGCTGACACCCAGGCAAACAGGGTCTGGAGTCGACCTCAAGCAATCTCCAACAGACCTACAGCTGAGGGTTCTGACTGTTAGAAGGAAAACTAACAAACAGGAAGGACACCCACACCAAAACCCCATCAGTACATCACCATCATCAAAGACCAGAGGCAGATAAAACCACAAAGATGGGGAAAAAGCAGGGCAGAAAAGCTGGAAATTCAAAAAATAAGAGCGCATCTCCCCCTCCAAAATAACGCAGCTCATCACCAGCAACAGATCAAACCTGGATGGAGAATAACTTTCACGAGATGAGAGAAGAAGGCTTCAGTCCATCAAACTTCTCAGAGCTAAAGGAGGAATTACGTACCCAGCGCAAAGAAACTAAAAACCTTGAAAAAAGAGTGGAAGAATTGATAACCAGAATAATTAATGCAGAGAAGGCCATAAACGAATGGGCAGAGATGAAAATCATGACACGAGAAATACGTGACAAATGCACAAGCTTCAGTAACCGACTCGATCAACTGGAAGAAAGAGTATCAGCGATTGAGGATCAAATGAATGAAATGAAGCGAGAAGAGAAATCGAAAGAAAAAAGAAGAAAAAGAAATGAACAAAGCCTGCAAGAAGTATGGAATTATGTAAAAAGACCAAATCTACGTCTGATTGGGGTGCCTGAAAGTGAGGGGGAAAATCGAACGAAGTTGGAAAACACTCTTCAGGATATCATCCAGGAGTACTTCCCCAACCTAGTAGGGCAGGCCAACATTCAAATTCAGGAAATACAGAGAACGCCACAAAGACACTCCTTGAGAAGAGCAACTCCAAGACACGTAATTGCCAGATTCACCAAAGTTGAAATGAAGGAAAAAATCTTAAGGGCAGCCAGAGAGAAAGGTCGGGTTACCCACAAAGGGAAGTCCATCAGACTAACAGCAGATCTCTCGGCAGAAACTCTACAAGCCAGAAGAGAGTGGGGGCCAATATTCAACATTCTTAAAGAAAAGAATTTTAAACCCAGAATTTCATATCCAGCCAAACTAAGTTTCATAAGTGAAGGAGAAATAAAATCCTTTACAGATAAGTAAATGCTTAGAGATTTTGTCACCACCAGGCCTGCCTTACAAGAGGCCCTGAAGGAAGCACTAAACATGGAAAGGAACAACCGGTACCAGCCGTTGCAAAAACATGCCAAAATGTAAAGACCATCGAGGCTAGGAAGAAACTGCATCAACTAACGAGCAAAATAACCAGTTATCATAATGGCAGGATCAAGTTCACACATAACAATCTTAACCTTAAATGTAAATGGACTAAATGCTCCAATTAAAAGACACAGACTGGCAAACTGGATAAAGAGTCAAGACCCATCAGTCTGCTGTATTCAGGAGAAACATCTCACATGCAGAGACTTACATAGGCTCAAAATAAAGGGATGGAGGAAGATCTACCAAGCAAATGGAGAATTAAAAAAGCAGGGGTTGCCATACTAGTCTCTGATAAAACAGACTTTAAACCATCAAAGATCAAAAGAGACAAAGAAGGCCATTACATAATGGTAAAGGGATCAATTCAACAGGAAGAGCTAACTATCCTAAATATATACGTACCTAATACAGGAGCACCCAGATTCATAAAGCAAGTCCTTAGAGACTTACAAAGAGACTTAGACTCCCATACAATAATAATGGGAGACTTCAACATCCCACTGTCAACATTAGACAGATCAACGAGACAGAAAGTTAACAAGGATATCCAGGAATTGAACTCATCTCTGCAGCAAGCAGACCTAATAGACATCTACAGAACTCTCCACCCCAAGTCAACAGAATATACATTCTTCTCAGCACCACGTCGCACTTATTCCAAAATTGACCACATAATTGGAAGTAAAGCACTCCTCAGCAAATGTACAAGAACAGAAATTATAACAAACTCTCTCTCAGACCACAGTGCAATCAAACTAGAACTCAGGACTAAGAAACTCAATCAAAACCGCTCAACTACATGGAAACTGAATAACCTGCTCCTGAATGACTACTGGGTACACAATGAAATGAAGGCAGAAATAAAGATGTTTTTTGAAACCAATGAGAACAAAGATACAACATACCAGAATCTCTGGGACACATTTAAAGCCGTGTGTAGAGGGAAATTTATAGCACTAAATGCCCACCAGAGAAAGCTGGAAAGATCTAAAATTGACACTCTAACATCACAATTAAAAGAACTGGAGAAGCAAGAGCAAACACATTCAAAAGCTAGCAGAAGGCAAGAAATAACTAAGATCAGAGCAGAACTGAAGGAGATAGAGACACAAAAAACCCTCCAAAAAATCAATGAATCCAGGAGTTGGTTTTTTGAAAAGATCAACAAAATTGATAGACCACTAGCAAGACTAATAAAGAAGAGAGAAGAATGAAATAGACTCAATAAAAAATGATAAAGGGGATATCACCACCGACTCCACAGAAATACAAACTACCATCAGAGAGTACTATAAACACCTCTACACAAATAAACTAGAAAATCTAGAAGAAATGGATAATTTCCTGGACACTTACACTCTCCCAAGACTAAACTAGGAAGAAGCTGAATCCCTGAATAGACCAATAGCAGGCTCTGAAATTGAGGCAATAATTAATAGCCTACCAACCAAAAAAAGTCCAGGACCAGATGGATTCACAGCCGAATTCTACCAGAGGTACAAGGAGGAGCTGGTACCATTATTTCTGAAACTATTCCAATCAATAGAAAAAGAGGGAATCCTCCCTAACTCATTTTATGAGGCCAAAATCATCCTGATACCAAAGCCTGGCAGAGACACAACAAAAAGAGAGAATTTTAGACCAATATCCCTGATGAACATCAATGCAAAAATCCTCAATAAAATACTGGCAAACCAGATCCAGCAGCACATCAAAAAGCTTATCCACCATGATCAAGTGGGCTTCATCCCTGGGATGCAAGGCTGGTTCAACATACGCAAATCAATAAACATAATCCAGCATATAAACAGAATCAAAGACAAAAACCACATGATTATCTCAATAGATGCAGAAAAGGCCTTTGACAAAATTCAACAGCCCTTCATGCTAAAAACTCTCAATAAATTCAGTATTGATGGAACGTATCTCAAAATAATAAGAGCTATTTATGAAAAACCCACAGCCAATATCATCCTGAATGGGCAAAAACTGGAAGCATTCCCTTTGAAAACTGGCACAAGACAGGGATGCCCTCTCCCACCACTCCTATTCAACATAGTGTTGGAAGTTCTGGCTAGGGCAATCAGGCAAGAGAAATAAATAAAGGATATTCAGTTAGGAAAAGAAGAAGTCAAATTGTCCCTGTTTGCAGATGACATGATTATATATTTAGAAAACCCCATTGTCTCAGCCCAAAATCTCCTTAAGCTGATAAGAAACTTCAGCAAAATCTCAGGATACAAAATTAACGTGCAAAAATCACAAGCATTCTTATACACCAAGAACAGACAAACAGAGAGCCAAATCATGAATGAACTTCCATTCACAATTGCTTCAAAGAGAATAAAATACCTAGGAATCCAACTTACAAGGGATGTAAAGGACCTCTTCAAGGAGAACTACAAACCACTGCTCAGTAAAATAAAAGAGGTCATAAACAAATGGAAGAACATACCATGCTCATGGATAGGAAGAATCAATATCATGGAAATGGCCATACTGCCCAAGGTAATTTATAGATTCAATGCCATCCCCATTAAGCTACCAATGACTTTCTTCACAGAATTGGAAAAAACTGCTTTACAGTTCATATGGAACCAAAAAAGAGCCTGCATCTCCAAGACAATCCTAAGTCAAAAGAACAAAGCTGGAGGCATCACACTACCTGACTTCAAACTATACTACAAGGCTACAGTAACCAAAACAGCATGGTACTGGTACCAAAACAGAGATATAGACCAATGGAATAGAACAGAGTCCTCAGAAATAATACCACATATCTACAGCCATCTGATCTTTGACAAACCTGACAAAAACAAGAAATGGGGAAAGGATTCCCTATTTAATAAATGGTGCTGGGAAAATTGGCTAGCCATAAGTAGAAAGCTGAAACTGGATCCCTTCCTTACTCCTTATACGAAAATTAATTCAAGATGGATTAGAGACTTAAATGTTAGACATAATACCGTAAAAACCCTAGAAGGAAATCTAGGTAATACCATTCAGGACATAGGCATGGGCAAGGACCTCATGTCTAAAACACCAAAAGCAATGGTAACAAAAGCCAAAATTGACAAATGAGATCTAATTAAACGAAAGAGCTTCTGTACAGCAAAAGAAACTACCATCAGAGTGAACAGGCAACCTACAGAATGGGAGAAAATTTTTGCAATCTACTCATCAGACAAAGGGCTAATATCCAGAACCTACAAAGAACTCAAACAAATTTACAAGAAAAAAACAAACAACCCCATCAAAAAGTGGGCAAAGGATATGTACAGACATTTCTCAAAAGAGGACATTCATACAGCCAACAGACACATGAAAAAATGCTCATTATCACTAGCCATCAGAGAAATGCAAATCAAAACCAAAATGAGATACCATCTCACACCAGTTACAATGGCAATCATTAAAAAGTCAGGAAACAACAGGTGCTGGAGAGGATGTGGAGAAACAGGAACACTTTTACACTGCTGGTGGGATTGTAAACTAGTTCAACCATTAGGGAAAACAGTATGGCGATTCCTCAAGGATCTAGAACTGGAAGTACCATATGACCCAGCCATCCCATTACTGGGCATATACCCAAAGGATTATAAATCATGCTGCTATAAAGACACATGCACATGTATGTTTATTGTGGCACTATTCACAATAGCAAAAACTTGGAATCAACCCAAATGTCCATCAGTGACAGACTGGATTAAGAAAATGTGGCACATAGACACCATGGAATACTATGCAGCCATAAAAAAGGATGAGTTTGTGTCCTTTGTAGGGACATGGATGCAGCTGGAAACCATCATTCTTAGCAAACTATCGCAAGAACAGAAAACCAAACACCTCATGTTCTCACTCATAGGTAGGAACTGAACAATGAGATCACTTGGACTCAGGAAGGGGAACATCATACACCAGGGCCTATCATGGGGAGGGGGGAGGGGGGAGGGATTGCATTGGGAGTTATACCTGATGTAAATGACGAGTTGATGGGTGCTGACAAGTTGATGGGTGCAGCACACCAACATGGCACAAGTATACATATGTAACAAACCTGCACATTATGCACGTGTACCCTAGAACTTAAAGTATAATAAAAAATATATATATATACCCAGTTAAATTTGATTTTCAGATAAATACTCTTTTGCATAAGTGTGCAATATTTGGGAAATACGTAGACTAAAAATTATTTGTTGCTTATCTGAAATTCAAATTTAACTAGGCATCCTGTATTTAATTCTTGGCACATACTTATACTAAAAATTGGTTTGTTGTTTTACAGAAAGTCAAATTTAATTTAGCAATCTGTATTTTTATTTGCTAAACATGGGAATCCTAGTTAGAAATCAGGGTTCTACTGCTAAAAAGAAAAGTGGAGGGTGAATGATACTGGCGGGTAGGCAAACAATGGTCTTTGATAGAGCTACTTAAAAGGACCTGAAGCAATTAAATGTTATCCAGTTTGTGAAATGAAAAAATGGACTTTGAGATAGGGACTAGGGAAACTGGGAATAACCAGACCTTCTGAGATCACCTTTACTACCGAATCTTTACTAATAAAGTGTATGAGTGGGAACATCCTGTAAAATACTTAGCCTCTCAAATCTGGTATTCATTAATGAAGCTGTAGAACTCTTTGCATGTTTCTGCATACACAATAGGAAGACACTGACCACACACACACACACACACACACACACACACACACAAAGACCTTTATAAGTCACCATCACAGTACTGTAAGTAAAAAGACACAAACTCTTGCTTATACTGGGTCAGAATTTCTGCTTTGAATCTGACACAGTGTGACCATGTTTCTTTCTGAATGATTCCTTTTTACCTGTCACAAATTTTGAATGTTAATGCTGACTTACCATTTATTTAATTTATTTAGTTTACTTTGGAATATGAAGGAAGCCCCCAGAGACTACTGTTTTTATTTTTGGCTTAGCCCGAGCCTCTCAAATACAGAAGCACCTTTCTGTCAGATCGTCAGGTCACCTCTGCATGGACCAGCCTTTGTTCCTGAACGGGCCTTTAGACATGTGACTCACAGCAGAAAAAGAACACTTTGACTTTCTATTTACATTTCATTTGGCGGAAAGCGGCAAGCTACACTTTGAAGGTAAAGCTACAGTATCCAAACTTCCCTGTCTTGACATCCTGACTCATCCATTGGGCACAAAAATCATACATAATGAAGATGCATTTAACGCACTTACTTGTTTGTCTGTCTCACATTTTTGCTCTTACATCTTCTTTCCAGAATATCCATGACTCTGACTTCAACAAGAAAATTTTGTAGCAAGTTTTCAAATTATAACATTTTTCTTGCAAAAGGTAAAGAACGACTGGCTTATTTGGGATTATTACTTTTCTTATCCCTTTGGATTTTGAAACTACTGGGTGATTCATAATTCATTTCTAGGCACGGATACTATTCTTCTGGTTGCCTCTAAGTCATGATAAGAAAAAAAATATCCGAGGGCAAAACAAGAAGCAACATATTTGTGGCTCAAGCTAGATGAATGGAAAAGAACAGAACACTCAGTGGATTAAATAGGATACTGCAAAGCAAGGCTTAGTGATTGAATGGTCGCCCAGTTTATATTAAAGGACTTATTTCCATTTACAAAACGATTCCCTTTGTATGGTTCCAGGATTAATGTACTGGGCATCTTCCCAGCTCTAAGCATTTATTTAAAAAAGCTTTCCATGTCAGGAAAATTCAGGTCCTGTAGTGATAAATTTAATGATGAGATGTATAACTTGAAGATCTGGTTAATTTCAGGTGTTGAACACCCTCCAACCATTTTTCACCAGAATGGGAGGGATTCATCCAGTGCCATAACTCAATTCCAGTTGTGTTATCACCTCCAATCAAATGAAAATGTCCTTGAAGCTGAGGATATGCATTCCTGAACGTGCTTACACTCAACATATGGCTCTATGAGGCAAAACTTTAAGATGAAAGCAAAGGAAATCAGACAGTTGCCCAGAAATTTCTGAATATTAGCAATATATCTGGATGAGTGACTGAATTTTTCACTTTTCATCCACCTCTGTGTATAACTACCCAAAGTGTTGAAATTTCTTGGTGGGTACTCTGACTTGGCAATAACAAGCAAAATAAGCTTCCTAACATCATGGCTTGCAGTACTGTGAATACTATTATTAACATGTATGCATTTTTAAACATTCCTGCTCCGGTGCTCTGGAGCACACTCCAGTACCATTACTTGCTTTCCATGCAAGCTCTGATATGGATCATAGCTGCCTCTCAGTCTTAGCACTGAACCTGACATATGGTTGGCACTCAATATGAGTCTGGTGAATAAAATGAAACAACTCACAATGCAGTGGCAACTTAACCACGATAGCTGTTGCACTCAGAAGAAATGTTTCAAAAGCTAAGCCAAGAAAGATTTTTTTTTTTTTAAATGCAGCTCTGAGGAAAAGCAGCTAATACAAATATGAAAAATAAAATATGAAGCCAATAAATCAACAATGGACTACCTTCACATACTTGGTTAATATCTCATTGAACTTGGGCTTGATTTGGAGGACAGTAGTGTAACTTCCACAAACACAAAGATTCACAAAGCAATTAAGAACCGTTCAAAGACCAACATTAATTAAAAAGACATTTCTTTACAATTTCATATAAAGAACATTAAAGGGGAGTCCACTCCTCAGTCCACAGCAATGTTGACATCTTTCCCTCCTCTCCATTTCCTTCACATATCCCAGCAGTCAGATCCTCTCTGTTATCTCCTTACCCCCAACTCCCAAAACAATACTTTTCTTCCTCCCCTACCCCTCAGGGCTTTCTACCCTCCTTTCTTTCCTCCACAGGATTTCTCTTAGCCCTTTATTATGTAGATAAACTTAGCTTCTCTCCACTATAAATTATCTATTCCCTTCAGGAAGGGTGTAGAGAAGAGGAATTGGTTAGAAATTGTGGAATCATCTTTGGGATGCTAGAGGAGTGGCCAAGTCTGTCTGCATTTCCAGATTAATCATTTTTGTCCCAGTGCAGTAATATTTTTGGTAAGCCATTCAACAAGAATCAGACTTTGGTATGTAAAGAAAATCAGATCCCATAAAGTGTGCAGTATTCATAAACACAATTACTTTTATAGCCATCAGGGACATTTCGAGGCACAGTAAAGCTCACTCTTATAGATGACTTATCTGGTGTAGTATGGTGACTAGGCAGATACATAGGATCATAAACTTTTTACTATGCAGAATTGGTAAAAGGTGTGTTGCAGAACATAGCATCCTTGAACTGAACAATTTTCAGACTAAAGTATGTCATGCTTTAGACAGCAGCACTTCACTAGTGGAGGGTCGATAAGCAGTCTAGCTTTATGACAACTGGAAGTACTCAGGCAGTAGCACTCAGGCAGGTGTTCAAAACTAAACTAGGTATTTCACATTGATTCTCTGGTAGCAGCACATGTAGAATGACCATTTCTAAGGAAGGTTCTCAAGGGAACTTTTACATCACTTAGTGGCATTGGTTTGACATATTGTTTTCTAAGATCTTTTCCAGCTCTGATTAAACAATTTCACAAAATTATCTTGACTATAAGTGGCAGAAATATATTGCTTATTAAGTACATATGATGTCTAGAAATTGATTGGTTAGTGTCCATATTGTGAAAACCTGATTAATTCCAGGAAGATAAAATAATACAATAAAGATAAACACATGAAAACCAGAACATTACATATTCTGACTGGGATTTCAAATATTGTTGATTGTATTTGAAGAGTTCTGAGGCTTTAAAAAACAGCAGCATATATGAGAGTTTAGCTGAAGTAATATTTCTAGTACAGTCTCTTCCTGACTCTTCTGATGCTGCCTTAAAAAAAATTTTTTTTTTTAATTAAAAATAGAGACAGGCAGAATTTTGCTGTGTTGCCCAGGCTGGTTGCGAACTATGGGGCTCAAGTGATCCTCCCATGTGGGCCTCCGAAAGTGCTGGGATTATAGGTGTGAGTCACCATGCATGGCTTTCTAATGCCTCCTTAATTGCATTCCCCACCCCCCATCACGGCCATCCTATCTCTGTAGAAATGGTTTCCATCTAACATATGTTTACTTTCAAGTTGCAAGTGCATCCTCATGAACACCAGAATCCTCTCGACCTTACTTTTTAATTCTAGCCACTGCTGCTGTGGGTGGTCTGTGCCCTGCAGGCTTTGCTCAGATCAGCACAGCTAGAACAGGTCAGCAGCACACTCCCCTTCCTCTCCCTCCGCCAGCTTTTTGTCTCTGCCCCAGTGAGATACCTCTTGCTTCCTCCCTTGGACTTTTCCATTCCACAAAAGTGTTGGACAATCACTCACATTTACTTTTAGAAATGTGAGGGCCATAATACTCGAGAGGCCATCTTCTGGCACTAGGAGGTGGGAGCCATTGTGGACATGCTTTCCTGTTTGCCCTCAGGTGACCAGAAGGCCCCAGTAGAATAAACCACCAGTTGCCTGTAGCAGAGGCCAACTCTACAACATGCTTTTGAAACGGTTTTCCCTCCTTTCATGTTTTACACTCCTGCCATGTACTCCTGTTCTGAAGGATCGTATTCCCAAATAAACTATGGGCACACGAGTGTGTCTCAATATTTGGGGATGCACAGGCCAAAACATGCATATGTCATACTGTTGGGAATCTTCTTATCACTTTGTAAGAAAGAGTTACATAAAAATTGTTCCTATGCTTCTTTGTTTTTTGATTACTAGAAACTTATGCCTTGGAGAGGGAACCTACAATTCATACTATCCAATAGGCAACCACTAGATGCACGCGTATAGTGAGCACCTAAAATGCAGCTAGTATGAACTGAGATGTACTGTAAGTACAAAATACATACCAGTATTCAAGACTTAATACAAAAAAGTGATAATTTTTATATAGGTTTCATGTTGAAATAATATTTTTCATATATTGGGTTAAATAAAATATATTATTAAAATGAATTTTGCCATTTTTAACACTTATAATGTGGCTATTAGACAATTTAGTATTACATGGGTGGCTCACATTATATCCTTATTGGCTGCTTCTACCATAGATGAAAAGAGACTTCAAAGACATATCAGTCAACTGCAAAGCACTTACTTTACTTGAAATAAAATTCATGTAAAAATTATAAGACAATGAGGAAAATGTGAAAACTGCCTGGATATTTGATGTGAGGAATTACTGTTAACTCATGTTTTAACTGTGATAATGGTCTCAGGTTTGCTTTTTTTTTTAAAGGTTTATTATCTTTTAGAGATACACACCAAAATATCTAAGAATGAAATGATGTACTGTTATAGTTTGCTTCAAAAGAAAGTTGGTAAGCATATAAATGAAATAAAAGTGGCTTTTAGTTGATAACTGGTGAAGTTAGATAATGGTATGGCGAGTTTATTTTCTTATTGTCTCTACCTTTGTATGTATTTGAAATTTTCTACAAGAAGAAATAATTTATCAAAAGAAATAAACTTTTGCCAATGGCTAGTGATAAAAAGACACTGGCCTATGGGCTGTGTGTGCAATTATATATATATATATATATCTCACTGTATATTCCACTTCCCAGAATTCTTTCCTTCTCGGCCTCTTAGCAAGAGGATGATACTTGCAATTGTATTATGGTGGGTGTGCACAAAACCCTAGGTAGGACTTCTCATTGCCTGGAGGAGTTAACCTGGTTATGTGAATAACTTTATGTGCGTTCAATTTCAAAATGATCTCTGTGCCAACCAGAGAAGGATATTTTAGGAGCTCCTTCTATATTATTATTGTATAAAAATGTAAATAATATATAAAAATATATATACTATATTGTTACATATAGTATATATAACATATAATGCAAATACATTATTGTAACAAAGAATATATCATGCTTTTACATTAATTTAATTATATTTATAATTTATGTATATAAATATGCAATTTAATGCATAAATATATTTAAAAAATACATAACAAATATAAATACATTATATATAACTATATACTTATAAAAGGAGCTTCCTTTCATATTATGCCTTGTTATCTATTCTCTGAAGATCATTTTCGTTGCAATGTTTCAAAAATGTACACAGTCATTTTTCTTCTTGTTATAAGTGTTAGAATTTGATGTTTGATCTTATAAGTTTCTCACTGAGTTAACAGTCATATTGCCTTAGTCCTGAGACAGAGCAAGATTTAATTTAACCATGAACAAACAAGAGGTTTTGGGTTCTACAGGCAAGAACGCTTATAAAACATGTCTGAACTCCTGGTCCTCCAGTCGATGGCTACATTGTGGCCCATTTTTTATCTTCCCGTAGAATAACATGCAGGAGTAACGAGTGGATTTGGGAGTGGTTAGGGTGGTAGCGACAGAGTGTTTTTCTTGTTGAGCCATGTTTCAGGCTAAAATAACCAGTGAAGCTTGTTCATATAGAGCATTTTTCATCTGCCTTCTGTCTCTAATTGATGAAGTACACATAACCTCAATGTGTCCCAGGCTTGGAGGCAGGACTCCACCAGTCTCTCCATGCTGGGACAGATTGAACAGACCTTTCTTAGGCTGTGTTGTGCATGTTCAATCCATCCAGAGTAGCTCCATTTAGATAAAATAAATAACCCATGGCTTAAAAGCTCTCATTCAGAACACTCTACCTTCTTTGGGGCTTCTCAAAATAAAGAACATTTTCTGGTTTAAAACCTATTAGTTTGAGTACTCCTCTAAGGATTTAAATCCCAGCACCCAGTATACGTAATACTCGGCATGTAGAAGATGCTCAGTAAATGTTTATGAATATTATAAATCTGGGTTAAGAATGATCCATGTTGCTTGTCTAATGGGTTATTGATCTCACATCTTCTACAGTAGAAAGATATAATGTCTCTACTTCTACTATAGTACTATTGATTTATAAATTGAGTTGAATTCAAATCTCAAAAGAACTAAAATGTGTTTCCTACATTAAGCTGCCCATGCTCTGGGATTCACCGAATTATCACACATTAATGCAAGAAGGTATCTTAGAGAGTGTTTAGACTAGACGTTTTCAAATGTGTCCTTGAGAACTCCACAACTTCATGTATAGCCCAGGGGACTTCTGAGGGGTTATAGAGGGCGCCTTAATTCAAACTTATATTATGATTCATTTGGGAGGAGAAAAAATAGCGGTTCTCAGCTTTGCAGAGTTTGGAAATCAGTCATCTTGACCAATTGCTTCATTTTATGGAGAAGAAGTAGAATTCTAGAAATATTAGGTGGCAAGCTCAAATTCACAGTGTCAGAGCAAAACAGAGGCTAGACCTCCTGGTGCAGACTGAATGCCCACAGCAGTCTCCTGCAGTCTGCTGTGTTGTTCCATAGTAAAAAGTTACATGACATTTCTCTTTTTGCGGTCACGTTGACCCACGTGCATTTGAATATGTTTGCACATTGCTTAAAGTGATCTTACATTTCCATCATGAGTGTATCTTCCACTTCCTGAAATTGATCATAATGTTCTCAGGGATGGGAGCTGAAGCCTCTATTTTCTTTGTGCCCTATCTCCAACACCCAGTGGAGTTTCAGTAAGTGTTATTCATAGGTTGACTGACTGACTGAACATGGAAGCTAAGATAGAGAGACTTCGGAAAACTTTGGGGTTTAGCCACAGAGGACAAAGGTACGATTTCTAATCTATCAGACAACCTTTTTCTGCTGTGTAATTTGGAGATATGGTTTTGATAAACAACTGTAGGGCTCCATCAGTTTCCTAAAGCTTTAGAAAAATTTCCAGCATTGTGAGTGCTTGGAAAATAGATTGTTATTGTGTTTTGTATATTTTAGAAAAAAAATGAGGATAAGTACTCATAATTTCTCACCCACAGTGGAGAAAATAGATACATGAGAGCTGAGTTGGTGAATTAATATAACAATTAATGCTGACTGTGTCTCAGCTAGGATCAAGTTAACCTCACTTAGGTTTAAATGGCCACTTAGATTGTTACTGTTTTTTTCTGGGGTTTCAAACTTCCACAAAGAAAGGGAGAATAGGGTGGAGTGGCTTTGAGTATGTGCTTTGGAATCAGTCTATTTTTTCAATTTCAGTTTCACCAATTACTAGTCATATAACCTTGAAAAAGTTACATAACCTGGCTAAGGCTCAGTTTCTCCATCTGTAAACTGCAGATAATATTTCCTCAATAGGATTTATATAAAGATTAAGTAGACATTGTATATGAAGTGAGAAGTGCTCATCAGTGGTTGTGAATATTATGATGGTATTCTTAGCAGTCCAGGATGAAAGCAAACTTTTAGATTATTGTTCTGCTATTACTGTTTTTTAGTTTACGAATGAGAGAACCTGAGATGGCAAAATGATGAACTGCCATCTTACTTGTGTTAATTGACATTTTAGTTTGTTACCTATGTGCACTTTATGTATTTAGCAATGTTGCTGCTAGTTATAGTGTTTGAGGTAGCCATGAGGATGTGCCTCTCAGATCTCTCACTGCAGGAGCATAACTGACTGAAGGTCTCAGCTGATGAGCCCTGAAATCCATACTGGAATTGGTGCTGAAGCCATACTTGCCACAGGCTGCTGCCAACCAATGACTGAACCCAGCAGGGATCTCGAGGAGGGCTCATTCCACGGGGGGAAGACTCCTCTGGTGGACAGCTTGAGCTGAATAATTCCCTAGCTGTGTTACTGAACTTCCTTGACCCTGCTCTGCCATTTAAGATTCTCCCACCCAACTTGCCTTCTTCCTTCTGTCCTTCACAAGGGTCAGACCTACAGGAGGATCTGATAAGTCTCATAGCTTCTCCTGGCTCGCTTCCCATGTTCCCTCACAGGGGTTTGCCTTAATAAAATCCATGCATATGTAACCCTGTCTTGATACCTGCTTCTCAGAGGACCCAGACTAACATACTGTGACCAGGCAGAGAGCAGGGCTGAAGCAAGTAACTTTCCTTTTTCAGTAGGCAGTGCACCTTCGATAGCTAATGGTGATGACCAAATTATCCCAGAACCGTAAAGACACCCACAGAGATATGGTTTATTCATCCTGGTGGTCTTCAGATGGTAAACACTTAAAGAGTGCACAACACGTGTCTTCTGCCTTGTTAACACATCTCAGATTTGTTTCATGTTCTTAAGTGGATGAAACTTCTGGTGCTGATAATCAAAGTTGTCAGCTGGTAAATGCTGAGCTGAAGTTAGAAAACAGTTCTGTTAAAAGCAAGTTCTTTGCTGACTGACCAGAGTGAAGAGTACTTAAAAACTGTCATTCTTATTACCATAGTAATAATCATTGAAAAAAATTTTAAACCCTACCTTGGATGAGGGAGTAGAAGACAGAGGAAAAAAATGACATTTGCATGGATTAGATAACTTACTAGTTCATTTAAAGAGGCCTGTGAGGAAGATGTTATTATTTCCTTTCTGCGTGCAAGGAAACTGAGACTCAGAATGGTATCTTGCTCTAGGTCACTGTCTTAGTCTATTTTCCAGATGCTATAACAAGATATCATGAGGTGAGTAGCTTATAAACAACAGAAATTTATCTCTTATACTTCTGAAGGCTGGACAATTCAAGATCAAGGTGCCAGCAGATTTTGTGTCTGGTGAGGGCACACTTTCTGGTTCATAGACGGTGTCTTCTCACTGTGTCCTCACATGGTAAAATGGGTGGCGGGGGTGGGGAGGGTTTCTCTAGGGCATCTTATATAAGGACTCTAAGCCCATTCATGAGGGCTCTGCCCCAGTGACCTAATCAGCTCTCAAAGCCCCCACCTCCTAATACCATCACCTTGGGAAGGAAGACTTCAGCATATGAATTTGGGGGCGGGGAGTGCATAAACAATCACACTATAGCAGTCATATAACAAAAAAAAAAGAAAGAAGAATGAAAGAAAGGAAAGAAAGAAAGAAAGAAAGAAAGAAAGAAAGAAAGAGAAAGAAAGAAAGAAAGAAAGAAAGAAAGAAAGAAAGAAAGAAAGAAAGAAAGAAAGAAAGAAAGAAAGAAAGAAAGAAAGAAAGAAAGTCCCTGAGCACAAGTTTGTCAGATTCAATAATTCAGACAGATGCTTCTGTGTTTATGGAGCTGACTATTGGTTGTTTTCTAGTGTGGACCTAAGAAACTGACCCAGAGATCTCTAACCCATACATGGATTTTCTTCCTCAAATAGAGAATGTGCCTGTTCAAGGCATGATCAGCTGAGCATCGCAGTGATAGTAGGTAAAGAGAGTTGGAGAACGTCTGGAAGAAATGGTGAGGCATACTGGGTTCCCTAAGGGGAAATTGTTTGCTTGCTCTTCATTTCCACAGGGATTTATGATTCGAGAGTGTTTGAATATATTACTCTGTAGATGGTCAGCTTCCATATGTGGCTATGCCTGGGTAGCAGTTACTATTATTCAGACAATTTAGGTCAGCCCATACTTTTTCCTCATTTACTTTAATATTTGACAAGGCAGGTGGTGGTAGATATCAAATAATTATAGGAAAGAATATTGTGTTGTAGGAAGAGCATTTGACCAGAGGTCAGAATTGCTGAGTTCTTGGCTTGACTCCATTGATAATCAGCTGGGAGAGCTTGGATAAGTCTCTTTACTTCAGGCCTAAGTATCTTCAGCAATGAAATGAAAGGGTTGGAATAAATGAATCTCTAAAGACCCTCATAATTTAAATGTCCTATAACTTGATAATCTTGGCCCAGATTGACTGAGGACTCTTGTGATAGTCCTCGAGTCATTGGCAACTTCCCTCTGAGCAGGGCTCATTTGGTTTGAGCACACTTCATACCATTTGTCCTGTCTGGGTCAATCATATGCCTTCTCCTTCAGCCTGGGCCTCAGCCAGGTGTCTCAGTTGTGGTATATTCTAACCAGAGCCAGCACCACCGAGACCTGTTCAAAACTCACCTAGTCCTACATTCAAAGGTGATGAAAATTTCTTTGAGCCACATATTAAACCATAGGAGCCTCTTAGAACATTAGGTTAGGTTCCTTCTGAGTGCACTCTGATAAAGGTATTTTGAATAATCACAATAACAATATTATTATGAATCCCAAATCTTCATTCTGATATGAAGTCACTTTCATAAGTGCCCCCATGAAAACTCAGATATGGCAGGTGGTGTGTGTGTACACGCATGTTTATATACTTTTTTTTAAAGATGCCCAGAACAAAGTTACTCAATATCTCTAGAAGTGGCATTTCTCATTACAGTTCCTGGCAGTACTGTAATGCAAAGAACAGGAAGTTGGAAGCTTCTGAGGTACAATGTTTGCTTCCATTGACCTCTTCTCTTCCTGATATTTGTCTGAGTGACATTTAATGGACAGATGCGATGATTCCAATATCCATACTGGCTTCTTCTTTTCAAATATCTCACACATATGCATCCTACTAAGAACCTTCCTTAGAAACTCCACTAAATCAAAAGTAGAGAAATCTAAAGTAAACTTCAATATTTCATGTAGCATTTTACCCAATAGGGTTTATGTTTGAATGCCTTAGTTAATCACAATAGTTTAAAATTCAGATCCCTTTGAATTTAGATTCTTGGATGGTTCTTCTCCTGCCGCCATTAAATAAGACTGATATGGTTTGGCTGTGTCCCCACCCAAATATCATCTTGAATTGTAGCTCCCATAATTCCCATGTGTCTTGAGAGAGATTTGGTGGGAAGTAATGGAGTAATAGAGGGGATGGGGGGGGGGGGTCTTTCCTGTGCTGTTCTTGTGATACACGAGATCTGGTGGTTTTATAAAGGGGAGTTCCCCTGTACACACTCCCTTGCCAGTTGCCATGTAAGACATGGCTTTGCTCCTCATCCACCTTCTGCCATGATTGTGAGGTCTCCATAGCCATGTGGAACTGTGAGTCAATTAAACCTCTTTTCTTTGTAAATTACCCAATCTCAGGTATGTCTTTATTAGCATCAAGAGAACAGACTAATACAATGACCTAATTTAAAGCTATTTTATGTTCCTGTGTCAGAAGACTCAATATTGTGAAGATATTAGTTTTACCCGAGTTCATCTATGCATCCAGTGCAATTCCAATTAAAATCCTAGTAGGCATTTTTAAGGGTATGGGTTGGGTATGGGTAAAATTGACAAACTAATTCTAAAATACACGAGGAAATACAGAGGACCTACAATAGCCAAACAACCTTGATAAAGGACAAGATTGAAGGGCTAAAGTTACCTGATTTTAAGACTTATTATGAAATGACACCAATCAAGACAATATGGTATTGGCATAATGATAGATAAATAGATTAGTAGAATTAAATGTAGATCCCAGTAATAAAGCCACACATATATGAAAAACTGGTATTATACAAAGGTACAAAGACAATTCAGGGAATTGTTAGTCTTCAGGGGAAAGGTTAGTCTTTAAAATAAATGGCATTGAAACAATTGTATATTCCTATAAAAAATTAAATTTTTATCCATATCTCACACATTATACAAAAATTAACTCAAAATAAATCATAGACCTAATTGTAAGACTTCCATAATGTTTGTAGACTACTGATATGGATTGGCTCTGTGTTCCAATCCAAATCTCATCCGAAATTGTAATCCCCACGTGTCAAGGGAGGGAGGTGATTGGATCATGGGGGCTGTTTCCCTCATGCTGTTCTCGTGATAGTGAGTGAGTTCTCATGAGATCTGACATTTTTATAAGCATCTGGCATTTCCTCTGCTTGCTTCTGTCTCCTGCGGCCATGAGAAATTCCTTGTTTTCTCTTGGCCTTCTGCTATGATTCTGAGTTTCCTGAGGCCTCCCCAGCCATGTGGAACTGTGAGTCAATTAAACCTCTTTCCTTTATAAATTACCCTGTCTCAGGTATTTCTTTATAATAGTGTGAAAGCAGACTAATACAGATACATTAGGAGAAAATTTTTGTGACCTTAGGTTAAGTAAATATCTTTTATATACAGCATAAACATAGCAATCCATAAAAGAACAAATTGTTAGATTGGCTTTCATCCAAGTTAAAAATGTCTACTCTTCAAAATACATTGTTAAGAGATTGAAAAGACAAGACATAGTCTGGGGAAAGGTATTTGTAAATATTTATAGTAGACATATCTAGAATATATATTTTTTAATTTTAAATCTCAAAAATAAGAAAACAACCCCATTAAACAATGGGCAAAATATTTAAAAATATACTTTACTAAAGAAAATATGCAGAGGACAAATATGCACATGAAGCAATGTTCAACATTGTTAATAATTAGGAAAATATAAATGAAAACCACAATGAGATACAATTACATATCAATTAGAATGGTTAAAATTCCAAAGACTGACCATATTGTGTGTTGGTGGGGATGTGGAGGAAATGGAACTCTCATATGGTGCAAGTGGAAATGTAAAATTATACAACAAATTTGCAATTCATTTTGGCAGTATTCTAAAAACTTAAACATATACCTACCATATGATCCAGCTACTTCACTTCTAAGTATTTACCCAAAAGAAAGGAAAGCATATGTCCATACAAAGACTTGTACATGAATGTTCATAGCAACCTTACTTGTACCAGCCCAAACCAAAAAAAAAAACCCATATGTCAATCAACAGTGAATGAATAAACGAAGAATGATATATCCATACAATGGAATACTCTTCAGCAATAAAAGGAATGAACTATTGATGAACATTATAGCATGGAGAAAACTCAAAATAATTTTGCGTGAGTGAAAAAAATGACACAAAAATGATTATTTGCTAAATGAGCCAACTTATATAAAATTCTAAGAAATGCAAACTGATGCATCCTAACAGAAAGCAGATCAGTGGTTGTTTGAGAGTAGATAGGAGGTAAGGAGGAGTGGAAGGACAAATAGCAAAAGTAATACAAATATCTATTAACCTCTATTTATTTCCTAGTAATGTTTGCAGGTAATTTGATGATGGTAATGGTTTTTTGGATATATGCATATGATTAAATTTATCAAATTGTATACTTTAAATATGTGTCGTTTTTTATAGGTCAATTAAAAAAACCCTGCAAACAAAAACTGATTAAAGATATGAAAATGATAATAAAATAAATAAACCTCTGGCAAACTGCATGAAATAAAGAGAATCAAGCAAACAATATGTTAGAAACAAAAATTAATATGTATAAAGATAGGTAGTATGAAAAAGGTTAAAATGGTAAATGAATAGTTTGTAATATAATAATAAGCCTGAAAGTACGTCAAATAGATTGCTTTGTAGAAAAACGTATACATTATAAAATTTACTTAATATTAATAGAGAACTTCACTAGATCAATAATTATTAAATACATAGAATTAATAAGAAAATCTCCACATCCAATCCAAAAAGAACCACACTCAGATTGTTTTAAGGACAACTTCTTTTGCCAAAACTTCAAGGAAGAAATTATCATTCTCTTTAGTTATTTTTTCTGGAGGACAGAAAAACAGAGAAAGCTCATTCTTTTATTAACATAAGTGGTAAAGTAAGAAAAAAATACACAAGCAAATCAAAATTCCACGTAATAGAAAAATAAAACTTTTTTAAAGACATTTCACTGTGACCAAGTAGGAATGGAACAATATTTTAAATATTAAAATTCTAATGACCACATTAAAATATTATTAGAAAAAATCAAGTCTTTAATAAAATTCAGTATATATTTATGATTAAAAATTTTAAGCAACTTAACGAAAAGGAGGGAGTATCCTTCAGCTAAACCATAAATCTATGGTTAACATCATACATAATAGCAAAATGGGGAACATTTCTTTTCAGGTAGAACAGGATAAGGATGTTTGCTGTCATTCTTATTGCTGAATATTGTGCTGGAGGTCCTAGTAAATTCAATAAAACAATAAAAAATGAGGTATAAAGATTTAAAAGAATTGAAAACTGTCAAATTTGCAGATAATATATGCACACAAAAATCAGAGTGAATGAACAAATTATTACAACTAATAAGAGGCCTTGTAATGTTTGTAGGATGCAAAGATTGACATGGAAAAACAAAATAGCTTTCTGGTGATCTTAAAATAACCAGATGGAAAATATAATAGAAAAGAAGAAATAATCATAATTTTAAGAAAAAGTGAAAGGCACCAATAAATAAACGTATTAAACATTTTTTGTAAGATTGTTATGTAGAAAACTACACAACTTTAAGGATAAAAGAAAAACTTGTATTATGGAAGAGATGTGCCATACTAAGGTTTGAAAGACTCAATATCATAGAGATGTCACTTCTTCCTAAATTCGTCTGTAGATTTCATGCAATTTCAATAAAATTACAAAATGGTTTTTCATGAAATTAAGAGTTTAACAAATATGGAAGGATAGCCTACACACTTCTGACAATGATTAAGAAGAAAGAGTGTCTTGCCCTCTGGTTATTAAGATTTATCATAGAGCAATAATAACTAAATCGGTGTTATACCAGCATAGGGATTAGACGAATAAACGAAGGGACTGGACTAAAGAAACAAAAAAGAAAAGGGAACCGAGATCCATATATTTCCAGTCAATGAGTTAAGTTCAGTTCTACCATTGATGGGAATGGTTTGCAGGAATGAGAATCCTGTAAGTATTTAATGCCTGAGTGACTACTGAGGAGTGGAAGGGATGAGTTTGCCTGGGATGCAGATGAGGAGTTTTTCACTGAGCTCCTTTCAGTCAGGACAATTTCTAGCAAAAGATAAGATTTTCTGAGTGCTCTAAAGAAAATCAGAAGGCTTAAAATCCAAGAACAGAAAAAGTTTCTGATGCTTATCCATGTGAGAAAAAGCATGTACAGATAAGAGGAAATTCAGATGAAAGGAGCAATGACTGTGACCATCTGGGAGGCAGCACAACTCAGTTAACAGCAAGGACTTTGGAGGCAGAAAGTATTTAAGTTCAAACCTTCTTCTACCACACACTGGCTGGATGACTTTGGCCGGGTTCTCTATTCTCTGTAAACCTTGATTGCTTCTTCTGTGAAATGGAGCTAATGATATCTCCATATGGTGTTGTGAGGATTATGTGAGCTCATGCATGCATGCAATGCTCTTAGCTCAGTGGCTGTCCCATGGCAAGGGTTCAATGAAGGCTCCATGGCAGCTTTCTAGGGGAAGACAAGAGGGAAGGTTGGCAGAGAGGAAAGAGAGGTCTGTCCTGGTCAGTGTTGCTCAGGGCCCGAATCAGAGAATGCTGAAATTCATGGCAGCATTTCCAAGAGGGTAGAGATGATTTTGAAGTACCTAACATATGTTGCCTTTATTGTTTCACTGTTCAAAAACTTTAATTCTATTTCCCATTGAATTTCAAGTTACTCTAAAGCAGAGACAGGGTTGTATAATCTTGGTAGTTTCTCTACCTGACATGCATACAGTGCTTTCTTATTGTTAAAAAGGTTGAGGTGGGCAGGACACAGTGGCTCATGCCTGAAATCACAGCACTTTGGGAGGTCGAGGTGGGCAGATCACGAGATCAGGAGTTTGAGACCAGCCTGGCCAATATGGTGAAACCCTGTCTCTAATAAAAATTAGTGGGGCATGGTGGTGGGCGCCTGTAGTCCCAGCTACTTGGGAGGCTGAGGCAGAAGAATCGCTTGAACTTAGGAGGTGGAGGTTGCGGTGAGCCAAGATCATGCCACTGCACTCCAGCCTGGGCGACAGAGCAAGACTCTGTCTCAAAAAAGAAAAAAAAAAAAAAAAAAAAAAAAAGGGTGAAATGGGGACAAAGGGTAAAAGCACCAGGGTCAACATTAGCATTCAAGATTCCCTGTAGAAAAATGATGGTTTAAGTGAGGGCTCATAGTTCTGTATTGGCAGTAATGGGTAAGAAATTGAATATGAGACTTGTGTGACTACCAGGGGCAGGAGACAGATAGAGGGAAAAGTGTCAGAACCCTGTAATGCTTAGATTGAAGGAGAGATGGAAAGAGAAGCCACCTTAATCAGGTTTTCCTTCTTGGGGAAAAAAAGGGCAAGATAGTGACACCAACCTACAACTAAAACGGAGACTGGAGAAGTGGTACACTTTAGAACAGTCATGAACAGTTTTGTCTCCACTCTATTTAATTTGATCTGGTTGCAATTTATCCACTTTTAGATGCTCATGGTCTGCACTTTCTAACTGCAAAAACATTTGTGGAATGTAGTAAGCACAGGTGCAGTGTTGCTTTTCACGAAAGTTTATGGTTTCAGTGAAATCCAAGTAATATAAATCTATTTACAGCCTATTTTGTCTCTGGTAAAATGTTCAATACTTATAATCATAATAGTTATCATTTACTCAGTCATTCTTATATTCTAGGCTCTGGGCTAAGTACTTCATAAACATTGTTTGTAATCCTTGAACTACATGAAAAGTGGGTATTATGTCCCTTTTAAAAAGGAGAGACCCAAGATTAAGGAATTTGCCCAGGGTCACCCATCCAATAATGAAAAGAGCAGAAAATCAAATTGGATCTGTCTGAGACTAAAGCTTGTGTCCTCTCAAGCACACCTGGCTAGGATGCCTGGGACATCATGGTCTTTGACCTTTTGGTAAAGACCCTGCATGGTGGTTCTCTTATTACTTGTATTTTACGCCATCGACCCATGATCTTCCTGACTTCTCTGTAAGTATCTTTTCCACTTATTTTGGAGCTCCTCTTTGAATAAATGAGCTTTGTGAATACAGAAGTCTTCCTTTTGCATCTGAGCAGGAAAACCAAATGGAACAGAACAAATGTTGTTAGTGGGATCTCTGTACACAATTTTTCTGCGTCCTGGCTTGTGATGGCCTTTTCCAGAGGCAGAGAAAGGGGCTTCTAGGATTTGGCAGTGTCGGGCAAAAAGACCATGCTGGCAAAAAAAAAAAAAAAAAAAAAGAAAAGGAAAAAAATCTCTCTTTGGTCTTCCGTAATAATTATTAAATTTAACTGTAATTTTTAGTAATTTATAATATTGCTTTGTCTTATGATGCTAACGATTCATAAAATTCAAACTCATCTAGGAGGGGTAATTCAATAATGCATTGGCAGAAATTTAAAAAAGACTTAGCTGGAACTAATTTTCTGGATAAAAGGAAGGTTCTGAGAAAAGGGACACAATGTCCACAAGGTTTATTAGGAGAGGGCTGAGAGAAAGACCCTAGGTGAGCAGAACTCCTGGGAGGGGCAAGCCATGCAGGCCACCTCAGTGCCACATCGCTGGTCACTGTGGCAACAGGAAGCACTGGGCTTCCAGGGGAAAGAGAGAGACAGAGGTGCGCAGAGTAGGCAGCTCCCCATGGGCCAGCTCTACTCTAACACCACTATCCCGTCTCCCTTTGAGAACTGCGTTTCTTCAATAAGTTTCATCCAAGTTAAGTAAAAAATTGAGAACAGAAAATGTTAAAAGCCAGAGGAATGGAAGGATCAAGAAGGAGAATTTGCAGTCCCTATTAAAACCTCCCTCTCTCCACACCTTCTTAATAGTTATCTGCAATCTCAAGAGCACATCAAACATGTACATTTTAATACACAAATCCTGTTTCACATACTTGTGAGAAATCTCAATGCCAAGGAGATGGGTAATGATTTTGCAGAGTGGGCATGAATAAGAATTAAAGCCACTAGGGCAAGGTCCCAGATCTGTGAGAGCCTACAAATAAATCTGTAATAATAATAATAACAAGGAGGCTATGGATATGATGTCAACTGAGTTCAGGGGAACCACAGGATTTACTAGTGTGAGTCTACTCAAATAATAAGAGAAGCCCGTAAAAATATTAAAAACTTAGAGCATAGACAACTTGGGGCTGCAGACAAGGATCTTTTTCATTTTTCTGGAACTGTGTAGACAGATCAGCTGGATGGTCTACATAAGCAGAGAAAACAGTTAAATGAAAGGTCCAGGCCAGACCCTCCATCACAGATGGCTAACCGGGAGAACCTATGAACCACCACTGCTATAAAGGACATTTTTTTTTAGCCTTTGAGTGAACCAGACCTGAAGTGCCCAAACCAAAGACATGAAACAAGCTTAATTTTTATAAAGATAGCCAGGAAGGCTAAAACCACAGATACCCGAAGGGATTCATTTCACTGGAGATGATTTATATTATTAAGAAAGTCTTTCCTATTATTATCTCAAATCCTTCCCAATGCAGGTATTCACATAGAATTAGGTAGTAGTAATTTAAGAAGAGCAGTTAGGACCCTGTCTTTGAAATAATCTTCCTATTATGAAGAGAAGAAAACTAGCATCAGTGTTTTTTTGCAGTCTTGTTTTTGAGCTGGTACATTCTTACATTCTTGTATTTCTAGTTACATGAAGGCTTTAAGTGAGAGAAAGTTCTCGTAGCCTCATTAGATTTGTTTACCTTGTTTTCTCTCTCTCTTCATCAGCTCGATAAGAAAAGGGACTTTCTATCTGTTTTGTTTAATGCTGTATTTCCAGAGCCTAGAAATAGCGCCTGACATGTAATAGACATTCAGTAAATATTTATTGGAATAATGAATTCGACTTTTACGATATCATCTAATTACTCTCCCTGTCTCTTATTTTACTCTATCCAATCTACCCTTATCTCTCCCAAGACCAGAGTAGTGTTTCTAAAACATGAATGCACTCTTCTCTCTTAAACTTTTCAAAAGATGTACACAGTGTAGGATAAGGCCGTTATTATATATATACATATATATATATATTTTTGACAGAGCTTCACTCGTGTAGCCCAGGCTGGAGTGCAGTGGCGCGATCTCGGCTCACTACAACCTCCTGCTCCTGAGTTCAAGTGATTCTCCTGCCTCAGCCTCCAGAGTAGCTAAGATTATAGGCACCCACCACCATATCCAGCTAATTTTTATATTTTTAGTAGAGATGGGATTTCACCATGTTGACCAGGCTGGTCTCAAATTCCTGACCTCAGGTGATCCACCTGCCTTGGCCTCTCAAAGTAATGGGATTGCAGGCATGCACCAGCACACCCGGCCCGTTATTTTTTAATAAGCTATTCAAGTGACTCTGTGATCTGGCGCCGGCTTATGACTTTAGGCTCACCTGTCACAGCTTGGCGCCTTCTGCACCAAGACTGCCGCTGTCCTCACTGATGAACCTTCCCTGCCAGGGCATTGTTCTTCCCCAGGTTTCTTCTTCCCTTGGCAAACTTTCATTCATCCTTAAAAACTCAGAAAGAATGTCACTCCTTCTGGGAAGCCTTCTCAGACTAACCCCTGCACAAAATTATTTACTTTGGTGTATCATATGCTTCTTAAGTGCTTCTATCATACTTATGATGTATTAGGATGCTGGATTTGTACGTCGGTGTTCCCTACTATTGCATTCCTTGCTGTTACCTCCATGTTAGTATCTTGGGATTCTGTAACATATTACCTCCATGTTAGTATCTTGGCCTACTTGGGATTCTATAATAAAACACCATAGGTTGAGTGACTTATAAACAACAGAAATGCATTTTTCATAGTTGTAGAGGCTGGAAAGGCCAATATTAAGGTGCCAGCACAGTTGGATTCTGGTGAGGGCCTTCTTTCAGGTTGCAGACTGCTGACTTCTCGCTGTGTCCTCACATGGTAGGAAGGTAAAGGCAGTTCTCCAGGGCCATGTTTATAAGGAAACTAATCACAATCTCGAGGATCCCACCTCATAATTTGATCACTTCCCAAAGAGCCCATCTCCTAATATCATCACATTGGTTACATGAATTTTAGGTATGAGTGACACATTCAGACCGTAGAAGTTAGGTACTGTGGCTTAGTCACTTTTGTACTGCTAGTACCAGTGTGTTTGCTACAAAATTAATACTTGATAAGTGTTTGGGCATAGAAACACCAAAAAGCGATTGTGTAATTACTGGCTTTTAATTTTTTAAATAAAATGTTTATTTTGTTTGTAAATCTTAGTGTTATTAAAAATAAGTTGATGATATTTGTAAGTTTTATCTATCAAGTACATGGTACACAGTCTACCTTCACAAGTCATTAGTCTTCATTATTTTTATTGTAGTAAAATATACATAACATAAAATTTGACCTTCAACAAAATTGACAAGAACAAACAGTAGGAAAAGGACTCCCTATTCAATAAATAGTGCTGGGATAACTGGCTAGCCATCTGCAGAAGATTGAAACTGGACCTCTTCCTTACACCATGTACAAAAATCAACTCAAGATGGATTAAAGACTTAAATGTAAAACCCAAAACTATAAAAACCTTAGAAGACAACCTAAGAAATGCCATTCTGGACGTAGGACCTGGCAGAGATTTCACAATGATGCCAAAAGCAATTGCCACAAAACCAAAAGTTGACAAATGGGACTTAATTACATTAAAGAGCTTCTGAATAGCAAAATAAACTATCAAGAGTGAACAGACAACTTACAGAATGGGAGAAAATATTTGCAAACTATGCATCCAACAAAGGTCTAATATCCAAAATCTATAAGGAACTCAAATTTACAAGCAAAACAAATAACACCATTAAAAAGTGGGCAAAGGAAATGAACAGATACTTTTCAAAAGAAGACATACATGAGTCAACAAGCATATGAAAAAAAGCTCAACATCACTAATCATTAGAGAAATGCAAATCAAAACCATGCTGAGATACCATTTCACACTAGTCAGAAATGGCTATTACTAAAAAGTCAAAAAATAACAAGTGCTGGTGAGGTTGTAGAGGAAAGGGAACATTTATGCACTGCTGGTGGGAATGCAAATTAGTTCAGCTATTGTGGAAAGCAGTTTGGTGATTTCTCAAAGAATGTAAAACAGAACTCCCAATCTACTCAGCAATCTCCTTACTGGGGTATATACTCAAAGGAATAGAAATCATTCTACCATAAAGACAAATGCACATGTATGCTCATCACAACACATTCACAACAGCAAAGACATGGAATCAACTTAAATGCCCATCAACATTAGACTTGATAGAGAAAACGTGATGTATATACATCATGGAATACTATGCAGTCATAAAAAACAATGAAAAACATGTCCTTTGCAGGGACATGAATGGAGCTGGAGGCCATTATCCTAAACAAACTGAGACAGGAACAGAAAACCAAACACATCATTTTCTCACTTATAAGTGGGAGCTAAATACTGAGTACGCATGGGAAGGGAACAACAGACACGGGGATTTACTTTATGTGGGAGGTGGGAGGAGGGTGAGGATAAAAAAACTACCTATCAGGTACTATGCTGATTACCTGGGTGATGAAATAATTCACCTAACCCCTGTGACATGCAATTTACCTATGTAACAAACCTACACATGTACCTCTGAACCTAAAAGTTAAAAAATAAAAGTAAATTACATAAAAATTCACCACTTTAACCTTTTTAAAATATACGTTTCAGTGGCATGAAGTACTTTCACAATGCCATGTGGTAGTCGGCATTACTCATTTCCAGGAATTTTTTATCATCCCAAACAGAAGGGCTATAATTATTAAAAAATAATTCCCACTCTTTCTGCCCCCAGCCCCCAGCAACCACCATTCTACTCTCTGTCTGTCAGGGCTGGACTACTCTAAGTATCTCATATAAATGGGATAATATGCTATTTGTCCTTTTGTGTCTGGCTTACTTCACTTTGCATGATCTTTTGAAGATTCACCCATGTTGTAGCATTATCAGAATTTTGCTCCTTTCTAAGGTTGAATTTCACTCCTTTCTAAGGCTGTATATTGCATTGCACATATAACACATTTTGTTTATTCATCTGTTGATGGACATTTGGATTGTTTCCAACTTTCAGCTATCATGAATAATGCTGCTATGAAGATTGATATATGAGTATGTGTTTGAGTCCTTGTTTTCAATTATTTTGGATATATAACTAAGAGTAGAATGGCTGGATTACATGGTAATTCTGTTTAACTTTTTGAGAAACCATCAAACTATTTTCCACAGCAGCTGCAACATTTTATCTTCATACCAGCAATGCATAAAGGTTCTAATTTCTCCATATTCTTGCCAACACTTGTTATTTTCCATTTTTAATAATAGCCACCCTAATGAGTATGAATCAGTGGCATTTGGATGGCATGGACATTTAGGTGTGGGCTATATTTATATTTTCAACTTTAAGCATAAAATTTGAGCAAAAAATTGCCATGCTTAAATTGTGGAAAAATTAGAAATTCACTGTTATTTATAAAACTATTCCCAGCTTGGGTATAGTTTTGAAACAATAAAGATACAATATAGGAGTAGAAAAAGAGGGGAAGCATGGTAATATTCTCATGACCTGCATACAGCCATTTCTTTTGAGTTAATAACCTTCACAATGTCATCCACAGGAACTTCCAAAAACATATTTGACAAATGTATGAAGCAGGATCATGCCAGTAATGATCTCCAGTGAAATTGGTTTCTTTCTTTTTTTTTTTTTTTTCATTAGTTTGAGCACTTTTATGATTTCAAGGATGGAAAAAAGCTTACCGAAAACCACATATACGCAAATACTGCGGATGTGAAAATATGCATAGAAAATGTGGCTTATTTTTATAAAACTTTTTTTACAGCATATTAAGGCAAAACCAATGTTATTGCAATATTAAAGTTCAGAACTTCAGCAATCTATTAAGGCCTCTGGAGGAACATTAGTTATAGCAGAGAACTCCAGCACTGTAGAGGGCTGCCAATGAAGAAAGATTGTTCTCTTGCAGATTTAACTCAGGGAAGCATTAAATAGGAGGAATTTTATAAAAGTGACTTTACAGCATTCTTTGAAGAAAATCAAATGCTCAGAATTGATTGATTCGTAGTAGCTTGGCCTTGTTGTTCTAAAATTAATCAGCTGCAGACAGTAATATTTCTTGGGAGAAGGAGTATTTCATGGAACAAGGAGTAGGAGGATGACCATCTTTTACATTATATGCTAGTACTATATCAGTACCATCATCCACAGTTGTAACATGTCTGTGAACATTTTACTATACAGTTACTAAACAAAATCCTCGTTATTATAATCCTGTGATGTAGGCATTGCTGAGACTGTCATCTCTATTTGGGCAAAGCGATTCCAAGACCTAGAGATGGTTAGTCTCTTCCCCGAGTTCACACAGCTAGTCACTAGATAGGCCGTGTAGAATAGTACAGAATGTATGGGAGAGAGACAGACTGAAGTTCAAATCTCAGCTCTAGCACTCTCCAGTTGTTTCCTTGGAAAATCTTTTTAAGATCTTTAAGTCTCAATTTCACTTTCTATGAAATAGGTTCTTAGCAGCTACCTCATATTGTTGTTTGAGAATAGATATTTAATAAGATGAGCTATTCTCTTCCCTTTCTCCCAGCCATGACCAGGTCAGACATCATTAACCAATACAGCACACTTTCCCACTGAGCATGGAGCAGCCTTAGAAGCCTTCTCAAGCTGGCATTCTGGACAGCTGTGCTATAGCAACTGATCAGAGTAGGCAGTAGACCTGGGACTTACTTGTCATCCCGGTCCTTAAGGTTACGCTCACTGCTGCCTATATTGGTCCTTTCGTCTGTCCTTCCAGAACACTCTTCATCAGCTTTTATTAACATCTTACATGAAAGTCCAAGACATTTTTTAGCTGGGTCTATTTTCTCAGAATTCTCTCCTTCTCCTTCCTCCCCTCTGTTGCTGCTAAGCAAACATGTTTCTATCTGACTGACTCTATCCCTGAGCCTGCAAAAGGCAAGCAGAGGAAAATAAATTAAATGGCTTAAATGGAAGAGAAGAGTGAGATGGGAAAAAAATATCCAGACCATCTTGCGTCTTTTGTCATATGTTTTCGAATTTTCTGATTTTATTGGCATTTTTCATTTGAGAAGTTTGGTCTGGTGACAGTATTCATTGAAATAGTCAAATCCCTCAGTCTGAAGGTTATCAGTTACACAAGCATTTATATATATAGATATATAAAGAGGTGCTAATAATATGTTCAGGGTCACCCAATGAGACATAAATGAAAGTGGTAGACAGCATAAGTTTGAACCCTTGATACATTTGTGGTTATGAAAGTAAATTTTTGAATTTAATATTTACACAAGTTTTTTGAAGTAGTCATCTCTTCTTTTAGATTTCAATCTTGTGATCAAAGAATGTACCTTTTAAAAAATATTTCAGGTTTGAAGTTTCATTTGTCTTGAGTTAACGCTGGAAAGAAAGCATGTGTTCTTCTTTGCCCTAATGCTAAACAAAGAAAATGTTATCACCTCCATCTCTCAGGCTCAAATGTGACTGAAAAAAACTTCACGTAAGCCCTGAAACAAAGCAAAAACAGCTCTCTCATTGGATTTAGCAAATATTTGGAAGCAACTGGCTTAAAAGCTTCAATTGAAGTCCTTCCTGACTTAGAATTCTTCTTGACTTGGTGTCAGTGTTCAGATTATGAAGTCTATTTAATCCCCACATAGTGCTTGGTCATCTTCAACCTTAAAACCATGCCTTGTGTTTCAGACTGTCTCCTAGATTCATTTGTTACCAAAATTTGTCCTGGGCTGCATTTCCTTCAGTGGCTCCACATAAAACAGATGGAAAGTGAATAGAATATTGTCTGAAGGTCTAGACATAATTAATAAGATTTGCCTCCCAAAACCTCTATAGTGGGATGTGGAATAGTGGAGACAGTGTACTGTATCAAAAGTTCCCCATAAATGGCTATAGATGTGGACTACCTGGGCTAGTCCTGAGGCTAACATATTTCATTCAGGCATCTCAGTGGATTCATGCCAATCAATGGAAGACCCTAAGAAGTCCCTTCCAATTCTGAGACCACATGTTAGGCTGCAGAATCCAGTCCACACAACGCTCTTTACTATTTGACCATTTGGCTTTTGCTCTACAGAGAACAGATCACCCCAGGGATAAGTAGGAAGATTTAAAAGCCTTGTTCTTTTTTCTTAAATGTCTTCACGAGCTGAAGGAACATTTAAAAATAAAAACAGACATTTGTTTCTCAACAGTCACAGTTCAAAATGGCATGTACAAGTCTCCCTGCGGTCATTTTTGAAACTTCAAAAGCTTTTCATGTTGCTTTTTAAACAGAAAAGCAATTTGGAAATAAAGGAAAGCATTTAGCATTCCCAAACAGTGACCCAGAGTGTTGGCCCCTGTAGAGCACTATCAAATAACCTCCTTCCACTAGGACAGAAGAGTCAGAGTGCGAACACGACACATGTTAAAAGACCCACTTTGCAGATGTACATTGATTCTGGCTATCACTGGGGAGGACTCTGGGGAAAATTAGGAAAGACATATTTATCTTTGGCATTTCCTGCACTGTGCCACGGTGAAAAAGAACATGGGTTTAATAGTCTGAAATGTGGATTTTAATTTTAGCTCCACCATCAAGCAGCTGAGGGACCTTGGACAATTATTTTAACCCCCTGATCCTCAATTTCTTCAGCGCTAACAGGAATTATAATATCTCCTTTCAATTTTTGTGTTAAATGAGATATATAACATAACTAGCACATGAAAGATACATAACGAGTGGTCATTTCTTTCCCCTGCTTTCTCCCCACATCCCCAGCTACTTAGATCTCCACTCAGGGCAGCCTTCGTGGGCCTCACTTGGCTGCATTATAGGGTGGCATTTCCTATTAAAATTTACCCACACCATGGTGTAATTGTGTTCTCAGATCCCAGCTTGTACCAGGTAGTCTAACCAAAATGTTCAGCTCTCATATCCTTACACTCAGCTCACAGATCATCGAAATGGTGCTGATGGGTTAACCTCTTATTCCTCCTAAGTAAGTGTAACATTTTACTTTTAACCTTTAGAAAAACAGTGTCTTAATGTAAAGGAATACCTACAATGGGGGGTGCGACTTCAGGCAAAGCAGGAATATGTGTGTATAAGGGGAATCATCTTTCAGTATTCACCCTTCAGATCACATAAACAAGTGCTTCCCTTCTGCTTCAACATACAGGGCTGAAACTTACTTTTGGTCCTCTGATATTAATGGTGACCTAATGGTAGAACAATAGGACTAGTGATGAAGTGCCTGTAATGTATATCTATAGGTTTCCCAAACTCTAGGCCTCTGCCTACCCTACAGTCTTGCAGCTGGAATCCTGAGGCCTTACCTGGAGGTTCAGCCCCACACAGAACCTGGAAACATTCCTGACTTCTAGCAGGGCCAATTGAAGGCATTCTGCCTGAGGAGCTCTCAGACTCTGCAACCTCTGGTCTAGTAGTTGGCTATGCTCTGGCTTGATATCAACTTTCAATGCTGACCTTTTCTGTTTTTGCTCCTCTATCACCAAGCTCCACACTACTTCTCCCTTTTAGTAACCAAATCCTTATTTGGTGTCTCCATGAGGAGCTCAGATTGTCCCTGCTTGGATATTCCAAGGCTATCTTCTCACTTCCCTTTCACCCAGTCCAACCCTTCCTCCTTCCTGTTCTCTTAGAAGCTAAGGTTCTGTGCCTGAATTCCATCCCTTCAATAAAGAGTACACTTGGTTTGGGATTTGTTGAGCTGCCAATGTCAGTGATACTATGGATTTGGTAGATACAAACAAGGAGTACCTTGTCCTTGCAGGAAAATGTACATTGAAATGGAAAACACAGCATAGCTAATGATGAGAAGTATTAATGTCAATATCAGACAGACCTGGGGCTAGACTTCTTACAGCTGTACTAGTGTTAGCAATTTATTTACCTTTCCCATGCTCTGGTTTCCTCATCTCAAAAGCTGACTTAACAGTTCTTATCTCATAGGGTTATTGCAAGGATTAGATCAGAAAATGAATATAGAGTAATTAGCACAATGCCAGAGACAGAGTAGACGCTCAAGAAAAATCAGATATTTTCATTAGTGTTAGCATGATGATTATTTAATAAGAGAAATGCATGAACACAAAAGAGAATGGTGGAACAATAGGACTAGAGACCAAGTGCTTGTAATGCATATCTAGAGGTTTCCCAAACTCTAGGCCTCTGCCTACTCTACACCCTTGCAGCTGGAATCCTTAGGCCTTACCTGGACGTTCAGCCCCACACAGAACAAGGAAACATTCCTGACTTCTGCCTATGGATCTCAATGCATCAAATAATATAGAAGGCAAATATAGGTATAGCTTATGCTCTTAAATAATTGTAGCCTCTAAAGTTTGAGAAAAAAATTGGGAGTTCAGTTGACATGTAGTTTCTATAGCAACCACATTAATAGGCAGCTGTAGTACATGCAAAGAGGTTGCCTCTAAGTCACGGAAGACATTTCCTTAGCAATGGAAAAGACAGCAAGACCAGACTCAGGAATAAAGGTTTTGCTTGGGGGTGAACTCTAAACACAGAAAGAACAAGAATGGGCATTGGAGGTATTTGAAAAGATTTGTCTGCCATTTCAGGTTAGCTTTTTACTGCATTTTGGAAGATGACATCCTAAACTTCCAGAAATTAAGTAATTCATCACTTCTAATCCCAAAGACAGAAACTATAAATTCTGCTCATGTATTAATCATGGCTTTTTATTTTCTATATTTCCTGATGTTTTGACATCTTGAGGCCTTGTGGATCTAGTGAAAAACTGACTGCCCCTCTCACGGTTAGTTAATTCCTAGGGAAAGCAAAATACTTACCTGTGAACACAGCTTTCATATGTAAACCAACCTATCCTGGATTCCCATGTGTCTTCTGTTATTGGACTTTTACAGTCCAGGATACTATCCCCCTGCCCTAAATCACACAGGGCTAGGTACAAAACAATCAGAGACCACCCCTACAGCCCAGAGCCCTCCCAAATTATTCAAACCACGCTGTCCTAGGCCTGCTCAGCTGCTTAATCTGCCTTACCCATTTCTTCCTGCAAAAGACACAATAAAGACTGTGCCCCCTCCCTCCTTCTTCCTCCTAATTGACCATGGTACTTCCATGTGGCCCTGCACAGTATCTGAGCTCACTCCTCTTGGACACTATGAAAAACTATCATTTCGGTGGCAACCATCTTATCTGTTGGCCTCACCATACCTGAATAAAAACAAAATCCTAGGTATACTTGAAGCAACTCAAAGCAAGAGAAATCTGTATTCAGAAGCCTCCAACTTCTGGCTGGATTATCTTAGCAAGGCTCAACTGTTTAGAGCCTCAGTTTCCTCATCTATAAAACTGAAATAATAATTATTATCTAGCAGAGCATGGGGAGAATTTATACGTGTGAAAGCACTCATCATAGTTTATGCTTACCTAATGTTTGCTCCTACATTTGTTTAATTACCCATTCATTCACTGCTATCCACCTGTAGTCTATAAACACAATTCAATTACTACCTTGTCCATCCTCATTAATTCTATAGTAAATTCTGATGCCCTTTCCAAGTGTATCTGTGGCTTCTGAGCACTGTCATGAACTCTCACTCTTTTCTTCACTCTGTGTGTGACTTCACTGAGAGCTCTCCCCTTGAGTCCCTTAGTTGATTTCTGCCACAGCTATTTTAAAGTCATGCAATTTTGGACAAGGCCAGTCTCACTGTTTATGCTGACATTATCAATCTTATCAAGCAATTTTGTCTACAAAAGGGGAGTCAAAAACCTTCTGTTGGGCAGAAAAAGAAATCACATTTTTGGCAGATAATTAGTAAAATAAACATGTGAAAGCTGTAGATAATTTGTATTGCACTACAGGCTTTGTGGATATTTTACCGCCTACGCTCCTCTAATTAGGGAATGGGGTTGATAAATGCTGAAGTGAAGAGAGATTCCTGAGACACAGAGCCAAATGCTCCAACTGGACTAAAATTACCAAGAAGATCAATTAAAAGAAGGAAGATGACCAGTGTAGCAAAGAGTATCAGGGTGGGGTCAAGTTTGAGACAGATGGCAAATGAGGCAACTTCAAGAGAAGACAGCCTGTCCCAGAGTTATTTATTGTATTCCTGATGAACAAGACTAAGGAGAAATCTGAACACTTGCAAGAACTGTGCAAAAATATCTGGCACCAAATGCAGGGTGGGATAAAGAGAGACACTGGCCTTGGACAGCCCAGACCTGGTTCACTGGCTCGGGCGGTTCTGCCAATGAGGTTCCCCATTTTAGGGATGGTGGACAAGAGACCACTGCAGTGGTGAAGGAAGTAATATTTTTAAAAATGTATAAATTATGAAGAGCTATATAAGAGGGGCTATTATCAATGACAGAATTGCTGTGCTTCAGTCTCTTGTTTGAAAGAACAAGTATAAATGTTTAAAAGCCCAGTTTCTGGAGTCAGATTAAGTAGGCTCAAATTCTAGCTTGGCTACTTGTTCTTTGTGTGAATGTAAACAAGTGGCTTGACGTTTTGAATCCTCAGTCTCCTTACTGCAGAAATCAATAAAATCATAGTGCCTACCTCATGGGCTGCTGGAACGGTTAGAGGAGGTCTGCATGCAAATCTCTTCACAGAGGTCCTAGTGCATAGGAAGCACTCAGTAAGTATTATATGTTAATATTTGCCCAGCCTCCTCCCGTGACTGTTGTAGGTATAACTGCAGGATTTTTCCAAGCGCAATGGTGAATACTCTCCTGCCCAAGCCTCTGATAATCCAGTGAGGTTTTCTCCGCGTTGAGTGGGTCTGTTAATGTTAATGGGGGTGCAGGGGGCATTGCGGGGAGGAGGCTGACTAGGAAATTCCTATTATGGCAACAAGTTCCTGTGGAAGTGGTGCAGTGCTTAATGTCATTGTTCTAATATCACCCATATTTGATATCGTTGTTTCAGATTTTGGCTCAGAGTCCGCAATTTACTGTTCTGTGGAGCTGTTGGACTCTTGGACCGACCTAAACATTTCTAGAGTGAGATAGGAATTCTACACCTTGCCTTGGGTAATTATTACCTAATCAGCAACTTAGTGAAATACTGTTTTTTGTTTTGTTTTGTTTTGTTTTAGGTAGTATTTCCACAGCACAGAATTTCTCCACACAAATTCACTTAAGCCTTTTGATGGCAAGCTTGAGGACCAAGTACCTTTTTGTTGTGCTTTGTTAAAACAATTCCCCTATTGTACGTGTCTTGCACGAGGCTGCTGTCAGTAAGCAATGCCTCTAGTCACCATTCAGCCATCTAAACATAAGACATTCCTCTGTACCAACTTTCACATATGTATCTCCAGGCTGTGCAAATATTAAGAGTAATCTGGTTAAATTATCTCTGACTTTAAAGGAGTTCTGTACACCATAGGATTTCATAGTCCTGTAACTTAACCCTTGAATTTCTCCAATAACCAAAAGAAAAAGGTTCTAAAAAGTGCTTATTACTTTTTTGTAAAGTTCTACTCTTTTCCTGCCTTTTCAAGTGCCCGAAGATCAACAGTTTGGCAATTAATGCAGTGCTCACTGCATTTTTTTTTTTTTTTTTCCTGATGGGAAACATACCCACTGTGAAGTCGATTGGGACAGCGTCTCATTTGAGCAGTTAAAGAGCCGAGGTCCCTGCTACCCCACTAGATAGAATCCTTTGTATATCTGTAAATAAGAAACCCTGGCATCTGGGGAGCTGGGCAAAGTATGGGAGTTGGGACATATACTGCGCCAGGGCCAAGCTCCTGTGCTGGATGGCTGATTGTATAAGAAAACCAGGCATCAACAGGGCCGCGCGGTGGCTCACATCTGTAATCTCAGCCCTTTGGGAGGCCGAGGCAGGCAGATCACGAGGTCAGGAGTTTGAGACCAGCCTGGCCAATATGGTGAAACCCCATCTTCACTAAAAATACAAAAGTTAGCCAGGCATAGTGGCAGGTGCCTGTGGGAGGCTAAGGCAGAAGAATGGCTTGAACCCGGGAGTTAGAGGTTGCAGTGAGCCGAGATCGCACTGCTGCACCCCAACCAGGGGAACAGAGCAAGACTCCATCTCAAAAAAAAAAAAAAAAAAAAAAAAAAAAAAGGAAAACCAGGCATCATCAATGCAAAGTTAAGAGATGGGAAATGGACTGATTTACTAGGCAACCGTTTTCTCTGTAATGAAGATTATAGTGCTCAGTGACCAAGTCATATCTAATGTGTTAATGTATTTTGGACACCAGAACACTAGACAGCTGTATAATTTTGGGGACTCTCAGGGTTATTTTTAATTGTTTATATTATTATCTTATTGTAACTGGTAGACAAGGGAATTCATGTCTAGGTACATTCAATATGGAAGAGTAAATTACTACAGTGCTCTGAATATTTCTAATAATTGAAAAACATTTAAATCCCCCAATTACTTATTTCAAAAATAGAACACCTGTAGAAAAGTTGAAAATAGTACAATGAGTCCCCATTTTTCCTTTCCTAAGATTGTGCAATATTACCATATTTGTGACACTCCTCTCCCTGTTTTATTTATATTTATTTATTTAAAGTATGTGGAAGTACTCACGCAAGGTAATGACACTTATTCCATATTATCTAATATGCTGTCTACATTTAAATTCCCCCAATCATCCCCAATATATATTTTATAGAATGTCTTTTTTAAATCAAAGATCCAACCAAGTTAGCATGCTGTATTTGGTTGTTATGCTTCTTTCATTTCTTTTAACTTAGAAAATTCTCCTCCGTTTTTTTCTTTTCTGCTTTTTATGATGTAGGCTTTTTTGAAGAGTCCAGGAGCTGTCATAGCGTGTCCCACATTCTAGATTTATTTGATTTACTCCTTAAGTTTCCATTACTTTGAAACATTTCTGGCAAAACTGCTACGTAGGTGATATTGTGTGTTTTGCTGCTTCTCATGAGGGGCCCCAAAATGTCAGTTTGTCCCTCCATTTGTAACAGTAATGCCTTTAAGGTTGGATTTGGCTGGGTTCTTTTAGGGAGCATTAGCATCAAGACTTGTGGCCACACCCCGTGGCGCTGCCCTTCCACAGCTTTCCATGAGGGCATGCCTGCTGATGACCCTGGGGACCAGGTTGGGTCATCAAGAAATAACCAATAAGATTGATTCTGAAGAAGCTTCCCTTTGGAGCCTCCAGTTTCATAGGACAGTCGCTGAGCCAGTCTATCCAGAGGAAAGCTGGATTGGTGATTGGCATGCTGCTGAGATCTCCAGAACTTCTTTATCCTGCCTAATTGAGTTTTGCACCCTTTGACCAGCATTACCATTTTCCCCACCTCTACCTTCACTCCCTCCACAGGACCTGGCAACCACTATTCTACTCTGCTTTCATCTATGAGTTTGACTTTTTTAGATTCCACAAAAAAGTGAGATCATGCAGTATGTCTTTCTGTGCTTGGCTTATTTCTCTTAGAATAATGTCCTCTAGCTTCATCCACGTTGTCATAAATGACAGAATTTTCTTCTTATTTAAGGTTAAATAATATTCCATTACATGTATGTTTCTGTCTATCTATCTAATGTATCACATTTTATTTATCTATTCATCTGTCAATGGACACTTAGGTTTTTTGAGTAGCCTTCCTACAGTTTTCCATACTGACTATACCAATTTACATTCCCACCAACAGTGTGCAAGAGTTTCCTTTTCTCTACATCCTCACCAACACTTGTTATCTCTTGTCTTTTTGATAATGACAGTCTTAACAGGTGTAAGGTGATATCTCATTGCAGTTTTGATTTGAATTTTTCTGATCATTAATAATCATCTATTGGTCATTTTTATGCCTTCTTTGAATAAATATTTATTTATCTCCTTTATCCATTTTTTAATACTATTGTTTTTCTTGCTATTGAATTGATTGAGTTCCTTATATATTTTGAGTATTAACCCCTTACCAGATGTATGGTTTGCAAATACATTATTTCATTCTGTAGATTATCTCTATACCCTATTGGTTTCTTCCTTTGCTGTGCAGAAGCTTTTCAGTTTGAGGCAATCTCATTTGTCTGTTTTTGCTTTTGTTGCCTGAGTTTTGGGGTCATGTCCATAAAATCATTGCCCAGACCCATGTCAAAAGCTTTTTTCCTATGTTTTCTTTTGACAATTTTATAGTCTTAGGTCTTACAGGTAAGTCTTTCATCCACTTCAAGTTTATTTTTGTGTATGTTGTGAGAAAATGGTCAAATTTCATTCTTCTGCATTGGATATCCAGTTTTCCTAACAATATTTATTTTTTATTTTATTTTATTTTTTGTAAGATGGACCTCATGCAAGAAATAATTTGGGGTGAGTCTATAGAGCAAAGTTTTTTGCTATAGAGCAAAGACTCTATAGCAAAATTGCTCTATAGACAGCAATTTTATTAGGAAAGTAATGGAATAAGTTATGGTTACTCCATAGGCAGAGCAGCCCTAACACCATTTATTGAAGAAAATGTTCTTTCCCCTTTGTGTGATCTTGGCATTGTTGACAAAGACTAAGTAACCATAATGTGTGGATTTGTTTCTGAGTTCTCTCTTCTGTTCCATTGGTCTGTATGTCGGCTTTTTATGCCAGTACCATGATGCTTTGATTACTGTAACTTTGTAGTATATTTTAAAATCAGGTAGCATGATGTTTTCAGCTTTGTTCTTTTTGCTCAAGATTATTTTGGCTTTTTGGGGTCTTTTGTGGTTCCCTATGAATTTTTTGATTGCTTTTTCTATCTCTGTGAAAAATGCCATTGGAAATTTGATGAAGATTACATCAAACCTGTAGATCACTCTAGGTAGTATGGACATTTTAGCAATATTAACTTTTCCAATCCATGAACACAAGATATCTTGCCATTTATTGTGTCTTCTTCTATTTCTCTCATCATTGTCTTATCATTTTCATAGTAGAAATCATTTGCCTTATTGGTTAAATTTAGCAAAAGGTGTACAAGAAGAAGAAAAAGCATTCCATCCCACTGGGAAGAATTCATCAGGATAGATTTGGATGAAGCATGATCTTCAAGTCACATGAATGTATGCAACAGAAGATGGGGTTTTGCCCTCGTTGGTTCTACTTGACAAATGTGGAACAAGCACAGCTGACTGTATTCATCCAAACTAGCACTCCCAGTGCTTCCTAAAGGTCTTAACTCCAATTAGGAAGGATCCAGCAAAAGGACTAAGTGGGAATGGGCTGCATTCGCAGTTTCACCAAGTGTGATATTAATATAATAATAAAATCTGCCATTTGTACCAGCATTAGTTCCTGTTGCTACTGTAACAAATTATCACAAATTTAATTGCTGAAATCAAAATAAATTTATTTTCTGACAGACCTGGAAGTCAGAATTCCAAAGTCAGTTTCACTGAGATAAAGTCAAGGTTTTGGCTGGGCTTGTTCTTTCTGAAGGCTCTTAAGGGAGCATCCATTTCCTTGCCTTTTTTAGCTTCTTGTGACCACTTTCTTCATCTTCAAAGCACATGGCTCCAGTCTCCGCTTCCCTCATAACATTACCCTCTCCTTTTCTGGAGTCAAATATCCTGTTACTTCCCTTTTATAGGGACACTTGTCATTTTATTTAGGACCTGCCCACATAATCCAGGACAATTTCCCCATCTCAGTATGCCTAATGACCTTTTGTTGCCTTTTTGCTGTGTGTTAATAAGAAAGAGCAGCGAATGAAGAGGCAGAAGAAGCCTCAGTTCAAGTTCAAGTTCTATTAGTTTCCTGAACATAGTTATTTCTTCATGTAAAAATGAAGTTGATAATAAAATCAACTACCATAAAAGTTGTTGTGAGAACCCAATGACACATACATGTGAAAGTGATCAGTAATTTAATCACAGCCATAAAGCCTCTTCTGCTGTATGCGGCACTGCTCACAGGTTCTGAAGATTAGGATGTGGCTATCTTTGGAGATCATTATTCAGCCTACCCCGGTACCTCACTAAGCACTTTCACATATATGTGTCTTTGAGTTCTCTTGATTTTTATGGTAGCCGATGTTATTATCAACTTCATTTTTACATGAGGAAATAACTATGTTCAGGAAACAAATAGAGCTTGAATTTGAATTGAAGTCTTCTCTTCTGCCTCTTCATTCACAACTCTTTCTTATTAGCCTGCAGCAGAAAGGCAGGGAAATGTAATGAGAGGTAAGGCTTTCCAACAAGTTGAGCTTTTGGGGTCATATCAGGTCAGTCAGGGGTCAGAATCTACGTCTGCAGTAGAGAGAATTTACTACAAATAATTGTTAACCAGATACAGGCAGTCTGTTTGGCATGGTTGTATGGGGCTATGAAAATGATTTTGCAAGTTGTACTCACACAAAGCAATCTTAATCATCAATGAGAAAATTATGATTGTTCTGTGACCCTTAACAATTTTTGTCAAAATATTAAAAATCTCTTATTACTAGTTGTAAATGTGTAGGGAAATGAAATGCATAATAAAACAAACATTTATTGGGGACACTATAAAGCATTAAAAACATGGAGATTTAAAATATTTTCTATCTTTCTAAAAACCTTTTCAAGAATAATTTGAACAGTGCTGACCTTCTTGTCTTATAATGAACACTACTGAGCAAACATGTTTTCTGTGCCTTGGCAAATTATCATACTCCTTTCTAAGTTTGGATCAGCTTTTAACATTTATCTTTCTTGCTTTCAAAGTCATAAAATATCTCTTAGAGTTTCCTTAAAGTGAAGTTTTGGGTTTTTTCCAATGTCCCTTTCTTTGGGACATTATCATCGTTTATGCCAAAACCGTGTTTCTCATTTATGTTACATTTCCTTTTCCTGGCTTCCTTGCACCACATATCCTGACTCTCTCAAATGACAGCAGGGTCGATGGTCTCACGGTCACCTATTTTTTTTTTTTAATAACTTCATTTACGTTGGGTTTGAATTTCACTTCCAGTGGTATCACTTGTCAGTTCTTTGCTGCATTTTCAACTTTGCGGGCCGATTCCCTCTTTTGATTATCTGTTTTTATAAAATGTTACGTGGGTTTATCACTGGGAGGCAGAGAGACAACACAACCATAAGCTCTGCTGTCTGTGTGTGAACTGAATAACAGATGCACAGTAAACAACAAATGGACTGGGGAAAAAAATGACGTGATTGGTCACTTATCATAATACACATGTATGCAGATTTGTGGACTTAAGAGAACAATAAAGCTTGTACTTTATGTAATTACTCACAGTTAACTTACCATGGTAACTGAAATTTGACTGTGTAATTGGGTGTACTGACATTATTTAACTAAACTCTTAAATTCATGCACCTCAGAACAGTGCAAAGTGAGGACTGCCTATATTTAAGAAGTGAAGAGATAAGAAAACGATACCAGGTTATCATACAGGCAGTAACTGCAGGAGGCAGCTATTACACATAGGGTTGGGGGAATAAAAGGAAACTTGGGTGTTTTTAAAGTTTAGAGACTTGGAGGAGGGGCCCATGGGAGCTGGACTGAGGCTTCTGAAGAGCTGCCATGAGGCTACTGTAACTGCTGCTACCAGTTAGAGAAGAGATGGATGCTGCAGTGACGCAGACAACAGCAGGTAGCAAAGTGAAAAGGGTGGGTCTCTTTCCTCTCCCTCTCCAAGCCTTGCAGCCTTCCCTAGAACCCAATTAGCAGAGCCTAACGCGGAGTCAGGTGATGAAGGAAGACTAGTTTGCAGACTGACAATATCACAAAGCAGAGAGGAGAAGGGTAGGCCTGAAGTTGAGACATGAAGCTGAATAACCAGGACAGTCTTACAGTCTCGGTCTGGGTCAGGATCCTTTCCCTGTTCTCCCTCCTGTAAATGTTTCTCCTCGTTAGTTCTGCAGACACAAGGCACCATGGAGAAGCTGCAATGGGAGCCAAGTTAGGAGCAGGCCCAGCAGTGGCAGGTGAGGTCTGCTGACCCTACTACCTACATGGGTGGCAACTGTGACGTTTTAGTTCTGCTTGTAGTCTTGAGCCCAGGAGAGGCAGGAGTGAAGAAGAGAGGAGAAAACAATGTATATGGTGACCTTCTAGGGAACAGGATTGCTGGAAACAGTGAATAGGAAGCACCGGCACTTGGCTAATCAGACTCACATGGTGCTGCACCTGAATACTGAAGTGTCACCGTTGAACACTTGTACTAAGTAGCCAAATGCCCAGGGCAGATTCTGGACTCTTCTGCTGAAATGCTCCAACAAGACTTAGTCCCAGAGTAACACTGATGTCCTTTCCCTGGGTCTTCAAGCTTTTACTCAGTTCTAATAGCCAACTATTCCACAGCCTTTCCTATTTACCTTAATAAGAATGCTATCTATTTGGATAGCACTTTGTGTCTTTCAAAGTATCAAAGTTTTGAGCTTGCTTATTTCATACAGCAGTCCTGAGAGACCTGTGTAAACAGGAATGTTATTAGCCCCAACTTACAGATGAGAAAAATGTAACTTTGAGGTTTTAAGTAAACTGCAGCCAGAACTTCTTACTCTTCATCTCATGTTCCTACCTCTCTGCTGAGCTGATCTCCAAACCTAATTCAGACCACTCCCTCTGAAAACTGCAGGGATGAGCCCAGAAGCAGTCAATTTCCATAAGCCAGTATCTCCTTCCTCATCTTTCTCTGGGGACCCTACCTAGATAAGATTTTCCCTGCCAGAGATTCTATGTGAACCCTCATGGAGTTTATTGCAAATGTGGCCAATTTATTTACATTGGTAAAGGATAAGGGTAAAGATGGGGATAAAGATAGCTACAGCTTGATCCTAACTGTATTGCTTTCTAAAAATATATAAGCTGATTGGAGTTCTTTATTTTGGTCTTCCTAAAAGGGATAACTCTATCACTTAACATTTTTCCTCGTGCTGTAATTTTCTTCTGTGTATTCACACCTCTTGAATGACTGGTACTGGGCACATTAGATATGAATCATCTACATTTCTAGAACCCTATTAATTTCCTGTAGAATTAAATTAGGCCTAGCTCTTAATGAGTATTGCCAGTGAAGAGAATGTTTGTTCTACATGGGAGCATTTTCCCTTAGACCAATATCCGTACCCCAAACAGAAACTACGGACGGATCTCTAGTCTTAGCATGTTGCTTTATGTCCCTTGGCCTAACCTCATTTTGAGCATAGAGGAAAGACTGTGGGGTCCTAAAGTCAAAATGATAGTCTTCTAAGCTCCAGATTGTCTCGAAAGCACTTGGTCAAATTTTAAACAAGAAGAGAAGACGATGACAATTTCAGAAAGAGGGAAAAAAGAAGAAAAATTATCTCTCTGTTCCCACGGGCAAAGAAAGCCACAAACCTAACATTTCCCAACAATTTAAAACCCACAGCTTTACAGTTTCTGGAAAAATTGCCAGAGTGTCTGCGGCAGAGTCAGAAATAGAAGCCAGGTGTTGGTCTCTTGTGTTCGTGCTGCCTTCCCTCTGTTCCTAGATGACACGAGGTCAGTTCTTTCCGTGCACAAGGTCCTCAGGATTCTGCAGCTGTCATGTCTGGGAGCTATGTGTTAATGTGCACTGACTGCTGAATTTGATTCCTTTGGATAATGGGAAAACTTTGCAATATGTTTGACATGTCTCCCTGCTTCACTCTGTGTGTGATATGAATTCTGCATGTGTTCTGCATTGACGACCCATTCCAGGATTTTTTTTAATCAATGTAGATGCCCTACCATCTGAATAATTGTAGACCAAACCTTGTTCTGCGACTACCAGATCAGGCCTTTGCTGACTTAGATGTGAAGAGAAGGAAATTATCACCTCCTAGACATTTGAATCCTAAATAGATGCAGTTGGTGTACACTTCTTTATGTCAAGTGTAAAGAGCAGAGAATCAGTCTGCTGAGCAGGGCTTTAAGGAGGAGAATTCTCACATCTGCTGACAAGCAGTGATAATTCCTAGAGAGAGTACAGTGAGATAATCCCAGTTTCCTACTTTTTGTCCTGTAGTGATGACCATTGTTGAACATTTTGCAGAATTTTGTGTTTTCTGTGTGCTTTTCTACTTTCACACTAAATGCTGCTGGACACGGCTACATATCATTCCCATCAAGATCTCACTGTTTATAGTAAAGATGCTTGTATTTTAGAACAGGCAAGAATCTGAGGCAATTTGATCTGGCTGTAAATAAAGTAATCTCTTAGGTAGCAGTAGCCAGAGCAAAACCTAGCTCCTTGCTTCCTACTATAATAAAGACTTTCCCAAGCCTACTTTCTGTAGGAAACCTTCCATCGACACTGATGACATTTTTTTTCCTTTTTAATTTTATGCTAGTTTGAGTTGTCTACTAATTTTTCTATCTGTGTAGCAATGCATCCTCACTTCAACCTTGGGTCCTGTAGGGTAGAAATTAAACTTGACACTTCTTCGCCTGCCTCTAACACAGTCTTGGACAAGTGGCAGGTGTCCCTGAAGTTCTTGTTGACAAGTGATGGATTGTTGGCTTCCTTGAAATTCCCATAATTTTCTCTCAATTCCTTCCCCTAAGTTCTCTGCTTCTATTTTTACAGTCACTTTATATATTTAACAATTTACTTAGCATATGTTCTTTACGAAAATTTTTCTCTCCAGTTTTTTTCCATTCATTGCTTAGAGTTTTGTAAAGTATGGCCTTAATATCTCTGCTCCTATTCTCCATGACAATACATAAGCTTCTTGAAGGTGAAAACATTTTTTGACACCATAAAAATGACTGATGCAGTAGTACTTTAAAAACTTCTTTTGAGTGAATGATTGGAGAGTTTCCAGGTCATCCCAAAGTGTAGATTCTTGACTTGTAATGGAGACGGGGTGGCTTGCTTACTGTCTCTTTTTTCCTGTGAATATCTAACAGCTTTCTGTGGGTTACTCAGTTGGAGGAGGAGTGTTCAGGTTCTCAGAGCCATCTCTTCCTGGACAATCCAGCTATGTCTATTAAAATGCAACATACAATCTACATGAAGAATATTTGCATTACCAGGATAAACCTTAGATTTTCTTCTGAGGACTAAAAATTAACCAATCTACAATATTCTCTCTGTATTTCTAAACCATTTAATTGTTATTGGTATATAATATTGACACTAATAAAAATGCGTGTATTTATTTTTATAGTTTTTTTAAACATTCCTTTATAATCTGACAATGATGATGCTTTCATGAGCACTTTGTGTAAAATGAGTAGATTCTAAGCATCTGGACAGTACTCCAAATTTCTGTAAGACATCTGTCAACCATTTCAAATGAAGGGCAGTTTTCAAGCTATGTTTTTCCCCACTTTGTTTTTTGTATGGAATTTATTTTGAAGTGGCTTTTGTGTTTGTTTTTGCTTTTTTGTATGTGGAGGAAAGAGCCTGCTGTTATTAAACTTAAAAGAAAGTTGGGCTGTTTTCTCTGGTAAAATTTCATTTGGGTAAGGTCAGTGAATAGCACCTGCTTTTCTTGAGAATTTGCATGAACACTGTAGTTATGGATTTCTTCCATACCTAATGTCAACACGTTGTCTCACAAAATGCCCATAGGGAAGGCCCCTCATTTTTTGTCATCTGGGGCCTGTCTGCTCTTCTGGCTACTCTGGAAGGCCATCTGGCTACTTAATAAAACCAGTACATCTCTTGGGTCTGTTCAGCGATGCCTACATGCAATTTAGCTTTTTCATAGACTTTTCCAAGATCTGTCCTGGACAAGCATACTGCCTTCTTCACAGAAAATGTCTCTGCTCTTTTATGCTTTCTTTGTTCTGAGTCTTGGAAAGTGTATAGAAAGATCTCAGTGTTATGAGTACACACATGGAGAGTAATTAATGGATACTAATTAAGCAAGGGGTGGACGGTATAATGTTGTGTTATTGACCATTTTCAAGTATGTTGCAAGCAGAGTCTGTACTTTGTGTTCCTCTGTTCTTAGTATGAACACAACTTGGCATGAGAGGAGCTTGGCCACGGAGTGAGTAACTGGTGAGCAACTGTGCAGTTGATGCCCCAGGACATGGCACTAATCCTGGCTAGTTGGGTCTCTTACAGTTCCCTGCAGACTCCCTTCCCCTAAATCTGGATTGCAACCTGTCTCTAAGGCCCAGCTCAAGGCCCATATTATCCAACAATATTATAAAATATTTATTGAGTGCCTACTATGTGCTGGACAATTGTTGGGGAGACAGTGAAATCTAAGACAGACATGTTCTGGCACTCAGGTAACTTACATTCTGGTGGGAAAGGTGGAACAGACAAAACATCAGATCAACAAATAAACAAGACAAGTGTAGCAGACAATACTAGTGCCTAATCTTCTTTTACTCTCCCCCAGTCCCCCTTGGCATTCACCTCTGTGCACAGAGGGCTGCTTATTGCCAGCCCTTGTGACTTTGCCCGAGGACTTTTTTTTTTAATAATCTTGGCCAATGTACAACGCTAGCTGGAAAGGCCAGTCAATCAATGCTGACTGGAATCAGTGAATAAATATCCTAGCTTCCTTTCACTCAGGCGGGACAACTCTGAGGCATGTTCTATACTGTTGTGAAAAAAAATTGTGAAAGATTTGGAAGTGGGTAAAAGAGATTATTGGATGTTCTTTCAAAGGAATGTTGGGTATGATTTAGCGACCCCCAGGCATTGTCTATTCCATAAGGGCATACAGCTTTGATTGTCTGACTAAGTATTTTATTTTCTGTCTGTAGAGGCAGAAATTTTGTAGGGCACTGATGGCAAAGCTGATGGACTGCAGATGGATGTTTTCTGTCCATAGTAAAGCAAATGTTTATCACTCATGACAAAGTCAGTGGATTTTGTACAGTAGATAAGTCAAATTTTCATTTGAACGCTTTGTAATATCATAGTAATTCCTTTCATAATTGATGAGTTGAATGAAATCCTTGATATGTGTTCATTTCATGTTTGAATGAAATGCATGATTTTACCATTTGAAAATTTTTCCTCAGTAGAAGCTCCCCAGCAGGACTGAGCTTCAACTGGCTTCCTTCCCTTTCCTGCCTCACTTTGCCATTCTTTATCCATGTTCCTTGGGAGGAACTCCCCAGTAAAAATGTTGATTTACCTCAGGGTCTGCTTCAGGGGGGATCAAGACAACAAATAAATGCCACTCCCTGCATTCCTGAAGTGACAGACCCATTGTCTCCCTGACCTTCTCTCCTAGAATACCTACAGTGGTGTGAGAACTGTTTTATGTGAAAGAGGGGAAGAATATGCTTGTTTTACTCAAGAGGCTGAGGAAAAGAGACATAAAAAGATGAGATATGGAGGATGTAGCAGTGGAGGGTACAACATAGAGACCTTGTGATGCAATCCTTCCTTTATGACTCCTGAAATCTTCTGTGAAGTTACTAAGTTCAAGAAACGCTTAGGTGTGGGTCAATTTCTGACTGTGAAAGGGCAAAGTTTGTATCTGGTGATAGTACAAGGATAGAACCAAAAGTGTGGAAATGCAGTTGACATGGTTTGTCTGTGTCCCCACCCAAATCTCATCTTGAACTGTAGTTCCCATAATCCTTACATGTCATGGGATGGACCAAGTGGAGGTAATTTTATCATGGAGGAGGTTTCACCCATCCTGTTCTCATGATAGTGAGTTAGCTCTCCCAAGATCTGATGGTTTTGCAAGGGGCTTCCCCTTTCGCTGAGCACTCATTGTCTCTCCTGCCACCATGTGAGAAAGGTTGTGTTTGCTTCACCATCTGCCATGATTATAAGTTTCCTGAGGCCTCCCCAGCCATGCTGAACTGTGAGTTAATCAAGCCTCTTTCCTTATAAATTACCCAGTCTTGGGTATGTGTTTTTTAGCAACATGAGAACGAACTAAAACAGTGAATTATTACCGAGGGCACTGCTGTAAAGATACCCAAAACTGTGGAAGTGACTTTGGAACTAAGTAACATGCAGAGATTGGAACAGTTTGGAGGGCTGAGAAGAAGACAGGAAAATGTGGGAAAGTTTACACTTTGGGGGACTGTTGGAAGGGCGTGATTGTATTTTGAATTGTGAGGACATGAGATTTGGGAGGGGGCCAGGAGTGGAATGATATGGTTTGGCTGTGTCCCCACCCAAATTCGTCTTGAATTGTTGTTCCCATAATGCCACATGTCATGGGAAGGGCCAGGTGGGGATAACTGAGTCATAGGGGCAGTTTCTCCCATCCTATTCTCATGATAGTGAGTTAGTTCTCATAAGATCTGACAGTTTTATAAGGGGCTTCCTCTTTTGCTGGGCACTCATTCTCTCTCCTGCTGCCATGTGAAGGATATGTTTGCTTCCCTCTCCACCATTATTGTAAGTTTTCTGAGGCCTCCCCAGCCATGCTGACCTGTGAGTCATTAAACCTCTTTCCTTTATAAATTACCCACTCACGTATGTCTTTTTTTAGCCATGTGAGAAGGGGGCTAATACAGCAGTAGAAAAAAAGGGTAAATATAGGAAATATAGAATACAGAGAGAAGAATAAGGGAGAATCTTCCTTTGGGAACCTCAAGGCAAGCACAGTGAAATCTCTAAGAACAGTAAGGTCCTAACCAACACAAGGGTAGCCCTGTACTTGGTTTGTGTACATTAATTTTTCTTCCCCAATGGACTTTAAAATTCTAGAACAGGGACCATTTTGCACCCCGTTCTAGCCCTTTACAGTGAAAGGGACAAATAGAAACAAAGAGGTAGTTATATTAATATTCCAGATTAATGCAGACAAACTAACAGGGAAGCACCATTAAAATATAATCTATAATATAATCTCAGGCAATAATTTGATCAAGTATAATCCAAGATAAAGATAGAAGAAAAAATGGACTAAATTTGCCATGCAAACCAGGTAACTTTTAAGTTCTAAAGGCTATGAAATTTTTTAAAAACTCTATGTCAACATTCCATGGATGTAGGCAAACTGGGAAAAACTGGCAGACCGAAATGTGATAACTGCACAGCAAAGCCAAACCCCCTAAATGATATTGATCTTCTTATTTGCTAAAGCAGGTTGCAGCACCCACCCAATTTATCTAAGAAATTAATCAATTATAAGTCAAAATAGAAACAGGGTACAATCATGTTTTACCAGTTTTGGAATTAGAATTATGTCTGTCATAAATCTGTTTTACTCACCCTGGTTCTCATTGTGACATTGACAAACCATTACTAAGTTGAAATTCTTCCAAGACTGAAAATTTTGGGGCCAGACTATTTCTGCCTTGAGTAAAAGACTGAGTAGAGAGCAACAAAGCCATCAAAGGATCTTCATCTGAACAATATTTTCAATAGGATGCAATAGAGTTGTTCTCTCATCAGTAGAGAATACTTTGGCTCAAAAATCTAGTCATTCCTACTGTGGAGTCTAGATTTTAAAGTCTAGTGGCAACACCTTTGGAAAAATAAGCCTGACTTGAGAGTTGAGGAAGTGCCCCACAGACTAGTGGACGAGTTATATAAGGAAGAAATGATGGTTTCTCTTTTAAGATCGGGTTATATTTGACTGTGAATCCATGTTGAGGAATCTCAAGTAACTGGAAAAAACATCTTGGAAAAGTTGAATCCCAAAACATCCAATACTTCTGGTCTTAAGAAAGCTTCATTTTTATGGGTGATCTTGTCTCAAAATTAAGTGATTGGTCAGAGTATATAAGCAGATGATACATTTCACTAATATGGACCCATCAAAAATTAACTATGTGACCTAAAGAAATATAAGTAACTTAAAACACCAGCTCTTAGCTCAAAGCCTGGTAATAGTCCACTAATTTTTGTTGAACAACTGACAAACACATTCTCAAATTTTGTTATCTGTGGACTATGGGCTTCCTAACCTAGTATACAGTTACTATAATATAGTCCTTGGACTAGCTTATAGGGAGGAAATGTTTGGAATACAGCCAGTTTCACTGCCAAATAAAGAATCATTGCTCTTAGTAAAGACTAGCTTATCTTGTGCCAGGACCTATTGCATGCTGGTCCTTTTTTTTCTTTTTTTTTTTTTTTCTGTCTCTTGAATAAACCCTGGTCTTCTCACCTCTGGACTTTTGCATATGTTATTCTGGCTGACTTGACTTTTGTCCCACATCTACTTCAAGACTCAGCTTGAATGTCACTTTCTTGAGAAACCTTCTCTGACCTAGGATAAGATAAATATCTCCACTGTACTCCCCAGAGCACTGAGCACTTCCCCTTTGTAGCACTTAGCACAGGTGTGATTTTGACATCTGGGCTATTAATGAACATATGTCCATCTCCTCTCACAACTCGATCAAGGCTGGAATTGTGTCTGCTTCTCCTCACCATTGTATATTTAGCTCCTAGCATGGTGGCTAACACTTAGAAGATGCTCAAATATTTGTGGAATGAATGACTTAAGCATGTTTCTCATAAACCCATGTACTCTGGTGTGGCACTGATGCCTTTAAGGATCCCCTCCAGGCTTTGTCTTCCAGCCTCCACTTCTTTTCTTTGCAATTGTTCATTGCCGTGGACCTTTCACTTGGGATTTCTTCCAAAGTCTTTGCTCAAATGTTCTCTGGATCCCTGAACTCCTTAGTTCTAAGAAGAGCATACTTTCTCCTTTACTCAAGGAAATATTGCTATTGGCCAGTAGTGATTAACCAGGTCAAATATCAATCAGATGATCAATTTAATTCAGAGTGCTATAAATACCAGCCATTTCTACCCACTTACCCACCCAGGTCTTTGATCTGAGAGCCTAGTGATGGATCTGAAAAGAACCCTCCTCCCAGGGAAGGTAGTTTTAAATCCATCCCTTCTTTGTCTGGTAGTGAGTTGCTCCTTAGGTCACTGTTGTCCTTTATTTTGGCCAAGAAAAATTACTACAAAGAACGACACTCATTGCCTTTTTCTCAGGGACTCTGAGAACACTTCCCTAGCATTTAAGTAAGAATGGGTCATTTCTATCTGGTAAATTAAAAATGAAATCTTTGCCATGTGCAAGAAGTAGGAAAACAAAAGGTTGGGTCTATCTAATTCCTTTAATGTATGCACAGAAGCAGAGGCACTAAGTGCTGCCAGTCAGAGCACGTCCCCTGGGACAAGGCAGGGACACAGCCTTCTGCTCTGCAGGTGAATTTTCCCTTTGCAGCTTGCCTAAATTCTACATTTGAGCAATCTGCCTGCTTAAGGGCCTGCTCACTGCTTGTTGTTTAATGTCAGTAAGCAGCAAAAGGAAAGCAGATCTACCAGGACTTTTTGCTTCAAGACTAGTTCAGGCCAACCTGAACTGCTATGGAGAGCACCTACAGGCCCTTATGAGAAACCGAAACTTAAGTATCAATATCCAAACCCTATGCCCTCTGATATTCTCCTGAGGCATCTGGCATGGGATTTCTCATACTTCTTTATTTTGTGCCTATCTTTCAGAATCGGGTTTTTAGGCAGTGGTGAACTGGGTACGGGGAGGGGGAAGAATATGTCTACTGTATTTAGGCAAAAAGCCATTCTTCATTCAGCAGTACATGCTAGAGCTGAGTTATATAAACATGACTTTGAGACGGTATGGAAGGGGGGAAAGCCACATTCTTATTGATTAGCAACCCTCTCTCCCAAATGGCAGAATAATATCAGGATCTAACTGACTGTAGTTGGAATAATTTTTCTTCCATTACAATTACAAGGCATAATATCTAATCACTTTTTTAAAAAGTATTTGATTAATTTATTTCATTTTAAAATAGGTAATAATTCACATGGACCTATGCAAAGGTAGAGAGGAAGTCTCCATTCTATCTCTGCCCCCCATCAGCCAGTTGTCATTCCTTTTCCATGATTCTTCTGATCACTTTCTGAGGATATCGTGCAGTTTGTCCCACTAGCTCCTACATTTCCTTAAAGCAGAAGGATTTTATTAGATCACAGTTAAACATTTTGAGATGCAAAACATTCCACATGACATGGTTTACTTCGTATTCCATCTCAGATGGACTCCCCCACCATTAACGATGCTAAATTGAGCATTTATGTGATTCTTCCTTGCTAAGTTCTTCCCTTTGAGTAGTGTGAAACGTTGTTTTCGGCACTGTACTGAAGTGGAGTACATTAACCATTCACCTGATGATTTTAACATCGATTTGGGGACATTGATGGCAGATGGAGAAATCCCATCCTTATTTGTTAGCAAGTATTGCTGATGTGTCTGAATCAATACTTCCATTTGTAGTTGCACAATGATTTTCTAAATCTATTATTATTTTCCTATACGTTAGTTACCATTCTCCTGTAGAGTAGAGCTTTCTCTTTCCAACTGGGACTATTTAGTAAACTTTAAGTAAAATTCTTTGTAAGACAGAATGAATGTTTAATTTTCTCCTCTAAATTACTGATTGTCAAACCTGATTTTGTTCAATAGTCTCAAATGGTGACCACTTTTTCTTTTCTTTTTTCTTTTTTTGCTTTCTCTTTGAGCACTGTTGTAGACTGATAGATTTCCATAGATTCCATGTTGGTTACAAACAGTATTCTTTTTGACACTCAAATTGTTATATTTTTGATTAGTTTGAGCCCCCACCATCTAGATTCTATACCATTTGATATGAACTCATTAACCTGTGAATGCTTCTTTGCCCATCATCCTGTGCTCACCCTCCCCCAAAGCAGAAATCAGATATTTCTTAAAGGATTTGAGTTTCTTTAGGGGACAATGATATTAAAAATCAAACTCTGGGCATGAGGGGTGTGGATGCTCCCAAGGTGACCTTCTTTCTAGGTAACTTCAGTGATAGATAATAAATAACATATTTTTTAAACTGAAAATTCATATTGATATTTTCAGTTTACTTTTAATATTATATTGTTTTTACTTAGCATCTTTGATTTCATAACTCGAATTTGCTAAAAAACACTTTAATCTTAAAATTTACATAGTTTCTTTGTTTCATGTAAGAAATATAAAGAAAATAATTTCAAAATAGCAATGCCAGTATTACTACTAAATTTATTTGTAATCTTTGTGTACAAAATATCCCATTAAAAGTATACCCTTTACCTCACTTTTCTTTATCCTCTCTAGGTAACAAATTTTACTAAATAGTTGTTTATATTGCCAAATAATAAAGAAATCACAACCAGGAAGTTATGTTTCAAAATATCTCTTTTTGTAATTATAAGCCAATACATGTATGTGTTCCTATCACCTTATTTTCTCACACAAGCAGTAGCATACTACATAACCCTCTGTCTCTTGTATTTTTAAAGTACTATGTCCTAGAGATCTCTCCACTTTTCATCTTAGGGCCTAGCAATCTGTTTCATTCTTTAATTTTTAATTTTTTTATGGCTGCATATTACTACATTCTGAAGATGTACAATACTTTACTCAACCAAACACCCTATTGCTGTCACTTGGGTGGTTTCCAAACTTCAGCTATTAACAACAATGTCACAATGAACAATTTTCCCTATATATCATTTTGTACTTGTACAGGAGTAGCTGTAGGCAGTGAGACTTCTGATTCAGGGGTAAAGGCATCTGTAATTTTGATAAATCTTACTAAATCCTCCTTCTTCAAGGTTATTCTGGTTATATTAATTTCATATTTTCACCTGCAATGTAAGAAAGTGTCTGTTTCCCAACATACTGTTTTGAGTATTTTACCCCAAAACTGGTAAGTATAAAATGCTATGTCAGTGTTAATTTGCATTCTTTTATTATGAAAGAGGTTAAGCATCTTTTCATTTGTTTGGGGGCAACCAATATCTTCTTTTGTCTGTGCATAAACTGTTCAGACCCATACATTTTTATTATCACTGGCATTTTTCACATTGATTTCTAGATGCTCTTTGTGTGTAAGGGAAAGTAGTCCTTCATCTATGATATGAACTGCAAATATCTTTCTGAGTTTTGGTTTTGCTTATAGTGATCAATTTCATGCTGATTTTTTTATATATGTAGAAATTAACATTTACAATCTCTTTTATTGATTCTGGATTTCTAATTACTCTTTAAATCACATAAACATACTTGATTACAATTCAAATGTATGTTAATAAAATGTAGGAAAAAGAAGTTGTTTCATGTTTAATTTTTGCCTGACTTTTCTCATCAATATTACTCCATACCTTCTGTGTTGTTTTAAAAGAAAGTTACTTGCAAAATAACACTGTAGTGGGAAGAGTGAAAAGTTGCAGGATAGAGTTAATGTTTGTTCCACAAACAGCTGTACGAGTCCAGGCACCTTATGGGAGGACCTAGAGATGGTCTACAGAAGGGATGGCAAAATAAAAAAGGAGGTTTAAAATGAGTCAAAAAATGACTCCAAATTTAATCAGAATCTTCTCTTCTCCCTCAATTTCTGCAATCTCGTTTCTTTCTGGCTCCCTCATACTTCTTTTTCTAGTCTTTCTCAGACTAACATCCTAGCCTTTTTCCACAAATAATCTCACCCAATCGAAAGGCTCCTAAAATTCTATTTTTAGTCTGAGACTAAATTTGTATTGTGGTCTACTCTAGTCTCCAGACTTCTTTTCAGATATCCTGGCCCGATTCTGGTTGCCTGAGAAAGGCCAATCTGAATGTTCCTGGATACCTCAAACTTCACATGTAAATAAACGGAATTTATTACTTTCCCACAATACTTTCTGTTTCTTATATATTTTCGTACTCAGGTTAATGTCACCACCTGCTGTCCCAGTCACCCAAGTCCCAAAACTGGGAGACGGCTGAAATCTCTCCTATAACATCTCCATCTCCGTCACTCAATTCTATAAATTCTTCTCTTTAGTTATTATTTATTTATTTATTTGTTTATTTTTGAGATGGAATCTCGCTCTGTCGCCAAGGCAGGAGTGCAGTGGCACAATCTCGGCTCACCGCAACCTCCATCTCCTGGGTTCAAGTGATCCTCCTGCCTCAGCCTCCCAAGTAGCTGGGATTACAGGTGAATGCTGCCATGCCCGGCTAATTTTTTTGTATTTTAGTAGAGATGGGGTTTCACCATGTTGCCCAAGCTGGCCTTGAACTCCTGAGCTCTGGCAATCCTCCTGCCTCGGCTTCCCAAAGTGCTGGGATTACAGGCATGAGTCACCGTTCCCGGCCCAGCTGTTCTTTTTTTTTTTTTTTTTTTTTTTTTTAAATTGTTTTCTTTTGAGAGAGTCTCGCTCTGTCTCCAGACGGCAGTGCACGATCTCATCTCACTGCAACCTCTGCCTCCTGGGTTCAGGTGATTCTCCTGCCTCAGCCTCTTGAGTAGCTGGGATTACAGGCGCCTGCCACCACACCCGGCTAATGTTTGTATTTTTAGTAGAGATGGGGTTTCGCCATGTTGGCCAGGCTGGTCTTGAACTGACCTCAGGTGATCCTCCCACTTCACCTTCCCTAAATACTGTGATTACAGGCATGAGCCACTGTGCCTGGCCCTTTTTAGCTATTCTTAAATCCTCCCTTCCCTCTAGTACACTCCCTACCTTAACCTATTTCCTCTTCTTTCTCTATGCAACTCTTATCGTAGCATACCCTTTCTTAAGATACTTTTATGGCTGCTCTCTGCCTATAGAATAAAGACAAATGCCATCAATTAATATATGAATAAGAATAAATGCACATTCATTGAGAAGTTATTTTATGCCAGTCTCTGTTCTAATTGCTTCACCTATACTAATCGCATGTTATCTCAATTGGTCCTCGCAATGACCTTTGATGTAGGTATGCTTATTAGTCCCATTTTACTCATGAAATAACTGAGGAACCTGCCCTAGTATGCGATGCAGTAAGCAGAAAAACATGAGCTGATTGCAGAGTTATTCTCCCTCCTTGATGGCTTCCTGCTGACTTTTCTGGCTTCCTCTTCTGCCATCTTCTTTCTCCCAACATAAGTCTCAACTCCATGGAGCTGCTCTGTGAACTTATTACACTATTTCATGCCTCTATACTTTTGCACATGCAGATCCCTCTGCTTATTCCTCCACTCATCTTTGCTGCATCTCCTCTGATTCCAAGTAAACTCTTATTCATCTCTTTGTCTAAGAAGCATGTCATGATCCTTTCATCATCTCCCTACATAGAGTCAGTCCTGACTACCAAAGACTTTTTGAATATGTCCTTCATTTCTCTCTGTAAGCATAGAACCATAATGTGTTTTTACTATGACACTCATCATAGGACCTTGCAGTAATTTGTTAATGTATGTAACTTTTCCAGTAAATTCTAAGTTCTTTGAGGGCAGGAACTATGTCTTGGTGGGGATGCTCAGTGCATCTTTGTTGGATGAATAAATGAATAATCAGTGCTGGCTATCCTTCCACAACATTAGATATGAGGTTGCCTCTTCCCTCTCAACTTGCAGTGCTATAAATATAAATTTTAATGGTACTTGGAAAATTCCAATATTCTCTTCAATTTCTAGTCATTTTTCAATCTCAATGTTTTATCTTTTCCACAACACTGATTATACCTTTGAGAAAATGGTATTTTTTTTCTCTTTCCTTCATTCCAAATGAGGTAAATTAGTCTGGTGACCCTAGATTTTACCACTTATGAAACAATGGGAACAACCCATTGGTAAGAATAAAACACCAAACGCTTCAAACCTGAGAGCAGTTTCCTCCCACAACAAAGTTATTCTTAAATAGCATTCCTTCATTTACTTTTTGCAGAACCACCTTTGGACACATTGCTCTGTCCTTTTATCATGCCAAATCAATCAACCAGTTCTTTAACTTTTCTATTTCTGAGCATTCCTTCAGCCTGCTATCACCAGAAACATATCCTTCAAATCTAATAAAATAAACCTAAAACTTTTTTTAAACAACAACAAAAAAATAACTTCCAACTTGTCTGTACAACGTCCCAGTGAGGTCAGCACAAATGGCATCATCCTTGTCATTTTAGCAGTGGGCAGGCCAAGCACAGAGACCAAGCAGCTTTGCCCAAGGCCATAAGACAAGTCAGTACCAGAGCTGGAATTAGATAGGAGGAACCCTGGCCCTTCGCCCTGGATTCAGACACTGGGTCATGTTAACCTTAAAATTCTTTTCCCTTAGTTTTATGCCCTCCAAAAGATTAGCGGATAGGGAAACAATGCAGCTATTAAAGATCTCTTCCCTTACTGTTCAATCCAGCACAATAAGTTGACTGAAGCTGCAATGAAAGGAGATGCATGTGCTTCCCCCTCTGTTTTTTTCGTTTCTTTTTTTCCAAGTGGTGGAAGTGGCCATCTCTGAGGTCACCACAGGATTGACACCTCATATTTAGTCTTCCAAAAACCTGTCTCTACTCTCAAGCTTTCCAGTTTGCCGTTGGGAATGTTTGTCTTCCAAAAGTCTTAAAGGGAGTCTCACGGGTTTTACCCTATGTGAGAGAAATTGTCCTTGGCCACTCCCTAGGCCAGTGTTCCACCTCGCAGCTGTTTGCACCTTCTCTCTCAGATGTGAGAAAGGTGCTGGCGGCTCCCCTCTGTAGCCACTCTGGGAATAGGGGCCCCAGCAGTCTGCTGGGGAAGAAAGTGTTCTGAAGAAACATTTCTTGGCAGCAAGCAAAATTTCCACAAAACTCTTAAATATAATAAAATATAATTAAAGTGCCACGTTGAGTTAGCTCTCTTTGAAGTTTCACACTTGCATAATAAACCAAGTCATAAACCAAGATTCGAATTGGACATTTTATTTCTTTTTACAGATTAATTCTCATTAATTATCTACTTGACCCCTCCTAGTATAGAGAAGTAAGTACCTGCTGCACCGTAATTTGTGCTGATAAAAGGCAGTAAAAGATGAACTCACTGCTGGAAATGGAATCTCACACACTGAATGTCACTTTGTAGTCAGAGAAAATTAGAGCCCATGTTTAGAAATCACATTATCAAAGCTTCAAATGATCTCAGAAATGAGGTATATTCTGCATTTTTGTCTTTTTTATCACTAAGAATTCCAAATTTTATGTTAAGTGGCTGGTCCTCTGATGAAAAATGTGGTCCCTTACAAAGCAGGATTTTTTTGTTAACCTGTGGTGCATAGATCTTAAAATTACATATCTAGCCATAAGAGATGGTATGGGACAGCTGTTTTGCACTGGGGTAAAGATGTAAGGTTTTAGGGCTTCATTTTATCTTATCATGCAGTTTTACAGCCCCCATTAATAACCACATAGACAAAGAAGGCTTTTCATTGAGACCAGTAGGAATTCACTAACTCACAGGTTATGGCACAAAGACTGATGACTTGTGACTCACACTCAGTGAAAGCTCTTAGGGTGAACTCTCATGAGTCTCAGTGCTGAAAATTAATTTGCTTTGTGTGTAGAAACATTTATCTGTGTTTACCTGTGTGCCTGTGTGTGTTTAGGCTGTCTACAAGTCATTGATGTGTTCTTTCTTCTTGAGCTGTGGAGACTGAGAAGACTTCAGGAACAGAAACACTGCAATATGATGAAAGGATTAGGAGGGGATAGGTCAGAGAACCAGAAGTGAATTACTGGTATAAAGAAGCAGTCTAGGAAAAGGCTTGAATTGAGCTAAACTGATGTTTTAAGAAGAGAATAAAAGAAGTTTGATAGATATGAAAGCCACAGGTTCTTTATGTAGATAATTATTAACCATAGGAAAGGTGACTTGATGTTTTTGTAGATTTCAGCCACTGGAACCTGGTTTGTTCATCTTGTCAAGGGAAGCGGGGAGAGGTGGTAGTAAGAAACAAAAGGATGGAGGATGCCCTTCTACCCCTATGTTCAGGAACTGCAGAGCAATATCTCAAAATGTCATGAGAGCTAAAGCAAAGTGTTATGAATACAGAGGTGTTTACTAAGAAAATGAGTCTTTTTCTTTTTTTCTTCTCACTGTGTATGCAGCCTGACTGAGTCAAGTATTTCGCAGTGCCGCTTGGTGATATAAACTACTTCCTTACTAAGCACACCAGCTTCCCCTAGGGTAAAAACCTACAAAGCCAAATTTCTCATAAAGAGTTGTAAAAATATAGTGAAAGAACAAATTTATGAGGTCACCTCCCCTTCCCTCTATTAACCAAGAAAGAAATCTCCCCAGAATGTTCCCTGGTCAATCTTGTCCAGTCATTCTTCAAATAGTAATAAAATAACATTTTAGGGTTTTTTCAGATTGTATTCAAGGCTATGCACAAGATTGCTTGTTTTGTGGTCTTGAATCTAACCATTTGCCAGGCTAAATTGAATTTCATTTTTTTTTTCATTTTTTTCATAGTAATTGAATTTGTCATTGGCCATGAGTCTAATGAACAACTGGAGAATGAGGGTGAGGGGCTGGGGTGAGGGGGAAAGATGTTGCCACAGTAGTAACAGCAGAAAATGGCAGGAAACAACAAGGAAATGCAGGTTATGTGAATGTCCCTCAGAAAATCTTTAGAGACCTTGGAAAGCTTAGGAGTACTTGGTAACAGAGGTAACAGAGGCAGAGTCTGGACACATTTTGTGTGTGTGACAGGATTTTACTCCTGGAAATCTCAGTCCACTTTGCTAACAGGAATCATGTTATGTTAATAAATGTTTCTTTGTTAATTATTTTCCCCAATATACCTGTATTAGAAAGACAGTGTATTAGATATGGTTCTCCAGAGAAACACAATGAACAGAACAGATACGATGGTAGAGACACACACACACAGACAGAGAGAGACAGAGAGACAGAAAAAGAGACAGAGAGCTAGAGAGAGAGAAAGAGAGAGAGAGATGCAATTATGAAAGCTGAAGTTCATGATCTGCTGTCTGCAAGTTTGAGACCCAGGAAAGCCAGTGGTGAGGTTCTGGTCTGAGTCTGACAATCTGTGAACCAGAACTGATGGTGTAAGTTTTAGTCCAAGTCTGAAGGCCTGAGACCTGAGAGCACTCATAATGAACCATGTGTCCAAGGGAAGGAGAAGGCCAATGTCCCAGCTCAAGCTGTCAGGCAGAGAGTGAATTCTTTCTTCCTTCACCTTTTTTGATCTACTCAGGTCCTCAAAGGATTGGATGATGCCTACCCACATTGGGGAGGGCAAACTGACCTACTCAGTCTGCTGATTCAAGTGTGAGGGAACGCCTCATAGTTACACTTAGAAATACTGTTTTACCGCATATCTTGGCACCCTAGGACCCAGTCAAGTTGACACATAAAATTAGCCACCATAGACAGAAACGAGCTTCCCTTTACTCCCATCACACAAATCCTTCTTTTATTTTCTGCCCAAAGACTGAAGCTGAGACAAGGAAGCTCCAGGAAACCCAGTGAAGTGAACATTTTCTTCTTTTAAAATATATTTGAGATCCCTTTTATAGTTTTCTATGACATAAATGGAGCATAGGTCTGACCTCACTAACTGGTCAGGACCCCAGGACCAAAATGTCATTCTTGACTTTTCCCTGAGTGACAACTGTCCTCTTGTTCACCAGGACTGACATTTTATCCTTTGTCCCACACCTTGATATCCTTTCCTTTTTGCTTGGTCTTCTTGATTCAAGTAAAATTTTAATACATTTCTGGAAACAAACCACAAAACATTAGGAGAAAAGAAGGTTGAGCGGAAGGGGGAAAAAAACTATAGAAATCAAAGACATTTCTCTCACATCAGATGACTGGCCCATACTCACAAGCAAAACAAATTGTACAAGAATGTTCAAATGTGCATTGACTGCCTATAGGTATTCACTTCATTTAGGTAAGGGAAGACCCTCTGCTTGTTTTGGTTTGTTCATCCAGGAAAAAGCAAAGTCAGTAAACCTTTACCAAAGGCTTCTCCAGGGATCACATTATACACAGACCTCTTGGTTCCTTGGTGTCTTAGTACATTTAGTGTTGCTATAAAGGAATACCTGAGACTAGATGATTTATGGAGAAAAGAGGTTTATTTGGCTCATGGTTTTGCAGGCTGTATGAGAACCATGGCACAAGCATTGGCTTTTGGCAAGGGCTTCAGGCTACTTCCACTTGTGGCAGAAGGTGAAGAAGAACTAACATGTGCAGAGATCACATGTCAAGAGAGGAAGCAAGAGAGAAAGGTGGGGTGCTAGGCTCTTTTTAACAATCAGCTCTTGCAGGAACTAGCCGAGTGAGAACCTGCTCATTACCAGAAGGGCAACGTCAACCATTTATGAGGGACCTGCCCCTGTAACAAAAACACTTCCCATTAGTCCCCACCTTCAAAACTGGTGATTGAATTTCAGCATGAGATTTGGAGGGGACAAACATCCAAACCATAGCATGCAGTCTAGGCTGGGATAGGGTTGCTTGCTGGAACCTATTTTCACAACCTTTTCAGTTGTGAAAAAATGAAAAGTCATGAGGAAACAGATGATTTGCAGCCTCTATAGAGTCCCATATGTCTATTTTACCCCTTTGAAAGAAGTGACTATGGTTTGTTTGCAGCTTTTTGGGGTTAGTACTTTTTAATAGCCTACAGAATATGGCCAAAAGATTCTCTAAAGAGCATCTGAGACAAAGGCAGCAGAACTGTTTTTTGTGTTGTTGTGGTAAATATATTACATGTTACAGGAAAATAAAGCCCAGGCTCATACAAAAAGTAAAAAAGAGCAAGACTAGAGGCAAAATGATAGTCTACCTACTTCTCCCACCCAAGAAGCTTCTGGCCCAGTGGATAATTACAGAAGGAAGCCCTTCTTTTATGTACAAGTATGGGGACTGGAAAAGGCAAGGGACAGACAAGGAGAGGCTCCCATGACAGCAGTGTGCATACTTGGCTACAAGAGTCTAAAGTTAAAGAACATACTCAAAAGTCTGTATTCTACTGCGGCCTGAAGGAATCGGCACAGTCAACCCAGTGCAAGTTTTTAAGACTGGCAGGCTTGTGTTGGAGCTGAGCTCCACCTAGGATGCCAGCTGATCACCCCTCTGCTGCTGAAGAGAGAAGAGTCAAGGCTCTAGAAGAGAATATAGGACAGGGATTGGGGTGGAGAGAAGAGGAAGTGCCTCTTCCCACTTTGCTTGGGGAACACATGGTCCCCGAGGCTGAGGGGGCATGGAAGTTGTTCACATTTGTATATACTAATGACAGTGAGCTGGTTCCCATCTTAGGAAAAGAGCAATTTGCTTCAAGAGTACAAGGGAAGAGTAGGCATACTTGTCATTGGCCACACATGAGGGAGTGGGTGAAGCCAGTTGCATTTTAGTCTTGATGAGCATTTTGGAGAGCTTTCCAACATCTTTGGTTCAGCAAACCTTAAAACACATGTCACCAAGGAACTTCCTTGTTTGCCTTTATTTTAAACGCCTGTGTGTTTTTAGGACAATTGAAACCATATATTTCTGTTTCATTTACACCGAACTCATGAAAGTGATGTTCAGTAAGAGCTGTTTGATGTACACAGAATCTTCTGTTACCATTTTATGAGCATTTTGACTCATTTGAATTCAGTATTAGGGAGTCAACTAAACCAGATCTGAACAGGACACAGTTTGGCTTGAAGCTGAAAACTCCTGAGACCTTGCTGGATATCATTCTTGGTGAATTATCATATCTTCTCCCATCCCAGATTCACAGCCAAGAAGGCTATTATATCAAGCCCAGCCCCAAAAGAAGGGTTAAGAGAAGTGTGTCAGAACTCTTATGTGAAACAACAAACCCAAGAAATATATCTCAAACAAGTGAAGTGCCCAAGGGAAAAAATTTCATTTAACGTTAGTCTCTATTAGCTTTCTAATGGTGAGCATGAAACAACAATTAAAAGAGCAACCATCAGATTGAATCAAGGCAAGGAGGGCTTGATAACAAATCATGGTCTATTATGGTGTGAAACTCAAGTTTCATTGCTTATATGGATTTCCATCACATACTCTATAATGTTTATTGAAATAATAAAATAAAAATATAAAGTTTTTTTGGGGGATTTACAAAAGCAATGAAAAACAGAGAGTGTCATTGTAAGCCAAAGCAATTGAGAATTTTTTAAAGATCTAGTGTGGATTGTACTGGATACAGGAAAATAGGGACTCACTAAAGATTCGATGCATGCAGAGGAAGGAAGTGGGTCCTTCCCTTCCAGTGTTCTTCCAAAAGTGAAAGAGACAGTGGTCACCAAGATAGGTATGGTTCCTACCCACATGGAGCTCACAGTTTAGTGGAAGTGACAGACAAATCGAATCAACCATCATAAGAATAAATATCTAATGATAAATTACGATTGACGCATTAAAGAAAAAGAAAATATGATAGTGACTAAAATGGAAGTCAGTTTAGTAAGAGGGAGTGGGTTTTGAGAAGGCCTATTGGAAGAAGGAACATTTTAAAATGAGACCTAAAGAATGAATAAGAAGCAGGTGAAAAATGCACCAGTTCTAGGCAAAAGGACATAGAAGGCACGAAGGCCTTAACTGAAAGTTGGTTAAGAAAGGCAGCTGGGTGCTGGAGAGGAGAGGTATGACCAGAAGACGCCAGCCATATCCCATCCCTTTGAAGCTGTGCATTACATGAATCTATGCTCCTCAGTTGGCCAGGCTACATTGTCTGCTAGGATCTGTTATTCTTATTTTTCACTCTTGAAGTTCTGTTCCCTTACTTTTCAAGATTGTATTTACTTGTATATTTTTTCTTTTGCACCTGTTCCAAACAGTAGTTCTCAGGTCACTTCATCCTCTTAGGCAGTGGTTCTCAAAGTGTGGTAGTCTCTGGATTAGCAGTATCAGCATCACTGGAAACAGGCAGGATAGGAAATGGGAAGAGGAGGGCAGTTCCTGACATTTTAAAGCACCCACAGTAGGCCATGCCATTCTCCTACCAAACAGTCTCACAGAACACTAACCCTAAACGAGGTTGCAGACCATGAGAAATGAGACAAAGCAAGTTGACTTCATAATTTTATCTAAACAGAGATAAAAATAAGGTCATTGTGCAGCCTACAAAACTGCCAAACATCCTTTCTTGGCCACAGTGAGTGACTGGCACTTGTTTACCAAGTACAGCTTATCCTCTTGCTAGTCTCCGCTCTTTATAGATAAAACTTATTTAGACAGCCAATCATAGAATGGTATCCACTTTCCAGCAGCACCAAATCTAGAGCAAACACTTGCTTTCTTAAACTTTCTCTCAAATCACCCAACCAAAGCCCAAATCCTATCGTAGGATCTTATTAACACCTTACTGGGACATTCATATTTCCCATGGTGTGTGCTCTCCCTGGCTACAACAAATAAGAAGACCAACTTGGTTAACTACAGCTGTGTTTCTGGTGGTCTTGGGCTGAAGGGCATTGCCACTTGGGCCCCACTGCATATCTACTGAATCTAAAACCCCAGGGGTGGAGTCCGGCCACCTGTGTTTACACAGGCTCTCTGTGTGATTCTAATGCATGCTCCAGTTTCAGAACCATTGTTCCAAGGTAATGATTCTTAGTCCTGGCTGTCCATTAGATATGAGTGCCTGAATCTCCCAAAGATTCTAATTCGATTGGTCTGGAGTGGGATTTAGAAATCTGTACATTTTTAAAACTCCCCAGATGATTCCGTTGTGCAACCAACGTTGAAAATCACTTCTTTAAAACCGTGATGTTGGCAGGTGCACCACTGAAGGATAATGTCCACATTTGAAATGCATTCCTATCAGGTTATAAGCAATTGCTGGGGAGCCAGTTGTAATTCTGCCTCTTGCTATCCATGACATCCCAGTGTGTCCTGCCACAGAGGTTTGTTTTAGGGAACTTTGCCTTGGCTTCTTGGTCACATATTTCTAGTCACATTTTCTCTTGAGCTCAGCTACCTTCCTTGCTTTCTTGATTATATAAACCATTTCTCAGCCACACACACAGGATTATGTCTATATCTACATCTATGTCTATATCTATCTATATCTGTATTTATGACATAATAATTTTTTTAAGTCTCAAAATAACCGTAGCTAATTTTATGAGCACTTAACTCATGTGCCAATCACTAGGTTAACAATCTTTACAACAATGACAGCAAAATAAATATTATCATCCACATTTCACAGATGAGAAAACTGAGGCATGGAGATGCTAAGTACCTAGGCCAAGTTACCAGCTGGTAACGAATGGAGCCAGGTTTCACACACAAACTATTAAGTTCCAGAATCCACACTTCTAGCCACCCTGCTCAGTTGGATTCCTTATCCGGATGGCTACATCTCCCTAGTCTGCTTTCCCTCTTAAACTTCCATGATCTTTTCTTTCTTGGCCACCCCCATTGTCATGTTCTCATGATTACATAGGGTAGGAGTAGAGGTGGGGATGCTAAGGTATCTGTTCTTTCAGGAATAGTAAACTTTCTGTGTGCTCTCTCCTATTCTCCCACCCTTCCTATAGAAATATCCCTCTTTCCATAGCTGTACAGCAAAGGGAACATAGCCTTGCCTAGTATTCAAATAGTATGGCAGATATTCAAACTGTTGTCCTGAGACAAGAAGAACTTTTAAACATTCTAAAGTGTTTCCTGCCCCACAATTTGTGGGTTATATTAACATCATGGAATAAATTCGAACAGTACATCCATTTATTCATTTCTAGAACATGCACTTTTAGGTGTACCACCGGTCATCCTTTCTTAAATCCTTTTGACAAGCTTCTGTCCTTACATCTTTTCAGAAGCAGGTTTTCATTAGAAAATCAAGAGCTATATCATCATATCTGGAAAATTTGGTTTTCCAAGTACATCATAATCTGGGATAAAACAAAGACTAGAACTCAGTGGGCCTTCTGCCATCTAATGATAAGGGCCCTCATGGGATAGTGGTGAAGACTGAATGACTTCACTTATTCAGATCACCCTGAAGACTGCATGTACCATATTTCCGTTTTAATATTGACTTTTATATTCAGACATCTGTGAAATTAGTATGTGTGTTAGAAGTAATGAATGACATCGAAATTATAATTGGCATTTTTGACTTTTAAATTTGAGGAAAATGTGAGTAAACTCTCAGTAAATGTTATCTCCTTCTCTTTCTCCTTCCGCTCCTCCTGCTCTTCCTCCAACTCTTGCTTTATATCCTAAGACTAACAGTCCTCATCTGGCATCTGAGCATGAGAAATTCACAGAATATCCTTTCCCCAGGTTGCATGTCCGGGTTATTACTTTTCTCCATAAGCTCAGGCAATAGGGGTCACTGATCATTTAATCACCCTTAATAGAGAAGGTAATTCTCATCCAGGTACCTATACAACAGATATTGTGAGTATACCATGTGCCATAAATTCTGCTCTATATGAGACATATGCCTGGCCGTCAAGCAGCTCACAATGGAACAGGAAGAAACCACAGAAAACAAAGAAAAACAGGGGACTGTATACCACACCTCATTCCCACGTTGGACTGTCATCAATGTCTTGTCTACCTCAAGGCAGAACTTGACATTTCTCTTGTGAACATGAAAAGCAAACCCGGCAGGGCACGGTGGCTCATGCCTGTAATCCCAGCACTTTGGGAGGCCGAGGCGGGTGGATCACAAGGTCCGCAGATCGAGACCATCCTGGCTAACACAATAAAACCCCGTCTCTACTAAAAACACAAAAAATTAGCCAGGCATAGTGGCGGGCGCCTGTAGTCCCAACTACTTGGGGGGCTGAGGCAGGAGAATGGCGTAAACCCGGGAGGCGGAGCTTGCAGTGAGCCGAGATGGCGCCACTGCACTCCAGCCTGGGCGACAGAGCGAGACTCCGTCTCAAAAAAAAAAGCAAACCCAACTCCACAATGATGAACATTTTTCAGGTAGTGGGAGGAGAATGTTAAATAATTGTATACTATATGGCAAAATGCAACAAGAATCCCAATTAGACCTCTCTAATTTCCTGACATTATTGCTTCAATTGCCAAATTTTATTTTCTTCACAATCATTTCCCCACGAATCTCTCCCAATTCTCTGTCTCCAACTCATTTTCTTTTCGAGGATGGGTATCCACTCTCAATGACACTTCCATGCCAGTACACACACACACACACACACACAGACACACACACACACCCCTTCCATTGTATCTTTCCCTTTTCTAATACAAACACTATAGTTCCTTTTCAGATTTTACAAATTATTTGTATTATCACAGTGATCAACTCCCTTCCTACCTTTCTACCTCTTATCATTCACCCTTCTCAGTGCAGTAGAGGATTCTAACCAGGAACAAGTGTGTGTGTGCATGTGTGTGTGTGTCTGTGAGTGTGTGTATGGGGGAGAGAGAGAGAGTGAGAGAGAGAGAAGGACAGAAAAATACAAGAAAATATAACAAGTGAAAATATAACAAGCGGACACAGGATAACATGAGACCCAAATGAACAAAAGCAACCCCTCATCCTAAACCCAGAAAAGATATCAAGTTACAGCAATGGTTCTCAACACTTCAGAATGTCTGGAGATATTTTTGATTGTCACAATTAGAGAGGTGACACAGTATGAAACTAACATCTAGCAACAGAGATCAGAGTTGTTGCTAAACATTCTACAATGCAAAGAAAAAATTCCATGAACCAATTTTCTGGCCCCAGATGTCAATCATTGTGATATTGAGCAATCCCTAGTTATACATTCTAGAAAAAGTGATGAGTGACTGTAGTTTTGAAAAAGGATTAAGAATTTCCCTGCAAATAAGTGGATGAAGAAGATTCTAGCAGAAAAACCTTTATGGTAGAATTTTAGATGATAACTTTTGACAGCAGTGTGAGAATTATTTTAAACATTTAGAGAGAATTTATCTCTATTTAGCATGTAGAAAGTCACTAAAAAGCCAGATGATTTACAAAACCATTGTCATTTTAACCCTGCCAGAAAGTTAAGATTGTAAAGTAATTTAATGAACTAAAATACAAGAGGGGTCAAGTCCTTCCTGAGAGATAGGAACCATGGCTATTTTCATCTCTGGCAGAACAGAGAGAGAAGGAAAACACATTTATGGATGTGGGTAAGAAAAAATAGCTGAATTTTAATGAACTTTTGGAGGCTGAGTGTGAACTGAGTATTAGAGCTTAGAATCCCTGAGAACCCCAGACAAAAGGGGAGTCTGCGCCTAACCTATATGATATTTTACACAAGTCTTCACAGTATCCTCATGTGAAAGATTGTGATCGGGGCAGAAGCACTCAGAACATTCTCCTCTGGAGTGCAAGCAGTGTTTCTGCTGTACTTTGAGAGTGAAGCACAGAAACAGAGAAATCTTCTCATATTCAAAACCTTACACTGAATATTAGGCAAAGATGATCTACCACTGGGGAAAGGACAAAGCAGCAGAGAAAGACCCATTCAGGTATGGGCTCACAAGGTCTTCTCTGTTCTTAGGAAGCACAAGCGACTTAAAAGCAACTACCCAAAGGATGCCTGCTGATTGAGGCAGAGACCCCTTGACTCCAGAGAAGGGATAAGAGAGCTGAGAGAGAAGCCCTGAGATACAGAAGTATGGAGTTTGCTGAAGTCTAAAGATAGGGCAGGGGAACTTAGGCAAACCCTTTAGGTATTAAGAGCCCAAACTCTGCTAAAGTAATGATCCCAACCTCAAATATCTTGAAACCTGAAGTGAACTGAATGTAACTTAACCAAAAACTTGTACTCAAACTAAACACAGCTAGATTGACTCAAACCTCAACACTAATGATCTGAAAGAAACAGAAATGTACCCTTTTCTGTATATAAATACAACAACATTAGACCCTGCTATTTTTACATATTTGTGGTGGTTAATAAAAAGTCACAAGACACAAAAATAACCAAGAAAACAAAATGATCTGTTCATAATGAAGGAAACAGTCAAAGGTACTAGATCCAGAGATGGCCCCAATGTTGAAGTTATCATAACTATCATAGATACGTTAAAGTACCTAGACAAAAAGGTGACTCACCCTCATGGGTCAAGAAATTTCAGCAAACAGATGGTAAGTATAAAAAAAATTGAAGTGGAAATCCCAGAAATGAACAGATAAACAAGAAATGAGGAATTTCTTTAACGGACTATACAGCAGACTGGATTAGGTAATCTGAAGATTTAGCAAACGTGAAGACTAGTCAATAATAATTATAAAAATCAAATACAAGACGGATATCATAAGAAATATAACAGAACATCGGAGATGTTTGAGATAATCTTGAATAATCTGACATACTTGGCCTTGGAGTTCCAGAAGAAAAGTGAAAGAAAGTACACAGAAAAACGTATTTTGAGATAATGTCTGAGAATTTTCTAAAATTAATAAAATATGTCCAACCCCAGATCCAAGAAGCTTAGTGAATTACATGTATGAGAGATGCAAAGAAAAACAAACCTAGGCACATAACAGTTAAATGGTTGAAAAGCAAAGATGAAGAAAAAAATTGAAAGCAGTACCCATATACCTATTTTACAATGGTATTTACAAAGTTTTCTGAATTTTGGTTGGATTTGATTCAAAATAATTGAGAAATATTTAATCAATATGTTCAACAAATGGAGTATCAAATGTTTTCAAAGAAGCAATCAAAAACAGAAAATTTATCACTACAAAATGAGTGGGTCTAAATTTATTAAACATTGAGAATTAAAACAGGGTTCAATATTTAGTTTCAAAATTTCTTAATTGCATTTTCTATTATCTTAGTTTTGGGGAAGTTTCTTTTGTTGGAATACCTATATGTAATTGGATACATTTATATTTTCCATTGCAAAATAATAAAATAAGAAAGCATATGATCTTCTATTACCAATATCCGAAATATAATAGGGACGAATTATTTGATAATTTTTCGCTAGCATATTTGTCAAAAGAAAGCACTTAAATGGGAAAAAAAATTGTACCTCTGACAAAATGAGTGCTGAAATATTTGCAAATTTGAACTAAAATGGAAAGATAAAAATATCTCTAATTTAGCAATTTCTCTATTAGATTATACTATAAAAAATTGAAAGCAGTCAGAGAAAATAGATATTTCACATAGAGAATTGACAAGAATGAGTGCTGGTTTCTTGTCAAAAACAATGAAGGCTAAAGCAAGACTAAGCAAAAAGTACAAACCTGGAGGCATCACATTACCTGATTTTAAATTATACTATAAGGCTGTAGTCACCAAAACAGCATGGTACTGGTATAAAAATAGGCACATAGACTAACGAAACAGAATAGAGAAGCCAGAAATAAACCCAAATACTTACAGCCAACTGATCTTCAACAAAGCAAACAAAAACATGAAGTGGGAGAAAAGACACCCTTTTTAACAAATGGTGCTGCAATAATTGGCTAGCTACATGTAGGAGAATGAAACTGGATCCTCATCTCCCACTTTATGCAAAAATCAACTCAAGATGGCTTAAGGACTTAAATCTAAGACCTTAAACTATAAACATTCTAGAAGATAACATTGAAAAAACCCTTCTAGACATTGGCTTAGGCAAAGATTTTATGATCAAGAATCCAAAAGCAAATGCAATAAAAACAAAGATAAATAGCTGAGACATAATTAAACTAACAACAAAAGGAACAGTCAGCAGAGTAAGGACACAACCCACTGAGTGGGAGAAAATCTTCACAATCTATACATCTGACAAAGGACTAATATCCAGAATCTACTACAAACTCAAACAAAACAGCAAGAAAAAAGAATCCCATCAAAAAGTGAGCTAAGGATGTGAATAGACAATTCTCAAAAGAAGATGCACAAATGGCCAACAAACATATGAAAAAAATGCTCAACATCACTAATGATTAGGAAATGCAAATCAAAACCACAATGCAATACCACCTTACTCCTGCAAGAATGGCCATAATCAAAAAACAAAAAATAGTAGATGTTGGTGTGGATGTGGTGAACACAGAACACTTCTACACTGCTGGTGGGAGTGTAAACTAGTACAACTACTATGGAAAACAGTGTGGAGATTCCTTAAAGAACAAAAAGTAGAACTACCATTTGATCCAGCAATCCCACTACTGGGTATCTACCCAGAAGAAAATAAGTCGTTATATGAAAAAGATACTTGCACATACATGTTTATAGCAGCACAATGCACAGTTGCAAAAATGTGGAACCAACCCAAATGTCCATCAATCAATGAGTGGATAAAGCAACTGTGCATTGTGTGTGTGTGTGTGTATACATATACACACACACAATGGAATACTACTCAGCCATAAAAAAGAATGATTTAATGGCATTTGCAACAACCTGGATGAGACTGGAGATTATTATTCTAAGTGAAGTAACTCAGGAATGGAGAACCAAATATCATATGTTCTCACTCATAAGTGGGAGCTAACTTATGAGGCTGCAAATGCATAAGAATGATACCATGGACTTTGGGAACTCAGGGGAAAAGGTGGGAAGTGGGTGAGGGATAAAAGACTACAAATAGGGTGCCATGAATACTGTTCAGGTGATGGGTGCGCCAAAGTCTCACTGATCACCACTAAGGAACTTACTCGTAACCAAACACCGCCTGTTCCTCAATAACCTATGTAAATAAAAAATTTGAAAATAATGGGGGCTAATGGTCAATGGAACAATATATTTAATATTTAAAGTGATAAAAGAAAAAAACTGTAGACATACACTCTATTTCTAATAAAAAATTCTTCAAATATAAAGTAAAAGAAAAAAGACATTTTCAGAAAGACAAAAATCAAAAGAATTTATTTCCAGCAGACTCAAATTTCTTTTTTTGGGGGGGGGGGGTTGTGAAAATATTCTACATAAGTGTATTTTATTGGTAATCTAAAAAGAGAAAAAAAAAGAAAAAATCTCTAATTCATTCAGTTGATAATTTCTCCCTTTGATGCTGCAAATTTACATATACAGATTTCCTTTTAACTTTAGATGTAAACATATTGCAGTAAAACGGTCTACATTCATGAATTTTGAGTGAATGCCTTCTTTTTTTCGGATAAGAATTTTATTTTTATTTTTATTTTTTTATTATTATACTTTAAGTTCTAGGGTACATGTGGATAATGTGCAGGTTTGTTACATATGTATACTTGTGCCATGTTGGTGTGCTCCACCCATCAACTAGTCAGCACCCATCAACTCGTCATTTACATCAGGTATAACTCCCAATGCAATCCCTCTCCCCTCCCCCCTCCCCATGATAGGCCCTGGTGTGTGATGTTCCCCTTCCTGAGTCCAAGTGATCTCATTGTTCAGTTCCCACCTATGAGTGAGAACATGCGGTGTTTGGTTTTCTGTTCTTGGGATAGTTTGCTAAGAATGATGGTTTCCAGCTGCATCCATGTCCCTACAAAGGACACAAACTCATCCTTTTTTATGGCTGCATAGTATTCCATGGTGTCTATGTGCCACATTTTCTTAATCCAGTCTGTCACTGATGGACATTTGGGTTGATTCCAAGTCTTTGCTATTGTGAATAGTGCCGCAATAAACATACATGTGCATGTGTCTTTATAGCAGCATGATTTATAATCCTTTGGGTATATACCCAGTAATGGGATGGCTGGGTCATATGGTACTTCTAGTTCTAGATCCTTGAGGAATCGCCATACTGTTTTCCCTAATGGTTGAACTAGTTTACAATCCCACCAAGAGTGTAAAAGTGTTCCTATTTCTCCACATCCTCTCCAGCACCTGTTGTTTCCTGACTTTTTAGTGATTGCCATTGTAACTGGTGTGAGATGGTATCTCATTGTGGTTTTGATTTGCATTTCTCTGATGGCCAGTGATGATGAGCATTTTTTCATGTGTCTGCTGGCTGTATACGTGTCTTCTTTTGAGAAATGTCTGTTCATATCCTTTGCCCACTTTTTGATGGGGTTATTTGTTTTTTTCTTGTAAATTTGTTTGAGTTCTTTGTAGGTTCTGGATATTAGCCCTTTGTCAGATGAGTAGATTGCAAAAATTTTCTCCCATTCTGTAGGTTGCCTGTTCACTCTGATGGTAGTTTCTTTCACTGTGCAGAAGCTCTTTAGTTTAATTAGATCCCAATTGTCAATTTTGGCTTTTGTTGCCGTTGCTTTTGGTGTTTTAGACATGAAGTCCTCGCCCATGCTTATGTCCTGAATGGTATTACCTAGGTTTTCTTCTAGGGTTTTGATGGTATTAGGTCTAACATTTAAGTCTCTAATCCATCTTGAATTAATTTTCGTATAAGGAGTAAGGAAAGGATCCAGTTTCAGCTTTCTACTTATGGCTAGCCAATTTTTCCAACACCATTTATTAAATAGGGAATCCTTTCCCCATTTCTTGTTTCTGTCAGGTTTGTCAAAGAACAGATGGCTGTAGCTGTGTGATATTATTTCTGAGGACTCTGTTCTGTTCCATTGGTCTATATCTCTATTTTGGTACCAGTACCATGCTGTTTTGGTTACTGTAGCTTTGTAGTATAGTTTGAAGTCAGCTAGCGTGATGCCTCCAGCTTTGTTCTATTGACTTAGGATTGTCTTGGCAATGCGGGCTCTTTTTTGGTTCCATATGAACTTTAAAGCAGTTTTTTCCAATTCTGTGAAGAAACTCATTGGTAACTTGATGGGGATGGCATTGAATCTATAAATTACCTTGGGCGATATGGCCATTTCCACGATATTGATTCTTCCTATTCATGAGCATGGTATGTTCTTCCATTTGTTTGTGTCCTCTTTGATTTCACTGAGCAGTGGTTTGTAGTTCTCCTTGAAGAGGTCCTTTACATCCCTAGTAAGTTGGATTCCTAGGTATTTTATTCTCTTTGAAGCAATTGTGAATGGAAGTTCATTCATTATTTGGGTCTCTGTTTGTCCAGCAGACTCAAATTTCAAGAAAAACTGAAAGAAGTTCTTTGGCTGAACAGAAATGATACCAGCTAGAAACTTGCTCTGCAGAAAGAAAGAAAGAGTACCAGGAAGACTGAAATGTTGCATAATAGAAAGGAGCTTTACTAAAGTATTCATATCTTTATATACCAATGATAACCTTTAAAGACTACTGACTTTAAATTTTTTAGATGCAATACAATTTTTGTGACATACATGGAAATGAAGCGTATGACAAAGAACACAAAGGGTGGGTGGCTTTTAGTGGAAAGTGTACTGTAGTAAGGTTTTCACATTTTTGTGGAGTATTTGAATATTTTTGAATATTTACTCTTATAAGTGAGAGATGTGTATTGAAGTCTCTTATGTAACTACTAAAAAAATTTAACACAAGGAGCCATAGCAAACCATCAATAGAGGATATCAAATGAAACACAGAAAACACTTTATCCACTTTAAAAACTACACAAAACTACACTTCTAAAAGAATGGCTAACCAAGAAACAAAACAAACAGACAAACATAAAACACCTAATATCAAAGAGGCCATGAAGCAACTGGAATTCTTATACATTACAAATGGGAATATAAAGTGTGCAACTACACTGGAAAATTATTTGGCAGTTTTTTAAAAAGTAAATGAAAATCCAGTGTATGACCCAGCAATTTCAATCCTAAATCTTTATCTCCTCTTCAAAAAAAGAAAACCTACAAAAAATCAACAAAAATCTTATATAAGAATGCCCATATTATCTTTGTTAATACTATTTATAATAACACAAAAAAACTGGAAATTGTCTAGATGTTCATTTAAAGAGTTTGGATGAACATATTATAGTGTGTCCTTTCAGTGGAAGACTGCTCAAACAAACAAACAAAAAAGAACTACTGATGAACACAACATGATGAATGATGCTTAAAAACATAAAGCCAAGAAAAAGAAGACTGACAGAAAAAAAGCATATAGTATGTGATTTCATTTATATGAAGTTCTAAACCATGACAAACATCTATCACAATAGACATCAGATCAGTGCTTGTTTCTGGTGGTGGAATAATTTACTGGGAAGAGGTATGAGGAAACTCTTTAGAGTAATGGAAATTTTTTTTTTCTTGCTAGAGATGAGAGATATCTGAGTGCATGTATTTGTCAAAACTGATCTAACTATGCACTTAATGATTTATGAATTTAAGATATATGTGTATGGAACGCATTACTTAATTTAAAAATTAGTAAAGGATAAGCAACTGAAGTTAGTGAGACCAGTTAGAGAACTGTTGAGTATTCCAGTTAAGAGATGAAGAAATTCTGAGCCAGGCATGGTGGCTCATGCCTGTAATCCCAGCACTTTGAGAGGCTGAGGTAGGTAGATCACGAGGTCAGGAGTTTGAGACCAGCCTGGCCGGTATGGTAAAACCTGGTCTCTACTAAAAATAAAAAAATTAGCCACGTGTGGTGGCACGCACCTATAGTCCCAGTCACTTGGGAGACTGAGGCAGAAGAATCACTCGAATCGGGGAGGCGGAGGTTGCAGTGAGCCAAGATCATGCCACTGCACTCCAGCCTGGTGACAGAGTGAGACTCTGTCTCAAAAAAAAAAAAAAAAAAAAAAGAGAGAGAGAGAGATGAAGAATTTCTGAATAAGACAGTAGTCCTAGCATTGGGAAGGAAGTGATAGAGTTGGAGAGTATCAGGAAAAAAGAATACATAAGAATGTATATAATTGGTAACCAATAATAACTAAGAAATAATAAAGAGAGAAGACTGAAGAAGCATCTCAGACTTTTGGATTGGGTAACTGGATGAGTCATGATACCATTTTCCAAGAATAAGAAATCAGGAGAAAAGCAAGCTTAGGAAAAAAATGAGATTGCCATTGTTTATCTTGAATTTAGGTCCTGTCCAATTAAAGATATTAAATATCAATTATATCTGGATTTTAGAGGAGAGATTTGGCTAGAGATGTAAACTTGGGATTCATAAAGATCTGGAAATGACTTAGTTTGTTTTCTCTTTTTTTAAAATTTTTGTTTTAGGTTTGGGGTACATGTGAAGGTTTGTTACATAAATAAACTCACATCATGGGGGTTTGTTGTACATATTATTACATCACCCAGGTATTAAGTCCAGTCCAGTTATCTTTTCTGTTCCTCTCCCTCCTCCCAGCCTTCCCCTTCAAGTAGATGCCAGTCTTGGTTGTTTCCTTCTTTGTGCTCCTAAGTTCTCATCATTAAGCTTACACTTATATGTAAGAGTATGCGGTATTTGGTTTTCTGTTCCTGCATTAGTTTGCTAAGGATGATAGCCTCTAGTTCTATCAATGTCCCTGCAAAAGACATAACCTCATTCTTTTTTATGGCTGCATAATGTTCCATGGTGTATATGTACCACATTTTCTTTATCTAGTCTGTCATTGTTGGGCATTTAGGTTGGTTCCATGTCTTTGCTATTGTGAACAGTGCTGCAATAAACATTCATGTGCATGTGCCTTTATAGTAGAATGATCAATATTCCTCTGGGTATATACTCAGTAATGGGATTGCTGGGTGTTATGGTACTTCTGCTTTTAGCTCTTTGAGGAATCACCATGCAGCTTTTCACAGTGGTTGAACTAATTTGCCCTCCCACCAACAGTATACAATCATTTCTTTTTCTCTGCAACCTTGCCCACATCTGTTATTTTTTGACTTTTTAATAATAGCTATTTTGACTGGTGTGAGATGGTATTTCATTGTGGTTTTGATTTGCATTTTTCTAATGATCAGTGATACTGAGCTTTTCTTCATATGCTTGTTAGCCACATGGATGTCTTTTCTTGAGAAGTGTCTGTTCATGTCTTTTTCCACTTTTTTTTTTTTTTTAACAGACGATAACTTTATTGGAGATTTACTTGGCTACAATTGTTACAAAAAAAACAACTCAAGGTAATTGTGATCCATAAAGTGTAGACTGCAAATTTCTGCAGCATGATTACTGTATGAATGAATGATATCATGTTCCTTAAAAAAATGGCTGCAACACGTGATGGTAAATATTTTATTGTCAATCAAATTATATGCATTAGGTTTACTCGATTTTAGTAATTTTCCTACACTATTTACAGCAGAAAAGCCAGAAATTTACTCCCTGTTCGCCTTTGCATTTTTGCTACGTAACCTGCTGCTGCAGTGTGTTCTTAGTGCATCTATAAAATTTAAATTGTCTGTGGTCGATGTCCAAATAAAAATGGGCTAGAAAAAAAACAAGTAATGATTAAAATATATTTACAAGTTAGTTGTGAAAAGCCAATTTCACTGCTAGTGGAAAATACAGTGATCTCCGTGCAAATTTCCTAGATACTGCTATTGGCATCTCCAACAACTTTTAAAATCATTTTAATAGTCTTGGTATTAAATACAGCTTTAAAACTTTTCATGTGCAATATAAAATAAATAAATTTATCTGGAAATAATTAAATTCCTGAAAGGTAATCAGTGGCTGGAAAAATGTAATTATTCAAATGTAATTAAAACAACCATATAGGTAAAAAACATGACAGGAGTTTCTCTTTCGCAGATAACGCAAATGGGTTAAGGACTCTTAATATAATTTCAGATGCAGTTAAAAATTGGTATCAAGGTCTCAGTTTGGTGGCTTAAATTTTTTGTAAAGAAATTAGACACCCTAACAGAGCAAGATCCAATATTTTAAATCAACGGGGTCTTGTGTATGAACTGCGCTCGGTGTGGATTCCAGTGATCCTCTGCAGGCCCCACCTGCCTCCAGGGAGCAACTGAAGGAGCCGACTGCCAGGTGAACACCTGGATTCATGAACCAAAGCAGCCTCAAGTTTCGTGTTGTCAAGGCAGGGTATTAGAATCTTTCTGAGGGCAAAGTATTATTAACAAATAAAAATATCAATATTTTATTTTATTTATTTATTTTTTTAAATACACATGCATATTTTATTTTGGGGTTCTACTGTAAACTGGATTTCTTTTTTAAAATTAATTTATTTTTTTATTATTATACTTTAAGTTCTAGGGTACATGTGCATAACGTGCAGGTTTGTTACATATGTATACTTGTGCCATGTTGCTGTGCTGCACCCATTGTGAAAAATATCAATATTTTAAAAGACAATTACAGGAGTGTTAGAGGTTGTTCTAAATTTCATCACTTCACATAATATAAAAGAAAACGGAAAAGAAATGTGACGAACATTTTAAAAACATAGAGTTCAGTTAACAAATCTTTTTTATATCACAAACAGTAAAAATGCCACAGACAAAAATGACCTGTTTAAGTTGTGAGAGTACATGACACATTGCAGGCAGTATAATGATCTTTTTCAAATCCCACAAATCGAAACAGCAGCAAGGCTGAACCACATTTCTTTTTCTCTCTGTTAAGCATATTTTCTTGAAATGAAGTAAAACATGGTACCAAGTGCAATGCTTATCTGTGCTACATGAACAGAACAGAAGGGAAAAGGCTATTATAAAACACAGCATAGTTAGGACTGCAGTAAGTATTTTTTAAAAAAATTTACAAATGAAGGTTCATGTCAACTAACTTGCACACAATCATCATAAGGAATTTCTGCAGTTGCTTTTTCAAGATAAATCTCCCCAGTCCTTTACACATGTGCGCATAGCACAACCACACCCCACTAGTGGGTTTTCCATATTGCATTCGGTCTCACATTGCAATCACAGGAACAGAAGAATGGCATATAGGGATGTAAAGTGGGGCAACATAGAGTGATTATTTTTTCTTAATTGACAGATGCAAAACATTTCAACAAGCTATACAGAGGAAAACTTTACAGCATTAAAAATCGGCAGCACAAAAGCGTTCATAACCATTTCATATGTCTAACTCATACTTTTTAAATTTTTTAACTTAGTAACCAGGGGATCATAGAATGTTTCAAACTGTGAGTCAAACTAAAATCCACTATTTTTCTCCAACAAAAAGCGAAAGAGCTAAAGTTTGCTGTTGATAAAACATTTTGAATGGTAGAAGGAAATTTGAACCCCTGAGAATATATGACCTAATCATGTCTATAAGTCTGAACATTTTAGTACTAACAAAAAAAATTCTTAAGGTTACAAATATATTGAGGCATTTTTCTCCCACTGGGAATCATAACTGTGAAAACAATCTGATTTTGGTGCCAGGAGTCAAGAGAATTCCATAACACTGGGATGGATGCATTAGACACAATGCAAAACCCTAAGCTCCCGGCATCAGGTAGTTTATAAATACTAAGAGATTTGTGGTTAAACTTGATCACAAATCACCCTCACAGTAAAATTTACATCCAACCTTACTTGTTAACTGTACACTTTTATAGTTATATAATTCAAGAATTATTTTGTTTTAACAGATCATATCTTACATTAAGGTTTTTTAAAAAATCAAATAGATATCTAAGGTTCCAAATCAGAATTAAATATTTTTAAAACAAGTCATCTAAACTAATTTGCTCAAAAACCCATTTAATAATTTAGATCTCAATTTAATTTAAGATTGGAGACAATAAAAAACACTGGAGAAGCTTAATATCCCCCTCACTCAGGGTTCCTTAGAAAGCAGAGCTGACAGTTTTCTGTGGGTGCACTCACAGAGGCGTTTCTCTGTGGGTGGATGATGCAGATAAAGCAGGAAGGACAGCATTCAAATGTCACATACACATAAATGCAGTATTCCATGAAGCTTCAACTTCAGAATCATGTGCTGGGAAATATGAGACACTTCTGCTCAACTTTCTTAAACTTCAAGCATAATTAATGGGGCAAATTGCAGCAAACCTCTGCTGGTATGTTGATGGGAGTGCAAGACTGACCCGCAGCTTTTAAAAAGGTAAATTAAGAGGTATTATAGTTACAGTGCAAAAAAAAAATTAAAATTTCAAGCATAATATATAAGCATAGCACCAAACAGGGGAAAAATGCAGGCAAAAGAAAAGAAGAACTGAGGTATTTAAGTGAAGAGTGCCTACAAGTCTAATTAAAGAAACTTAGGCAAATGCCTAAAAAAATTTCTTTTTCGTTTTCCAAAGACAGAAATAATAAGCTAGTTTATCTAAATTAATGACCTAAATCACAGATGTATCAAAATTATGGCAGTTTATCACAAACGTTAAACTTTCATGGCATTAACAGCACAGCTTTGGTACATGACACATATATGCAACATTATGAAAAGTACAGTAAGAAATTTATGTGAGGAGGCAAAGGGTAAAGGTGCTCTGTTTTACTTCTTTTAATAAGTAAGCAATCAATTATAAAATCTGCAGCATATTTTAGGTGTGATATGTCTAAGGTTTATTTTGTTGGAGCAACAACCTAGAAGGCAAAATTATTTGCCGCAAAGCATTTCCATCAGTGGAACTACCTAGCAGGAAGTCTTTAGTAAAATGGGGTGTTTAGCCAAAGATCATTTTTATGATGATAAAAAATATCTGTAGACGACATATTCTGGTTTTTAAAATGTCTTCAGTAGACATGACAGAAACTTTAGTATGATCCTGTAATAAGTTACAGCTATACTAGTGAGTTGTAAGTATCACGCTGTCTCAGCGTCTAATACATAATAAAACGAAGGCAAGGTAAAACATTTTTCCAAAAAGATCAGAGATTAAAGAATATCCATGAAGGTTTTACTTTTAAGGCAAGAATGTTTTTTTATGCAAGACTATGTGGCATTAGAAAACTAAAATGTGATTCACCAACATGACAGCCAATGTTCATTAAAAATCTGTCCCTTACTATCAGGTGCAACAGCGACCAGGAACAGCACCTTACACAGTATAACGTGGAAAGAAAAGACAACATTGGCATGCTTCTCTTCTCAAAAACCTTATCATTCTATTCAGCTTATCAACTACTGCAGGACTGCACCACTGCACACATGGAGAGATGGAGAATAATCTACATCGTCTTAGGGACTGCTGGAGGTTTAAGCTCCATGGCCTTCTAACAATAAGCAAAGCTGACATAAATTAAACTCAAAAACAAAAAACAAACGAACAAACAAAAAACAAAAAAAACCCTGTCAATTATTTTGAACACTTGCTAAATGTCATCATTAAAGTACTCTTGTGATTTAAAGAAAGCAGAAGTGAGGAAAGAAGACAAGATTGTGTTTGCGCAAAAAAAAAAAAAAACCAAAAAAAACACAAACTACCATTAGTTCCAAAATGTTATACATATCTTAAATGTTTTATTCTGTTGTCTATCTTGTTATCAAACAAACTTTAAATTCTGCCTTCAATGCATTCAGCTCAATATCAACTTTAAGTCATCCCTTCCAATGTAAATAACTCCCCCCCCCCGCTTTTTTTTTTGTTTCGTTTCTTTGTTTTGAATTTTAAAAAGGGGTTTCAGCTGTTGGGAACCTGAGGTTGACTAGCTTTGAGGATTCGGAGGGCTCTTCTTGCTGCTGCAGATTTGGCAATCCTGTTACTTCGAACAACACCTTTAAATTTCCCCCGTCCCACTACTTCTACGATGACTCTGACCTTCCCGTGGTAAGTTCTCACAGCTGGGTTAAATTTGGCAGTTTCTGGTTCCATTTCAAGCAACTCTCGCACAGGGGAACGGGGTACCTTTGCAGAAAACTTTTCTATTAGCGGCATTCCTCAACCCACACACAGTTTAGACAGTTGTAATTCACAACCCACACACAGTTCAGGCAGCAGAAGGTAGGGCCTCACAGGCTTGATGTGTCTGAACGTAGACTCTGCCCAAATAACTGGCTGATTGCTGAGCTATACAGTTGCCGGGAAGATCTTTATCGAACCCAAATGCCCCCACACACCACCCCTCAAGTATTAAGCAGAATCATCAGTGTCTACACACTACAGGGGAGACAGATTTTGCAGTTTAGGGAAAGTTTATACTTACTAAAATTTAAAAAAAGTCAAATTTCACAATAACAAAATAGATTGTATAATTATACATTTATTATCTACCAAATCCAATTTTCAGTATAAAATATTACCAGATATAGGACGAAACTTGGAGGGGTGGTCCATTCTCCACGGAGAAAAATAGAAATAAGTAGAAACTGACTCTGAGTGGGTCCAGGTAATGAATTTAGCAGACAAAAACCTCAAAGCAGCTATTAGGATATATTCAAAGAATTAAAGGAAACCAGTAAATAGTAAACAGAAACTATGGAAAGAAAACAAGTGACATTCTAAGCTGAAATGTACACGAACTTTAAAAAAATCACTAAATAGTTTAAACAGCAGATTGACATGGCAGACAAAGTATATCATATTCCATTAGTCACATGAACCAATCTTCATACAGTGTGAGAAGGGACTACAGACAGTTGTGAATACAGGGCGTGGGGATCATTAGAGGCCATCCTAAAGGATGGCCACCTTAACATATATGGGTGGGTCCATTTTGGGACTCTGTCTACTGTTGCAATGATTTATTTCTACTTTATCATTTACCATCTACTTTCACCATTACCACACTGTCTTAATTCTGTAGTTTTACATTAAATCTTAATCTAAAGACCTAACTTAATAGAAAGACCTGCCTGGCTTAATCAGATAGAAAAGTCATCCAACTTCTTTCTTTCTATTTTTTCTTTCAGTATTATTTTGACTATTCTAGATCTTTTGACTTTCCAGCATGAGCTTGCAATTAGCCAGCCAATTTCTAGAAAAACAAAAAGTTTGCTGAAATTTTGATTGGGGACTTTTTGAAATACAGATGAGTTAGACATGAATCGCCATCTAAGCAGTCTTGAGTCTTCCAGTGCATGAACATAGTTTATTCCTCCATTTAATTAAGTCTTTAAATTCTCTCAGTAATATTTTTAGTTATCACACTATGTCAGAGCCTATGCTTTTTCATTTTTTCCTGTGTATTTAGGTTTTTAAAATGAAATTACTTATTTATTTTCACTTGTTCCTCACTTGTTTATAAAACAGATTTTATTTTTGTATATTGGCCTTATACCCTATATAAATACTAAACTCACTTCTTAGTTCTAGCAAACTTTGTTTTCTTTTGTATAATCCTTAAGATTTTTTACCTATACAAGCATATTGCCTATGAGTAAAAAGTTTTACTTCAATGCTGTTTGTTTGTTTTTCTTGTTTTATGGACTATTCAGAATTGCAATTGTGAGTGGAAAGAGTGAAGACTTTATTCCTATCTTATTCCCGATCTTAGATAAAACCATCTTTAATTATTCATGAATAAATATGATGTTCGCTATAACATTTATTGTAGACCCCTTTATTGGCTTTTGAAGTTACTTTTCTGATATGGTTTAGCTGTGTCCCCACCCAAATCTCATCTTGAATTGTAGTTCCCATAATCTCCACATGTTGTGGGAAGGACCAGGTGGAGATAATTGAATCACAGCGTGATTTCCCCCTTCCTGTGCTTGTGGTAATGAATTAGTTCTCATGAGATCTGATGGTTTTATACGGGGCTTCCTCCTTTGCTGGGCACTCATTTCTCTCTCCTGCTGCCACACGAAGAAGGACGTGTTTGCTTCCCCTTCTGCCATGATTGTAAGTTTTCTGAGGCCTCTCCAGCCCTGCAGAGAAGTCAGTTAAACTTCTTTCCTTCATAAATTACTCAATCTTGGGCAGTTCTTTATAGCAGTGTGAGAATGGACTAATACATTTTCTATATTTAGTTTGCTAACTCAAAAAGAAATCATAAATGGGTAGTGAATTTAGAGTTATTAAGATGATCAAATTTTATTTTTCTTTTAGTATGTTGTATTCCTGAAAGAAATCCTTCTTAGTCTTAATGCATAGACACAATTTGCTATTATATTGTTGTGGATTCTTACCTCTATATCTTTACATTTCTTGAAATATATTTGTCTGGTTTTAATATCAGTGTTATGCCGGCCTCATTACATAAGTTGGGAGCTAGTCCCTTCACAATTTTCTGAAGAGGGTATATGTAAAATTGTATCATTTCTTTCAAAAACAGATGTTTACAATTAATCATGAAAGCCATCCTTGTGTAAAGTCTTATTTGTGAAGTTTTTTGTCTTACAAATTCAATTGCTGTAACAGACATAGGGCTCTTTAGATTTCTTATTTCTCCTTGCATATTTTATTTTGTCTGTTTTGGGAGGTGTTTTTTTCAATGAAGTTTATTCTTTTATCAAAAATTGCAAATTTAGCTGCATAACTTTTCTATAACCTCTTAATTATCTTTTTTTTTTTTTAACATGCTGGTCATATTCGGATTTTATTCCCTTTGAAGCGTTCAGATTGCATTCCACTGTTAGCTTGGTAGCTATGATTCAACTTACACTTTTAAAATTTATCTGTTGGTAAGCACAGAAAGCTACAGAGAATTTTTTGTTATTGTTTTTAAGTTTTGGTCAGAATATTTGGAACTAGATGAATTACAACATAAACAAACTAAAGAGCTAAGTTGATGACTGTACTGTTTTTAATGCTACAGAATTCAAATCCTTCTGTGCCATCTCTGACTAATTCTTTTTTTATTATTATTATACTTTAAGTTCTAGGGTATATGTGCACAACCTGCAGGTTTGTTACATATGTATACATGTGCCATGTTGGTGTGCTGCACCCATTAACTCGTCATTTACATTAAGTATATCTCCTAATGCTATCCCTCCCCCCTCCTCCCTCTCCACAATAGGCCCTGGTGTGTGATGTTCCCCTTCCTGTGTCCAAATGATCTCATTGTTCAGTTACCACCTATGAGTGAGAACATGCGGCGTTTGGTTTTCTGTTCTTGCGATAGTTTGCTAAGAATGATGGTTTCCAGCTGCATCCATGTACCTACAAAGGACACGAACTCATCCTTTTTTATGGCTGCATAGTATTCCATGGTGTCTATGTGCCACATTTTCTTAATCCAGTCTGTCACTGATGGACATTTGGGTTGATTCCAAGTCTTTGCTATTGTGAATAGTGCCACAATAAACATACCTATGCATGTGTCTTTATAGCAGCATGATTTATAATCCTTTGGGTATATACCCAGTAATGGGATGGCTGGGTCATATGGTACTTCTAGTTCTAGATCCTTGAGGAATCGCCATACTGTTTTCCATAATGGTTGAACTAGTTTACAGTCCCACCAAGAGTGTAAAAGTGTTCCTATTTCTCCACATCCTCTCCAGCACCTGTTGTTTCCTGACTTTTTAATGATTGCTATTCTAACTGGTGTGAGATGGTATCTCATTGTGGTTTTGATTTGCATTTCTCTGATGGCCAGTGATGATGAGCATTTTTTCATGTGTCTGTTGGCTGCATAAATGTCTTCTTTTGAGAAGTGTCTGTTCATATCCTTCATCCGCTTTTTGATGGGGTGGTTTGAGATAAGACCACATACTCTGGTATGATTTCAATCCTTTGCCATTTATTGGATATTATTTTATTATTATGAATTTGGTCAATCTGTGAATATTTCATGAACATTTTTAAAGAAAGAAATGTTCATGGAAAGAAACACGTTCATGAAAAAAATGTGTATTATGCAGTTATTAGTGGTCTATAGATATTAGTTAGGTCAATTTTTTGGCAATTTATTCAAATGCTATTATGGTGTTTTTTGTTTGTGTTTTTGTCTACTTGTTCTAGCAATTACTCACAAAGTAGCATTAAATATCTCCAATGAATGTTGTGGATGTGCCTATTTCTCCCTTTAGCTCTGTCAGTTTTTTCTTTATATATTTTGAAGCTTTGTTATTTGGTGCAGCCACATTCAGGATTTTGATGTCTTCTTAGCTTCTATATTGCTTCTAAAAATAACCTTTGTCTTGATTAATATATTATCTGATATTAATGTAGCACTTCAGTTTTCTTATGATTTGTGTTTGCATGGTGTATTTTTTCAAAGCTTTTATTTTTAATTTATATCTTTGTACTTAAAGTACATATGTTATAAACACTATACAGACAAATTTTATTCAGCCTGAAAATCTCTCCCTTCTAACTGAAAAACTTTATCCATTTATAAAATTATTGATATGATTATATTTAAGTAGCAGTAATTGATATCATTTTGCCATTTATTTGTTACTTGTCCAGTACGGCTTTTTAATTCATTCCCCTTCTCCTTCCTTCTTTGATTCATCAATTATTTTTTATTATTCCACTTTATTTCCTCTGTTTTATTTTTTATTACACCCTTTCGTTTGGGTGTGTGTGTGCATGTGCTTGCTCTAGGAATTGCAAAATGCATCTTTAACTATTCATAGTCTAATTTGAATTAATATTATACCATTTTCCTTATAGTATAAGAACTTTGCAACACTATTCTTTGGTTTATTTTTACTTATTTTTAGTCTTATTGCTGTTATATAGTTTTATTCTTCATAGATTATAGGCCCCGCTATACATTTTTTGTTTGCTTTAAACAGTCAATTGTCTTTTGAAGAATTTTTTAAAGTTTAAGTCTTCTATATTTACATGTGCCATTTATGTGCTATTTGTTTCTTTCTACATATAGCTGAGTATTTTACTGCTGTCATTTTCTGTGAGCTTGAAGACCTTCCTTTATCATTTCCTGTAGAGCAATTCTATTTTTAGGAAACTCTCTTGAATTTTATCTGAATTATTTTAACTTTATTTTTTTATTTTTTTTTATTTTTGAGATAGAGTTTTGCTCTTGTAGCCCAAGCCAGAGTGCAATGGCACGATCTCGGCTCACTGCAACCTCCACCTCCAGAGTTCAAGTGATTCTCCTGTCTCAGCTTCCCAAGTAGTTGGGATTACAGGCCATGCCACCACTCCTGGCTCATTTTTGTAGAAGAGACAGGGTTTCCCAATGTTGGCAACGCTGGTCTTGAACTCCTGACCTCAAGTGATCTGCCTGTCTTGGCCTCCCAAAGTGCTGAGATTACAGGCTTGAGCCACCACACTCTGCCTGATTTATTTTAAAGTGTCTTTATTTTCTTTCAATCTTGTAAAATATTTTTTAACTTAATATTGAACTTTTCCCTTTCGGGGTTTTGAAGATGGGATTTTATGTTCTGGTTTGTCTTACTTCTGAGAGAAATTAGTAATCATTATTGTTGTGCACCTATAAGTAAAATTATATTTAATATATTTTATGATTTTTCCTACTTTGGTTGCTTTTAATATTTTCTCCTTATTTTTATTCTTAGCAATTTGACTATGATATGTCTAGGTGCAGTTTTCATTGGTCATTATCCTTGGGAGTTCACTGAACTATTTAGATATGAAGGTTTATGGTCTTCATTATATTTGTGAAGAATTTGCCTGTGATATTTTCCAATATTTTTTCTTCCCCAATTTCTCCCTTCTCTGCTTGTGGGATTCTAGTTATAGGTATGTAACTCATTGTACTACAAGTCACTGAGGTTCTGTTTATTTTTATTTTCTGTACTTTTATTTGGATCATTTGGATAGCTCCCATTGCCCTGCCTTCAAGTTCACTCATCTTTTCTTCAGCAGTGTTCAATCTGCTGTTATACCCATCCAGGGCATTTTTTTCCAGTTATTATATCTTTCAGAATTATAATGTTCATCTAGCTCTTTTTTATAGTTTGTTTTATTTTTTCTTTTGCAGAGATTTTCCATCTGCATACTTTACATTCATAATAGCTGTCTTAACGTCTGTGCTGTATCTGAGTGTTTCTATTGATCACTTTTTCTCCTCATTATTGTCGTGTTTTTCCTCTTTTCTTCTTATTTAGTAACAGTTTTGATTGCATGCTTGCACACTGTGGATATTGCTGTTGAGTCTAGATTTTGGTTGTCGTTCTCTAGAATATTGTATTAGTCTGTTCTCATGCTGCTAATGAAGACATACCTAAGACTGGGTAATTTATAAAGAAAAGAGATGTAATGAACTCACAGTTCCACATGGCTGGGGAGCCCTCACAATCATGGCAGAAGATCAAGGAAGAACAAAGGGATATCTTACATGGTGGCAGGCAAAGAATGCCTGCATTCTTGAGACAACACATATAGAAAACAATGACCAAAACAACAAATAATTTTTTAAAGTTTCATTGCTTCTGGGAATTGTATTTCTTATTTTACAGGACAAAATATTCATGTGAGAATATTTTTGCCTTCAAATAAGCATTCTGTTTTTTGCTATTACTAAATGTAGTAATAGCGTATTTAAAAATCCATGAGATAAGTTATTATCAATAAGACATTATTAAAATATACAAATTTTAATATGCTTATTAAAGTGCATTTATATTTTTATGTTTATAAATATGTATATTTTTAGAAAATACATTCCTATATTAAATCATATAGTACATATATTTTATTAATTTTATCTGAAATATTTTAATATTTAATGAAGTAATAATACTGATAAACTAATATTTGAAGTTAATATTTAATAATAATTAAATATGTTAATAAATGCATATTAATCTGTATAAACATAATACATTATCAAATAAAATACATTTACTTCTATCTTGACTTTTTAATAATATGGTTATTTGAAGCATTATTTAGGTTGAATATTATTAAGTTAGGTAAGAAAATTATATTAAATCACTTTTTAAAAACAATTTCTGGCAAAATAAAATATATAAATAAACCTTCATGTTAAAGCTGCTTGTTTAGTTATGCTATGAATTATTCTAGTGAGTTCAAACACATTTTTAAATAGCACTTTAGATATAATTTGCATACTATACAATTGACTCATTTGATGTGCACAGCACGTTTTTAGTACATTCACAGAATTGTGCAACCCTTACCACAATTACGTTGTTACCGCAATCTAGAATATTTTCATCACCCCTTCACCCTCATACCCATCAGCAGTCACTCCCTATAGTCTCTCTACTACCCCTCTTGCTCAGCCTTAGGCAATGACTAATGTACTTTTTGTCTCTACAGATTTACCTTTATGGATATTTCAAATAAATTGAGCCATACAATATGTGGTCGTTTTGGACTGGTTTCTTTCACTTCCATAATATTTTCTACATTCATCTAGATTCATCTAGATACACTGACACATGTAGCATGTGTCAATACTTCTTTTCTTTTTCTTGCTGGATAACATTCCACTGTAGGATCTACAATCTTTTATTTATCCATTCATTCATGGATGAACATTTGGGTTATTTCCACTTTTTGCCTACTATAAACAATGCTACTATGAACATTTATGTACACATTTTTCAGTGGTTGTATGTTTTCATTTCTCTTGGGTATACATACAGGAAAAATTTCTAGGTTTTAAGGACAATTCTAAATTTGATTATTCGAGGATCGGCCTTCCAAAGGTTTCCAAAGCGGCTGCTCACCTTACTTTCCCACCAGCAATAGATGACGGTTCTAATTTCTCCACATCTTCACCAACACGCATTATCATCTATCTGTCTGATTACAACCATCCTTGTGCAGGCGAAGTGCTTTCTTATTGTGGTTTTGATTTGTATTTTCCTGATGGCTAATGATGTTGAGCATCTTTTTATGTGCTTATTGACCATTTGTATATCTTCTTTGGAAAAAAATCTCTTCAGATCCTTTGTGCATTTTAAAATTGGGTTACTTGACATTTTATTATTGAGCTGCAATAGCGAATATTTTCTCCCATTCTTTGGGTTGCTTGTTCACTTTCTTGGTGGTTTCCTTTGAAGCAAGATTATTTTCTTTTCGTGGAGTACAATTTATCTCTCTTTTCTTTTGTTTCTTGTGCTTTAGATATCATATTTGAGAAAGTTTTTTCTAATCCAGGGTCCTAAAGTTTTCCTCCTACATTTTTATTCTTATGTTTGTTCTGAAGAGAAACCTAGCTTTGTTCTGTTGCATGTAGATACCTAGTTGTCCCAGCACCATTTGTTAAAAAGATTATTCTTTCCTCATTGATCTGGCTTGGCTTCCTCAAACAGATTTTTGAATTCTCATATTTACCGACAAAAATCACTGGCCTTGTTTTGTGATCTTTGTTTTCAAAGGTGATGTGTAGACCAAGTGGACCTGAGCTCTGTTTCCATGGAGATGTTGAAACCATCCTTTGCCTTGCCAGGTGTCTTCCTGTGTGTTCAGCCCAAAAGCCTTGACCTTGCAGCCATTGCATCTATTCCACACTATGCTCCCCACTTCCACATTAGTGCTAGAAAATTCTGAGCTGGACACCCCAGTTAAAATTACCCTAGGAGCAGCTTTCACCTTACATATAACCATTTTGGGTAATAAGAGCCTTGTAAGAGTTAGAGATTGCTTTCAGATAGTGTGCACACTCAAGAACCAAAATGGTTATGATCAACATTGTTCTAGAGAAAGTCAAAAAGAAGCTGAAAGCAACTAACCCCTGACAAGTCCCAGGAGACAAACCTGTTCCTTATTTTTCACAGATGCAGCCACCAGCAACATTAAGGTGCTCTGATAAATTCTTTACGTTTGTTTTCTTTGAAAGAACTCATTAATTACTATGTTCCTTCTGTCCTCTTGTGAGAGGGACAGTTATGCTGAAAGCAATATGTTTCCAGTGCCAAACCACCTTCCCATTATTGTAGGCCCAAATTGCCTACTTATTCCAAGTCAAAAGTGTTCACCCATGACCCTGTTTGCCCCCTTTCTTTCACCAATCACCTTCCTGTTATTTGCATTATTGACAAGTGACTCCATCTTCATGTTGAGGAAATGGCATGAAAGAGATTCACTGTGTGAGGCAGAGGGCAATAAACAGATCATTCCTAGATGAGGCCATTGCTTCTCAGCATTTATTGAATGGTCTGAATTTCAATTCAAAAGGTATCAATTAAATGCAAGCTATTGGCTAACACTGGTAGCAAAATTAGTCCCTTCTCTCCAGGACCATACCATCTAATTGATGAGCAAAACACATCCTAAACAATTCAATCTTCCCATAAAGTAGCATGTGGGCAAGGGCCAAAATGAATTGGAAAAGAATTATGAGAATTATTTGGTACAAAGCCTAGAATATGGCTAAGGTGAGTAAATGTTTCTATATGAATGCTGATGAGATCAAGAAAGATAACAGTGCAACAAGTGCAAGTCAGAAGGAAAGAGGTGTTTGAAACCACTCTGCTCTAAACTTGGGGAAGAAGTACTTTTTTAGCCTCATGAAAAAGTCACAGCATTTGGGAGGATTATTTTCCTTTTGAGGGTATTTTATCGATTCTGTAAAAAACATAAGGGAGCTTCAAAACTTTAGATTCCTGGAGTGTTGAAAAACTACTTTACATGTTAAAAAGCAGTAGAGAGAAGAAACAGATGACCAACCTTGAAGTCGCTTGTCCTGGATTTTAATTCTTATTTTTCCATGCAGCATCTATGTGATCAATTTTTTAACCTCAGAGCTTCAATTCTTTCACTTATAAAATTGGAATAAAGATTCCTATCTCCCAGAATTACTGTATTTGTCAGGATAACATATAATAAAATTACTGACATCTATTAGATACTGACTAAATTGCCAGGGAATATGGGCTTAATATTTAGATACAAATTACTTTATTTATGTATTTTTAGTTTATACTTTCTTCCCTTAAATGCAGAGATTGTTAGTCTACACTTAGACTAACAAATTAATAGTATTATTCTTTTTTTTTTTCAGGTAATTTAAACTTTGGGTCTAAGGAAATGTTAACTGCATTGCAATCCTGTCCAAAGGCATGAATACATTTAGATAATCACACAAAAAAAGGATCATGCTCTATAACAGGGACTGCAAAATGATTCCTAGAAAAATTTTTTAATCTAATGACCTTTTTCAAAAAGCAGTATTGGTCTCCTCTATAATAAAAACTTAGTGGTCCGCAGTGTAGTGAACAATTAATGCATTTGCTAAAATGTCTCATACTGGGGTAATTTATTAATTTTTGAGTACTTGTCTTCATATACCTAGAGGTACTTTGTGATTTCCATCTGTAAACAAGTACCATGAAGAAGCAGGTGTCATGGAAAGCCATTTAGCAATCGTACTGGACATGGTTTATATATTCTCCCTAGATTCACTTGGTTGTGTTGCGGTATGAGAAAGAATTTGGTCTTTTCTCCTAGTATTTGGCATACAGCTTCAAACCCCCTTGGAATTTCCTGAGAACTAGGAGGGTCTTTTGTTGCTGATAATGAACCCCTAAGGACCACACTAGAGTTTATGCTAATGAGATAACTCATAGTGGGAGGAAGCAAAGGGGTTGTATAGCTTGAAGATGAAGGCTAGTTTCCAGGAAAACTAATGACAGATTGGAAGTGTGAGAGGATGGCTGGAGATTGAGTTCAACAACATGACCAGTAATTTCATCAATTGTGCCTACATAATGAGACCTAGATAAAAACTCTGAAGAATGGGCTCAGGAAGCTTCCTGGCTGGTGAACATAGGAATGTACAGGAAGCAAGGGTCCATCAGGTCACACCCTGATCCTTTGCAGAGTGCAGCATGGGTTCCATTATCCACCTTGGTGAGTGCTGCAGCAGCTACAGGACCCAAACCTACCAGACCCATGGCAACTCTGGTTTCCTAGTGGCTACCTGGAGGGTACAGGTAGCAAAGCCCCAGTATCTCATAGGATGACCTTTCACCAAGGAAGGAACCAGGAGATAAATCAACCAACTTCCCTGCCACTGAAGAATTTTGTAAGACACAGGGATTGTTGATAACCTCTCTGGAGACATCCTATACATCTAAATAGCTGAGTTTTCTTGTGTGTGAAATTGCAGCCAGATCAGTAATGTACTTCTAATTTTTCTTCCCTTTTTTCTTTATTTTTGCTTCTCTGGGATTACACCAACCCCTAAAGCATCAGCATACAAGCTCTTCCTTCGGTTCTGTTTTCTAGGAAATCCAGGATAAGACAGAAGTATCACCAAGAAATCCTGTTGTTAAAGGGAGATGCAGTGATGGCCTAGTGAGTAGTTTGCCTAGTGTCTGAAACGTAAACTGCAATGTCTGCACGCCTCAGGGGCAGGATGGGCTCTGATGGAGCCAACTGGCAGCATATTGAGACATCAGTCCAGGCTGTGAAACCCCAGATATGTTACTGGGCCCCTCCTAGTGATGTATAATACTTGATACTAAAAATCCTGTCATATAGAAAAAATATTTAAATTACAAACATTGTTAGCTAGTAAACTCTCCCTGTTTTAGGGGTGATAGGATGTCTTTGCTACTATCATAATGATGATGATGGTTGATGGCCAGTATGGCTATTTAAAAAAAAATCTTAATTGACAAAGTAAAAATTCTAATTTAAAAAAAATAGAAAAGTGTTTATGATATGCAAAATCTTAGAGCCTCTGGATTTCCCCATTAGAGGACAGGATCCCAATTATCCATCCTGTGGCTTTTCTTTGGCCCAGATGTAAGATTCATTTAGACTGCCCTTTTCGATGACCGTGAAAAGGAGTAACTGACTGGGGGCTTATAAACTGTTGGTGGTGAACCAGTGGAGGAGTGTGGGCTTCTTCTGTCAGATGCTTATCTGGAATATAACAAGGAAATTACTAACTAGATTGAGGCTGAAAAAAATTAGAGAAGACATTTCTTTTGCATACCCACTACCTCTTTTCTTAAGTTTCCCATGCAGTAGTCACTTATTCTGTAAAATATCAGATTTTAGGTTTCCGGTATCTAGTGCTAACAGGACGATACATTTACCGAGTCCATATCTGTTAGGACTATATGCTAAATGAGACTATAATTGTTTTATTAGAATAAATAATTATTGAGAAATTGTAGTAGACAGACTTTTAGCTATAGCGAAGTGAAGAGATAAGCTGATACTCTCCCCAACAAAAAACATAAACCTGTTTAAAAAAAAAACCCACAAAACCATATCAGTGCTCTGAAAATTGACTAAAGCAAAGGTAAATGAAAAACTGAAAGGTATTTATTCATGAAAAAAAGAAACCCAGAAATTTAGGATACAACAGTAGAAATCTTCAGCGTTTTTGGTTGGGGCTACCCCCATCTACATCTGCTACCTCCCCTCACTTGGTTCTATGGTAGGGTCAGAATTGGGTGAACCATGAAAAACAGCAGCTTCCTTGCCATGGGAGGCTGACTCAGTTTGGACAAAAAGGAAAATCCATACCTGTCAGCACTGTCAATAAAAGTAATACCTTTGGTAGAAAATAAAAGAGAAAATCCACAGCTCTGCTAGCCAAAGCTTGCAGTCCTAGTTGGTGAGAGTGGTGGACCAGCCATAAGTTTAACAAGGAGATACTAAAGAAAGTCAGAAAAGGAATGTATGAGCCTTTCATACGTCTCTGTCTAACTAGAAAATTACTGACATGTGCAAGGGAGAGCTGAGAGGCAAGGGAGATCTGAGAGTCCTGGTAGAAGAGAGAAGCTGAGACAGAATTCATAACAGCCTGAACTTGTAATGCACTTCTCAACCTGCACACTGGTCCACTGGGAGAGGTGGATGCCTTAGGGATGGAACTTTTTAAGGACAACATCTCCATCATTGCCTGAAAAATAAGCAAGATATACTATGCAGACTTGGGAGCAAGCTTCTAACAAGTCAGGTGAAAAATAAAAATAAGAGTAAAAGATCTAAGCAGAGACATCGACATCAATGGCTTCACACCATTGGAGAGACAGATTCCATAAATTAAATCCAGGTGAATTTTAAACAGATTTCCATTGGGGGAAATCAGAATCCAGATTTGCCACAATATATTGTCATAATTTAATTATTAAAATTATCACAATTTAATTTTCAACAACAAAAAATTGAGACATTCAAAGAAATAGGAAAATGTGAGCCTTACTCCGGGAAAAAGCAGTCATTAGAAATGAAATCTAGTAGGTCCAAATGTTGGCATCAGCAAAGATGCCAAATAATTATTATAAATACATTCAAATAATTAAAGGAAAATGTAATGACAGTGTGAAAACAAATAGGGACACCAGCACTCAGATTTTAGTTTCTAATATTATTCTCCACTAGAAGAACATAGCAGTCCTTGAAGAAATGGCTGGGGCAGGAATATACAAGATGACCCTGGAGTGACTTGTAGGGTCATAGAGTAAGAAAATGCTCAGAAAACCATAATAATGGAGGTATGGCAAAGGGACACAAGATCTAAATGAAAGAGCTCCCAATGGACAAATCTGAAACAATTTCAGCAACAAAATAAATAATGTAGTATTGGATTATAGCCCAAAGTAAAAATAAATATCTACCTCCCTACTAATAGGAACAAATTGTTGAATAAATAAGGGAAAAGAGACAAATCTCCCTTACAGAAGAATTTCAAATCATTTAGTAAATACTCTCACCTCAAAGAGGTGGAAGTAACTCTCTATATCTAAGTGTAGAATGTACATAATTGCTTCCTTCTGAAGAAAGGAAGTATAGAAGTTGGGAACAAAAACCAACTTTTCAGTGGAGAAACCACATACTCTAAAGCCAGATGATCAAGGTTAATGTTATCTGTGATATGTCAGGTTAATAGTATGTGTCCTGGATATTATGTGATGAGGATAGTACTTATACATCTGCAGTCTTACTCCCAAAAGCCCATAATTTCAGTCAAACTCTAACCATAAGAAAAACATCAGACAAATTAAAATCAAAGGACAGTCTACAAAATACCTAATCATTACTTTAAAAAAAGTCAAAGTCATTAAAATCACAAAAAGTCTGAGAATTTGTCACAGTCTACAGGAGGCTGAGGAGAAATAATGACTAAATGTAATGTAATATCCTGGATGGGGCCCTGGAACTGAGAAAGGACATTAGGTAAAAACTAAAGAAATCTGAGTAAAGTTTGGGTTTTAATAATAATGGATCAAAACTGGTTCATTAGTAGTGGAACATGCAATAGGTTAACAATAGAAAATTTGGTTTGGGCTACCTGAGAACTCTATAGTATTCTTGCAAATGTTTTATAAATCTAAAACTGTTCTAAAGTTAGAAGATTATTTTAAAAAAATGGGGGAATCTCAACAGAGATATAAAAACTATAACAAATGGAATTTCTAGATTTGAAAAGTAAAATAATTTGAATGAAAATCTTGCTAGAGAAGATCAACGGCAGATTTGAGATAGTCATTTGGATGACTTTTCACTTCCTGGTTTCAAAACTTACTACAAAGTAACACTAATCAAGATAGCTTACCTTGACAGATATGGGACAGGTATTGCAATATAAACATACAGATATATCAATGGAACAGAATAGGAAGTCCCAGAACGAAACTCTTATATTTATAGTCAACTGTTTTTCAGTAAAATGTTCCAAGGTGATTCAGTGGGAGAAATGATAGCCTTTTTCGAGAATGGTTACAGAAGAATTGAATATTCATATACAAAAAAAGAACTTATCTTTTTCTCACATCACATAAAAAATTAACGAAATACGCAAAATCAATTGCAAATTTAAACGTAAAAGCAAAAACTATAAAACTGCTAGAAGAAAATCTAAAATTTTTGTCACCATGGGCACTAATGTGACACCAAAAGCAAGATCTTAAAGAGAAGCAGGATCTTAAAGAGAAAAATAAATTATAAATTAACTTCTTCAAAATTAAAATATTATTTTTTAGAGACAGGATCTCACTATGTTGCCTGTGCTACCTACACTTGAATTCCTGGGCCTAAGTAACCCACCTGTCTCAGCTTCCCAAGTAAGAATTTAAAAATTAAAAACTTTTGCTTTTCCAAAAACATCACTGAGGAAAGGAAAGCATAAGCCATACACAATGAAAAACATGTGTAAATTATATATCCGATGAAAGACTTGTCTCTAAAATTTAAAAACACTCGTTATAAGAAGATAAACAGCCTGATTATAATGGAGCTAAAAGATTTAAAGACATTTCACCCAAGAAGGCATATGAATGCTTTAACAGAACGTAAAAACATGATCAACATCATTAGTCAGCAGGGAAATACAAATTAAAATCTCAGTGAGAGACCAGTGCATACTCAGTAGAATAACTAAAATACAAAAAGACTGACAATACCAAGTGTTGGAGAGGATGTGGAGAGATTCAAACCCTCATACATTCCTGGTGAGAATGTAAATTGGTGTAGCCATTTTTATAAATGTTGGCATTTTCATAAAATTGAAACATATATTTACCATGTGACCCAGCAATTCGGCTCCTAGGGTAACTACTCAGGAGAAATGAAAATATATGCCCAAGTAAAAATCTGTGCACAAATGTTTATTGTGACTCTATTTATATTAGCCAAAAAGTATATCCAATGCAATCAAAATTCATAAGCAGAATGTGGTATATGTGAACAATGTAATACTATTCGGCAACAAAAAGAAATGAACTACTGATACACGCTATGTCAGTGAACCTCAAAAATATTATGCAAAGCAAAAGAAGCTAGACTCAAAAGACTACATATTGTATTATTCCATTTAAACAAAATTTCTAGAAAATACAAATCTATAGAGAAAGAAAGCAATGTTTCCCTGGGACTAGAGGTGGAAGCTGGGACTGATTGCAAATGAGCATGAGAGAACTTTGGGATGGTAGAAATTTTCTAAAATTGGATTTTGGGGTATGCTGCACAACTCTAGAAATTTACTACAAATGTTGGATTATGCATGTGCAACGAGTGAATTTTATGGTATATAAACTATACCTCAATAAAGCTGCTTTAACAATTGCTATGCCACTGCAATTCAAGCCTCAGTGATATGCAGTTTTGTTTTGTTTTGCTTTAGCTTCTTGGGTTCTAGATGGAAGCTTAAAAGTGTTCATGTTCTTTGCATCCAAAAATCATGTCTGGCATAAAGAGCCTGTGGGTTCACTAGAAGACAGTTCCAATTTAATAAATGCAATTGGAAACCAACTTATACCTTTTAATAATAGTGCAATCTTTTTATAAACCAAAACTTTCCCTTTTCTTCTTGGAGAAAGTTTTTTTTTTTTTAAATTAAAATGTTTTTGATTTTATAGGACACTTCAAGAATGAAGACTCTTAAAAGGAAAATGTTCTGGGATTCTTTTTTTTTTTTTTTTTTTTTGCCATTTCTTTTGAATACACGTATAATACAGAGCTGAAAAGAAGCACATTTGAAACGTAAGACATTCTTTCACTTCATTTCTCATTTATTTGTCCTTTACTCATTCCAACAATGCATGTCTGTCTGCATTTTCTAAGCTCGGTTTTTCAGAACTCTCTGCTTTTGTTTTATTGAATCTTATTTTTTGGTTGGGAACTTTCTTTTTTTTATACTTTAAGTTCTAGGGTACATGTGCACAATGTGCAGGTTTGTTACATGTGTATTCATATGCCATGTTGGTTTGCTGCACCCATTAACTCGTCATTTACATGGCTAGCCAGTTTTGGTTGGGAATCTTCTTAAACTATCTTGTGTTAAAGGAAAATAACATCTTGGGACCCTAAACTTAGTATGTCACAAGGAAGAGTTAAGATAGGAAACTGAGTCATGCAAAACAACCCTGCCTTTCCTTTTGCTCCTAAACGGATAACTACATAATAGAAGGCCACGTATCTCCCCTAGTGGCTTCCTTACCCTGACAACGTAAATTAACAGCTTACCTTCATGAGTATGGGATGAGAGACAACTAGAAATCGCCCATCTACCCACCCTGAGATAAATGTATGTTTGATTTCTTCCACTACTATAAGATTATCTTATGGAAAGTACAGACTGAGCACAAGATGAAAACTGTTCCTCTACCCCCTGATTTTCACAGGCAACACACGGATTCAGTGGGCACTAATCAAAGGCTCAAAAGAATATAACCACTTTCTCATTTGTCTGCCCTTCCCTTTATTTCCCATCCCCCTTCCCTGCTTGTCTGCTTTTTCTCTCTTAGCTATTGAAGGCTGCAAAACTCTCCTTGGAAAAACTGCTGGCCACAGATCCTACAATAGCTTGTGTCTCTTTTTCCCGGGTATGTCCTCAACCTTGGCAAAGTAAACCTCTAAATTGACTGAGACCTGTCTTAGACACGTTTTTGGTTTACTTCTGTATTATACCTGCCTTGGGTACGGACAACATTAATTTCAAGGGACCTTCCTCCCTTCTTTTAGGATCTACTCTGCTGCTGCTTTCTGATGGTTTTGTGATCAGTGCCCCCATTAGCAGTTTGACCACCCCGTTCTGTTTTAATTTGTAAAATGATGAATACCAATATTATTTGTAACATAATAAGAAATATGTATTTTGTCTCTTTCCCTGGTTTCTAACCAGCATTTCTAAAACCCTTGTAATTTCTTGAATGATTGGAGTGATAAGAGTATCTTTTATTATAATAGTTGTCCCTAGTTCCTGAAACAAGAACTTCTAAGACCCTTAGCATCTCTGTGTGATGAGTGTCTTTTTGTGTGCTAAGTAGATGGCTGGTGGTTAGGGGCCTCTAGGTAGCTTAGGGTGAGGGCTAGGATTGCCAGAGGAGCAAACCATGTGACTCGAGGAGGGGCCGGGAGTAGGACTGGAGATTGAGTTGATTATCAATTAAGTCATTACTTAATCAATTATGCCTATGTAATAGAACCTCCATAAAAATGTTAAACAATGGGATCTGGGGAGTTTCCAGGTTGGTGAACACATCCACCTGCTAGGAGAGTGATACATCCTATTTCCATGGGGCAAACCGATTGCATTCAGGACAGTTCCAGACCTTGCCCTGTGTATCTCTTCATCTGGCTGCCCATCTGTGTTCTTTGTAAGTTAGTAAACATTAGTAAAGTGTTTCCCTGAGTTCTGTGAACTGCTCTAGCAAATTATCAAATCTGAGGAAGAGGTCACGGGAATCCCCACTTTGTAGCTCAATTGGACAGTAGTGAGAGCAACCTTTGGACCCAGTTCTGTGATTGGTGTCTGAAGTGGAGAACAGTCTGAGCCCTTAACCTGTGGGGTCTGCCCTAAGTTGGTGTCAAAATTGAATTAAAATTGTACGACACTCATTTGGTATCCACAGGGAACTGGAGAATTGCTTAGTGTGGAAAATCCACACATTTGGTGTCAGAAATGCATGAGTAGAAAAACAGGTTTTCCTTTTAGTACTTCATAAGCTTACTTTGAAGTTTGAAAGTACTGTACATAGCATATTCTTGGCCACCAATAGAGATGGATTTTCTTTACCTTTTCAACAAATGTTTATGGAAAGTATGAATGTTGAAGATACGCCATTTGTAGTAAGTCTCAAATTTGGAGCAAGGCATGCCTCAAATTGTATTTATAACTTGTAAGGCAACTCCATGGAAATAATTTTGCACATGAAAATAATTAAAGTTTTAGGCTTGCCTATAAAGTTTAGTCTAAGCCATTATATTGGTCTGTGGTTCTCAGTCTAGGGTTCGTATATTGCCAAGTATATATAATAGCATATAGCATATGGGGTATACTGGAAGCCCAGAAAAAATATAGCTTATGTTTTGGAGAGTGGTTACTTTTATGTATGTAAATAATCCAAGATATTTTAAAATTTAAGTAAATATAACAAGGAGCAGAATGCAAAAATGCTTATGAACTTTCAAGGTAAGTCATACATCTTCAAAGAGATTTCACAGAGGGTAGATGGGGCTTGGGGAAATGGTGGGATACACAACCCCTGTCCTTTAATGGACACTTGTGTGGAAAAATCTAATCACCTCTCATCCAGTTTCATGGTGGTATGCACACAACAGTACTTCAGAACTAACTTTCTAAGTTTAATATTGTTGCTATGGGACAATATTGTATCAGACATTGATTACACAGGGTTCTGCATCACCATCACCCCTACTCCATTACATTTTTACTGGCTGTAACACACTTTGACTTGTCTGTCTCAAACACTAGGGAAGGAAATCAAACTGAGAGTTCCAAGCAGGAGGAAATGAGAATTTGTGGTTCTTGAGAGAGGATCCCAGGTAGATAAAGAGACTGAGGTATAGTTCTTGCAAGATTCAGAGGGGGGTTCAAATCTTCTGCAACTGTGCTCTGAAAGTGAAGTCTTAGGGAATGGGAAGGCTGCTTATGAGGTCCTTCATAAGTAATAGTGATGGCTGTGGCCTTTAGCCACAAGAAGCCATCCAGGGATGAAGAACTTGCATCTTCAAAGACAGCCTGTTGACCCTCTGCCATCACTGGACCTGATGAAATAAGGAAGAAATGTAGGAGAGGAGCACCATCTCAAGGAGGGTGGAATAGCTGAACTGCTTACTGAGGGAAAGTTCTGGTTGCAAAGGAGGTAAGGAGTTACACAGAAGGAAGGTGAGTCCCTAGTCATAGTGGTCACTCAGCTCCTACATCAGGCATTCCAAAGCCGGGGTCTCCCACTGTACATAATAGGACGTTGCCTTTAACAGGTCAGGAGTATGTGATGTGTACAAATGAACAGGCCATGAGTGGGGGCCAGGGAGGCACATGTATCTCTCACATGTATTTTGTTTGGCCTGTCCAGTGTTTTAGAAACAAGAGGGGAATATCACATATATATGAAGATTTCTGGATTTTGTTGAAGAAAATGTCACAAGTTTAGGTACAACACAGCATTCCAGCAAGGCAATGACCAGTTGGAGCCTGAACTCTCCTGTTCTCCACAGTCTCTTTTCTTTCCTATTGTTTTGTACTCAGCTCTCTTCACTTATTTATGTGAGTGGCCCAGATTCTGGAGGCATGTGAGCTTGTGATCCTTGGCAAAGACTAAGGACTCCTAGAGGCTTCATTGCATTAACAGAATATATTTAGGAAGTCCTGCTATTTGACACTTTTTAGCCACCTGTCCTAACTTAACCATCACTAAAGTAAATATGTTATATATAAAAAACACTTAGAATAATGTCTGGCACCTAATAGATACTTAATACTTAAAACTTGTTATTCCTAGGAAATAAAAATCAATTTATTCAGATTCATTCATTCATTCAGATTTTCTACTGATTCAGTTTTGCCAATTCTCACCACCTAATAATACCGACATTTTAAAAAATTCTATTTTACTCAAAATGTATCAAATCTGCACTTATCAATGAGTCACTATGAGCTTGGTTGTACATATTGAATTCTACAAAATACAGTGTCAGCCTGTTGTTACTAGCTTGATTATTAATGACCTGCTAATGGAAGAGAGGCCCTGACAACCAAGTGGTTGTTAATAGCTCTTCTCTGGGACATGAAATTTAAACACAAAGTTAACCATTTTTAAATGACGTAGAATACCTCTGGGATGGTCTTCAAAAGGAGAGGTTTGTTGTTGTTGTTGTTGTTGTTTTGGTAATGTATTTAAGAGAAGAAATAAAAACGAATTACATAAACAGGAAATACAATTGGGATTGCTTGGAGCAAGCATGGCTGTAAGAGCTGTGATCATCTCAGAATAATTTATCATGGAGCTGGAAGACAGCTCAGTCAGATGATCCCCTCCTTTCTTTAGCTGAGGAAGAAGCTGAACTCCAAAGAGGGGATGCTGCTGGGGCAAAGTCACTGCCTGTAGTGGCAGAGTCATTCAAGGACGGGACTGATCTCTCTACTCCCACTCTGCAGAGCGCAGCGTGTGGGGCCAGACGCTGAATCTGTCAAACATGGGGAAGGGTACATAGGGCGATTCTCCTACATTGGCACTGGTTAGACTTTCATTTGAGCCTCTTTTCATTCAGATTGTGCACTGCACTCTCCCTGTCCACTGCACAGCCATCTTCCTCAATTGCAACTCAATCTGAATGTCTGCTACCACCGAGATGTAACTCTAGAAAGGTGCAGAGGAGAGCAGCGAAAGTTGTTAAAGTTACAGAAACCATCCCTGGGAAGACAGGCAGAAGAATTTGGATTATATTGCTGGAGAAGGAGAGAAAAATCCAACATGATGGTCCCTATGAAGAGGATAAAGATGTCAGTAAGGAGGCATTCAAAGTGAGGGTCAATAAATCAAAGAATCAGGGCTTTAGAACAGCAAAGAAGCTTAAATATTGTAAGTTCAGATTCCTCCTTTGAGTTGTGATAAAATAGAGGCTCAGGAAGTGTCACCAACTTCCCTGAAGGTCATTGCAGAAATAGGGAAAGACCCCAGGACCCCTAACCGTCCCCCCACCCCCAACTCATCGTTCCTCTGCTTTTCTCTTTATAAGCCATTGCCAGTAACTGCCCAGGAAAAAAAAGAACAAACACAAGCCTGAGAAGAAGAAAAACCTGACTTTTCCAGAAAGATTTTAAGCCAAAAGCTATCAATCATTTGGACCAAGATTCATCTGGCTAATAGGCCTTTAAACACAGATCTCCAAACTAAATTTCCAAGGTCTCTTTTTAATAGATTTTGCTAAGAATCTGCAAAAAGAAGGAAGAAAAAAAGAGCCATTTTCTACTATGAGAAGATTGGGTTTATTCGGATGGAATCATATTTTTCCTTCTTTTCTTTTATGGCTAGTGGGAATTCAAGCTTTCCATATGCTTGGTTGCACTGGGCAGTGGCAAGGAAACAATAACATTTGATTTGACTTTTGTTTCTGCTCCCTGTAATTTTAGCTGACAGGCCAAGTTACCTTCATTTCCATATTGCCTTCTGCTGTTCTACAAGACACTCTTGCTACCTGACAGCTCTCTGGTTTGCACCTGGGTTTCTGATAAAAAGGCCAAGGACAATGGCAAGGCCTTCGCATTAGGTAATTAGAACATCCTTTCAGCACCCTGGTGTGAGGGCCCCTGGCATAGAGTTACAGATTAGACATGCATTAGGGTGCTGCAAAGCTGTTTTTCTTCTTTCTCTTTTCATTTCTCTCCCTGTCCACTGCACACCATCTTCCTCAATAACAACACAATCTGAATGTTTTCAGTGTGCTCTTAAGCTCCAAATAGAAGCAATTGACTGTCACTTTCTTCCAGGAAACATAGCCAGTATGAAGCCAGGGCCCCAGGTTTATAATTCTGAGGTCAGAGTTAGCATCGCAGTGGAAGGGAGGGTGGAGAACTTGTCATTTTAGCTGGCCCTAGTAGCCAGAGGGTGGAGAGGAGCACATGGACTTTTCAGATTTCAGCTTGCAGCAGCCTGTTTACCTCATTACCAAGCCCAAGTCTTCCAGGTAATAAGGACACCAAGTTCTTACCAGAGTTCATCTCCAGATTGCTCCAACAGTTCAACAACTTGTTTGCTTTCTTATTGCTCTTTCCAGATTTGTATCTCATTATTATTTTTTACAATTCTCTTTGTCAGACCTGGATATGATTTTACAAAGTCTGTAGGCAGTTTCAATTAATAAAATCTGGGCATTTTCAAGGCCGCAAAAAAACTCATCAATGAACTGACTATTTGTGGCTGATGATGGCTTCTATCAATTCTAGACAAACCCTTTAATTTCTTAGTGGATTACTAAGCAGAAAGGTCTGTTGGTTACGTAAAACGATTTAACTAAAAGTAATGGAGAGGGAGAAAGTGATTTAATTACCATCAACTCCTCTCTTCCATCCACTTCCATTTGAGACTGCTGACTAGTGTTTCTTTATTTCTTGAGATGAGCCATAGTGTTAGTAATTACTAGTATTGCTATTATTATTGGTTAGTTATACCAATTGAAACATTTTTATTTTCTTCTTAATTCTAATAAAACAACAGAATTTTTGAGTTGGAAGGAAACATACTCTTTCTCCCACTGTATGCTGAAGGTCGATGATCCAAATTTTGCTTTTATATTTTTAGAGGCAGGGAATGCCCCCCTTCTGAGGACCTCTAACTATTAGAGACACCACCCCTTTTTTTTTCATTTCTATTATTTAAAAGGTTTTTTTTAAAGAGGTGCAATTATGCTAGTTACAGAGAGGACTATATATTGTTTGATCTGAAAATTGAATATCTTAAAAAGGGCACAGGCTTTGGTAGGGAAGATATAATGGTAATTCCCTGTTTCCTTTATTCCAACACATATAATCTTCATCTTTTCACATGTCTTACAGTGGAATGTATCTAAGAATTGGTACGTGCATTTCAGGTAGACTTCCTTTTCCCTTAAAATATTATTTAATCAGTGATCTATTTTACATTTGATGGCATCTTGCAAATGAAGATGTAATGATTGTAGTATCTTACATAGTATAGCACTGTAAAAAACTTTTAGTTCTGCTCATTTGTAGATAATGTGTACATTTTATATATATTGTACCTCAATGTTACGGAAGAGCATATGCTAGACATCTCTCCTCCCATATCCCCATTCAAACGATGAGGATTTCTTGCATGGTAGGAGGGATCATGTCAAAGAAAATTCAGGACAGATTTTAGCAAAGGATAGACATAAAAGGAGAACGTTAGACTCTATTAAGAGATGTATCTGCACATGAGACAAGTTCTCCTTTATAACTCCTGGAACAAGCCACTTAACTTCTCTGAACTTGAGCTCTCATCTGGAAAACCAAGACAATAAAGCAACTCTCTAAAGACACAAGGGGGCTCTTGTAACTTCTTTAAGCTGGAGCTCAATGGCAAAGAGTTAGACATTACCCAAACCTTTTGACTGTTAATATTTCTTTTTTTAACCCAATTTAAAAATTGCATTTAATTTTTAGTTTTGGGCCCAATATTGATGATTGATGTTTCTTCTCAGCTGCCCACTAATACTGTTTCTAAGGTTAAGCCTCAGAGTATGTTACACCCTGATCACTTATTCCAGATGTAATGAAAAAGGAATTATTTGAAAATCAGGAAGAGTGGGGTTTTTTCTTGTTTTGTTTTGTTTTTTTGATTCTCTCAGTATTTATAAGACTAAAGATGGATAAAGGCAGTTCTAAAAGCAACTTGAAATAATTTAGATGATATATTGCAGGCCCAATATTTCTCTCAGAAATCACACTACAAGAATACTTCATTGACTGGAACTAGACTTGCCAATATTTGGTATTGAGATTCTGGGGAAAACAAAAAAGGAGACATGGAGTCTTATGTGTGGTATCAGTTGTTTTAAATTCCATGTTCTTGTATTTATCTAAGTAATTATTTCTGCTTTAATTAGTCTCACACAAGCAGAGATTATTGACATGTATAGCATAAAAAGAGCATGGCTTAGTATCTGTCAACACTGCCATTCCTTAAGAGAAAGTGGGGACTGTTGTGTATCTATATGGCTAACATATTGTTCTAGCTACTTATCACATTTCCTCTTCCGTGATGCCCTTCAAATCTGTCTTTCCTTTGAATAATCATAATGCCCCATTCAAATAAAAAAATGACAATAACCCACATAGTATAGACATGCTCTTAGTTAAATAAGCACTGTCCAAATCAAGATTTTCAGAAAAATATAAAGACCATATAGAGTAGAAAGCATTCATAAGTGATGCTTCTGATGAATGTTTTGTCCAGATTTTTGATATCCTACTGGGCAATAAAATGTTCTAAATTTTATCCAATATGGGGACTCTTAAGCAATGGCATACCTAAAATCCGCCAGGTCACCATCAACAGGATATTTCTAAGGCTGGCAGTTATCTTGTCAGTAAATCCACTTAGTCCCCTGCACAGCAATTTCCAGACAAAGTGACTGAGTTTACAATGCACTGTGACCAATGTCATACTATGACTGGAATGGCAGAGAACATTTTAATTCTGTTGATGAGAAGCTGACTCAGAACACAGGAATTCCCATCAGGGGTTTATCAAAATAAGGAACTATGATGTAAAATATTACCTTCCCACCACTCCATGTTCCCAATAAATTTTTTGTGAGTCTATTAATGCACTACACTGAAAAAATATGCTGCTGTTGTTTTTTCTAGGCCCAGTCATGGTATCAGGGGATTCATTTTGGTAGGAATGACTTATTTCATTCTCAAGAATCCCACCAGCTGAAAGTACAGCAACAATGATACAGAAAAGTATCTTGAGTTGCAGGGATGCTATGCCCATAAGAACTACTCAGAAATACCATTCCTTCAGAAGATTTAGCTATTTTATAACTACTTTAAAGAACTACTAAACTGCTCTACTCTTGCTGCCATACCCAATGACCCTTTGGTCTACAAGGTTCAATGGCCTTTAGGGTGCAGGACATCTCAGCAAAGCACTTCAGGCTCTGCCTTTAAAAGCATCTGATTTTCATTTTTCATTTGGCGTTTTCTCACATATCCTTTTACAGACTTGATTCATGTCTTTTTAGCTCTGGAAAAAGTATTCTTAAGTTGGAATGAGATATCAGGAATGTGAGAATTCATACATTGCGTGCATGTGTGGTTAGTGGTGTGTGCGCCATTTGTACACATCACTGGCTGGGGGAAATTAAATCATTTTTGGATACAGTTTGTGGCAAGAGCATCCAAAGTGCCAACTTGAGGTCTTTGAAGTAACATTCTGTACAACCTGTTATTGAGGCGTTTCTTTCTGGTTTAAAGCAGAGGAAGTACCCATTGAAAGGGGAATATTTTCCTTCTCTTGCCCTACAACACACACAGGGACATTCCTTAAACTCATCTGAAAGAATTGCTAAATTTTTCTTTATTTTTCTTCCATCTGGTGAGGACATAATGACTTATCAATATTTTCTTAATTTTTCTCTTTGCTTTTCATCTCTTCTAAAGTGGGATTTAATAAACAGATGTGTAAATAAGAGAGGTTAAAATGGGCAGCCCCTTCGGGGGTTGGATGGCTAGCTTAGTGGTAAAAGTTAGAAGGGTCAGTCCCAGTCTCTTGCTTTGGAGTATAAGGGTTCAGGTCCTAGTTCAAGCAGAGGCTCCAGGCCCTCTTGTATATCACTTCCTTTCTTGACCCTTTGTGGAGAAAATTAAGATAATAACAGCTATGGCATCAGCCCCTCTAACATGGTTGTCCTGAAGCTTTAGCTCATTAAACAAAGGGAAAAGCACCTTCAGAGCACAAAATGCACAATAATAACCTTGGCTGATGGAAAATCCTACACTTTGTATCCCAGGATTAATAGATTTGTAGACAATCCTTTTTAAAAAAATTTTTTTTTACCAGTTTGTCCTACTGGGTTTATAATGTGCTAAGAAGTAAAAATCCATATAAGAGAATTTTAAAGGCATATCAACTTCAACTGTGTATATAAAGGGCACTACTGATAAGAGTGTCTCAACCAGCAACTGGCTGAAGGAACTACTAGCCTTGTCAGAGAGAGAGGGTTTTATTCACTCCCCAATACCCAGGTTTGCAGGATGACTTTCCACTTAACTTGTGGTTCAGTTGAAAGACAGAGGCATCAGTTTACTCAGCTGATTGGTTGAGAGTTATGAAGCTGAGCGAGACAGAGTAGCTGCTCATCAGACCTTCCCGGCCACAAGGCCACAAGGACTCTCTCCCTGTCCTTGCTCTCACAGAAACAGAGGAAACCCCCTGAGCCCACTGTGGGTTGGGATGGCCGCATGACAGCCTGGTTTGGGCCTGTTCCTTCCAGTTCAGAGAGCTGAGTTCAAAGAGCACTGACCCCGCTGCTCCAGGGAAAAGCATAAAGAAGAAGAAGTCAGACCAGTGCCCATGGATTAGATGGTGGTTGGAAGACACAAACAGAGCTAAATTGTTACTGGCTTCCTCACCAGGTCAAAGAGGTGCTGGCTAAGAAACCTTACCCAGGCACCACCTGGGTAGCTTGTTGTTTCTAAGCAAAAAGGGAAATGCTTTCCTAGGTATCACATGTGGTAATGCTGTTGAATGACTCCCAAGGGGCACCTGCTTTTCTCTTTCTTTAACATCCCCTTATCACAATAAAAAGTGTATTTTTTAAAAGCAACACTTTACCAACCCTGTAATACCACCCCAACCAGCCATCCCCTGGGGTTTCAAGAGCCGAGCTATCAGCTGTGAGACTGGGACACAGCCTGGGGCCCACCTGGACCCCTTGTTCCCTTTCCCACTTCTGCCAGGGTAAGGAGAGCTCACAGCACTGGGATGCAATTTCTGGCACCTGCTGATTAAGTGTGGATCTTTGTTTGCAAATCCCTTTTCCACATCTCTGTTATTGATGAACGGTTCCCCCTAGCCTGAGTCAGAAACGGAGGACTCTATAAAACCAAAGTGAACAATTTTCAGTAGCCCCAAGGAAGAAGTCACTTCTTCCCCCCAAGTTGTGCACGTTTGCAAATTACCACCGAGATGATGAGGTCATCTTTCTAGGGAAACCCCAATCCTCTTGCAGTTTTAGATATCTTTGCGTTTCTATTCAGATACCTCAAATGACCATCGCTTTGAGATTACAGGTGACTAGATGTGGCCTAGTAGTATACAGACAGTACTTGAATCTTGTAGGTAGGAGGAATGGCAGCTCTCCAGCCAGGAAAGCTAGACAGGAGGTGTGGAAGGAAATAGAGGCAGAGCCTGTGATTCACACCAGCTAATCTCTAGCAATGTTCACTAACTGAGTCTTGTCAAGGGTAGTATAAAGAGAGGTTCAGGAAGCTTCAGTGACAAGCAGGAGCCCCTCTGTGATGCTAGGAGGGTTGATTATGCTAAACATACTAATTTAGAGTGGTGGATTTCAGAGAATGAGGGGGAGGGAAACCATATTGACTATTTCTGATGTGCCAGGAACTATGCTGGACACTTGTACTTGTCTCATTTAATCCTCCCAACAACTCTGAGAAATGAGCAATATCGTTCCCATTTTATGGATAAGGAAATTGAGTGTCACACAGATTAACTTGCTCGTGATTAAGCTGATAGCAGATTAGAAGTAGTGATGGGATAAGAACTTTGGACTCAGATTCCAAAGATTATGCTTAGTCCACTAAACCAGTTCCTCTCATTCTTTTGCATTGAAGTACTACTAAGTATAGAAGACGGAATTTGAACCAGCTGGGAGTGGGGAGTCCCGTGGGATTGCAGCTTCTGGTGTTGTAGAATGTAATTGTTCAATGCAAGTGCTAATTTTTAAGGTTTCATAAATGATGATGTTGCGATTAATTTCACAGTATACAGCTGATCGTCAAATAACATTGTATTTGTTCAATGTAGTTTTGTTGTAACATTGATGAGAAAAATAATCAATTCCTGACCAGAGTCACCGTTTGTGTGAAGTTTGCATATTTTGCCCATGTCTGCATGCATTTTCTTCGAGTTCTCCAGTTTCCTTCCATTTTCCAAAGATGTGCATGTTGGGTGAATTGGCATGTCTATATTGCCCAGTCTGAGGGATTGTGGGCATGGATGTGAGTGCACCCTGAAATGGAATGATGTCTTGACCAGGGCAGGTTCCCACCTTGTTCCTTGAGGTGCTGAGATAGGCTCTGGCCACTTAAGACCTTAAACTGGAATAAGTGGGTATCTTAACTAACTCTGTTTTGTGTTGCTATAAAGAAATACCTGAGGCTGTGTAATTTATAAAGAAAAAAGATTTACTTGGCTCATCATTCTGCAGACTCTACAAGAAACATGACACTGACATCTGCATTTGGTGAGGGCCTCAGGTTGCTTCCATTCGTAGCAGAAGGCAAAGGGGAGCTGGAGGTGGCATATGTAGAGATCACACTGTGAGAGAGGAAGCAAGAGAAAAGGCAAGAGGCGCAAGTCCCTTTTTAACAAGAACCAGTAGAGTGAGAAGTCAACTCACTCATCCCTGAGGAAGGGTATTCATCTATTCATGAGAGATGTACCCCCATGACCCAAACACCTTCCATTAGGCCCCAAAATTCAACATCAGGTTTGGAGGGAACAAACCTCCAAACTACAGCATTCTGCTCTTGGCACCCAAAATCTCATGTCCTTCTCACATGTAAATACTATCATTCCATCCCAATAGTCCCAAAAGTATTAACTTGTTCCAGCACCAACTTCAAAGTCCAAAGCCCAAAGTATCTCAACTGAGACTCAGGGCAAGTTTCCTGAGACTTAGGATTGTAAAATCGAAAATGATTATTTACTTCCCAGACACAATGGTGTAACAGACATTTGGTAAACATTTCTATTTCAGAAGGAACGAATGGGCCAAAAGCAAGGAAAGACAGGTCCCAAGCAAATCTGAAACTCAGCAGGGCAGACAGTAAGTCTTAAAGCTCCAGAAATGAACTCCTTTGACTCCATGTCCTACATCCTGGGCACACCGGTGAGAGGCCGGTTCCCAAGGCCCAGGCAGTCCTGCTTCTGTGGCTTTGCAGGCTCAGTCCACTTGGCTGCTCTTGTGGGTTGCAGTCAAATGCCTGCAGCTTCTCCAGGCTGAGGTTGTACACTGCTGGTGGCTCTAATATTCTAGGGTCTGGAGGGTGGGTGGCCCTGCTTCTCAGCTCCACTAGGCATTTTCCTTGTGGGGACTCTGAGGCAGTGGGTAAATAATGATCTTCTTGTTTTTATTAATCTTTCTTAAATGTATGTATAGCTCACATTTATTTCAATGTTTAATTTTAGAAGTGTTTTGGTTTTTCTTTAGAAGTTTGGTGATGTTTTTGTGACCAGAAATATGCCATAGAACTTATCTCTTATTTATATCAATTAGCCTACAGTAAAATTGGTTTTGTTTTTTGGCATTTCACTAAGTGAGGACTTAGCCATATTTGTTTGTTTGAATAAAAAATATAATTGCTCCTCCATCTCTTTAAGTATAATTGACCCTCTAGAAGAGGAGACATGGTTAGACTATGGCTTTAAATGTCCTCTGGGTACCAATGGGTGTTAAGAATCTATCTTCTCTGAGGATTCAGGTACCAGTTTGAGAAATGCCAGGCTATGCAATACTGCTTCTTTAGTGGAGGTTACAGAGCCACAGATGGTCATGTGTTTGGGGGTGTTATCAAGGGGATTTGTGCACTCAGTAAAAGGTTAGACTAGGGGAGGCTTAATGACTGCTAATTTTCTATGGCATTAACATAACATAATGATTGAGGGTAAGGTTATAGAGTCAGATGAGCCTTGGATTTGACTCCAACACCTGGCAGTTGTATGCTTTGGGGCAAGTTATTTAATGTCTTAAAGCTTTAGTTTCCAAATGAGTAAAGAGGAGTTAATTATACCTACCTCATAATGGGTGTTGGAAGGATTAAATTAGCTGTTATACTGGAAGCACTTAGCTCAGAGTCTGGCACACATTAAATGTTCATAAATGGTGGCCGTTGTTCTGTTTTTCCAAGGGGGCTCTGGGACAGGCGTGGAAATGAGCCCTCACACCATCTCCTTACCCTTTCCTTCTCTGTGCTTGCTCCCCTCCCTGCTTTGCCCCAGTCGTAGGAGGTGATTGGAGCTCTGCCTGGCAAAACATGATGGACTGATCATGAGCCATTTCTTCTGCCACAAATAAAAATGTTTTGGCTCCTATTTCCTGCCTATGGTCTTGAACACCCTTGGAGGAACAGTCACCTGCACCGATGCGTTTCTTCCTCCCTCTAACTGCTCGGTAGGATGGGGTAATGGGCATGTTGTTTTGGCTGCAGCAAAAGGTGTCCACCAGGGCTTTACCCCCACTTAATACTATGTAACAAGACAGGTAACAATTTGACCTTCTTATGTTTATCACAAATAAGGAGAGCAAGTGATAAAGTATAGTAAGGACATATGAATTCCACATAGAAAAAGAAAAAAGCCAATGAGAAAGTGTTCTCTTTCTCTTTTTAACGAGTCAGACATTGTAACCACATTTCTTTGCTAACCAGTCATTTGTAATGCATAGAAATTTAGTCAGGTAGAGCCTGTCTTCCAGGTGAGCAGTGCCAAAACCAATTGATTGTCTCTGATGCTGCTTCTATAACTGTGCCATGGCACTAGCCATAGTTGTGAACATTCTGCTGCTCTGCGCTGCCTCAGAGCATTCCCCGCGTGCCTTTGTGCCTTCTTGTCATCGTTATCAGTATTATCCTTATGATCAAAATACATTAATTTTGTTTTCTGTTTGAAAAAGCGTTGCACTAGGCAAAATTTGTGAACAGTCAGATCCCTGCCCCAAACAAATTTACACTGTGAAGATCACAGTAAGAGGTGAGCAACTCTGAATAAACATATTGCTCAAATAAGCAGTGTCACAATGACTTCTTAGAATGGACCGTTCACGAGATAATCAGGCCTTGGGTAGGAAAACAGATAAAACAGAAGGTTACTGTTGATTAATGTTTTATTTTTGCTGAGCCAGTTTGATTTCCTTAACTACCATTTCTGTGGAGCAAAAGGGGCCAGCAAAGACCTTTCTGATAAAAGTTCAAAAAGTCTTATTGTAAGGGTGACAAAAATGTTAGTGAGTAGAGTCCTTATTGTGGACAATGGGCTAGTTCCTCTTGGTGGAAATGGGCTGTTCTGCCAAGGGAACCCAAGGGAGTGATTGGGAGGTTTTTGTATATTATGTAACCAAGTTTATTTTGGGAGCTCCGGAGCAGAGTGTGCTGCTGTCTTTAACTACATGTGCTCTATTTCCGTAATGGCCACTTCATTCCTGGGCTGTGTGGAACACCATCTACGTTAGTGCTGGGTGAGCAGCCATGAAGAGGTGGTAAGGCACCAAAACTAGTGAGATGCTGCAACGATGCTTGTTGAACTCTGCCCAGAAGTAAACATCTTAATTTGGAAATGTAAAGATATGACCAGTTACACCAATCCATGGCATTTGGATTCCCGTTCACAAATGCATCCAAAAGCCCCTCACAATACTCAGCTTTCACTCTCTGAGTAAAAGTCTGTATTTTTTGTAGTTTATTCACTTAAAATAAGTATTGACCAGAAATTCTTTATGAACTCCTAGTGAAATTCTGTAGGCCTCAAACTTAAAACCCTAAATAGTTATGGCTTTATGTTTTGAAAATTCATGTCCTTCCTAGGATTTTCTCAGCTCTACTAGTGCCTACTTCCTTCTTCTTTATATTGTTCTGCAGCCTGCATTTTTCTGAGTATGTTTCTTTCATTTTCATGAAGCTGGTGCTTGATCTGATCTCTCCACTTTCTTCTTAAAATGGTTTGGCAAGTATGAAAGTATAATTTTTACAATGGTAAAAATCCTGATTCTCAGGCAAATGCAAAACAAGCATATAACAATGATTTTATTTAATTCATTAAATAATAGAGGGTGTGGGTAAAACAGTAAAACCAGCCCAAAAAGCACTGGAAATGTGACATATATAGTCAATTCAACAAAGAAATGTTAGGATATAATTTCTGGGTTAGACGCAGCACTGGTTAATGTCCAGCAGGTCCATTGGTTCACACTGGTAGTCTATTTACCTGGATTAAATTTATTTATGTTTCTAGTAATAAAAATGTCCATGTTGGCCACTACAGAGTTGTAAATTATTGTAAAAAGTGCACCCTAGCACTGTACTGAAAGTATACCCAGTAATCTCCTTTCAAAATATTGGAATAATATTTTTAAACACAATCTAGAGTCTCTCACATGGCAAAAATAAAAAAAGAAAAATTAAAAAAACAAAAATATTCTCTTCTCATCTCAATTCATTTCTTCCCTATTGCTCTCATCCCCTTTCATAGCCAAAGTAGTAGAAAGAGTTGTCTAGTTTCACTGGCTTCATTTCCTCACCTCTCACTTACTCTCTAGTCCACTCCGATATGAATTCTAGTGCCATCATTTTTTTTCTCATCTTCTGCTGTGGTCACCCGTGACCTACATCTTTCTAGATCCAATGAATGTTTTTTATTCCTTATCTTATCCAACCTTTCAGCAGCTTTTGAATTTAACCACACATTCCTTGATACATTCTCTTCCTTTGGCTTCTGGGCCCTAATACTCTCCTGGCTTTTCGCCTGCTTCTTAGGATCCTTCTTCTCTATCTCCTTGGTAGGCTTATTCTGTACTACTGTGCCATTAAGTGTTGGGATTTCTCCATGTTGGGTTCTAGACCCTCCTCTGTTCTTCAGTACTTTCTTCTCAGACACCACCCAAGCTCATAACTGCAGTTATCCCCATTTGCAGATGAAGCACACATTTGTTATCTCCAGGCTACATACTTCTGCTCATATACCTGCCTGCTTGCTTGACACCCTCTTTTGAATTCCTAGACATTTCAAGTTTCACCACTGTCTGTCAAGGTCTAGCATAGTGATTGATGGGTCATAGGAGTCCAAAAAATGTCTGTTGAATGCATGAGTGAATGCGTAGAACCAACCCGCCTGGAGAGGGGGAGTTAGAAAGTGTTTTCTGCTGGGCATGGTGACTCATGCCAACCCTTTGGAAGGCTGAGGCAGGTGTATCATTTGAGCCCATTAGTTCCAGACCAGCCTGGGAAACTTAGCGAGACCCTGTCTCTACAAAATAAAAAAATTAGCCGGGCATGGTGGTGCATGCCTGTAGTCCCAGCTACTTGGGAGGGTGAGGCAAGCAGATTGCTTGAGCTCAGGAGGTTGAGGCTGCAGTGAGTTGTAATCATACCACTGCACTCCAGCCTGGGCAACAGAGTGACAGCCTGTCTCAAAATAAAAGAAGAAAAAAGAGAAGAAAGAAAGAGACAGAGAGAGAAAGGGAGAGAGAGAGAGGAAGGAAGGTAGGAAGGAAGGAAGGAAGGAAGGAAGGAAGGAAGGAAGGAAGGAAGGAAGGAAGGAAGGAAGGAAGGAAGGAAGGAAGGAAGGAAGGAAGGAAGGAAGGAAGGAAGGAAGGAAGGAAGGAAGGAAGGAAGGAAGGAAAGAAGGAAGGAAAGAAGGAAGGAAAGAAGGAAGGAAGGAAAGAGAAGGGAAGGGAAGGGAAGGGGAAGGGGAAGGGAAAGGGAAAGGTGAAGGGGAAGGAGAGGAAGAAAAGAAGAAAGGAAAGAAAGAGAGAAAAAGAAAGAAAAGAAAAGAAAGTTTCCTGATGCAAATTGTGAAGGATAAGTGGGAATTTGCCTGGAAAATGAAACAAGGGAAACTCCAGGTAGAGGATGCAGTATAAATATGAGCAAAAATCCTGGCCTGTAGTTTGTGGAAACTGAGAAATAGTGTTGCTAGAGCAAAAGAGGCAAGTGTAATGAACAAAGCTGAAAAATAAACAGGAGGCAGATGATTGCTTCTTCTTCATCCAACGAGAGCTTTTTCTGAATTTCAAAAGTATTTCATACATAACACTTATGACACGATATCCTTATTATGTTCTTTGACATCTCTGTGGGATGCAAGGGCAGGCTTTGATTGTTATTCACCTTTGTGTCCTCAGCTCCTGACTTTATCATTGATATAAATGGCAGCAGCTGAGAAGGAAGAGGATTAATTAATAATCTTGCTGACTATTCCTTAAGCAAGAATAGGTGACACCTAGCGTAAAAATATAACATAGTCCAAATTTATGCTGACAAAAACTGTAGTGGTAGAGGAGAACAAGGATCTCTAACACTCCTTTCCTCTCCCCAGGCCAGTGTGGGACATATTTTGGTGTCCTTTCTTTCCTTACATCAAAGTAACAAAACTAAAGTTGCTAAAGGTATCAAATCTAGAATAGAGGTTCTAGCTGATCCTTGCATAATCCTGGTGTCTGTAGTGATAAATTAACATATATTAATGTTGTTTCTAAAAAAACATCCTATACTGAGCAGAATAATAGTAGAGATGAAGCCTGAAAATGGCTTATTTTTACTTCCAAGAAAAGTAGAAACAAACACATGTAACTTATGACTGAGTCCTTAGGAAGAAAGACAAAATGAAACTTTATCTGTAATATTCACCTTGAAATTAAGGTAGCAAATATCTCAGATCTTTATAAGATGTTTTTTCCCTCCTCTGATTGTAAAAAAAAAAAAATACTAGTATGTGTTCAGTATGAAGTAGGATGAAAAAAAAATTATGAAAAATCTCACTAACCAGAGATAAACAGTTAATATTCTGTGTATATTCATCCAGATAGTTTTAAATACAAACATAAACACACATATGCATACATGTGTTTTATAATAGAGGTTATGTGATACATGCTATTAAATAACCTGACTTTCTACCTTATTGTGTCAGAGATCATTTATAAATAGTTATTTTTAAAGTTCACATAGGATATAGTCCACATATGTATACTTCGTGATTTATTTGTCAGTCGGTCAACCAACAAATTTTGATTGAGTCTTACTTCATGCCAACAACTTTTCTAGATGTTGAGGCTATGCCAGTGTACAGAATGGAGACCCTGTCATCAGCTTATTTACTTTTAACTTGGCAACAGAGGAACAGAAAATGAACTCATAAATAAGTAAAATAAATTCAGGCATTAGTGAGCGCTATAGAGGAGATAAAGGACAGTGATGTGCTAAAGAGTCACAAGAGTCACTTCAATTTCTGGTAAGATGGCAGACTAAATAGTCTCAAAATAAGCTCTCTTGTACTATCCCAATACACAATTCAGAGAGAATAGAGGTTTTTTTTGAATGCACAGTCAAACTAGCAAGAAAGTAAGGACGATCCTAAAAATCCAAAGATAAAAACTAAACAATTATTTAGAATAATACTTTGCACTGAATCTCCCTGAGACCATCTACCAATACGGAATTGTAATGGCAACACCCAGGAGAGCAGGCGAAGATGGAGCCTGTGCAAGGGGAAGCATGAGAAGGGGCAAGTCCCATAAATTCAGGGCCCTGAAGTGCTACCCTCTCCGTGAAACTGCCTTTAAGGAGATGATGAGAGAACTCTTTGTTTTAAATCCAGGAGAAAGGAAAAAATAATGGTCTCTCTTGAGAATTCATCACCACAGCCCTGCCCTTGTGTGGGTTTGAGGTTTAAATTTATACCACCTGCATGAGCTGGGAAACCCTGAACCAAGAAATTAACACAGTAGTTCCAGTCTGGCAGTGCCTGGGCACCTGGCCAAAGCCAAAGAAAATCCTCTGCTGAGTCTGAACTGAGGGCCTTCTGAATTCCGACAGGTTTTAGTTGCTCAAGTAGGTCAAACGTATTGAAAGTCATATAAGAAACATGCCACCATGACTGAGATTTAAAGAACATTGACAGTTTTAAATGTTCATAGAATAAATGGGAAACCATCAATAATTAAACACCTAAGTATACAACTTAATAAGTCAGGGGGAAGAAGACAGAAAGAAGAAAGAAAGGAAATAAACTATAGAAATAAGTAAAAACAAGGATATAATAAGGAGATTCAAGCATACCAGAAAGTGGGTTATTTTAAGGCCTAATTAAATAACAAACCTTGGCAAGAATGATCAACAAAAATGGAAAGAAGGTGCAAAGAATATTAGAAAGTGAAAGGGGTACAACACTGATATGGTAGAGAATAAAAAGAAGTTAATGTCACAGAATGAATTTGTGACAGTAAATTTGAAAACAGATAAAATGGACAATTTTCTATAAAACCAAAACATAAAATTGATTGTAGAATAAGTAGAAAACCTGAAAAGGTCTATTAGTATTCCAGAAATTGGATCACAATGTAAAAATCCACCCACTGAACACGCAATGAGAAAGTGCTGTGGGTAGTGGATAGGAGAAGGGTGCCCTCATCTAGGCTCAAAGACTTCCTCAACTGGTACATTTCAGTTGAAACCTGAGTGGTGAGAAGAAGTGAACTATGCAAAGGTCTGGAGAACAAAATTCCAAATATAAGGAATATCAAATGCAAAACATCTGAGGCAGTGAGAGAAACAAAAAATGCAGAGATAAATGAACGGAAATAAAAGTTAAATGAAATAAAAAAAATAAAATTCATATACTTGTAAATTCCTAAACAGCTAACATTTATTAAGTTCAAATCTGTGCAAGTCACAGAGCTCTGAGTTTCATATTCATGATTCCAAGTCCTCAAACATCTTTGCAAGGTAGGTTCTATCCCCATTTTGTAGAAGGGGTAGCTGAGGCTTCGTGAGGTTAAAGAAAGTGGTCCACAGACACAGAGCTATTGAGTAGCAGATCCAGGACTCAAACTGGTCTGATATCTAAGTCTGAGGTTTCAACCACTTGTGCTGTGCCTGAGGAGAAAGTGCCAAAACTAAATGCCAAAGACTGGAGCAAAGGCTTTCATGTGTGATCACTGGTTCAGCAGCATCAACATCTCCAGGGACTTTGTCAGACATGCAACTTCTCAGGTCCTCAGGCCTCATCCCAGACTTGAATCAGAGACTCTGGGGGGTTGTGTCCAGTAATCCGTGTTTTAACAAACCCTTTAGGTGATAACCTCTGGTCTAGAGCAACTAGAAAGGTAGAATGTGGTGATGACAATGACATGGACCTAAGAATTAGACAAACTAGACCCCTGGTTTGAGTCCACCTCTGCCACTTCCTTATATATGATCTTATACATCACTTAAAATTTCTTAGCCTCAGGTCCCTTATCCATAAAATGGAGATAATTATGGTACGTATGTTAAGGTTTTTGTGAGAATTAAGTAAAATAAATGTAAATATTAGTAAATCAGTGTGCTGACACGTGGTAAGTGTTCAATAAATGTTCTCCATACATATTTGCTGGTATTCCTCTCTCTCTCATGCCTGGAGTCTGTCTTCCCTTAGCCTTCCCACAGGTACTCCGCATCCTCACTTTGCACTGGGGAAGAGGAATTAGAAAGATGGAACTATCTGGAGTCTTTGAGTCTAGGTGAAAGATGATAGTATAATATAATAACTATACTAGAGCAATAGGAGTGCAAAAACAGAGAAGGGGAGGACTCAAGAGTAGTGTCTAAGGAAGCACCGTTGGAGCTTGGTGCCTGATCAGATGTGGAGAACAGCAAAACAAAGAGAGATGACTGTGGGCCTCTAGTTTGGCTGATAAGCGAACTGTGGTTCCAGTGACAAAATAAATTTAGCTGCAAGAACAGGCTTGGGGTTATGATAATGTGTTCATATTTATATTTAGACAAGTGAGTGTTAAGGTGTGTGGGTGGCAGACAGAAAGAGAGAGAGAGACTGGAACTATAATATCAGTTGACAACCTGATGTTCCTTGTAATGGAAATTGCCACCTTCTTTCTGTGGGTACCAATGTGATGGAGAAGGGTGCTACTTGCCAGCCAGCAGGCCCTGCTGGTCATGCCACCTTCTGTTGATACCCAGCAATCATGGCTAGTGCTAAGTACAGCCTTAACACAAGGAAGTATCATTCAGGAGACAGACTGTGGGAAGGGAATGAAGCCATCACTAATGAATAGGCTAATAGGACTTGATGAGCAGTGAAAATCAATGAGGTACAAATTGCCTGCCTTAAAAAATGAGCAAGGTAAAAATGGAAGAGTGCCAAACCACAGTTTATCTCCAGTGTGTGCTAGTCCTCACCTACTGAAACAGAATTCACACTAATCTTGCACCATCCCTGACATGGTCATGGGTCATGATTATGGATCATGGGTCATGGTCATCAATTCAGTTTATCCAATTCCATAGTATTAATTATGCATCTAAGTACTGTGGGCTAAGATGCATAATTTATATTAATTATGGGCTAAGTACTGTGCAAGACACAGAGAATGCAATTTTTGCCACTCTTCCTTCTCTGCATCATCATCACTATTATTTTATCACTCGACATTACCTATAAAGTGCCAATAGATCTCTTTAGCTGTCTTGCAAAATTGAATCACTGTACTCAATTAAGACTCTTTATTTGTTATTTTTATCTGTCCTCCAGCCAGCACATGCTGTGTCTGTGTCACTTTACACCATTATCTCTAGAACAGGGAGCACCCATGACATCTGAAGCTCAAACTCTCTTGAGTACAATTCTCAGGATCTCTGTGGCCAGGCTTCACGCTGGGCTCAAGAGTGCATTAAAAGAAGTCCAAATCCACAGAAGTGAAGGTATTGATAATGACTGAGATCTCCCACCCTGATTTCCTACCTAAGAAAGCAAGTGGAAAAATAAGCCCTTCCCAGACAAACCCAAAGCCCTTGGAGTGTAGGCAAATCCTCCTCTGGACACAGATACTAAAGGATTCCGAGTTGACAAGATGAATTTAGCTGCTTCTGCGTCTTACATAGTGTCACACAGTGCAATGATCAGTAGATTAGAAGCCTTGTATTCTGTTCCTGGCTCTGCTTCCTTGGGTAAATCAATGCATTTTTCTGGGTCCCAGCTTTCTCACCTGTAAAAATGCCACATTCAAAGCAAGCCAGAGCATTTTCGTGTCTAAGCTTCTCCATAACTTAGTTACTCACTAACTGCTTTAAGTAAAGAAGGCACAAATTAATGTTTTACTTTTTCAGGAGTGTGTATCCCCACCCAATGTCATATCCCTTTTTGGTGATCTAAGTTGCTTGTTTGCATCTGAAGGCCCTGGACAAGCCACACATGGATTTCTTTGTTTAAGAGAGGAAGTGCATGCTAATCCTTTGTCTGCATAGAAGTGGATTCTAGCATAGAAGCCATGCCCCGCTCATGGGGCCTTTGTGGTGCTCTGTTGTCTACCATGGATCCTCTGATGTGTGACTGCCTAATAGGACTGTTAGCAGCCTGAACCACCTTAGTTTTCAGCGTTTGTGCCTTCTGGTTTCAAGGCTGCCACTTCTCTTGACAAGTGGTGTCTGTAAATACCCACACCTCTGTGTCTGCCTGGATTTCTGAAGTAATGCTTTGACTAAACCATCCCCTTGATGGTCCCTGCCTCCTGGTGGCTCCTCACACCTGTCCCAGATCCTGGGAGACTGCCTCCATTCGCAACACACTTGGTTAGCTCAGGCCCAACACCTTGGCCTGTGTCTATGACTCGTGATCTCCCACTGTCAAGATAACATGCAGATAGGATTACACAGAATGGTTCTTGACTGGCCTGAAAGAGGCTGTTCACTCAGTTGGAGGCTGAGAAGAGTTATCAATGATAATTACTAAAGCTGTATTCATTTCTTGCTATTTGGTGTGTTCTAAAGACTCTACTAGGATAAAGGAATGGAAAGGATTTGAACTTGTTCTGCCTTTCTGATTAAAAACTGGCTTAAAAAATTTGCTTTAGTTTAGACCTCTGCTTAAGGTCTAGCGCTGCCACCTTTATTATAGGAGGCAACTTGAGCAAAGCAAAATGAATCGGAACTGCATATTGTAAGCAAGGAATATTACTTGTGTCATTTTTGGCTGCCAACAAAATACCAGGAAAATTACAAAGTAATAGTTACCACTGTGAAAAAGAATAGGAAATAAAATGAACTTTTTATGCCTAAGGAAAAGCTTTCCATTCCTGTTATTTTTACAGGGCAGTACAGGAGCCTTCTGTGGGTCTTGGCACTAGATATCACATAAACAATCATTTACACATGCTCAGAATCCAAATATACTCTGTTCCTGGGGTCTGCATCTATTACCTTGACAGGAACAGAGAAAGAGTTTTAATCAGATTTATTTTATATGTAGAAATTGCCTCTTTTGTCAGCAGGAAAGAAATCTAGTCAAATGGATAATCTTATAAAAAGCAACATAAGCATGTCTAGAACCAAATCACACCCTGTAAGACTCAGGCTTTCTTTCTTTTCTCCCACTTCCCCCCAAATTTACCACACAAACTTGGAAATGACCTGCCTTCTCATTGCTTAAAGCACTGACAGGATCCCACAGAAGAAGAGAAAAGTTGGTGTCTAATTAAGCTCCGTGTGTGCATTCAACTTCTGTTGAGAAATTTAAAGAAGAAACGGCTTCAGGTGGTAGTGCAACATTTAACATGTCTCCATAGCCTTTCCTACTTTACTTCAGAGTCAAAATCTGTAGGATCTAGACAGGGCATTGATGGAGCATCCTGGAACTGATAGAAGGTTGTCGGTCTGGAGCTGGGAAAAGTCCACAGACTAGGAAAAATGTATGTATTATTATAAGGAATTGGCTTCCATGATTATGAAGGCTGAGAAGTCTCAAGATCTGTGGTCAGCAACTGGAGACCCACCCAGGAGAGCCAATGGTGCAGTTCCAGTCTGAGTCTGAAGGCCTGCAAAACAGAAGAGCCAATGGTTTCAGTCTGAGTCCAAGTCCGAAGGCAGGAGAAAACCTGTTTCCTAGCTCAAAAACACCCTCATAGACACACCCAGAAAAATCTTTAACCAAATACCTGGGAACCCTCTAGTCCAGTCAATGTAACATAAAAAAATTATCCATCACATGGAAACAGTAAAGAAATGTAAGACATGATTATACATTCATTGATTCAGTTCAATTTAGGACCAGATGAATTCACAGATGAGAAAACACACTCAGATTGGTGTGGCTCACTTGGACGGCAGTTTATTTCTGGAGAGCCTATCACTAACCTGGTCAGTATTGCAGGCAGCCAAAGAAGGAGTTGCTTTATCCGGTCCCTACACAATGAGAAGATTAGACTGTAAGCTCCTCTGGGAGTAATGACACATCCTGTGCTGGATGAGTTCTGGCATATGAAGACACTGTAGAAAAACCTAAATCTCCTTATTTTTAGCTCTGAGCTATCTTTGTTATGTTTTGTCTAGCGGCCAGTGTGATGTTGTTTTGGAAAGGAGCAAGAAGGTGAGGGGTCAAGAACAAAATGCAAATATCTTTGAATGGTGTTTGTGATGAGCAGCCCAGGCTACTTCTAGGTGAATTGTGGTGGTCATTTTCATTGAGTAGGTGACAAGCATCTGAACCCCATGGAAAAAAACAGAGAATTTTGCAACCAAAAATTTGGATTCAATTCCGGCTCTGCCATTTCCTACTAGTGAGATTTTAAGTATGATCCTCAGCCTCTCTGAGGCCAATTTTATTCATCTATTAAACAAGGATAATAACACTTGCTTGTCTTCTTGTCTTATGCGGTATTTGAGAAGGTCAAGAAAAAAAAGATAATGAAAGGGATTTGTAAATATAATGTAGAATGTGAAATAAATACATCCATTCCGCAAACATAACTTGACACTTGAATTAAGCGACTTCAGCTCTCAAAAATTTAATAATCTAACCTAATAACCATCTATGTGTGTGCTTGTTTATGAGGGGAAGCATACTCACTGAGGTCTGGGAACCAAGGGTAAGTGGTAAATGATGCCTAGAGAAGCAACTTTAAAAGCACGGGCAATAGAAATAGTCCATCTCATAGGTTAAATTCCTTTCAGATTTGGTGCCCAGAAAACAAGTATAGGAGTGGGTGGAGGGTTGGAAGAGTTTCTATGAGAAGTAAAGTAAATACCTATGATACAGTTTGGCTGTGTCCCCACCCAAACCTCAAATTGAATTGTATCTCCCAGAATTCCCACATGTTGTGGGAGGGACTGAGGGGGAGGTAATTGAATCATGGGGGCCGGTCTTTCCCGTGTTTTCTTGTGATAGTGAATAAGTGTCACGAGATCTCATGGGTTTATTGGGTTTCTGCTTTTGCATCCTTCTCATTTTCTCTTGCTGCCACCATGTAAGAAGTACCTTTTGCCTCCTGCCTGATTCTGAGGCCTCCCCAACCGTGTGGAACTGTAAGTCCAATTAAACTTCTTTTTCTTCCCAGTTTCGGGTATGTCTTTATCAGCAGTGTGAAAATGGTCTAAAACAACCGATTCTGGTCATCTCTGTATAACTCAGAACGCTGAGAGTTCAGCTCCTGTGCTTGTGGTCTACTTTCAAAATATCAGTCTTTCTTCTTTCATTATCACTTTCTAGGAAGTCCAATAAGAAAAACTGAAACTGGGATTAGAAAATCACTTTGACTTCCAAGGGATGTTAGATGGCCTATAGTTTTTATTCATCTAATGATTCTTAAGTATGAATATACGGATATATTTTAAATTGTCCCATTGCCCTTTAACGTTAATACACAAACGTGTCTATTGGTTCTAGACTCCCACCTGTTTAACAGTGAGAAGACCAGTCTTACAGATCCCTCTTTCAATATTTCGAGGAATCTATGGGTATACACACATATGTGCCTAGGCCAGTGATTTCCATTTCTTGCCAATGCTGGCCAGCTATTTCAATATATTGGAATCTCTGAAGTTAAAACTTTATTCTTAAAGCTATATTTTCATTGTGACAGCCTGCTTTTACACAGTTGCAAATTGGTGGTGCCCAATATGATGGAACTGGAGCATGATAGCTGTGCCTCAGGATGGGAGATCTTGCCACTGCCCTTATAAAGTAAGTAGGGGACACTCCAGTTTTAAGCTTAGCTGGGTATTGAAGAAGGAACCCCAGTAAGGATGCCTGATCCCAATGTGCCATAGTATTTAATGCCATGATATACTTCAATAGATATACTTACTTTTTTTTCTAGGTGAGTAAACACAATGGTAGGATGCCAGAGTCAGGACATCTATGATATCCTCCACCACATTTAATTTAGACCCTTTACTCACCTACAATTCTCAGGCTTGCTTCTGGTTTAGATTTATTTATTTATTTTAGTGCAGTCTTTTTTCTAAATTTATTTTTAATTGACAAATAATAGTTGTGTCTCTTTATGGAGTACAATGCAATGGTTTGATCTATGTATCCATTGTGGAAAGATTCCATCAGACTAGTTAACACTTTATCATCACTTCACCAACTTACCATTTTTTTTTTTTTTTTTGTGGTAAGAAATGTTAAAAATCTATTCTTTTAGTAATTTTGAAATGTACAACATATTATTAACTATGGTCACCATGCAGTTGCAATAGATCACTACTCCAGTTTAACTGAAACTGTCCTCTTTGATCAACATCTTTCCTTTTCCCTCCCTTTCCTCCAACTTTGTAGCATCTGGTGACCACCTTTCTGCTCTCTGCTTCTATGAATTTGACTTTTTTAGATTCTACCTATAAGATCATGCAATATTTGTCTGTCTGTGCCTGGCTTACTTTATTTAGCACACTATCTTCCAGTTCCATCCATATTGTTACAAATTACAGAATTTCCTTCCTTTTAAGGTTGTACAGTATTCCACTGTGTCTATACCACATTTTCTTTATCCATACATCTCCTAATGGACACTTAGGTTGCTTCCATATTTTGGCAATTGTAAGAAATGCTGAAATGTATCAGTTTACTTTTTAAAGATTTATCCCCTCTGTTGGGGTTGTCTCAACATATCTGATACATTTGATGACTGTATCCCAAGGGTTAACAGGCTTTAATTCAGCATGTTCTTCAGATGCAGTGTAAAGTAATGGATGAAAATAGATGTGCAGGTGATGGGGTGTTGCCTTTCTATACTCTACTAGGTGAGCCTTAGCTCCAGCCTAACCAAAGCCCATGTTATTATTCTCCAGCCACTTTAGGGTTCGTTTTCATTTCTGGACACAGTAAAATCTCTTTTTGTTACAGGGTCTTTGCACTTATTTTTTTCTCTTCTGGGAACCCTGTCCCCCTGATGATTGCTCAAGTCTCAACTTAACTGTCACTTCCTCAGAGAGGCATTTTCTTTCTATTATATTACTCTATTTATTTATTCTTTAGCACTTTTCATAGTCTGCATTGATTTTATTTCCCTGTTCCCTTGTTTCATGTAAGAGCCACAAGAGCAGCAGCCTTGCCTGTCACCACTATATCCCAGGGTCTAACGTAGTGAAGGGCAGAATACATAATAATAACAGTTAACATTTATTGGGCACTTACTATTTGTAAAGTACTGTACTAAGTACTTTTACATCTATTAATTCACCCAATCTTAATTTGCTCCTTTTTTACAGATGAGGAAGCTGGAACTTGTAGAGGATTTAAGAACCTAGCCACACATTAAGCACTTGGTAAGAGACAAAGCTATCTATGGTTTGGTGACTCCAAGTTTTCAGCTTTACATTGTTCTGCCTCTCCGCATCTGCTTCTGCAGGCGGTCATGATAGCACAGATCAAGGTCATGCCATGGTCCCAGTACCTTTTTTCTTTTCAAAAGTTATCTCAAGTTGTATTCATTAGCCTTTGAAGAAAACGTACTATTTTCCCCTCTATCTAGCATGATGTCTTACATTGGGGGACCATGTCCTAGGTCACCAAAGGTGTCAAAAGGCTTTTCAGCCCTGGCTTTCCAGATCTGTGCACACGTATCCTCTCCAGAATGACCAGTCACTGGTAGGAGGATGGTCTTGCCTCTCTTGCTCATTCTACAGTCCACAGACTACTGCCAGAGGCCTTTTTCCTCTCCATGTGTAAGCCTTCCTATTTCTCTCATATGGGTGGTATCTGTTCTGATGTTACAAATATTTTTTTCTCATTCTCTTTGTGTACACTATGTGTGCTGATTTTTCCTCAGTGTTTGCCTGCCATACTGACGCCAGCTCTCTCTGTACTTAATGCCCCCCTTCTTACTCCACATGAGATGGGGCAGCCAACTGCCCAGACTTTAGAGGGACTCAAAAGAGATGGTTTCTTTTTTACCCTGTGATACCCTTTTTCCATTCCCCAGTAAGCTGTTCCTCCAGTGCTGTCTCTGGGGGACATGTTGCTGCTCTTGCCTGGAGCTGCACTGGTTACTCGGTCTGGGCTCATGTACAGCTCTAATTCAATTTACAACGCAGTTACATAACTGTTCCCAGTCTCCAGTTGACCTTGATGTCAAGCAGCGGTCAAGTTGTACCAGCCCAGAGAAAGGAGGAGGAATCTCTGGTCAGCCCTTGAGAACATTTTAGCTGGGGTTCTGGAATGGAATGTGGCACCAAAAGGCCAAACCAGACCAGTAAATTCTTTGGAAGGTTGAAAAGCAAGTGTTGTTGATTTTTGTAAGATGGATGCTGTTGACTTTCAGGGCAATCCTGTGTCACTCAGGATTGTGTTCTTGGACCAAAGATGAGGGTGCTGTCCTCTTTTCCCATGAATCACTGTAAGTGGATGAGCCTTTCAGTCTCAATGGGAAGTGCTCCTAGGACTGTCTTGGCTTGGAAAAGTCTCAAGGACAAACTTTTAGCACATTCTTTTCTGAAGAGTTCTGGTTCTACTCAGTTCTAAACAGTGACAAGAATAGCTAAGTTTTACTTCTGTTCTTAATAAAGCGAGGAAGCCAGGGGTTTCAGGAAAAAAACAAAAACACAAACTAAAGCCTGGGCAAATCGGTCAAAATTTCAGAAATTCAGTGGTATGAAGACTCTCTAGGAGCAAGTACTCTGTTTATTTTGTTCTCTGCTATATCTTTACACCATGAATAATATCTGGTATGGACTAGGCACTCAGAGAATATTTGTTGGATGACTGTATAATAGGATTTGTGGATTGTGACAAGTGATCTTTTTCTAGTTAATCTGGCAAAGGCTACCATACTAGAAATTTTCAGAAGTCTGCTTTACGTATTTTAATCATATATGTGTCTGTGCAAATACAATGCTAGATAAATATTCTACAAATGTATATATACACAAATGTCTATATCTATCATGATTAGTGATCATTAACTGGTTACTCATCTATGATAAGCACATTAGTAGATTGTGCCTGGATTTAAAGATTGCCTTAAATAAACACCATTCATTTATACTAATTTGACTATCCTTATTGACAGAACTAGATTCATGGGACTTGTGAGATTTATGCAGTTACAAAAGGTTCCTTCCTTAGAAGGACCTCATACTTGGTTTAGTGCTCTTCAAATTCATAATAATTTTTGAACAAGATGACCCTATATTCATTTTACACTGGACCCCACAAAGGTAATTCTGCCAGAAGTATAGAGAGAGCAAGTGTAGAAAAATACTATCTAATATCACCTTTTATATGCTAACAGCCCTGAGTGAGAACAGTTGCTTACTGACTATGGCAACAACTAGGATAACTTGTGGTATGGTTTGGCTGTATCCTGACCCAAATCTCATCTTGAATTTTCACATGTTGTGGCAGTGAGAAGTAATTGAATCATGGGGCAAGTCTTTCCCATGCTGTTCTCGTGATAGTGAATCAGCCTCATGAGATCTGATAGTTTTAAAAAGGAGAGTTCCCCTGCACAAGCTCTTCTCTCTTTCCCTGCTGCCATCCACATAAGATGTGATTTGCTCCTCCTTGCCTTCCGCTATGATTGTGAGGCCTCCCCAGCCATGTAGAACTGTAAGTCCAATTAAACCTTTCTTTAGTAAATTGCCCAGTCTCGGGTATGCCTTTATTAGCAGCATGAAAATAGGCTAATACATCACGCATATCAAGAAAGGATTAATCTACTACTAGTTCAAGACATTAACTGATTAACTTTACTAATGACAAATGCATCACATATATATTCTTTCAAAGAATAATCCGAGTATAATTTGTGAATTCACTGGTAGCTCTTCTCTGATGTGAACTATCTCTGCTTTAACAATCTTTGCCTTCCAAAATTCAATAAATTTAAGAGGCCATAAATGTTAATAAATCATCCATATTGCTTATCTTTTTTGACAGCACAGCCATTCTCATTCCTGAAAATTCCTATTGTTTGGTCTGTATCACATTTTAGTGCTTGATCAAAATCAATTTTGAATTTGAATACATGCTGCAATCTAGTTCTTTTAAAAGGGTTTCCACATCAAGTGATTTTCAAAATTTTGCTCCCCAGAAAGTGTAGATAGGGCAACATATATAATGCTAATTTTTAAAATATTACGTAGCCTGACACTAGGCACATAATAGCCAATGAGTAAATACCTAATTAAGTAAATTGAACTAACAATTAGAAATTTCCTACTTACCATGCAGGAACATACACATAATAACTTTCATGTATCTTTTCTTAAGTAAAGGTTAAACTCCTAAACAGCTGTTTTTGCTCAAAAAATTTTAAAGTTGCCAAATATTAGATGGTAGCCTACACATGCTGCTTATATAAAAACAAATTCAAACCTCTTTGTATTTTTCAAAATAGAAAACCGAAGAAATTTTTTAAAAAGTCAAACCTTTGAAACACATAGTGATCTTTAGGTAGATTTCATTTTTCCAACGTCGCCTCATTTCAAAGCACACCAACTGCTCCAGCTTGGCTTTGCTGAACCATTTAACACCCACTTGCATCTCAGAAAGTTTCCTGTGTTTATAATTACAAAGGATATTTCATGACAACCTGTTTGTTGTTTATTTATTTATTTATTACAAACATCGAGTCACTCAGCACTTTGGCTGAGCAGAGCAGGTTCATTTTCATGCACATCTTGATACATAACTGAAGTTGTTGCTTTAAGTCAAGCTGAGGCCAGATCCTCACAGCCAGACAGTTCTTAATTGCTTCATTTTTGAGATAGGGATTTTCTGAAATATATTTTCTTGCAGAGGAGAAAAGATTTTAAAACTTTGCTTTCACTTCACACTGGGAACAAGGAACAAGCAGATGGAAAATAATGAGTTTCTTCAATACTGTCTTGGCTGGAGAAATATTTTCTTAGACTCCACCTTTTTCTACATGTGCCAGCAACACCAAAATCCTGTTTTCCATTAGTTTGATTCTTGTTAACTACACTTCATTCCTCTTTGGGTAGAGTAAATCACAGATGGAGTGCCATATCATCATGGTGCCCAGATAGAAAAAAATGTTCGCAAACTTTGACATCGATAAAGAATCTAAAATTCAAACTCATACCACCATATGCATCCTAGCAAAGAGAGTAATCATTTATACTGTTCTTTTGAAAAGAGACTAAAGTCTTTCATTTAAAATTTCTTCATGAAAAAACATCTCCATTGAAACGCAAAACTAAAACTAAAAAAAACAATGAAATAATGACTTACCACTGTAAGTGGACTAAATTAGAATAAATAGTATCTGAAAAGAATCAACTTAAAGTGTTTAAATAGCTATTAATTTCATCATAAAAATAATCTTAAGGCTGCATGTACAGGCTTAAAGGAAAAAATTAGACCAAAGTGGAAAGCAGAAGGCATCTTAGAAGCATCTACATCTCCTATCATTTTCCACAAGGAAATTGCATAAAAATCCTCTCCTTGAGAAAATTCAATCCTCCACATGCTATGGGAAAGTAACCCTCTTTTCTTATTTTCAAGTTTCTCAAATAGGGATTCAGTTTAAGTGGCTTCTCCCAGATCTTTCAGGTTTCCCTGGTTTTTAAAACATATTATCCCCATGAATGTTCTTCATTCAAAACATGAAACACTTTCAGGAAATCTACATACATCCAATAACAATTACATAAGTAGGCACTCATTCCAAAGAGGAAAAGAAAAAAGAAAAAGAGAAGCTTAAAGGGATTGGCTAAAGTGGGTGATCTACTAGGATGCTGGGAATAAGTGATTCTCTGGTGAAATGCCTCAAACACATTTTTGTTTTCAGTGAGCCTGAAAGCCTGAAGGGGGTTGACCTGAGGAGGATGGCATGAAAAAGCGATAAAGTGAGCAGGCTGGTACCTGTCCAGTATGCAACCCTAACTGCTGATCAATGATCTCTAACAAATCATTTGGAAGAGTTGGTAACTTATCCTCCAGTGTAATTTTTCAAAGACACTGATGTCATTATGGGTAAATAATAATTTGACATTGAATAAACCCCCCAAGATTTAGGGAAGTGAAATGGATTATGAATGACTGTCTCTGTCTATTTTCTGCTGCTATAACAGGATGCCACAGACTGGGTGATTTATAAAGAAAAAAATTTATTTGGCTCATGGTTCTAGAGCCATGATTCATCTTGAGGCAAATATTCTCCAGCTGTGAGCCGTGAAATCAAAACAAGTTATCTACTTTCAAAATACAGTGATAGGACAGGCATAGGATAGACATTCCCATTCCAAAAGGAAGAAATAGTCAAGAAGAAAGGCATAACTGGTCTCAAGTAAGTTCAAAGCCCAACAGGGAAAACAATATTAAGTGTTAAAGCTGGAGAATAATCTCCTTTGACTCCATGTCCCACTTCCTGAATACATTGGGGTGGGAGTTGAGCCCCCAGGGCCTCACACAACCCTACCCCCATGCCTTTGCTGAGCTTAGCCCACTCGGCTCTCAGGCGTTGGAGTCTCATGCTTGTAGCTCTCCTAGGCTCACATTGCACATTGACAGCTCTACAGTTCTTGGGTCTCCGTGTCCGTCCCAATCGTAAAGCTCCACTAGGCATCACAGTAGTGGGGACTCTCTGTGGTGACTCCACTCTTGCAGCAGGTTTCTGTCTGGGGCCCCCAGATTATTCATCACATCCGTTGAAATCTAGGTGGAGGTAGCCATGCCCCCAAACCTCTTGCATTCTGCAAACCTACAGACTGAACACCATATGGATGCCGTCAAGGATGGATTACTGCTTGCATGCTCCAGAGTGGCCTATCCTATACTTGGGCCTGCTTAAGCCCTGGCTAGGACAGTCAGGGAGAACTGCGCTGGGATACAGGGAGGAGCAGACAACTGAGTAAGCTCTGAGGAGAGAGCTCATGAAGAGTGCCCTGGGCCTGTCCCCTAAAACCATTCTTCCCTCCTAGAGCTCTGGGCCTGTGATAGGAGGGCAGCCTCTAGGAACTCTGAAGTGCCTTCAGGGTCCTTCTCTCATTGACTTGGTTAATAGCACCTGGCTCCCCTCTATCTATGGTGATCTCCTTACCAAATAGTTGCCTGGCTACACTCTTGATTTGCTCTCCTAAAGATGTATTTTCACTCTTTACATGGCCAGGCTGTGGATTTTCCAAATCTTTCCATTCTGCTTCTCTTTTAATTATACATTCCATCTTTAAATCATTCTTTTCCTCTCACATTTCACTGTATGTGTTTAGAAGTAGCCATGCAGTGGCCTGAATGGTTTGCTGCTTAGGTATTTTTTCTGCCAGATATTCTGTCATTGCTCTAAGTTCTTTCTACATTTTATAAAGCCTTCAAACATACACACAATTTTACCAAGATTTTTGATACTTAATAACGAGGATGGCTTTTACTCCAGTTTCCAATACCTCGTTTCTTATTTCTGTCTGAGGCTTCATCAGAATGGCCTTTAACTGCCCATATTTTTATGAACATTCTGGTCACAACCACTTAAGAAATCTCTAAGAAAATTCAAATTTCCTTATAATTCTCCTTTTCATCCAAACCCTCACCAGAAACACCCTTAATGTTTCACTGCAATACAGACTTTTTCTTGCCTGATTCTCCAAATACTTGTAGTCTCTACCATTACCCAGTTCCAAAGCTGCTTCTACATTTACAGGCATCTGTTCTAGTAACAGTAGCCGCATTTCTCAGTACCAATTATCTGTTTCACGGGTTAATGAGTGATTCCTTCCTGTTGAGATCTGTGTTTGCAAGTATCTTCACATCGCGAAGTGTCTCACTGTTAAGGAAAATAAAAAAGCTTACAAAGCTTTTAAGGGCGCTTCACCCCCCAGATAAAAGAAATATATTGTATTTTATGATAAATGAAGGGCATCTGCAACCTGTATCTTACTCAGGGTGAATCACTGGACTCATGTTTTTAAAAGGAAGAAAAATGGCTTGAAAGGAATTGTTTAAGAGTGGTAAAGTCATTTACAAAAGAAAACCAAATGAAAAATCAACCAAATTACATAGAGTAACTCTGCACTGAGTAACTAATTAATCATGGTGTCCAGGGGAGCCTATCTAGCTCTTGGTTTTCTGTGGTCTCAATAATAGGTAAATAGAAACTTAGAGAAAAAAAAGACTTGTCAGGTGTGTTTTTGCTTGTTTTTAACAAAGGCAGAAGTGCACTCAGGAGTCCTTAATTGAATTCACAAAGCCAGGCAATATGTTTCAATGTTATCATTGTAAAGCTATATTAAGTATCAGAGCAGCTTTTTGAAGTCAATATTTTTAAATAAAAAATACAATTAAAGAGGATCATGGTCCAGTGGTGAAAAACCAGGGCTTTTCCTTACTCCAGCTATTTAGCGCAGAAAAGTTTATGATAATTATTAGAATGATAGGCAATGATGAATTTCTACTATGCAACATATTAGGAAATGAAGACTGTTTTGGAATTGAAGAACTTTAGAATCAACCAAGAGTTGTGCAAATACAAGGCCTTGGCTTCAAAAGGGAAATTTAGTTGTAATCAAAAAAAAATCCTGCTCCTCATTGTACTTTTTGGCTGTAGGTCACAGGGCTCTGTTGGAGATGATGTTGCGCCATCACTCTAAGACATTCTACTATAACTTACTGAGTACTAAGTTTCAGTTCATATGCCTGGCCTCCTGGGTCCTAAGACACAGACCCAGACCACCAGGAGGGTGCAGCGCAGTATGTGGTGACTGCTAAACCCCTCACATAAAACAAAACAAAATAAAAAACAAGTTATTATTGCTAAGCAAACATGAGCTTTTTAAAAGGCTTTTATTATACAGAAAGGAATATAAAAACACAAAAAGATACTAAAGCCTGGTAAATACGTCCATTCTGAAAAAAACAAAAGTTATATTTTAAAACTCACAGGGAAAGCTCCACTTTGGTTTCAGTCATCATCTTTGGAAGAAAAGGCAGTTGGATTTTTCCATTAACACCTCACGGTGCCTTTCTCTCCATCCTGGGTGGTGGCCACGCCGCTATCAGCCTCTTCACACGACTCAGCAGTGGTCAGGGTTGGCCCTTAATGCTGAATTTGGTGTGGTGCTTTCAACAGACTCATTATTTGGCAGATATCCTGCCACACAGAGAGAACTTTTTGACCAGGTTGTAGCAATTTTTAATAAAAGGATAAACATAAACGGAACTCTCTGTACTTTTTCATTATAGAAATAGTGTTTGGTACTCAACTGATACATTGTACTCTTTTCTGAATTGCTCTGCAGGAAGCATGTTTAAATATGATATCTGGGTCCCCAAATAGACAGTGCTAATGGCTTCTGATCAACTCTGAAGCTGAAAGGAGACTTTGTAGAGTCTTGCACAGCATCACAAGTAGTGTGGTGCATCCCTCATCCCAATGTGTTAATAACGATAGAATTTAGAGTGTCTAACTTGAAAACCTTCTGAGAACAAATGTTTCCTATCTTAATGCCAGATTTTTCACAAACATCCTATGTGCATGTCTATCCTATATGGACATCCACCATGATGGAAGCAGGAAAAAGTGCAGTAATTAAGGGGAGGCTCAGACTGAGAATGAACATGCAGAAACTGAGATCTAGAGCCAATAGCTGAAAAGTCATTTGGGGCAAATGGCCAATCTCAAAACAAAGAAGAAGAGATGAAGTTAGAGAACTTGTGTTGTTCAAAGGAAGGAATTGACCAAGGACTAGCTACTCAGGATTCATTCACTCACTCACTCATTCACTCAGTCACTCACTCATTTAGCAACACCGCGTACATATACTGATGGTGAATAAAATGCACCTGAGCTTTGTCTTCAGGTAGTTCTCACAGGACACAGGATGAGAGGGCACAGACAAGCCAGTAAGGCACAAAATGGTGAAATAGAGGCTATTACAAGAACTCATGTTGTCTTAGCTATGGAAATGCCCCTATATTTCTCCTAGACTTATAGGAACCAATTCTCTGCCGTTACTGCTCTCACATCTACCATTTTAGACTCAATGAGATACAAGGCACATGGGATAGAGATACTCAGATACCTGCATATAAGATAAAGTGCTTTCTAATCTAAAATGCATTGTACATATTCTAATCCTTCCTTGTTGCTTCAGAAAGCCAGGTCTAGGAGAATACTGCTTAACAATGGGTTCAGTGTGTTTACACCTGTTTCTCAATGGGACGTAGTGATTCAATAAAAAAGAAAGTGACATTCTTTGGTTTAAAGTGTCCAGGAAAAATTAGACTTTAGTGTGTATTTTCCTTTGTTCCTTTCAGAAAATTTACAACTCATCTCCCATCAGTCAATTCAGCAATAAGTCCTAAGGATTCTCCCAACAAAGCATATCCTAGATCCCAAATGTTTCCCTTCCCACACTGCAGCCACCTTCACCTAAGACACCATCATTTTGCACCTGGACTATTGTGGTAGCTTCATAACTGATCTACCTGCTCTTCCCATGAGTGTCTCTCCAGGTCTCCATGCACTTTTGAGTGAGGAATGAGCTTTTGAAAACATAAATCATACCACATCAGCCTCTGCTTATAAATGTCACATAGCTTCTCACCAAGTAGAATATCCCTACTGGTGTATGCAAAGCCCTACAGAATCAGTCCCAGTCTGTTTTTCAATCTCTGTCATAAGAGCTTCCCCTTTACTCAACTGTCTGTTACTTCAACGTAAACATTCCTACCTTAGGGCTTTTCTGATATCCAGTCCCTTTTTCTAGAATATACTTCCCTTAATACTCAAATGGATCCGTCTTGTCATTTGGGTCTCAGTTTAGGTGTCACCTCTTCATAGAGATTTGCCTGATTCCCTAATGTCAGGGAGTCACCCAGTTGCTGTCTCATTATCACCTTCTAATTATCTATAAGCACTTAGCACTATTTAGAATTTTTCTTAATTAAAAAAAAATTATTCCCATTTTCATAAGATTCTAAGTTCCATGAGATTAGGGACATTGTCTGCCATTTTACCTACTTGTTTTGTATAATTTGTAACAGGAAGAATTTAGAAATAGAAAATTTGTAAATATATTATAAGCACTAAAAACATTTGCAAGTACCAAGGTGAATATTTCTCTGAAGGAGATCTAGTTAGACGTGGACTCTCATCATGTCATTGGACTCTCCTTGGGGCAGTTAGTATATCACACATGAATTATTCACTTAGGGGTCTCCAACACATTGCACGTCCAGGCACTTAATTGCTGTCTGTTGAATGACTAAATGTTTTCCTGTTTTAAGGGTACTGAGCCAGTTCCCTTCAGGTTGCCGGAACACAGTTATGTTTAAGTTAATTTACCTATTGAGCATATTACAGGAGAATAGGAGACCACCCTACGAGCTGCCCAGACAAGCCACAAGGACCAGAGAGTTGTTCATAAGATGCCATAGCACGAGCCCCATGACCTGAACTCTCCTCAGCAGAAGACCTATGTTGGTTACTCCTCCAATGCTCAGCGACTTGTTCACCCTCTTTGTTGCTAGAGAGTTTGCCACTCCTGCTGACTCTCTTCTTGAGAGTCCTGCATTCAGGCTTCCTGAGTGAGGACCAGGTTGGAGCAGTGCTGTCACAGAGGTACTGATTGAGGCGTCTTCTCAGGATACTGGCTTACCTCACTCAGCCTTGAAGTCAGTGCTCATCTTCCATGCAAATACTGAGACCAGGATGGCCTGGTTTCTTCCAGGAATGGGTCCTCAAAAGAGGACTATATGCAATGCAGCCATTCTGAGCCTCCTCAAAAGGGAGAAACGTTTTTTGTCCAGTAATTCCAGTAGTCTGAAGAAAATATTGGAAGTTCTAATATATATATAAACATAAGAATGGATAAGGAGGCCAGAGATTGGCCAACCATCAAAACTATGGGGCAAATATATTCAGAAGGTTAATCCCAATTCTAATCATTTCCCAAAAAGGTACTATCAAATTGTGTATGTTTGACCAAGATTTTTTTTTTAATAAAATAAGTTGTTCAGAAAATACTTAATAAAATTAACTTTTTAAAATCTTTTAAATATTACCTAAAAATCCATATGCAGGCCTGAGTCCCACATGCACAAATATGGTTGTTACAAACTTGAAGAAAGTGGATATAGAATTATTTGTAGATTCAGGCAATAGCACTAAATTTCCAATGTTTCCAGTTTAGGAAAATGATGCATTTGTTTTAAAAGATTTATTTCAATACAACCTCAACAAAGGGCAGTTTGGCTCAGCACTTCTCAATTAATGTGCATATGTGAGCAAAATTATATCTGCAAGGATATTCATTGCATTATGGTTTGTAGTAGCAAAAGTCTAGAAATAGAAAGTCTCATACCTAATTTATAAGAATCTTAAAGTCTTATAAATAAGAGACAGATGAAATAAATTACAGTACACTTGTGAAACAGAATACTCTACAGCTATTAAAAAGAAGAGGGTTGATTTATATATGTTGATATAGCAAACCCTCTAAATATATTAAAGCGGAAAAGCAAGGTATGGAAATATGGCCTATAAGGAGAAGACCTAGCTGTCTAGGGTGGGAGAGAGGTTTAGTTTCCAATCTATAATCTATTTTCTGTTTGATTCTTAAAATTACATTTATATGTTGCTTAAAAAACAGAAAAAAATAAAACTTTATTTTCCTACCAAGCAAAAAATGTGTATACTAGCTTTCCATTGTCAATGAAAACAGTCAAACTGTGAAATATTTACAGAGGTTTATTCTGAGCCAGACATGAGTGACCATACCCGAGGCACAGTCTCAAGAGATGTTGAGAACATGTGCCCAAGGTGATTGGATTACAGCTTGATTTTATACATTTTAGGGGAACATAAGACATTAATCAATACATGTGAAGTATATATTGTTTTGATCTGGAAGGGTGGGACAACTCGAAGCAGAAGGGGATGGGGGCTTGCTAGTCATAGGTGGATTCAATGATTTCTGATTGGCAACTGGTTGAAAGAGTTAAGTTATTACCTAAGGATCTGGAATTAATAGAAAGGAGTGTCTGGGTTAAGATAAAGAGACCAAGGTTCTTATTACGTATAGGAAGCCTCATAGGTGGCCACCCTAAGAGACAATAGATGGCAAATGTTTTCTATTTAGACCTTTAAAAAGTGCTAGACTCTAGTTAATCTCTTCAGGATTGGGAGGGCCTGGAAGGGGAAAGATCCAGTTAATAGAAATGCTTTATGGATGCAAATTTTCCACACAAAAGATAACTTTGCAGGATCATTTCAAAATAGGGCAAAGAAACATATTTTGGGGTAAAATATTTTGATTTCCTTCTTTATCTGTTATGTGATGTTATACCAGAGGCATTGGGCTGGGAACCTTTGAGACGGGGACTTAGAGTCAGGTTGGTGTTGGTATCTTACTGCTACAAAGAGTCTGTTCTATCAGTCTAAGAATTTCTATTTTAATTTTAATGCTGGTCAGTTGTGTTTACACTCTACAATGAAGAGAGTCCAATGAGGCATGTCTGACCCCCATCTTATGTCATGGCCTGAACTAGTTTTTCCTGATCTTTGGAATTCCGTTGGATGAGAAGAGGGGTCCATGCAGTTGTTGAGGGTCTTAGAATTTTATTTTTGGTTTAGACCTTTGAGTTCAGAAGAAATAGAGAAGAAGTCTGAATATGCGGTATCTCTTGCATTGAGAAAAGTAAACCTATCTATACCTAAAGAATTGACTCAGTCTCTGTCATTTTACCTACTCAGCTTATATAATTTGTAACAGAAAAAATTTAGAAATATAAAATCCCTAAATACATATAAGGATTAAAAGCATTTGTAATATAAGAAAGTACTTAGTACCAATGTGAATGTTTCCCTGGGGGAGAACTAGTCAGACATGAATTCTCATCATGTTATTGGGCTCTTCTTGGGAATTTAGTATATGAGACATGAATTACATAATTCTATACATAATGTAAAGAATGCTATGCAATCTTATTCTACTTCAGCTATTATGAAAGAGTAGGGATAGAATAAAAATAACCGAGATGTTGGGCTTACACTGCTTACATGATCCTCATCAACTTTTCTTTTCTGCCTTCATATTTACTTGTGTTAGCTCTGGTGACTGCTTAATGAATTAAGAAGATAGAGCATTAAAGGTAAGCTCATGTTTCCAGTCAGGATAGAATTATAGATTCGTAATTTTGTCATTCCAAACATTGTAAACATGTAACAATGATAAACTTAAAAAAATTTTTGAAAACATAGTTATGATTTTAAAATATGAGACATTTTCACGGACCAGAAGTATTAGAATAGCTGAGCTAAAGTTGAGAGACATTGAGCTGGGGATGTTTGGGGCCATGAGTCTAATCACTAGCAGAGGGCACTAAGGGTTCTGATGCCTATGGGGAGATGAGAACTAAAATTGCCTATTGTTAAGTCCAGGAGATAGGATCCTGGAGCCTGGCTACTTCCTGAAGTCAGAGGCTGGAATAGGTAGGCCTGAAATGTACATGAGGGTGAAATAAAACTGCTACTGTTGTCTTGGGCTACAGCATTTATAAAGTTAAGTGCATAGAGAGACAAGAGTGAGAAAGAGAACCTCAATGCTAAAAGTTAAACAAAACTGTTTACTAGCTTGAGGCTAGATAGGTAACGTTTTCAATATTTTTGAGCACAGATGACGTGGGTATCCAATAGAAAGCCCGATATGGTTTTTCAAAAGAAGGAAAAAAGTACTGCCACCAATGAGTCTTCAAACAAAAATCTTACACTTAAGATAAAGACAAATGCTAACAAAATCAGCAATTGGGAGATAAGTTTACCTAAAGACTAAAACAGTACAACAATCTGAAAATTAGTTTAAAATTAGTGCATTGAGGATGCTTAAAGTGATAATGAAAGGAATAATACCTGCTTCCCCAAATACTAAACAAAAACAATCAAACAGAGAATTAGTAAGTTAAAAGCAGTCCTAAGAAATTGATCTGGGACACAATACAGAGAGAAAAATTCTTTAAAAATGTATCAGAACAGTTGAGAAATGTATAGGATAAGTTGCGAGGGTTTTATAATATACAACAGGAGCCCCAAGGAGAGAGAAGAGAAGAAACGAGAGAGTAGCAATACTAAAAAACAAAAATAAAATAAAATAAAATAATAAAATAAAAATAAACTGTCCAGAATTAAATAAATACATGATTTCTTAGACTTAAAATTCACTGTGTAGGAAAAATTAAATCCAGATCTTAAAATTCAATTGATATTTTATACATCAACTATAAAATGAAGACTGGATGACAGTTAAAATAAAAGTAGGCTTCTATCAACAATAGTAGATGTTTAAAAGCAATGGAATCTTTTTGATGTTGATAAAAAAATAACTGCCAATGTAAATTCTATAATAAGCTATTATTCAAGTGTAAGACATAACGTTTAAAATGTTTTATCATTAGTAACCATTGTTGATAACCACTAATTGACATGCTTCTTGAAGAAAAGGAAATCCAGAGGAAAAGCAGGGGATGTGAACAATAAGGGAGATTGCAGAAACGAGTAAAGTCTGCTAGTGTGACAGATTGTATTTTTCCAGTAGCATCACAGCAACATTTTCAGTCCACACTATTGTAGAACCTTGTCACATACCCATCAAGAGATTGAGTCTATTTTCTCCAACTTTGAACTTTGGGAGACTGTGGAACTGCTTTGATCAGTGGGACACTATGAAAGTGCTACTGTATGAATTTCAAGGCTAAGGCAATACGACTTCTGTTTGCCTGTCTCATTCTTGGTACATTTGCCTTGAGAACCTAGCCATCATGCTCTGAGGAAGCCCAAAGTAGCCTACACAGAGAAACTACATGGAAAAAAAAAATACAAAAAGAGAAACTGAGGCTCTCAGCCAATGGCCACATTCCCAGGATACCTTATAAAATGTCGGACAGAGATAAACTCTCCCTACTTAGAAAGCACATACTACCCAAAGCAATCTACAGATTCAATGAAACCTCTATCAAAATACCAATGACATTCTTCACAGAAATAGAAAAAACAATCCTCAAATTCATATGGAACCACAAAAGACCCAGAATAGCCAAAGCTATCCAGAGAAAAAGAACAAAACTAGAGGAATCACATTACCTCACTGAAATGATACTATAGAGCTACAGTAACCCAAATGGCATGGTGCTGGCATAAAAACAGACACATAGACCAATGGAACAGAACAGACAATCCAGAAACAAATTTTTACATCTACAGTGAACTCATTTTCAACAAATGTGCCAAGAACAGATATTCAGAAAAGGACAGTCTCTTCAGTAAATCGTGCTGGGAAAACTGGATATCCATATGCAGAAAAATAACACTAGAACCCTATCTCTCACTATATATGTAAAGCAAATCAAAATGGATTGAAGACTCTTATATCTAAGACCTCAAATTATGAAACTACTAAAAGAAAACATTGAGAAACTCTCCAGAACATTGGGCTGGGCAAATATTTCTTGATTAGTACCCCAAAAGCACAGGCAAGCAAAGCAAAAATGGACAAATGGGATCATATCAAATTAAAAAGATTTTTAACAGGAAAGAAAACAATCAACAAAGTGAAGAGATAACCCACAGAATGGGAGAAAATATTTGCAAAGTATCCAGGGACAAAGGATTAATAACCAGAATATAATAACCAGAATATATCAATGGTCATCAGAAAAATGCAAATTGAACTACAATGAGATATTCTCATACCCCAGTTAAAATGGCTTTTATCCAAGACAGGCAATTACAAATGCTGGCAAGAATGTGCAGAAAAGGGAACCCTTGCACACTGTTGGTGGGAATTAGTACAACCACTATAGAAAACAGTTTGGAGTTTCCTCAAAAAACTAAAATTAGAACTATCATATGATTCAACAATCCCACTGATAAGTATATACTTAAAAGAAAGGAATTTAGTATACTGCAGAGATATCTGCACTCCCATGTTTATTGCAGTACTATTTACAATAACTAATATCTGGAAGTAACCTAAGTGTCCATCAACATATGAATGGATAAAGAAAATGTGGCAGATATACACAGTGGAGTACTATTCAGCCATAAAAAAGAGTGAGATCCTGTCATTTGCAACAACATGGATGGATCTGGAGGTCATTATGTTAAGTGTAATAAACAAGACAGAGAAAAACAAACTTTGCATGTTCTCACTTATTTGTGGGAGCCAAATAATTAAAACAATTGAACTCATGGAGATAGAGAGTAGAATGATGCTTACCAGAGGCTGGAAAGAAGTGGGGTGGTGGAGGCAGGGGAGAGTAGGGATTAGCCAATGAGTACAAAAATTAATTAGATAGAATAAAGATCTAGTATTTGATAACATAACAGGGTGACAATAGTCAACAATAATTTATTGTATATTTTAAAGTAGCTAAAAGGGTATATAATTGGACTGTTTGTAACACAAAAAAAGGATAAATGGTTGAGGTGATGGATACCCCATGTACTCTGATGTGATTGTTATGCATTGTGTGCCTGTATATAAGTATCTCATATAGTCCATAAATAAATACACCTACTATGTACCCACAAATATTAAACAGACACAGATACATGCATGCACTGACCTACAAAACTTGCTAAAATGCCCTGCTAAATTCTTGACCCACAGAATCCATGAACAAAATACTGACTTCTTATGCCACTAAGTTTTGGAGCAACTTTCATAGCACTATTTTGTAGAACAGTTATTATATTTAACTACTGACTATTAAGAAGATTTTTGTAACTAATATTAATTATAGTAATAATAGAAGAAAAATGGAAGGTAGTAAGTAGAAGTTGTTTAGTAGCTAGTTTTTTGCTTGATTTGGGAAAAGGGTAAAGATATTTAATAAACTCGGGCTTTGATAAGATTTTATAGTTAAGTTTGTATGCTAAGCTTTTGAAAACAACCATTAAAAGAACAGAAATGTAATAAATGAATCCAATCCAGAAATGAAGAAAAGGAAGGGAGATAATAATGAAAATTTCATACATGTATACAATCAGAAACAAACAACAAAACATAACAATAATTGATTGATTCACATTTCTTTTCAAATTATCAGAATTCTAATTGATTTAGGCTACATTAAATTAAAAAATGCAAAGAGTGATAAGAATACTTCATGTCTTAGATTTTTAGATATTATATGTTTTTGAAAGTTTTTGTCTTTTCAGTTATGTAACTTACCAGGTAGGTTTTAACCCTTAGACTTTTAGAAGATACTGCCTATAGACAGAGTTGAAGGCCAGTGAAAAGTGGGTTTTATTAAACCATGTATCAGGATATTTTAGTTAGAAAATAGTGTCACCGTAGTGATTGTTAATATTAGTTTTCCTTGGCCAGACGCAGTGGCTCACGTCTGTAATCCCAGCACTTTGGGAGGCCAAGGCGGGCAGATCACTAGGTGAGGAATTCGAGACCAGCCTGGCCAACAATACAAAATACAAAAATTAGCCGGATATGGTGTCGGACGCCTGTAATCCCAGCTACTCGGGAGGCTGAGACAGGAGAATCACTTGAACCTGGGAGGCGGAGTTTGCAGTGAACTGAGATAGCGCCACTGCACTCCAGCCTGGATGACAGAGCAAGACTCCATCTCAAAAAAAAAAAAAGAAAATAGCTTTCCTTTATCATTATTATTATAATTATTTTGGGGACTGAATATTGCTCTGTCTCCCAGGCTGGAGTGCAATGGCATGATCTCAGCTCACTGCAACCTCCACCTCCCAGGTTCAAGTGATTTCCGGCTAATTTTTGTACTTTTACTAGAGACGGGGTTTCACCACATTGGCCAGGCTGGTCTCAAACTCCTGACCTCAAGTGATCCACCTGCCTCAGCCTCCCAAGGTGCTACGATTACAGGCATGAGCCACCATGCCTGGTCTTAAAATTAGCTTTCTAAATCCCTCTACTGGAAATATGTGGTAGGAAAGTAGTCTAAATAGTTTATTATAAATCACACAATAAAATAACTGACTTATTAAGAAAATGGTGGCAGTCTTCCCTCAGCCAGGTACAGTTGTTTGTTAATCCACTTTATTTTTATTTAGATGACACACACACAAAATAGCTGCCATTTGTTATAGGCAGTATTGAACTCAATTTGCCAACACATTTCACCAATTGTTTACCATTGTTCTCTGCATCTTTGTCTCTCCCTTTGTGCTTCCATCAGATGCAGTAATGAATGTGTGCTGCATGCATGCTCTAGAATAGAGAAAAAAGAAGGAGAAGTCACAGTTCTGTGATTTCAAGCTGTGTGCTCTTTTCTACTCTTCTCATCTGTACGCCAATGGGATCCAGCAAAGATGGGTGCCAGAACAAAGCAAAGCGGAAGAGGATGCCAGAGGGAAACCATGATAACTTTGTGATTTTTTTTTTTTGTCCTACAAGATAACTTTTTCTTTTCCTTTAAGATGTGTAATAGCATTTACTAAGATATCACTTATTTGTCTTCATTCATATATTGATTTCTACTGAGTTAACCATACTGTATGAATCTTATCTCTATTCAGACTGTGTGCCCTCTGAGAAAAAGCATTTTTTAAACACTAGTATTTCTGGCATTTAATATTGTATTGAAACATAGGAAATATAATAATGTTTGATGAATAAATAAATGCCACATATGAGAAAGAAACTTTCTCATAATTTTCTCTATAATGAATTTGCTCTATAAAATGAGATTAAGAAGTCCACCCAAGAAATTTAGTAACAGAAGTGGAACAAGAAACCGAAGACCTTGCCCTGCCTTCACCCCTCAAATCCAGCACTTTCCACAGCACCACACTCGAAATTCAGAAAGCTCATGCTTGGAAGCCTTCGGATGCCTTCCAGGCAGAACTGTGTTAGGCACACCAGAATTGCATGAGACGACGCCTATGGTCTCTGCTGTTACAAAATATCATAACAATGATACAGTGGCTTTGATATCTGCCAACAATTGCAAGTAAAGAAAGTGGTTCAATGACACAGGCATACTGTGAGCAAAATCCTTATGTTGGCTCCTTTTGCCCTATAATATTTGTATGTGTAAGGAAACCTTTTACCCCTTTTATAGCTCTCTCCTTCCTTGAAAAGTCCCAAATATTAACCCTGAGAGATGACTTTCTACTTGCCATTGTAGAAAGAGTACTTACTTATCTGGTGTTACATACCACTCCTTGTCTCTGTGTTAATAATTTAATAATCTTGGGTGCACTTCCTGGAGTCCATAGACAAGAGGTAATAACTTTTCTCCTCACCATCATTCCTTTTCTATTTTGTAAACTTACCCAGTATAGTACAATGATCTTCGGAAAACACCAAAAATTAGTTGGCAACTAAGTTGTAAGTTATGAATAATCTCCCAGTTATTTCCTCTGGGTAGGTTCATTGATTAGGATGTATTTTTCTCTTTCAAACTTATCTTTTAAAGGTCTTGTGAAGTTTTACCTTACATTTGTTGCCCAGCAGACTAGAAAGACAGGAGAGAAGTGGTGGCAAGAACAGCTGAATGGAATCGTTGATTATGATTGACAAAGAACTGCAGTGTGTGTGCAGAAAACAAAGAGACCTTTGTGTTGGTAGGAAGCATGTGACCAGCTGCCCTAATTTGGTCAGAGCTGTTCCATTTGCTCATCTACTTCTCTGGATGTTCTTCAAGATTCTGATTGAAGCTGGTCTTTTCCACAACCTTTCCCATTTTCCCCAAGTCATCTTAGGGGATAAGAGCAAGAGAAGACTCCTGTTATCAGCCATATGATTCAACCTTTAGGCCTTTCCCTCAATTTTGTAAAACATAGTCCTGAAATAGTTTTGATCATGGATTAAATCAGTATAACATATACCCCGTTTGTAAGTTATCTTCATGTACTGCCTATTCTGATACTTTAAGCTGATATATTATGTAACATAAAACATACAAAAAATAGATTAAAAAAGATGATAAATGAATGTAAATAGCATTTTCTTAGTGTTTTTCCTCTGCACCCTAATGCGTCACCTTGTGTACCTCCAGGGTGTTTGCACCCAATTTTGGAGGCTCTTAGCAAAAAGATAGTTATAAGTTGACCAAAGACAAATACAGTCCAATCTGAGAAGCTGCATCCTCTTTTTGAAGTCATTTGGGATTGTGACAACCAGGCAGCTTCCTCATGTTTCTGGATACTGCTGGGAAGACTGTTCCAAAAGGTACCCAAAAGCACACACCCAACCCCAGTGTTCTAGAGACCAAAAATCTAGTCCCAGCCCTATCATTAACCAGCTCTACAACTCTAAGAAACTCATTTAAACTCTGAATTTGTCACTGGTGAAACAAAAACAAAAATGAAAAAACTTTCTTGCCCATTTCACCTAATTGCTATAAATATCAAGGCAATGGATTTGCAAGAGTTTCTAAAAGAATAACATGGAATACAACTATAAGATAGTATTGTTGTTATTTTTAAAGACAGTGTAAGGAAAGCGTATCCTACCTGCTTCCCCACCCCCCACACTGTTCATTGCATCAACAAAACTAACTCAATGCAGACACCCTCCCTTTTGCCCTCCTGTACTGTGTAAATGATCACTGGTGAAAATTGAAGCTGTTTAGTTTTAGATTTTAGTGAATACTTTCGCAACTCTTCCTCCCAAGATTTTAGAATCATAAAAGGTAAGAGGAAGATAATAATTTTAGAGTTGAAGGTAGCTGAAAGATTATCCCAGCTAGTATTCTTATTTTGTGGATGAAAATAGTGAAGCTGAGTGAATTTCAGAGGGGCTAAATGACTTCTCCAGCATCACATAGCTAGGAAAGGAGCCACATCAGACCCTGAGAACCACATTGGAACCTATTTTGAAATCCTTCCCCTGCCCCCCCCCCCCCCCCCCCCCCACACACACACAATGCTGCTACGGTTCCTTTCCTTCTTTCCATGCTGCCTGCCAGGGCTGCTTCAAATCATTACGGTGCTCTAGTCAATCATTTATAATTCCTCTTCAGCTGTGTTTCTCTCAGGAGCAAACCATGACTCTATTCTCCATTGCAAAAGATTCTCTTCTTTTGCGTCCATATCTTTAAGTCTTTCAAGTCAACTCCGTCCCCCTAAACTGTCTCCAATTCTTTCTTACTGTTATTCAACTCCTACTCTGATCACCTTGTTAGCGACCCGTGATGTTTCCTTCTCAGGAAAGGACTGTGGATTAGACGGCCAGAGGTGGCCATTTAAGTTGTCACTGAAGGCGTCTGCCTCTTCCAGAGCACTGACAGCTGTTGTGTCAGTCACACAAGGTAAAATAACCTTCTCACAGAGTAAAAATAAAATGGTAAAAATAACCTTCTTACACAAGTCTCACACCAAAAGTAGGCGTGAATATTTTGGAGAGGAGAATTTAGAAATGGGTGCTACAGATGGCACAGGCAGAAGCTGGTTAGATGGATATGTGTCCTCCCTTCCAGGGTTTTTGTTTCTAACCAGGAGGTTAGAAACCATACTTTTTCTTCTTTTTTCCCTTTCTTCCTTTGCCACCAGCCACTCCCCACCTCCCAAACTACCCATCCAAATCTGTCTCAGATTTAATGTGAAATTATGTTCATGTTGTATTTTCAGTGGTTCCTGTTTTCTTCTACCTAGATCACTTTTAGGTATTTAATTGTCAAATATTCTCTACGAGTAAGACAGATTAAATCTCAGGATCCATGCTTCTAATGGGGCAAAAATGAATTACTGGACACATTTAATAAAATGTCTCAAAAAGAAGCCTTGGCCCAAGTCATCACTGTAAGATGAGTAGCCAGAGATCTGAAGCAAAGGGCTGGCAAGACTTTTTGTGATTTCCATTTATTCTTGGCTTTGTTTGTATAAAATATCCACTTGGGGTGTAATAGGATCCGAATGCAAATAGATCACCAGCATGACTTTTGAGAACAAAGAAAAATTTATATATACTCTGTTACCAATTTGTCTTTTAGTAATATCTGGCCATTTAAATATTTATGTCACTCAGTTTGTACATGGAAGAAAGGCCAGCATTTTCTAGTTTGTTTTCCCCCCACCTGAGTGTTATATGTTATGTCTGACACCAGAGTACCTACCAATGCTCCTACCATACGGCAGGTGTTCCATAAATGGTTACTAAGTTTAACCGACTTGTGTTCAAAATCCTGATTAACTGCAGTCAAAAAGCTGAAACGTTTTTGTTTGTCTAAATGTTAATGTTAAACACAATGTGAGCTCAAGATAAAAAAAAAAAAAAAGTAGAAAATGGTGAGTTAGAGGAGGGGGAGATAGTGCAGCAGACATCATGCTCTGAGAACTAGTCTAAAATGTCGCAAGAAGTCGATGGCATGAAAGGCCAGTGTTTCCTGGAATGTGTCATAAGACTCTGAAGATAAGGGATCTGCTAAATAGTCACTAAAGGGAAGTGAACCTCGAGCACAAAAGATGTAGGAGGTAGCGGGGAAAGCACAGAGGTTGCTGCAGCCAGGAAGGAGACTGGATTTGCCCCACCCATCACCTCCTCCGCCTTCACTCCCATTCTAGACCCCACACATTGGCTCATGTTCAGTGCAGGTACAGGGTATAGGCCGAGTGCTTGCCAGGCTCACCCTGCCAGAGTTTACCAGGCAGAAAGGAGAAGCACGGAACGATTCCTTGCTTCTCCACCTCTCACTCCACCCCTGCCAGAAATTTAAAATATTTGATGGCAAAGAAACAATCTTTCCGACTGCTGAACTCTGACGCTGCGTAAAACATTGTCCAAATACTTCTGCTGCTGGCCTTTGTTAGAGCTTTTTTGCTCTGAAGCCACACAGGTCCCTATGTATGTGTTTGGGCCAGAGGCAGGGGTGGGCAGTGAGCTTTAACCTTGAACCACATTTACTTTACTAATAAGAATTAATCCTTTCTTTCTTTCTTTCTTTCTTTCTTTCTTTCTTTCTTTCTTTCTTTCTTTCTTTCTTTCTTTCTTTCTTTCTTTCTTTCTTTCTTTCTTTCTTTCTTTCTTCTTTCTTTTCTCTCTCTTTTTTTTTGAAACAGAGTCTTGCTCTGTCATCCAGGCTGGAGTGCAGTGGCGCAACTCAGCTCACTGCAACCTCTGCTTCTCGGGTTCAAGTTATTCTCCTGCCTCAGGCTCCCAAGTAGCTGGGATGACAGGTGTGTACCACCATGCCCTGCTAATTTTTGTATTTTTAGTAGAGATGGGGTTTCTCCGTGTTGGCCAGGCTGGTCTCAAACTCCTCAAGTGATCCGCTGGCCTTGGTGATATGGATTATCTGTGTCCCGGCCCAAACCTCATCTTGAATTGTAGCTCCCATAATTCCCACATGTTGTGGGAGATAACTGAATCATGGGGGCAGTTTCCCCCATTCTGTTCTTGAGGTAGTGAATAAGTCTCATGAGATCTGATGTTTTTATAAGGGGTTTCCCCTTTCACTTGCTCTCAATTCTATCTTGCCTGCTGCCATGTAAGACGTGCCTTTCACCTTCTGCCATGATTGTGAGGCCTCCCAGCCATATAGAACTGTGAGTCCATTAAACCTCTTTTTCTTTGTAAATTACCCAGTCTCTGGTGTGTCTTTATCAGCAGTATAAAAACGGACTAGTACACACAGCCTCTCAAAGTGCTGGGATTACAAGCGTGAACCATCATGCCTGGCCAGCATTCTTAACTTCTGAGGGTAACTAGGTTTACACTGGAGCACATGATAATTGGTGAATTTTCTAAGATCATGTATTTGGAAAAAAGATCAAACAAACAAAAATGAAAACTTATGTCAACATTTAAAACTAACCTTGAAGGCTACTTTAACATTATAAAAATATTTCACAATAAAACTAGTGTTTTAAAACTTTCACAGATATATTTACAGGACACTACCAGACACCTTTCTGCCTGCCTTAGCCGAATGCTTTTGCTTTTTGTTATTTCTCCATTGCATCACCTTCACACCTTCTTCTAAAGATCTTTAGAAGCCCAGCTGAGCTAGTTTGATATCTCCATTAACTAGAGCTTCTAGGTGAGATCTCAAAGGCTTAGGTGATTTGCAAAACGTTCATATATATCTTCCTGAAATATTCAATTGCTCTAAGCTCGTTTGCAGCATTGGAATATTTGGGTGAAAGGAAAGATTTTAAAAGACTTGCAGCTGCTCTGTCCAACACAGTACCTGCAGGAGAACATCAAACACTTAAAGTTTGGTGAATGCACCTGAGGAAATATTAAGTGTGTTTGGAACAAAGTGGGTAGGTGTAACTTTACAACTCGGATTTTATGAAATCTAAGTACAAATCAAGTGTGTTTTATGGAAATTTAGTATTTGATTTGAAATAGGCTGTAGGTATAAAATGCATGCCATATTTGAAATACTTCATGTGAAAAAGCAACCTCATTAATACATGTCTATTGATTAAATGAGGAAATGATAATGTTGCAGATATATTGGGTTGAGTAAAGTATATTGCTAAAATTAATTTTACCCTCCTCTTTTTACTTTTGTAATGTGACTGCATGCATGTGTGGCTCGCATTGTATTTTATTTGATAGTGGTAGTTCAAACAGCAGTTTTGACTTAAACTATTGCAATTAATCCATCTCCCTCATTGTATCTCTGCAGTAAATCTTAATATTTCTCTGTCAAGTATGCTTTTTGTTTTCAGATAGAATTACCTAAATCTTCAAAAGGTAACTGAACTTGAGAAGCCAAAAGAGACAAAAGCCTCCAGCCAATGAGCATTCACCATGAACAAGCAAATGCAACTGCTTCTTACTATAGTCTCGAAATGTGTAGTTCTAATTCTCAAGTGATATATGTATTTAGTTGCTGATAGAATCACAGAGAGATTTAAACAAGTGGAAGTTAAATTTAAACAAGATGGAAACAGAAGCTGCATTCTGACCAGTTTTTCATAACAGTTTATGGGAAATATTGGAAATGAGAGAGAAATGCTTTAAGAATAAGTTGTTATGGATTGAAATGGTGGTACATGGAATTTTTGACTTAGAGGAAACACACTCTAATGGCCGCTACAGCATGTCAAGAGATGAAGGTGGGAGATGGGGGAAGAAAACCACTTATAGTATTTCCAAATCAGAATTTTTCTTTGCATATTTTCATTTTTTTTTTCCTTTTCAGAAACCTTAGCTTAGGCCAGGATGAGCTTCTTCTGCACCTGAAAAATCCTGTCCTTGAAATCTTTAATACTGTCCCTGCAAATCACTACTGGATATAGGATCCAAGCACTCTGACCCCTTGGGTCTTGTATGTTTCACTGCCTCTTATATGGCAATCACACCTACAAACAGGTTAATTCTTCTATGGTGCTTAATTCAATGATTGCCCTATTAACCATCCTATCACAATGAAGAAACCCTAGTTACCTTCAGTTGGTCTTTCTTTCTTACCTCTCCAATATCTAATCAATCAATCAACCAATCAGCAAGTCCAGAATCTTTCAATTGTATCGCTTCTCTCCATCCCCATTTATCATCTCTATACTGGACCCAGTAGCCTCATCACTCATCTCCATGTCTTCCGTAGTATCCCCTGGGAATCCATACTTGAAAAATTTTCCAAAATTATCTACCACAAATTTGTATCTGACCACATCAGTTCCCATTTAAATACATTCAAAGGCTACACATCGGTTATAGAATTCAAATTCTTTTGCGGGACCTGGAAGGCCCTTAGCACCTGGCAGCCACAGATCAACCTGTATAAATTCATTTCTTCCTAACTTCTTAACTCATATGCTATACAGGCCTACATAATATCAACTGCTTATGAACCCCTGTAGATCCTATGCTATCTTAGGACTTTCTACTTTCCCTTGTGCTGTTCCTTCCATCTGGAATACCTTTCCTGCTTATTTTAACATTGCTCATCCTTAGAGACCCACTTTAGTTATAGCCTCTCACAGGAAGTCTTTCCTGAACTTCTAGGCTGAACTAGGTACATTCTGCTCTGTATTTCCATAGCACAGGGGGAAGATTTCCAGTTCAGTACTTAATGTATTGTATGTGTTGTATTGAAGTTATTAAAATTATCTACTAAGTGTCTGTTTCTTCTACTAGACTCTAAGGACTCTAAGACTCACTAATGCAGGGACCGAAACTTACTCATCTTCGTAATTCCACTGCTGATGTCAGCTGGCTTTTGGTAAACATTTGTTGGAATAAATTGAGCAAGAGGAAGTGTCTATAAGGACTGGGGCTGGAAGCCTTTATCCTTATAAAAACAGAGATTAGACTCTTGGTTGTCTCACTGTAGACTGAGGGACTGCAATGACAATAAAGCGATAACATAGGTGGCAGAATGAGATTGAGAAAAGAAAGCAGCCACAAGCTGTAGGCATTTAAAACAAGATCTTAATGGAGAGATTGATAGAAGCTGTACATGGGGTGTTCACACCAGCAGCCTGAAATCTACACCCTTCACTCTCCCATTCCTGTCCCTCAGAAGCGTGTGGCCCTTCATTCTACCATTACAACTTGTTTTATGAGATTTCTAATGGCAAGTTCAAGGAGTATAATTTTCCAAAGTCCAGACAAACCTGATTCTCTTTATAATTAAAACAAAGCCAGCCCTTAGGAAATCAACACATCCAGTCCCAGTATGAAGAAAAGAAGGAGCTGAAAGTAGAGCCTGAATGACTTATCCAATGACGGTTTTCAGAAAGTTTTCTGATAACTTTTTAAAGTAGCAACTCCAACCCACAGTGTGAGAGCCTTCTATTTCCTCTTGAAAAATCAACGGGACCTGGGAGATTGAATTGGCAGTTTTCATTTCTGGCTCAGCACCAAAGACTTTGCCTACATGGCCTTTGCCTGCTGGCAAAGTTGGCTTTTATTTTATGTTCAGGGGCACATACCAGGTGATACGAGTTTGAAATGCCTAGGGCATGTGACTAACCTTTCATCTCTCACTTTATGGAGACACCTCTTTAAATGTTATCTAAGTAACTGAAACACAACGAAACCCCACAATGAACTCTGGAGAGAGGAGAGAGCATTCAGTCAAAAGGGGAGTTGCCTTTTAGAGCCTCATGCTTGCATTTGGCTTTATTACAGCAGTAAGGCAGTCGAGAAGAGCTCATCTTGTGGCTTCAGATTTTCCAAGCCAGATGTGCAGATGAATGTGCGGATCAACAACAAAAAGCATATTTGAAAAACTTTCAAGTCTACTTGAACTTGTATAGGTTTCACATGCACTCTCTGAGCCCAAGGCTTATGAAAGAGTCTGTGTTCTAGGACCATGGTGCCTGGAGGCTTGTGGATGGGCAGGTATTTCAACACCAAGATATTGAGACAACTGTCACCCTGGAAAATGAGTAGAGCAGCCTCTCCCTCTTCTTCCCACACTTCTGGGCAGACATTCTGCCCCAGGAGAGTGTAGCATGTGCTGGCACAGCAGGATGAGGTGGGAAGAGTAGCAGTGACAGGAGAATGAGCAACGAGGTCAAAAGTAATAGCAGAGTAGCAGAAGGGAGGCGATGACCTGGGAAGAGGGGCAAATCTGACAGCCGTGCATTATGTTGTCAAATACTAAACCAAGTGAATCGTACTCCCTCTTAGACTGTGGGAAAAGGGGATTGTGACTGAGTCTGGTTTTCCACATCATACGCTGGTGATTATATCTCTCCAAATGTTAAGTGAGACTACATCGACTGCAAGACATGCAATTGAGCCCAGATGGAAAGGGTCTGATAAAGGTAAGATGGTAAGCATTGCCCATATACAGCTGCATACATTTAGAAATGAAACTTTCCTTGAAGCCATCCTCTTTATACTGTACCATGCGTTGTCAAATCTTCCCTAACCATTTCTTGTGTTACCAAATAGTTGTTCTTATACATGACATTGCAAGAGTGAATGGAAGAAGTGCACACTCAGTGCTAAATATCTGCAGCATGAGGGAGGTAGCCATTGGTGCTGGCCAATGATGGGTTCTGCAGAAGAAATAAACATGTTGCATAGAACACAATGTGTCCTCCAATGAGCCCCACATGGATTGGCCTTGGTAAGACCTCCAGAAGAAAATCTTACCTGCTGAATTACCTTCTGTCTAAATGCAGAACCTCTGTGACTTGGTCAAATCACAAATGATGATAAAGAAGCCAGGGCCCTACTTCCTTACTATTCTCTAGTATTTATAGGGTGAATCATGGACTAAAACTGTGGCTATCCTCACACCTGTATCTCATTTAATCTCCATGGCCCCTGTGGTGATGAGGTCAGTATTACCACTCCAATCTCATCTCCCACCACCTTCTCCCTTTGCTTATCCACCCTGGCCAGACTGGCCTTCTAGTAGGTCTTCCCTTACCCCTGGGCCTTTACAACTGTGCTTCCTGCCTCAAAGTTCTCCCCCAGATTCTTCACAGAGCTAAATCCCTGGTTGAGTTTTTTCTTAAACACCACAACCCCAGAAAGACTTTCCCTGATCCTCTCATCAACCTACTCCTCCAATCCACCCATCTCTATCCCTACTCATTCTATCACTCTACTCTGTCTTATTTTTCTTCAAGCACTTTTAACTGTCTAAAAATTACATTAGTCCTTATTGGGCTATGTTGGTGTTGCTTTCTGTGTCTGCAACTACAATGCACGATTCATATGGGCACAGGCATTTTCTGTCTTTACTGATTTGTGGTGTGGATCAGTGTTTTTTTTTTTTTTTTTTTTTTTTTTTTTTTTTTTTTTTTTTTTTTGAGACGGAGTCTGGCTCTGTCACCCAGGCTGGAGTGCCGTGGCCGGATCTCTGCTCACCGCAAGCTCCGCCTCCCAGGTTTACGCCATTCTCCTGCCTCAGCCTCCCGAGTAGCTGGGACTACAGGCGCCCGCCACCTCGCCCGGCTAGTTTTTTGTACTTTTTAGTAGAGACGGGGTTTCACCGTGTTCGCCAGGATGGTCTCGATCTCCTGACCTCGTGATCCGCCCGTCTCGGCCTCCCAAAGTGCTGGGATTACAGGCTTGAGCCACCGCGCCCGGCTTGATCAGTGTTTGATGTATGTTAGAGTGGTAAATATTTGTTGATTGATTGAGTGAGTGAATAAATGATGTAAGAAAAATGTATAGTTAATTGGCTTGCTCAATATTACTCAGGCAAAAAAGGAGATACGACTCTAAGCATTGTCGTTGGATTTCAAATTCCATGCCATTTCCTGTACACAAGGTTGTCTCCATTGCAAAACTTATATTTGGTTCTAATGTTTATTCTAGGGAAAAATAAATAAATCTGGACATGAATCCTAAGGCCACTGTCACAGTTTTTGAGATTTAGAACTCACATGTTATCAGACATTTAATTTTTAGTCCTACCAAAGTTGAAAGCAACAGTTTCCCTAAGAGAATGCAAAGCTGTACAACCAAAACAATAGCTTCTCCATGAGCAGGAGCTATAAAACCACCATGAATTGAGGGTATTTCCAGTCAATTTCCAATAACAAGTGATATCACTAATGGAACTTCAAAAGGCTTGTCATCTTGATTTCAAGTGAACAGATTATAATCCTGATTAGAATGTTTTTCTCAAACAGTCACCACTTATTACCTTGAGGTATGGCCCTTCTATGCCAATTTTGCTGAGAGTTTTAATAATAAAGTGATGCTGGATTTTGTCAAATACTTTTTCTGCATCTATTAAGATGATCTCTATCAACCACTTACGTGGATGATAGTGATGTTCCTTAGTCCTCATGTCCCCTAACAGAAGAAATCTCTTCCTTTTGTTATCCATTGTACTTGGCTTATACTTCTTGTGTGTTCACCATCATAATATCTACATATATAAAAACTAAACATATTCTAAAATCTCTACTGTTTGTTTAGTATGAATTAAACATTTATATTACTATAGCAAGTATTTTTCAGGTGTAAAGTCATATATTATATATCTTTATATAAAATTTGGTATGTAAAATTCCTGAATAAGAAAGTAATTCATAATCCCATACAATTTTACAGATAAATTGTAGAATCATCTTATCAAGTTCAAAAAACAAAAATTCTACTGGAATTGTGTTTTATATTTTATATTTACTTTATTAAACTTATAAGTTAATTTTTAAAGAATTGCCATATTTATAATATTCAGTCTTCACACTCATAAGTATGAAATATATTTCCATTTATTTTATAGCAGCATGATTTATAATCCTTTGGGTATATACCCAGTAATGGAATGGCTGGGTCATATGGTACTTCTAGTTCTAGATCCTTGAGGAATCACCATACTGTTTTCCATAATGGTTGAACTAATTTACAATTCCACCAACAGTGTAAAAGTGTTCCTATTTCTCCACATCCTCTCCAGCACCTGTTGTTTCCATGTAGTTGAGCGGTTTTGATTGAATTTCTTAGTCCTGAGTTCTAGTTTGATCGCACTGTGGTCCGAGAGACAGTTTGTTATAATTTCTGTTCTTGTACATTTGCTGAGGAGTGCTTTACTTCCAATTAGGTGGTCAATTTTGGAATAAGTGTGATGTGGTGCTGAGTAGAATGTATATTCTGTTGATTTGGGGTGGAGAGTTCTGTAGATGTCTATTAGGTCTGCTTGCTGCAGAGATGAGTTCAATTCCTGGATATCCTTGTTAACGTTCTGTCTCGTTGATCTGTCTAATGTTGACAGTGGGGTGTTGAAGTCTCCCATTATTATTGTATGGGAGTCTAAGTCTCTTTGTAAGTCTTTAAGGACTTGCTTTATGAATCTGGGTGTTCCTGTATTGGGTACATATATATTTAGGATAGTTAGCTCTTCCTGTTGAATTGATCCCTTTACCATTATGTAATGGCCTTCTTTGTCTCTTTTGATCTTTGATGGTTTAAAGTCTGTTTTACCAGAGACTAGTATTGCAACCCCTGCTTTTTTTTGTTCTCCATTTGCTTGGTAGACCTTTCTCCATCCCTTTATTTTGAGTCTATGTATGTCTCTGCATGTGAGATGGGTCTCCTGAATACAGCAGACTGATGGGTCTTGACTCTTTATCCAGTTTGCCAGTCTGTGTCTTTTAATTGGAGCATTTAGTCCATTTACATTTAAGGTTAAGATTGTTATGTGTGAACTTGATCCTGCCATTATGATATTAACTGGTTATTTTGCTCGTTAGTTGATGCAGTTTCTTCCTAGCCTCGATGTTCTTTACATTTTGGCATGTTTTTGCAATGGCTGGTACCGGTTGTTCCTTTTCATGTTTAGTGCTTCCTTCAGGGTCTCTTGTAAGGCAGGCCTGGTGGTGACAAAATCTCTAAGCATTTGCTTATCTGTAAAGGATTTTATTTCTCCTTCACTTATGAAACTTAGTTTGGCTGGATATGAAATTCTGGGTTTAAAATTCTTTTGTTTAAGAATGTTGAATATTGGCCCCCACTCTCTTCTGGCTTGTAGAGTTTCTGCCGAGAGATCTGCTGTTAGTCTTATGGGCTTCCCTTTGTGGGTAACCCGACCTTTCTCTCTGGCTGCCCTTAAGATTTTTTTCCTTCATTTCAACTTTGGTGAATCTGGCAATTATGTGTCTTGGAGTTGCTCTTCTCGAGGAGTATCTTTGTGGCGTTCTCTGTATTTCCTGAATTTGAATGTTGGCGTGCCCTACTAGGTTGGGGGAGTTCTCCTGGATGATATCCTGAAGAGTGTTTTCCAACTTGGTTCCATTTTCCCCATCACTTTCAGGCACCCCAATCAGACGTAGATTTGGTCTTTTTACATAATTCCATACTTCTTGCAGGCTTTGTTCATTTCTTTTTCTTCTTTTTTCTTTAGGTTTCTCTTCTCGCTTCATTTCATTCATTTGATCCTCAATCACTGATACTCTTTCTTCCAGTTGATCGAGTCGGTTACTGAAGCTTGTGCATTTGTCACGTATTTCTCGTGCCATGGTTTTCATCTCTGTCCATTCGTTTATGGCCTTCTCTGCATTAATTATTCTAGTTATCAATCCTTCCACTTTTTTTTCAAGATTTTTAGTTTCTTTGCGCTGGGTATGTAATTCCTCCTTTAGCTCTGAGAAGTTTGATGGACTGGAGACTTCTTCTCTAATCTCGTCGAAGTCATTCTCCATCCAGCTTTGATCCATTGCTGGCGATGAGCTGCGTTCCTTTGCAGGGGGCGATGCGCTCTTATTTTTTGAATTTCCAGCTTTTCTGCCCTGCTTTTTCCCCATCTTTGTGGTTTTATCTGCCTCTGGTCTTTGATGATGGTGACGTACTGATGCAGTTTTGGTGTGGGTGTCCTTCCTGTTTGTTAGTTTTCCTTGTAACAGTCAGGACCCTCAGCTGTAGGTCTGTTGGAGATTGCTTGAGGTCCACTCCAGACCCTGTTTGCCTGGGTATCAGCAGCAGAGGCTGCAGAAGATAGAATATTGCTGAACAGCGAGTGTACCTGTCTGATTCTTGCTATGGAAGCTTCCTCTCAGGGGTGTACTCCACCCTGTGAGGTGTGGGGTGTTGGTCTGCCCCTAGTGGGGGATGTCTCCCAGTTAGGCTACTCAGGGGTCAGGGACCCACTTGAGCAGGTAGTCTGTCCATTCTCAGATTTCAACCTCCGTGTTGGGAGATCCATTGCTCACTTCAAAGCTCTCAGAGTCATTTGTGTCTGCAGAGGTTTCAGCTGCTTTTTGTTGTTATTGTTGTTTAGCTGTGCCCTGTACCCAGAGGTGGAGTCTACAGAGACAGGCAGGACTCCTTGAGCTGCTGTGAGTTCCACCCAGTTCGAGCTTCCCAGCCCCTTTTTTTTATCTACTTAAGCCTCAGCAATGGCGGGCACCCCTTCCCCAGCCTCGCTCCTGCCTTGCCGCGAGATTGCAGACTGCTGTGCTAGCAATGAGGGTGGCTCCGTGGGCGTGGGACCCTCCTGGCCAGGTGTGGGATATGATCTCCTGGTGTGCCCGTTTGCTAAGATCCTTGGTAGAGCACAGTATTGGGGTGGGAGTTACCCAACTTTCCAGGTGTTGTGTGTCTCAGTTCCCCTGGGTAGGAAAAGGGATTCCCTTCCTCCTTGCGCTTCCCAGGTGAGGCGATGCCTCACCCTGCTTGAGCTCTTGCTGGTTGGGCTGCAGCAGCTGACCAGCACTGATTGTCAGGCACTCCCTAGTGAGATAAATCCAGTACCTCAGTTGAAAATGCAGAAATCACCTGTCTTCTGTGTCGCTTGCGCCCGGAGTTGGAGACTGGAGCTGTTCCTATTTGGCCATCTTGCTCCACCCCCCTCTCTTAATTTCTTGGTTAATCTTTCTAATGGTCTATCAATTTTGTTTATCTTTGTTTATCTTTTCAAAGAACTAGTTTTTTGTTTTATTTATCTATTGTATTTTTTGTTTCAATTTCATTTAGTTCTGCTTTGACCTTTGTTATTTCTTTTCTTCTGTTGGGTTTGGGTTTGGTTTGTTCTTGATTTTCTTGTCCCTTCAGATGTGACCTTAGATTGTCTATTTGTGCCTTTTCAGACTTTTCAATGTAAGCATTTAATGTTATGAACTTTCCTCTTAGCACTGCCTTTGCTATATCACAGAGGTTTTGATAAATTGTGTCACTATTATTGTTCAGTTCAAATACTTTTTAAAATTTCCATCTTGATTTTATTGTTAACCCAAGAATCATTCAGGAGCAGATTATTTAATTTCCATGTATTTGTATAGTTTTGAAAGTTCCTTTTGGAGTTAATTTCTAGTTTTATTCCGCTGTGGTCTGAGAGGGTACTTGATATAATTTCAATTTTCTTAAATTTATTGAGATTTGTTTTGTGGCCTATCATATGGTCTGACTTGGAGAATGTTGCATGTGCTAATGAAAAGAATGTATATTCTGCACTTATTGGGTAGAATGTTCCATAAATATCTGTTAAGTCCATTTGTTATAGGGTGTAGTTTAAGTCCACTGTTTCTTTGTTGACTTTCTGTCTTAATGACTTGTCTAGTGCTGCCAGTGGAGTGTGGAAGTCCAGCACTATTATTGTGTTGCCATCTATCTCATTTGTTAGGTCTAGTAATAATTGTTTTATACATTTGGGAGCTCCAGTGTTAGGTGCATACATATTTAGGATTGTGATATCCTGTTGGACTGATCATTTTATCATTACATAATGTCCCTCTTTGTCTTTTTCAACTTCTGTTGCTTTAATGTTTGTTTTATCTGATATAAAAGTAGCTACTTCTGCTTCTTTTGGTGTCCATTTGCTTGGAATATCTTTTTCCACCCCTTTACCTTAAGTTTATGTGAGTCCTTATGCATTAGGTGATTCTCTTGAAGACAGGAGATACTTGCTTGGTAGGTTTTTATTCATTCTGACATTCTGTATCTTTTAAGTAGATCATTTAGGCCATTTACATTCAACATTAGTATTGAGATGTGAGATATTCTTTTATTAATCATGCTAGTTGTTACCTGCATATCTTGATTTTTTTTTCATTGTGTTATTGTTTTATAGGCCCTGTGAGATTTAAAGGAGGTTCTATTTTAATGTATTTTGAAGTTTGGTTTCAAGATTTAGAATGCCTTTTAGCATTCTTGTAGTGCTGGCTTGGTAATGGAGAATTCTCTCAGCATTTCTTTGTCTGAAAAAGACTTTATTTCTCCTTCATTGATGAAGCTTAGTTTTGCTGGAAACAAATTCTTGGTTGGCAATTATTTTCTTTGAGGTGGCTAATGATAGGACCCCAGTCCTTTCTGACTTGTAGGGTTTTAGCTGAGAAATCTGCTGTTAATCTGACAGGTTTTCCTTTGTAGTTTACCTGATGCTTTGCCTCACCACTCTTAAGATTCTTTCATTTTTCTTGACCTTAGGTAACCTGATGACCATGTATCTAGGTAATGATCTTCTTGTGATGAGTTTCCCAGGTGTTCTTTGAGCTTCTTGTATATGAACGGCTAGATCTCTAGTGAGACCAGGGAAGTTTTTCTTAATTATTCCCTCAAACAAATTTTCTAAACTTTTAGATTTCTCCTCTTCCTCAGGAACACCCAAACTTTCTTGAAGGCTTTGTTCATTATTTAAAATTTATTTTTATTTTTCTTCATCTGATGGAGTTAATTTGAAAGCCTTGTTTTTGAACTCCGAAGTTCGTTCTTCTATTTCTTCAAGTCTATTGTGGACACTTTCCAGTGCTTTTTGTATTTCTCTCTAAGTGTGTCTTTCATTTCCAGAAGTTGTGATTGTAGTTTCTTTATGCTATTTCTCAATAATTTTTCAACTATATCCTGTATTATTTTTTAGTTTCTTTAAGTTACTTTTCACCTTTCTCTAGTATCTCCTTGAGTAGCTTAATAATCAACCTTCCAAATTCCTTATCTGGCAACTTAGAGATTTCTTCTTGGTTTAGATCCATTTCTGGGGAGGTAATGTGGTCTTTTAGGGGTGTTATAGAATTTTGTTTTGTCATGTTACCAGAATTAGTTTTCTGATTCTTTCTCATTTGGGTAGATTATTTCATTGAAAAAATCTGGAACTCAGAAGCTGCTGTTCAGATTCTTTTGTGCCACAGGGTGATCTCTTGATGTGGTACTCCCCCACTTCTCATAGGGAAGCTTCCTGGGAGCTGGACAGCAGTGATTGTTATTGCTCTTCTGGATCCTGCCACCCAACGGGCTACCAGGCTATGAGCTGGTGCCGGGGTTGTCTGTAAAGAGTCCTGTGATGTGATCTGTCTTCAGGTCTCCCAGCTGTGGATGCCAGCACCTGCCCTGGTGAAGGCAGCAGGGGAATGAAATAGATTCTGTGAGCTCAGACTCTGCTTGGGTGGGGCTTGCCATGGCAATTGTGGGGGATGGGGTGTGGTTCTCCGGCCAACAGGATAATGTTCCAGAGGAGATTATGGCTGCTTCTGTCACCATAGTTCTTATGCGGTTCCCATGGCCGTTGACAAGGCCAGTCTTGCTCTCTCTCTGCAGGCAGCAGCAGGTGGGACTCAGACCTTGCCCCAGGTTATCAGTTTTCCAGCTGAGAAGGCAAGCATAGCTTTCAGGCTTCACCTCTCCCCACCTGCCCACATTCTTGGCCATAGCTCCTGCATTTCTTTCTGCAGAAGGTCCTGTTTACTCCCTGGATTCTACTCTAGATAATTTGCATCTGGTCAAAATTATTACAATGTTCAGTTGGAAGCTTCTTTCACCCTGTGACCCTTCCCCAATCCTGCTGGTTGCCTTCCCCAAGTTCCCCTGTGAATAAAATCAGGCATGGCTTCCCTGGGCTTGAGCTGGAGATTGGGAGTGCGTACAAGGCTCTTCCCACTGCTGTTTCTACTTTTATTTTTCATGCTAAATCCATTTCAGCTCTGGGTAAGGTTAAATTCTTCTCCTGTAATCTGGATTTTCAGGTTCCCCAGTGGGGATATATGTTTAGAGTCAGGCTTTCACCATCTCGCACTTTGAGAACTCAGTTTTTCACCTGTCTCACGGAACCTGCAGTGGCATGTCACATCTTTCCTTTTTTTTTTTTTTTTTTTGAGGTGGGGGGTTGGACGGAGTTTTGCTCTTGTTGCCCAGGCTGGAGTGCAATGGTGCGATCTTGGCTCACTGCAACCTCCGTCTCTCGGATTCAAGTGATTTTCCTACCTCAGCCTGCTGAGTAGCTGGGATTACAGGCATGTGTCACCATGGCTGGCTAATTTTTTCTTTTTTTTTTTTTTTTTTGTATTTTTAGTAGAGACAGGGTTTCTCCATGTTGGTCAGGCTGGTCTTTAATTCCCAACCTCAGGTGATCCACCCACCATGGCCTCCCAATGTGCTGGGATTACAGGAGTGAGCCACCACACCTGGTCGGCATGTCACTTCTTTCAAAGGGTTCTGTGAATTCTTTTGGCTTTCCTGGTACATTCCTGTGGTGATTTTTAGAGGAAAAGTCCACAGTGTGAGTCTCCATATGCTGTTTTGTCTGTCCAGGTGGGAGCTGCATGTTAGCCCTGTCTCCTATTTCCTATCTTCCTCCACCTAAAACCAAAATTTTTTGATAGCTTTGTTATATTCCATTATATGATTATTACACATTTTATTTAACTGTTGTCCTCATATTGTCTATTTTAGGAGTTTTCACATTTTTACTTTAAGTAATATTAAAATGAACATCCACAGGTCATTATATGCATCTCTGATTATTTCCTCTAGATTTTCAGTAGTGGAATTATAAGACTAAAATACATAAGCTTCTTAAAGACTCTTGATACATACTACCAAATACTTTTCCAAAAAGGTTGAGCTAATTTACATGTCTTTAGCATCAAAATTTAGTTTACTGTGTTTGTCTCTTAATCCTTGCTAATTTCTAGACAAATGTAGTATCAAACTGGAATCTTAGTTCATATATTTTGTATTCTGGTAAATATTTAACAACTAGCTTTCTGAGGAGGTGGTGGGGGCTCATTTGTAGCATTTACTTATCTTTGTGGTAGAACTACTACCACCATGGCCCATTTCAAGCTACCAACACAACATGACTGAACATAGAGTTGGGAAGCAGTATTCGGTGGACCCTTGCAAGTTGGAATTTGTTGGCTCCAGCACACTACTGGAGGAAGTATACCATAATGGTTAAATAATGAGTTTGGAGTTGGCCAGACTTGGGTTCTTATTCCCATTACTTACTAACTTTGTGACCTTGGGTATGCATATCATACACAACTGTTTTGAAGATTTAATAATTTAATAAAAGTATTTCATACAATTCCTGGTCCAGAGTAAAAACTCAATAATAGCTATTATTATTTTTCATATAGCCCTAGTAATGTTTATTTTTTTATTTTGTGAATTGTCTTTTCCTATTCTTTGATCATCTGTCTTTCAAGGTAGTATTTTTTTTCTCATTGACTTTTATAAGCACTTTACATATTGAGGGTACTAGCCATTAGGAGTATTTTATTTGCTTTTTGGGGGCATGTTTTGCTTCTTAATTTTGTGTGCTTGTAGACATTTAAAAGTTAAAGTAGTTGTTTAGAGATGTTGAGATTTTCCTTTGTGATTTATTTCACTGTATGCTTGGAAAATATCTTACCCCATCAGACATCATGTAAATATTCAAAAAAAATCTCTTCTAATTATTTTCTGATTTAATTTTGTGATTTAACTGCTTAAATTAAATTATCTTAGAATTTATTTTGGTATATGATAGGGGCAAGAAACTAATTTTTAAATCTATAACCTACTAAGCTATGTACTAGCTATATACTATGAACCTAATCTCTGTTTACCTCAGTTTCCTCATTTGTAAATTAAATACAATGATAATACCTACTTCATAAGTTTGGTAAGATAAGTATGAGTTATAACATGTAATGTGCAGAGAGATGTGTCTGACACATTCTGAAAGTTAGATAGGTTAGCTATCATTATCATCAGCAGCATCATATTATTATTATTACCATCACCAACTCCATTTTTTTGTACTTCATCCCATTCTCTCTCTCTATATATAATATATATATAGTTTTGTATACATATATACACAAAAGTGTATATATAGTATATGTACTATATAGAATTTATAGAATGTATAAAAGTATATTCTATATATATAGAATGCATATATATACTTTTGTGTATATATTCTCTCTCTCTCTATATATATATATATATGCTTTTAAAGAAGTTGCTTTATTAACAATACAAACAAGATACTACCACCTCCAACAAATACATTCCAGCAAATTTCTGCTTGGGGCTGGAGGCTAGCTTCTGTGTCTATAAACAAAGCCATAAGAGTCACCATGAAAAAGATGTTTTTCTTAGCCTTGAGCTATTAGAAAGTCTTGAGACTGCTGACTTTCACCTTGCATTTCTTTATTCACCGAAACAAGGTGCTCCAGGATGCTATCATTCCCCTAGCCTAAACCTAAAGTCAGGCCTTTGACCTTTCTATCATGGAAACTCTTTGGTGGGATGATTAAATTCTACAAAGAACAAACAGTGCTGGATGGACACAAGATGGGTCCTTTTCAGATACACAGAATGCCTCTAGGGAAATTTGTTCCAAATAAAGATACACCATTGCCTTACAGACACTTAAGCATGGATTGTCAGGAACGGGCCATGCTATGATTTCAACTGCCCATGGAAAGACATCTGCCCCTCCACAAGTTTCCTCAAACTGGGAAACAGAGCAGACTGTTGTTCCACACTTCAGTATAAGCCTAATATGGGAAATAAGTGCCTTTGGAAAGGCACTTACTGTTTGCTGTGAATGAATGAATTCCTTGTCTGATTATTCTCACTAAGGTGTTCATGGCTGATCTAAGGTTTTGGCTGAAAGTAGGGAGACCTGGCAGTGCTATCCAGTGCACACTAAAGGAGGAAGTGAGGGGTCAGTGCAGCTTCAGGCAAAAGGATAGAAGGATACACAGGGAGTATCAACACTGTCTCACGTGTCCGTGTGAAGAGACCACCAAATAGGCTTTGTGTGAGCAAGAAGGCTGTTTATTTCACCTGGGTGCGGGTGGGCTGAGTCCAAAAAGAGAGTCAGCAAGCATGGTGGGATTATCATTAGTTCTTATAGGTTTTGGGATAGGCGGTGGAGTTAGGAGCAATGTTTTGCCGGCAGCTGGTGGATCTTACAAAGTACATTCTTAAGGGTGGGGGAGATGACAAAGAACCTTCTTAAGGTTGGGGGAGAAAAAAATCACAATGGTGGAATGTCATCAGCTAAGGCTATTTTCACTTCTTTTGTGGATCTTCAGTTGCTTTAGGCCATCTGGATGTATACATGCAGGTCACAGGGGATATGATGGCTTAGCTTGGACTCAGAGGCCTGACAAACACAGCCAGGCCCTGCTTAAGACAAACATAGCTCACCCCCAAAAGATCCTGGTTCTGCACAAGGGGCCTTTCTATCACAGTGTGCCACAAGATGTTTCATCAAAGAGATTTTGTGCATGTACTTCCTCCTGAACAGCTCTGAACAAACCAACCAAACGCGGTGGCCATAATCTGTTGGATATTGCTTTAACATTTCATTTACCCCATTTGAGCCCTTTAGTCAAATGGGTGTCAGTGTGTTGCCTCTCATTCCAGGGAAGGTTTTTTAGGTATGCTTGGTTCGTTACTGGGCTAGTGAATATGTAAGCAGAGGAGAAGCTTTTGCAGGGAGCTGCAGCCCTGCCTGCAAGTGGCTCCTACCATGTTGCTCTGAAATTGTGTGACCCTGCACATGGTCATTCCATTCAAAGGTGCTGCTGGCTATAGTGTGTCTGGCTGGATGCACCCTCTTATATCACTTAGGGTTCACTTATTCTTTCTCTAATACTCTTTCTTTACATAATCTTAGTGACCTATGTCATTATCCTTGTCTCTGAAGAATTTCTGATAACATTTCTTGCAAGGCAAGTCTACTGAAAACAAATCTCCTAATTTTTGTTTGTCCAGGAAAGTCTTTATTTCTCCTTCACTTTTAAAGGATAATTTCTCAGAGTCCAGAATTCTAGGTAGGTGAGTTGTTTTTTCTCAAAACACTTTAGATATCTTAGTCCATTCTCTCCTTGCTTTATATGGTTTCTGAGACATCAGATGTAATTCTTTGTTCCTCTATAGTTGAGACAGTGAAGGTGGGTTTTTTACCCCACCTTTGGCTGCTTTTTAGATTTTTTTTTCTTTTTCTTTGATGATCTGCAATTTTGATATGATATGCTTATGTACAGTTTTTTTTGTTATTCAATTTTTTTGCTATTCTTGGAGCTTCCTTGATCTGTGATTTATCGTGTGACATTAATGTGGGGATAATTTTTAGACACTGTTGGTTCTAACATTTTTTGTTCCTCGGTCTCTTTCTTCTCCTGCTGGTATTCCCATTGCAGGTATATTACACATTTTGTAGGTGTTTCACTGTTCTTGGCTATTTTGTTCCATTTTTTTTCTTTACTTTTCCATTTTAGAAGTTTCTATTGATAAATCCTTAAACTCAGAGATTCTTTCCTCAGCCACATCTCATCTACTAATGAGCCTATCAAAGGCATTCTTCATTTCTCCTACAGTGTTTTTGATCTCTAGGATTTCTTTTTAAATTTTTCTTACAATTTTCATTTCTCTGCTTACCTTATTCCTCTGTTCTTGAATGCTGTCTACCTTTTGCATTACATTCCTTAGCATAGTAATCACAGTTGTTTTACATTCCCAGTCAGATAATTCCAACATCCGTGCCATGTCTGCGTCTGGATTTGATGATTGCTCTGTCTCTTCAAATGTGTTTTTTGCCTTGTAGTAGTTATTTGTTGAAATTTGTTGTAGTAAGTCAGGGACCCCAAATGGAGGGACTGGCTGGAGCTGCAGCAGAGGAACATAAATTTGAAGATTTCATGGACATTTATCAGTTCCCAAATAATACTTTTATAATTTCTTATGCCTGTCTTTACTTTAATCTCTTAATCCTGTTATTTTCATAAGGTGAGGTTGTACGTCACCTCAGGACCACTGTCATAATTGTGTTAACTGTACAAATTGATTCTAAAACATGTGTGTTTGAACAATATGAAATCAGTGCACCTTGAAAAAGAACAGAATAACAGCAATTTTTAGGGAACAAGGGAAGACAACAATAAGGTCTGACTGCCTGCGGGGTCAGGCAAAAAGAGCCATATTTTTCTTCTTGCAGAGAGCCTATAAATGGACATGCAAGTAGGGAAGATATCGCTAAATTCTTTTCCTAGCAAGGAATATTAATATTAATACCCTGGGGAAGGAATGCATTCCTGCGGGAGGTCTACAAATGACTGCTCTGGGAATGTCTGCCTTATGCAGTTGAGATAAGGACTGAGATATGCCCTGGTCTCCTGCAGTAACCTCAGGCTTACTAGGGTGGGGAAAATCTCTGCCCTGGTAAATTTGTGGTCAGACTGGTTCTCTGCTCTTGAATCCTGTTTTCTGTTGTTTAAGATGTTTATCAACACAATACGTGCACCGCTGAACATAGACCTTTATCAGTAGTTCTGTTTTTGCCCTTTGCCTTGTGATCTTTGTTGGACCCTTATCAGTAGTTCTGCTTTTGCCCTTTGTCCTGTTCCCTCACAAGCATGTGATCTTTGTTAGACCCTTACTAGTAGTTCTGCTTTTTGCCTTTTGAAGCATGTGATCTTTTTACCTACTCCCTGTTCTTATACCCCCTCCCCTTTTGAAACCCTTAATAAAAACTTGCTGGTCTGAGACTCAGGCGGGCATCACAGTCCTGATATGTGATGTCATCCCCAGCAGCCCAGCTGTAAAATTCCTCTCTTTGTACTGTCTCTCTTTATTTCTCAGCTGGTTGGCACTTATGGAAAATAGAAAGAACCTATGTTGAAATATTGGGGCGGGTTCCCCCAACAGAAATCTTGACATGATGTACTGGGTAAAAGAAACTGCTGTAGATAGGCCATAGTAAGGTATGAAGGAGGGAAAGCATTCTGTAGTCCTGTGATTAGGTTTCAGGCTTTTAGTGAACCTGTACCCTGGGCTGTAACCTTTACAAGTGCTTCTCAATCCCCTCACTCACTTCTTAGGTAAGACAGGATGGCCAGAGGAGGATGGAGTTGGTATTCTACTAGAATGGTTGGGCTTTTATAAACTGATAAAACTTCAGTAGGTTAGGTAGTAGTAAAATAGCTTCTCCTGAGGGCAGGTCTTGTTAGGAACACAAGGCTCTGGGATGTATTTTAAGTGCCTACTTTTTTCCCATTCCCTGCCAGAAGCACAAGGGGATTTCTATCTAGTGGTCACTGTGAGATCCTGATAGAGCCCCTAAAAGTAAAAATCACAAAGACTTAGGGGTCTTCCTATGATTGAGCCCCCTGAGTTTTTAACTCTCAGACTTGAACATACTGAGTTTTCAGCAATTTGTCAATTAGAGTTCAGGTTTTCCTACCCAGTACTGTTTCATAGGAAAGTTCCTTATTTGGTAGCTTGTGATTTTCTGTATCTGCCCATCTCTCCAATTTTGGGGGCAGTGACTTGCCCTATGAACTCATTTTTTCTGAAATATCTAAGAAGAATTGTTGATTTTTCAGTTTTATCAGCTTTTTGCTTGTTAGGATGAAGTGATAACTTCTAAGCTCCTTACATGCCAGCCTGGAAATCAGGATCCTCTTACTGATTTTTGATGCTGTCCTTATCATACACTGTACATACTAGGGTTTATCTTTGCTTTATTTTTCTATGTAAATTATAGAAGTACACTATTTAGAGTTTTTGGTTTCTTATTTTTATATTATTTTTTTTAAATAAGCAATCCATTCACATGGTTCAAAAGTCAAAAAGTAAAAATGATTCCCTGTCATTTTTATTTGCCCATTTAATTTTCTTACAGGCAAACACTATTGTTAGTCTATTATACATTATCCTAGATATACATAAAATATATATAAATACATTAGATAAATAAAACAAATAAACTTTTTTCCCACAACACTAACATAATATAATCATTGTTCTGCACTTTGCTGGGCTTTTTTTGTTTCTGTTCTTGTTTTTTGTTTTTTTGGAAATAAATGGTAAATCTTGAAGATATTTCCAGGTAGTCAAATAAAAAGCCTCTTCATTCATTATTACAATAATATATTATTTGAGTCATAGATATGTTCTAATTCATTAAACATGTTCCCTATTGATGGACAGGAAGATTGTTTCTCTTTTCTGGCTATCAAAAAAAATGTTACAGTGAAAAGTTTTATTCATATATGAATTCAAAACTATGTGAGAATGTTTGCAAAATAAATTCCTATGAGTAGAATTGCTTTTGTAATTGTTTTAAGGACTACAGTTCTATGATATGTTTTACTTTGGCAAACATTTTTTAGTACTTAACTATTTCAGTACTCTTATAGTACTATAATACGATATCAAAGAAAATTTCAAAATAAGTAACAGTCTTGATTCTAAAACACTTGATAGAACATGACTCCTCTTGTAATTTAATGCAGCAGTCCCCAACCATTTCGGCACCAGGGACCAATTTCATGGAAGGCAGTGTTCCATGGACGGGGTGGGGTGGGGTGGTGGATGGTTTCAGGATGATTCAAATGCATTACATTTATCATTAGGTTCTCATAAGGAGCGTGCAACTTAGGTTCCTTGCATGTGCAGCTCACGATAGGGTTCACACTCCTATGAGAATCTAATGCCACTGCTGACGTGACAGGAGGCGAAACTCAGCTTCACTCACTCACCCACCGCTCACCTGCTGCTGTGCTGCCTGGTTCCCAGCAGGTCATAGACTGGTACCAGTCCATGGCTTGGGGGTTGAGGACCCTGGCTTTAATGCTTGAATGTTTTTTAGTCATTCTTGAATGTTTCTTTTAATGCTCAGGTGAATTTAAAACAATTTTATCAGATTTTTAAGAAGATATCTGTTAGGATTTTAAATGAAATTATTAACTTGTGCAGAACTGACAATAATAAAATATCCACCTCAGAAAAGGTGTGTATGTCTATGTGTGTGCATATATACATGTATATTCCCTAATTAATAGAAATACTGTATAAATATATTTAAAAGACTGTATGTAAATATAAGGAATATGTGTGTGTGTGTATATATATATGCATATAAATAACTAGGTATATATTTTTAAATGCAAATTTTTGTGTTTTCTTCGTCTAGGACTATGTCTTATATATTCCTTATCTAAGATCATTTATAGATATGTTATGTATTAATCATGTACAATTGTGGCAAATCATATCTCTCTAGACTGAAAGTTCCTTGAAAATAGAAAGTACTTTCTATTCTTTGAGCAAATGAATCCAGGTTCTTCACTTTCTATATGGAGACAACAGGCTACTGTAACAATATGAGATAATGCCTTCATGCTCATGCTCTTTCCAAGAGGCAGTTTATTTTTTCTTCTCTCTTTTATAATCTGATTAGAAAAGATGTTACTGATGGGCTGGAGATAAGGGTATGGGGAAAATGTTATGCGATAGCTTTTTTTTTTAATTCATGCACACAAAGATAAAAGGTTTCATGAGTTAAGAAGTATTTCTAACATCTCGGAGAAATAACACTTTAAAATGTAATTAAAAATAAATTAAAATTAAAATGAAATATTTATATCTATATGTGAATGAGCGACATGTTTGTCTACTCATGAATAGGTCAAATACATGTTTAAAAAAGAGATGTGTTAATTTTCTTAAGTACATTAGTTTTATAAACATTTCTGGGGAGAGCATAACGACACGAACAGATTATGTCATTGAATACTTTTATTTCTCATTTTATTTTTTTAAATTTTTTAATTGTGGTAAAAAAACATATAACATAAAATTTACCATCTCAACTATTTCTAACTGTACAGTTCAGGAGTGTTATGTATATTCATATTCATGTACAACCAATCTCCAGAACTTTTTCATTTTGCAAGACTGGCACACAGTATTCATTAAACAACTCTCTATTTCTTCCCTTTCAGCCCCTGGAAAACACCATTCTACTTTCTTTTTCTGTGAATTTCCCTACTCTAGATAACCTCATATAAGTGGTATATATAGTATTTGTCATTTTGTAAGTGATTTATTTCACTTAAAATAATATCCTTAAGGTTTACCCATGTTGTAGTATGTATCAAAATTTCCTTCTTAAGTTTGAATAATATTCCATGTGTGCATGTATACCATGTATATACATATACACACACACACATACACACACATACATGAGTCCATGGACTTTTGGTAATATTTGTATATACATATATATGTATGTGTATATATGTATTGATATTATGTATATATAATAGTAAGTAGTCTAACTTATTTTTTACTTTTGTTACCTGTGCTTTTATATATATATATATATGCGCACACCTATGTGTATATATGTGTGTGTGTATATATATATAAATTTGTACGTATATGTATCACATTTTGTTTTCTCAGTCATCCACCAATGGACACTTGGGCTGCTTCTACCTCTTGCCTATTGTGAATGATGCTGATATAAACATGGATGTGCAAATTTTTCTTCAACACCTGCTTTCAAGTCTTTTGGCTATATACCTAGAAGTAGAGGATACTAAGTCATATGATAATTCTATATTTAAATTTTTGAGGAACTGCATAGCAACTGCACCATTTTACATTCCCACCAGCAATGCAAAAGGGTTTCAATTTCTTCACATCCTTAGCAACACCTGTTATTTCCTGTTTAGTTTTAGTTTTATAACATCCATCCTAATGAGTGTGAGATGGTTTTGACTTGAATTTCTCCAGTGATTAGTGATGTCAAATGTCTTTTAATATGTTTATTGGTTATTTGAATATCATGTATGGAGAAATATCTATTCAAGAATTTCACCCATTTTTAATACATTATTTGTTTTTTGTTATTGTTAAGTTGTAGGAGTTCTTTATATATTCTTGATATTAACCCTTTGTCAGATATATGATTTGCAAATATTTTCTCCCATTCCACAATTTACCTTTTTCACTCTGTGTTTGCTCTTTAATGCACAGAAATTTTTAAATTTTGATGTAGTCCAATTTGTTTATTTTTATTTTTGTTACCTGTCCTTCTTGTGTCATATCCAAGAAATCCTTGCCAAATCCAAAGTTGAGAATCATTTCTTCTATTTTCTTTTAAGAGTTACATAATTTTACATCACATGTTTAGGTCTTTGATCCATTTTGAGTTAATCTTTGTATATGGTGTAAGGTGAGGGTCCAATTTCCTTATTTTGTTTATGGATATCCAGTTTTCCCAACACTATTTGTTGAAGAGACTGTCCTTTACCTACTGAACAGTCTTGGGATCCTCCTTGAAAGACATTTAATCATATATGTGAGAGATTATTTGTGAGCTCTCTATTTTGTTCCATTGGTCTAAGTCTGTCTTGATGATAGTACTACACTGTTTTGGTTACTGTAGCTTTGTAATAAAATAAGTTTTGAAATCAGGAAGTGTGAGAACTCAAACTTTGTTCTCTTTTTTCAAGATTGTTTGAGGAATGTTTTTTCTTTTAGTTTGTTATTTCTGATTCTTCTTTTACTTCCAGCTTTTTTCTTTTTCTCTTATTATAGCACCTTCTCTTCTTTAGTTTTTATGTTCTACTTTCTTTAAATCTGAATGAAATATGGACCACAGCAGCCCAATTTAGTGGTCAGAATGGTGTAGTCCCTAACACTATGCACTATCCTTTCTGGAGAAGGAAGTGGGGGACTGGAATAAAGACCATGCCACACTCTATTCCAGACCTGCATTCTCATCGTGTCTCCAGTGGCAATAGTCATCTAATCTTGTGCAGGTCATCTGACCTCTTTGGGCATCAGTAATCTGAAGAATCAAAAGGAGGGGAAAAGCCTATAAGCTGTATAATTCTACCCTTCTTCTGGCAGACACAGGTGGCACTTAGAGACTGGCTTTTCACTGAGGCAATCCAAACCCTCAGAAGTTGGGCTGTCTGCTTCTTGTCCAGTTTCTGTCTCTTCCTTTTCCTGTTTTTCTTTATTTTTATTCCCTGACTCCCTTTTGCTTACTTTTCCTTTCTTAACAATCTTTCTTTCCCCAATATTTTTCTCTTAATTGTCTCTAGTTTCTCAATTTTACTTTTTAAAATTTCCATTCTATCCTATAAAGGGGTGGAGGGAGAGAGTACAAAAGTCCTAGCACTTATGCATTTAAACCCCACACCACACTCTATCCTTTCTTGGAGAAAGATCAGTTAGTCACACAGATGGCATCCAAAGGAGATGAGTAGCAAAATACCTACATAAGATGATATCAGAAAAATGGTCATATACACCCTCTGTCCTCCACTACTCTTTCCTGAAATGTCCCATTGGAATTGTGAACAGTGAGACAGGGAATATTCAAGACCTGTCATTTCTTCCTTTACAGTGTTAACTGGCCCTTTCCCAAATCCCCCGATGTCGTGCTCCTGATTTAAACTCCTCCTCTAGCTCAAGCTTGTCTCTCTCAGTTCATCTTCCCCCAAGCCCTCTTGCATATCCCTGCAGGCTAATCACAAAACTGCACTCAGAGTTTTCATCTGCTCAAAACCCTACAGTGGCTTCCTGTTATCTTTGGCAATAGATATACATTCTGTTCAGCTTTCTAGGCCATTCATCATCTGATAGCAGCTTGTCTCCCAGCCCCCACAACAGGATCAACAGGATCCCTTCACAGTCACTTCCTTTCATGTATTCTACTATTTTTTTTTTATTTTTTATTTTTTTTTGAGACAGAGTCTCACTCTGTTGCCCAGGCTGAAGTGCAGTGGCGTGATCTCCGCTCTCTGCAAACTCTGCCTCCCAGGTTCATGCCATTCTCCTGCCTCAGTGTCCCAAGTAGCTGGGACTACAGGCGCCCATCAAAATGCCTGGATAATTTTTTCTATTTTTCAGTAGAGATGGGGGTTTCAGCATGTTATCCAGGATGGTCCCCATCTCCTGACCTTGTGATCCACCGGCCTTGGCCTCCCAAAGTGCTGGGATTACAGACGTGAGCCACCATGCCTGGCCTCATGTATTATACTTTTATTTCTTGCCTTTGCCTAGGCTGTTTTACATGAGTTGTGAGAGCTTTTCTCCTCACCTGCGTCTACTAAGCAATCTATAGAAAGCTTCTTTCAATGACTCTGTTTAGATTTTTCCTTCTATTTTCCTTTGCTTATATAATCAGCTGAACTATAGTTGAGCACTTAATCGTTCTACATATTTTTGTTTTGTTTCCCAAGCTGGATTATAAACTTCTTTAAAAATGTAGTTCTGTGTTTTCAAAATTACAATACCATATGCAAATAAAAGGTACCATTATTCTGTGAACACACAGAATCTCTTTTGGTTCCAAAAATAATAAAAAATACCATTATTATTTTTGGAACCAAAAGAGATTTTGTGTGTTCACTGACCTGTATATTCAAGTCTCTGGAACTAATTCAGCACACAGAACTATCCCAAGTCATATGCAGCATTTCACAGCCCAGAAAATTACTCCTGGTGATGATGGGAGCCACTGGCTCTACTCCAGTGAATTCCAAATGGAATTATGTATCTTATCTGCATCTGAAATCTAGCAGGTACATGCGTTGTTTTTGTTTTGTTTTGTTTTTTTTCTTTATGTTTTTTTTTTTTAATTACTTAAGTGAATTCTTCTGATCAGTGCATCCAAGTTTGTCTCAGTGTCTTTTAAAATGATAACAACCATCAATATGAACATACAATCAAGCTAAACCAAGAAGAAATGTCTCAACCGGTCAATGAGATGAAACAGTTTTACATGCAGATCCCCCAAAACAGCAAACCTCAAACCTTTTGCAGATAGAAATTAAGATGTTTGAAAAATCTCATCAAGAAAGGAAGCTAATTCAGTTATTTGATAAACCAGGTTTCAGTTCTTCCTCTAAGTAGTGTGCAATATACATTCAATTATTTACATATGACTGAGAAACATTTTCAATGCTATCCCTTATTAAAAGAGGTTATATCTGTGGTAACCTCGTAAATATGCTGATAGTTATAACGCTATTAGTTGTGGGCAGCCTCCACCCTCCTCTGTTCTCTAGATGGACTTCTCCTAAATTTTGCTCATTTCTCACAAACACCAAAGCCTACTAAGTGAAAAACCAAAAAGAGAAAGGACCCTGGCTCACCCACCACTTCATTTTCATCCAGTAATGTAATTATTACATACATTATATACATGTATATTTCTGATATATATTTTATATACACATATACACTAACCATATATATTAGAAAGGCTCCTGAATAATTTAAACTTTTGAATAACTGTGGATTAAATTCAATGCTAAGATTTTTCAGGAAAAAATATAAACTTTTATAAATGTTAGTAAAACAATGAAACCATAGGTGAGAAAGAAGAAGTGAGATTAGTTGGTGAAACTTCACTTTTGCTTTTGCTGACAGAGGCTAAGAGACCAGGATTATTTTGCAACCAGTATGTTTGTGCACATGATTCTGGGTGTCTGCATGGAAGCATTGTTTTCTCTGCAATCTAGAGAAAGCTGTAGTCTCTCAGTCACTGTAGAAAAAGGAGCCACGTGTTATGCTGCAGATGGTAAATTTCCTCCCGTCACATTCACTCACTGTGCACTGGGAAGGCAAAGAGAAGTGTGAAGTAATTTGGTGGAACAATGCTTTCTATATAGGCACAGTGGACTATTTATTCTTGAAAGGTCAGTTAGGAAAGGATGTCATTGCATTGTGGAGTAATACATATGAAAATTAGTTAAAGCCATGAACCCCTACAGGGGGTCTCTGTATTGAAAAATCACCAAAGGCCTACAGTAAATGTTCTGTTAACTGGTATGGTTAGAGAATGAGGTCTGCTGGTTAACAATATGTTGCAGTTTAGTCACTATTGTGATCTATCATGCCTAGATTTGAAATATCCAGGAATTAGGGTTAAACAAAGAAGTGAAGAAACACAAAGACTCTGTCAGACAACCAGATTTCAAATGTTGGCTACAATTCTTACCAGGTGTGTGATGCTGATTAAGTTACCCAACGTCTCTAAGCCTTAGTTTTCATATCTAGAAAATAAAGATAAACCTGAATTAAATACCATGCTAGGAATTTCACTCATGGTCAAAATTGAGTTTCGGAGACTGGGGTTTCCCTCCTGCCTGATGTGAATGAAAAACTGAACAAAATATATGAGGCATTAGCTTTTAAGACACTTGATATTACATAATGAAGGACAGTGACCTCTGGAATATTGTAGGTGAATGAAGTAAGACCTTTGGCTGCCTCAGATTAATGCCTTGAGAGAATTTCCTGGACTAGAGCAGAGAGGGGAAATCAGGTGTAGTTGAGCAAACTCCCTGAGTTAAAGAGGCAGAGCTGAGTATCCAGGGAGACCAAGGCAGCTAAAGCTCACAACACAGAGTAGGAGAAAATAAGGATTTCATAGAGAGAGAACTCTGGAGAACTGCAGAGGTTGCCTCTTCAGTTCAGCAGAGTACTGATCAGCACATTCATGTGAAAAAAGGAGTTCAAGCTGAAGAAAAGACCACCAAAAGTATTAGTGAGAACACCACCCATTGTTCACACAGGATCAGGAAGTGCCTGTTCTATCAGCTAGAGTGGAAAACTTTGTAAGTCACCTGCAGTTGTTTATAGTAGTAAGAAAAGTCTTGCCTCAGTAGCAGAGGAGAATTACTCCCAAGTTAAACGTGATTCTAGTACTGCATAACAAATCTTACAAGAAAGACCTAAAAGGGCCAAATGGTTTCTAAGTAACTATGTCCCACAACAAAAACAAAAGGATATTTAAAGATATACAAAAACATCTAACATCTAGGAAGGTCAAATTCTCAATCTCTGGTATACAATAAATAATTACCAGGTATGGTAAAAGTAAAGAAACTATGACCAATCATGAGAAGGAAATCAATTAATTGAAATTGACATATAACTCACATAAATGTTAGAATTAGCAAAAAAGGACTTTCCAATAGTTGTTATAACTGTATTCCATATATTCAAAATGTTAAGTAGAGACATAGAAGATATAAAAAAAGAACCAAATCAAAAAATTTTTAAATATGAAAACTACAATGCCCAGTATGAAAAATAAACTGGATATGATAAACATCAAATTAGAAATCGCAGAAGAAAAGAATAGTGAACTTGAAGATGTAGTAATAGAAATTACTCAAAATTAAACATTCAGAGACAAAATAATTTTTAAAAGTAAAAAGAGCGTCTGTGAGCTGTGAGACAACTTCAAGCAGCCTAATACATGTGTAATTGAAGTCCCTGGAAGAGAATAGCTGACAGAAAAATATTCAAAGAAATAATGATTACACTTTTTCCAAACTTGATGAAAACTACAAATCCATAGATCCAAGAAGCTACACAAGAACCAGCACAAAAAAAGAAAAAGAAAAAAAAAAAAGCTACACCAAACCACATCATAATAAAATTGCCCAAAAACAGTGATAAAGAGAACATTTGTAAAACAAAAGAAAAAAAGATATAGTTATGTACAGAAAAACAAAGATAAGAAACAAAGTAGATTTTTCTAAAATCAGAAACAATGCAAGAAAACAGTGTTCCACATCCAAAAGAAAAAAAAAAAAGTCAGCATAGAATTCTATGCCATGGGAAAATACCTTCCAGACACCAAGGCATAATAAAAACATTTTTAAACATACAAGAGCTGAAAGAATTCATCACCAGCAGAAATGAACTATAAGAAATGTGAAAGGATGTGCTTTAGATAGAAGGAAAATGATATCCCTGAAAATATGGATTTACACAAAGGAATAAAGAGCACTAAAATGGGATCAATATGAGTAAATACACAAGACTGTGTTCCTGTAATTTATATAACTTTAATAGATAGTTGGCTTTTTAAACAAAACTAATCATCTAGTATGGGGTTTATAAAAGATATGAAAATATGTTGAGACACACCAGTGGAACCAAGGCTCTGTAGGGAAAAATCAAAGCATACTGTTGTAAAGCTTCTTAAAATATCCATGAAGTGGCATAATATGACTTGAAAGTAGACTGTGATAAATTAACAATGTACACTATAAACCATAAAGTACCTACTAAAATAACAAAAGAAAGGGTTATTTAGTAGCCAACATAGGAGATAAAATGAGATAATAAAAAATGCTATGTTGATCAAAAAAAGGGAGATAAAAAAGAAAAGGAGAATAAAGAATGAATGAGATTAATATAAAATAATATGATGATAGAACTATATCTAACCACCTCAATAACTGTACTAAATGAAAATGGATACCTCAGTTAAAAGGATTGAACATAAGAGTCAAATATTTGCAGGGTATTCTTTTGATAGAAAAAAGTCTAATTCTAAAATTCATCTGGAAACATAAAGGGCCTACAATATCCAAAATGATTTTCAGAAAGAACAAAATTGGAGAATACAACTACCTGATTTTAGGATTTATTATAAAAGTTCATTATTCAAGGCTGTATGGCATAGATACATAGAGATAAACAAATAGATCAATGGAACAGAATAGAATAGAACAGAATAGAATTCAGGAAATAATATTCCCATAGAACATTTTACAGGTTGGCCAAAATTTGGAGAGGTGCCAAATTCTTTAGAATATATAACAAAGCGTTTTAGACCAGGAGAACTTGTTTTCTAACACAAGGACTATGGTGAGTAATTTTAGCTATGCCTAGAGGAATGAGTTACATTTGGAGCTTTCATTTAAATGGATGTTTATATATATATGTATCCATATATAAACACATATATAGGGATCTTACGTCTTATTCTCATCCTAGAAATGAAAGGAAGCACTATTCTGATTTAGTTTATGAATAATCCCTCTGAAATCTTCCATAATTTTATTCAAAATGGCTTTGCATTAAAGAAATTCTATGTTTTCCTTTTGCTGTCAGAAATAAACTACTTTTACATGGACATAATCCGCTGCAAACATTCACACTTATAATCACACTCATGCACACCCTGGTCTTTTCTGACAGCTTGCAAATATCTCTGCTCTTTACATGCAGCCTTCACAGTTACAAAGCTGAAATTTCTTTGGCCATTTCCTCTCATGTTTTTATTGCTCAGCTTTTCACAGGGTTTTAAAAAATAGCTCAGGCACACCTAAGAAAAATATGCATTTCTTTTCATTGCCTGGCTAAAGGCCAAAGCTTTTTAATCACCATTTAACAAGAAATCCGTGCTCTCAAGTGTACTGTGTATCAGCAGAGAGAAGACGCTCCTGATAGAGATTTACTTTTCTACCTTAAAAATCCACTATCACCCTCTCATTTTCTTCTGCCCTTGTTGCACATAGACCTTTGGTACCCATAGAAAGAGCTATTCTGGTATTCCTATTCTATTGATGAATCTCTGGCTGATACCTGGTGTCTGTTAGAACATATGCAATACAAACCTCACCCCTGTAGCCTTATTCTTCATGAGCCTTGGAGGACATACTAACTGAATAAAAATTTCTCTGTATCAGGAACAGTTTGTTCACTTTACTAAATGTCTTGAGTTGGGATCCCCAAAAGCAACCCCTGAGTTGAGGATTTGTGTGCAAATAATTTGTTAAAGATATGCTAGAGACACTTGCAAAGGAATGCAGGCAGCAGCGGAGGGCAAGAGAAGGAGCCAAGCCAGGGTGTGACTCTAAGCAAAATCTGGTGGAGGCTGGCTTCAGCCTGACTCTAAAGAGAAACTTAGGAATGTGATTTATGCCTCAAAGTTTTTCTCCTGTAAGATCAGGGAGCTGGGCTTTCATACTCCCACAGAGTCAGTAGTCGCTCATTCCCTAAAGATCAGTTTCAGAGATATAAAACCCCAGGCATGTCCAACTTTCTGAATATCTGGATGATGTGGCTCCAGATGTCACAGATTGTCCCTCAAAGCAAATCAAGGTGTAGGTCATTAGAAGCAAAATCACACAGAAGTGGGGTGGGGGGCCTGGTGGGTGGTACACACTGAAAGGATCCTAGGGCCCAGGAGATCTGGCCAGAGCACTAGCACTGTCCTCAGCGCTTACCAAATAGTCATCAAGCACCTGCTCTGTGCTCGGTGCTGTACACAATCTTGGAAACAAACTAGTGAGCAAAGTAATCCTTTGCCCATTACAGTTGAGTCGATGCAAAGACATTATTTCATTATTTTTTTATGGCTGAGTAGTATTCCACAGTGTATGTGTGTGTGTGTGTGTGTATATATAATATATATTACATATATATACACATACATATGCATTACATTTTCTTTATCCACTCATCAGTTGATGGGCACTAAGCTTGATTCCATATCTTTGCAGTTGTGAATCAGGCTGTAATAAACATACACATGCAGGGGTCTTTTTGGTATAGCAACTTCTTTTCCTTTGGGTAGATACCCAGTAGTGGGACTGCTGGATTGAATGGTAGATCTACTTTTAGAAACTGGCCTTTTAAACAATTGCCCCAGGTGATGCTTATAGTTATGTAAGTTTGGGAAGCATCAACATCAATCATTCTTTATCCCATTACATTACCGGGCATTATAGGGTTAATTTCTTAAAATTTCGTTGTTAAACTTTATTGGACTCTAACAGCCCTTTCTTTAGCCGTAGGTAAGTGTATACACACACACGTATGTGAAAGTGCAGCTTATGTAACATGCATGGGTTTTTCCACCATTCAGCCAATCCAAGAACCAATAAATACTAGCATCTTCTCTTCTTTATCACTACCCCTTCTCCAGGATTCAAGAACTTATACTTTCTTTTGAGTGTGACAGAAAGTTAAAAGTGACCTGAGTGGTTCACAGAGTGTCAGCTAATTCTCGAGTGAGATACAGGCACACTGAATCTCAGCTGATACCACCGTGGATCAGTCATATGATCCAAGGTGATGATCCACGGCGGTGTGTGGGCAAGAACTGCCAGTGGGATGCCCTTTGGTTCCCATGATGAAAATAGCTGCCTCTTTTGCAGGGACAATAGGTATTCCCAGTCCAAAAGCCAGAGGTCTGTGAGTGCTGGGTCAGTACCATGTACTCTCTGGCTCTGACCACTGGCAGTCCCTGATATGCTCACTCTGTTAACAGCCTCCTCTCTGTTTGACTCCTCCCTATCTGACCTCCTCTGAAGTACTGCCTCGTGACCTCTCTTTCTCCTTTCAGCACAGGTAAACCCCATCTAGAGTCTGTTTTCTTTCTGTGGTGTGCGCGTGTGTTTGTATGTGTGTGTGCATGCATGTGATAAGCTGCTCTACTCCACTTCCCTTGGGGACTGTCTTCTAATTTTGCTGGCTGAGAAGGAATAAAAAATGAAAACCATGGAGGTTTACTGTTCGTTTTCTTCTCTTTCTGCCATAACAATCCTAGTTTTCCTTTAGGAGGTATGAATACCCCTGGCGCTGCCCGATACTATGGTCGGAAAGTGCAGGAAAGAAAGCCATGCCCTAAGTTAAATATTTCTTTGTCTTAGCTTGCTACCTATACTTCTTCACTAGAAAGTAAGCTCCCCGAGGACAGAAATGATGTTCAATTTTTGTTGTGGCACTTTAAGTGCTGGTACATAGTTTGGCATGGGTTAATAAATATGTGTTGAATTAATGTATAAATGACTATGTTTTCAGTCTTGACTCCTCTCCTGCCCTTTTTATGATTGTAACTTACCTATTTTTTTTTCAAGGCACTGCTCAAGTCTTATCTCTTCCAAGAAAACTTCTTTGAGTATCCTCACTTTTCTCTAACCTCAGCACTTCTATCTGTATCTCACAACATCTCCTTGTTTGTTATTTCTGTGATTTTTAGATTATCTATTTGTTTGAGGCAAATGATTTTCTAACAACTGTATAAGAAATACTGTAGTGAATTGCATTCAAGCTGTTTCTTAGAAATCTCTCAAAGCAGACTTCTGGCATCAATCCAGGGTCTAATTCAAGAAAAGTACATTGGGTCAAAACAATGCTCTCTGGGTACACAGCTCTTTGACTCTTTGACTCTTTGACTTGTCATTATTCTCTTATTTTTAATATGTGTCATGTTTCCTCACTTCCTTCATGGACAAAGGATTGTATGTTTTCATCGACAGATATGAGTGTGGCTCAAGGCACGTAGTAAATTCCCACTGATTATTTGATAGTTTAGTTTTTTTTTTTTTTTGAGACGGAGTTTCGCTCTTGTTGCCCAGGCTGGAGTGCAATGGCACGATCTCGGCTCACTGCAACCTCCACCTCCCAGGTTCAAGCGATTCTCCTGCCTCAGCCTTGCGAGTAGCTGGCATTACAGGCATGCACCATCATACCCGGCTAATTTTGTACTTTTAGTAGAGACGCGGTTTCTCTGGGTTGGTCAGGCTGGTGTCGAACTCCTGATCTCAGGTGATCCTCTCGCCTTGGCCTCCCAAAGTGCTGGGATTACAGGTGGGAGCCACTGCGCCCCGTCTACTTAATATACTTAATATATTTAAAGATGCTAGGGCTATTTCAGAGACTCCAGTATTTTTTACATGGACAATTCTATTGCAAATGTGTCCCTCCTAGTGATTTAATGTGTCCCTTAAATTATTAAATTGTGATTATAATGTTCTGTGGATGGTAAAAGAAAGTGTGTACAACCGCAAACATGCTCCCCTGTCCTTCCTCAGAATATAAATGATAATTGAAATCCATGAAAATGCTTAATTTAATCCTAAGGAGGTGTTTCTATTTGCTCTGAAACTTTGCATTTGACAAAGACAGAATTAAAATTCAAGAATGCTTGGGCTCTTGAATGTTCTTTTCCTTTTCAAAACTTTGTCTCAGCTCCTACCCGCCTTGGCAAATTTTTGCCAGCCACTGAAGGAAGAAGAATATTTTTACCGCAGCATTTGCTGCTGTTTCAGAAATGAAAACATGAATGTTTCAGTGAAGAGGCACTGGCACTGGCAGCAGGACTCAAATCTCAGGAGATGACTTTTCTTATGCAGCAATCCTCTTTAATATTGAAAAATGAAACAATAATATTGCTGGGATTTCTGCTAAAATCCAGTAAACTATAGGATCTTTTATGAAAAGAAGCAAAAGAATATAAAAGAGAAATAAAAGCATCGTTAAACAATCAGTGAAGCCTGTCCTAATGAGGGAACAAGGCTTTGATTCTTTACCCCAAGATCTGGCAGTGCTAGTTGGAAATGAAATGATGCAGAGCTGTGTAACACAAAGCCCAAGCACAGTCTCCTTTTACCACACATCCTTCATCTCAGAATTTTATATTCTCGAACTCTAGTGTGCTTCTCTGGTAAAGAAAACACATGCATGTTGTTAGTGGTTTCTCTACAATTATAAAGCAATTAGAATTGTTGAGTGCTATTCTAATAGAGGCTGTTTAGACATGTACTTTAACAAAGATTTAAAAGGGATCACAGACATCTGAAGGACAGTGGCTTTTGAGTGTGAGTATTTTCTCAAATTTCTGATGGCATATTTTAATTTGTTTACGAAAAGGCTATAGTTTGTAGCTTGAAAATAGTTTAGAAGGAAGGGTCATTTTATAAAAATGCTCTTATGGCCGGGCGCGGTGGCTCAAGCTTGTAATCCCAGCACTTTGGGAGGCCGAGACGGGCGGATCACGAGATCAGGAGATCGAGACCATCCTGGCTAACCCGGTGAAACCCCGTCTCTACTAAAAAATACAAAAAACTAGCCGGGCGAGGTGGCGGGCGCCTGTAGTTCCAGCTACTCGGGAGGCTGAGGCAGGAGAATGGCGTAAACCCGGGAGGCGGAGCTTGCAGTGAGCCGAGTTCGTGCCACTGCACTCCAGCCTGGGCGACAGAGCAAAGACTCCGTCTCAAAAAAAAAAAAAAATAAAAAATAAAAAATAAAAAAAAATAAAAAAAAATAAAAAAAAATGCTCTTATCTGAAAAACTTTGTGCATTTGGTGAACATGTCACTTTGACTCAGATGAATTTTACAAGTATTTTGATTCTTCTGTGCTTTGGAGAATTTCTACGTGTCTGACCACTGAGAGGAATTGGATTAGACTGGATAGAAAGCATCACTCATGGCAATGTGTGCTCTCCATATTGGGGCTGACCTTTGTTCTGTTGGAGACACCAGCCAGATTCTAATGGATGGTGTTTTCCACATCTTCAACTCATCAGCCAACTGGCAGAGATAATCCAGGACCATTAGTTAAAAAAAGAATCATTATCTTTTGGTTAATCGGAATAAAGTGAAAAAAAAAAAAAAAAAAAGGAGCCAATGACAGACTAAGGGCTTTACAAACTGTAGTTAAAGAAATATTTAGTCAAATCCAAAGTTGCAAGGAAAGTGACAGATAATATCATGCAGAAAGGAGGATTCCATGCTTTTCTTTACAGAAAACAAAAATTAGTAAAGTCAGGGTAATAATTTTTCTGATGATCATTCAAAGATATATCTGCGAAAAAGAAAAAAGACATCAAACTAATCAAAAGTAAAGTCATAATATTTGGTACCTTGGGAAGAAATAGATTCTAGTTTCTTTATTGTACTGTAGCTAGACAAAAAGGTGTGAGATAGACTGGGAAAACAATACTTAAGAGCAGATTTCCAATGTTCTTATCATTAGATGGAAATAATTATGTCAACAATGAAAATAAGCACTGTTTCACTAGGTCACAGGGACAAGAACTTCAGCTCGAAATGATGAAAAGCCAAAGAGTAGGTTTGATGAGTACTGGGTCATAGTCCTAAAAGGCATTTGGCAATTGTGTCCTGTTACTTGTTTCTATTTTTATTTGACATTCACCTTCGTGTATTTCTCTGTCATAGCAAAGAAATGTAGGTAATTTGCATGGTATAAGAATTAACTTATGAGCTTCTATAACTAAAATCCAAAAATAACAATGGCTGAAACAGGTTAGAGGACAATTTCCCTTTTGTATAATAGTTTGAATACAGTGGAGATCATATCTGCAACCCAGACTGTTAATTTTTTCATCTGCCATCTTCAACTGTCACCATCCATTTGAGTTCTAAAATGAGGACGGTAGCGCCTGCCTTCATATTCTCTTTCCCGCCAGCCTAAAAGGGAATAGGGTGAAAAAAGGGTCTGTCCCTTTTCTTTAAGGGCAGGTTTCAGAGCCTTTACACATCACTTTGATTCATGTTTATTTGGCCCAAACCAGATGAGTGTGGTCACACGACAAAACTCCACTGAAAAGGAGACTGAAAAATGTAGTCTTTTATCGCAAAGCTATGTGCCATGGTAAAATATGATTCTACTTTTATTTTTAATGTCCAGTTCTCTTTATGGGTTTTTGGTATTTCATCTGAATTTCAGAGTTTATATTGTTTTAGGGAATAAACTTACTTTGAGATACACTTTATGTACTTTGATTACATTTCAATGTGTCTTCCTGTATCCATTTATTAATCACTGATAGCTATTACATTACACTGATAACATTATTTGTCCAACTTTGTCAATTCCTCCAATGGATATTGCTTGTGTTAGGCTAAAATTTTATAATATTTTTGTTATAACATTTAACACAATACTGAAGTCCCACTAAAGAGTGTCCTTTAGAGACTTGAATTGTTGGATTTGCTATTTGAGTGTGTCTGTAGGTGTGTGCATGTGTGTATTAATAAAAGATATACTTTTTTTGATGGAGAGGGGATGGGTGTGGTAATTTAAAAGAAGAACTAGAGAAGCTGGAGAAAATTAAAATAAGTCAGTGAAAAATATTTGGGGAAGGGAAGGAAAGAGAAGAGATGAGAAGGGAAATGAGGGGAGGAAAGGGAAGAGGAGGGGAGGGGAGAGGAGGAGAGAAGAGGGAAAAGGAGGGGAGGGAAGAGGGGAGGGGAGGGAATGGAGGAAAAAAAGAGGAGAGGATGACAAGGAAGGGGAGGGAGGTTAAAAAAGGGAGGGAGAAGAGGAGAAGGGAGGGGAGGGGAGGGAATTGGAGAGGAGGAGAGAGGAGGGAAGGCAAGGGGAGGGGAGGGGAAGGGAGGGGAAGGAGAGGAGACATATGAGTTCACTTTGCTCCTAAAGGCACCTGTAGATTCTGAAAAAGAACCTGAGCAGATCATTCTTCAGACACACAGATATATTCCCTTTGTGGTAATTCATCAAGCTATAGGATTAGAATTTGTGTAATTTCAATGTGTCATATGTAAATAAAATTTTAAAAAGAAACGTTTAATATAAAACAAATGAAAGACATTATGTAAAAATAATATAAACACACTTGAACCCAAAATTAAATGGACTCTATCATTCTAAAAAATTTACTTTATATTTCTCTCTGTATATATAGTTTTACAGTAAACAATATGTTTTAGACATAGATGGAGTTGTACTCCCATCTTTATACCCCACTATCCTTAGAAAACACTATACTGATGTTAATCACCATTTCTGTGCATGGATTTGTACTTTTACTGTATATAAACATTCATAATTTGGGCTAATATTTTGATTTCTCAGTTTCATACAGCATATCAACAATGTATCTTTTATAATTTTCATTTATCACTCAATATTATTTTTGAGATCTATCCATGTTACTGTATATAGATCAAATTTATTGAAACTCCTATATGAAACTTCAATCTGTGAATAAGCCAACTTATTATTATCCATTCCCCTACTTGAAGGGCAGTTAGACGGTCTCCACATTTTTGCTATTAAAAATATTATTGGGTCGGGTACGGTGGCTCACGCCTGTAATCCCAGCACTTTGGGAGGCCAAGGCGGCGGATCACGAGGTCAGGAGTCCGAGACCAGACTGACCAAAATGGTGAAACCTCGTCTCTATTAAAAATATAAAAATTAGCCGGGCATGGTGGCGGGAGTCTGTAATCCCAGCTACTCAGGAGGTTGAGGCAGGAGAATGGTGTGAACCCGGGAGGCGGAGCTTGCAGTGAGCCGAGATTGCACCACTGCACTCCAGCCTGGGCGACAGAGCGAGACTCCGTCTCAAAAAAGTAAAATAAAATAAGATATAAAATAAAAAAAAAAATTACTGCAGTCAAAAATCGCTGTATGTATCTTTTTGTCTACGTGTTTGAGAACTTCCCTGTAGCAAATATCTAGAAAGGAAAAGACAGCACACTGGAACACGCACGTTAATCCTGAGTATTATTAGTCAAATGACTGTCCAGAATGATTGTAACAGTTGTATTTCCACAAACAATGTGGAAGAGTTCCCATTTTCCCACATTCTTGCCAGTACTTGGTATTATCAGGTTAGTTATTATTTTATCAGGTTAGTTATTATGCTATGTTTTGGAGGAGTTTTAAATGGTATGCCAATTTGAAATACCAATTGTTTTAATTTATATTTACTAATTACTTGTGGGTTGAACACAAGCTCCCTGGTCACTTATATTTCCTCTGTGAATCACATGATCAAGACTGACCATTTTTCTATTGGGCTGACTTTGTTTCTCTTACTTATTTTTAGAAGAGATTTAAAAATGTGTTCTAGAACTTTCTTTATCTAATAAATAAATGGCACATATTTTCTTTTAGTGTGTGATAAATCATTTTGTCATTAAAAGCTTTTATTATTAAAAGAAGCTTTTATTTATTATTAGTGATAATGAAAAAATTTGTCATGTTTTTACTTTTTTGTTTGTGTTTTTCTCTATGTTAACTAAGAGATAATTCCTTATTCCAAGGAAATTTTTTCTTCTAATCATTTTAAGTTTAACTTAACAAATTTGTCTTTAATTCATTTAATGTTTGTATATGATATGAGATACATATGTAATTCAGTGTTACCAGTATATACAGCACCACACCAGTAAGGGAGGAGCCCATTCTTTCTTCAGTTAAGTGAAATGTCATCTCTGTTATATGGCTAGCTTCTGTACGTTCATATACTTTTTTTAGGATGTACGTTTATTCCTGAATGAAGGTCCAAGTTTCCATCCAGTATTATATCTTGGGCCTAAAGGATGTCCTTTAATATTTCCTGTAGTACTAAAGCTGTATTAGTGATGAATTATCTCAGCTTTTCTTTATATGAAAATGGCTTTATTTGCCTTTATTTTGAATGAAATTTCCACATGATAGAGAATTCTGGGTTGTTCTTGTTTGTTCTTTCAGCACTTTAAAATACTGTCCATTATCTTAGCTGTCCCAATATGTTAGCAGGTATTTAAAAAATCATTTTTCCCCTGAGGTTTTTTTTTCCCCCCCTCTGGCTGCCTTTAAGATTCTTATTAAACTTTGCTTTTTAGCCACTTGATTGTGATGCGCCTAGGTGTGGTTTGTGTGTGTGTGCTTATTCTGCTCAGGGTTTTTAAAGCCTTTTGGAAATATGGGTTTATAATTCTCATCACATTTGGAAAACTTTTAGTCATTATTTCTTCAAATGATTTTTCTATCCCAATCCCCCTCTCCTTTCCTTCTGGATCTCCAATGATATGTAGGTTAGCTGTGTGACCAATGTTACATGTGTTTGATTCTTATCTCATAGGCGCTATTTACTTATTTTTGCTCTTTTCCCCACTTCATGTCTAAATTTGGATAGCTTTTTAAATCTATTTTCAGATTCACTAATATTTTCTTCTGTAGTTTCCAAACTACTTATTTCTAGTGATTTTTAAAAATTTTAGATATTGTATCATTTTGACTTTAGAATTTGCCTGGATCTTTTTTGTAACTTCTGTTTATCTGCTAGCTTGCCCACCCATCCTCTGATTTTGTCCAGCTTTTCCTTTAAGCCCTTAAACATATTTCTGTTATGTGTTTTAAAGTCTTTGTATGCTTATTCCCGTATCTGGCTCACCTCTGGCTGTTTTGATTGACTGTTTTCTCTCCTGGTTTTGGTTATGCTTTCTTGTTTCCTTATCTGTCTAGTAATTGTTTTATTGTATGCTCAACTTTAGGGGTGCTTCGTTGGTGAGAGTTTGGCTTATGCAGTCTTCTTTTAAGGAGTGTTGGATTTTATGGTTAAGTCTATTTGAGACTGATTTTAGGCATTTTGGATAAGTCTAGAATAGCTCCTATCCTAGAGCCAGAGTAGCTCTACTCCTAAGGCACCGTATTTCTGAAATTTCAACGGAGATCCTGGGTTGTTTGTGAGGTCTCCCCGCTGTGGTTTGTTTCCCAGTCCTGTGTCACTCTCAGAATCTCTGTTTTGCTCACCGTTGCCCCAGAAGCTATTCTTTGGCCCTCCAGAGTCTTGCTTTGTGCAGGCATAGCTTAGTATTTAGCCAAAGAGTCCAGAGCACCCTTTTGGAGATTTCTAGGAGTCTTTCTTTGTGCAGCTCTCTCCTCCTAGTACCTTGTTCCCACAAATCCCAGTTGCCTCAGCAGCTCCAAACTCTAATATGTACATGCTCAATCCAGGCAGACCTCTACTCTCTGGTAGGTTCCTACTTCCCTGTGCTACAATTTGGAAGGTGCCTCAGGGAGAGAGCTGGGTGAATGTGGGGCTCACCACATGTGGATCCCTACTCTCTCTCTCTCTCTTTTTAAATTTCTTCTTAAAAAAAAAAAAAAAGCAATATGAGATCAAAGCCTTATGTTGCCTATTGTTCAATGCCAAAGAACAGCTTTTTCCTATAGTTTGTTTTATAGGTATTTACAGTGGAAAGATGAATGTGATTCTTATCACTCTGTTACAGCCAGAACCAACACTTTTTTTTATTTCTGAATTTTAAGTCTCTATTAAATCTCAATTTCTTTTTTTGTTCCCATCCACTTTTATTTTAAGTTCTGGAGTGCATGTGCAGGATGTGTAGGTTTGTCACATCGGTGCATGTGTGCCATGGTGGTTTGCTGTACAAATCAACCCACCACCTAGGTAATAAGCACAGCATCCATTAGCTATTCTTCCTGATGCTCTCCCGTCCCCCGCCCCCACCGACAGCCCCCAGTGTGTGTTGTTCCTCCTCCATGTGTTTTCATTGTTTAGCTCCCACTTATAAGTGAGAACATGTGGTATTAAATCCTAATTTCTGACCTCTCGTTTATTTCCAGTATTATGATTTTTGCCATCTTTCCTTTTCCTTGGACAATCAAATTAGGACTATCTTTTTAGTATGTATTGTTTCTTTTTTCTGTATAGTCATAGAAATTATTCAAATATTTTGTAAACTTTTGAGTTATATGTTTGGCTCATTAATTTTTGATATGATATGTTTCTATTTTCTAATATGTTCATTTAAGACTATAAATTTCTAAGTCCACCATTACTTGACTACAAAAGTTTTAATATATAGTATTTCCATTATTTATATGTTCTAAATATTTTTATTTGCAATAAAATTATTGAAATAAAAATAAATTTTATTGTAAAACATATGTAACATAAAATTCATCATTTTAACCATTTTAAGTGGACAGTTCAATGACATTAAGACCATTCGGAATGTCACAAACTATTATCAGTATTTGTTTCCAGAACTTTTTAGTATCTCAGATAGAAAACTCTGTCCTCACTAAGCAGTAAGTCCCCGTTCTCCCTTCCTCTCAGTCCCTGGTATATTCTGTTTTCTATCTCCAAGGATTTGCCTTTAATTGCAACTTAAATTTTTAAGCTTTTTCTTTGTTCTATGAGTTATTAATTAATATATACGTGTGTGTGTGCAAATGATGAGAACACATGGACACATTGCAGGGAACAACACACACTGACTGGGGTCTGTTGGAAGGCAGGGGGTGGGAGGAGAGAGAGGATCGGGAAGAACAACAACAGCTAGTGGCTGCTGGGCTTAATACCTGGGTGATGGGATGATCTGGGTAGCGAACCACCATGGCACATGTTTACCTATGGAACAAACCTGCACATCCTGCACATTAAACCCTGAACTTAAAAATTAGAAATAAAAAGATTTATAAACATATTGATTTTGTTACATTTCTAAAATTGCTTTTTTGTTTTGTTACAATAACTGATTTTTTTCAGTGACCTACCTATATTCCTTAGACCTTATTATTTCATTGTGCTCCAGACAACTTCTAATTGCTATTACCTGCTTCTCTGAGTCAGAGAGTTTTTTCTGGAATCATAAAACAGTGTTCTGCTTAAATACAGGAGGGAAGTGCTGGATAATTAGTATCTCTTAGGAACTATCACCAGTCAATGAGTAAGGGGAGTTAGTGCATAAACACCCCAGTGCTCTCACACCTCGGGTAGGATAATTTTAAGACATATTTCCACGATTTATCAGTTTCTCAATTGAATTAAACTCCAATTATCCACTGTTGTAGCTGTCTTAAAAGATATTCTTTCTTGTCTGACTCTCCTTTCCTATATCACTTCCCCACCTCCCTCCTAATGTTCATAGATTCAGGAAAAATAAACCACCTTCAATCAAATCCTTGTCTCAAGGTGTGCTTCTGAAGAATTTGAAACAAGACCCCTGCATGGTGATTGGAAAAGGTGTTTAGATATCAGTGCTTCAATATTTGATGACAATTGCTTTATGTCCAGACACATAGGCAAATTTTATAAATGTTCCATATAAGCATAAAGTGAATTCTTATTCTCTAATGACTAGTGCAGAGATCTGTAAGCTTTTATTAGATAAGGATTCATTTTTGTAGTTCAGATGTTGTAGAATTTTGTTTGCATGTATGATCAACTCTTCAGAAAGATGTACTTTAATTCAAATATAATGGATGTTTATAAATATTCTCTTTAATTTCTATTTAACTTTCTATATCTAGAGGTTATGCTGTTATCTATATATAGATTTGGAAAAGTTATATATTCCTTCCTAATTGTTTTTTAGCACCAGCCAGTGACACATATTTATGTTTAATAATGTTTTTCATTTTAAATTTGACTTCATCTAATATCAACAGAACAATTTTTATTATGTATAATTTTTTCCATTGTATTTTTCTTCCCATTTATCTAAACTTCCCTGCATCTTCTTTTTATAGGTATACATTTGAACACAGACATTGAGGGTCTTCCCAGTTTCCCTTAACCTCCTTGCTTTATTGCTTTTAGTTGTCATCACACCAACAGTCTGCTGCCTCTTCAGTTTTGACATTTGGTGAAACCATATACCATGGATGGGGAACCTGGCTTCCTGAGTAGCCACTGAGGGCCCAAATGATATCATCCATACCTGTAGAGAAATTAGCTCCCAAGGGAGTGAGCCATTACTAATAGAGAATTAAGAGGAAAGGAGAAGTGAGACAAATTCTCCCTCTTTTTCTCTCCCATTAACTGCTCAAAGGTACAAGTTCTCCTCTATACCATTCTGGAGACCTGTGTACCAATGGAACATGGCTGCCTAGCTACCTGCTGAGTCTCTTTGACCTTATTAGAAGGAGGCAGCCAGTGCAGGAACACCTTGCATTGCTTTGTATTTCACTTTTCTTTGCCTCACTTCCTTCAAAGTAAACACTTTATTTTAGAAGAGTTTAGGTATATAAAGATACGCAAAGATAATACAAAGAGTTTCCATACACCCATGCCAATTTTTCCTATTGTTAACATCTTACATTACTATGGTGCATTTGTTATAACTAATGTACCAATATTGAGACATTATTAAAAACTAAAGTCCATACTTTATTCAGATTTCCTTAGGTTTTATCTAAATATCCCCTTTCTGTTCCAGAATCTTACCTAGGATACCACCTTGCATTTGGTCGTTATGTCTCCCTAGGCTTCTTTTGACCGAGACAGTTTCTTAGACTTTACCTGTTTTAATAACTTTGACCATTTTGGGGAATATTGGTGAGGTAATTGGTAGAATCTTTCTCAATCGGAATTTATTTGATATTTTTTCTCATGATTAGACTAGAATTATATGTTTTTGAGGAGAAAGACCACAGATTGCTGTTTTCATTATATTTCATCAAAAGTACATACTATTAGCATGGTTTAACACTGCTGATGCTAACCTTGATCACCTGAGGTAGTGTTTGTCAGGTTTCTCCACAGTTAAGTTACTCTTATTCCCCTTTCCAGACTGAACTGTTTAGAAAGAAGTCCCTATGCATAGCCCACGCTGAAGAAGTGGGGAATTATGCTCCTACCCTTGAGGGCAGAATATCTACAAAAATTATTTGGAGTTCTTCTGCCTGGGGGATTTGTCTTTTCTCCTCGTTTTATTTACTTATTCTATCATTTATTTATGTCAACATAAACTCGAATTTTATCTTACACTTTCATTTATAATGCAACACTTCATTTTTGTTTTTGTTTTTTTCTTAAATTGTTTCACTTTTGACTATTGGGAACTCTTTCAATTGTCTCCTGTATTTCTTTGACATACCCTATAAATTTTTACTTGGAGCATTTCCTTATTTTCTGGCACAAGGTATTCCAGATTCATCTTGCATATTCCTGCCCAAATCCTAGAATCAGCCATTTCTCCAAGGAGCCCTGATAAGTTTTTTTAATTGGAAAATAGTGTTAGAAATCAGGCATGTTCATTACTGCTGGGACATAATTGCCTCCAGGCCCTCTTAGCTGGCAGAACAAGGAAATATGTGTATTATAGTCACCTCTGTATACACAAATATCTACAAATATTTCTACTTGTAATAATCTCTGTAAATAGTAAGCTAAACATTATTTCATACTGATATCTCCAACTAGAATCCATTACCATATGGATCATTCTAGCCTTCCCTTTTCTTATCTATTTCCTACCACTACAACAATGAGAAACCTGGCTCCTATTATCCATTATCCAGCATATATGTAAAACGATGTCAGAATTGTTAACATATTTCCCCATGGAAAACAACTTTATCAACTAGAGTTCAGTGCTTACATACAGTTCTTTTGCTTTTAGTCTTATACTTCCCAGTCATTTGCAATGTTACTTAGATTTTTCTCCTTTATTTTCCATGCTCTTCAGTGAAGTTGTTGCACATATTCTAATAATGTTGGATTGTTCTGTCACATTCTGAATTTCAATCTGGACTCCTCAAATCTAAATTTTTTTTTAAATTTGCATACATTAAGGCTTACTCCTTGTGCTGTGAAGTTCTGTGGGTTCACACAAATGCATAGTACATGTATCTACTATTACAGCACCATACAAAATAGTTTGGCCATTGAAAAAGTGTCCCCTGTGCTTCATTCATTAAACACTCCCCCTAAACACTGCCCTGAACTCCTGGCAACTACTGATCACTTTATTGACTGTATAGTTTTATCTTTTCTAGAATATCATATAATTAAAATAATATAATATGTAGCCTTTTAAAACTGGCTTCTTTCATTTAGCAATACACTTTTAATGTTCCATGTCTTTTCATGGATTGCTATCTCTTTTTTTGTTTTGCTGAATAATATTCATTATGTATATATACCACAGTTTATTCATCCATTCACCAATTGAAGGACATCTTGGTTGCTTCCAGTTTGGGGAGCAGGGGGATTATGAATAAAACTAAACATTTGTGTACAGGTTTTTTATGGATGTATGTTTTCAAATTAGCTGTATAAATATCCAGAAACAATTGCTGAATCATATGGTAAAACTATGTTTAGCTTTGTAAGAATCTATCAAACTGTCTTCCAAAGTGGCTGCATGCACCATTTTGAATTTCCACTAACAATGAATAAGAATTCCTATTGCTCTGAATTTTCTCTGGCCATTGTTAGTATTGCCAACTTTTTCTTTTTGACTTTATTTTAGCCATTCTAACAGGTGTGTATTGGTATCTCATTATTTTAATTTGCAATTTTCTACCAGCAGATCTTGTTGAACATTTTTACATATGTATATCTGCATCTTTCTTTAGTGAGGTATCTGTTTAGATCTTTTGTCCATTTTTACTTGTTTTCTTATTGTTGAGCTGTAAGTATTCTTTGAATATTTTAGATATAAGCCCTTATTCTAACATATGTTTTGCAAATATTTGCAAATTTTTCTTTAGTATATGGTTTCTCTTTTCTTTCTCTTAACAGGTTTTTCACAAAGTAAACATTTTTTAATTTTAATAAATTTTGCTTACCAGTTTTTTCCCTTCAAGTGTCATGTTTTTTGTGTTGTAGCTAAAAGCTCATCACCAAATTCAAGTTTACAGATTTTTTCTCCCATGTTTTCTCCTAGAAGCTTCATGGCTTTTTCTTTTACATAGCTTTATGATTAATTTTGAGTTAATATCTTATGGTAGAAATAAAATAAATGTCTATGTTCTTTTTGTGCATGTGGATGTCCACTTGTTAACGTCAGTACCATTTACTGGGAAGAATATCTTTTCTCCACTTGGTTGTCTTTGCTCCTTGGTCAAAGATCAGTTGATTGTATTTGTGTGGGTCTCTTTCTGGGCTTTCTATTCTGTTTTCTTTATCTGTTATTCTTTCACTGGTACCACACTGTCTTAATTATTGTTGCTTTATAATAAATAGTATGAACCTTCCAAGTTTGTTCTTTTTCTTCAGTGGCTTATTCCCTTGTTTTCCTCCTCATCCTGCTTCATGCTTCTATTTACTAAAAAGTGTTAGCATCTTAATTCTTGCCTCATGTTCTGTTTTGTGGAATTCCAGTGTTATAGACTACATGGCTGTGTCTTTTCAAAATTCATGTTAAAGCCCCAATGTGGCTGTATTTGGCCAAAGGAAGTAACTAAGGTTAAATAAGGTCATAAGGGTGAGGTCCTAAGCCAACAGGATTAGTGAGCTTATAGGAAGAGATACTAGAGGCAACCCCATCCTCTTTTTCTCTATGCAGACGCTGAGGAAAGTCCATGTGAGGACACAGCTGGAAGGTGACTGTCTAGAAGCCAGAAACAGAGTTATCACCAGAAACTAACTCTGATAGTACCTTGATATGAGACTTTTAGCTTCCAAAACTATGAGAAAATAAATGTTCATTGTTTAAGCCACTCCAGTCTGTGGTACTTTGTTATGGCAGCCCAAACATACTGATACCACCAGAACAAGGCAAAATAAAACTTTAATGAGTATTAAAGAGCTATATTCTGTTTCTTAATCTAATCTTGGAATCTTTTAACTGATGAGGTTAGTTCATTTTGGCAGTTTTTATTTATATTACTTTCTTTTATGATTTTTATATCTGGTTTTTCTCCTCCCAAAACAAGTATTAGACTGATTTCTTTATATTAATTCTTTCTTTTCTATCATTGGTTTGGAAATTAAACATTTAATCTCTATACTTTTATGGTTTACCATTTCATTTTTAAAATGTATGCCTGTCTGAACAAAGTCCACAGTGAATTCATAATTTTACAACCTTTTCAAATATTAAAAAGACTTTAGAAACTTTAATTCTGATTATCCCCTCTTCTCTTATATGCAATTTGTCTAAGATTTTTACTTCAACTTTGTTTTTATGAACCCCACATTGTGTATCATTATTCTCCTTTTTATATCATTAGCATGTGTTTAGGTTTACCTTCTATTTGCCAGTTATTTTACCCATTATTGCCTTTGGAAACTGTTTTCTTCCTTCTGTGTTCAACTTTCTTCTTTCTGAGGTATATAACTACTTAAGTGAGGGTATGTCATGATAAAGCCTCTGTATCTTTTTTTGTCTAAAATCGCCCTTTTTATACTTTCAGTCTTGATTGATAGTTTGTCTAGTATATAATTCTAGGTTGACAGTTATTTTTTCTCAGCAATGTAACGATAATGCTTATTTATACTCTGGCCTCTATTGTTACCATAAGAAGTCCATTGTCCTTTGCCCACTTTTTGATGGGGTTGTTTGCTTTTTTCTTGTAAATTTGTCTGAGTTCTTTGTAGGTTCTGGATATTAGCCCTTTGTCAGATGAGTAGATTTCAAAAATGTTCTCCCATTCTGTAGGTTGCCTGTTCACTCTGATGGTAGTTTCTTTTGCTGTGCAGAAGCTCTTTAGTTTAATTAGATCCCATTTGTCAATTTTGGCTTTTGTTGCTGTTGCTTTTGGTGTTTTAGACATGAAGTCCTTGCCCATCCCTATGTCCTGAACAGACAGTTCTCAAAAGAAGACATTCATACAGCCAACAGACATATGAAAAAATGCTCATCATCACTGGCCATCAGAGAAATGCAAATCAAAACCACAATGAGATACCATCTCACACCAGTTAGAATGGCAATCATTCAAAAGTCAGGAAACAACAGATGCTGGAGAGGATGTGGAGAAATAGGAACACTTTTACACTGTTGGTGGGATTGTAAACTAGTTCAACCATTATGGAAAACAGTATGGTGATTCCTCAAGGATCTAGAACTAGAAGTACCATATGACCCAGCCATCCCATTACTGGGTATATACCCAAAGGATTATAAATCATGCTGCTATAAAGACACATGCACATGTATGTTTATTGCGGCACTATTCACAATAGCAAAGACTTGGAATCAACCCAAATGTCCATCAATGACAGACTGGATTAAGAAAATGTGGCACATATATACCACGGAATACTATGCAAACATAAAAAAGGATGAGTTTGTGTCCTTTGTAGGGACATGGATGCAGCTGGAAACCATCATTCTCAGCAAACTACTGCAAGAACAGAAAACCAAATACCACATGTTCTCACTCATAGGTGGGAACTGAACAATGAGATCACTTGGACTTGGGAAGGGGAACATCATACACTGGGGCCTATCATGGGGGGGGAGGGGGGAGGGATTGCATTGGGAGTTATACCTGATGTAAATGACGAGTTGATGGGTGCTGACGAGTTGATGGGTGCAGCACGCCAACATGGCACAAGTATACATATGTAACAAACCTGCACATTATGCACATGTACCCTAGAACTTAAAGTATAATAATAATGGGAAAAAAAAAAAAAGAAGAAGTCCATTGTCAAGAGTTTTCCTTTGTTTATCTTAGTTAAAGGTTTTAATTCTTGGATCTAAAGATTCATGTCCTTCATCAGTTCTATACAATTCCCAGCCACCGTTTTGTTACTATTTGACTCTTTGTCATTCTTTCTCTTTTTCCTCTTATACTTTTTGCATACGTATATTAGATCTAATTCTCCTTCATGTCACTGAATAATCTCTCTTTCACATTTTCAATTTCTTTGTCTTCCTTTGATGCGTTTCATTTATTTTCCTCAAATCTACCTTCTAATTCAAAATATTTGCTTTTAGTTGTTTTTAATATGCAGCATAAGCTACTTGCTTATGGCTTGACTTTAAAAATCCTTTTTTATTTGTTTTAATCTATGTGGCTTTTGCTTATTTTAGTTTTTGTACATTTCTTACAGCTTTGATTCTCTTCATTACTTTTAATTATGTGAACACAATAATTTTATATTATCTATTAGAAGACATTCTAATGTGAAAATATTGATCTTCTAATGCTGTTACCTGTTGTGTCTTTTAGTTTCTTGTCCATTTTAGATTATTTACTTGTGCAGATTCAAATTTAGAGGTACTTTATCTGTGGAAGTTGTGGAGCACACATGCTGTAATGTTGTCCTTGTGTCTAACAGGTGTCCAGAATTATCACTGGCACAGGAGCATATTTATGTTAACTTCTCATTTTGGATATTCCTGAACATTGAAGACTTTGAAGCTAGTACAAATTTGAACCACACACTTGTGCATGAAACAGGCTCAGAGTACAAATTCTTCAGGAACTCAAGTAGAGATAAGTAAGCTTTTCTGTTGTCTTCCTGTATCAGTGAGCACAGATGATTTAGTCCTGCATTTTACTGAGGGCTAGTCCTTCAAGGTTTCCAGTTCTCCCCTCATGGGCTTCTAAGTAATGTATTCTGTTATTCTAAGGACTTTAACATAAAAGCTCTTAGGCTACCTGAACTGGCAAACCCTACTCCCCTAATCTCCCACAGACCCTGTCACCCAGAGCTAACCAACCATGAAAGCCTCAGCTGTGCCTCAGGGTATTATACTCTGCCTCTCAGAATACTTGTCACCTGGGGATTTTTCTTACTTTTTCAGTTACCTCAACTACACATTTAAAAATAATGTTATATGTTTTGTGCTTATGAGGAAAGATGCGGTTCCGGTAATTAAATTCACATTATTTAATGAACAAGAAGACCTGAATTGGTTTCTTTAAATGTCTCAAAGTTTGAAGAGTTTAATGATAATTATATGCCAGATTTGAAGTTGCATTATTATTTAGTCCACCTAATGACACAGAGGAAGAGTAGCACAAGGTCAGTTGTAATGATCACAGAACAGGGCTTGGTGTTTCCCTAGTGCGTATCTTTTGGGAAGTGTTTTCCTACATTTAATATTTCTGTTAGTGGCTCGAATCACTGCACAAGCACTCATATCAAAAGTTCTTATAAATATGTAGAAACCAACCCCAATTTGAGGCTCTAATTAACATATAGAATACATTAATGAAGTGTATTCTATGTTCAGTAATTCCATCACACTCTAATTTTAATTTGTTGCATTTTTGCCCTCAGAATGTCAGACAGGATGGAATTACACAGCTATTTAAATCCCCTTTAAGGAAGCAGCAGTGTATTAATGAGACATACTGGGAGATATTGACAAGCAGAGATGCCCTGCATTGGTAGGGCATGAACCAGATGTCTGCCTCTTCATTAGTGTATGAGCATCTTGAAGGCAGGCAAAGTACTACATTCATCTTAGAATTTCTGGAGTGGAGTACCAAACTTGGCTCATGGTAGGGGCTAAATAACTCTGGAGAGAGAGGAAGAGAAGAGAGGGTATGGGGATGGGAGAAAGAGAGTAAAAAAGAGATGAAAAAAAAAAAAAGGGAGGAGAGCTCCTGACCATCACTGTGATACTTATAGAAAAAGAAGAATCTACCCTACTTCCGGGTTCTGATGTCTGGTACATGAATGCAGCTGTCCTTGAGAATTAATTCAGTTCTCAAGCGCATTGAAATCCCAAAGATTCCATCAATATGATTAAAGATTTTAACTGCTTGCACCATAGTTTGCATATCTGTTAAGCTACATATCTGAACTGCAGGAATTTGTGTTCTCAGTAGGCTCTGATACTTGAAAATCTCCATGAAGATTGAAGAACATGTCACCCATGTCAGCAAATTTTATTTCTTGAATAAGGCAAATATTTCTGAGCTGCTCCCATATTTTGAGAGACCCATTTCTTCCTTTCTTAATGACCTGAACTCCATTTTCACCCTGACCCATTTCTTAGAAATGTCCACGCGTTTCTTTCAGCAAAAACTAAATTTCGGAAACAGAATAAGATGGTAGAAGGCTTTCATTATCTTTCTGAATTTCAAAGTTTATCAACTGTATAAATGTTTTGCCTCAATGGGAGAAGGTATTATGACTGAATTGTACCTTCAATAAACCTCTTTCCAGTTCTGGAGAAAAATTTCCTTGGGCTGGGCAGCTTAGCCACACCTAAGAAAACAATGAACGTGAAAGTACTTTAAGAGTGAAGTTCTCTGTGGAGTCCTCATGATGAACATTATGCTCTGCACTAGGCCACGAAATGATGATGGCCAACTGTGGATAGAAGCTACTGGGGCTTTCTACTCTGTTTAAACTGTTCCCATTCCAATGTGCAAAACACTGCCCAAGAGTTTCCTTGTGGGGGACTGACAGACAGAAAAGAAGAAGGATGCATTGTGTTCTCAGACAACCCCAGACAGGAAAAGATTGGAGCCACTGAGCTGAGAGCACTGAGAACTGAGAGCACTCAATCTCCTATATCCTTTGGGAGGTACAGCATGGGAGAAATGGGGTCACCTGGTGGTAGGACTCCAGTTGCTCCCAATGCGACTTCCTGCCTTGGTGAAGTCAACTGGAAGGGTGAGTATACGTAAATGAACATCCATTTCCTTCATCCCACAATTGCTCTGTCTGCTTCCTCATCTGCCCTACTCACTTTCCTTTAAATATATTTTAAACATAATTTTTAAAACAGCTTTATTGGCTCCCCATCAATGTAGCAGTGTTTCTTCAAGTGTGATTCATAAATCTCTGATGATTCCAGGGAATATACAGTCAGTTCCAATTTCAGAAGCTAAAACATTGATAATAATGTACTAATAGTATCACTCCATAAAATAGGTAGGAGCTTGTATAGCTGATAGCATACAGTTTGCTTCATATTTTGGCTGAAACCACTGTTGTATACATTTAAATAGTTTCTCAGCATGTGTAGAATATAGATGAAGAAGCAAGCAACATATTCTTATTATGTTAATATTGGAAAGCCATGCTATAGGAAGAAAGCATTTTACTAGTAAGAAAAACAAAACCATTTTACTAGAGTTAACAAATAGTGAAATCATGAAGTAGGCATATTGGGATCAGGATCAAAGGAGATCATCTACATATGCTGTTGTGGACACTAAAGGAACATAAAGTACTTGAGTGCTAGAACCTTGTTGTTTGCAAAGAAAACAGTTGACAGAATATTTCTTGATCTTGATCTAATATTGAATGAAATGAGAAAGAAACAAATGTTATCAAGTTCTGGCCAGTAAGCCCACATCTTTTTGATCCAATGAGCAAATAAATAAGCAATAATTATTACAAATCTTGCTCTTTTTTCATTGATAAGCTGTCATAAGAGGATTTCAAATAAGGAAAGTGAAAATCATTTCTCTCTGACCCTGATAATATCAACAAAGACCAGATCAATGTTTTTAAGGGTTTTTCACAAGAGATGTATCTCAGAATAGAGTCAATATCTTAATAGACAACTAATTACTCCAGGCCTGAAATAGCATAACTATTAATGTTGAATAAATAGTATCAAGATATTTGATGAAAATCAAATCGAGCTAAATGTTTGACCCTTTACTGATACTTTTTTATTTTCATTAAGATTGGAACTTACGTTGAATATTTATATTATGGTGGCCTTTAAAGTTCTTGCTGGTAAAGTGATATTTTAGTCAAGACTTGAAGGAAGTGAAGGAGCCAGCCATATGGATATTTGAGGGACGAGCGTTCCACTCAGAGGGAACAGCAAGTGCAACATTCCTGGACCCTGAGTGGCTTGGTGTCCTCAGGGAACACTGAAGAGGTCAGTGTAGATGGAGTATAATGAGGAAGAGAGAAAATAATAGGTGATGAAGTCAGAGAGGGAGCAAAAGATTGGGATATGAGGACTCCAGCTCTTACACTGAGACAAGAAGTCATTGGAGGATTTTGGGCACAAGAGTGGTTACTTTTTTAATGACTTCCTTTTTAATGAGTTCACTCTGAGAGCTGTGTTGAGAATAGACTGAAGGAGACAAAAGTAGAATGAAAACCAACTAGGATGTTATTTCAGTAATTGACAAGAAAAGGTGGTGGCTTGCACCAGAGCAGTAGGTTGAATTTTGGACCTGTTTTTGCTCACTTTTTCAATAAATGTTTATCAAATTCCTACTATGTACTGATGCTACTTTGAGTACTGGAAAAGCCATACGTAGCCAAAAATTGAACCCATGGTCTCTATTCCTCCCTGTGATATGGTCTATTTGGAGAAGGGAAGTTGCGGGCAGAAACAGGCAGCATAGTTGTAAGAGATAGGCAAGATAAATTTCAGATAGCAATACATAGTGTCAAACAAATTAACCAGTTTAATGTGACAGAGTGACTGGCTGGGTGGATGGATGCTACTTTGCTACTTTAGATTATGTATTTGGTAAAGGCTGCTCTAAAGACCAGGTAACCTATTGGCTTGGACACGGATGCTGAGAAGAAGGAAGCCTAAGTGAATATCTGGTGGGTAATTGCTCCAGGTAGAATGAACTGCAAGTTTGCAATCAGAAAAGCACATGAGGCTTGCTCACTAAACAAATGGAAGACTAGTAGTGTGACTGGCTGGAGAATAGTGAAAGAACTGTAAAGTCACAGAAGTGAGATTAGGGAGGAAGATTACTAGGGGTCTTGGAGGTCGTACTAGGGAATTTGGATTTTGTTCTAAGCATTTTAGAAAGTCATGGGAGGGCTTTAAGTAAAACATGGCATGCTCTACTTCACATTTTCAGAAAAACCCCTCTGGCTATTTTGTAGAGTATTGATTCTGTTAGAGACATACAAGTAGAGAGCTCAAGCAAGCTGGAAATAGGAGTCTGTAGTCCAGCAGAGAAGTCAGGTTTGAAGATACAAATTGAGGAGTCATCAAAGTATGGATGACATTGGAAGAGAAGGAGCAAGATGACATGACTTCCAGAGTGGGTGCAGGTGGGCTGCTTCCCACCATGGCAAGACTCTCCTGTTCTTATCTTCCAGTCTCTCCTCAACCGACTCCAGCTCACATCTATAACCCCACCACTCCACTGAATCTCCTTTTGTTAAGATCACCATTCTTTCCCTGAAACACAAATTGAATGGATTTAGTAAAGAAATAACTAGGAGGCAGGAGAATTGAGAAGAATTCGAGCAATGTCACAGTGATAAGACTCTAGCAGAGAAAGATCAATGCCTCCAACATATTAAGAACTGAAAAGTGTCAAAGAGGGTTTATACCATATTTGAGAGCAAAATTCTAAAAAACATTGAGGCTTGGCTCTGACTTCTCAGATCCCAACTGCTTGCCTGTGTTTCTGATCACCATCTGCTCCTGGATTCCCAGGGCCAAACTCTACCATAGACCCTTGTGTCTTCAAGTTGGGCCCCCCACTGCTATCCTGGCATGCCACCTGCTATCTCTTGCCAGGCCTTTTCAGATACTACATTCTGCCTGCTATACTGAACCTCTCTCCCATACCTCAAATGCATACATTTTCTTTCCTACCTTCTCTTGAGCAGTTCTAGTCCTAATTTCTGGATTCTTTAGTCTATATATCTTCTAATAACTAATAAGGCTCTGGTCAGCCATGCCTTTTGATGGGACACTTACTAACCAACCCACTACTCTGTTACAGTATTTTTTAGGATTTAGAAGATGACAAGCACTGGATTTTGAATTCTCAAGGTAATGAACTATGAGAATTTGCAAACCTCAAAAAGGTCCTTGGCTCATTTTATATACTTTGTGATTGAGTCAGGTCAAACCCCAATAAATGCTGTGCCCCTCTAAGTAAGCACATGCTCTTGTATATTTACCAGAAGTAATTGAGGCAGTGAAGGAAGAAGTGATTGAAGTCACTGAAAACTTCACTATATAAAAAGTCTTTTTTATTTCTTGAACTAGGAAAGTCTGGACTAAAGTTCTGCCAACAGCGAGGCTCACTCCATTAGTTATAACTCTTCTTCCTACTGCTTGGCAAATCAAGATATAAGAGTCCTTCTCGGGGAGACACTTTCAACTCCTGTGGGGGAGTTGGGGGAGTTGAAAAGCAAATATCATGTTAATCTTGAAAACCGGTTTCTCTATTTCATTATTTTTGAACCTACAATTCAATATATATATTCATTGAATTACATAGTCTATTATTTATTTGAAGCTTGTTACGGATTAAATTATGTCCTCCCAAAATTCTTATGTTGAAATCCTAATCCCAAGTATCCCAGAACGGGACCAAGTACCTCAGAATGGGAAATAGGGTCATTGCAGATGTAAATAAGTAAGAAATGTAATTAATTAAGATACTGGAGTAAGATGGACCCCTAATCCAGTATGACTTGTGTCCTTCTGAAAAAGCAAAATGTGGACATAGATACACACACAGAGAAATGTCATATGAAGAGAGAGGCAGAGATATAAAAGCCAAGGAACATTAAATATTGCCAGCAAACTGCCAGGAGAGAGGTTTGGAACAGATTTTGCCTTCACAGCCCTCGGAAGGAACCAATCCCACTGACATCTTGATTTTGGATTTCCAGTCTCCAGAACTGTGACACAGTAAAGTTTCTGTTGTTTGAGGCCATCCAGTTTGTGGTTCTTTCTTATGCTAGCCCTAGCAAACTGATACAAAGCCTGAGCAGACACAAATTATATTAGCCACAATAATTTAGCAATATTTTCAGTTTTACATTAATGAAAGTACAGCCCAATTTGTCCACCTTTTGGAATTTTGCCAGCACAAACCCTCATCTTATCAAAATCATCACAACTTGGGAAGAGAAAACAAAGGGTGGGGGCAAAGGGGGTGCAAACACATGCTCATTTTTCTGAAGAGGCTGAAGGTGTGCTTCTTCATGCAGGCATATTTCCAAAGAGGCTGAAGAAAAAAATATATATTCAAAAAGAACATTTACCCCTGTTGCTAAGTCAATGTCTCACAACATCACTATAGCATCAGACACGAAAATTAGGCCAGAATTATGCAGTTGAGTCTAATGCTGTCTGTTCAGGCTTCAGTGATAGACAAAAAGATATAGTTGCATTTTGTATGGTAATTGGCTGGAGATGTGCAGCACACATTTACAAACTATGTCAGGACATTTTTGCATATCAGAAAACAATCTAACACATTTCATGAGACACTTGTGCAGTCAATGAATTTTAATTATCTATGAAGACTTGGACAAAGAGTACAATACAAAACACTTCAATAACAGACATAATAAATAATCTTTATCTTGCCATTGGTGGTGTCAATCTCAAAATTTCATCTTAATTAATATTACATCATTATTTTATGGGAATAATTACTACTTTGTAGCATGAGTAAAAATATGTGCTTATGGAAATATGGGACAAGGGCTGTATATTTCTTCTATTCAGCTGACACAGTGGAATCCAATAAAATAGAGAATGGAATGAGACAGAGTATGAAAGAGAAACACCAATTTCTTGTTTGTTCTTTTCAAAGTTGTACAAAACCCAAAGGACAAACCAGCCCAAACAACAATCTCTCCAAACTTGATCTGGTAGTTTGCCTTCAAGGAACGTGTACTGAATGAGACACTAGGTTCCACACAGCTTGCCAAGGACTTTGGAAATCACTGCTCCTATTTTTACCCCACATTCTTGAGCCATCCACCCCCACCCTACCCAATCACAAGGCTCAAGATTCCTTCTGAGCTGTTCGGACTGGACAGGGCAGCACGTAGTATCCATGCAGCCAGACCCTAGCCAGCCTCACTTCCAAAACCTGTCAGTTAAAACTAATTTAGGGGTGAATCACGGGGCCTCTGCTCACCACCCAATCTGTTTAGGAACATTGCTCTCTCCTTTTTAACAGCCAGAGCTGCAGGCAACATGTACTCTGTTATGAGAGGGTGAGGAGTGTTTAGCTCACTTAGAATCTGATTGGCAGAGCAGCCTTAATACTTTATAATAGTTCTTAGAAATGTTTACGGAACGCAGTGTTTTGCACTGCAGTATAAAGCACACTATGTGCAGCCATACCCTAACCAGTTGTAGATCTGCTTGGGTAGAGAAATCTGTTTTCCCAAGAAGGGCAGTCTCTCTCTTTATCCAAGAACTATAGAAGAGGCATTGAATTTAAATTGAAACAAGAGAGATTGAAATCAGGTTTAAAGAGTTTAGGCCTCTAAAATATACATTTTTTAAAAAAATTTTATTTATTTTAATTTAAACTTTGGGATACATGTGCAGAATGTGCAAGTTTGTTACATAGGTATACATGTGCCATGGTGGTTTGCTGCACCTATGAACCCATCATCTAGGTTTTAAGCCCCACATGGATTAGGTATTTATCCTAATGCTCTCCCTCCCCTAGCTCCCCACACCTGACAGGACCCAGTGTGTGATGTTCCCCTCCTTATGACCATGTGTTCTCATTGTTCATCTCCCACTCATGAATGAGAGCATGCAGTGTTTGGATTTCAGAGTCTCTATGTGGAGTTTTAAACAGTGACAAATAGACGTATCTTTCACCCATTTTGGAATACCTAACTCAGTGCATTTGAGAAGACAAAGAAAAAATATAAGACTAAATGGTAGTGTTTTGTGGTTTTATGACTCTATGTTCTTTTCCGTTGTTGTGAAATTACTGTGGCTTTTTGGAGGAAGAAATCAGTTTTTCTAACTCTTGATGAATAAATGCTTCACATCTCATCCATGGGCACTCCTCCTTTAGGTGGTTTTGCTGTTAATTCTCTTTAACTTCCTCTTTCTTCTCTGTGTTTGGTCTTCCAAAACTGGTTCTGCATAATAAGTCCTAACAGTTCTGTTGTGGATGAAGAACTAAATTTAAAAATGTAACTTCTCACCAAGATGGCCCTGAAAGTGAAGAAGGAAACCTTTGCTCCTCCCAAAGTCAAGATAAAGCAAAGTCTTTGAAGGTCAAGAAGGCAGTGCAGAAAGGGTATCCACAACCACACTCAAAAGATCCTCACATTACCCTGCTTCTGGTGGCCCAAGACACTGCAGTTTTTAAGGCAGCAGAATGTCCTTAGAAAAGTACCACCAGGGGAAGCAAGCTTGATCGCTATGCCATCAAGTTTCACTTGAATCAGACAAGAATAGGGAAGACAACACATATGCATTTATTTTAGATGTTAAAAACCAACATGCACCAGTTCAAAAGGCTGTGAAGAAGCTTCATGACACTAACACGGCCAAGATCAACACACTGATCAGGCCTGATGAACAAAAAAAGGCATGACTATGATGCTTTGGATGTCGCCAACAAAATTGGGATCATCAAAAGAACCCTCAGATGGTTCATTTTAAATACTAAAATTTCAGATTTATTTGTGATTCTGTGATTAGTTTAGCTTGACAAGAAGAAGAGAGAAAGGAAAATGGCATTTCTGTCATGTTTCTCCTCTTTGTGCATCTAGATGACGAATGCTGGGTGAATGGGAGCAAATGGTTTTGGTCAATAGAAGAAAATCTGAAAATCTTCCTGAGGCCATCAGTGTCTAGTTGTGAAATTATTTGCCCAGTGGAAGAGATTTGATGATGAGAGTTCAGAGATATAATCCTTTTCTTATCCTACCTGTGTCAATAGCTCTTGATTCAAATGCTATTATTAAATGATTTTTTCATTCATTCAGCAAAAATTCACTGAGCACATATTATGTGCTAATTTTCACTCTAGCTCCAGGGTTACAGCTCTGAAACACTTGACAAACGTTGTTACCTTCGTAGACTTTACTTGTACTAAGAAGAGATGGACGTTAGACAAATAAATGGATTCGGTAGAATATCAGATGGCTGAAAGTCTCATGGAGAAAAATTAAGCAGGAAGGGTTATGAGAAGTAAGAAGGGAATGAACATTGAAGTTTGGTAGCATGGGGAGGCAGTACTTGGCTGAGAGGAAAATATTTGGGTAAATATGTAAAGGAGGGAGCAGAGTTGCATGTGGATATTTGCAGGAAGAGCATTCAAGGCAGAAGAAATAACAAATACAAAGGCCTGAACATGCAGCAGACAGAATATTTGTCAAAGCATGTCATCTCTCTTCTACCGTAAAATAAAATTCTGCTCTAACCGGCTAGTGAAGAACATATTAATCCTGCACCAATACTATTGTTCATTTAGCTCACAAGTTCGTTACCACAATTTGATGGTAGGAACTGCCTTGGGACTTGGTCCATGTGTTAACATTCATCGTATTTTGTTTTCTCTTTGCTTTTATTTTATACTGGTAATACATAAATACTTTCTTGTTGAAAAGATGCAAACAATACAGAAATTGATAGTGTGGAGTGTGAAGGTTACCCCATCCAACTTCTCTTGCTCTACTTCTCATCAACCGACCAACATTCTCACTTCAGAACGAACTACTGTTAATAGTTTGATATACATTCATCAGTTCTTTTTTATGTATTTATATATGCATGTAAATGAAGACATAGTTTTGTTCATAAATGGGATCATACTTTACATATTTTTTGACAGCTTGCTTTTCTTAACAATGTGGAAGATTTATCTGTGTTAATACAGAAAGGTCTGTTACATTCTTTAATAAAAGTGGAGTATTTCGTGGTACAGATTTGCCACACATTATTGAGACTCCCTATTGACGGGTTGTTTTTATTTTTTAAATCACAAAAGGTGAATCTCTTTGTGTCAAACTTATGGTGAAAATATGCAAATGTTTCTCTAAGATAGACATCCAGAATTTTGAGTAGAAGGATATGTGTGAGGTTTTCTCTTTATTTTTTGTAATGGTGATATACAGAGATATGATCCACATGCCATACAATTTACTCTAAGTATAAAATGCAATGATTTTTAGTATATTCAGAATTATGCAATCAATAAATTTTAGAACATTTCCATTATCTCCCCCAAAACACACAAACCATTTAAGTTATCACTCCTCAATCTTCTCATCCCTTTCAGACCTAGGAAACCACTAATCTACTTCTCTCTATAGCTTTACTTCTTATGGATAGTCCATATACATGGAATCAAACAATTTTTGGTTTTGTGTCTGCCTTTTTTCACTTAGTATAATGTTTCTAAGGTTTATTAACATTGTGGCATGCATCAGAACTTCATTTCTTTTAATTGCATAATAATATTCATTTGTATGACTATACATTTTATTTTTCCATTTATTGGTTAATGGATATTTGGATTGCTTCCACTTTGAGCTCTTATGAATAACATGCTATGAATATTAAGGCACAAATATTTATGTAAACATATATTTTTCATTCTCTTGGGTGTATACCTAGGAGTGGAATTCTTGAGTCAAATGGTAATTCTCTACATTCGACAAAAGAGAACCTACATTCCTTCACAAAGGACATTCATGCTTTAATTTATAAAGACCTTCCATTTGAAACTCTGGATGCTGAAGCAAAAGTGGCACTGGAAATATTTCAAAACAAGTACAAAATAGATTCCATAGAAAAGAAGGCATCTCAGAACCCTGAGAGAACAGTCAAGCTACACAGAATAGGTAATTTCATTGATGTGAGTGAGGGCCCTCTTATTCCAAGAACAAGTATTTGTTTCCAGTATGAAGTGTCAGCAGTTCACAATCTTCAACCTGACCAGCCAAGTCTTATATTAAAATTCCAGGGTCTATCTTTACCCATTCACTTAAGAGCACATTTTACAATATGGGATAAGGTATTGGAAAGATCTCATAAAATGGTAATTGAAGATCAAACTAAACCGACAAAGCAAAGTGCATCTGCCTAATAACTTTCTAAAATTTAAATATGTATAGTAAATTAAATGTTTTTTATTTAAAAAGCATTTTACGGACTGCAGACTGTTTTCTAAAATGGCTACACTACTTTAAAGTCACACCAGCAGTGTATGAAGGTTGCAATTTCTCCATATTTTTACCAGCACTTGGTATTATCTGTCATTTTGATTGTAACCATCCTAATGTGTGTCAAGTAGCATTGCGCTGAAGTTTGATTTTCATTATTCTGAAGAATAATTATGTTGAGTATCTTTTACTGTATTTGTGGGCCATTTTTATATATTCTTTGCAGAATTGTCTAGTCAGATTCTTTTCCCATTTTACATTCTATGTTCAGCATGTCTTGGCATGCTGGTCTAAATCAATTGTCCACAAATGCGAGAATTTATTTCTGGATTCTCTGATTCCATTAACCTTTATATGTATTCTTATGCTGGTATGACATTGTCTTGCTGATATTTGCTTTGTAGTAAGTTTTGAAATAAAGAAGTGTGAATCCTCCAACTTTGCTCTTTTACAAGATTGTTTTGGCTATTTTTGGTCTCTTCCATTTTCATATGAATTTTAAAATCAGCTAGTCAAATTCCGCAAAGAAACAAGCTGGGTTTTTGGGAGGGGTTGCATTTAACCTGTACATCAATGTAGAGAATATTGCCATCTTAACAGCATTCTCTTCCAATTCATGGTCATGGCATGTCTTTTCATTTACTTAGGTATTTTTAAATTTATTTCAACAATGATTTGATGTTTTCAGTGCACAAGTATTGCATTTCTTTCAAGTGTGTTCCTACATATTTTATTCTGTTTGATACTCTTGTAAATAAAATTGTTTTTTAATTTTATTTTTGGATTTCAAACATAGAAATACAATTGATTTTGTATACTGATCTAGCCTGCATCCTTCCAAAACTTGCTTTTTAGCACTAATTTCTGTGTGTATATTCTTTAGGATTTTCTGCATACAAGGTTGTACCATCTGCAAATAAACATAATATTAGCTATATATTTTCTTTGATAAATGACCTTCAGCAGAATGAGGAAATGTCCTTCTATTCCTAATTTATTGAATGCGTTTATCATGAAGTGGTGTTGGATTCTACCAAATGTTTTTCTGCCTCTATTGAGATGATCATGGTGGTTTTTCTTTTTTTTTTTTGACTTTTATTCTATTGATATGGTGCATTAAACTAATTAATTATCAGATAACAAACCAACCTTGTATTCCTATGATAAATCCCACTTGGCCATGGTAGGAGTTTTTATATGTTGCTGAATTCAGTTTGCTAGTATTTCTTTTTGAGGATTTTTGTGCCTATATTTATAAAATATATTGGTCTGTGGATTTCTTTTTTTGTAATATCTTTGTCTGATTTTGGTATCAGTGTAATACTGTCTCATAGGATGATTTAGGAAGTATTCTCTTCTACTTTTGGACAAAGTTTATGAATAATCACTAATAATTATTCCTTAAATATTTGGCAGAGTTCACTAATGAAGCCATCTGAGCCTAGATTTCCTTTGTCGGCAGCTTTTTAAAAATTACTAATTTAATCTCTATTTTGATCTATTCAGATCATCTATTTCTTCTTCAGTCAATTTGGGTAGTTTTTTTTTTTTTTTTTTTTTTAGGAATTTGTTCATTACATTTACATTATTGAATTTACCAACATACAATTGCTCATAGTATTATCCGATAATCTTTTTTATTTCTGCAAATTGGTAATAAGGTCACCTCTTTCTGATTTTAGCAATGTGAGTAATCTTCTGGTTTTCTTGGTCAATCTAGCAAAAGCTTTGTCAATTTTGTTGATTTTTAAAGAACATATTTTGTTGATTTCCTCTATTGTTTGTATATTTGTAATTTCAATAATTTCCACTCTAATCATTATTATTTAATTCCTTCTATTTGTTTTAGGTGTATTTGTTCTTCTTTCTTCAGTATCTTAAGGTAGATAATTAGGTAATTGATTTGATATAGTTCTTTTTCAATGTAAGTGTTTACAGGTATAAGTTTCCCTGTAACTACTTCTTTAACCACATCCCATAAGTTTTGGTGTATTGTATCTTCACTTTAATTTACTCAATGTATTTCCTATTAACGCTTGTGATTTTTTTCATTGATCAACTGGTTATTTAGGAGTATGTTGTTCAATTTCCACATATTTATAAAATTTTAAAATTCATCCTGATTTTTAATTTCTAATTGTATTCTATTGTGGTTTGGCAGCATACTTTGTATAATTTCAATACTTTTAGGTTTTTTAGGCTTTATATTTGGTTTTTAAAAATATTTTCTGATAGATATTCTCAAACTGCCTTCCAAACCAGTACATATCTTCACATTATATGATTGTTTAGATTATTGAAGAGATTTGTCAAAAACCAGTACAAAAATAAAATTTTATTCTATAATTCCCTTTCTAAATCTATTTCGTTACCATTAAAATCAGTTGAAATTATGTTACTCTCATGGATATTATAGAATGACAATTAGTAGCATCACTTATATAGCACCATGGTCTAGGCAATATGCTGCATATTTAACATACAGTATCGCTATTATTCGTTATAAATTAAGAATTATTATTTCCATTTTGCAAAGGAGGAAACTGTCTCAAATTAATTAATTAACTAGTGAAAAATTACATAGAAAATGAAGATTTGTGTTTAAACCCAAATCTATTTCTATCATCATATTCTTGTCTTAAGGTCAAGGAAAAACCATCAGAGACCAGGCTTTTTTTCTCATCTTTTTTCCTTCTAACACTCTTGGGGTGCACAAAGAATAATGTTCAGAATATTCTTAGCAGTCATAAACTTCCATTTTTCATTTTTATGTTTACCTTTTTCGCATTCCAGAAGCCAACTGTATCTCATAATTGGATAACATGCTTATTGGCTCCTTCCCAGGTGAATTTACTAATAGGTAGAAGTGATTTAGCTTCCTGTTACACCTAATGCAAATGCATTGATGTCTTCATAATTCCAAACCAACTCTTTGTTTTCTTCTTATTTGGCAGTTTCTGCAGAAATATGGTTTTAATTATATTGCTTTTATTTTCTCCAAATTTCCATCAGATTATGTCAATGGAAAATAAAATCATAACGAAAATGTGTGTGAAGATGATAACCAGAATCAGAATGAATTAGATGCCACATGTTAAAAATTACTTGAAAACTATGTTTTACCATTTAAAAAGGCACTGTTAATGTATTATTTAATAATATTTAAATGCTAAATTTTTTAATGGTATAATTAGACTGTAAACTTCATGAAGGTAGTGACTATCACATAATCTGTTTTCTATCTTCAATATACAATGAAGGTCTTAGAATCTGGTAGGTACTCAATATGTGTTTGCCAGATAAGTGAATAACCCATGAAATAATTTCTGAAAATAATGTTTTTACAATGCACTATTAAACTTGTACTATTTAATATTCCTCCTGATGGTCTCATTCATGCATCCTACAAATATTCATTATATACCTATTATGTGCCAGATACTGCATGAGGAACTGAGGCCACAGAAGTGACATGAGCAGGCAAAAGCCCTGATTTTGTGGGTAGTGTCATTAAACAAATAGTCAAAGAGATTAGATAAAATTCTAATAAATGTTTTGATGGAAAGTATATGGTGCTAGAATAGCATACAACAGAGGGTCCTTGTCTAGTCTGGGGAACGTTTTCCTAAGGAAATGACATCCAAGCAGACCCTTGAAGGAATTGAGGGGCTACTGTGCCAGTGTGTTCTTTTACGCCTGCACAGTGGCTTTTGTGCTTTAAAATATTGACTTATGGAGGAAGTGAAGCAAGATGGCTGAATAGAAGCCTCCATTGATTATCCTCCCCACAGGAACACCAAATTGAACAATTTTCCAAGACAGCACAATAAAACATAAATGCAAACAACAAAAAGTTTAAAAATGGGGTGATTAAGTTAAAGTGTAGAGTTTTTATTATATTGCTTTTATTTTCTCCAAATTTCCATCAGATTATGTCAACGAAAAATAAAATCATAATGAAAATGTGTGTGAAGATGATAACCAGAATCAGAATGAATTAGATGCCACACTTGGCTTATTTGTTTGTTTGTGTAAACAATCAATGGTAAGTAGTTATCTGTTTAAAATAGTGGGTTTTAAGATATTATTTGCAAGCCTCATGGTAACCTCAAATCAAAAACATGCAACAGATATAAACAAAAAATTAAAAAGCAACTAATTAAATATATCATCAGAGAAAAATCACCTTCACTAAAAGGAAGACAGGAAGGAAGGAAAGAAGGAAGAGAAGATCACAAAAAGAAAAACCAGAAAACAAATTTTTAAAATGGCAGGAGTATGTCCCTACTTATCAATAATACCATTGAATGTAAATGGACTAAATTCTTCAATCAAAAGATATAGAGTGGCTGAGGAATAAAAACACAAGAATCAATGATCAGTTGCCTACAAGAAACATACCTCACCTAAAAAGACAAACATAGACTGAAAATAAAGGGATAGAAAAAGACATTTATGCAAATGGAAACCAAGAAAAGAGCAGAGGCAGCCCTACTTATATCAGACAAAACAGATTTGAAGACAAAAACTATGAAAAGAGACAAAGATCATTATACAGTGTTAAGGGGTCAATTCAGCAAGAAAATATAACAATTGAAAATATATATGCACCAAACACTGGAGCACCTAGCTATATAAAGTAAATATTATTAGAACTAAAGAGAGAGATAGACTCCAACACAATAATAGCTAGAGACAGCAACACTCTGCTTTCACTACTGGACAGATCATGCAAACAGAAAATCAATGAAGAAACTTTAGAATTAAGCTGCATTGTAGATCAAATGGACCTAATAGATATTTGCAGAACATTTTATCCAGTGACCGCAGAATATACATTCTTCTCAGAATATGGATGATCCTCAAGTGAAGATCATATGTTTGGCCACAAAATAAATCTTAAAGAATTCAGAAAAATGAACTTATATCAAGTATCTTCTCTGATCACAATGAAATAAAACTAGAAATCAATAACAAGAGGAATTTTGGAAAGTATACAAACACATAGAAATTAAATAATAGGCTCCTGAATGACAAGTGGGTCAATGAAGAAATTAAGAGGAAAATTGGAAAATGTCTTGAAACAAATGATAGTGGAAATACAACAACATATGGGATACAGCAAAAGCAGTACTAAGAGAAAAGTTTATAGTTATAAATGTCTACATCAAACAAGTAGAAATATTTCAAACAAACAACCTAATGATGCATCTTAAAGAACTAGAGAAGCAAGAGCAAACCAAACCCAAAATTAGTAGAATAAAAGAAATAATAAAGAACACAACAGAAATAAGTAAAAATGAAATGAAGACAATACAAAAAGTCAACAAAATGAAAAGTTGGGTTTTGAAAAGAGAAATAAAACTATCAAAACTTTAGCCAGACTATCTAAGAAAAAAAAGAGAGAAAACCCAAGTAAACAAAATTAGAGATGATAAAGCAGACATTAAATCAGTACTGCAGAAACTCAAATGATCATTAAGGCTACTATGAGCAGCTACAGACCAATAAATTGGAAAACCTGGAAGAAATGGATAAATTCCTAGACACGTACAACCTACCAAGATGGAACCATGAAGAAATTCAAAACCTGAACAGAACAATAACAGGTAACAGGATCAAAGCCATAATAAAAAGTCTCCCCACAAAGAAAAGCCTAAGACCTGATGGCTTCATTGCTGAATTCTGCCAAACATTTAAAGAAAGACTAATACCAATCCTACCCAAACTATTCCAAAAAATAGAGAAGGAGGGAATACTTGCAGATGCATTCTATGAGGCCAGTATTACCCTGATACAAAACCAAACAAAAACTACAAGCCAGTATCTCTGCTAAGCATTTGATATAAAATACCTCAACAAAATACTAGCAAACCAAATTCAACAACATGTTAAAAAGCTCGTTTATCATGACCAACTGGTATTTATCCCAGGGATGCAAAGATGGTCCAACATACGCAAACCAATCAATAAGATACAGCATATCAACATAATAAAGAGCAAAACCCACATGATCACTTCAGTTGATGCTGAAAAGCACTTGATGAAATTCAAGATTCCTTCCTGATAAAAACCCTCAAAAAAATGAGGAAGTCAAATTGTCCCTGTTTGAAGATTCCACCAAAAAATTATTAGAATTGATAAACAAATTTGCAGGATACAAAATCAACATGTAAAAATAGGTAGCATTTCTGTATGCCAACAGCAAACAATCTGAAAAAGAAATCAAGAAAGTAATCTCATTTATAGTAGCTACAAATAAAATAAAATTCCTAAGAAGTAACTTAACCAAAGAAATGAAAGATCTCTACAATGAAAAAAATATAAAACATTGATGAAATAAATTGAAGAGGACACACATGCAAAAACAGAAAGATATTCTATGTTCAGGGATTAGAAGAATCAATGTTGTTAAAATGTCCATACTACCCAAAGCAATCTACAAATTCAATGCAACGCCTTATTGTAAGAATTAAAGAAAGAGGAAAGAAACACAAAAAGTGGCTTGATGGTCAACACAGGTTTATTTTAGAGAAAACAAACCTGAAAGGGGCATCTGGCCACATTAACACAATACCAATGATATTATTCACAGATATACCAAAAAAAAAAAAAAAAAAAAAAAAAGCAACCTAAAATATATATGGAACTGACTGGGCACAGTGGCTCATGCCTGTAATCCCAACACTTTGGAAGGCCAAGGCAAGAGGATCACCTGAGGTCAGGAGTTCAAGACCAGCCTGGCCAACATGGTGAAACCCCATCTCCAATTAAAAAAAAATTTTTTTGCTGGGCGTGGTGGCAGGTTCCTGCAATCCCAGCTACTCAGGAAGCTGAGGCAGGAGAATCACTTAAACCTGGGAGGTGGAGGTTGCAGTGAACTGAGAAAAATTATATAGAACCACAAAAGATGCAGAATTCTAAGCAAAAAGAGAAAAATTGACAATATCATATTACCTGACTTCAAATTGTACCATAGAGCTATAATAACAAAAACAGTATGGTGCTGGCATAGAAACAAACTCATAGAATGATAGAATAGAATAGAGAACACACAAAACAAATCCATATATCTACAGTGAGCTCATTTGCAACAAAGATGCCAAGAACATAGACTGAGGAAAGGACAATCTCTTCAATAAATGGTGCTGGGAAAACTGGACATCCATACGCAGAAGAGTAAAATTAGACCCCTATTTCTCACTATATACAAACATCTAATTAAAATGGATTAAAGACTTAAATTTAAGACCTGAAACTCTGAAACTACTAAAAGAAAACACTGAGGAAACTCTCTAGGACATTAGATTGGGCAAAGATTTCCTGAGTAATAGCCCAAAAGTATAGGCAACCAAAGCAAAAAAAAAAAAAAAAAAAAAAAAGACAAATGACATCACATCAAGTTAAAATGCCTCTGCACAGTAAACAATCAGCAAAATGAAGAGACAGTCCATAGAATGGGAGAATATATTTGCAAACTATTCCTGTGACAGTTGATTAATAACCATGATATATAAGTAGCCCAAACAACTCAATCGGGAAAAAAACCTATAATCTGATTTTAAAATGGGCAAAAGATTTGAATAGACATTTCTGAAAAGAAGACATACAAATGGCAAACAAGTATATGAAAAGGTGTTCAATATCATTGATCATCAGAGAAATGCAAATTAAAACTACAATGAGATATCATCTTACCACAGTTAAAATGGCTTTTTATCCAAAAAGAGGCAATAACCAATGCTAGTGAAGATGTAGGGAAAAGTGAACCCTGTACACTCTTGGTGGGAATGTAAATTAGTATAACCACTGTGGAGAACAGTTTAGAGGTTCCTCAAAAAACTAAAAGTAAAGCTAAAACTAAAAATATGATCCAGCAATCCCACTGCTAGGTATATACCTAAAGGAAAACAAATCAGCATATCAAAAAAGTGTCTACACTCTCATGTTTCTTGCAGCACTATTCGCAGCTAAGATCTGAAAGCAACCCAAGTGTCCACGAACAGATGAACAGAATAAGAAAATGTGGTATTAATACAATGAAGTACTATTTAGCCATAACAATAAAGAGATTCTCTCATTTGCAGCAACAGGGATGGAACTGGAGGTCATTATGTTAAGCAACATAAGCCAGGCACAGAAGGATAAACGTTACATGTTCTTACTTACTTGTGACAGCTAAAAACTAAAACAATTGAACACATGGAGCTAGAGAGTAGAATGATATTTACCAGAGACTAGTAAAGGTGGTTGAAGGAGGGTAGAAATGGGAATAGTTAATGGGTAAAACATATAGTTAGGTAGAATGAATAAGATCTAATATTTGATAGTGCAACGTGGTAACTACAGTTAACATAATTTATTTAAAAATACATACATTTAAGAATAACTAAAAGAGTATAATTTGATTGTTTATAACACAAAGAAAGGATAAATGGTTGAGGTGATGGATACCCCATTTACCCTGATGTGATTATTATACATTGTATGCCTGTATCAAAATATCTCAAAACCCCATACATATATACCTACTGTGTATCCCCAAAATTAAAAATTTTAAATTAATTAATGTTTTTTAAATTGACTTACATTTACAGATTAAATGGGGCATGCACTCTCCAGTAATCCACGGCACCCACAGTCTTGTTGTGGCTAGTCCTTGGCCTGAGTATAAATTTATGTTATCTGCCTGTCCCCTGCAGGTCTCTGAATATATGAATCTTGATGTAAAACCTTGGCCATTTGAAAGTTTTTACTTTTTCAGTCTCAACCCATAGTACAAAAAAAATGCATTGCTCATCTTTCTCTAGTTCACACATTATGTATATATGTATGTGAAAGAACATGTCCTCACTTTTGATATATTTTATTTTCACTGGTAACCATACAATGAATTTGTTTCATGAGACAAGGCTCTAACCTATAGTTAGCAAACAATCTTATAGTTTGAAAAGTCAGAGAAAAAAATAAACTAAATGCCCAATTGTTTATTGTGCACTAAATAATGAAAACTAACCATGAGGAATGAAGAGACATCTTGTTTTCCACCTCACCTCTCAAATTCTGAGGGCAAGACACCCTGTAATTCTTGTCTTCATAGCCAATCCTCTATATGATTAACAACTTTGATGTTTGGAAAACTCTAGAATAGGAAATGATAACAGTGACTGACAAAATTGCTGTATGCAGCTTCAAATAGCCTTTCAACAGGCTCTTCTGATTGGATCTTCTGCATTTCCACCTGCATATTGCAAGTCCAGGTTTAGAAGGTGACAAGGTAAGGAAAATGGAGTCCAGGCAGGCAGAGAGGAATCATAGAATGAGACACTTGGCTGAAGATTTGGGCCAGCAGGTCCTCCTTAATAAATGAGTTATTTCCAAAGCATTTAATTAATTATTAAAGCTCTGAAACAGGACTTGGACCAGTGTTAGCTTCCCTGGGAGTGGGAGTAGAGGCAGACACACAGAGTATGTGATAAGCTTCAGGGCACAGATGCCCATCAGGGGTTAGTTTGGGTGATTCCAAGGCAAAAATCAGCATCTGGGAGATGCCATAATAATCCACCTCCACTGTACCTGAAAATCTTTTTTATACAGCTGTCCCATGTTTCAACGATCCGTTGTTATTGCATAATTTAATGGGATTAACAAAGCTCGTCTAACAATGAGGCATCATCCAACAGCTCTGCTCTGAATAAAAATACAAAAGAATAGTATTTGCAAAGGATACTTTCTGGGCAGCTTTAGACAAACAAAATTACTTAATAACCCTTGTGGAAAAAATTACAGTAGGTTACAAGAGTGAAGGAAGCCATGGTAATTTGGAAACAATGTATGTTCCTTAGAAACAGACTTCACTAATTGAAGACACTTGATTTTGTTAGTAATAATTGCAACAGATTTCCATGATGAAGCAGATGAAATGTTCCCATGCTTGGAATTTTATCCAGAATTGCTTTAACATGTTGCCCTATCTTTTGGTGATATTCTAGAGTCAAAATACATAGTTTTTATTTGTATAGAATTCAGAATTGTTGATGCTAATTTAGACTTCTTCAAAAGGGGTTCATTTACTGCAAATATCAGGACTTTGGTATGCACAGCCTCACCCATACCACAACAATTTCAGCTTGTATTTAAAAATGATTTCTGCAGAACAAGACTTTAGTGTAGAAATGTCACTTTCTGCTTAGCTATATGTATATAGATATAGATGCAGGTACATACAGGGATATTTATATATGCATATATAAAATATCCACATAATCAGGGCTTTATGTCTCAAATCTGTGTGTGTGTGTGTGTGTGTGTGTGTGTGTGTATGTGCGCCTGCGCGCATGCGTGTGTACATCTGTGTGTGTCTCAGTGCTTTCCCTGGAGCATGCATAAGGTCCAACTTGACCTATTTTATATGGCTACAGCAATCTGTTAGCTTGGCCTCTTTGGCAGCCTCCCTGGATTTCTGGAGTTAAGTCCATCTGCTTCAGCTACAATTCAATGTTTAACATCGGTGTAACTTAGAAATATAAGTTCAAAATCAGTCTAGGTGTCCTCACTTTATATTGAGGGACACATACTCCTTGTGTGGTTTTGTTATAATCCTCCTATAGAAGATGTACGTTACTGAAAACAGCTTGAGACCTATCCATCATTGTTCACAGGCTGTTTCTGTGCCTCATTAGTCAGGATAATTGAGAAGCAGCTGCATTTGTAAAACAAAGTCCATTGGCTGAGCTTCAACTTATTGCATCTATCCTACACTGGATGGCATTAGCAAACGGCATTGGTAGCAGATCAATTCTTGTACCCAGTAGCCGAATGGCTTAACTGCTTGACACGATAATTTATATGGTCTGCAGAGATGTCTACATGGACATGGGGCAAGCATAATGTTGTCTGGACAAGTAGAGCCACTACTCCAGGAGAATATACATATTAGCTGGATTGTTGTTGGAAGAACTGTTTGGAAATTCTTCCAGGAGGGTGTAGGAGGTAGTAATGAATTGCAGGCATAATGTCAGATGGGTCTCCACTGTCCCAGCTTACAAGTCCCATGGTTGGTTACAGATGAAAGTCCACAGAGATAGATAAGGAGGTGAAAAGTGCTGGCTGCTTGAACCGCTCCTCCTGTAAGCTCATTATGTGCATAAAGCGAGAGAATACTTTAATGAGGCCCCAGACTTTGAGAGCCACAACCACGTGAGCATTGAGAGTCAAGAAAGACCTGCAGCTGAGACCACACGCATATTGCACAAACTTTTCATTCATTCTCCCCAAACTTCCCAGCCCCAGAAATAGAACATTCTATAGAAGGCACCATTCAGAGACATTGAGCCTACATTCTACAAGAAATCATGCCTAATGACAGGCAGATACTTAATGTCTGAGGTCAGAAGGTGAGTACCTAATCCAAGTCCAGCAGTCTCACTTTCTGAGCTTCTATCTGTCAAAGTCAGTGCTGCTCATATCACTTCCACCTTCCCAGATATTGTTCAGACTCTTCTTGCTGAGCTTCTCTCAGTCATTCTCTTTCTTATTCCACTCTGATACTACTCGTGAGTGGTTACTGGTGACTTATAACTTTACTCATTCATCAACTCTATGCCCAAAGCAACAGTGGAAAATTCATGGGATTTGGAGTGAGGCAGACTTAGATTTTATTTTATTTCTTTTGTCTGTTAGTAGTAACAGCTTGAACAAGATGCTTAACTTCTCATCTGTAATCCTTGCAGGGTGGCTGGAAGAATTAACTCATCCCTTCAGTCCTCAGATGTTCATTAAGCATCCTAAAGTAGGAAAAGCATAAAGCACATTGCCTAGCACACAAGAAGTACATAATAAATAGCAATTATGCTTATTTCTTGGAGAAAATTACAATAGAAATGGGAGTAACATTAATTATCAGTCTGACCTAGATCCCACATCCTTAGTCACTTTATTCGAAGCTCAGTAAATATTGATCCATTGAGTATCCTGACTTTTGCTGGTCCTCTAATTTTTAGATTATTCTCACTGTATACAGCATTCTTTCTTGGCTTGGCTCCTCCAGAATTCTCAGGTTATCTTAGCCCTTGTCTTTTCCTCTGGATAATGCAATCATCTACAGGAATTTGAACTCCCTCACAGGCTTCATGTATCAAGTAACTCTCACTAGAACAGTTCCTGTGATGAGGTGACACTGGATGGCATTCTGAGAAACCTCCACCTGCCATATGGCATGGCAAATGTCATGAGGTATTGCTTCCTTCATTCCAGTGCAGCTTGCCAGGAACCTGATGCCACCTCCGTAACACACAATACCAATGGCTTAACTGTACTCAGGCTGTCAAAAGCGACTACTTTGAATGTTCTAACCCCATGGATTCTCTCAAGTCTCCACCATCCAACAGAGCTTTGGTTTCCTGAGTTCATTTCCCTCAGTACAACTCTCTAGTTTAATTTTAATTGTGTTGGTTGTCACCATCAGTTCTTAGAATTGGTTCGAAGTTAACAAGAGTGTTCCTAGCATAATTACCAAGTGACTATTCATTGAGCATTTGTGGTTAATAAGCCCAAGCTAATAAGCTCAGAACTTTAAGGAACTTATCTATAATTTCTTATGCATGTTTTGACTGTTGTATTTTTTTTTTTTTACTTAGAAAAAAGCTAATGATTGCTTTTTCTGCTTGGTGTAGAGCTTATTTACATCATTAAGCGACAGCTTCTACAACATGGGTATCTAGAGGGCCTTGTTTTTCTTTAGCTGAATATATTGCCTAATTTATAACCACATGTGTAGATAATTGGTCAAATTAGTTGTTTTACATTTAAAAAACCTCATACAGCAAGGTTTTAGTTTATTTTTATTAGTTATATCTTTAAGGTTAGCTATTCAGCAACATAATTTATTCTTGACTTCTCCCAGCCTTGATTTATTAATTGCCTTGCTGGCTCTTTTTATATTTGTTCTTAGAGTTGCTAATTCAAATCCCTAAATGAAATGGGAAGAGAGTGGCACAAAGGGGAGGGCTGAAAAGATGAGTGTACGCCCCACATAGGCCTGGAAGTCCGTGTTTCTAGGGATTCAGATTGTTCCAAATATTAATAAAATAGATATCTGAGGCCAAAAACTATTGATAAACCAGACTTAATTTATGTGACAGCAGTTTACAACCCCAGATTTACTCTATTAAGGTTTTTGTTTCCATAGTATTCGTTAAATAATAGAGGAAAATACACTCTCACATTGAGGTCTATGCAATCAGAGACAGAGTACATTTCATCATGCAAATAATATTATTTTTATTTTGTGATTTCAGACATATTTTGGAGTTTTAGAGTGTTATTGGTTGATCTGACAACCTTTTATTGCTTCTAGAGAATGTGTGAAAGAGAAAGACGGAGAGAGAGAGAGAGAGGGGAGAGAGTGAACTGACCCTCTTCAGTTCTATATCCAGACTTTTTCTTATTAGTATAATGTATATGCATTTGTAGGATTTGAAGTGTTTCTATAGTCATAATAATCTCCCAGGGACTTTTCTCTCATAGTTATTAAAGCTATGGTGTTTGCGTAATTCAGACTTTCCCCATTAATCTTAAAGATCTTGGCAAAAGAAGCATCTTACTAACATTTTGGTTGACAGATCCACAGATTTGTTACTGAGTGCCTGATAATGCTTTCTCCCTCTGGTTGGCATATCATGTTCCCCTGACTTTCACAGAATGTTAAAATGTTACTAGAATCTAAATTCCCCATTTTCTTAATCATCTGTTTCCTTACAATTTTATGGTATGCTCTTATTTTATTTTATTTTTTCTGTGCGTCCATCTTTCGGAGAAGAAAGAAGTCATGGCCATTGTGGGTTAGCCCCAGTCTCTACTGGGTACCTAGACAGGGAACCTGACAGAATCTTAATAGGCTCACATAGAGATAAGTGCTTCTGGAGGGAGGAGACTCAAAGGAGAAAGAAGTGAAAGGAAAAAAGATTTAATCCTTTTTAAAACTTTATGATATCTTTGAAAAGTATGATCGAAACTTCTGTTGGAGAACAACTGGGGAACCATGTGCTTACCTGAAAAAGCTCTTGCCCTTCCTAGTAGCCTTTACTGTCAGAGCCTGAAGACCACATATTTAATGTTCAAAAGCATACTTCCCTTTTCAACAGTGTGTGCTAATTCTTAGATAAATCAGAAAAATATGATATATTACTTGGCAGAGATTTTGTTTATTTTACCCCAGCAGGATATTTTCTTACTCCAGTAAAATTCAGGTTCCTTGGATTCAGCCTATTTTTTTCAATAAATTGACTGGTTTCAAAATTCAACAGAAGACTAAATTTCCGGAGCATTCATTGAGATCTTTACACTTGGAATCATGATGTGGTAGATACTATCACACACCACTCAGATGGCTCCTTCAGGGCTGAGGTGCTCATTTCCTCCTCTAGCAGGACTGCTGGCTGCTGAGGACTCACAGTTGAGCCTTTACTCCATAACTGCCCACAGACAAAGGGAGCTGCCTTACTCAAGTTTACACAACTTTTCTGGAGGCAGCCTGTGTCCAATGACTGGTTCAAGTGACCTTCTTGCCTCAATTTGGGACACCACTAAAGCACCATCACAGTGCCATAGATCCTAGTGAAGCCAGTTAAGAACTCTGCTGCCACCACATTGTAGCTCAATTTCTCTTCTCACAGCCTTGCTTCTCTCATTTCTCCTGCAAATGTCTTGCAAAAATCTCTATCTCAGGGTCTGTTTTCTGGGAAATCTACAAAAAGAGTTGATACTGGGAGTAGTACTAGGAAGCAGACTCTGAAATGGAATTTTAGAACTTGATTACCTGCCCATCAGCTGCTAATGAAGACCCTGTCACTAGTGGTAGGTACTAATAGCCTCCAGTGTGCTGGAGTGGAATTATAAATAGTATTATTATCGGTGTTGAATCAAAATGAGATACCAGCTAAAACAAATGCACTTATTGGTGCAATGTCTCAGGAGAGTTTGAGAAGTATGGAGGAACTAGTATTCATAAAGATTATAAATTTGGATGGCTGCTCTTGTGCTACTTTGTATTGGAAAAAGACAGCACAATACGAGGAAGATACTCCTCAACGTAAGATAAACATGAAGGTTAGAGGGTCTTATTGGCAACATAAGGAGACTCATCTCCAGTAACTGAAAAGCAGAAAAATCTGAGAACCAGACTCTTCCTTAATTATAAGGGTATCAGAGCTCCAGAGAAAGCTGAATTCTCAACCCCAAGCACTTTACTTCACAACAACCAGTTTCCAAACTTGTTCCTATATCTCACTGATGAAAAGGTATGCCACATTGCAATAGGAAGAGACCCTGCAGCACCACAGCAAGTGTATACAGGAACAAGCCCCTAATTAGAAGAAACAACATCCACTTTCCTGGGTAACCACATACTGGAGAAAACCAAAGGTTTTGAGGCCTATTTGGCAAAGGTTCTGTATTAACATTGATAGCTGAGGACTTAAAGAATTATCATATCCCCTGGTAGAGTGGTGGTATCTGAGGGCTAGGTAATAAATGGAGTCATGTTGAGTATTTCACAGAGGGTTCAGTTGGTGACCATTTCCCCATTCAGCTAATGTGTATTTTGGAGGGACATGCTTAGTAGTTGGCAGAAAACCTACATTGGTTTCTTGACCTGAGGTGAAGTGGCTATTATAATGTGGAATGCAAAGTAGTTTATGAAGCTGCCCCTTCCTCTATTCAAGAGAGGGAATAAAAAGAGTTAGTTTTGCATCCTAAGTAGAATGTCAAAGGTTAGTGTTACCCTGAAAGACCTAGATTTTGATCACCTTCATATCCCCATTTAATTCACCAGTCTGGCCACTACAAAAAGCAGATGGATCCTGGCAGATGATAATGCGCTCCCACTAACTCAACCAAGCATTAGCCCCAATTGTAGATGCTGTGCCAGACGTGGTATTTTTGCTTGAGCACATCGACATGACCTCAAGAACATAATCTGGTACATGTATTCTTTTCTGTCCCTATTAAGAAGGAGGATCAGAAGCAATTCCCATTAATGCAGGAACAACATGTAAGATTTTACCTCAGTGCTGTGTCAATTCTCCGAGGGCACTATGACACTGGGATTGTGCTTCAGAGGTATACCAGACTGAGAAGGGCCACTTGAACTCATCATCAAATGCGGTTGACTTAGAAGAAGATGTGTAAACTTGAGTGAGGGAGCTCCCTTTGTCTATAGGCAGTACTGGATACAGGCTCAGCTGTGGGCCATCAGCAGCCAACAATTCTGGTAGCTAAGGAAATGAATACCTTTATCCTGAAGGCATCATTGGAGTGGTACCTGACATTATCTGTTATAATGTGGTGTGAAGGGATCACAACCCACTGGACATTCCACAGACTATCACATTTGCCCACTGTATTGACGGCATGTGAATTGGATTTGAAGGCAATGGTGGAACACTTTTGTTTCTGAGTGTGAGAGATAAACTCTATAAAGATTTCAGTTTCCATAATATCAGTAAAGTTTTTAAGAGTCCAGAGATCCAGGGCATGCTTAGACATCCCTCTAAAGTGAAGGCAAGATTATTGCACCTTCTTCTCCTACCATAAAGATAGAAGCACAGGTTCTAGAGGCAGCATATTTTGTACCTGGAAATTTTGCTCTAATCCATTCACTGAGTGAAACAAAGGTCAAGAGTTTTAAGTGGAACCAAAAGCAGTAATACAGGCCATGGTAGATTTAGACTTGCACCTTGTACAATAAAATCCAGCAGAAGCTATAATACTAGAGGCATCTGTGATAACAAGAAACATTTTGTGGAACTTACAACCAGCCTTTATAGGAAAATCATGATGACCTCTACAGTTCTGAAGCAAGGCCATGCTATCTGAAGTTTAGAACCATATACACCATTCAAATATAGCTCCTGTTAAGTTACTAGGCTCTCATAGAGCTCAACCTCCTGACCTAGGCCATGAAGTGACCATGGAGCCACAGCTGTCCTTATAGCTGGGTCTGTCTGACTACCGAGCCAGGGGTCAGGCAGTTTCAATAGCAACCCACCATAAGATGGAATTGTGTCTTGGATCAGAAATGCACAAAACCAGAGACACAGGAAAGCTACACAATCAAGTGGCCCAGAGGACCCTGTCATCAACCACTGCTCCACTGGCTTCTCTCTCTCAGCTTGCACCCACGACTGCATGGGACTCCTTAACACCAGCTGAGGAAGAGGAAAAAGAGACTATTCACAGATGAGTCACCTTGGAATGTGGGTACAAGCAAAAAATGGACTATTATTGTTCTACAGTCTTCTTCATAAATGGCCCAGAAAAGGGGCAGTAAGAAAAAATTTTTACTAATGGACAGAGTCTGAGACAATACATCTGATCATCACTTTGGGTTAAAAGAGAAATGGTTGAGGGATACTTGGGCAGTGGTGAATTGTTGCACTGGTCATTCAAAAGTCTGAAAGGGGTAATATTGAAAGATAAAGAAGAAAGTATGGGCAAATAGCATGGGCCCGGAGGGTGAGGACCTTTGCTTTTTCTGTTGACACTCACCAGAATGTCCACCAGGAAGAGTGACTGCCATGGCTCTATAGAGAGAATAGGTGCCTAGCAGACACATATTAATTGGGAAATAACATATAACAGATTTTTGTTGCCCCAGTAGAATACAATGGGTAAAAGTAACTGTCTGCATCAGGTAGATAAATTAAGCCCTTCCCAATTTTTTGTTTGTTTGTTTGTTTTTGTTTTTGTTTTTGAGATGGAGTCTCACTCTGTCACCCAGGCTGGAGTGCAGGGGCACAATCTCAGCTTACAACAACCTCCGCCTCCCAGGTTCAAGTGATTCTCATGTTTAAGTCTCCCGAATAGCTGGGATTATAGGCACACACCACCACACCCAGCTAATTTTTGTATTTTTAGTAGAGACGGAGTTTCACCTTGACCAGGCTGGTCTCAAACTCTTGACCTCAAGTGATCCACCTGCCTCAGCCTCCCAAAGTGTTGGGATTACAGGTGTGAGCCACTGCACCTGGCCCCAATTTTTAATTTGAGATTGTTGTTGAAAATATACACAACCAGATGCAAAAATAAAACAGCAAAAATAGCAACATCAGGTGACGCTGGAATCTTATATTGTTCTGTACCACATAACTATCAGCGGGGCGTGATGAAGAGGATGTCTTAATTTGAATGGGTCTCAGCATTTCAAGGGAGATTTTTGTGAAGATGTGTGGATGTCTGTATGTGTGTATTAAATAGGAAGTGTTTCACTAACTTAAGAAACATGTTTTAGTCTTATTCCAGTGGCTATAACAGAATAAAATAGACTGGGTGGTTTGTAAACATTTATTTCTCAGAGTTGCGAAGGGTGGGAAACCCTACATCCAAGCTCCAGCAGACTTCATGTCTGGTGAGGGCTCACTTCCTGTTTTGTTTTGTTTTTGTTGTTGTTGTTGTTGTTGTTGTTTTTTGAAGTGTCCTCACGTGGTAGAAGTGAAGGAGGGAGCTCTCTGGGGTCCCTTTTATAAGGGCACTAACCCCATTCACAGCCCTCATGACCTAAGCCTCCTCTTCCTAATGCCATCACATTGCAAGTCAGGATTTCAGCATATGAATTTTGGGAAAACACAAACATTCAGTCTACAGCACATTGGATAATTCAAAGACTACTGGTCTAAGATTTATGAGAGCTGCATTCTAGCCTCATCTCTGCTACGAGCAGGTTGTGAGACGTGAGACTTTCTCTACCTTGATTTTCTAATCTATAAAGTAAGACATTAGACTAGCTCCAGGGCTCTTTACATTTTTCCAGCTCTCACGGGAACATATATGATGCCTCTACATGTGTGTCCAGAGTTTGATAATTGTGCTCCAGCACTGACAAACTGCCCATTCTAGAAATTCCTACTCCTTGATCACAACAAACAGGGAGCGTTTGGTCAACATACATATAATTTCTCATTTAATTATAAAATTCTGATTTTATAAATAAAATTGTGATTATAAAAAACTTGATATAGTTTCCAATGATAGAAATTAAGATATAACCTCTAGGTTTCCCCCCACCTTTAATTTATTTTCTTGTGTTTCTAGAATATTCTAGGGCCAACACTTCTTTTTCAAATTGTTAATCACTATGTGGTAATCATATCTCCACTTGGAGAAAAAAATAATTAAAATATATAAAAGAAATTTACAATGTAGTAATGCCAGTTTTATACACTCCATGCCTTTCCTCTAAACCTATCAAATATTTTCTTTGTGACTACAACTCTAAAGGAAAACAAAAGAGCAAACAAAAAGTGAATTAGAAAATATTGATTTCATAGAGTATGTATTAAGTAGTTAAGAAGACATGTTTAAAGTGGCTAAAACATATTAATTAGATTAAAAGTATAATATAAACCCACCCCCAAGTACATTTTCAGGAATATAAGTATCTTCATATTACTTAGGAAAAAATTACTTTGGGATATATTCTAGCAAAAATTAAAAAGCAATAGATTATTTATCAGAGAAAGGTAAATCAAAATGATGATGAAATACCATTTTGAACCCACTAGGATGGCTATAAAGAAAATGGCAGATAATAGCAAGTACTGGTGAAGATGTGGAAAAATTGGAACCTTCATAAGTTACTGGTGGAATTTAAAAATGAGGTAGCCACTTGACAAACAGCCTGACTTTTTCTAAGGTCAAACACAAAGTTACCTAGATTTATCATACGTGTTAGTCCATTTCACACTGCTATAAAGAAATGCTTGATGCTGGGTAATTTATAAAGAAAAGAGATTTAATTGACTCACAGTTCCACATGGCTGGGGAAGCCTCAAGAAACTTATAATCATAGCAGAAGATTAAGGGGAAGCAAGGAACTTTTTCACATGGTGGCAAGGGGGAGAGAGAGAGAGGGGAAAGAGAGAGAGACAGAGACAGAGACAGAGAGACACAGAGAGAGACAGAGAAGAGAGAGAAAAGCCTAGAAGAAACTATCATTTATAAAACCATCAGTTCTTGTGAGAACTCACTCACTATCATGAGAACAGCATGGGGGAAACCACCCCCATGATTGAATCACCTCCTACTAGGTCCCTCCCTTGACACATGAGGATTATAGGGATTACAATTTGAGATGAGATTTGGGTGGGGACACAGAGCCAAACCATATCATTCTGCCCCTGGCCTGTCCCAAATCTCACTTCCTTTTTACATTTCAAAACCAATCATGCCTTTCCAAAAGTCCCCCAAAGTCTTAACTCACTACAGCACTAACCCAAAAGTCCAAGTGTAAAGTTTCATCTGAGACAAGGCAAGTTCCTTCTGCCTAGGAGCCTGTAAAATCAAAAGCAAGTTGGTTACTTCCAAGATACAATGGGGGTACAGGCCCTGGGTAAAGCTCCCATTCCACATGAGAGAAATTGCCCAAAACAAAGGTGCTACAGGTGTTACTCAAGTCCAAAGTCCAGTGGGGCAGTCATTAAATCTTAAAGCTCCAAAATAATCTCCTTTGACTCCATGTCTCACATCCAGGTCATGCTGATGCAAAGGGTGAGCTCCCAACACCTTGGGCAGCTCTGCCCCCATGACTTTGCAGGGTTCAGCCTCTGTAGCTGCTCTCATGGGCTGGTGTTCAGTGCCTGTAGCTTTTCCAGGCACATGGTACAATCTGTTGGTGGATCTAACATTCTGAGGTCTGAAGGATGGTAACTGTCTTCTCATAGCTCCACTAGACAGTGCTTCAGTAAGGACTCTGTGTGGGGTCTCCAACCCTACATTTCCCTTCTGCATTGTCCTAGCAGAGGTTCTCCATGAGGGCCCCAACCTGGGAGCAGACGTCTATCTGGACATCCAGGTATTTCCATACTCCTCTGAAATCTAGAAGGAAGTTTCCAAACCTTAACTTCTGTGCACCCATAGTCCCAACACCACATAGAAGCTACCAAGGCTTAGGATTTGCATCCTCTGAAGCAATGACACAAGTTGTACCTTCTCCCCTTTTAGCCACAGCTGGAGTGGAGCTGGAGCAGCTGGGATACAGGGCACCAAGTCCTGAGGCTGCACAAAGCAGCGGGGCCCACAAAACCATTTTTCCCTCCTAGGCCTCCAGGCCTGTGATTGGAGGGACTGCCACAAATTCTCTGTCATGCCCTGGACACATTTTTTCCATTGTCATACTATCAACATTCAGCTTCTAGTTACTTAAGCAAATTTCTGCAGCCAGCTTGAATTTCTCCCCAGAAAATGAGTTATTATTTTCTACTACATGGTCAGGCTGCAAAATTTCCAAAATTTTATACTCTGTTACCTCTTGAACGCTTTCCTGCTTAGAAATTTCTTCTCCTAGAAATACCTAATGTAGATAATGGATTGAAGGGTGCAGCAAACCACCATGGTACATGTATACCTATGTAACAAACCTGCATGTTCTGCACATGTATCCCAGTACTTAAAGTATAATAATAAGAAAAGAAATATATTCTGCGAGATACCCTAAATCATTTATCTCAAGTGCAAAGTTCCACAGGTCTCTAGGGTGGGTCAAAATGCTACCAGTCTCTTTGCCAATGCATAGCAAGAGTGACCTTTGCTCCAGTTCCCAAGAAGTTCCTGATCTCCATCTGAGAACACCTCAGCCTGGACTTAATTGTCCATAACACTATCAGCACTTTGGTCAAAACCATTCAACAAGTCTCTAGGAAGTCCCACTTTCCCACATCTTCCTATCTTCTTCTGAGCTCTCCAAACTGTTCCAACCTCTGCCCAATACCCAGCTCCAAAGTGGATTCCACATTTTAAACTATCTTTATAGCAGTACCCCACTCTCTGTGGTACCAATTCTCTGTATTAGTTCATTTCACACTGCTATAAAGAAATAGAAGAAACTATGTAATTTATAAAGGAAAGAGAGTTAATTGATTCACAGTTCCACATGGCTGGGGAAACCTCAGGAAACTTATAATCGTGGCAGAAGACAAAGAGGAAGCAAGTACCTTCCTCACATGGTGGCAGGAGAGAGAGAGAGAAGCCCAGGGGAAGCTATTTGTAAAACCATCAGATCTTGTGAGAACTCATTCACTATCACAAGAACAGCATGAGGGAAACCGCTCCCATGATCCAACCACCTGCAATCAGGTCCCTCTCTTTACACATAGGGAATATTGGGATTACAATTAGAGATGAGATTTGGGTGAGGACACAGCCAAACCATATTACTATATGACCCAGCAGAAATGAAAATATATGTCCATGCAAAAACTTATACGTATATATTCACAGAAGCATTATTCATAACAGTCCAAAAAGTGGAAAAACCCAAATGTCTATCAATTGATGAATGAATTTTTAAAATGTATGGCATATTCATATAATGGAATATTATTTAGCAATAAAAATAAATGAAGTATGATACATGCTGCAACATGGATGAACCTTGAAAATATTAAGTGAAAGATACTGGATGTAAAAGACCATGTATTGCATGTTTCCATTTAAACACAATGTATAGAATAGGCAAATCATTAGAGATAGAAAGTAGATTAGTGGTTGCCTAGGGCTGGAGTTTGGAGTGGAAGGAGATGGGAGAGACAACTAATGGGTATAGACTTTCTTTTGGAGTGATAAAAATGTTCTAAAATTGATTGTAGTGCTGGTTGCACAACTCTGTGGCTATACCGAAAACCACTGGATGGGTGCATTTTATGGCATGTGAATCAGATATTAACAAAACTGCTACAAAACATAACGAAAGAGAGATAAAGACTTGGAATATGAGATATATTATACAATGGTAACCACTAAGGGAATGAAAGCAATCCTACTGTGAGCTAACCACAGTGGCTCGTGCCTATAATCCCAGCACTTTGGGAGGCCAAGCCAGGTGGATTGCTTGAGGCCAGGAGTTTGAGACCAGCCTGGGCAACGTAGTGAGACTCTTAAGTACTTTACATGTATTAGTTTATTTAATTAAATGAGAAAACTTTACAGTTAGGGAAAATAAAGTTTACCCAAAAAGTAACTGATTTGCCCAAGACTACACAGTTAAAAATGGCAAGACCAGAATTTGAGCTCTAGTAATTGAGTTTCTGCAAGTATGTTCTTAACTACCAAAATATTTGATAAAGGTCATTTTAAAAGATTGAGTGTGGGAAAATAGTTGCCTGTTTTTCTGATTATAAATTATTGGAACAAATATTAGACTTGGAAATTAATGATGTTTCTAAAGCAATAAAATTATTATTTCAGAATTTAAAGGGAAACAAAAAGATTTCAAAGTCAGGTAGGCTCTGGCTAGGAGGGTGGATTAAACACCACATAGCTGAGTTATGGTTGCCAATGAGTTGCGTCTTTTGACGTATACCAAGCCAACACATTAAGCCTCATTACCTCAGTCATATTGAATTACATTTTGTAATTTAATGAAACGTGAAGTTAGTGCAGTGCAGTCATCAGCTTAAAGTGCTGATGTGTTCTCTGGCAAAGAGACAACTGGACAGACTCAATACCCGGTCTTCCCATTCTGATGGAGGTGATCAGACCTGTCCCAGACTCATTTTGGCTAATAAGCCAAATGCCTGTTTTTCCATATCTTTTTGGCAAATTATGTATATGTTTTTATCTTTTATTATTTTTTCTCTTTTCCCTTTGATAAGAAGCCCATGAATAGAGAGAATGTTGGAAAAGTTTAGCCCCAGATTTTGTAATATGAGGTAGAATCTTGCTTAGCAGGGTGCCTTCAGTGTTAATGGAGGAAACGGCATTAAAAATGTAGTCTTGTGCCTTTTAAAAAGATCCTAGTACCTTAGTAACTAGATCCTATTAGATGAGCTGCAGGAAGAAGCTGTCCCATGCCTAAGGGGTGTGTGTGTGTGTGTGTGTGTGTGTGTGTGTGTGTGTGTGTGTATTTGTTTAGTTTTTCACTCTTGGTCTTTATATAGGAAGAGAATGGTGCTACTGTGAGGTTTCAGGGAATGTATATTGAATTACAGCTATAAATGTCCCTCCTAAAGTAAAATAAAGGGAGGATGTATCAGGAGAGGTGCAGATAGGAATGGCTTATGCCCTAGACTCTCTTTCTATTTTCTCTCTGTCAACTATTTCATTAATAGAGGAAAATAATCAGACCAGATTTCCTTTAGAGCAGTGTTTCACAAACTGTGGTCATTGGGCCATCAGTATCAGCAACACTTGGGAATTTGTCAGAAGTGCAAATTCTCAGGTGTATTGGATCAAAATCTCTGGAGTTGGGGCTCAGCAACTGGTGACTGACAAGCTCTCCAGGTGATTCTGATGCACACTCAGGCTTGAGAACCACAGGCTCAGGCTACTTCTAAGGCTATCCCATCTGTCAGGGACTAATAGTCCGTAATTAATATTTTGAGGATAAATAAGTAATGCTGGCCCAAGTGTACAACACTCAGGGATACAGTGGTTATGAGTTGTCTCCTGATCCATAGAGCTGTGTCAGGTCCTCACTTAAAATCCAATTTGGTGTCTTAACTCAGGTATCACATCCAGAGTTAGGAGTGATGGGGAATAAAAGCCAATATTCTCTTAGTTGTACACACCATACCACTTCACAAAGAAACATCCTTGGACATAATATCTATACCATTTCCCAATTATTTATTAAAACATATTTTTGGAAATTGATTTTCTGAGATGAAAATCATGAACTTTAAATTGTAATCTATTTTGCTAAATTACCTTCAAAATCATTGAAATAATCTATACCACTCATTCCTTGGACACAACATCACTGCTTAGTTCAATCTTTTCCATTTTTGTCAATTTACTTAGGAAACAATGGCATCTAAATTTTTTTTCTTTTCATTATTAATGGGGTTAAGTAATCTATCAGGTGGGCTTATTGGTAACTTCTGAGTAGCTTTTCTTTATCCTTTCTTTAAAAATCACTTTTTTTCTTATTTAGTCTGTTAGTATATACCAATTTAAACAGATAGATTTCTTGTTGCTTCCTAGCGACAAAGTCTAGTTAGTCATAATATGTATACAGATAAACACACATGGCCATATGTTCACATGCACACCCTGGATTCAATTGAATAGTATTTTATTTTTTATTTTTCATCTACCCTCCTAAGAATATTGGGACTATTTTTTTTTCTAATACTTCTATCATCTGATTTTGATATCGAGGTTATACTACCCTTACAAAATAAGCTGGGTGCCTCGTTCTCTTTAATTGTCTTAAGATTTTATAATACATGCATTATCTGTTTCTTAAAATTTTGGTAAAAGTTGCCTGAAAATCTATCTGGGCAGGTGGGTGTCTTGCGAGAAAAATATTTTTGCTATAATTTCAAGCTCCTTAGTAGTTATTATCTGTTTAATTTCTCTATTTATTCTGGACTCAATTTTATAATTCATATTTTTAAGAAAATTATCCAAAATGTATGGGTATAAATTTGTTCCTAGTTCTTCAAATATTTTTTAACATCTCAACTGTTACTAGTAAATATGTTATTTAATCCATTCCTGACATAAATTATTTGTGTCTTTTCCTAGATTTTGATCATTCTTACTGAGAGATTTATACTTTTTTTACTCTTTTCAGAGAATCAATTTTTGACTTGTAGTTATTATTTTTTGCTATTTATTTTCTACTTCATAAATGCATGTTATATTTCACACCTCCTTCCTTGATCTTTTTTGCATTTACAGCATTTTTTTCCTTTTCTGGCTACTTGAATTGAGCATTGAATTATTTATTTTCAACGTTATATTTGTTTTATAACTTGATTTTAATTCTGAACTGCCACTTTAGTTTTATTCTTTGAGTTTTATATACAGTATTTTTATTGTTGTTCAATAAACAATAGATAATAATTTGTATCAGATTTCCTGTTTAATACATACATTTTAATGTTTTTCTAATTTCTAGAACTATGGTATTTTTTTCTATTATTTAAAAATTTTAATTCAACTCTATTTTCTTCAGAGAAAGTGTTCTTTATGCTATGAACTGTTTGATATCTGTTGAGATTTTCTTTGTAAATCTCAAAGTATTGTGGTTGATTTTTGTTAATGTTTTATGTGAACTTGTAAACAATATTTATTCTCTCTGTGGGTATATATTAAAGTTTGAAAACTTTATTTTAAATCCTTTCTTCTATAACTAAATTTGTTTTCTTTAACAAGCAGAATTTGCAGTCTACTTGTAATGTGTATGATTGTGGCTTTGCAAATTCTCCTTATAATTTTTCTAATTTTTTCTTTATATATTGTATAATTCTGGCGCTACGTGCACACAGCTTCAGCATGAGTAAATATTTCTAATTTAATATTTCTTTGATAGCAATGTATTTCTTCATATTCCACAAAATAGGGAGACGCTTTGTGATTTAAGTTTACATTTTGCCTGGTACAAATAGTGTTGTACCAACTTTCCTTTAGTTGGTACCCACATGGTATCTTTTGGAATCCCTTTATTTTCAACCTTTCTTTGTTGTTTAATTTTAGGTATATCTATATAAGGAGCATATGCTGAGGTTGTATATTGCATGTAGTACATGCATGCCCATGTGTCAGTTGTGTTTGTATAGAGTGTATATACTTTTTCACAAAAACAGATTTTTTATTTGACTTCAGTATACCACAGAACCTAACCACAGAGTATAATCTATGACCTATATGTTGGTTACAGAGAAGAATCAAATTAAAAATAGATAATAATCAGTGAAAATAAAATCAAGCAAATAAATAATTTGCATATATTTGGACTAAAGTATAATCAATGTGTTACGAATTAAATGTTTGTGTCCCCTCAAAATTCTAATTGTATATGGACATGGGCCTTTGGGAGATAATTAGGACATAAGGGTAAAGTTTTAATGATACAGTTAGTGCCTCCATAAAAAGAGACAGTAGAGAGATTGCTTCTCCTTCATCACCTCCCACCCCACCTCTGCTACCCCATGTGATGACATAATGAGGGCCCTCACCAGGAACCAAACTGGCCAACTTCCCAGCCTCTAGAACTATGAGAATTAAATTTCTGTTGATTAAGCCACTTGGGGTGGTATTCTTGCTGTTGCGACTTGAAAGAACTAACACACAACATGATGTTACCAATTATCAAGCCATTATATCATGAAGAATGAAAGATTCAAACCTATGAAATATAGCCAAAAGAGTGATCTTCAAATAATGCAGAACCTCAGAAGCTTTCAGCAAGAGGCTTGAAAACGTATGAGCCAATTGCCCACATCTGTAAGCTAAGAGAAGAAAAAAATGCAAGTCAACTAGAATTTTCAAATTATTACAAAGAAGGTAAATATTAATAAAAAATTTTAAACAATTAGCAGGGTTTAAGAAATGATTAAACTGGTTATTTGATAAAAAAAACTTCAACAGTTAAATCAAAAAGTAATAAAGGACATGAATAAGTAACAAAAATGGGCCACATTAATTCAACAGAAGTAGTTTTAAAATATAGGAAAAATAGAATTCTATTATTACAAATTGCTGTATCTTGGGGAAATCAAATATTTTCCAGGAGAATATTTTATAAATATTGACTAAAAAATATATAGTAAACCTTACTAACCAAGTATAATAAGGAATTTCAAAGGCTGTTGAACGCTACAAACTACTAAGATCTGATTCTTTTTTGAAAAGTTTCTTTTTTATTTTGAGATAATTTTAGACTTAAAGTTCCAAAACTAGTAGTGTTCCCATACACCTTTTATTCTAATTCCTGTAATGTTAATATCTTACATAACCATATAAATATTATGAAAATCAAGAAATTAACATCACTACAATACTATTAACTACAGACTTTATTCAGGCTTCACCAGTTTTTGTACTAGTCATTTTCCAGAATTCAGTTCAAGATCCTGATCGTTCTACTTAGTTGTCGGGTTTGCTTCAATCTGTGGCAATGTCTTTGTCTTTTCTTGTCTTTTATGATCTTGATACTTTGACGAATATTAGTCACATATCTTGTAGAATAGCCCACTGATTGAGTTTGTGTGATGTTTTCTCAGGGTTAGGTTAAGGTTTTGCTTATTGAGAAGAACAACACAGAGGAGATAAGCCCTTCTCAGTGCATCAGATCGGGGGTTACATGTTGTTGATTTGTCTTATTGTTGATGATTTTAACTGTTATTATTTGGTTGCTGTGTTACCTGCCAGGTTTCCCCACTGTAATTAATTAATATTTTGGGAGCAGTTGATACTTTGAGGCTATGCAATATTCTGTGTCTACTCATACTTTTACCCACTAATTTAAGAATCATTAGTAGCTCTTATCTGCAGTGATTATTATGTGGCCTATGATGACTTTCTATTTTCTTCAACTCCTTTACATCTATTAATTGGAATTCTTCCATAAGGAAGAATTATTCATTTTCCATTATGTGTTTATTCATTCAATTGTTTATCATCATGAACTTTTGGATATTTATTTATCCTCACCTGCCTCTGAAATCAACCACTCCTCCAGAGGGTCCTGGTTGCTTTTATTAGAGAATGACATTTTAAAACCAATACATTGACTGTGAATGTGTTTTTATCTTATTTTATAATCTGCATCTTTTAAAAAGTGAATTCAATCCATTTATATTTTATTGTGAAGACTGACATATTTGGAGTAATTTCTGCCATCTTATTTTTTATTTTCTGTTTACTATGCTATTTTTTTTCTGTTTTATTCATCTTTCCTATCTCCTGTTAACTTGATAAAATTTTCTTCCTTCTCTATTTTTCTGCTGATTTTGAAGCTATGGCATATATAGTTAATTATTACCATCAGATTTTTAATATACTCATCTAAAATTCTGTTCACAGTATCGATCCATTGAATCCTCCCTATCTTCAATGATTGCTCTAATTTTACTTCAATATTTAAAAATGCTTTATTCATGTACACAAGTCACAAATGTACAGTTTGGTAAGTTTTTATAAAATAAGTAATTTAACACACTATAAAATGCCTGCAGATCAAGAAACAGAAGATTATCAGCCACCCAGTGAAGTTTTCACCAGTCCCTTGCTGGTGTTCTCCCCTCGTGGGTAACCATTACTTGACTTCTCCCAGCATGGATTTGTTTTGCCTCACTTTGTGTTGTTATGTAAATGGATTCATGCAGGATTTACTTTTTTATTTTTGGCTTCTTTCATTCAATATTAGTTTTATGAGATTCACCTATACTTTTGCATATAGTCATACATAGTTTAGTCTTATTGCCATTTACTATTTTGTGATGGGAATATACAACTACCATTAGTAGGCATTTGAATAGTGTCTAGTCTTGGGCTGTGTCTGCTATGTATTTTGGTAACATACATACCTAGGTGAAGTCTGAAGCCAGCATGACATTTTTTCTCATTTTAAGTGATTGGATTCTTCTGTCTCAGTGCTTTCAGAATTCTTTACCTTTCAATTTCAGAATATCATAAGAAATTATTGATGGCTTTCCAATAATTTTGTCTAAGTAGAGTACTGTTTTTTACTCTGTACAGTCAAAAATTCTTTCAATTCAGTTAGTTTGTTTTCTTTTACATTTTAAAATCTTTTTTGCAGTTTTTCATTCATACTCATTATTCATACACAGGATCTCTGTTTTTGCATTTGGTATCTATTACCTTCTATTTCCAGCATTCTGTCCCTTCCCTCTCCAAACTGTAGAACTTCCTGCTGCTAGTCCTGAATGCCACTGATTCGTCTTTCTGCATCTATTCTCCTCTCTCTCTTTCTTTCTCACTCTCTGTCCCCACTTGCTCTCTATTTCAACTTATAATACAATTTTAAATTTTGAAATAACTTACTTGTTTTTATTGCTAAGTTTGTACTTTTTAATTTCAGTCTATTAATTTATCATTTCTTAGAATTTATATTTTATATTATCTCCTTAAAACGAAAGCAACATTTACTTTTATTTGGGTCTCCCAGAATAAATATTTGTTAAAATGATACTCTTTTTTAGAATGCAATATTTATCGTACTTTTTATTCTTTTTCTTTTTTTTTTAAGAGACAGGGAGGGTCTTGCTCTGTGTCCTAGAATGGAGTGCAGTGGTGTGACTATATCTGATTGCAGCCTCAACCTCCTGGGCTTAAGCTATTGTCCTTTCTCAACTTCTCAAAGCACTGGGATTATCAGTGTGAGCAACCTCCCCAGCCCATTTAGTCTATTTTATTACATTTACTTTAGTTAAAAAAGAGAAATGTCTATTATTGTCATTTTCAAAAAAAAGAAAAAAGCAGGTGATAAACAAATAAATACTACGATGTATTTCTTTTGCATTTCTTCTCCTTTAACTTGGGGGAGTTTTCTATCTCCCCATAAAATGCAGGCTGAATGCCTGACTGCCACACATTAATGGAATCGATTCAGCCATTTAAGCAATTCAGCAGCTTTTGGTTGAGGAGATAGGTATGAATTTTGAGCCATTATATTCAAATAATTTTATGACTGTAAGTTTTTTCTATGTATTATGGAAACTACCTCACTAAGCTCCAGTTCCACTGAGCTGAGAGAATATTCTGTTTCATTCAGCAGACTCGGAGTCACCAGTCACACTAGTACAAATTTAAGATCAGGAAATCTCCACTACTATGCACTTTTTGTTTGGTGAGTGGACAAAATATATTTTTTTTTTGTCTGCCACAGCTTTTCCCCTTCACACATCACAATGCTTTTACACTTATAATATGTAGCAGCAGCAATAGCTCCTAGTGAGTTGAGTCCCAGGTCTTCAATGAGCTACCTTCTAGAGACTGCTTTTCCCCGTTACCACTCAGAGCATTGATAACTCTCTCAGCCAGAGACAAATACGAAAAATGTTCTCTGGATTTCCTCAAGGACTCTCCACACAGAACAGAGCCGGGTTCCAGTCGCAATGGTTTTTCCCACAGCCTCCCAATTCTTTCAGTCCTTGTCCTTTTAAACTAAGAGATATTTAGAAGAATCTCCTACAATGTTCTCTTTTTATTTTTCATAATTCATATGATGTTATTATTCTCTAAGTTGTGTGGTGGTACACGGGATCTTTGTTTTGATTGAAAAGCCATTTTTTTTTTTTTTTCTGATAGAAATGTCGGACATTTTATAGTATTAGATTGACACTGTTACTAAGATTCAGTGCTGGTAGAATTTTATTACATTTTTTTGCCTCATTGTAGTCTTTTTATCTGGTTTTGATAGTTACTAGGGAAATGTTAAAATTGCATTCACTTCTATCTTCTACTAAATCCTTGTATTTCCAATATTAGAAGTTCTAACTTGTTTTCTTTTTTCTTTTTCTTTTAACAAATTTTGTACGGACGTAAACCTTATAGGGTATAACATCTTGAGACAATTCACTGCTTTCTTTTTATGTTTAATAAATATGGCTTTTTATAAGTTAGATTTAATAAATACAGAGCTTAACAATGGTTATGGCAACATGATTCCCAATTGCTCATTTTTTCTTTTCCTCTTTTTATTTTTGAATGAAGCAATTATACTCCCAGGTTTTTTTACATATGCAGAAATCTTCTGCTGGGAGTAATATTGCAACTTGCTTTGCCAATAAAATTTCTGTTGCAGCAATATGGAAGGAAGTAAAGTATTTTTTCCATAGGAATTCAGCTTTAGTTGATTTCTCTAAGGTTTCCATTGCATACATTGAATACATTACAATCTAAATATAAATAAGAAATCTGTTGAAAGGCAATGGCAAAAGATACTGCTGAGAGATAGTTTAGCACTGCCTGCATAGGATTATCTTGCCCTAAAATTTCCTTTCTGTGGTGGAGTGGTACAGGACTGGGGGAAATGCAAATATAAAGGCAAATCATTAAAAGAAGGATTCTTGTTTTCATTCCTTTTACTTTTTTTTTTTTTTTTTTAAAGACCAAATATGAAACACGGGTTCTAAATGCTGGCTTTCTAAGAGAAGGGTGACGGTGTTCACTAAGAACTTAACCACAGCATCACAGCCTCCAGCACAGATCATGGAGTCTTCATAAAACTTTGGCCACTAACCCCGAAGCCCCTGTCATGCAAAAAAGACAGGAAAGTGGGAAAGAAGAGAGAAATAGTGTGAGGTACCCCTAGGATATGCTTCCATATTGTCCAAGTAAACATTTTGGGAAAGACATTTTGACTACTACATAAATCACTAGAAACTCATTCAGACAAAATCTAGAACAGGGTTGGCAATTTAAAACCAACTGTGTCACCAATATTGCTACCTTAGACACGGTGCCAACATCACTCATCAGCCTGAGCCCATTCCTTCTACTTCCTCTCAATAGAACATTCCAGAAGCTTCTCCCCATCAATTAGGGTCAGCAGGTGAGATGTCACTACTCTGCCACTCTAGACCCTAAAGAGTCACTCAATTATCTATAGTAATCTATATTTTAAGGAATTTAGGAGGACTTTCAGAGCTCTGGTATGCTTCCCAATTACTTACCAAGAAATGCCCTGCCACCTACTTTGAAGACACTGGACAACTGAAAACATGTTCACAAAACTTTGGGAACCAATTTCTATGAAATATTATTGGCTTATGGAATTTAGTTTATCACTGCCATAATTTGATTATAATTGATGCATTATAGAGATATGATATTAAGAGCTTCTTACATGGGGAAGGCCTGGAAAAAGTGGAAAAAGGGTTTGAACCCTTTAAAAAAGGCTGCTGGAAACTCTCCACAGAAGTTTCCAGACCCAGAATGAGTGCCTCATTGCAGTGAGGATGCTCAGAATTACCTCATTTCAGGACTTACTAGCCACTCCAAGAAAAGGTTCACTGCTAGATCCTTGGAGAAAGAATGTATTTTTAACTTTCATTTTTCCATTTATATACAAAACAGATATTCAATGTCCAAAACTGTGAAGAAGAGAGAGACAAAAGTTATAAAGAAGAAAGTAAAAATCATTTATCACTATCTTTGAAAAACTCTATTAATAGTATTTAGACATATATTTTAAATACAAATTGATAATTGCAAGATATAACTGTGTTATACCTGCCAGAAAGGCCATTCTTATAAGAGTTCCCTGCCTTCAAGCACAATTTTGTCTGTTAAGTAAAGTTTTTTTAAGGTTAAGAGGTTCCTTTCTCACCAAACTGAATCCCTCAAGCTCAAACACCATAAAAGAACAAACTGGGACATGGCTTTTAAAGCTCAGGTTTGTGTTCTTTGAATTTTCCATTAGAAACAAAGATATATTTTTATTTGGAACAGGATCCAGAAACTTAAATCAGAACTAAGAGAATATCCAAATTTGTCAGTTCCATTTACTTTAGCAGTTTCAGGGTTTTTAAGATTTGGTTTATTTTAACAAATCCATTTGATTCTCTTCTACCCATTCCCTCATCCATCCCTTTTTAAAGGATGAACTCTGTTTCAATATTTCTCTAAAGCAAAATTGTATCATTACCTGCAGTCAAGTGACAGCAGCCTGATGTTTAAATCACGGTTGTTGTAACAATGGACATTGAAACACAGGAGAATGAATAAAGTCCTCATTGGACTATAATTTCCAGTGTTTTTGGCATTCTTGGTCCACCTGCAGAAAGGATGAGACTTTAGGAAGTGTGTTTGTTTACATTCAGCAACTGTCCTAACTCTCCAGCGGAGGAACACTTGGATAAGGAAGGTCTCTGTTCCCTTTGGAATGCTGGACAGTTCTGTGTCCTTCCCTGCACGTGCTGAGAAACAAGAACTGCCCACACAGTTTTTTGGATTCCTGTGTTTTGTGAGAAGGGGCAATGTTCTCCTTACCTGTCTAGGGTCGGAAACCATTCAATGACAGTGAAAGGGAACCTACAGGAGATTTGCTTTTAGGAAACCAAATCTGCCAGTGAGATAGTTAAGCTTGTCCTGATGGAGTGAAAGAGCAGATACAGCCAGGAGGTATGTCCGATGTGAACAGGTGGAAGATTCCCACAAGATGCTGGTTCTCCTCTTGCTAAAAACCAGTGACAACAGAGTGATGAGGGGACCATTCTGGTGATGCTTCCATGACAGCACATGAAACCCTGAAACACCAAATCCAGTGAGAAGAGCTGCCAAACCCTTGAAAACACCACAACCACAGGGACTCCTACAGCTTTTAGCAGAGTATCCCCCTTACCCCCCAGAAGAAAAGTATTAAATTGACTCACTTAGTTAAATGAACTATTCACCTTCTGCTCTTGTGGTCTATAATTGTCATCCCATTGCTTGGGAATCAAGGATGCATCCATGTAGGGACCCAACTAAAAGCAAGGAGAAGGAAAATTAAATTGTATCTAGCTTATCTTTTTTGAGTAAGCAATGAAACAACTGCATACTTTATGTCTTGGATCAACAAGGGAGCCATGCCAAATGTCAGATTAAATATTCCACAGCTGAAGTGTTTGCATAGCTTTTCAGTGGCTACCATTTAAAGAAAGAAAAACAATGATGGGACTTAAAAAAAAAAAAATACTCCCTTAGCTTCACATGCTCACAGTGTACTGCCAGCAATTGCTCTCAATTTGGAAGGCCAGGCCATGCGTATCTTGTCCGTGGAGTGTCGGTGCCAGCTGGCAAGCAGAGCCCTGTGCTTCCATTCCCTCCAGGAGAATGAAGCCCCACTGTGCATCTTGAAGGCCACAGCCGCACTGCTGTATTGTTTAACCCATAACTGCTTTGGCTAAGGAGCAAGTCATTTAAAGAAGGAATTTCCTGGTTCTTGAAGTGTCTATCATGTTTCACCAATGAGTTTGCATTCGTTGCATGTGTTTTCAGTTTGGGTTGGCTCTGTGGGGCTGCCGAGGAAACTGGAGACAGATCTTTTTGAAACAAAATAATAAGTCTGAACAAATCAACTTTATTGTCATTGGCTCTGGTGTGATTTGGATTAATTTCAGCTTTATATTTATAAAGGATTGCTTAAGAGGTGATGCTCTCCAATTCCAGGTTATGTAAAGGAAGGGAGAGAACTGACATATCTTAAGTAACTGCTAAGTGTCAGGAGCTTGCCTGCATTATCTCAGTTACTTTTCCTAACAATCCAATAAAGTCGTTGCTCCTCCATTCATCTTACTGACAAGAAAATGGAGGTGCTGAGAGGGTCATTCACTTGCCTGATGTAGCATAGTTAAGAATACAGCTGTGAAGTCCAATTGGTTTGTTTCATCTCAGATCTGCTGATCACTTTCTGTGACCTTGGGCAAGTCGCTTCACCTCTCTGCTCTAACTTTCTCATCTTCAAAATGCAAATGATAATGAGAATCCTTCACAGAGGGTTAAAGAAAGCAATGTGTGTAAGGTGATCAGTGCAGGTAACCGGTAAATAAATTCAGCCATTGTTACATGACAGTGCAGAGATTGAAACTCAGTGCAGCTACCTTCCAAGCTGGTGCTGATTTCCCTCACCAGTCTAGAGATCAGTGCCACCCTTCTCCATGGGGAAGGTTTAAGTTGACACTGATACTCAAGAGACTAAAAGTGCAGGGTGATTTAACATCCTCGCTTTAAAAATATTTTCCCTGTTGGGACAAACAAAACCTGTAGTTCTGGCTCAGGCTTGGGCTTTTGGGAAAAAAAAAAAAAAAAGCTGTCTGAAAAGGAACTAGGAGAAGAGAGAAGTGATGTGAGATGTGGAAGCTGCAGGGCTGTCATCTCACCATCCTGGCCAGTTGCTTGGATTCGGGATGAAAAAATGAAAAGTTGCCTGATAATATGTTTTCTTATGACAGCTGATGTCTAGTCTGTTCACTGCAGCAAAAGTGGAGCTTAACCAATGATTTTTAACAGGCATCACCATCATAATGCCTAGCATGCTGCTGCTCAAACCCCACCTGAGTGCTTCCCACATGCCAGGCTTTGGGCTGGCCTTGGGATACAGAGATGAGTAAGACATGGTCCCAGTTCTTGCAGAGCTCCCAGATGAGTGACCAAATGAGCCTTATAGCACAGAGATCTTGCTCACCATAGAGAGAAACTATTTACATTCTAGACCCTGTAGAATCATCCAGAAGGAAGCCTTGTATACATCATTATCTATCATATAACCAGGAATTTCTGAAGCTTTTTGAAGAGGCTTAGGTAACTTTTAAAATAATCTTCAGTGAGAAAACAAATTCCACAAGTAGGAGGGAGGCCACCCATAATGCAACTAACTTGGTTAATCATTTGGAAGTTCTTCCAGCCTTGCGAGGACTGCTTGGGCACTAGTTGTACCAATAGCTAACCCCAAGGAATTGGACTCAGAAGAGCAATACAAATTGCAGCCTTGCCAGTTACGAGCTGAGTGATCTTAGCCAAAATAACTCAATCTGTCTGAGTTGTATTTTTTATCAATCGACTGAAGATGAATAATACTCAGGTTATAAGTTTATCAAAGAATTAATAGGTGAATATCTATGAAAGCCCTTTTTATTCAGTAAAGATGTATATATATTTGTTCTTACTTCTCTTCATACTTTCATTTATTTTGTATAAAATTTGCATAGTGTGACTTTTAGATTTGGGGCTTCTTGTGTTCTAGTTTGATGTTTATGAATATTTCAGTAAAGACAGGGTGGAAAAGGATAGCAACACTGAGCAATTTTTTAGTACCATATCCATGAGGAGCCATAGGTAAAAAGAGGTGACAGAAACTATGATTCTAAAGCCTAAGCAATATTCCCAAGGTGAGAAATCTAGTAAGAAGTTGAATTGGGATATCAGCTACTGTCTGCTTGACTTCAAAGCACAGGTTGTTAACTACAATCTACCTTGTGTCTGAAAATGATGACAATATTAATAATCTGAAATGGAAAGGATAATTAATAGCAATGTTCATTCATTATAGGAAAATGAAAAGTGATATTTATGGCTTTTCTTTGAGAGGAGAATAAGAATTAAAAAACTGTACTTATTGATAGGAATTTATGAAATATGATCTAAGTAAAAGACAAGTAAAACGTATGAAATAATATGAAAATTTGTGGTATCTTTTTACAAGCCCCTTCTCTAGGGTCTTGTGTCATTATCACCCTTAGCTGAAAATAATCTCAACTCTGAATTCCCAGAACCCCTTTGAAGAATCTTTTGTGTGATTAAGGCTGCTGGCTGGGCGCTGTGGCTCATGCCTGTAACCCCAGCACTTTGGCAGGTTGAGGCCAGTGGATCACTTGAGCTCAGGAGTTTGAGACCAGCCTGGTGAACATGGAAAAACCTCGTCTCTACTAAAAATACAAAAATCAGCCAGGAATCGTGTTTCATGCCTGTAATTCCAGCTACTTGGGAGGCTGAGGCACAAGAATCACTTGAACCTGGGTGGCGGAGGTTGCAGTGAGCCAAGATTGTGACACTGTCCTCCAACCTTGGTGATGGAGTGAGACTCTGTCTCACAGAATAAATAAATATAAATAAATAAACAACCCAGCTGCCTCAGCGTATTTGCACTTGCTGCTCCCTCTGCCTGGAACATTTTTTTCCCAAAAACCTCTTGGATCATTGGCTCCCTTCATGGATGCATATGCTCAAATGTCCCTTACCAGACAGACCTGGCTAGAGCTTTCCTTATCACTTTGTACAAAATGGCCATGTGCCCCTTATTACTCTTATCTATTGTCTTACTTTTTTTTTTTTCTTCAAAGCACTTCCCACTACCAGACATATTTAACATTTTGTATATTGACTGCTTCCCAAACTCAGATACAAATTCTCTAAGAACACAGAATTTCTTTTGTTTACTGCAGTCTCCTGAAAATCTAGAATAACACCTGGCACATAGTTAGATGCTCAAAACATATTTGTTAAATAAATGAATGAACAAAGAATTAATGAATGTGGCCCTTCATACGTTGTATACTTGTTGATTATATGAGAGTCTTACATCACTTGGGAAACTGAACTTTCTGAGGGCAAGGTCTGTGTCTGATTCACTTTCAAATCTCTCTAGGTCCTAATATAGTACTTAAAATTGATTGAAAATTTACATACATTTAATATACAAGTGTCTCATTTGTGGCCTAACAACTCTATACAATAGATTGGTATTCTTATTCCTATCTGTCTTAGATTAGGCTGCTACAACAGAATAGCATAGACTGGGTGGTTTAACCAACAGACATTGATTTCTCACATTTGTGGAGGATGGGAAGTTCAGGAACAACGTAGCAGCCAATTCAGTTCCTGTTGAAGACCCTCTTCCTGACTTGCAGATGACTGCCTTCTTGCTGTATCCTCATGTGGTGGAAAGAGCGACAGCTCTGGCCTGCTTCTTATAAGGGCACTAATCTTATTATAAGGGGCCCACCGTTGTGACTTCATCTAACCCTAATTACTTCCTAAAGGCTCTACACCCAAATACAATCACACTGTGGTTAAGTCTTCAATATAAGAATTTTGGGGAGACTCAGACTTCATTCCATCATATCATTTTACAGATGAGAAACCATAACTCAGGGAAGTTTAATAATTTTTCCAAAGTCAGAGATCCTGGAGGAGTCAGAGCTCAGGCCTAGTTCTTAACACAAGCCCATGATTCTCTCTCTCTTTTTTTTTTTTTTTTTTTGAGGCAGAGTCTCACTCTGTCGCCCAGGCTGGAGTGCAGTGGCCTGATCTCGGCTCACTGCAAGCTCTGCCTCCTGGGTTCACGCCATTCTCCTGCCTCAGCCTCCCAAGTAGTTGGGACTACCGGTTCCCACCACCACATCCAGCTAATTTTTTGTATTTTTTAGTAGAGACAGGGGCTCACCGTGTTAGCCAGGATGGTCTCGATCTCCTGACCTTGTGATCCACCCGCCTCAACCTCCCAAAGTGCTGGGATTACAGGCATGAGTCACCGTACCCAGCTGATTCTCTCTTTTAAGGGCCACTGTGTCTCCTGGTGTTATAGTCCATAAATACGTACTGACACAGGGATGAATAAATAGGTCCATTTGCATAATCAGGACTCCATTTACATAAGCAGTACAAAAGAGGAAGGACTCCTCAGAAACATACAAAGCCTTTCACAATGTCAACATGAAGGTAAATTTCTACTTTCATCTTTAGGGTTTTTAAGTTTCTCTTTTTTAAATTAGACATGGTTTTTAAAGTTTACTCTGTACTAGGGACTCGTACCTTCACTCTGTTACCCTCTTCCTTCAAGTTGAAGGAATGGAGGCTCTGTGAGAAAGAAAAGCACAAATGGGCCACACAGCAACTAAAATGAGACATAATTTGAATTCAGGCCAGGCTATCTCTTTTTTTGTACCCACAAGAAAGCCCAGTTCTTAGTATGGCCATTGAGAAACTATTGTGTGCTCTTATATTCAATCTGCCTGCTCCAGACCACGTGGGTCAGAATAGCATCCTCTTCTCCCATAGAAGTGGAAAACACATAAACATGGAAAACTTACAGCCTCATTCATTCATTCTTCTCTCCTAAGTTAAAAATAGTAATGCATATATATACACGTGTGTGCGTGCGTGCGTGTGTATGGTGTGTGTATGTTTTTTAAGTCCATAAAGGCCATATGTTTTTCCTGGATTTGATGAGTTCTTTAATCCCCAAATATTTCTGTAATTTGTCATTAAGTCTCAGAACTCCTAGAACGCTCATATGAATTCAATCCAAATTCCAAACATAATGAGATTTATCCACTTCTAATCTCTGTATCTATTTTTAACTGAAATATCTTATTTATTTTCAAGACAGAACACTTTGCCATAATACGTCACTGCAGCACATTCGAAATCCTCCTAGATCAGAGTATAGGACAGAATAGGAGGATATATCTTAACCAGAAACCTGCCTTATCTTTTATTTCTTAAGTTGATCTACAGAATGACAGAACTGCATGGTTTAGACATTATATAGATGAATTCAAATTCAAAGCTGTGTTTAACTTTGTATGCCTGTCAATGCAGGATTATGCTTCATAATTTGTAGTCCCTTTCTCTCTCTGTTCTACCCCACCCCAGGCCAAAGCAAAACAAGTCAGAACAAACCAAAAAAGAAAAAAATTCTGCTTTACTTGATGAAAATAATAAACATGGAGCATTCTTTAAATTCATATGATAACCATTCTTTTTTCCTGGCACCCACTATATATAAAAAGTTTGCATGTATTAATATCTAATGTGACATGCAGTGAGAAGCTTCAGAGGAGTCCCTTCAGAAGGCCTGGCATTAATAATGCCAGTAATACCATCACCCTTTGTCACTTCTTTCCTGGAAATGGACTTGTCTCTTAAGGTTGACTGGGGAAGAGAAGAAATTCTGGACAGACACCACTCAAATGTCCACTGTAGTTTTAGCATCTATAGTATAAAGGATTTGGACTGAGAATGCTAAGGACCATTTAAGCTCTAATATTCTCTGATGATCTGATTTTCCCCCTATTAATACACCATTTTGCTAAATCCGATCATGTTCTTTTTCCTTTTCAGAAACCAAAACTATTTTACACGGAGTAGGCTATATAATATGATTTCCCTGTCAGCAAAATAAAATAGTTGATTTTTGAGGTTTAAAATTGATTCACAGCAAATCAGTGCTAGAAAAATGGATTCAGTGACTTTCTTTTTGGCCTCTAATTCTGGACTCACGAGCCACAGAGTACATCACACAGACGGTTAGTTGTCCATCTTATTTCTAACTGGCTTCAGAAATGGTCTGGGTCTGTGCTAGAGAACTGAAGAAAAATACAGGCACATCCATTTCCAGGAATCCAGAGTTGCTGTGAAATAAATGTTTTCAAACTTTAAAACGTACTAAGGCAGTTTGTTACTCGAAGTATTGATAGAGCAAATGATCCTTTTCTTTAGCAGATAATCATTCTGCTGGCTTTTTAATTTGGCAAGTCTAAATGTTCCTCAGTTGGATTTAAAGCAGATTATACTTGTGAGTAAATAGAGAGTGTTAAGTTCAGGAGCGTGATAAAATTCCTGATGAACCGTCCATGGCTTGTATTTGGTCCCCACAGTAGCAATGCCATGGGAATTTCTCATCAGCATTAAGTTTAGAAGTTAGGACTCCTAAATATGACATTACTCATCTTAAGAGTACCTATTTATTGCACTTTTGTCAGAGGCTACTTTCAGAGGGTTATGATTGCGGTACTTAAGCAAGCTTTACAGAAACTTTTTAAAATTTAATTTTAATTAACGAATAACAGTTGTATATATTTATGGGAAACAATGTGATATTATGATACATGTATACATTGTGTAATGATTAAATTAGGCTAATTAGCATCACCATCACTTCACATACTTATTACTTTGTGGTGAGAACATTTAAAATCTACTCTTTTAGCAATTTTGAACCATACATTACTATTAACTAAGGTCACCATACTGTGTAATAGATCACTAGAATTTATTATTTGTAACTGAACTTTGTACCCTTTGACAATCATATCTACTTTCCTGTCTGTCCTCTAACCCCATATTCCAGCACAATTTTACTCCCACTTCGATAAGTTTAACTTTTTCTTCTTCTTTTTCTTTCTTTTTTTTCTTTTTTTTTTTTTTTTTTTTTTTTTTTTTTGAGACTGAGTCTCACTCTAGTGCCCAGGCTGGAGTGCAGTGGTGCCATCTTGGCTTACTGGAACCTCCGCCTCTTGGGTTCAAGCGATTCTCCTGCCTCAGCCACCCGAGTAGCTGGGATTATAGGCGCCTGCCACCACGCCCAGCTGATTTTTGCATTTTTAGTAGAGATGGAGTTTCACCATGTTGACCAGGTTGGTCTCGAACTCCTGACCTCAAATGATCCATCTGCCTCGGCCTCCCAAAGTGCTGGGATTACAGGCATAAGCCACCGCGCCTGGCCGAGTTTTTTTTGTTTGTTTGTTTTTGTTTTTTTTTTTTTTTTTTTTTTTTTTGAGACGGAGTCTGGCTCTGTCGCCTGGCCAAGTTTTATAGATTCCTCATATTAGTGAATTTTTATACTGAACTTTTATAGATTCCTCATATAAGTGAATTCAAGTGATACTTGCTTTTCTGTGCCTGGCTTATTTCACTTAGCATAGTATCCTGTAGATTCATCTGTATTGTCACAAGTAACAGGATTTCCTTCTTTTTAAAGACTGAGTAGTATTCCATTGTATATGCACACCACATTTTCTTTATCCATTCATGCTGATGGGCATGTCAGTTGCTTCAATACCTTGGCTATTGTGAATAGTACTGCAATAAACATGAGAATGCAGGTATCTCTTTGACATATTAATTTCATTTCTTTTGCATATATGTCTAGAAGTGGGATTGCTGGATCATATGATAATTCTATTGCTAGTTTTTTGAGGAACCTTCATATTGTTTTCCAAGATGGTTGTATCAATTTATATTCTGACCAACAGTCTAGAAAGGTTCTCTTTCTCCACATCCTAACCAACACTTGTTTTCTTTCATTTTTTTAAGTCTTGAGAATATTTATATTTTTTAAAAAATGTTTTTAATTTCGATATCTTTAGGGGTAGAAGTCGATTTTAGTTACATGAATGAATGGTATAGTGGTGAAGTCTGGGATTTTAGTGCACCTGTCACCCCAAATAGTTTGCATTGTACCCAATAGGTAGTTTTTCATCCCTCATCCCTTCTGAGTCTCTGATGTTCATTATACCGCTGTGTATGCTTTTGAATACCCACAGCTTAGCTTCCACTTATGAGTGAGAATATGCGGTATTTGGTTTTTGATTCCCGAGATATTTTGCTTAGAATAATGGTCTCTGGCTTCATCCATGTTGCTTCAAAAGACATGATTTCATTTGCAGATTTCATTCTTAATATGAATAAAAATAAGATGTAGAAAACAATCACTTTTAAAAAGGATGGTTGCAAAAAATTAAGATTTAGTCACGTACACAGAATTGTTTCTGAGGTAGACACAGATGCCTGTTTCTCTTCTCCATGTGCACTTTGCACTTCTAAGCCCTCATTTATTGTAACTGACCCGGGACTAGGTGAAATAAGGTGCTCTGAGGGAGAAACTAATTTGGGGATGCCACAAAGGAGCCATTTTACAGTGGCACTGAATCTGATCAAATTTTAACCTCCAGCTTTTCCTGAGGAACACTGAATTTTATGAAAATTCCCAGTTTCTGCAGCCTTAAAGGCACAGCCAGCAGTGCAGGGCGGTCATCAGCATGACTTCACTTCAGCTGATGTGGGGGCTTTCTGAGACAGTGCAAGTCACAGCAAATCCTGACATTGCCTCACTCTGCTAAGAAGCCAATTTTATAAACTTCCCTCTCTTTACAGAGGGCTCTGGCTGTTCACCCTCAGCAACTTGTGATCTCATACAAACCCCTCTGCCATCTGTTGCTTAGTCTCCCTGAAGCTATTTATAGCTCAGGTTCTGTCCTTCTCATGTCTACTTTTTTTTTTTTTTCCTCTAATTTCATAAATTGAGTTTCATGTCCCAACTTGTGGCTTGCTTTAATTGATCCTTTTCACCATTCCCCATGTTTAGCTATAATTTAAAGTGGTTAGAGAAAATTTTTATGCACAATGTCTGTAGGCAAAGCACTGTGGAACATCTGAAATTGAATCAGGCTCAGCCCCCTCATGAAGTTTCAGTTTATAGGAAAGCTGAAATTAAATATATATATATTTTATATATATATATTTTATATATATATATAAAAAAATAAGAACATGAGAGAAGAAAGTGTTAGATCTCAGTAGCAAGTTCCAAAGAAAATGACATTCGTTCTTCCTGGGAGACCAAGAAGCGTCTCATGGAAGTGATTTTTTGATTCAGCCTTAAAGTGATCTTTCTGGTTTTTAATTTTGTAATAAATAATATATTCTATTTTTCGGACATCACAGCCCCAGGGAGTGGTTCTGTACCAAATGGAATGGCAGTTGCTCTAACATTGCATGTGTGGGAGGAGGAAGAAAGGGAAATAACCACAACATTAAAAAACAAAACAAAACAAAAAAACAAGAAAACAAAAACAAAAGTCCTGGGTAACTTCTAGCATCTGTTCCACTCCCACATTAATACAATTCACCTGGGAATTCTGAGTAAAAGGAAGACAGGAAACAAGGCGAGGGAGTGGGGTGCTGGGAAGGGCATATAAGTGAAGGAGAAGACAAAGTGGGGAAAGAAAAAACCATAGAAAGCCCAGTGGCTGACCTCTCTTTCCCTCAAAACCAGGAAGAAGCTCAGCTTGGAAGTGGAGGCCTGGCTACATTCATCACCCAGAGGAACACCTTGTAGGTCAGCGCCCAAGGGAAAAAGAGAGGAGGGAAGCGAGGTGGGCAGGATGTCTGTGAAGCACACTTAACAGAGATGGGGAAGGATGAGAGACAACACGAGAAACATGAAGGTGAATTTGTATACACATGGAGAGACAGTACCAAAGAGCATTTGAACACAAAAACAACGTCCTACACTTCACCATTTTTAAAAAAGAAAGATTTCTTTTCCATCCCTATCCTATGCTAAACTTAGTTCCTTTTTTTTTCTTTTTTTTTTTCTTTTTTTGGTGTTATTGCTTGAGAAAGGCCAGCAATGTCATTGAGAAAGTCTGGAAAGGATACACTTGTACCCAAAGGATGCTCAGAGCTTGTGCTGACCCTAGACCAGGCAATGCCAGTGCCACTTTGGAACTTGTCTGCCTGTCACCTCCTCCATCTGCAAAAACCCTGGCATTGTTTATGGCCTGAGATTTTCCCTCGAGGGAAATATATTTCAGTGTCTGGTTGGACTTCTGTGACGGAATCATGGAAGACAGATCAAACTCACGTATGGATTGCTGCAGATCTGGGTCCACAAACACTGAAGGCATGCTATTTCCCAGCACAGCGAAGGAGTCAGACACTCTGGGACTCCAGGCTTACAAACACCTAGAGAAATTCCTCTGTCCTTGAGATGCCGACCAAGGCTCCTGGGACTCATGACCCATCATGGGATTGTGATGCCAGCCAAGGCTCCTAGGACTCGTGACTCATCATAGGATTGTGTGACATCAAAGCAGGCCCCAATGGAGCACTATGGGGAAGTATGCTGGGTCCCGTGGCATTCAGGAAGGGCATCAAGTTGGAGTGAGAAGTGGCTAGGTTATTCCCATTGAGCTAGAGGGTTGTCATTGGAATCATAGAGTCTGGGTCTAAAATTTGAAGATTTTATGTATTATTAATGCCAATTCCTGGCATGTTTTTTATTAATGATAAGTTGGGTGAGGGAGTTGGAGGGGCGTTTTCATTTGAGTTAACCACTAGCTTCGTGGTATCATGATATAATCTGGTGGAACTGGACATTGCAAAGTTGGACACTCAAGATATCAAAATGTATATTCAAAATATCAATCATCAAATAATCTGCAGAAGTCTTCTGTCTAGTACAACTTACCTCCAGAGCCTATCCTTTCCCAAACCTGCTCACTTCAAGATGGTGCAGTTTAATGGAAGCAGCAGCATCAGGATTTGCTACTAGGCCCACCAGGTATGATGGAACCTGGGGAAACTTGAGGTTTCCCAGGGCAAGTCCCACATTGTGGACTGGACTATGTAGAGTGGGAGATTTCAGAGAGTTCACATCAAGAGAACACGCCTAGCTGCATGCCATAGATTTATTTAAGGGCCCCTGCCTCAGGCCGTGTTAAACTGCAGAAGCTGTGTTGAGGCTGATGGGGTTTCTGGAAGGGTTGAAAGGTAGTGGTGGTGATGACTGACCTGTTAGTCCTTTTATTGAGTCTGATTGGTTCGCTAAGATTCTGCCAACCGCTGTTGCTGTTTGGACCCCAAGATATGGGAAAGAATGACCTGATTCCCATGTCATCTTCCTGCTGAGGGTGCTCACCACATGGCAGGGGTGCTGTCTTCTGCTGAGCAGGCAGCACAGCTGAGCTACCTGACTGTAATTCACCATTTCCCAGGGCACACCCAGCCTCTCATCTTTTGAGGTATCATCTGAGAGTTAGATCCCACGTTTGGTATTTAGATGGACATTTTATTTCATGACATGAAGAACCATCCCATCCCAAACTCAAATTCCCAACCGGAGGCCATCTGTGGGACAGTGCTTTGGAAAAGTCTTCCCTGGTAGGACTGAGAGGTCTCTCAACTGGTCAAGGGAAAATGGGAATATTCACCAAGAGCCTGGGATCATCCTAGTCATCTCTATGCTGGGCCTTATGTCAGCTGTGCTTATCCCAAGGGGAAGATCTCACTGTTTCTCTGCCAGTTGCTATTAAAACGTCTCTAAAAACAATCTTTGGGAATTTGGGGAGTGTACCCCAAGAATACCGAAGACCTCTTTGCCAAGAGAGAAGTTTCCATCATCTGGAATTTTGGGCACATTGTCTGGCCAACTGACTCCAGAAAGACTTGGATTGGATGCAGGGTTGGAGACAATTGGCCTTTACATTTCAGAGCCTAACATTCCTGAAAGTCTAGAAAGACACAAATGGCCCTGGTTGGCTGGAGCTGGGGGCTGTTGTGGGAAAAGTTTTGGATCATTCCAAAGGCAATCTGTGTGATCAGGGTTTTGCTTCTCTCTATCTTGCTGCTAGGAATTTTCTGGATTTGGAAAGAGGCATCAGTTTCAACCTGACTTTTCAATACAACTTCTGAAGCTTGAAAGCAAATGCACCACTTGGGCTGATGTCTTCCAAGAAGGTGTGGACTCTGTGCAGTAGTCTGGCTATGGGAAGATATGGAAGAGCTGTGGGCCACAGGATATGAGGTCCTCACCAAGTGTGTTGTGTGCTAGGAATCCTGGAACTTTATGTGGTCAGCAGAATTACATTATTTAGTCTCAGGACCTCTTAGATCAAAGGAGTAGGTGGGAATGCCTCCCTTGGCACCATTTCCAGTCTCTTTCTTCAGGCCCATGCTCCCACCTGGGTTAAGGAGTACTTTAGGGGTGTGGCTTCTACTCTCGGTATCACTGTCACAGAGGTGTCTAGGACTGATTGACAAGTTCCCATGTTCAGTCTGACTGGAAAATTTGGAAACCAGGTGGGGCTGTCCCAATAGGAACATCGCTGTAAGGGCAGAACCCATCCCCTTTGACTTTGACTTAGGGCTTTCGCTCTCTTTCTTGATGGAGAGCCCTTCACTTTAATGTGACAGGAATGCACTGACAGAGCTCCTGAGCTTGCATCACACACAGGGGCAGGCTCTCAGGCTTGTTCTCAGACTCAGCAGCTGAGGCGGTGGCAGTGGTTCAGTGCTTGCTGGCTGCATGCCTTTATGCTGGTCAACAGTATGCCTTGTTCTTCTTTGTTGATCTCTGCTACAGAATTTAGTCTTGGAGCTTCAGCATTCTCTGGATATATCTCCTGCTGCCAAAGAAAAATCTCTCATCTCTAGCACACATGATATGACCAGGGCTACCCCATGGCAGTGCTTATCCTGGAGCTGAGGAATCTAGGAACCATGTTCTCAAAGGCAACCTTCATCTTTAAGGACACTCAAATTTGTTGTTTTTTCTGCATTGAGATACAGAAGAATTTACTAACAATGATTTCTGCCTCTCAAACATGAATGAATTTTTAGGTCAAAATCAAACTGATACCAGCTAGTTCCACATTCATTTTTTGAAGGCAGGGTGGAAACTGGAAGAGGAGGGTAGGGGCAAGGGGTACTTTGGTCCAGGTTCAGGCCCAGCTGCATTCCTCTCCTCTCTCCCTCACTGCAGCTCTTAAAGTATTGTAACCCATGGAAGGGACCAGGTAAACTAAGCATATGGGAAATAAGCTTGGAGAAGCAGATTGGGACAAAATTTAGGAGAGCCTTAAATACTACATTATAAATGTGGGGTTTTGTTTTTTTGGTTGGGAGTAGGTAGCTACTAAGATTTCTGCGCATGGGAGTAACACAATTATGACTTAGCTTTAGAATGATTCATTCTCTCATTGTTGTTTAGAGGAAAAAGAATCAAGGTGCTTTCAGATGCAAGGAACAGAACACCGAATCAAGATGGCTTAGATGATAGAGATTTATTATTACGTATAACAAGAAGTCTTAAAGCTGTGGAGAGAGAATTGGCTGTCTCTGTCACAAAGCCAAGAGACTGGCAGACTGTGTCATGAGAGAACATGTAAATTTTTTAAAAAGTGGTCAAAAGTAGTAATTTAGGGAATGTCAAGGAGGAAAGTTAGAAAGCAGAAAAATAAAAAGTAGATTCCTTATTACCTAAGTTTTTGCCACATCTAGTTTAGCACAAAAGCTCACCTCTACCTCTGTAAATGATTATTTTTTTAGATGAAAATAATTCAATATGAACACTCAATCTCTCAGGAATATTACATTCTCATTTCAGAAAACCAACTTAGCCAAGCGTAAAGATAACTAAAAGAGTTCTTTCTCTATAGACGAGACCTTTGATCCATTTCAAAATAATTTTATTTACTGCTACCAAATGTAATTATTCATCCCTAGGAACACACTTGCCATCTTATGAGAAGTTTACACATTCATATAGGGAGCAGTCACTGAAATCTATAAAGAAACTCAGCAACCCACTATTAGAAGGAAAGGTGCTGTCTTCAGATTTTACTTATGTATATATGCATGTATGTATTTTTAATATTTTTAAGAGACAGGGTCTCACTCTGTTACCCAGGCTGGAATGTAGTGGTGTGCTAACAGCTCACTGTAGCCTCAACCTCCTGGGCTCAAGCAATCTTCCTTCCTCAGCCTCTCAAGTAACTGGGGGATATATTAATCCATTTTCATGGTGCTGAAAAAGATACATCCAAGACTGAGAAATTTACAAAAGAAAGAGTTTAATTGGACTTAGAGTTCTACATGGATGGGGAAGCCTGACAATCATGGTGGAAGGCAAGGAGGAGCAAGTCACATCTTACATGCATGGCAACAGACAAAGAGAGAGAACTTGTACGGGGGAACTTCTCACTTTAAAACCATCAGATCTTGTGGGACTTATTCACTATCATGAGAACAGTATAGGAAAGACTTGCCCCCATGTTTCAGTTACCTCCCACCGGGTCCCTCCCACAACACATGGGAATTCAAGATGAGATTTGGGTGGGGACACAGCCAAAATACATCAGGGGACTATAAGCATGTACAACCACCCTGGCTAATTTATTTCTTTTTTCACTTTTGTAGAGATGAAGTCTGTGTTGCTCAGCCTGGTCTTGAACTATTGACCTCAAGTGAACCTCCTACCTCAACCTCTCAAAGTGCTAGGATTCAAGGTATGAGCCACTGTGCCCAGCTCCAGACTTTCTATAGTTGTCTGTGACCAGGCCAGGTGCTCACAAAGAGTTTCAGATATGAACACCTATGTCCAGAGATCCTCTTCATGTCTTGGCAGAGCATCAACTAGGACCTTAAACCAATCACCAAGAGATTATATTTTACACAGCAGGATAGAGGGATGTGGACTTGGAATTTATAAATAAAAAGGTGATTTGCCATCCTTAGCTTTAGACCTAGCCTACAAATGCATCACCTTTCTCACTCTTCTGGGCATTTGCAAGGTTCATGTGGCAACACCTAGTTAGGGCAGGCATCACTGAGTGCTCTGCCATCTAATTGCTTTTCTCACCAATAAACCAAAATGACCCAGGCACAGGACTAATCACAGGATACTAATGATTCTATAGAAAAACAAAAGGAGGTGATGAACCTTTGTGAGGATGATGAAGTACATGTCAGGCAGCCTGCCCTCAAAGATCGATCATAACACCCACACCTCAGAACTCAACTTGCCCTTGGTGAGATATGCTTTTATCACAGAAACTAATGAAAACTCTCTATCTTAAATTAAACAGTGCTACATTTTGTAAAATCATACCAGTGCTTTTAATTTAAAAAGACCAACTGCATAATTTTTTAAAATTGATCACCCAGATACTATATGGTTTTTGAGTAGATTAGAATGAAGGAAAGAAGTAAACACATATGGATGTATAGCTGTAGAAATAGGGAGTTAATATGTATTGAACACGTTACATGTGCCAATATATTTCCACATGTGAACTCAATTATACATCACGTGGTAGGTACTATTATCATTGTATCTTTTTTATAGATGAGAAACAAAAGACATGATAGGTGGGTTGCAATGGGTTCCAAAATGAAAGTAACAAATGAAATGTAATCAATGACATTTGCTTATATCTATTTTATTCACATTCATTTCATCTTTTTTCTCTTTTTCTTCCCAGCTCACACACAAGAGTTTTGAACCTGGGCAGGCTGAGCAGTGATCTTGAGGACTGAAAGGGAAAAGTGCTGTCAATTACTAGGACATCGAACACCCCATACTCTTCTGGAACAATATGTCCACAGACATTTGCTTGAGAGGAGGAGGTGGCTGGCGAGGAGCCCTATGGTTGCTCTCCCATGTCTTCACTCTTAGCAGTTACAACATGCACAAGATTCAGTGCATTCAATAATTAGTTCTCAGCATCTTGTGAACTGGCAATCTATTTCCAGAATGATTTAGTGCAGTTTCCTCTGAAGTCCATGCTAAAAGAGGAAATAATTAGGCTCAGGAGCATTTAACTTAAAACCTGTGTTTCTACTTATCTAAAATGATTGTGCTAATTAGGCCTCTCATAAATTTATCTGGCACACTTCACTCTAAAACCTCCAGCTTTTACCTCATGTGTTTCCCTGGGATCTAGAATGGTGCTGGAAAACCCCTGAGATGGGAGCCTCTTGGTCTGGACTCCCAGGAGGAAGAGTAATTCACTTAAGGTTACAACATTCTTATATAGACATATTCAAACGTGATTTTTTTTTTTTTCACTAACTGCATATTCAAGTCAACCTGCTAGGGGTGAAAAAAAAGTTGACCTAAACAGGGCTACACACAGTGTGGTCCAGAGACCTGGTGACAGTGTGTGAATTGTTACCAGTTCACAGAGCTGTAAGTATTACAAAACTTGGGAGTAGACCCTTAGAAATTTTATAGGAATTTGAGCAATGTAATTTTTTATTGTCCGTTAAATCTAATAATTAAAAGAGATAGGGGTTTATACGTTCTAGTTCATTTTTCCCATTCTATTTTTTATCATAATTCACCTTTACCAGTGGGTTTCTTTTTCCTGTTTATGGATTACATTTCATGATTCTTTGCAGACCTGGTAATTTTTTATTAGATTCTGGAGAGCAGGCATTTTTGGTAGCTGGGTATTGGATTTTGCTGTATTCTTTTATGTAGTGGTGGACTTTGTCGTGGCTTGCAGTTATGGTACAAAGGATTAATTTGATCCCCTGGAGGTGTGCTTTCAGGCTGTCTCCACACAGCAAGCTGAGGCAATAGTAGGGCTCATCTTGTTTATTCCTCATTTGTCTTAGTTCATTTGTGTCGCTGTAACAGAAATACCACAGACTAAGTAATTTATAAGAATAGGAGTTTATTCCAGGGTAAAAAGGACGAAAATTCCAAAAACCAGAACACCTCTTCTCCTCAAAAAAAATCACAACTCCTTGACAGCAAAGGAAAAAATCTGGATGGAGAATGAGTTTGACAAATTGACAGAAGTAGGCTTCAGAAGGTGTGTAATAACAAACTCCTCTGAGCTAAAGGAGCATGTTCTAACCCAATGCAAAAAAGCTAAGAATCTTGAAAAAATGGTTAGAGGAATTGCTAACAAGAAGAACCAATTTAGAGAAGAACATAAATAATCTGATGGAGCTGAAAAACACAGCACAAGAACTTCGTGAAGCACATACAAGTATCAATAGCCAAATCAATTAAGCGGAAGAAAGGATATCAGAGATTGAAGATAGACTTAATGAAATAAAACATGAAGACAAGATTAGAGAAAAAAGAATGAAAAGAAGTAAACAAAGTCTTCAAGAAATACAGAACTATGTGAAAAGACCAAACCTATGTTCAACTGGTGTACCTGAAAGTGATGGGGAGAATGGAACCAAGTTGGAAAACACTCTGCAGGATATTATCCAGAACTTCCCCAACCTAGGAAGACAAGCCAACATTCAAATTCAGGAAATACAGAGACCACTCCTAAGATACTCCTTGAGAAGAGCAACCCCACGACACATAATCATCAGATTTACCAAGGTTGAAATGAAGGAAAAAATGTTAAGCGCAGCCAGAAAGAAAGGTCAGGTTACCCACAAAGGGAAGCCCATCAGACTAACAGAAGATCTCTCTGCAGAAACCCTACAAGCCAGAAGAGAGTGGGGGCCAATATTCAACATTCTTAAGGAAAAGAATTTTCAATCCAGAATTTCTTATTCAGCCAAACTAATCTTCATAAACGAAGGAGAAATAAAATCCTTTACAGACAAGCAAATACAAGAGATTTTGTTACCACCAGACCTGCCTTACAAGAGCTCCTGAAGGAAGCACATGGAAAGGAACAACTGGTACCAGCCACCACAAAAACATACCAAATTGTAAAGACCATCAACACTATGAAGAAACTGCATCAACTAATGGACAAAATAACCAGCTAGCATCATAATGACAGGATCAAATTCACACATAACAATATTAACCTTGAATATAAATGGGCTAAATGCCCCAATTAAAAGATACAGACTGGCAAATTGGATAAAGTGTCAAGACTCATCTCAAGTGCAAAGACACAAAAGACACACATAAGCTCAAAATAAAGGGATGGAGGAATATTTACAAAGCAAATGGGAAGGAAAAAAAAAAAAAACAGGGGTTGCAACTTAATCTCTAATAAAACAGACTTTAAACTAACAAAGATCAAAAAAGACAAAGAAGGGCAATACATAATGGTAAGGGGATCAACACAACAAGAAGAGCTAACTATCCTAAATATATATGCACCCAATACAGGAGCACCCAGATTCATAAAGCAAGTCCTTAGAGACTACAAAGAGACTTAGATTCCCACACAATAATAATGGGAGGCTTTAACACTTCACTGTCAATATTAGATCAATGAGACAGAAAATTAACAAGGATATTCAGGACTTGAACTCAGCTCTGAACCAAGTGGACCTAATAGACATCCACAGAACTCTCCACTCCAAATCAACAGAATATATATTCTTCTCAGCACCACATCGTGCTTATTCTAAAACTGACCACATAATTGGAAGCAAAACACTCCTCAGTAAATGCAAAAGAACAGAAATCATAACAAACAGTCTCTTAGACCACAGTGCAATCAAATTAGAACTCAGGATTAAGAAACTCACTCAAAACCGCACAAATACATGGAAACTGAACAACTTGCTCCTGAATGACTACTGGGTAAATAACAAAATTAAGGCAGAAATAAATAAGTTCTTTGAAATTAATGGGAACAAAGATGCAATGTACCAGAATCTCTGGGACACAGCTAAAGCAGTGTTTAGAGGGAAATTTATAGCACTAAATGCCCACAGGAGAAAGCGGGAAAGATCTAAAATCAACACCCAAACACCACAATTAAAAGAACTAGAGAAGCAAGAGCAAACAAATTCAAATTACAGAAGAAAACAAGACATAACTAAGATCAGAGCAGAATTGAACGAGATAGAGATATGAAAAACCCTTCAAAAAATCAATGAATCCAGGAGTTGTTTTTTTGAAAAGATTAACAAAATAGACCACTAGCCAGGCTAACAAAGAAGAAAAGAGAGGAGAATCAAATAAACATAATAAAAAAAAGATAAAGGGGATATCACCACTGATGTCACCTAAATACAAACTACCATCAGAATACTGTAAATGCCTCTATGCAAATAAACTAGAAAATCTAGAGGAAATGGATAAATTCCTGGATACATACACCCTCCTAAGTCTAAACTAGGAAGAAGTCAAATCTCTGAATAGACCAATAACAAGTTCTGAGATTGAGGCAGTAATTAATAGCCTACCAACCAAACAAAGCCCAGGACCAGATGTATTCACAGTCGAATTCTACCAGAGGTACAAAGAGGAGCTAGTACTATTCCTTCTGAAACTATTCCAAACAACAGAAAAAAAAGGACTCCTCCCTAACTCATTTTATGAGGCCAGCATCATCCTGATACCAAAACCTGGCAGAGACACAACAACAACAAAAAAATTTCAGGCCAATATCACTGATGAACATTGATGTGAAACTCCTCAATAAAATACTGGCAAACTGAATCCAGCTGCACATCAAAAAGCTTATCCACCATGATCAAGTTGTCTTCATCCCTGAGATGCAAGGCTGGTTTAACGTACACAAATCAATAAATGTAGTCCATCACATAAAAAGAACCAATCACAAAAACCACACTATTATCTCAATGGATGCAGAAAAGGCCTTCAACAAAATTCAATGCCCCTTCATGCTAAAAATTCTCAATAATCTAAGTATTGATGGAACGTATCTCAAAATAATAAGAGCTATTTATGACAAGCCCATAGCCAATATCATGCTAAATGGGCAAAAGCTGGGGAAGCATTCCCTTTGACAACCAACACAAGACAAGGATGCCCTCTCTCACCACTCCTATTCAACATAGTACTCGAAGTTCTGGGGAGGGCAGTCAGGCAAGAGAAAGAAATAAAGGGTATTCAAACAGGAAGAGAGGAAGTCAAGTTGTCTCTGTTTACAAATGACATGATTGTATATTTAGAAAACCCCATTGTCTCACCCCAAAAATCTCTTTAAGCTGATAAGCAACTTCAGGAAAGTCTCAGATACAAAATGAATGTGCAAAAATCACAATCATTCCTATACACCAAAAACAGAGAGCCAAATCATGAGTGAACTCCCATTCACAATGGCTACAAAGAGAAAAAAAAATATCTAGGAATACAACTTACAAGGGATGTGAAGGACTTCTTCAAGGAGAACTACAAACCACTGCTCAAGGAAATAAGAGAGGTCACAAACAAATGGAAAAACATTCCATGCTCGTGGATAGGAAGAATCAGTATTGTGAAAATGGCCATACTACCCAAAGTAATTTATAGATTCAATGCTATCTTCATCAAGCTACCATTGACTTGCTTCACAGAATTAGAAAAAACTACTTTAAACTTCATATGGAACCAAAAAAGAGCCCATATAGCCAAGACAATTCTAAGCAAAAAGAACAAAGCTAGAGGCATCATGCTACCTGACCTCAAACTATACTACAAGGCTACAGTAACCAAAACAGCATGGTACTGGTACCAAAACAGATATATAGACAAATGGAACAGAACAGAGGCCTCAGAAATAATGCCACATATCTACTAACACCTGATCTTTGACAAACCTGACAAAAACAAACAATGGGGAAAGGATTCCCTATTTAATAAATGGTGTTGGAAGAACTGGCTAGCCATTTGCAGAAAACTGAAACTGGACCACTTCCTTACACCTCATACAAAAATTAACTCAAGATGAATTAAAAACTTAAACATAAGACCTAAAACCATAAAAACCCTAGAAGAAAACCTAGGCAATACCATTCAGGACATAGGCATGGGCAAAGACTTCATGACTAAAACACCAAAAGCAATAGCAACAAAGCCACAGCTGACAAATGGGGTCTAATTAAACTAAAGAGCTTCTGTGCAGGAAACAAAAACAAAAACAAAAAAAAACAAAAAAACTATCATCAGAGTGAATAGGCAACCTCCAGAATGGGAGAAAATTTTTGCAATCTATCCGTCTGAGAAAGGGCTAATATCCAGAATCTACAAGGAACTTAAACAAATTTACAAGAAAAAAACAAACAACCCCATCAAAAAGTGGGCAAAGGATATGAACAGACACTTCTTAAAAGAAGACATTTATGTAGCCAAGAAATATATTTTAAAAAGCTCATTCTCACTGGTCATCAGAGAAATGCAAATCAAAACCACAGTGAGATACCATCTCATGCCAGTTAGAATGGCAATCAATCATTAAAAAGTCAGGAAACAACAGATGCTGGAGAGAATGTGAAGAAATAGGAACGCTTTTACACTGTTGGTGGGAGTGTAAATTAGTTCAACCATTGTTGAAGACAGTGTGGCAATTCCTCAAGGATCTAGAACCAGAAACAGCATTTGACCCAACAATCCCATTACTGGGTATATACCCAAAGAATTATAAATCATGCTGCTATAAAGACACATGCACACATATGTTTATTGCAGCACTGTTCACAATAGCAAAGACTTGGAACCAACCTAAATGTCTATCAATGATAGGCTGGATAAAAAATGTGGCACATATACCCCATGGAATACTATGCAGCCATAAAAAAGGATGAGTTCATGTCCTTTGCAGGGACATGTATGAAGCTTGACACCAACATTCTCAGCAAACTAACCCAGGAACAGAAAACCAAACACTGCGTATTCTCACTCATAAGTAGGAGTTGAACAATGAGAACTCATGGACACAGGGAGAGGAACATCACACACCAGGGCCTGTCGGGGGTGGGGGTGGGGTGCTAGGGGAGGGATAGCATTAGCAGAAATACCTAACATAGATGATGGGTTGACGGGTGCAGCAAACCACCATGGGACTTGTATACCTATGTAACAAACCTGCATGTTCTGCACATGTATCCCAGAACTTAAAGTATAATAATAAAGAAAAAAGGAATAGAAGTTTATTTCTTACAGTTCTGAAGGTTGGAAAGTCTAAGATAAAGGCACCAGCATTTGGTGTCTGGTGAGGGCCTTCTTGCTGCATTCTCACATGGCAGAAGGCCAAAAGGGCAAAAAGAATGAATGCTGTGTCCTCACAAGGCATAATAGATGCAAGGCAAGAAAGGCCTGGTTAGTTCTCTCCAGCCCTTTTATATGAAAAGTAATCCCATTTATAGGGGTTCTACTATTGTGACTTAATCGCCTCCCAAATACCTCACCTCTAAAATCTATCACATTGGAGTTTAAGTTCCAACATATGAATTTTGGATGAAAAATACATTCAGTCCATGGCACCATCACTCTGAAGGGATCGTACATATGCAGGGGTTTTTTGTCCAGTATCTGAAAACCATTGTTTCATGTATTTTTCTGGTTTTCTGGTTGTTTAAGGTGGAAGACTCTTTTACTTAATTGTAGCTAGAAGTAGACATTTTAGGACTTCATCCTGAAGTTCCTCATCTTGACATTCCAAAATTCACTGATAATAATATTACTGTATTTTATTAAACTATCAATCTGCAAGGAAAGAGAAGTTAAAAAACAATGAGTCAAATATCTGAAGAAGATACATTCATCTCTTCTTATCTGCAGTTTTGCTTTCCACAGATTTAGTTACTCACGGTAAACCACAGTCCAAAATATTAAATAGAAAAATCCAGAAATAAGTAATTCATAAATTTAAAATTGTGTGCCATTCTGAGTGGAATGATGAAATCTTGTGGCATCCTGCTCCATCCCACCTCTGATATGAATCAACTCTTCTTCCAGCATATCCACACTGCACAAGCTACCCACCCATTAGTCATTTAGAGCCATTTCAGTGATCACAACTACTGTCAGGTATTGCAGTGCATGTGTTCAAGTCACTATTATTTTTACTTAATAACGACCCCAAAGTGCAAGAGTAGTCATGCTGGCAATTGGGATATAACAAGGAGAAGTTATGAAGTGCTTCCATTAAGTAAAAAGGTGAAAGTTCTCAACTTAATCAGGAAAGAAAAAAATGTATGCGGAGGTTGCTAAGATCTTGGTAAGAACGAATCTTCTATCCATGAAACTGTGAAGATGAAAAGAAGAAATTTGTGCTAGTTTTGCTGTCAGATTTCAAGCTGCAAAAGTCGTGGCCATGGTGCATAAGTGTTTAATTAAGATGGAAAAGGCATTAAATTTGTGGGTAGATGACATGGACATCAGGGTTGATAGTATCTGAGATTTCAGGCATCCTGTAGAGGTCTTGGAACACATCCCTGCATATAAGGAGGACTACTGTATACAAACGGCTAATCAGCATATGAAAGTATGCCAATATCACTAATTATTAGGAAAATACAAATCAAATCCACAATGAGATATCACCTCACACTCATTAAGATGACAATTATTCAAAAAAAAACCCCAGCAAATAACAACTGTTGGTAGGGAAGTCGAGAAACAACTGTTGGTGGGAATGTGAGCTGGTGCAGCCACTATGGAAAACAGTATGTTTCCTCAAAAAATTAAAAATAGGATTATACAGCATTTCCACTTCTGGGTATATACTCAAAAAATCTGAAAGCTGGGACTTAAACAGACATTTGTACACTCACGTTCATAGCAGCATTATCTACAATAGCCGAAAGCTGGAAGCAACCCGTGTCCATCAATGCATAAATGGTTGAATAAAATGTGAATGAAATTGTATTCAGTCTTAAAAAGAAAGGAAATGATAACACATGAGATAACATGGCTGAACCTGGGGGACGTTATGCTAAGTGAAATAAGCCAGTCTCAAAAGTACAAATACTGTATGATCCTATTTATGTGAAGTAGCTAGAACAGTCAAGTTCATGAGTTAGAAAGTAGAATGGTGGGACCAGGGTTTCAGGGGAAGGGGGAGCTGATGCTTAATGGATACAGCTTCACATTGGGATGATGAAAAAGTTCTAGAGTGAACAGTGGTAACAATTGTACAACAGTTTGAAGGTCCTTAATGCCACTGTACTGCATACTTAAAACGGGTAAAATAATACATTTTATGTTATATGTATTTTACCACAAAAAAAATTTAAAAAAAAAAATCTCATAAAATACAACTGAATATTCTCCACAGATAGCTGGATGATCACTGATTTTAAGGAGCTCAAGGTAGTAAAATATCTAAGTGAGGGGGAGATTGGTGAGGTTTCTGCCCAGGATTAAAGATGACAAACAATTAACTTTCAGGCCGCCAAAGCACCACCTAGCCAAGGAACAGGAAGGTCTTAATATGTCAAACCTATACAATGTGCCGTGGTTATTATTTTTACATCCTTTTGTTTTCCTACTCAGTTAGCAATAAAATCCCAACAATGGTCTGTGCGTTGGGCTTCGCGGAGAGTGAGCCAAGCAAGCAAAACTGGTGGGGCTGTATTGTCTTCTGCAGGGGGTCGTGGGGAGAGACCTTAAGAAGCTGGGGAGGTGGTGGCAGCTCCGAAGAGAAGCAAAAGCAATTAAGTTCCTGTGGTCTGAAGATAGAGAGAGAGGGACAGTATCAGCCCAGGATAGATTCTTTAGCCTGAAAAAGAGAATACTATTAAATAATACATGTAACATGATCCCATTTCAATATATTAGGAAAATATATATTTCTATGTATACATGCATAGAAAAAAATTCCCAGAAGGGTATAAATAAAAATGTGAACATTGGTTAAATCTCAGCAATCAGATTTATGGAAGGTTTTTACTTTCTCCCTTTGTAAGTTGCTACATCATCTGTTGTTTTCACAATGGGTGAGTAAATTTTTATAATTGAGGGACAAGAAAGCAATTTTTATTTAAAGTTAGAAAAGGATTGACAGAAGATGCTACATGGCCCAGACTTGAAGTCTCTTTAGTTTTATTTCTAGAAATGTATGCATAAATTAGTGGATGTTCCATTATTTCTCATGCCATTTTTAACACTAGAATTCTGACCAGCAGTTTACTCATTATAAAGTAACAACCCTTGCCATTTGATGTGCTGAAAATGCATTTCATTTACTCAGGTCAGATAAGATTAGGAATGGCATTAGAGTAATTAAGGTCACTGGACTTTGTCATTTAACAAATCCTTAAATCCAACTCTAATCTCATTCATTAATGCCACAGACAAAAGGGTTAATTGCTAAAGTATAACATTTCCTACTCATCCAGACACAAATATTACAATGTTAAATGTCACTAATGCACAGCTGTATTGCTTTGTATCTTTAGAAAGATGCTGATGTGTTCAGTACTCTGAGTTACAGATTTATTAGTTCTGAAGAGGCTATCCCTTGGGTAACTCATTATCACTGGTACAAGTACAGAATGTTCTGTGACAAGAGAATGTCTAAAATGAAACAACCCAATTAATCAAGACAGGGCATGCATGTGGTGACTATACAATATGAGCAGATGTTGTCAACTCCCCAATTGTCACCATGCAGCCCTGTGGTTAAGCCAATGCCCCTAAGGAACAGGTTGGCCACCGATGCTGGGATCCCACTGCCAAGATGCAACAAGAACCATGCTCAGCTGCTTCCCTTTAGCCCTGACCCAGCTGGAAAGGACAATCCTGTTGTCTCCTGATTCTTCTGCATCAAACCTCTTCCCACTTTACAAAAGAGACAAACAAACTGATGTGAGTTTTAACTTCTTGATTTTTTTTTTTTTTTAATTATGACAAAAGTGCTAAGGAGAAGTGAAAGTTCCTAAATGGTCTTGAAAGATCAACCTCCAAATGTGTTATCTCAATCCCTGGAATCCTCCATAGCCATTAAAAATGATGCCATAAAAAGTTTTTAAAGACCTGGGAATGTGTTCACATCATGCCATTACTGTGCAAAGAGCAGCTTATAAATGAATCCGTATGAACATAGGATATCATTCCAGTTTTGTAAACTAACAAAAATGGACAGTCCAACTATTATAAAAGACAAGAAGCATTAAAATGTCTAATATCAACATTTGACAGAGAGAGAAAAGATTTGGTTCTCGTTGTTATTGTTTTGCTTTAACCTTTTATTTATTTATTTTTTACCTATATACTTTTCTACATTTTCCAAATTTTTTAGAGAAGAAATATATTACTTTCTAAAAATAACAGGCTCTCAATAAATGTTGTATTTAGGGTTATTCTCTATACCAATGATCCAGTAGATTCTGTTTCTTTATATCAATTCAACAGCAACAGATACTTTCATACAAATCTGCATCTTGCAATGTTGGGGTAAGGCTTAAATAAAAATTATTCAACCATGCCACATTTTTCTCAAACTAAAATCTCACATGTAACTTATCCTTCTTTATCCATTCAGATAGAGATAACTCTTTTTTCTTTTTCTTTCTTTTTTTTTTTTTTTTTTTTTTTTGAGACAGAGTCTTGCTCTGTCGCTCGGGCTGGAGTGCAGTGGCACAATCTCGGCTCACTGCAACCTCCACCTCCTGGGTTCAAGCAATTCTCCCACCTCAGCCTCCCAAGTAGCTGGGATTACAGGCACCCACCATTATCAAGAGATAAAATCAGAAACAGAGCCAGAAAACAAAATCAGAAAACTTTTGCCCAGAGGGAAAGATGACACAGTCCAATTATCTCTGCTTTTTCTCAAAGCTCTAACAGGAAGATTTAATCAAGAGGCTGCCTTGGGCCAAGGGGTCACTTTCTTTAGCAATACTTTTTCCTCTCTTGCCCTGACACCAGGGAGGAAAAAAAAAAAATAACAACTGACATTCCTACTGTTCTCAGAGCTTTAAAAGTACTTTTATACATAATAAGTAGGATGCAAAGAGAAACTCTGTCCAAACAGTCACATCCTACTAAAGAATGCATTCCCCTACCTGCCTGTATTCTGACTTGGATCACTATTGGCAGCAAAGGGGATCACAGAGGCACAGAGTGAGGGAATGAATTGAGTCATAGAGCTGAATCTATGCCAGCACCAATTACTCCACATATCTTGTATATAGCATGGAGTCCTTATGATAGCACTGGGGCATAATATCTTTATCTCTATCAGAGTCAGCAAACTACAGCCCATAGACCAGATCCAACCTGCAGCTTGCATTTGTAGATAGCTTTATTGGAACACAGCCACATCTATTTGTTTATGTATTACCTATGACTGCTTTTGTGCTACAATGGCAAAATTTAGTATGCAGTTGCAGCACAGACCATTTTTCCTGCAAACCCTAAAATCTTGACTATTCGTCCCTTTACAGAAAAAGTTTGCCATCCCCGGAAACATGATACTTACGAGAAAAATGAGGCTCAGGGACATTCAATGGTATTTCAGTATTTCAGTGTCACTCTGCTACTTACTGGTGGGACCAAGATTTAAAGATGTACCTATCTGACTTTAAATTAAAGCCTGCATTCTTTACATTTCTCCAAATCAAAACTTGAAGGCAAAACCCCAACTTCCTCCAAAGTATACTGTATGAGTGGCATAGCACATTACAAGCTGAGAAAGATGAGATATGAATAATAACGCTATTTTTAAAGATACTTGTGAGACATAATAACTCTTGGAAACTTCAGCTATATAAGAACACTGCACTGTAAGTTATCTTTTTCCTTCGACTTCTAATTTAACTCTAAATTATAGCAGTTATAATTAAGAGCAAAAATTATAAGACAAACCATTTGGGAAAAAGAAGCAAATGAATCTTACCAGCAAAATTGACATTAGTTTCAATGTACAGCTTTCGCGTTGAAACAGACTCTAACATATTTGACGTGTTCACATAATGTGATATTATCACCTGTATGAACTTGCTGATTCTTTCCCAGGCTGGATAGGAAGGGGCAGGACAAAGTGTGCTTAAAATAAAAATCTACCTTCTTCTTTGTTTTTAGCATGGCTATTGTTTTAAATATCCGTTTCTCTTTTTTGCTTAACTCCTTAACCCAATCAGTCAAAACAAGGTACTTTGTAGAGACTTTTTGCAGGTATCTGGTGGAAGATAATGCTATGGAAAAAATTGCTACTGCTCCCCTGTTCACACTGCCTCACCTGAGCCTTCAGAGTTATCAGCCTTTACAGGCAGCCATTAAATCCCCCCTAAGTGCCATTGGCACCATAAAAGCACAAGCCTTTTAAAAACAGACACCAGAGAAGAGTGCTGAGCTGGCTCAGTTTATACCAGGGCCAGCAAACACAGGAAAAATAGCGTGTCTCCAAGACCTCAATCTTTCCTAGACAGAGTCTAGCTGTTGCATCAATCAGAGAAAGGTTAGTTGAGGAGGGAGTAGAATGGTAGACCATGGCTTATTTTGACTTTTAAGACAAGTTAGAAATCAGATTTTGGGAGGGCGGAGCAAGATGGCCGAATAGGAACAGCTCCAGTCTCCAACTCCCATCGCGAGCGACACAGAAGACCGGTGATTTCTGCATTTTCAACTGAGCCTCTGCTGCTGATACCCAGGCAAACAGGGTCTGGAGTGGACCTCAAGCAATCTCCAACAGACCTACAGCTGAGGGTCCTGACTGTTAGAAGGAAAACTATCAAACAGGAAGGACACCTACACCAAAACCCCATCAGTACATCACCATCATCAAAGACCAGAGGCAGATAAAACCACAAAGATGGGGAAAAAGCAGGGCAGAAAAGCTGGAAATTCAAAAAATAAGAGCACATCTCCCCCGGCAAAGGAGCGCAGCTCATCGCCAGCAATGGATCAAAGCTGGACGGAGAATGACTTCGACGAGATGAGAGAAGAAGGCTTCAGTCCATCAAATTTCTCAGAGCTAAAGGAGGAATTACATACCCAGTGCAAAGAAACTAAAAATCTTGAAAAAAAAGTGGAAGAATTGATAACTAGAATAATTAATGCAGAGAAGGCCATAAACGAATGGACAGAGATGAAAACCATGTCACGAGAAATACGTGACAAATGCACAAGCTTCAGTAACCGACTCGATCAACTGGAAGAAAGAGTATCAGTGATTGAGGATCAAATGAATGAAATGAAGCGAGAAGAGAAACCCAAAGAAAAAAGAAGAAAAAGAAATGAACAAAGCCTGCAAGAAGTATGGGATTATGTAAAAAGACCAAATCTACGTCTGATTGGGGTGCCTGAAAGTGAGGGGGAAAATGGAACCAAGTTGGAAAAAACTCTTCAGGATATCATCCAGGAGAACTCCCCCAACCTAGTAGGGCACTCCAACATTCAAATTCAGGAAATACAGAGAGCGCCACAAAGATACTCCTTGAGAAGAGCAACTCCAAGACACATAATTGCCAGATTCACCAAAGTTGAAATGAAGGAAAAAAATCTTAAGGGCAGCCAGAGAGAAAGGTCGGGTTACCCACAAAGGGAAGCCCATCAGACTAACAGCAGATCTCTCGGCAGAAACTCTACAAGCCAGAAGAGAGTGGGGGCCAATATTCAACATTCTTAAACAAAAGAATTTTAAACCCAGAATTTCATATCCAGCCAAACATTTCATAATTGAAGAAGAAATAAAATCCTTTACAGATAAGCAAATGCTTAGAGATATTGTCACCACCAGGCCTGCCTTACAAGAGACCCTGAAGGAAGCACTAAACATGGAAAGGAACAACCGGTACCAACCATTGCAAAAACATGCCAAAATGTAAAGACCATCAAGGCTAGGAAGAAACTGCATCAACTAACGAGCAAAATAACCAGTTAATATCATAATGGCAGGATCAAGTTCACACATAACAATCTTAAACTTAAATGTAAATGGACTAAATGCTCCAATTAAAAGACACAGACTGGCAAACTGGATAAAGAGTCAAGACCCATCAGTCTGCTGTATTCAGGAGACCCATCTCACACGCAGAGACATACATAGACTCAAAATAAAGGGATGGAGGAAGATTTACCAAGCAAATGGAGAACAAAAAAAAGCGGGGGTTGCAATACTAATCTCTGATAAAACAGACTTTAAACCATCAAAGATCAAAAGAGACAAAGAAGGCCATTACATAATGGTAAAGGGATCAATTCAACAGGAAGAGCTAACTATCCTAAATATATATGCACCCAATACAGGAGCACCCAGATTCATAAAGCAAGTCCTTAGAGACTTACAAAGAGACTTAGACTCCCATACAATAATAATGGGAGACTTCAACACACCACTGTCAACATTAGACAGATCAACGAGACAGAAAGTTAACAAGGATATCCAGGAATTGAACTCATCTCTGCAGCAAGCAGACCTAATAGACATCTATAGAACTCTCCACCCCAAATCAACAGAATATACATTCTTCTCAGCACCCCATCGTACTTACTCCAAAATTGACCACGTAATTGGAAGTAAAGCACTCCTCAGCAAATGTACAAGAACAGAAATTATAACAAACTCTCTCTCAGACCACAGTGCAATCAAACTAGAACTCAGGACTAAGAAACTCAATCAAAACCCCTCAACTACATGGAAACTGAACAACCTGCTCCTGAATGACTACTGGGTACATAACGAAATGAAGGCAGAAATAAAGATGTTCTTTGAAACCAATGAGAACAAAGATACAACATACCAGAATCTCTGGGACACATTTAAAGCAGTGTGTAGAGGGAAATTTATAGCACTAAATGCCCACAAGAGAAAGCAGGAAAGATCTAAAATTGACACTCTAACATCGCAATTAAAAGAACTAGAGAAGCAAGAGCAAACACATTCGAAAGCTAGCAGAAGGCAAGAAATAACTAAGATCAGAGCAGAACTGAAGGAGATAGAGACACAAAAAACCCTCCAAAAAATCAATGAATCCAGGAGTTGGTTTTTTGAAAAGATCAACAAAATTGACAGACCACTAGCAAGACTAATAAAGAAGAAAAGAGAGAAGAATCAAATCGACGCAATTAAAAATGATAAAGGGGATATCACCACCGATCCCACAGAAATACAAACTACCATCAGAGAATACTATAAACACCTCTACACAAATAAACTGGAAAATCTAGAAGAAATGGATAATTTCCTGGACACTTACACTCTTCCAAGACTAAACCAGGAAGAAGTTGAATCCCTGAGTAGACCAATAGCAGGCTCTGAAATTGAGGCAATAATTAATAGCCTACCAACCAAAAAAAGTCCAGGACCAGATGGATTCACAGCTGAATTCTACCAGAGGTACAAGGAGGAGTTGGTACCATTCCTTCTGAAACTATTCCAAACAATAGAAAAAGAGGGAATCCTCCCTAACACATTTTATGAGGCCAACATCATCCTAATACCAAAGCCTGGCAGAGACACAACAAAAAAAGAGAATTTTAGACCAATATCCCTGATGAACATCGATGCAAAAATCCTCAATAAAATACTGGCAAACCGGATTCAGCAACACATCAAAAAGCTTATCCACCATGATCAAGTGGGCTTCATCCCTGGGATGCAAGGCTGGTTCAACATTCCCAAATCAATAAACATAATCCAGCATATAAACAGAACCAAAGATAAGAACCACATCATTATCTCAATAGATGCAGAAAAGGCTTTTGACAATATTCAACAGCCCTTCATGCTAAAAATGCTCAATAAATTCGGTATTGATGGAACGTACCTCAAAATAATAAGAGCTATTTATGATAAACCCACAGCCAATATCATACTGAATGTGCAAAAACTGGAAAAATTCCCTTTGAAAACAGGCACAAGACAGGGATGCCCTCTCTCACCACTCCTATTCAACATAGTGTTGGAAGTTCTGGCTAGGGCAATCAGGCAAGAGAAAGAAATCAAGGGGATTCACTTAGGAAAAGAAGAAGTCAAATTGTCCCTGTTTGCAGATGACATGATTGTATATTTAGAAAACCCCATTGTCTCAGCCCAAAATCTCCTTAAGCTGATAAGCAACTTCAGCAAAGTCTCAGGATACAAAATTAGTGTGCAAAAATCACAAGCATTCTTATACACCAGTAACAGACAAACAGAGAGCCAAATCAGGAATGACCTTCCATTCACAATTGCTTCAAAGAGAATAAAATACCTAGGAATCCAACTTACAAGGGATGTAAAGGACCTCTTCAAGGAGAACTACAAACCACTGCTCAGTGAAATCAAAGAGGACACAAACAAATGGAAGAACATGCCATGCTCATGAATAGGGAGAATCAATATCGTGAAAATGGCCATACTGCCCAAGGTAATTTATAGATTCAATGCCATCCCCATCAAGCTACCAATGAGCTTCTTCACAGAATTGGAAAAAACTGCTTTAAAGTTCATATGGAACCAAAAAAGAGCCCGCATCTCCAAGACAATCCTAAGTCAAAAGAACAAAGCTGGAGGCATCACGCTACCTGACTTCAAACTATACTACAAGGCTACAGTAAGCAAAACAGCATGGTACTGGTACCAAAACAGAGATATAGACCAATGGAACAGAACAGAGTCCTCAGAAATAATACCACACATCTACAGCCATCTGATCTTTGACAAACCTGAGAGAAACAAGAAATGGGGAAAGGATTCCCTATTTAATAAATGGTGCTGGGAAAATTGGCTAGCCATAAGTAGAAAGCTGAAACTGGATCCTTTCCTTACTCCTTATATGAAAATTAATTCAAGATGGATTAGAGACTTAAATGTTAGACCTAATACCATAAAAATCCTAGAGGAAAACCTAGGTAGTACCATTCAGGACATAGGCATGGGCAAAGACTTCATGTCTAAAACACCAAAAGCAACAGCAGCAAAAGCCAAAATTGACAAATGGGATCTCATTAAACTAAAGAGCTCCTGCACAGCAAAAGAAACTACCATCAGAGTGAACAGGCAACCTACAGAATGGGAGAAAATTTTTGCAATCTACTCATCTGACAAAGGGCTAATATCTAGAACCTACAAAGAACTCAAACAAATTTACAAGAAAAAAACAAACAACCCCATCAAAAAGTGGGCAAAGGATATGAACAGACATTTCTCAAAAGAAGACATTCATACAGCCAACAGACACATGAAAAAATCCTATCATCACTGGCCATCAGAGAAATGCAAATCAAAACCACAATGAGATACCATCTCACACCAGTTAGAATGGCGATCATTCAAAAGTCAGGAAACAACAGGTGCTGGAGAGGATGTGGAGAAATAGGAACACTTTTACACTGTTGGTGGGATTGTAAACTAGTTCAACCATTAGGGAAAACAGTATGGCAATTCCTCAAGGATCTAGAACTAGATGTACCATATGACCCAGCCATCCCATTACTGGGTATATACCCAAAGGATTATAAATTATGCTGCTATAAAGACACATGCACACGTATGTTTATTGCAGCACTATTCACAATAGCAAAGACTTGCAATCAACCCAAATGTCCATCAGTGACCGATTGGATTAAGAAAATGTGGCACATATACACGATGGAATACTATGCAGCCATAAAAAAGGATGAGTTTGTGTCCTTTGTAGGGACATGGATGCAGCTGGAAACCATCATTCTTAGCAAACTATCACAAGAACAGAAAACCAAACACCGCATGTTCTCACTCATAGGTGGGAACTGAACAATGAGATCACTTGGACTCGGGAAGGGGAACATCACACACCGGGGCCTATCATGGGGAGGGGGGAGGGGGGAGGGATTGCATTGGGAGTTATACCTGATGTAAATGACGAGTTGATGGGTGCAGCACACCAACATGGCACAAGTATACATATGTAACAAACCTGCACGTTATGCACATGTACCCCACAACTTAAAGTATAATAATAATAAATAAATTAAAAAAAAAAAAAAAGAATTCAGATTTTGGAAAGTCAAAGTTCATGCATCTCAGTCAGTCAGGATAAAATGAAAGGGAAGAAATAAGTTAGTACCAGAGTACCAATCCTCGCAGACACATGTGGGAAGCAGAGATCAAAGCCTTCACTCCACAAATCTAATCTGGCAGCACGCAGCACTCTCTAGCATTCAGGCAATGAATGTAGCTATCTTACTTGCTATTTTTCACTCATTCTCTCCTGGAGTAGAGAGAAGGGATAAAATACCCAGCAATCAGAACAAAATAGTAGGAGTATTTACTAATTGTTCAGTGGGGAAGGCAGTGAAAGTACTGACTAGAGTGTGGCATAGGGATTTCCATTTCCTACATATTCTAGTTTTCTGTTAGCACAAAGATTGGGTTGGATATATATACATATATAAAACCCTGAAAGGCTCCTGCAAGAACAGCCTTTGACCTCAGCCCATTACTCACTGAAAATGTGAGTCCAGCACATGGGTTCTAGCAGGACACACTCTGAATCTGCCAGGGCACGTTGCGCAGCCTCAAGGTCAGGATGACCCACAGTATCAGACAGCTTCTGCCACGTCAGCTTTTGCCCCTGGAAGAACAATGGAAGAGGGAGAGCCATTAATTCACATTTTTCTCAGTCCGTTTTACCTCTGAACATCCTACTAGATGGCTCGTGCCTTCAAAGAGGAATGTTCCAGCAGCCCAGGACGCTCGGCCAAGTCTCCGCTGGGACTCTTGGCTTGTTCTTTTTTTGCCTGCCTTTCTTCCATTTCTCACCTGGCAAACTCACCTGAAGAGGCACAGCTGAGCTGCTACCATCTCTGTGGCCTCTTTTGCACTCCCTCAACCAGAGTCCATACTTTCTTGTACGTATTTCCTCACATCCTGTGTGTCTATAATTTTCACATAGAAATCATCACACCATGTGGAGTCATCTGATGATTTTCTGTCCACTCATTACTACACTATAGTTATCTTTGTAGCCAGAGCACCCAGCTTAGTACCTGGCAATAAGTAAAGTAAGTATTCAAGAGGTCTTTGTTTATGACTCATCGAAAAATGTGATTATGGATTACTTTATAAAATAAATAAATATAAAATAAATCTTATTATAATTTATATTAAATTAATTTAAATTAAATATTAATTTAAATATTACCCCCCAAATCTGAAAACATATGTTCACATTTACTAAAAGAAAGAAAAAGTTTAAGCAAAAAAGAAAGAGGCAAAGGAAAGGAAGAATAAAGCTGTGCTAAGAAATGTATGCAGGTAGCATCTCATTCTAGAAGCCAAATAGATGGGACATGTGGTCCTTCGCTGCTTCAGCTACAGGGAAAATATAGACAGAAAGCTATCAAAAACAGGGTGAATAGCCAATTTCATGTCCAAAGAGGCTAAGAGTGGGAATGCACCTGGAGCTGAAAGGCAGTTCAGGGATTTCAAGGCTGAGGAAATGGATGTGCCTTGCCAGCCTCATCCCTGATCAAGATTAGATCCTTAAGTTCAAGATTAGAGCTGTTTGACTTCTAGTGCAGGTAGACAAACAGAAGCCAGATGAAGAGAAGTTTCTATCAAACAAGCACCATTTCCACACGCTCCGCTTGTGGAATACAGCAGAAATATTGCATTGATATAGTAGGACCCACACAACACATGCTTTATGAAAAATTTATTGTACAATCTCTTTAAAAAATAATTTGGCATTATTCTCTAAAGGTATACCTATATATATATTCTAATACGCACTCTATAACCTAGGACTTCCACCATTAGGAGAAAAATTCTTGCACAGGGGCAGTGGAAGTCATGTACCAAAACATTCACAGCTGTACTTTTGTAATAGAAAAAAACAAACTGAGATCTCCGTCAACTGGAGAGTAGATAGAAAATGAACTATGCATGTAAGAATATTAAATGCAGTAAGAATGAATTAGCTATAGATACAGACAACATTATGGCGGAATCTTAGAAAAAATAAGCAAGTTGCAGATGACAATACTTAGAATGATTAATTTTTTTCTTGAGCCCCCACATAAGGAAAGTTAAGTGAGATGTCATTTAGCAATATGTACATGTGTAGTAAGATTACTGGGGGAAAAAGCAAGAAATTTAAGCAGTGGGATATGTAAGTGGATGGAATTGAGAAGGACACACGTAATTTTGATAGTTGGTGGTATGTTCACAGGTATGCATTTCTTGCTATGCTTTTGACAAACACATATGTTACATGCTTTATTCTGTATGAATCAAATATTATATAACATTAAATTAGTATTTTATTACTAGGAGACGTTTGTTTTGAAAATGTTGTATATCTAGAAGCTTTGCTAACTATCGTGCCACCACAGAAGACTAGACAGGTGAAAACTCAGATATGCAGTACAGACTTCTTCAACATGAAACAACTTTTTAAGAAACCATTCTTCCTTAATTGAAAGATGAGCAAATCCAGGCACAAGGGTTCAATTAATTTGCTCAAAGTTACCCAACAGGCAAATGCCATTTTTATTTCCTTGATTGTCTAGCCAATAACAGTCATTTGAGCTGTTTTTACTTGAGGAAACAAACAGATAGATAAAATCAGGGTAAGCTTTCCACTAGCTGAAATAATATTCTAAAAAGGCTCAGATTTAGATTTTTATAGTAAGTGATTTTTTTTTTCCTTGGGAAGAACTTCTCTCTGAACATTTCCACAATAAACTGGCAGAACAAAAGACTGAGGCTACTCAAGTTCTGGAAATATTTAGGGATTGTTTCCTACTAGAACACTCTTTGCTCTTCCCATGTGAAATACAGAGAATCAAGGCTCCAATAACACCTTAGGGATACAGATATCAAAGGAAAAGTTTGAAGGTTCAACATGCTTCATATTTTAATAAATGAGAAAAGACCCAGTCAACTGGAATTGCCTTTGAAGTAATTGTGCTACATTTCATGCCCAGTTTAATCACAGCATAACACAGAGCTAAACAGGGAAATGTTGGGGAAAAAAAAGAATATAAGAGGAATTTCTCTGTAGCAAGTGTCATAACAGATGTGTTGGAAGTGCAGAAGCTCCCCCGTGGAGTGGGGGTGCTCAGCTACACCTGCCTGAGGCTGTACTTCTATGTAATCACTAGACAGTGTGGCTCACAAAGGACACACCCCCGAGGGTCCTGGAGCCTGCAAGTTCTAGGAAGAAAAAGAAAGGGAAAACTTGGAGGATTTGTCCTTGGCCTGCTCACCTGTGAGGAAGATCTGGTTCAGTTTGTCTCTTCCCATAAATCCCCATAGAAAATGTCATGTCTCTGTGAAAAGGCAATTCTTCCAATGTTTATAGAAAGGCATAGAGATTTAATTGTCTTCTGGAAGGGGTCAGCAGAGGCAAAATGAATATAGAGAGGATAAATTAATATCCTTAACACAAAAACAAAAAGGAGGGGCCTTAAAATGATATGGTGGAAGAATGGTGGAACACTTTGAAGCACATAAAAACTTAAATGAAAGTTCACAGAGGAGCCACTATTATACAAGGAATATAAGAGGATCAGTTGCCACTCTAACCATACATTAAAAAGAGGTATAGAGAGACTGAAAGTGGAAAGGGATTTTCCCCCATTGTCTTTTTTTTAAATAGCTTTATTAGAGTATAACTGATGTACACTGAACTTTACATATTTAATAAGTTAATAAGTTTTAACATATGTATCCCTCCCTAGAACTGTCACCGTAATCAGGATAAAGAACATATTCATCACTACCAAAAGTTTATTCATGCCTCTTTGTAATCCTGTCTTTGCAATACTCCCCACTCCCATGCCTAGGGAACCACTGATCTGCCATACAGATTAGTTTGCATTTTCTAAGATTTTATATAAATGAAACCATAAAATTTTTATTTTGCATAATTATTTTGAGATTAATCCATATGCGGCTCATGAGGTAGTCTAATTCCTTTTCATTACTGAGTAATATTCCATTGTATGGATACACCATAGTCAGTTTATTCATTCACCTATAAGTGGGCATTTGAGTCATATCCAGTTTTTGGCTATAATCATTCATGTTCAAGTCTCTGTAGGTCTTAGGCTTGTTAAATAAAATTGATGGTATGGTGGAGGGGGCATTTTTATAGGCTGAGCTCCTGCACTAGGTGTAGCAGATCAGACCAAACCAGAACAGAGTCACTCATGCTAGGTGCCATGAGGTCAAACTGAACAGGAGATTCACAGCAACTAATAGAAGCCCAATCTACTGGAACTGGCATGATAATGAAATCCTCTCTACTTTAATCATATAAGGAAAGGGACTTTGAAATGGCCAATCTGCTTTGTTTTCTGCTTTCTTAAGCTATTTTCTACCTGTAAAACCCACCTACTACACTCAGCTTAGTGGAGTGCCTTTCTTTTTCATATATGGGATGCTGGTTAATTAATGGATCACTAATAAAGGCCAATTAAATTATTAAACTCAATTTGCTAAAATTTGTTTGTTTATTTTGAGACAGAGTCTAGCTTTGTTGCCAGGCTGGAGTGCAGTGGCGCGATCTCAGCTTACTGCAACCTCTGCCTCCCGAGTTGAAGCGATTTTCCTGCCTCCCAGGTAGCTGGCTCCCAGGTAGCTGGGACTACAGGCACACACCACCACGCCCAGTTAATTTTTGTATTTTTTTAGTAGAGACAGGGATTCACCATGTTGGCCAGGATGGTCTCGATTTCCTGACCTCATGATCTGCCCACTTCGGCCTCCCAAAGTGTTGGGATTACAGGCGTGAGCCACAGTGCCTGGCTAAAATTTTGTTATATAGACAGCTTTCATTTCTCCTGAGTAAATGCCCAGGAAGGGAGCAGCTATATCATATGGTACATATATGTTTAATTTTTTAAGAAATTGTTAAGCCATTTTTCCAAAGTAGCTGTACTATTTTACATTCTCACCAGTAGTATATGAGGATTCCAGTTGCTTCACATCCTTCACAAACACTTGATATGGTCAGACATTTTCATTTTAGTTATTCTAATAGGTGTACAGTGGCATCTCCTTCGGTTTTTAATTTGCATTTTCTTAATGACAAATGATATTGAATATATGTCACGTACTTATTTGTCTTCATATATTTCCTTTGGTGAAGTGTCCCTTCAGATCTTTTGTCCATTGTTTAACGGAGTTGTTTTCTTATTATTGAGTTTTGTGAGTTCTTTAAATATTATGCATATAACTTCTTTTTCAGATATATGATTTTGTACATATTTTCTTCCAGGTTATGGCTTGTTTTTTTCAATCTTTTAGTAGTATTTGCTAAAAGCATGAGTTTTTAATTGCAATGAAACCCAACTTAACAAGTTATTCTTTTATCAATTGTGTTTTGGTGTACTAGCTAAGAAATCTTTGCCTAAGTCCAAGTCACAAAGGTTTTCACTTACGTTTTCTTTTACAATTTCATAGTTTGATATTTAGGTCTATAATCTTTTTGAGCTAATGTTTATATATAGCATGAATTGTTGATTGAAGTTTGTTTGTTTGTTTTTACGTGTGAATACACAATTGTTGAAAAGACTAGTGCTATTTGTTGAAAAGACTATCTCTTTACACCAACGACCATTACACTTTGTCACAAATCAGTTGTCCATGTATATATGGGTCTATTTCTGGGCTATCTATTCTGTTTTGTTGAGCTATTTGTCAGTCTTTATACAAATACCACAGTGTTTTGATAACTGTAGCTTTATAAATAAATCTTGAAAGTAGATCATATTAGTCCTCCAACTTTGTTCTTTTCATCAAAGTTCTTTTGGCTATATTTTGTCTTTTGCATTTATACATAAACTTCAGAATCAGCTTGCTAATTGCTGAGGTTTTGATTGACATTGCCTTTAATCTCCAGATCAACTTGGAAAACAAAAACCTGACATCCTAACAATACTGAGTACTGTTGTAAATATGGTGTAACTCTTCATTTATAAAGGTCTTCTTTAATTTATCTCAGTACAGATCATCCTCATTTTTTGTCAGATTTAACTCTAAGTACATTCTATTTTTATGCATTTTAAAGGAAATTTTCTTTCAATTTTTCATTTTTTATTGCTAGTATAGAAACTTAACCTGTTAGTTCCAGTAGCTTTTTTTGTGTGTGAATTCTATCAAATTTTCAACAGTTGAGCATGTCATCTGTGAATAATGATAATTTAACTTCTTCCTTTTCCATCCAAATGTCCTTTCTATTTATTCATTTATTCATTTTTGGTCTGGTTACACTGTCTAGTACCTGCAGTACAATGTTGAATAGAAGTGATGAGAGCAGATATTTTTGGAGTCTTCCTGATCTTATTCCTATAGATCATTTTAAAAGCACATCTCTTTTCTTCAATCTCCACCCCATGCTTAAAGCACTTACAGATGCTGTGCTGGGTCCATCATGGGACAGGATTAGTTACTTCCCTTCAATCAGGCAGAAATGTTATGTAGAAGCCTGTCCTGGGTGAAGCTCTAGAGATGTATTGCAGGAGCTCTTGTCTTCAAGAAGGAAGTCCCGTACAACACATTTGATGAGACAAATCTATATTCTATCTGCCACACACGTTCTATAAAAAGATGGTCATAATCTGGAGTTTCCTGAACACCACTGAGCACTTTAAATCAGGGGAAAAGAAAATATTAACTGTGATGTTTATGGCATTTTCCCATACATTGATGATAGCAAGTTGCTGCTGAGCCTTGTTCCCTTGGGGGTGGCAGATGTGCATGTTTGTGATTCAAAACAAGAATCAAGGAGATGCCTTCTTGTCCCTCTGTTCTGTTTAAATGTCCTTCTCCTGTAAACCATATCTCTGGAGGGTAGATGGCAGGCTCTGGGGAGCTGCCCAGGGGTCATTTTATTTCTCTTTCACTTTACACTTGTTTAAAGACACCAGGTTACCTCCAAAGCCAATTTCTTGCTAATTTTTTGCTTATCCACCAAAAACAATGGAGATTGTTAGTCAACGTATTTGGACTGAAGAAAAGTGATGAAAGTCCCAACAAAGTTTATCTTGATATTCAAAAGAAATGAGGAAATATAATCCCACTTTACAAACCAAAGTCTTCTTTTGAAATCTATTTGGGAGTGAAGAGAAACATCGATATTTTTCTTCATTGCCTTAGAACTTAAAAGGGATATATTGGACTCTACAATTTAACTGCCAGATTCGACATTCATATCCATCTGGACATTTTAAAACAGATCCCTGAGCCAGTCAGAATTGGCAGTTGGCTGTATAATCACACCTGCATATGGTGCAGGATTTTTTTAATGGGCAACAGTTAGAGCATGAAAGTATTGCACGATGTGCCTCCATTGAGAACGCATGCTTAAACATGCTAGCACGTGTAAATAATTATATTATATTTTAAAGCTCTCTGTTAGCAAGCCTTTGTTCTTTTCTTCCTACAAATCAAATTAGTTGGGGATACAGTTCATTTTGAAATTATTTGAAAAATGTTTTCGTGTTCTAAAATTTCCTTTGTACCAAAGCTTTGCAAAGTTAAAAGGAGAGTCACAAACCTTCACAATGAGAAAAGAAAAAAATGCATAAAACCAACAACGAATTCAACATGATAAGCACTCCTGCTTACACAAGAGTGGAAGTAAAGCTGTGTCTATAAGTACATGTCAACCTCCACGTGCAGTTTAGCTTCAACTCATTGTACATAAAGATAATCATTAATGCTTATATATCCATGGAGAATCCCGGCTTCAAAAAGATTACATTTATCTCAGTCCCATTTAGGCTACAAAGTATATCCTTGATCTTTCCTGGTAAGCGCAAGTCTAATTGTACATTACCACAGCTCCATCCAGGTGTGAGGTTGTGTGATGGGGTCTACTCTTTGAGATTATTTTCAAAGGAAGCAAACATAATGGGAAAGGGAGCCTCATTACTTGTAAATTGTCTTCAACCACCTCCCCTGCCTCCTTTGCTGGTAAATGGGACCAATTAGGGAAAGGCAATGAGCACCTGGGATTGTCTTGTGACAGGTGGTCTATTCACTCTGGCTACTCTGCTCCTTTAAAATAATAGCGACCATGTGAAAATCCTATGTAGTGTGGCCACTAGTCTCTAGGAAGGAGATTCCATCTCAACTTAGCTTTCAGGAATGCTTCAGTAACTGCTGACCACCAACATGGAAAGGGACATCCAGGAAAAATGAAAAATGAGCAATTGTATTTAAAATGCAGGGTAGGGTGTCCATAGCTAATGCCTGTCTCCCACGTGCAAGGAATCTGTGGCAACTTTGATCTTGCTGGGCCTTTCCTTCTCCTCAGTCTCCCTACCACGCTTTCCTTTTCTCTGCTTTCCATCTTCCTATCTGCCCTCTAGCTATACCATCAGTTCCTGACACCAAAAGCCCTTGTTACTGTTTGTGCACAGAAAAGACTCTTGAGAAATTAGACACCTAATGTAAATGAGTTTAGTCATCAAAAAGCACCATTTGAAAATAAAATAATGTGTTTTTTTTTATTTTTTTACCAAATTAGGTCCCTTTCTTTGGTGAATATAAAAGCAGATACGTGAAATTATATGCAAAAAATCATGCTTGGTTTTTTAACCCCTGAAATAAGTGGGAAAATATGATTTTATGATGTTTCTTACCACACAGCAAAGGAATCATCCATGCCTCTCTAAATAGGATGGCCTTTTAAGATTTGGACATGGCAAGTATCAGTACACAATGTTTTATAATTATCACAAAGATGACTTGAACACTTGAGCCTGAGGAAGATGTATACTGATGAAAAGAGTGAGGATAAGATTTAGACTAAAAGCTGTTCTTAACTAAGATCATAGCTTTTGATTGCATGGTAGTTTCCTTATGACTAATTTTTGTTTCTGATGATAGAAATCAAATTCTTATGAAAAGGGCTCATACTAATTCAGCTCAATTAAGTCACTTTGTGAACAATCAATGATAGGCATGGACATGAATTTATACTTCACGTAGATGGACCAGGCAGTGTTCAGTGCAGATAACAAAATCACTCTAGCTATTTTAAAAAGCAAAGTATTTCAAAGAAATTAAATGCTAACAAAATGGGAGAACTGCTATCTCCATTGTCGTGTCTTCAGGGCCTCAGGAAACCAGTGAACCTCTCTCCCAACTACAAGCTCTAGTTCCACTACTCTTCTGCTGAGATCCACCCCAGAACAACCAATGCCCCCCTTCTTGATGCCTATGAAGCTGGAGATGAAGCTTGGTACCCATGAAATGCTGCTTTAGAAAAACCATGACTGGTGTCATACTCTTCTTCATGTATGCTTTGCAAATCATGCTCAGATACATATACTTGAAGGAAGACACAAGTTAGCTGGAAAATACTATATTTAGTTCCTGGTCTTTAGCATGACATGTGAGTGGTTCTCAAACTTTACTGCAAATTAGAACTTCCTGGGGAACTTTCAGAATCCAAACACTGAGGCTATACCTCATCACAAGCATATCGAAATCACTGGGGATTCAGTATATTTGCTTTTTAAAAAACACTGCAGGTGAATCTCATGTGTAGCCAGTGCTAAACCAGAGATGAAAGGCATGGCTTCTCAAAATGTATTATATTCATGAATGACCCTGGCATTTTGTAAAATTGCGGAATCTGCATTTTTCAGCTGGTGCAAGTTAGGACCCAAGATTACGCATTTTTAAGAAGCTCTCAGGCAGTTGTGATGCTGATGCAGATTACACTTTGAGCTACAAAGATGGACAGCAGTTCTCAAACTGTAGTGTACTGGAGAGTTTGCTAAAACGCAGATTGCTAAGGCCCACACCTAGAATTTCTGATCCAGTAGGTGTGGGGCCTAAGAATTTGAACAAATGCTTAGGTGTCTAACAAGTGCTTAGATGATGCTGAAGCGGCTGTTCTGGAAACCACAGCACCACCTGATGCAAAACCTGTTACATGGGGGTTGGAATGGAGTTGAGTGAGCCAATTGCTATATCTGCAACAGGTGGCCACCATGTGGAGTTGCTAATGAATTCATAGTGTGTAGTGTATTCCATTTGGATCCAATAGACAGAGGGGGACTCTGAGGAGTAAGTGAAATGCAATTACTTATTCTAAATCCAGTTACCTTTATCTACCTATCTTCCTTTCATCCATGAAATTACTGGTGAGTTAGCTAGACAGACCTCATGGAAACATATAGCTGTATGGTAGAAGCAAGAAGAAAAAAAGAGGGAATATTTGTCTTCCATGTCCCAGTAAACAGATAGGACTATTTATCTCCACATTTTACTCTTTGGAAAATGAAAGCAAAGTATATGAATGATAAATGAATGGTGGAGATAAATAATCTGTGGTTCACTTGGTTCCCATGGGAGGAGATTTCAAGTGACATCCAGCTCACTGCTAATGCATTAGACACACATCAGATGTTGGGTATTATGATTTCACTGCAATGCACTCAGAGCCTGGGGACGAAGGAGTGAGTAGATTCCTGAATGCCTCAGTAGCCAACAACTTTTAAAAAGGGTTTTATCATAAACTAGGAATATAAAATAGGTGTACAGCAATAATAATCTTCAAATGATATGTTTCATTGTAAATTATCATATCAGATTGAGTTTTTTTGTAAATTATTTTATTTCTTCCATGATGATTTAGAGGGACTATCTTCAAGCCAGTAGAAATATTTTGTAAATAATATCCAACCATTTTCCTTTTTTTTTTTTTTTTTTTTTTTTTTTTTACAGAGTCTCACTCTGTCCCAGGCTGGAGTGCAGTGGCATGATCTCGGCTCACTGCAACCTCTGCCTCCGGGGTTCAAATGATTCTCCTGCCCCAGTCTCCTGAGTAGGTGGGATTACAGGCACGTGTCGCCATGTCTGGCTAATTTTTGTATTTTTAGTACAAACAGGGTTTCACCATGTTGGTCAGGCTGGTCTCCAACTCCTGACCTTGTGATCCACCTGCCTCAGCATCTCAAAGTGCTGGATTACAGGCGTGAGCCACCGCACCCAGCCTATCTGGCCATTTTCTAACCAGCTGGGTAATTCGTTGCACAATAAAACACCTCACATCTTTCAGCAAGAAATATGTTACATTTGAATAGTAAATACATTACATAATGAATTAGGACACAGTTAAAATTTGCTTTAAATATTTCTTTGGGGGAGAGGACACCACACTTCTACTCAATGAAGAGAAAATTTTTACAGTCCAGAGTTATTTTTTTTTTAGCTCCATTTATGCCATGAATTCACAGGGAAGGGTTTCCAGTGGCTCAGGCTCCTTCCCATTGGTTCTCACACAGTGTGCTTCTCTGGGTGGAGCAGGCTGGTCCTTCAGTGGAACCCAGGTGACTTTCTCTTTGACTTCTTCCTGTTTCTGCTCATTTTCCTTCACACATTTCAAGAAGTTATCTCAGCTCTTAGAGTGCTTCATGTGTTCAATGTGCACATGAACTCTCTCGGCAATAATCTTGTTCTTAACTTGTTTACAACGATGCCAACAGCATGCTGGGCAACACTGACCCTTCCAGTTCTGCCGAAATAACACTATAACACTTGTGGGACATTCCTCTTCGAACAGTACCCATTCCCTTGATGTCTGCAATATCACCTTTCTCATAGATTCGCATATACATGCCCAAAGGAGCAACTCCATGTTTTCTAAAAGGCCTAGAGCACATATACAGCATGCCTTTCCTCTTTCCCTTTGTATTCGTCATTTTGGCAAATTACTGGAAGATTGTGGTTTCCGCTGAAAAGATCCGATAGAGTTTTACTCATAATCACAGTTTGGGATCATTACTTACCATTAGTAGGACATCTACTACCTCCCCATTTTCCCCTCTTCTATGTCACATGTAGAGACCCCCAAAATCGAGGTCCAGTCTCTCATCTATGGTCTGTATAAGTCAAATGAACCTGGGAATACTATCATGATCAGAGGCTCCATGGTCTCCATTTACTGAGGAATTGAGATAGGTAGGCATGTTGACTCGAAATGCAGGAGCCTTCAGTAACAGGAGGTAAAAGGACACCTTGTGGGAAGAACATTTGACCAGTAGTTTCTGATTCTTTTCTTCCGTTTCAACTCAAAATGACTACAATGGTCTTCACCTAACTTGCCCTCAGTGATTCAAAGCATGTTCTCTCACACTAGCAGGGAGTCTATTCAAACTCCTGAAAGTCATGGTATACTCCTAGGCCTTGGAATGTAAAACCTATATGACAGTGAGCTGTTTTTACTCACAAACCTCCTGCCCTCTTAATACCAAATGAGAGAGATCCTTTGGTTTTGATTTTGGTTATTTTTTTCCTCAGAGGAACCAGTTCTCTGATTCTCCAGGCACAGACTGGGTATTCAACAATTCTATGCCATTCGGACACTAGCTACCTAGAGTTGGTGCAGACACCACTGGTTACCAGCTCAGTCCCACATGACTGCCCTCCCCCATTTCAGATGCCAGCTGCAAGTTCCAGGTCTCCTGAACCCCTAACCACCCAGCTATAAATCAGGGGTTTCCATGACCCCCTTCTCAGGTTCAATAATTTACTAGAAAGGATCACAGAACTCAGGAACATACTTTACTTACATCTACCAGTTTAAGAAAAAGATATAATAGAGGAATAGCCAAGTGGAGGAGATGCAAAGGACAAGGTATGGGGGTGGGGAGCTGTAAGTGGAGATTCCATGCTCTTTCTGGGTATGCAACCCTCTAGCACATCAATGTGTTCACCAACCTAGAAGCTCCTGAACCCCCATCATTTAAGACTTTTTATAGGGGCTTCATTACCTAGGCATGATTAATTAAATCATTAGCTATGGGTGATTAACTCAGTGTCCAGTTCCTCTCACCTTCTGGGAGATTGCAGGTGGGTCTGAAAGTCCCAAACCTCTAATCATGTCTTGGTCTTTCTGGCAACCAGTCTTCATCCTGAAACTATCTAGGGGCCTATCAAGAGTCACTTCATTAGAACAAAAGACACCCTTATCACACTCATCACTCAGGAAATTCCAAGCACTTTAGGAGCTCTATACTAGAAACTAAGGACAAATACCAAATATCTTTCCATGACACCATAGACAGAGGCTACAACCTTTGAAGTTCTTGTGACCAAATTTTAGAGGAACGTTGTGGACATAATGATATAATTAACAATATAATGATGCATTATCTTTGAGTATTATGGACCCAAAGTGTTATAGGCATTCATAAAAGAAAATATTCAATCATCAAGGGCTACAATAGCCTGGATCAACCCAACCTTCAGGGTGGGTGTGACGGTTGTTGCACTTACTCCATGCCAGGTTAGGCACAAACACAAAGGAAGACAACCCTGAAGCTCATGAAGCTCACTTTTTCTAATCTGAGCGATGTTATGGGGTGGGAGGTGGGGAGGTAGGGGGAAGAGTAAAATCAGTAATGAAGTAAGATGCCTAGATTTCAACCTCCCATCTCCGTTCTGTGCTGGAAACTTGATACAACAGGGAGGTAGAGAGAAAGGAAGCTTTAGAAACATTAGAAGAGTGACATTGAAAGACACTGAACTGCCTTTCTAGTCCCAGTGAAGAGTAACCTGTGGCCCTCCAGAGAAACCTCAGCCTGTCCACACAAACTCCAACACAAACATAGTGCAGCAGTGACAGCACTGGAGAAGATAGCAGAAAGAAAGACGGTGCAAGAATATTTCAGTCCACCACACCTTGCAAGGGGTGCAAAGGAGCCCAGGATGTGGTCTGCGGGGTCTGCAAGGAGATGCAGACGCTCTGAGAGAACCTGTCAAATAGCAAAGGGTCAGAAAGGAACGGAAGATGCTTCCGAAGATCTTTGAAAATTAAAAGCACCTGAAGGGATTGAAGAGCACTCCATAAAGCCAGGCAGTAATACCTCAGCAGGAATCGATCAAATGGGCAGACCGCTTTGGTCACCCCTGCTGTAAAGGCCAGTGACAATCCAAAGGTCACACCAAATGTGTAGTCACATGAGATAATTTGAAGGGAGAATCCCTCCCTTCTTTATAAAACTGGTAAGTTCAGAGGAGAATATAGATGTGCTCTATGAGCCTAAGAGAAAAGACATGGTTGGGTATATAGATACAGTTTAAGCAAAAATATAAAAGTAAAAATTGGAGTTATGCTAGTGAACAAAAACTCAAGGGCAGTGTAGTCTGAGCCAACCACATGGGAAGAAGGAGTGGAGCTGTCAAAGACAGAGAGGCTGCCTCAGTCAACTTTCACCTCAGCATTTTGTTGTAGAAATTGAAACCCAAAGGCAGGATGGATGGCAGTTTGTGATTTGTAAAGATGTTCAAAGAGATTTTTAGTGATACCCGAAATCTATTGCCAATTCACTATTCACACATCAGATGCTAGGAGTTGTGTTATCAACACCATGTGGCAAGAAAACTTCATTGAAAAAAAAAAAAAAAAAACCTTCTAAATGTTATCATTGTATTGTCAGTTAATGATTATTAAAGAGAGACAGCAGAACAGCTTTAGGGTAATTGAATGCACACATAGCAGCCAAGGAAGGGGAGAGCTTTATGAAAGAGCAAGTGGTCAACCATCCTGAATGTCTTGAGAAGCCTACAGTCTAAGCTAAGGCCACTTAAGAGATTGAAGGAGACGCAGCAGCACAAAAAACGGGTGGGTGGGAGGGGAGGGACAGAGGGAACAAAGACACTTTCACTAACTGGAGAAATTTTCCAGTTGAAAAGAAAGAGGGTATATTTCAAAGGGTTCAGAGAAGGTTTTTAAAATCACCAGTCACTTAACATCAATTGTGTGGGTTTCTAAGTTAGGAAAACCGGGTTCGTATGTACAGACAAAGAGAAATCAAGGACTTGGGGGAGGAATGATGAAGGATGTAAGAGAAAGGGAAATGTTGGAGGGAGCGAAGCTCTGGAGGCAGCAAGTTGGTGTTCAAGAAGGTGGATAGTGAGGGAGGGGAACTCCTCTTCCAAAAGAGCAGATGTGGAGGAGAGCAGAATGGAATTACAGACCATGAACTGTGGACCAAGAGGCTGTCCTTGCTGATGGCACAGTTCCATAAGCTTGGCACTATTAATGCATTGGGCTAGACAGTTCTTCGTTGTGGGGCTGTTCTGTGCAAGGTGTTTAGTAGCATCCTTGATCTCAACCCTCTTAATGCCAATAGCAAGCCTCCAGTTGTGACCACCAAAAAGTCTCCAGACATTACCAAGTATCTTTTAGGGAAGGCAGATGCAAAATTACCCTTGGCTAGGAACCACTAAGTTAGAGAGATGGATGGGAGGCACCCGAGGAAGCTGCTCCCATATCCCAGAGGGCCTCGAGCCTCCAAGGGGTAAGTTCATACAGGGCAAAGGAAAATGTGTGTGTGCAGGACACTGGGATGAAAACTGAGGTGTGGTTTATTAAAAATGGAAAAGGGCTTTAAACCCTCTAGGAAAAACTCCCCTGCTCTGCTGTGGTCTTGATGCAGCAAGGTCACGGTGCCTGGTTAGAGCCATTCACCACCTTCTCAGAAAGGTAGCCATGTGTCTTGCGAAATCCTTGACTCTGGTACATATGCTGTGGTAGCTGAGATTTACAGTTGACACATCTCTGCTTTTGTAAAATGATGTAATCTATTTCTTATGTTCAAAAGCTGTGTGGAATGTTTATTGACAGCAAATTATTGCAGCTGCTGACATTTAACAGTGCCCATGAAGGAGCAAGAGGAAGGCGCATACTGCCACAAAGTGGGTCCTTACAACCTCCTCAGAGCCCCAAGGCCACCTGCCGGTTACATGCCCTGGATGGTAACTGTGGCCACCAGGTCAAGGCAGATTTCTCTGGGTGAGTATGGTTAGTGTCCATGTTCTTAGGGGAAATTCAGTGGGAGAGAGATGGGAAGACCTGAATTGCAAGATTGGAGAACACTTCCCTTCTGAATCAAACTGATGAGCATAATAAGTTTACCATTTTCAGGTGTAAGTGTAGTGATACAAGTCACTATGTGGCAAGGAGCTCTATTCTATATCCTCTTCCCCAATCGCTCCTAATCTCCATCCTCAGCTGCCTCAAAATGATTAGTGGCAGGGACTATTGGAAATTCATTTCTTTACCTATTAGGCATGTCCAGTAGCTAAGCTACAGATTGTTCCCCCACCTCAGTAATACATAAGATAGGATTAGGAGCCTTCCCCAGGCCCTGGACAAAGCCATGCACATTATGTTATTGTTTAGTTAGATACATGGTTACACATTGTTTATCAAGCCAGCGGCACAAGATGGCAGATTCCAACTGAGAAAGCAGGAAGAAGAGCAAAAATTCCCCTGTCCTGGTGATTCTGATCAAGGGAACTTTTCTTGTCTACCTTTACAGAGGAAAATACCTCTAAGAAAATGAAATAGAGTTCCTAAGAAGAAATACCTCTCACCTTCCACTAAGCCCATCCTGCCACTCATGAGAAGAATTCATTTTTTCAGAATCCTCATTGCATCATCAGTCTCACAACTTGAAAATAATCTCTTCTGATGACATGAGGAAGGGTGCTATAGGGAAAATATCACTGGATTCATTCATTCATTCATTTGATGACCTATACTGACGGAGCATCCATCACTGTTTTCAGCTCTCAGGATGAACAAGGAAGAAGGCCTGGGATGCCCTGCCCTCCCAGATTGTGACAGGAGAGTGTGGTGCTAATCATCATTCTGCTGTGAAAAGCCGTTAGCCTTTAGGCCTTTTTGTAATCCATAAAACGAAAAGCAAGAGCTTCTAATCTTAAGGCCTATTCTATCTTTAACATTCACCATTTGGTGAGTCGGTCTACATTTTCATATTTATAATTTTATTTTTTCCAACTTTTATTTTAGTTTCAGGGGGTACAAGTGCATGTTTGTTGCATGGGTAAATTATGTGTCACTGAGGGTTGAGGTATAAATGATCTTGTCACCCACCCAGGCAGTGAGCACAGTACCCAATAGATGGTTTTTCAGCTCTTACCCCCTTCCCTCCCTTCCTGCTCTTATATTCCTCAGTGTCTGTTGTTCCTATCTTTATGTCTGTCTTTATGTCTATGTATACCCAATGTTTAGCTCCCACTGGTAAGTGAGAACATGTGCTATTTGTTTTTCTGTATCTTCCTTAGTTTGCTTAGGATAATGGTTTCCAGCTACATCCATGTTGCTACAGCAGTGGGACAAAACATTGGGTTTATTCTAGGGATTGAATTGTGTCCCTTCCCCTGAAAATGTTTTAGGTTGGTGCAAAAGTAATTGTGGTTTTTGCCATTACTTTCTTTCTTTCTTTCTTTCTTTTGAGATGGAGTCTCGCTCTGATGCCCAGGCTGGAGTGCAGTGGCGCAATCTCGGCTCACTGCAAGCTCCGCCTTCCAGGTTCACGCCATTCTCCTGCCTCAGCCTCCTGAGTAGCTGGGACTACAGGTGCCTGCCACCATGCCAAATTAATTTTTTTTGTATTTTTAGTAGAGACGGGGTTTCACCGTGTTAGCCAGGATGGTCTCGATCTCCTGACCTCGTGATCCGCCAGCCTCAGCCTCCCAAAGTGCTGGGATTACAGGCGTGAGCCACCGCGCCTGGCTACTCGATTTTTGCCATTACTTTCAATGGCAAAACTGTAATTATTTTTGCCCCAATTATATATTCAAGTACTAACTCCCTAATATCTGAGAATGTGATAGTATCGGGACATAGGGTCTTTAAGGACTGGTTACATAAAAATAAGGTCATTAGTCTGGGCCCTAATGCGTTATGACAAGTGTCCTTAGAATAAAAGGAAATTTGGACACAGACAAGTACAGAAGACAGATGATGTGAAGACAGAAAAAAGATCATCGTCTGCAAGTCAAGGTCAGTTTTCAGAAGGAACTAACCCTGCCAACACCTTGATCTTGAACTTTGAGCCTTTGAGAACACAAGTTTCTGGTGTTCAAGCCACATAGTCTGTGGTACTTGGTTTTTCTGGGTTTTGTTTGTTTGTTTGTTTAAATCATATAATAGTGATACATTTTATTTAAGACCAAAGCCCTCAGAGGTTCCCTCCCTGAGTGAGAGCCAGAGTCCAATACCACAGGGAGAATAATTGGAGTCAAAGGCCCTTGTTAAATTATTTAAACTAAGAAATGGTCATTTTCACATGGGTTTTTTGTTTGTTGTTTGTTTGTTTGTTTGTTTTCCTGAAAAACAATCAAGGGAATAACATGGAGGGAATCTAACTATGACTGAAGGCAGGTAGTTGGCCTCCAGGGAAACAGCTGGGAATTGGGCCTGAGAACCTCCTTCCTTTTTCCTTCCTATTCCCTCACTTAATCCACCAACCACATCATCCTGCTATGTTCTCTCATGTTCCACCACCCACACCATTACCCTCACTCTAAGAGGACACCAGTGGTATTAGTTTTATTGTCATATAACAAATAAGTCTGTGGTACTTTTTTATGGCAGCCCTAGCAAACTAATACAGTACATATCAACTCACTTGGAAGCACTTTCCAAATGATACCCAGGCCTAGTCCTACTGCCCCAAAGTGAATGAAAATCTCCTGGCATTAGGGCACAGGCCAAATGAAAAATTTTAAAGCAGGTTAGTGTTTCATCTGATGGTACCAAAGCCAGAAGTCCACTAATTTGGTGAATTTGGTGAAACGCTGATGAGCAACATCAGGACTGTTGTTGTCCCTTTGTCTTTTCGGATGCATTATTTCCTTTCATGGAGAGATTTCCTGATCCTTCACATCATGTCATGTGCTGAGTAAAACACAGAGTTGAAGAGGCAGCCTTTCCTGAGGCAGTCCCTGTCACAAATCATTTGACCTCCTCATACCTCTCCCTGTCTCCTGAACAAGGCAGAAAAATAGTGCACTGCTTGCTCTATGGGGATGTTTTGAAATTTAGTTACTAGATACTTGCTGAAGCTTCCCATAAAGTTTTTTGAAGAAGCAAATTCTCTGCCCACAAAACCTTGTTTAATACGGAAGTATAGTCTAATCTGGAGGCCCTACAGGCTCCAATGAGGCCTAGCTCCCTTTCCATGCAATTTAAGCCCACCTTCATCAACTTGGGGAATTACTAAAAGGGCAATAGGCTATAGTTAAGGACTCCGTGGGCATCTTTCTTCTTCCTTCTAATTCCTCTCTTCTGTCTTCACCTCAATTGTTTCTGTACATTCTTGTCAGAAAATCTGACTAGCATAATTTCACATTAATGACATCCTTGACACTTGTGTGTTATTATTCTGATGGAATAATACTTTGTTGACTTAAACATTAGTGAACTAATTGTCTTTATTATTGTTTTGACTACTGTTATCTTCTTGGAGTAGAGCCCTGAGGGAATGTACAAGGAAGTTGACTGGCACAGTTGACAGGAAGTGGAGAAAGTTATCCGGAAGTCATAACTATCAAGAAGACTTGCATTACCTAGAAACCATGAAAATGCCAGGCAGAGAGAGAGAGGTAGTAGGAAGTTGGAAGGGTGAGGCTTACTGGCAATTTATTCAAGCACCCTCCTTATCTTTGATGTTATTTGTGTTCACTTTGATGTCCTAAAAGAAGGAATGTGAGCACCAGAGATGAGATTAAATCAGCTTTCCAACAGGTGTGCAGAAAATGACTTACAAGTGTGGTGAAAAGCCGAAATATTAATTCCCTTCAGCCCTTGGGGATGCCTACTGGCCACAGGGATCTGGTTCCCAGGACCATCCCCTCCAGTAAGTGGGAGACTTTTCAGGGAGTTCAGATTCCCTCTAGTTTAAGCGATACATTTAAAAAAAAAAAATCATCATTTCAATTCCATGATGGAAAAAAATTTAGGAACTGTATTAAATGACCTTCCATGACTTCTTTTATTTTTATTGCTTCCCCTGTTATCCCTGCAGATTAATCTCTGCACAACATCCAGGTTGATCCTGCTAAACTCCCTGCCTTGGTTCAGTTCCTTCCAAAATTGCCCATTGTTCTTAGCATAAATTCCTTTCTTTTTTTTTTTTTTTTTTTTTTTTGAGATGGAGTCTCACTCTGTTGCCCAGACTGGAGTGCAGTGGCAAGATCTCAGTTCACTGCAACCTCTGCCTCCTGGGTTCAAGCAATTCTCCTGCCTCAGACTCCTGAGTAGCTGGGACTACAGGCATGCGCCACCACACTTGGCTAATTTTTGTATTGTTAGTAGAGACAGGGTTTCACCATGTTGGCCAGGCTGGTCTTGAACTCCTGACCTCAAGTGATGCTCCCTCCTTGGCCTCCCAAAGTGCTGGGATTACAGGCTTGAGCCACTGTACCTGGCAGCACAAATTCTTTAACATGGCTAACAATGTCCTTCATCACTTGCCCCATGTACATTTTGGGCTGCATATCTCTACCATTTCCCACCTCATTCTCTACTCTGACCAAACTGAACTGTTTTCAGTTTTCCCCAAATGTCACACAGATTCTCACATCTGAGTTTTTACACACAATGCTCCCTCTGGACCACCACTGCCCACTCTGAACACACACACAGTACACACAACACATATACAACACACATAACATACACACACACAACACAACATACATCTGGGCAACTCTTACTTGTCCCATAAGGGAAGGGATCATTCTGTTTTACTCACCATTGGTATTCAATGTATAGTACAATGTTTCCCATATAGTAGTATTTTTTATGTGAGTGGATGGATGATTGGATGAGTTTCTTTCATACCAGACAGTTAATAGGTTTGTTGCTTTTAGTTTTTTTGTTTTCCTTTCTGCTTTTCAAACAGATTTTGTGTCAGTACTTGAAACAAAATAACATGTTCCTCATTGAATGTCTTCAAAAGGGTCTCACCATCTCTGGCCATATTTTAGGCAGAAACTTGAACAAAATCAGGACCCTCTTAGCATAGAAGAAAGCTGGAAAATAGATATTGAGTAAGAAACTACTAATATGTTCTACAGTTTTCAAAAGAAGGAAAGAAGATACAGGGAGAAAGCAATACAGAAGGTCTACAACTCAACAAATATTGAGGTCCTATCATACAATGAGCCCAGTGCTAAGTACTGGGGATATGGTGGTGTACTAGACAAACAGTCTCTCTCTCTTCAGAGACCATAAACTCTAGTTGGAAGTCCACATACATAAACAGTAATTTCATATTGACTAGGACATTAATAGAAGGAACATAGGTGCCATGTCATATATAGCAAGCTCATTTAACCTAATCCAGGGTCAGTGAAAATTTTCTTGAGGAAGGACTTCTGAGCTAAGACTTGAAAGATTGGCAAAGGTTATATGAGCAAAGAGTGAAGAAAAAGAATGTTCTCAGCTGTATGCCAAAGGCCTAGCTTCCAGAATAAGAATGACAGTCTTTCAAAAACTGAAAGGAATCAGTGTGAAGGGAGTGTAGGCAGGGAGGGTGGGCTCTGAAGCAAATGTGGAGACATAGGCAAAGTCCTTGTCAGCCAGAGTCTTATACACCGTGCTATAGATTTTGGGCTTTATCCCAAGGGCAAGTGAAAACAAGTACTTTAAACTAGAGAGTGACATGATCAGATCTATGTTTCATAACATCACCTTGCACTCAGGGTGGAGAATGTTTGGGAAGGGCAAGTACCCATGTAGGATCCCACACAGCAGATCCCTATGGGACATCAGATGATGGTGCATGAGCTAAGGTGATGACAGTAAGAAAAGGAATGGTAGGTGGTTTGAAGGGAGATGGTCAGTAGAAGCTGCAGAGTTTGGTGATTTAACTAGCTAGAGGAGTGAAAGAAAATAAATAAATATGTGTGAAAAGAATGAATAACTGGGCAGGGCACGGTGGCGCATGCCTGTAATACCAACACTTTGGGAGGCCCAGGCGGGTGGATCACCTGAGGTCAGGAGTTCAAGCTCAGCCTGGGCAACATGGTGAAACCTTGTCTCTACTAAAAATACAAAAATTAGCTGGGCGTTGTGGCGGGCACCTGTAATTTCAGCACCTGTAATTCCAGCTACTCCCAGAATCGCTTGAACCTGGGAGGCAGAGGTTGCAGTGAGCCAAGATCACACCATTGCACTCTAGCCTGGGCAACAAGAGCGAAACTCCACCTCAAAAAAAAAAAAAAAAAAAAAAAAAAAAAAAAAAAAAAAAAAAAGAATGACTGGCTTTCATATTTAATATTCAGTCATCTTCATTCTAAAGTAAAAGCATCACACTAAATGTAGACCCATTTTCTGTCTCTAGCACTGACTAGGCCTGTCTGGGGAAGATGAACAAAGTATGCTCTTCCCAAACCTTTCCCTTCGGTGTAGGATTTAGGAGAAGATCTGGGAGAGGCAATTTTCCTGAAGGAAGTGCTATGGTAAAGCTGCAGGCATCTCCTGGGTTGACTGCTGCTGCCTCTCCTGCCAGCACTAACCGTTCAACAATGCCTTTGTGTGGCAGACATCCAAGTGCTGCCTGTCTCCCACGCCAAACACATGTCTGTCTTGGAGGAAACAGCTGGGGTCTCCTCAATGCATGATTTCTGATGAGAAAATTCAGCTGTGACTTAACATTTCTTGCCGACCCCTGCCCCTACAGCTCCCACTTTGGCAGTTCTCCATCCATCAAAGATCCATTCCTGCCACTTGGGCTGCTCTCTTTGGGGGGATACCAGCAAACCCAGCTATCTTTGGTTGGGTCCATTCAATCTGAAAAACATCCACATGTTATTTCCATGCTAAGTGGTAGGAGCACAAGCCTCTTGGTCTTTACCTCTTCCCTAGGCCCCCAGTCACTCTCCAGTTCTCTTTCTCCACATTCAGCGACCTAGGGATGGATAAGCAGTTCTACTAGCTATGCAGTTGCCTAACAGGGTAATGAAGTGGCAAACACATCTATGTGACTGGTGATTCTCTTGAGACCTTCCTGCATTGGCTTCAGGGAAGCCACAGCCCCCAGCTTACTGCCACCATGTGAAGACAGAATAGAGCTTCTCTCCAAGAGCACTATGCTTCCCAGAACTGGCCATCTTCTCTCCACCCAGTCCTCTTGCCGTATGACTGGGCTGGGAACAGGAAAGGTGACTGGATTCATGGAACAGATTCTGGGGTATTCTTGATTAGCATTTTAGGGTGGGGAGATAGCTCTAAATGCTGGAAACTCTCTGGACTTTGAAAGTTAAGTTCTTCGTGATTTTGGTTTCCACTTCGACCTTAGCAACAATCCTGAGAGCATAAGAAAATGCCTTTCCACTGCTGATTATAATCTGAACAATGATACCTTTTACTTTCTTCATAATACTGCAAAGCTAAAAGGTTTCTTGATGGTAGAGGGGAAAGTGGTAGGGTTGAGGGTTGGAGTATAAAAGCTGTACTGCAATGACATGAAATAAGAAGATTATGTTTCTTAAGTCCCAGTTCAACTCAGGTTTGTGCTCCAAACCTACTCTACTGTTGGCCACAGAAGCCTGAACTCGATATACCAAGAAGTTGGCATCCAGGAAGACTGTAGAAGGAGCAAAGAAGAGGGGGCAGATGTGAGCAGTCCAATGATAACTAAAGGCAAAGCTCACTGAAATGAGCTTGGGGAAGCGATATATTTTTGATTTCTTTGGAGAAAGACTAAATAGAGCCTGAATTATAAACTTTCGTAACCAAGCATATTAGTAAAATCAAGTAAAGTAGCCATTTAAAACTTTTAACGAGAACCACTTAATATTCTTCAAATCTGAGAAACTGTCATTTTTCATTGTCTTTATTATTTTCCTCCTAATTAGAGACATCTTGAACAATGTTTAATAGCTGTTTTCTGATAGAATATTTCTCACAAAAAGCCTCTTCCATGAAAACCAGTGAATAATCTGTAAGTGCTCTCAAATGATAAAAAGGGATGAAAATGGAAAAGTAATTGCATGTCTTGCACCTGCCTCCTGAAATTCATTAGCAGCTTATGGTGCCCTGAAATCCTTTTTGAGGATGTTAAAAACAATCGCACAATTGTTCTGCTTCATCCTGTGTTTTATTATTCTAGCACTTAAGTAGCACAGACATAGAGAATGTTTTAGATACATAGCCTGTTTTCAGACATAGAATACATCTCTGCCTGCCATTAATTCTGAATTCTCACCACTCTCAAAAGCACCTGTTTTTGCTTCAAGGGGCCATACCAACTCGAAACTAGCAAATTAAGTAATGCGTGAAGGAAAGAGAATTCTGAAACTGGATTGTACTTTTAAAGTAACTTCACCAGCAGAAATCTTCAATCAGTACCTCCTTCAGTGCTGTAATTTATTTAGAAGAAACACTTCATTTCCTTACATAGAAATGCCAAATACAAATTGAGAGGCTTAGGTTAATCTTTCCCTTTTCTGCATCTCGCTCTAAGGGTGTTCCTCAAATATTGCATGTATTGACACCATCCCTGACTCAGTGGCTCTGCTTGCTTGGAAATATTGGATAGTGCTTCAGCGATATGCTTCATCTGGTTTATGCCACATAGCCATCCTGTGAGGTCTTCATAGCAGCATCTTCACAGAAGAGGAATCTCGCTGCTTCTATTTACTTCTCCTGTGAACTTATTAGAGCCATTTATGAATGAGAATTGCTAAAAAGGTAATGATAATAATTGCTACCACTTACTGAGCATGTACCATGAGGTGCTATGCTACGTTATCTATTTTTTTTTTTTACAACAACCTGAGAAAAAGTCTATTTCTGGCCTATCTTATGGTGGGGAACTGAGGCTCAGAGAAATCGTGATTGCCCAAAGACCAAATATTTATTTTCCTGAGAACTTTTATCTCAACAAAAATGGTAAGAAGGTCAGAACTTGGGACCTGCCAAGAGTTCTAGGAACATAAATACCTGGGGAGAGAGACTCGATTATTCATTTCAAGAGTTCAAGTAAATCTGGGCAATCCATCATAGCAGAGTTAGTTTAAATCCTGATGTCTCAGGTGCTGAGAGGAACAATGGACAAATAGATAATGACATCCTCTTGCCCCCAAGATAATCTTGCCAGGCAAGATTATCCTGGGATAAAGAGAGTCACATATGACAGATGAAGACTACTTATAAAGTGCAAAACTCTATGGTAGACAAAAAGTGTTAAAGAAAGTCATAGGAATGATTGCAATTTCAGGAAGAGGAAGTGAGGTGGGCCGTAAAATTCACTGTGGAGAAGACAGTAAAAGGCTTTTCAGATCAAATTTCAAACAGTTGCTGCTTAATTGAAGCCTAGCCTTCTGTATTTCTGCCCAATGGCAGTAGGGTTCCAAAGAGCATCCCTTGACTTGCCCTCACTTATACAGTGTAAGCTTAAGGAGCTAACCCAGACTGCTCTCTGCAGCTCCTCCAAGTCCAGTGGTCAGCTGGGATGGTGGCCTCCCTTGTCTGCTGCTAATTCAAGCTCAGCTCTCATTAATTGACTAGATATTTGGTGTTATAGTGCTATCAGTTCTACCTGGGATGAGTTTTGTTTGCCATTTATAGTCATAACAAAACAAGCAGATATCAGGCTATTTAACTATTGCCCACACTGTACAACCCAGGACTGATCATCTTTACATTCAGAAAAATGTTTTCCTGGAAACCACACATTTCTCACCACCAACCACATTCCTTTGAGACAGCTGCTTTTGTATAATACTTTCAAACACTTGGGGAGAGCATATTTATTAACTCTTATAGCATATTCCAAATTTAAAATTGTATGAGACTTTTGCTTTTTTTGCCCTAAATATATATACTTTTAGAATTACAATATCATTTAATGTTCAGCATAGTCTCTGGTATGTAGCAGGTGCCCAATCACTATTAATCACTTTTCTCCTTTTTTTTCCCTCCTGCAATTTACAGATGGGAAACTTAAGAAACTGAAGCTCATAAAGATTAAAAATCTTGCCAAAGTCACAGTCAAAAACTACTGGCTCTAAGAGATGAACCTGGGACTGTGAGAAGCCTAAGCTCCTACTCTTTTTATAGGACACAAAAATGTAACCAAAAATTTAGTTTCCCTCTTATGCATGGATATATGATTCATATAGTCTCTCCATCATTCGCATTCTCTCTCATAGTATCTTTATCTTCCTCTTTGTTTTGGATAGGGTTGTTGAATTATAATTTACATACAGTAAAATTGAGTCCTATTATGTATGTTTTTCAAATCCATACATTTGTATAGGTACAATCTTAATCAAAATAGAAAACTTGTCATCATCCCAGAGCCTCTGCCTTCCCCTTTTCTGTGGATCCCCTTCCCCAACCCTCAGCCTATGCGATTTGATTTCTGTTCTTATGATTGCCTTTTCCATAATGTCATATAAATGTTATCATACTATACACATCCTTTAAAAATTGAGATATTACTGACATACCATTAAACTCACCCTTTTAAGGTATACAGTTCAGTGGTGTTTAGCCCATTCCCAAGGTTTTGCAACCACCACAACTAGCTAATTCCAGAATATTTTCAATCCCAAAAGAAGACTCATGCCCATTAACAGTCATTCTCCACTCTCTTCTACCCCATCCCCTAGAAAACACTATCATTCTATCTATCATTATGGATTTGCCTATTCTAGATGTTTCATATAAGTGGAATCACACAATATGTGGCCTTCTGTGTCTTGCTTTTTTCACTTAGCATAATGTTATCAAGTTTCATCCATGTTGTAGCATGTATCAGTACTTCATTCCTTTTTATGGCTATATAATATTCCATCATATGGCTATGCCATAGTTTGTTTACCTATTCATCAGTTGATGAACATTTAGCTTGTTTCTACTTTTTGGCTTAAATAATGCCTCTATGAAATCTCTTGTACAAGTATTTGGGTAGGCATACATTTTACATTCTTTTGATCCTTTCCTTCCCACTATGCTTATTGCCTGGGTGAAAAAATAATCTGTACACCAAAGCCCCATAACATGAAATTTGCCCATATAACAAACCAGCACATATACCTCTGAACCTAAAATAAAAGTTAAAAAAATCCTTTTTTGAGTACACACCTAGAAGTGGAATTGCTGGTTCATATGCCAACTCTATGTTTAACTTCTTGAGTAACCGTCAAACTTATCAAAGTGCTTTACCATTTTACATTTCTACCAGGAATTCATGAGAGTTCTGATTTCTCCATATCCTCTGCAACAGTTGTTGCTGCTCATCTTTTTTATTATAGTCATCCTAATAAGTATAAAAAGATTTTGTGGATTTTATTTGCATTTTTCTAATATTAATGATGTTGAGCATCTTTTTATGTCCTTATTAGCCATTTAAAATGTCCTTTGGATATCCATTCAGATATTTTGTTCATTTTTTAAATGGGTTTTTCTTCATAGCCTTTTGTCTGACTTCTTTCACATACGTGAGGAGAATGCTTTGAAAATTCCTTCATGGTGTTGTGTTCCTGTTTGTTAGTGAGTAATATTCCATTGTATGAATATACCATAATTCTTTTTATCCACTTACCACTTGATGGGCATTTGGGTTGCTTCCCGTTTGGGGCAATTATGAATACAGCTACTATAAATATTCTTGTACAATCTTTTATTGGTATACATGTTTTAATTTCTTTTAGGTAAATACCTAGGAGTAAAATATTGCATCATATGGTAAGTACATGATGATCTTTACTAGAAACAAACTGATTTTTAAACTAGCTGTACCATTTTGCATTCCCACCAATAATTTATGAATGTATGAGATATTTCCAAAGCTTCTTGCCAGCACTCAGTATTTTTAGTCTTTTAAATTTTAGCCATTCTGTTGTTAGTTAGTGATATTTCATTATGGTTTTAATTTGCATATCACTAATGTATAGTGATATTAATCTTTCTATTTACATTTCTTTTTTATCGGGGAAGATTTTGTCTTTTTAAATTAAAAGGCTTTTTTTTAAGAACGATTTTATGTTTACAGAAAAACTGAGTATAAAGTGATTTTCTGTATCCCCCCTTACCACCGGCACCAACCCAGTTTCCTCTTTATGAACATCTTGCATTAGTGTGGTGTATTTGTTATGACTGATGAACTAATATTGATACATATTATTAACTATAGTCCACAGTTTACTTTAGGGTTCACTCTTTGTGTTGTACATTCTATAGGTGTTTATACATGTATAATGATATATACAACATTAAAGTATTATTTAGAACAGTTTTCCTATCCTAAAAATCCTCTATGCTCCATCGATTCATCCCTTCTTCCTTTTGAACACCTGGCAATCACAGATTTCTTTTTTTCACTGTCTCCATAGTTTTGCTTTATCCAAAATGCCAAATAGTTGGAATTATACAGTTGTAGCCTTTACATATTGGCTTCTTTCACTTAGCAATGCACCTTTTAGGTTCCTCCATGTGTTTTCACAGCTTGATAGCTCATTATTTTTTTCCATATTGCTGAGTAGTATTTCATTGCATAGATGAACCACAGTTTGTTTATTCATTCAGCTATTAAAGGACTTCTTGGTTGCTTCTAAGTTTTATGAATCATGAATAAAGCTGTTTTAAACACTTCTATGTGGGTTTTGTGGAGATGTAATTCCTCAATTCATTTGAGTAAATAACAGGGAGCATAAATACTGGATCATAAGGTAAGAGCGCATTAGTTTTGTGAGAAAATGCCAAAATGTCTTCCAAAATGGCTATCCCATTATGCACTACCATCAGCAATGAATGAGAGTTTCTGTTGCTCTACACCCTTGCCAGCCATGGTTGTTGTCAATGTTTTAGATTTAACAACACTAATAGGTTCGCGGTGGTTTCTCATTGTTTTAATTCCCAAGTCTCTAATGATATATGATGCTGAGTATTTTTTCATATACTTATTTGCCATCTTTTTATCTTCTTTGGTGTCTGTTAAGTCTTTGGTCCATTTTTTAATCAGGTTGTTTTCTTATTATTGAGTTCAAGACTTTGTATAATTTGAAAACAAGCCTTTTATCAGATCTGTATTTTGCAAAGGTTTTCTCCCATTTTGTAACTTGACTTTTCATTATTTCATCAACACTGTCTTTCGCAGTGCAGTTTCATCAACACTGTCTTTTGCAGTTTCTCTGTTTTTTCACAGAGCAGAAGGTATGAATTTTGATGAAGTCCAACTTATCAAATTTTTTTTTTCTGGATTGTGCTTTTGGTCTTGTTACTTAAAAGCCATCATCAAACCCAGCGAACCTGGGTTTTCTACAGTTATTTCTAAGAGTTTTATAGTTTTGCTTGTTACAGTTAGGCCTATAATCCCTTTTGAGTTAATATTTGTGAAATATGTAAGTTTTCTGTCTAGATTAATTTTTTATGTGGATGTCCAGTTGTTTTGTATTATTTATCCCTTGAATTGCCTTTGCTCTTTTTCAAGAATCACTTGACTTTGTGTGAGTTCATTTCTGGGTTACTGTTCTGTTTCATTGATATATTGTCTATGGTTCTGCCAATACCACACTATCTTGATAACTGTAGTTTTATAGTAAGTTTTTTTCTTAACCTTTTTTTAAATATAAGTTCTAGGGTACATGTGCACAACATGCAGGTTTTGTTACATATGTATACATGTGTCATGTTGGTTTGCTGCACCCATTAATTCATCATTAACATTAGGTATTTCTCTTCATGCCATCCCTCCCCCATCCCCCAACCCCATGACAGGCCCCAGTGTGTGATGTTCCCTGCCCTGTGTCCAAGTGTTCTCACTGCTCAATTCCCACCTATGAGTGAGAACATGTGCTGTTTGGTTTTCTGTCCTTGTGATAGTTTACTCAGAATGATGGTTTCCAGCTTCATCCATGTCCCTACAAAGGACATGAACTCATCCTTTTTTATGGCTGCATAGTATTCCATGGTGCATATATGCCACATTTTCTTAATCCAGTCTATCATTTATGGACATTTTGGTTGGTTCTAAGTCTTTGCTATTGTGAATAGTGCCACAATAAACATATATGTGCATGTGTCTTTATAGTAGCATGATTTATAATCCTTTGGGTACATACCCAGTAATGGGATCACTGGGTCAAATGGTATTTCTAGTTCTAGATCGTTGAGGAATTGTCATACCGTCTTCCACAATGGTTGAACTAGTTTACACTCCTACCAACAGTGTGAAAGCGTTCCTATTTCTCCACACCATCTCCAGCACCGGTTGTTTCCTGACTTTTTAATGATTGCCATTCTAACTGGTATGAGATAGTATCTCATTGTGGTTTTGATTTGCATCATCCAGTGATGATGAGTATTTTCTCATGTGTCTGTTGGCTGCATAAATGTCTTCTTTTGAAAAGTGTCTGTTCATATCCTTTGCCCACTTTTTGGTGGGGTTGATTTTTTTCTTGTAAATTTGTTTAAGTTCTTTGTAGATTCTGGATATTAGCCCTTTGTCAGATGGGTAGATTGCAAAAATTTTCTCCCATTCTGTAGCTTGCTTATTCACTCTGATGGCAGTTTATTTTGCTGTGCAGAAGCTCTTTAGTTTAATTAGATCCCATTTGTCAATTTCAGCGTTTGTTGCCATTGTTTTTGGTATTTAAGTCATGAAGTCCTTGCCCATGCCCATGGTCTGAATGGTATTGCCTAGGTTTTCTTCTAGGGTTTTTATGGTTTTAGGTCTAACATTTATGTCTTTAATCCATCTCGAATTAATTTTTGTATACAGTGTAAGGAAGTGATCCAGTTTCAGCTTTCTATATATGGCTAGCCAGTTTTCCCAGCACCATATATTAAATAGGCAATCTTTTCCCTATTTCTTATTTTTGTCAGGTTTGTCAAAGATCAAATGGCTGTAGATGTGTGGTATTATTTCTGAGGACTCTGTTCTGTTCTTTTGGTCTAGATCTCTGTTTTGGTACCACTACCACATTGTTTTGGTTACTGTAGCCTTGTAGTATAGTTTGGAGTCAGGTAGCATGATGCCTTCAGCTTTGTTCTTTCAGCTTAGGATTGTCTTGGCAATGCAGGCTCTTTTTTGTTTCCATATGAAATTTAAAGTAGATTTTTCCAATTCTGTGAAGAAAGTCACTGGTAGTTTGATGGGTATGGCATTGAATCTATAAATTGCCTTGGGCAGTATGGTCATTTTCATGATATTGATTCTTCCTATCTATGAGCATGGAATGTTTTTCCATTTGTTTGTGTCCTGTTTTATTTCATTGAGCAGTGGTTGGTAGTTCTCCTTGAAGAGGTCCTTCACATTCCTTGTAAGTTGGAATCCTAGGTATTTTATTATCTTTGAAGCAATTGTGAATGGAAGTTCATTCATGATTTGGCTCTCTGTTTGTCTGTTCTTGGTGTATAGGAATGCTTGTGATTTTCGCACATTGATTTTGTATCCTGAGATTTTGCTGAAGTTGCTTATCAGCTTAAGGATATTTTAGACTGAGATGATGGGGTTTTCTAAATATACAATCATGTCATCTGCAAACAGGGACAATTTGACTTCCTCTTTTCCTAATTTAATACTCTTTATTTCTTTCTCTTGCCTGATTGCCCTGGCCAGAACTTCCAAGACTATGTTGAATAGGAGTGGTGAGAGAGGGCATCCTTGTCTTGTGCCAGTTTTCAAAGGGAATGTTTCCAGTTTTTGCCCATTCAGTATGATATTGGCTGTAGGTTTGTCATAAATAGCTCTTATTATTTTGAGGTACATTGCATCAATACCTGGTTTATGGAAAGTTTTTAGCATGAAGACTGTTGAATTTTGTCAAAGGCCTTTTCTGCATCTATTGAGATAATCATGTGATTTTTGTCTTTGGTTCTGTTTATGTGATGGATTACATTTATTGATTTGCGTATGTTAAACAGGCCTTGCATCCCAGGGATGAAGCCCACTTGATCAGGTGGATAAGGTTTTTGATGTGCTGCTGAATTTGGTTTGCCAGTGTTTTATTCAGGATTTTCACATCAATGTTCATCAGGGATATTCATCTAAAATTCTCTTTTTTTGTTGTGTCTCTGCCAGGTTTTTGTATCAGGACGATGCTGGCCTCGTAAAATGAGTTGGGGAGGATTCCCTCTTTTTCTTTTGATTGGAATAGTTTCAGAAGGAATGGTACCATCTCCTCTTTGTACCTCTGGTAGAATTCAGCTGTGAGTCTGTCTGGTCCTGTACTTTTTTTGGTTTGTAGGCTATTAATTATTTCCTCAATTTCAGAGCCTGTTATTAGTCTGTTCAGGAATTCAACATCTTCCTGGTTTAGTCTTGGGAGGGTGTATGTGTCCAGGAATTTATCCATTTCTTCTAGATTTTCTAGTTTATTTATGTAGAGGTGTTTATAGTATTCTCTGATGGTAGTTTGTTTTTCTGTGGGATTGGTCGTGATATCCCCTTTATCATTTTTCATTGCGTCTATTTCATTCTTCTCTCTTTCCTTCTTTATTTGTCTTGCTAGCAGTCTATCTATTTTGTTGATCTTTTCAAAAAACCAGCTCCTGGATTCATTGATTTTTTGAAGGTTTTTTTTTGTGTGTGTCTCTATCTCCTTCAGTTCTGCTCTAATCTTAGTTATTTCTTGACTTCTGCTAGCTTTTGAATGTGTTTGCTCTTGCTTCCCTAGTTCTTTTAATTGTGATGTTAGGGTGTAAATTTTAGATCTTTCCTGCTTTCTCTTGTGGGCATTTAGTGCCATAAATTTTCCTCTACACACTGCTTTAAATGTGTCCCAGAGATTCTAGTACATTGTGTCTTTTTTCTTATTGGTTTAAAGAACATCTTTATTTCTGCCTTCATTTCGTTATTTACCCAGTAGTCATTCAGGAGCAGGTTGTTCAGTTTCCATGTAGTTGTGCAATTTTGAGTGAGTTTCTTAATCCTGAGTTCTAATTTGGGTGTACTGTGGTCTAAGACATAGTTTGTTGTGATTTCTGTTCTTGTACATTTGCTGAGGAGTGCTTTACTTCCAACTATGTGGTCAGTTTTGGAATAAGTGCAGCGTGGTGCTGAGAAGAATGCATATTCTGTTGATTTGAGGTGGAGAGTTCTGTAGATGTCTATTAAGTCTGCTTGGTGAAGAGTTGAGTTCAAGTCCTGGATATCCTTGTTAAAATTCTGTCTCGTTGATCTGTCTAATATTGAGAGTGGCATGTTAAAGTCTCCCATTATTATTGCGTAGGGGTCTAAGTCTCTTTTTAAGTCTCTCAGGACTTGCTTTATGAATCTGGATGCTCCTGTATTGGGTGCATATATATTTAGGATAGTCTTCTTGTGGAATTGATCCCTTTACCATTATGTAATGGCCTTCTTTGTCTCTTTTGATCTTTGTTGGTTTAAAGTCTGTTGTATCGGAGACTAGGATTGCAACCCCTGCTTGTTTTTTTTTTTTTTTTCTTTCCATTTGATTGGTAGGTCTTCCTCCATCCCTTTATTTTGAGCCTATGTGTGTCTCTGCACATGAGTCTGGTCTTCTGAATATAGCACACTGATGGGTCTTGACTCTTTATCCAATTTTCCAATCTATGGCTTTTAATTGGGCCATTTGGCCCATTTACATTTCAGGTTAATATTGTTGTGTGTGAATTTGATCCTGTCATTATGATGTTAGCCGGTTATTTTGCCCATTAGTTGATGCAGTTTCCTTCTAGCATTGATGGTCTTTACAATTTGGTATGTTTTTGCAGTGACTGGTACCAGTTGTTTCTTTCCATGTTTAGTACTTCCTTCAGGAGCTCTTGTAAGGCAGGCCTGGTGGTAACAAAATCTCTCAGCATTTGCTTGTCTGTAAAGGATTTTATTAATTCTTCAGTTATGAAGCTTAGTTTGGCTGGATATGAAATTCTGGGTTGAAAATTCTTTTGTTTAAGAATGTTGAATATTGGCCCCCACTCTCTTCTGGCTTGTAGGGTTTCTGCAGAGAGATCTTCTGTTGGTCTGATGGGCTTCCCTTTGTGGGCAACCTGACCTTTCTTTCTGGCTGCACTTAACATTTTTTCCTTCATTTCAACCTTGGTAAATCTGATGATTATGTGTCGTGGGGTTGCTCTTCTCAAGGAGTATCTTAGTAGTGGTCTCTGTATTTCCTGAATTTGAAAGTTGTCCTATCTTCCTAGGTGGGGAAGTTCTCCTGGATTATATCCTGTGGAGTGTTTTCCAGCTTGCTTCCATTCTCCCAATCACTTTCAGGTACACTAGTCAAACGTAGATTTGGTCTTTTCACATAGTCCCATATTTCTTGGAGGCTTTGTTCATTTCTTTATACTCTTTTCTCTCTAAACTTCTTTTCTAACTTAATTTCATTCATTTGATCTTCAATCACTGATACCCTTTCTCCCACTTGATTGAATTGGCTACTGAAGCTTGTGCATGTGTCATGTAGTGCTTGTGCCATGGTTTTCAACTCCATCAGGTCTTTTAAGGTCTTCTCTACACTGTTTATTCTAGTTAGACTTTCGTCTAATCTTTTTTCAAGGTTTCTAGCTTCCTTACAATGGGTTTGAACATCCTCCTTTAGCTCAGAGAAGTCTGTTATTATCGACCTTCTGAAGCCCACTTCTGTCAGTTCATCAAAGTCATTCTCTGTCCAGCTTAGTTCCGTTGCTGGTGAGGAGCTGTGATCCTTTGGAGGAGAAGAGGTGCTCTGGTTTTTAGAATTTTCAGCTTTTCTGTTCTGGTTTCTCCCCATCTTTGTGGTTTTATCTACCTTTGGTCTTTGATGATAGTGACCTACAGATGGGGTTTTGGTGTGGATGTCCTTTATGTTAATGTTGATGCTATTCCTTTCTGTTTGTTAGTTTTTCTTCTAACAGTCAGGTCCCTCACCTGCAGGTCTGTTGGAGTTTGCTGGAGGCCCACTGCAGACCCTGTTTGCCTGGGTATCACCAGCAGAGGCTCAGTTGGAAATGCAGAAATCACCCGCCTCCTGCATTGATCACACTGGGAGCTGCAGACCGGAGCTGTTCCTATTTGGCCATCCTGGAATGGGAGCCACCTTATAGGAAGTTTTGAAGTCAGGTAACATCAGTCTTCAGATTTTGTACTCTTTCAATAATCAGTTGTATATTCTGGGTCTTTTGCGTTTTCATATACACCTTATTTATTTTTTTCTTTTGAGATAGAGTCTCATTGTTGCCCAGGCTAGAGTACAGTGACCAGATCTTAACTCACTACAACCTCAGCCTTCAGGGCTCAAGTGATCCTCCTATCTCGGTCTCCCAAGTAACTGGGACTACAGGCTTGTGCCACCATGCCCAGCTAAATTTTGTATTTCTTGTAGAGATAGGGTCTCACTATGTTGTTCATACTGGTCTTGAACTCCTGGGCTCAAGAGATCTGCCCACCTTGGCTTCCCAAAGTGCTGGGATTACAGGTGTGAGCCACCATGGCTGGCTGATTTTTCATATAAACTTTAGAATCAATTTGATGCTATCCACAAACTAACATGCTGAGATGCTGATTGATATCTTGTCAGATTAAGTTCAATTTGGAAAAAAACTGACATTTTGATAATATTGAGTTTTCCTATCCATGAACGTGGAATATCTCTCCATTTATTTAAATCTTTGATTTCTTTCATCAGAGTTTTGTAGTTTTCTCATATATAGTTTGTTAGATTAACACTTAAGTATTTAATATTTTTGTTGCTAATGTAAATGAAATCATATGTTTTTATTTCAAATTCTCATTGTTAATTGCTGGTATATAAAAAAGCAATTGAGTTTTGCATATTAACCTTGTATCCTGCCACATTATTATAATCATTTATTAATTTGAGGAGTTTTTTTTTAACTGATTATTTGGGATTTCTACATAGACAATTACGTCATGTGCAAACTAAGGCAACTTTATTTCTTCCTTACCAACCTGTATCATTTTTATTCCTTTTGATGTCTTTTTTACTTAGCTATCACTTCCAATGCAGTGTTGAATAGGAGTGGGAAGAGTAGATTCCTTGCTGTGTAACTGATCTTAGCAAAAAAAAATCTAACGTTTCTGTATTGTATAAGATTTTTAAAGGTGGTATTTATCAGGTTAAAAAAGGTTCCCTCCTGGGCCGAATGTGGTGGCTCATGCCTGTAATCCCAACACTTTGGGAGGCTGAGGGGGTGGATCATCTGAGGTCGGGAGTGCAAGACCAGCCTGACCAACATGGAGAAACCCTGTCTCTACTGAGAATACAAAATTAGCCGAGTGTGGTGGTGCATGCCTGTAATCTCAGCTACTGGGTGGTGCTGAGGCAGGAGAGACACTTGAACCCAGGGGGCGGAGGTTGCAGTAAGCCAAGATCGCTTCATTGCACTCCAGCCTGGGCAAGAAGAGCAAAACTCTGTCTAAAAAAAAAAAAAAAAAAAAAAAAAAAAAAAAAAAAAAAAAAAAAAAAAAAACCGGTTCCCTCTCTTTCTAGTTTTTTGTTCTTTTTGTTGGTTATCATAAATGCGTATTGAATTTTGTCAAATTTTTTTCTGCATTATGATCATAGAATTTTTTTCTTTAGCCTATTGATGTGATGAATTATATTGTTTCTTGAATGTTGAATCAGGCTTGCACACCTGAAATAAACCCCACTTGCACATTGTGTATAATTATTTTATTCATTGTTGAATCTGATTTACTAATATATTGTTGAGGATGTTTTTGTCTAATAAGATACATGCCATGTAGTTTATCTTTTCTTAATGTCTTTATCTGATTTTAGTATCAGGGTAATGTTAGAATGAAGTAAGAAAAAGTTATTCTACTTCTATAGTTTGGGAGAAATTGTAGAGTATTCATTTATTTTCTTCCTTAAATATTTGGTATAATTTACTACTGAACCCATCTAAGCTGGGTGCCTTCTAAGTTGAAGAGTTATTACTTATTGATTCAGTTTCTTTAATAGATATAATCCTATCTGCATTATTTCTTCCTGTGTCAGTTTTTGTAGATTGTGCTTAAAGGAATTGACCCATTTCATCTAGATTATTAAATTTGTAGGAATAGAGTTGAGTTAATCATAATATTATTATATTTCATTGTCTGTGGAATCAATAGTGATGACCCTTCTTTCATTTCTTATATTAGTAATTTATGTCTTTTATTCTTTTTTTTAGTTAGCGTGGCTAGAGGTTTATCAATTTTATTGATCTTTTCAAAGAATCAACTCTGGCTTCATTGATATTCCCGATTGACTTTTTATTTTGAATTTTATTTATTTTGGCTCTATCATTATTTCTTTTGTCTTGCTTATGTTGAACATAATTTGCTCTCCTTTTTATAGTTTCTTAAAATATACGCTTACATCATTAATTTTTAATCTTTTTTCTTCTCTAATACATTCATTCAATATGGTAGGTTTCCCTCTAAGCAGTTTCAATGCATCCCATGAATTTTGATGTTATATTTTAATTTCCACTCAGTTTAAAATATTTTAAAATTTCTCTTGAGATTTTTCTTTGACACATATGCTATTCAAAGTGTGTTGCTTCATCTCCACTAATTTAGGGGTTTCTCAGATTTTTTATTATTGATTTCTACTTTCATTCCATTGTGGTCTGAAACAATATTTTCTATAACTTCTATTATTTTAAATTTTCTAGGGTGTGTTTTGTGACCCCAAATGTGATCTATCTTGGTTAATGTTCTGGGTGAGTTCAAGAAAACAAAGTGAATGAGGACAGATGTGTATGCATTGCTAGATATGGTAGTGGCAAGTTTGTGTGGAGTTCTCTTATTTTTAAAATATTTTTATTGAACTATAATATACATGCTGTAAAATTCAAATATCTAAAGTACATAGCTCAATAAATGTTTGTAGAGTAAACATGCCCACGTAACCACTGTGCAATTGGCAATATAATTGCCAATGAATTACTAGTAATGTTTTATTTACTAAATTTAGTTTTATTTACTAAACATTACTAGTAATTCATTGGCAATTACATTGTTTCCTTTGTACCATACAAGCTTCTTCAAAACAGTGGTTAGACATAGAATCTGTGCAAAAAAAAACTCTTACAAGAGGACAGTTGATGGGACAAATGGTCTTACCACTTCAGTTGGTCCAAATAGTGTACTGAGATCATCATCTCCGGGCTCTACCACACAGTCCAGATTCTCTTCTTTCTCAGCCAGCACATCTGTCAGTGTGAATGACTGGCCTCAAAGGTCACTTTATAAGACCAGTCACTCAGACTGACAGATGTGCTAGCTGAGGAACCCCTGGTTACCATGTGTGTCAGTCTATTGTTGATCTAACTTCCTATTCATAAGTAAAATGAGCATGGGAGGTAAATGAGATGACTCAGTGAATCTCCTTGGTCCCAAACTGGAGTCCCTGACCCATTATGCAACAGTAAAATTCACCTCCTCTTGATGATCAGAATCGATTACCCATGTCAGTATGGTCATTCCTTTTTTTGCGTGTGATTCACCAGAATGAGCAACCCCATATTACCCAAATGGTGGGCGGGGAGAGGTGACCAGCCAGTATTTGTACTTTTATGTTTAGTGATATTATTACTACAGCTCATGGTAGAAGTATTGACCCTCTAGGAAAAAAAAAAGGCTCTAGACCTATGCCGTAATATGGAAGCCACTAGTCGTGTTTGGATATTTAATTTTGAATTAAATTAAAATTTTAGTTCCTCAGTCATATTAGCCACATTTCAAGTGTTGTATAGACACATGTGGTTAGTGGTTACCATATCAGAAAGCGTAGAGGAATATTTCCATTACTGCAGAAAATCCTATTGGACAGCACTGCTCCAGGCTTTTATATTCTCCCAGTTGAAGACACAGTTCCATATAATGGCCATTAGTATTTATATAACATTCCAGTTTCATGGAGTGTTATCCCTAATTTGACACTTTAGCTAGTATTAATTGACCAATTATTAGTATGTAGCCTTTGTATGAACATCGAAGATAAACACACAGGACAGTGTCTTTATTCAAGGAACTTAGAATCTAATAGGGGATAAGTAAAAACAACCTCACCAATCAAATATGCATATGTCATTATAGTTTTTAGATGAATGAATGCATCTATTATCATTAATGGATTATTATTATGTGATCATGTGTCCTTTGTCCTATCTCCTTCACTATAAAATGGTTCTCTTGAGCTGGGGCAATGTCAGCAAATTAGACATTCTGTGTGAGTCTCCTTGAGGCATGAATTACTCCCAGCTGCCAATACATTGGACATTCTTCAACAACAGTAACTAGACTATGCTTGGTACAAGAAGGTCCATGCTCTTGGGCCCATGTATAACTTCTGTTTCTTTACCACACCTATTCCTTCCATCAGCCAATTGTACTTGCTCTTTCCATACATTTGTTTTGGGCTTCTTCTAAAGGTGTTTTGCAGTAATTATTATTTTGATATACAAAGAGTCTCATCTTTTTAGGACCCACTTTTGTAGATCTGATTATATGCCTCTCCCCTAGACTTCCTTATCTCCAATTTTACAATTTTGTTTCATCCTGATGGATTTTAAAATACAAACATTCACTGGGTTACAAGTCATATACTGTGTACCAGAGGCTATGTTAACCTGTTCTGTTAAAGGTACTACTTCTGGCACAGCAATTGTGATTGGTACAACCTCTGAACTAAGTTTGTGATCATCCATTGTCATCTGCTTTGTGTAGGAGTAATACTAGTGAATTAAATGGGGGTATAATGAGAATCGCCAGCCCAGTATCATTTAAGTCTTTGAAAATTGCAATAATCTCTGCCATTCCACCAAGGATGCAGTATTTTTTTTTTTTCCAACTTGCAATCTTAGCTGGGAAGAGGGCCATTTTCAGGGGCTTCCAGGAAAAAACCTTGGTCTTTCCTATTCTTCACAGATCAAGCAATAAATGTGAGGCTTCTTTCAGTTTCTAAGCATGTCCACCCTGATCATGAATTTGGGAACAGGGGAAATAACTGCCAAGTGAATGTATGGACTCAGCGAGTCTACCATAAGACAGATCTGGTGAAAATTCTGCTTGTAATTTCCCAGTTGCCTCTGCCTCATTGCAATTAGTGGATCCAGCAGGTCACCTCCACATAACACTGTTGATGTTTTTGAAATGGAAGGGAGACTTTTATACTGTGAACTCATAATGCCATTGTATCTGGAGGAGAAGAGGTCATAATCCTTTGGTCTTTATAATAAATCCATGTATTCATCTAAAATTGTAACCACATATGCATATTTGATTGGGGTGAAAATTTTCTTTTACTTGTCCTCCCATTAGATTATAAGTACATTGAATGAAGACACTGTTCTATGTGCTCATCTTTGATGTTCATGCAAACCCCACATACTAATAACTGGCCAATAAATATCAACTAAAGAAACAATGCCCTTTATAGCTGCTCCATATTTGTGCTTGTATGACTGACTCACAATAGTTTGAATAATAGTAAGTGGAAGTGATTTGAAAATATGCAACCTGATACACCATAACTGTAAAATATTAGATCCCAAATTTTGACATAATGTGATTTGATCACACACCATTCAAAACACAGTTGGTCTCAACACAAAGTATGGGTTCATCCTGTCACAATATTCTGGCTTTGAATCTCTCTTACAAGACTTCACTTTCCTACAGAGGGCAGGAGATATGGCTACCAGCTGCACCCATGTTGTATAGTTTATAACTTTCACTACCTGGAGGGAGCCAACCCAAGCTCACTCTCAGGTTTAAGAAATCCTGATGAAGACTCTGATTTATCAGTTTCAGATGGGTGCACTACGGCAGGTAATTTAACCTTTCAAGCCTCAGGCTCTGAGGGCAGGAGATGGACTCATATTTTAAAATGGAGGCTACTTCTGAACTGCAAGTTGCAGTATGGAAAAGAAGTATTTCTAGGAGAAGGAACAATCCTGAAGTATTTAAAAAAATAAGTGTCTGTTGTCTCCTAGATAAATGGAAAAAGTAATTGTTTTTCTTAACAAAAATTAAATAGCCCAAACATGGAAGTCAGCACATTTTATATTCTGTATTATTCCACCCACACTTCCTTGAAAATTATGTGTTTTTATAAACTGCTTTTAATAAAGGAATTAAAATACTTTTAAATATTTTTAGGCAGCACAGTCACTGGCTCACTGACAATCTGAGGCAGTTGTCTCCTCAGACACTCTGTCTTTCCAGTAGTTATAGCTTTTTGACAGCAGGATCAGGGTGAGATAAATAGCTTTAACATTTTTGTTAAAAATAAAAAGCCCCACAAACCTGGCTCATCATTTCCTACTGGCAGGAATATAAATAGCCGATGCACTTTACTATGCATAAAGCCAAACAAAGGCCAAAACAATCTTGTCTAAAGGTGATTAGAATGTGCGTCTTTATGGAAACAAGATGTGGCCACCCTCTGGCTTAGGGTCCATCTGATTTGGTCTATTTATAAATAGAATTCCAAAGTGAACAAACCCACTTCCTGTTAGTCTCTCTCAATCTCCTTTTTTTTTTTCTCTAAAGTATGGATCTGATCTCTTGTACTGTTTGTAAGAAGAAAATTCTGTTTGTCATTTATCAAAATCTAAACAGCTGCAACCTAGCAATGTTAGTTTAGTTTCAATATTAAGTAAATAAATGTGAGCAGTGATCATATTATACAAACATGTGGACCTGGAATTTAAATTCAATAAATTTTACTTCTAACTAGTTTCACAAGGTTTCAGATTTTCTTAAGTTCCCTTCACATCTTCCACCTTTGCTATATTAGCATGAACGGCATATTGTGTAGAGATGGCATCTTAACTCTCTCCCAATCCATAGTACTAAGCCTGTCTGAGTTTGAAGATTTATTTCTCTTTAAAGTTCTAAATAATTTACTTTGAAAGCAAGAGTGAGTGATTTGAAAAGGTGTTGGCTTGAAATTCATGGCACAATTAAAGGCATCATTATACTTTCCAGATCAGGTGTAAAATGAACAGAAAAAAACGTGCATTTCTCTGTAATTCCACCCATGTGACTCATCCTGAAACCACAGTAATTGTATATTTAAGACTTGCTTCACTCATTAGCCAGCCATTTCAATGCACTTATATTTGGGATCAGATTCTGGGTCATTTAAGTGATTCATAGAATCAAGGGTATAAAACCCATTTATACCCAATGATGGTGAAAGCCATTAGTCAACAATAATTATTATGAACCTGCTGTGTGCCATTTCCAATTTACATTCTTCAAAAAGCAAAAGTGGTCTCCCTTTGGACACTTGAAGGGTATTTACAATAAATTACATAGTGGAACAACTTGAATTAAATAATGGTCCTTTAAGAACCAAGCTCCATTGAAAGACTAATTTGGAAATTACAGTTCTATTTTTTTGTTGAAACATATGTGAATATAGCACCAATTTGGAGAGTCCCCTATGCTAACAAAAAATACGTTCTGAACAAATACATTTTTTTCTCCAAGTTAATAGTATTTTACTCATAGGGTTTTCTAAGGATGACTAGGACAGTTGTATAATAACTATTGGGCCATTATTAATTTTATATTAATTCCTTGGGATATTCCCATGGAATCTTGTCTAATCCTTCTTTAGTTTTCTTAAGGCCAAATTCTTTTCCTATGCCTCTATTTTCATCAAGCCAAAAAGACGTGAAGCTTTTATTTTAGATTCTAAGTTGTCAGACCATTAGAAACTATATCAAGACATGATATAGAAAACTGTTCACTACCCAGAGATGGTGAAGTTCAAGCTAAATGCATTAATTGCGTGACACTTTGAAGTCACTGCCTTTGGGAGGGATGAGTGCATTTCATGTGAAGCATACATATGGGAGTACTTCTGATTACAGCCATGATGGGCTAACAAGCTTACCTTTCTGTCTTGAGAAAACTGGACCAGTTTTTAAACACTGCACAATAGTTAGCACAGGACAATCGCATCTAGGATAAGGAACATGAAGAAAGTGAGTCCAGTGAGTGTCCCATCTCACAGCACTGAGAACCTTTTCAGCCTGCAGAACAGGAAGAAGGAATGCAATCAGAGCCTGGTGGTTCCTTCCCTGAGGTGAGGAGACAGACTTTGAAATTCAGATGGGTGGTTAGAGTTTTCAGGAAAAAGTATGAGAAGAGGAGAGGGTTGTACAGAGAAAGTATAAGAGAGCTGCAGAGATCTTCAGAGGGGAAACCTCAAGTCTTTACTTGAGTACAGAGTGAAGAAACTACAAAGGCAAGGGAGACACCATCAGAGAGAAGTAGGTGGAATAATCCCTACGGCTTACACAAAGCTAGAAATAGTTTGTTCTCCCAACACCCAGAGACTACAAGCCTCCTAACATACAAAACATCAAGTAGTGTCCTTAGAAAGGTGTTGCGTTAGTAATGGTAAATAATTAGCCTTAGAATAAAGGTCACTCTAGATTCACCCTAACAAAGCTCAAAAGCAAGAATCAAACTGATTGCAAGTGACTGAACTTTATCTCAGAACAAAACCTTAACACATTTAACAAAAATACAAAAAATTTTAAAACAGAAAGGGAGTAAATATAGTATCTAATGATGTGAAATTACTGTGACTTTCATCTGAACAAAAATTACCACGCATAAAAAGACACAAGAAAATATGAACCATCTCCAAGAGAAAGTAAATCAATATAAACAAATGCAGACATGAACCACATGATACAATTAGTAGACAAGGACATCAAAACAATTATTGTAAATATACTCCATTTGTTTACAAAGGTGGAAGAAAGTACAAGCATGATAGAGAGAAAAAATGTTAGCTATAGAAAAGATTCAAATCAGACTTCTAGAGATGGGAAATACACTATCTGAGTTTAAAACTTCACTGAATGGGAGTAACAAGATTAGATTTTGCAGAGGAAAGGTTACTAATGTGAAGACCTAACAGTAGAACTAGTCAAAATGTATTACAGAGAAAAAAGAACCAGTCACCAGGGCCAGGTTCAGTGGCTCATGCCTGTCATCCCAGCACTTTGGGAGGCCAAGGTGGGCGGATCACTGAGGTCAGTTCAAGACCAGCCCAGCCAACGTGGTAAAATCCCATCTAACTAAAAATACAAAAATTAGCCAGGTGTGATGGTGTGTGCCTGTAATCCCTGCTACTTGGGAGGCTAAGGCAGGAGAATCATTTGAGCCCTGGAGGCAGAGGTTGCAGTGTGCTGAGATTGTGCCACTGCACTCCAGCCTGGGTTACAGAGTGAGACTCTATCTCAAAAGAAAAAAAAACAAAACAAAACAGTTAAGAGAATATCAGTTCTGTTGGAGACATCAAGTGAACTCCCCATAAAGAGAGAAAGATGGAGAGACAGAAGAAAATTCTGAAAATATAATGACTGATAATTTTTCAAATTTGATGTAAACTATAGAACCATAGATCCAGATGAACAACAAATTGTGAACCAAAAGAACATTAAGAAAGCCACATATAAGCATCATAATCAATTGTTGAAAAACAGATTAAAAACAAAATCTTGAAAGCAGCTAAAGAAAAATAAGACACACTACAGAAGAACAAAAATAAGAATAACAGACTTGCAATCAGAAATATTGCAGACCAGAATATAGTGGAGCAACATCTTCAAAGTACTAAAAAAACAACAAAAAAAAGGAAAACAAAACAAAAAGTACTATATCAACCTAGAATTCTATGTCCAGTAAAAATACCTTTTAGAAATGAGGGCAAAATATAAATCATTGCAGATGTGCAAAAGGACAGAGAACTCATTACCAGAAGACCAGAAATGTTTAAGACTATCCTTCAAGAAAGAAAAATAAGCTAAAAAAGGAGATAACAGATAATAATTTTAAAATCTAGTTTATTCAAAAGAAGCAAAGAAAAAGGAAAAAGACAACAAAGAAGAGATTAGATAAACATGAAGCAAATATCAGAACGATACATTTTAACCCCAATCATAGTAATAATCACATTTAATATAAATGGTCTAAACACTCCAATCAAAAAGCAGAACCAATCAAATTGGATAAAAAAGTAAGATCCAAAAACATACAATCTATAGGAATCTCACTTTAAATAAAAAGGCACATGTAGGCTTAAAGTAAAGAAGAAAAATAAATACGATGCAAACAGTAGTCCAAAGAAAGCTGTAGGAGTAACATTAGTAAAATGGAAGAATAGGAGCTCGTAGCTCTTGTCCTCCCACAGAAGCATTGAGTTAGCAACCAGTCACAGATGAAAATGGTTTTTTGTGTGTGAGTTCCATAATCTAAATGAGAGGTTATAGCACCCTGGTTGAGCACAAAAACAAGAAATGATGCATTTAAAAGGGTAAGAACAGTTTCACGTTACCTGTGTCATCCTTCCCTAAACCAGCATAATGTAGCAACAAGACAGTTTCCCTCTGCCTGTAAGTTCTCCACTTGGGGAAAGAAATAATAAAGTGTGCATCTGAATTCTTCAGTCTCTTGGGGCAACACCTATGTGGCTTGCTTCTGTCATGCCTAACCCAGACCACTGAAGGAATCAGCATGGTTACATTGTCTTGGGGTAACTAAGAACAAAGGAAAGAGGGAGGGGCTCCCAACAAGTGTGCAGATCTCAGCAGTTAACCCACAGACCCCAGTAGCAGGTCCATCCTCCCACAGACTCTACCAGGCAGATGGCCACAGACATCACCAACCAGCTCACCCAGAATCTCTGGCCAGGCTAAGTAGGAAAGGGTTTTTCCTGAAGATAGTTTGTAAAGATTGGAAGAGGTGATGGCTTCTTCAAATATACAACCAAGAAAAAGCTACAAGACTCAGGGAAACATGACACAACTAAAAGAACAAAATAAAACTCCAGTAACTGACCCTAAAGAAACACAGATCTATGAACCACTTGAAATTTAGAATAGTCATCTTAAAGAAGCTCAGGGAGTTACAAGGGGACATAGACATTGAAATGAATTCAGAAAAACATACACGAACAAAATGTGAAGCTCGACAAAGACATAAAAACCATAAAATGAACCAAACAGAAATTCTGGAGCTGAAAAATCAGTGAATTTACTGAAAAATTTAATAGAGAGCTGTAACAACAGACTAGATGAAGCAGAAGAAAGAACTGATGAACTTCAAGACAGGCCACTTGAAATTATACAGAGAAAGAAAAAGTAAAAAGAATGTAAATGTGAAGAAAGCCTTTGGGACTTAAGAAATACCAATGAGCAAACCAATATGTACATCATGGACTATTAGAAGGAGAAGAGAAAGAGAAAGGAGAGTAAGGTTTATTTAAAGAAATCACGGTTGAAAACATCCCAAATCTCTGGAGGAAAATGAACATTGCTTTCATGAAGCCCAAAGGATCCCTATCATGTTGAATCTGAAGAGGTCTACTGAAACTCATTATAGTTAAATTTTCGAAAGTGAAATATAAAGAGAGAAGCTTGAAAGCAGAAAGAGCAACTCATGATATACAAGGGAAACTTCATAAGCAAATCAATAGCAAATTTGCTATCAGCAAATTTCTCAGCAGAAACTGCACAAACCAGGAGAGAGTAGAATGATGTATTTGAAGTACTAAAAGAAAAAAAATGCCAACTAAGAATCCTATAACACTGGCAAAACTGTCCTTTAAAAATGAAAGCTAGACAAAATTTTTTCCAGACAAACAAAAACTGAGGGAGTTAATAACTGCTAAACCTGCCCTACAATAAATGTTAAAAGAAGTTGAAGTTGAAATGAAAGAACATTAAACAGCAACACAAAAGCATATGAAGGTATGCATTTCACTCATAAATGTAAATGTATAGGCAAACACAGAATAATGCAATACTGTAATGGTGGTGTGTAAATCCTTTTAACCCTAGTATACAAGTTAAAGGAAAAATGTTTGAAGAATGACTATAACCATAAACATTTTTTAGTGAATATACAATATAAAAAGAAGTAAATTCTGACATCAATAACATAAATTGTGTGTAGTGGGGAAGTGGTTTAAAAGGGTAGAGTTGTTGAATGTGATTAAGGTTAAGTTGTCAACTTAAAATAGACTGTTATAACTATAATAAGTTTTATGCAACTCTCACAACAAGCACAAAGAGAAAAATTATAGTCAATGCAAAAATAGATATATGGAAAAGAAACAAGGTATATCACTACAAAAAAATCATCATATCACAAAGGATGACAGCATGAGAGGAAGAGAGGAACAAAAGAACTATGAAGGAGACAGAAAATAATTAACAAAATGGCAATAGTAAGTCCTTATCTATCTATAATTACTTACAATTTAAATGAATTAAACTCACCAATCAAAACATTTAGTGACTGAATAGATTTCCAAAAAACAAGACCTAATTATGTATCGTCTACAAGAGACTCACTTTAGATTTAAGGACACATATAGGCTGAAAGTGAAGGGATGCAAATGGTAACAAAAAGAGAGCATAGGCCAGGCGCGGTGGCTCATGCCTGTAATCCCAGCACTTTGGGAGGCCGAGGCGAGCGGGTCACGAGGTCAGGAGATCGAGACCATCCTGGCTAACCCGGTGAAACCCCGTCTCTACTAAAAATACAAAAACATTAGCCGGGCATGGTGGCAGGCGCCTGTAGTCCCAGCTACTCGGGAGGCTGAGGCAGGAGAATGGCATGAACCCGGGAGGCGGAGCTTGCAATGAGCTGAGATCTTGCCACTGCACTCTAGCCTGGATGACAAAGCAAGACTCCGTCTCAAAAAAAAAAAAGAGAGAGAGCATAGGTGACTATACTTATATCAGACAAAATCGATATTAAGTTGAGAAGTGTCACCAGAGATGAAGAATATCATTACATAAATGATAAAAGGGTCAATATAGCAGGAAAAAAATAGCAATTATAAACACATATACATGCAACATCAGATCTCTTAAATATATAAAGCAAACATTGACTAACCTGAAGGGAGACAGAGGTAGCAATATAATAATAGGGTATTATAATACTCCACTTTCAATAATGGATAGAACATTCAGACAGAAAATCAATAAGAAAACAGGAGAACTGAGCAACACCACTATAGACCAAATGGACCTAACAAACATACACAGAACATTCCACCCAACAGCAGCAAAATACCTATTCTACTCAAGTGCACATAGAACATTTTCCAAGATAGATCACATGCTAGGTCACTAATAAGACTTTTCCCAACAATGATAGAAACTGGAAATCAATAACAAAAGGAAAATGGGAAAATTCACAAGTACATGGAAGTTATATTTTTTCTAACCTCTATTATTTACTTACTTCTGCTAACTTTGGGTTTAAATTTGTTCTTCTTTTTCTAGTTCCCTTTTAATTTTTTATTTTATCAAAAGGGAATTTAATTATTCAAAAGTGTATTGAATTAAGAAGAAATAGAAAGCCTAAAAAAGTCAATAACAAATAAAGACATTAAACCAGTAATATAAAACTTCCCAGCAAAAAAAAACCTAAGACCAGATGGTTTCACAGGTGAATTTTATAAAACATTTGAAGAAGACTTAATACTAATCCTACTTAACCTCTTCCAAAATAATATGAGATATAATATTTCCATACTCTTTTTATGAGGCCAGCCTTACCATGATATCAAAGCCAGACAAAGATACAACAAGGAGAGAAAACTACAGGCCAATATCCCTGATGAACACAAATCCAAAAATCCTTCAGAAAATATTAGCAAACCAAATTAAACAGCACATTAAAAGGATTATACATCATAGCCAAGTGAGATTTATATCTGGGATGCAAGGAGGATAGGAACATATGTAAATCCATCAATGTGATACACCACGTTAACAGAATGATAGATTTTAAAAATCACATACCAATCTCAATAGATGCAGGAAAAGCATTTGACAAAATTCAACACCCTTTTATAATAAAAACTCTCAACATACTAGTTATAGAAGAAGCTTACTTCAACACAAGAAAGGCCATATATGAAAAGCTCACAGGTAACATCATACTCAGAAGAACTGAAGCATTTTCTCTAAGATCTGGAACAGGGTAAGGATACCCATTATTACCACTTCTATTCAATACAGTACTAGAAGTCCTAGCTAGAGCAAATAGTCAATGAAAAAGAAGAGAGAGAGAGAGAGAGAGAGAGAGATTACTAAATACTTTCAATAACTCTCAAGACAAAAAGGATAAGATAATTAACCTTTCACAGTAAAACCATACATTTTGGAAGACTGCATTCCAAACTTAGGACTTTGACTTTTTCCTATAAGAGTTCAAAGTTCATAAATATATTTCATTCTATGTGTAAAGTAAAATTGCAGGACACAAAATCAACACTCAAAAATCTGTTGCATTTCTATTGACTAACAGCAAACTAGCCACAAAGCAAATTTTTTAAAATCTCATTGATCACAGCAACAAAGAGAATAAACTTTTTAAGTATCAACTTAACCACAGAGGTGAAAGATTTGTACACTAAAAACTAGAAAAATCTGATGAAAAAAACTAGACACAAGCACATGGAAACAGATATGCATTTATAAATTGGAAGAATTAATAATGTTAAAATGTCCATACTAACCAAGCAATCTACACATTCAATGCAATCCCTATCAAAATCTCAATTGCAGTTTATATGGTTTAGCATTGTCCCCACCCAAATCTTATCTTGAACTGTAGTTCCCATAATCACACATGTCCTGGGAGGGACCCAGTAAGAGTTGATTGAATCATAGGGGCAGTGTGTGAAGCAAAAATTACAGAAGAAGAAAGAAAAATCCTTAATTATAGTTAATGAATTCTGCACCCCCTCTAATAATTTAAAGAACAAACAGTAAATTAGTGTGTATATAAAAGACTTGAACAACATTATCACCCAACTTGACCTAATTAAAGCACTCTACCCAAAACAGCAAAATAAACATTATAGAAGCTCCTCAACGGTGTGTCAGTCTGTGTTGTGTTGCTATAAAGGAATATCTGAGGTTTGGTAATTTATAAAGAAAAGAGGTTTATTTTGTCTCACAGTTCTATAGGTTGTACAAGAAGTACAGTGCTGGCATCTGCTTCTGGTGAAGGCCTTAGGAAACTCACAATTATGGCAGAGGGTAAAGTGGCATGTCACATGTCAAGAGAATGAGCAAGAAAGAGAGCAAGAGGTACCAGACTTACTTTTTAAATTTTATTTTAGGTTCAGGGGTACAGATGCAGATTGATTATATAGGTAACTGCATGTCATGGGAGTTTGGTATACATACTATTTTGTTACCCAGATAAGAAGCATAGTACCCGACAGGTATTTCTTCTGATCCTGTCCCTCTTCCTACTCTCCACACTCAAGTAGGCCCCGATGTTTGTTGTTCCCCTCTTTGTGTCCATCTATTCATTTTTGTTTAGCTCCCAAATTTAAGTGAGAACATGTGGTATTTCGTTTTCTGTTCCTGTGTTAGTTTGCTTAGAAAAATGGCCTCCAGGTCCATCCATGTTGCTACAAAGGACACAATCATATTTTATGGCTATGTAGTATTCCATGTTAAATGTGTATCACATTTTCTTTGTCCAGTGTACCATTGATGAGCATCTAGAAGTATTCCATGCACTTGCTATTGTGAATAGTGCTGCAATAAACATATGCATGCATGTGTCTTTATGGCAGTAGAACAATTTATATTCCTTTGGGTACACACCCAATAATGGGATTGTTGGGTCAAATAATTCTGTTCTAAGTTCTTTGAGGAATCATCACACTGCTTTCCACAATGGCTGAACTAATTTATATACCCACCAGCAGTGCATAAGTATACCTTTTTCTCTGCTACCTTGCCAGCATCTGTTATTTTTTGATTTTTTAATAATAGATATTCTGACTGGTGTGAGATGGCATTTCATCATGGTTTTGATTTGCATTTCTCTAATAATTAGTGATGTTGAACATTTTTTCATATGCTTGTTGGCCTCATATATGTCTTCTTTTGAAAAGTGTCTGTTCATGTCATTGTCTACTTTTTAGTGGGGTTGTTTTTTTCTTGTAAACTTGTTTAAGTTCCTTATAGATGCTGGATATTAGACTTTGTCAGATGCATACCTTGGAAAAAATTTCTCCCATTCTGTAAGTTATCTGTTTATTCAATTGATAGTTTGTTTTGCTGTGCAGAAGCTCTTAAGTGTAATTCGGTTCCATTTGTCAATTTTGGTTTTTGTTGCAATTGCTTTTGGCATCATCTTCAAGAAATCTTTGCCTCTTCCTATGTCCAGAATAGTATCTCCTAGGTTATCTGCCAGGGTTTTTATCGTTTTAGGTTTTACATTTAAGTATTTAATCTATCTTGAGTTAATTTTTGTATATGGTGTAAAAAAGAGGTCCATTTTCAATCTTCTGCATATGGCTAGCCAGTTATCCCAGCACCATTTATCAAATAGGTAGTCCTTTCTCCATTGCTTGTTTTTGTCAGCTTTATTGAAGATCAGATGGTTGTAGGTGTGCAGAATTGTTTCTGGGCTCTCTATTCTGTTCCATTGGTCTATGTGTCTGTTTTTGTACCAGTACCATGATGTTTTGGTACTATAGTCATGTAGTATGGTTTGAAGACTATAGTCATGAAGTATGGTAATATAGTGCCTCTGACTTTGTTTTCTTATTTTTGCTTAGGATTACTTTGGCTATTTGGGCTCTTTTTTGGTTCCATGTGAATTTTAAAACAGTCTTTTCTAATTCCGTGAGGAACTTCATTGGTAGTTTGATAGGAATAGCATTTAATCTGTAATTCTCTTTAGGTAGTATGACTACTTTATTTTATTGTATTTTTGTGACAGGGTCTCACCCTGTCACCTAGGCTAAAGTACAGTGACTTGATCTTGGCTCACTGAAGCCTCTACCTCCCAATTTCAAATGATCCTCCTTCTTCAGCCTCCTGAGTAGTTGGGACTACAGGCATGTGCCACCACATCTGGCTAATTTTTTGTAGAGACAGGGTTTCACCATGCTGCCCAGGCTGGTCTCGAACTCCTCAGCTCAAGCGATCAGCCTGCCTCAGCCTCCCAAGGTGCTAGGATTACAGGTGTGAGCCACCGCACTGGCCTAGCATGACCATTTTACTGATGTTGATGCTTCCTATTCATGAACATGGAATATTTTTCCATTTGTTTGTGTTATCTCTGATTTTTTTGAGCATTGTTTTGTAATTATCTTTGTAGAGATCTTTCTCCTCCCTGGTTAGTTGCATTTCTAAATATTTTATTCTTTTTGCAGTAATTGTGAATGAACTGTTTTCCTGTTTTGGCTCACAGCTTGGATGCTGTTGATACTAGGAATACTACTAATTTTTATACGATGATGTTATATCCTAAAACTTTGCTGAGGTTGTTTGTCAGATCAAGGAGCTTTTGGGCTGAGACCACGGGATTTTTTTAGATGCAGAATAATGTCATCTGCAAACAGGGATAGTTTGACTTCCTTCCTTCCTATTTGTATGCCTTTTCTTTCTCTTTCTTGCCTTATTGTTCTAGGCAGGACTTCCTGTACTATGTTGAATAGGAGCTGTGAGAGACAGCATCCTTGTCTTGTTCTGGCTTTCAAGGGGAATGCTTCTAGCTTTACCCCATTTACTATGATATTGGCCATGAGTTGGTCATAGGTGGTGCTATTATTTTGAATTACAATCTTTCAAAGCCTAGTTTATTGATGGTTTTTTAACACGAGGTGAGGTTAAATTTTATCAAAAGCCTTTTCTGCATCTATTGAAATAACCATGGGGTTTTTGTTTTTATTTCTGTTTATGTGATGAATCACATCAATTTGTGTATGTTGAGCTAATGTTGCATCCCAGCAATAAAGCCTACTTGATTGTGGTGGATTAGCTTTTTGATGTGCTGCTGAATTTGGTTTTCTAGTATTTTACTGAGAATTTTTGCAACTAGATTCATCAAACATACTGGCCTGATATTTTTGGTGTTGTTGTATATGTGCCAGATTTTGGTATAAAGATGATGCTTGCCTCATAGAATGAGTTAAGGAGTTCGTCTTCCTCAATTTTTTGGAATAGTTTCTATAGGAACTATACCAGCTCTTCTTCATACCTCTGTTAGAATTCAGCTGTGAAACCATCTGGTCCTGGGCTTTTTTGGTTGGTAAGCTTTTTTTTACTGATTCAATCTGTTTAGGATTTCAATTTCTTCCTGGTTCAATCTTGGGTGGTTGTATGTTTTCAGGAATTTATTCATTCCTTCTAGATTTTCAAGTTTGTGTGCATAGAGGTGATAACAGTAGTCACTGAGGGATTTTTGTATTTCTGTGGGGTCAGTGGAAATGTCCCCTTTGTCATTTCTAATTGTGCTCATTTAGATCTTCTCGCTTTTTTTCTTTATCAGTCTCGCTAGTGTTCTATCTATCTTATTAATTTTTTTAAAATAACCAATTCCTGGATTTGTTGCTCTTTTGTATGGCTATTGGCATATTAATTTCCTTCAGTTCAACTCTGATTTTGGTTATCTCTTGTCTTCTGCTAGCTTTGGAGTTAGTTTTCTCTTGTTTCTCCAGTTCCTCTAGTTGTGATGTTAGGTTGTTAATTTGACATCTTTCTAACGTTTTGACATGGATGTGTAGTGCTATAAATTTTCCTCTTAACACTACCTTAGCTGTGTCCCAGAGATTCATGAATGTTTTATCTTTGTTCTCATTAGTTTAAAAGAATTTATTAATTTCTGTCTTAATGTCATTATTTACCCAAAAGTCATAAAGAGCAGATTGTTTAATTTCCACGTAATTTTATGGTTTGGAGTGATTTTCTTAATACTGTTTTCTGTTTTTATTACACTGTAGTCAAGAGTGTGGTTTGTATGATTTTGTTTTTGTTTTTTTAATTTGCTGAGGATTGTTTTAGATCTGTGTGGTTGACTTTAAAGTACATGACATGTGGCTATGAGAAGAAGGTATATTCTGTTGTTTTGAGGTGGAGAGTTGTGTACATGTCTATTAGGTCCATTTTATCGAGTGTTGACTTCAAGTCTTTAATATCTTTGTTAATTTTCTGCCTTGATGATTTGTCTCATACAGTGGGGTATTGAAGTCTTCCACTATTATTGTGTGGGAAAATAAGTCTCTTTGAAGGTCTCTAAGAACTTCCTTTAGAAATCTGGGCGTCTCTGTATTGGGTAAGGATATATTTAGGATAGTTAAGTCTTCTTATTGAATTGAACCCTTACAAGCTCTTTAAAGCTCTTCTTTGTCTTTTTTTCTTTTTTTAATCTTGTTGGTTTAAAGTCTGTTTTGCCTGAAATTAGTATTGCAATCCATGCTTTTTTCATTTTTCATTCATTTAGTAGATTTTCCTCCATCCCTTTATTGCAAGTCTATGGGTGTCATTGCATGTGAGATGGGTCACTTGAAGACAGCACACCATTGGGTCTTGCTTCTTTATCTAGCTTGCCACTTTGTGCCTTTCATTTGGGGCAGTCAGTCCATTTACATTCAGAATTAGTATTGATATGTGCAGATTTAATCCTGTCGTCATGTTGTTAGTTGGCTATTATGCAGACTTGTTTGTGTGGTTGCTTTACAATGTCACTGGTCTGTGTACTTAAGTGTGTTTTTGTAGTGGCTGATAACAGTCTTTCCTTTCCATATTTAACACCCCTTTCAGGATCACTTGTAAGGCTGATCTGCTGGTAACAAATTCCCTCAGCATTTGCTTGCCTGAAAAGGATCTTATTTATCCTTCACTTACTTATGGAGCTTAGTTTGGCTGGGTATGAAATTCTTGGCTGGAAATTCTTTTCTTTAAGAGTGCAGAATAAATTTATTTATTATTATTAAACTTCAAGTTGTAGGGTACATGTGCACAATGTGCAGGTTTGCTACATATGTATACTTGTGCCATGTTGGTGTGCTGCACCCATCAACTCGTCATTTACATCAGGTATAACTCCCAATGCAATCCCTCCCCCCCTCCCCCCTCCCCATGATAGGCCCCGGTGTGTGATGTTCCCCTTCCCGAGTCCAAGTGATCTCATTGTTCAGTTCCCGCCTATGAGTGAGAACATGCGGTGTTTGGTTTTCTGTTCTTGTGATAGTTTGCTGAGAATGATGGTTTCCAGCTGCATCCATGTCCCTACAAAGGACACAAACTCATCCTTTTTTATGGCTGCATAGTATTCCATGGTGTATATGTGCCACATTTTCTTAATCCAATCTGTCACTGATGGACATTTGGGTTGATTCCAAGTCTTTGCTATTGTGAATAGTGCTGCAATAAACATACGTGTGCATGTGTCTTTATAGCAGCATAATTTATAATCCTTTGGGTATATACCCAGTAATGGGATGGCTGGGTCATATGGTACATCTAGTTCTAGATCCTTGAGGAATCGCCATACTGTTTTCCATAATGGTTGAACTAGTTTACACTCCCACCAACAGTGTAAAAGTGTTCCTATTTCTCCACATCCTCTCCAGCACCTGTTGTTTCCTGACTTTTGAATGATTGCCATTCTAACTGGTGTGAGATGGTATCTCATTGTGGTTTTGATTTGCATTTCTCTGATGGCCAGTGATGATGAGCATTTTTTCATGTGTCTGTTGGCTGTATGAATGTCTTCTTTTGAGAAATGTCTATTCATATCCTTTGCCCACTTTTTGATGGGGTTGTTTGTTTTTTTCTTGTAAATTTGTTTGAGTTCTTTGTAGGTTCTGGATATTAGCCCTTTGTCAGATGAGTAGATTGCAAAAATTTTCTCCCATTCTGTAGGTTGCCTGTTCACTCTGATGGTAGTTTCTTTTGCTGTGCAGAAGCTCTTTAGTTTAATGAGATCCCATTTGTCAATTTTGGCTTTTGCTGCCGTTGCTTTTGGTGTTTTAGACATGAAGTCTTTGCCCATGCCTATGTCCTGAATGGTACTACCTAGGTTTTCCTCTAGGATTTTTATGGTATTAGGTCTAACATTTAAGTCTCTAATCCATCTTGAATTAATTTTTGTATAAGGAGTAAGGAAAGGATCCAGTTTCAGCTTTCTACTTATGGCTAGCCAATTTTCCCAGCACCATTTATTAAATAGGGAATCCTTTCCCCATTTCTTGTTTCTCTCAGGTTTGTCAAAGATCAGATGGCTGTAGATGTGTGGTATTATTTCTGAGGACTCTGTTCTGTTCCATTGGTCTATATCTCTGTTTTGGTACCAGTACCATGCTGTTTTGGTTACTGTAGCCTTATAGTATAGTTTGAAGTCAGGTAGCGTGATGCCTCCAGCTTTGTTCTTTTGACTTAGGATTGTCTTGGAGATGCGGGCTCTTTTTTGGTTCCATATGAACTTTAAAGCAGTTTTTTCCAATTCTGTGAAGAAGCTCATTGGTAGCTTGATGGAGATGGCATTGAATCTATAAATTACCTTGGGCAGTATGGCCATTTTCACGATATTGATTCTTCCTATCCATGAGCATGGTATGTTCTTCCATTTGTTTGTGTCCTCTTTTATTTCACTGAGCAGTGGTTTGTAGTTCTCCTTGAAGAGGTCCTTTACATCCCTTGTCAGTTGGATTCCTAGGTATTTTATTCTCTTTGAAGCAATTGTGAATGGAGGTTCATTCCTGATTTGACTCTCTGTTTGCCTGTCACTGGTGTATAAGAATGCTTGTGATTTTTGCACATTAATTTTGTATCCTGAGACTTTGCTGAAGTTGCTTATCAGCTTAAGGAGATTTTGGGCTGAGACAATGGGGTTTTCTAAATATACAATCATGTCATCTGCAAACAGGGACAATTTGACTTCTTCTTTTCCTAACTGAATCCCCTTGATTTCTTTCTCTTGCCTGATTGCCCTAGCCAGAACTTCCAACACTATGTTGAATAGGAGTGGTGAGAGAGGGCATCCCTGTCTTGTGCCAGTTTTCAAAGGGAATTTTTCCAGTTTTTGCCCATTCAGTATGATATTGGCTGTGGGTTTGTCATAAATAGCTCTTATGATTTTGAGGTACGTTCCATCAATACCGAATTTATTGAGCATTTTTAGCATGAAGGGCTGTTGAATTTTGTCAAAAGCCTTTTCTGCATCTATTGAGATAATGATGTGGTTCTTGTCTTTGGTTCTGTTTATATGCTGGATTATGTTTATTGATTTGCGAATGTTGAACCAGCCTTGCATCCCAGGGATGAAGCCCACTTGATCATGGTGGATAAGCTTTTTGATGTGCTGCTGAATCCGGTTTGCCAGTATTTTATTGAGGATTTTTGCATCGATGTTCATCAGGGATATTGGTCTAAAATTCTCTTTTTTTGTTGTGTCTCTGCCAGGCTTTGGTATCAGGATGATGTTGGCCTCATAAAATGAGTTAGGGAGGATTCCCTCTTTTTCTATTGTTTGGAATAGTTTCAGAAGGAATGGTACCAGCTCCTCCTTGTACCTCTGGTAGAATTCAGCTGTGAATCCATCTGGTCCTGGACTTTTTTTGGTTGGTAGGCTATTAATTATTGCCTCAATTTCAGAGCCTGCTATTGGTCTATTCAGGGATTCAACTTCTTCCTGGTTTAGTCTTGGAAGAGTGTAAGTGTCCAGGAAATTATCCATTTCTTCTAGATTTTCCAGTTTATTTGCATAGAGGTGTTTATAGTATTCTCTGATGGTAGTTTGTATTTCTGTGGGGTCGGTGGTGATATCCCCTTTATCATTTTTAATTGCGTCGATTTGATTCTTCTCTCTTTTCTTCTTTATTAGTCTTGCTAGTGGTCTGTCAATTTTGTTGATCTTTTCAAAAAACCAACTCCTGGATTCATTGATTTTTTGGAGGGTTTTTTGTGTCTCTATCTCCTTCAGTTCTGCTCTGATCTTAGTTATTTCTTGCCTTCTGCTAGCTTTCGAATGTGTTTGCTCTTGCTTCTCTAGTTCTTTTAATTGCGATGTTAGAGTGTCAATTTTAGATCTAAAAAAAAAAAATCAAAACTGAAAAATCAGCTATATTTCTGTGCAGTAACAATGAACAATCTGAAAGGGTAACTAAGAAAACAATTCCATTTACAAGGGTATCAAAAAGAATAAAATACTTAGAAATAAACTTAAGAGGCAAAAGACTTCTATACTGAAAACTACAAAACATCACTGAAAGAAATTGAAGAAGACTCAAATTAATGCAAAGACATTCGGGTTTACGGGTTAGAAGACTTAATATTGTTAAAATGTCCATACTATCCAAAGCAATCTATAAACTAAAGCAATCCCTACTAAAACCTCCATAGGATTTTTAAAGATATAGAAAAAAGATTCTGAAATTCATATGAAATCTCAAAAGACCACAAATGGCCAAAACAATCTTGAAGAAGACAAACAAGGCTGGAGGCCTCAAATGTCCTCATTTCAAAGTATATAACAAAGCTACAAAGCTACAGTAATCAAAACTGTATGGTTTTGGACACAGACCAGTGAAAGAGAACAGATATAAACTCTCATGTGTATGGTCAAATGATCTTTAACAAGAGTACCAAGACTACACAACAGGAAAAGGATAGTCTCTTCAACAAATAGTGTTGGGAAATCTAGATGTCTATATGCAAAGGAATCATTTGTATACACCATGTACAAACATCAACTCAAAATGGATTAAAGACCTAAATAGAAGACCTGAAACAATAGAAGTCCTAGAACAAAACACAGGGGAAAAACTTCATGACATTGGAATGGGCAGTAATTTCTTGGCTATGACACCAAAAGCACAAGTAACAAAAGCAAAAACAGACAAATGGCACTATAGCACAAAAAACTTCTGCACAATGAAGGAAACAATCAACAGAGTGAAAAGGTAACCTATGGAATGGGAGGAAATATTTGTAAACCATATTATCAGATATGGGGCTAATATCCAGAATATATAAAACATATAAAGAACTCCTATAACTCAATAACCAAAAGGTAGTAATAACCCAGTTAAAAACTGGCCAAAGGAATAGACATTTCTCCAAAGAAGACATACAAATGACCAAAAAGCATATGAAAAGATGTTCAACATCACTAATCATCAGGGAAATGCAAATCAAAACCATAATGAGATATCACTTCATGGCCATTAAAATGGCCACTATCAAAAATAAAAAAACAGAAAATAACAAATACTGGTGAGGATGTGGAGAAAATGGAATGCTTGTGTACAGTTGGTGAGACTGTAAAATGGTGAAAAACACTATGAAAAACAGTATGGGGGTTCCTCAAAAATAAAAATGACCCAGCAATCCGACTACCGCATATCTATTCAAAAGGATGGAAAACAGGATCTTGAAGGTACTTGCACACCCACATTCACGGCAGCATTGTTCACGATAGCCAAGATGTGAAAGCAACCAAGACGTCCATTGATGGATGAGTGGATAAAGAAAATGTGGTACAGTAGTCCACCTTATCCATGGTTTCGTTTTTTGTGGTTTCAGTTACCTATGGTCAACCACGGTCTGAAAATATTAAATGGAAAATTTCAGAAATAAATAATTCATGTCTTAAAAAAAAAAAAAAAAGAGTGCAGAATATAGGCTTCCAATCTTTTCTGGTTTGTAGGGATTCTGCTGAAAATTCTACTTTCAGCGAAGCTTTTTAAAACAATCAGCTTTCACCTAAACTAATAGAGTGAGCACTCACTTATTGCTGTGGGGAGGACACCAAGCCATTCATGAGGAATCTTCCCCCATGACCCTGGACCTCGCATTAGGCCTCACGTCCAACATTGGGAGTCCCATTTCAACATGAAATTTTGAGGGTACAAACATCCAAACTATATCAGATGGGGTTATAACTTGATAAACCCATTGTAAGTTGAAAATAAGTCAAAAAGATATTTCATATACCCAACCTATCAAACATCACACCTTAGCCTAGGCCATGTTGAACATGATCAAAATACTTGTATTAGCTTATAGGTGATGTATCATTTAACCCAAATCTGTTTAATAATAAAATATTGAACATCTCATGTAAGTGACTGAATGTTGTAAAAAGTGAACAACAGAATCATTCTATGGGTACTTGAACTGTAGTTTCTATTGAATATGTATTGCTTTCTCACCATCACAAATCAAAAAATTATTAAGTAGGCTGGGTGCAGTGGCTCATTCCTGTAATCCCAGTACTTTGGGAGGCCAAGGTGGGCAGATCATCTGAGGTCAGGAGTTCGAGACCAGCCTGACCAACATGGTGAAACCCCATCTCTACTAAAAATACAAAAAGTAGCTAGGTGTGGTGATGCATGCCTTTAATCTCAGCTACTCAGGAGGCTGAGACATGAGAATCAGTTGAATCCAGGAGGTAGAGGTTGCAGTAAGCCGAGATCACGTCATTGCACTCGAGTCTGGCCAAAAGAGTGAAACTCCATTTCAAAAACAAAACAAAATAAAAAAACAATTAAGTAGGCCCATCACAGGTCAGGGACTATCTATATTTTCCAGTGTACATGAAACATTTATGATATAGACCATATTCTGGGTAATAAAACAAGTGTCAAATGTTTAAAAGGATTGAAATCTATAATTAAACTTGATATTAGTAGCAAAGTATCTGGAAAATATCTAAATACTTGAAAATTAAATAAAGGATATATATGTGGATGAATGGAGAAAGGATGTGTATTAATACTGGATAATCAAAATGGTGGTCTGGAATTTGCTCTTTTTGTTGCCTACTACAGAGTCATTATATATCCAATCTTCCTGATAACAGTTCCCCAATTTACTCAGATATTATGCAACACTGCTTGATCTCACAGATGTTGGCTTCTCTACAAATCCCAGAGGATAAAGAACAATCAGTCTCTGTGAGTAATTTCAGTAATCCTCTTTCCCATGCCAGATACTCATTTCCCATCCTCACTCGCATTTAAAGGGGGTTCTGTGCAAAATTTGAGTTAGAAGTAAAGGAAAATCATCTAGATTGGTGAGGTAGGGTTCTAGGAAAGATTTTTCTTATAGCACAAGGAGAAAAAGTCTCACAAAGTCAAATCCATTTTTTGTTCTGAGCCTTCTTTTCTGTCTCAAGGCAGTATGCTGATGTGATATCTGCTGCAATACAATTTGTCAACTGGCGACCATGAGGCAACAGCTTGGGGACCAAAAAAAAAAAAAAAAAAAAAAATTTCTCTAAGAATGGCAGAGCAGAATGATAGCTAGAGACTAGTCCTTAATACATTTTTAAGCTGCCACACCCATCTTAAAACTCCTTAACCCTAGATTAAGTATTAAACAAATAGGAGACATACTTGTGTTTTAAGCCACAGGTCGTCAAGTTCTCATTTCTTGTGGCCAAATAAAAATGATGATCTTTGAACTTTTTTTTCTTTTCACTAGAAAGGGGAAAATCATTTAACAAAAATTATCTCACTCATCCTCCTCTCTGTTTCTGTCCCCTACTACACAGCTATACTTTCAGTTTTAGAGGAAATATGCCTCCCTTTCTTACCAAAGCAAAGACCTCCATTAGGTCTCTGTGTCTCTTCTTTGCCGCTCCCTTCAGAAACTTGTATCTTCTAGCATTTTCAATTACTGAACTCTCTTTCTATAGCTTTTATTACCGTTTCCTTTTTTTGCTTAATTCAGTTGACTTCTCACTGCGTAGAATGTATCTCTTTGTCTCTTACCTCAAATTAGTGGTCTATGCTTGTTGTTCTATATCCCCATCTACTAACTTGTTCCTCCTTCTCTGTAATATTCAATTCCTTCTCTTTATTCTAATTATTCAAATAAACCTCCAGATACTTGTTTGCCATAGTTGATTTTTACTTCTGTATTTAATCACTTTTATTTCTATAATATATAATTTTTCATCTAAAAACTCATTAACATTGACATTATATTATTCTGAATCTTCTCCTGTGTTACTAATTGCTTTTCATTGTTGCCAAGAATATACTATTCTCTTATTCTCTGCCTGTGTCTATTCCCCAAAATGCAGTTCTTGGCCTTCTGCTGCTTTCTTCTTTCCTCTAAAGATTTTATACCTTATGGTTGTAATAATCATACAAATGTAAGTGTTTGCCAGATCTATATCTCTAGTCCTGACTTCTTTTAAATTCTCATAGTCATTTCTCCAAATGCATTCTAGAAAATCATTAGTCTAGCCAATATATATAAAAGTCAACTCATTATCATCCCCAAACCTGACTTCATTCGTTCTTTTCCTACATCTATTAAGGGTACTGCTATTGTACCAGTCATCAAACTTGACATTTTAAATTCACCTTCAACTATTCCCTCTCTATTCTTTATATAAAAGCATTTGTGAATTATAATGAAATCATAATTTGTAAAACTTTATCCTATTTTAGCTCTTTATCAGCTTCCACTAATTCAATAGCTTTGGTTCTCTTACCTTCTAATTTCTCTCCCTCCAAAGAATTTAAAACTATAGTGCCACCACCAGAAGCATATTTCTAAAGCATTCTTTTCACCAGATCATACTTAAAATAGTCTCCCATTACCTGCTGGATTTATGAATAAAAAGCAACTTTAAGGATTTAAAACCTGGCATAGCAGGAAACCTTTGGAACTCCACAACAGCAAGCCTAAGGTTACTAAATATTTTCTATACAACACCTGCAGACACCCAATAGAGAGCTTAAATTCATTGTAGCTTTGATTAGACTATTGGCCAAGGGTAATAAAGATGGAACTTCATTTTCTCAACTATGTACTTATGCAAGAAACAGGGTTCCTTAATTCCTGGCAAGTATGTCATCAACCATCTTGATATTAAAAATAAGCCTTCAAGTTTATATAATAAACTTTCCTTCCTGCTATAAGTGCTAGATCAAGCTTTGTACTTTTGACCCACAATAGAGTTTCAAAGCCTATATTCAGACACATCTTTTCCATTTTCAATTTTGACTTTGGATCCCCTATTTCACCTAATGTAACAAGTATAAAATCTAACTTTTTCTTAGTTTGTCTTCAGTTGTCATAATGTGATCTCCATAGATCTAACTATTAAGAATAGAGAGCATTTATAATTTTGTATGTATTGAGCTTTATTAACAAAATATTAACCCAAGCCCTTTAGTTCAATTATGCTCATTGTGCTCTAAAATGCTGAGAACAAAGTCTCAGGATACAAAATTAATGTGCAAAAATCACAAGCATTCTTATACACCAGTAACAGACAAACAGAGAGCCAAATCATGAATGAACTTCCATTCACAATTGCTTCAAAGAGAATAAAATACCTAGGAATCCAACTGACAAGGGATGTAAAGGACCTCTTCAAGGAGAACTACAAACCACTGCTCAGTGAAATAAAAGAGGACACAAACAAATGGAAGAACATACCATGCTCATGGATAGGAGGAATCAATATTGTGAAAATGGCCATACTGCCGAAGGTTATTTATAGATTCAATGCCATCCCCATCAAGCTACCAATGAGTTTCTTCACAGAATTAGAAAAAAACTGCTTTGAAGTTCATATGGAACCAAAAAAGACCCCGCATCTCCAAGACAATCCTAAGTCAAAAGAACAAAGCTGGAGGCATCACGCTACCTGACTTCAAACTATACTACAAGGCCACAGTAACCAAAACAGCATGGTACTGGTACCAAAATAGAGATATAGACCAATGGAACAGAACAGAGTCCTCAGAAATAATACCACACATCTACAGCCATCTGATCTTTGACAAACCTGAGAGAAACAAGAAATTGGGAAAGGATTCCCTATTTAATAAATGGTGCTGGGAAAATTGGCTAGCCATAAGTAGAAAGCTGAAACTGGATCCTTTCCTTACTCCTTATACGAAAATTAATTCAAGATGGATTAAAGACTTAAATGTTAGACCTAATACCATAAAAACCCTAGAGGAAAACCTAGGTTTTACCATTCAGGACATAGGCATGGGCAAAGACTTCATGTCTAAAACACCAAAAGCAACGGCAGCAAAAGCCAAAATTGACAAATGGGATCTAATTAAACTAAAAAGCTTCTGCACAGCAAAAGAAACTACCATCAGAGTGAACAGGCAATCTACAGAATGGGAGAAAATTTTTGCAATCTACTCATCTGACAAAGGGCTAATATCCAGAACCAACAAAGAACTCAAACAAATTTACAAGAAAAAATCAAACAACCCCATCAAAAAATGGATGAAGGATATGAACAGACATTTCTCAAAAGAAGACATTCATACAGCCAACAGATACATGAAAAAATGCTCATCATCACTGGCCATCAGAGAAATGCAAATCAAAACCACAATGAGATACCATCTCATACCAGTTAGAATGGCAATCATTCAAAAGTCAGGAAACAACAGGTGCAGGAGAGGATGTGGAGAAACAGGAACACTTTTACACTGTTGGTGGGATTGTAAACTAGTTCAACCATTAGGGAAAACAGTATGGCGATTCCTCAAGGATCTAGAACTAGAAGTACCATACGAACCAGCCATCCCATTACTGGGTATATACCCAAAGGATTATAAATCATGCTGCTATAAAGAAACATGCACACGTATGTTTATTGCGGCACTATTCACAATAGCAAAGACTTGGAATCAACCCAAATGTCCATCAGTGACAGACTGGATTAAGAAAATGTGGCACATATACACCATGGAATACTATGCAGCCATAAAAAAGGATGAGTTTGTGTCCTTTGTAGGAACATGGATGAGGCTGGAGACCATCATTCTTAGCAAACTATCCCAAGAACAGAAAACCAAACACCGCATGTTCTCACTCATAGGTGGGAACTGAACAGTGAGATCACTTGGACTCGGAAAGGGGGACATCACACACCAGGGCCTATCATGGGGAGGGGGGAGGGGGGAGGGATTGCATTGAGAGTTATACCTGATGTAAATGAGGAGTTGATGGATGCTGATGAGTTGATGGGTGCAGCACACCAACATGGCACAAGTATACATATGTAACAAACCTGCATGTTATGCACATGTACCCTAGAACTTAAAGTATAATAATAATAATAAATTAATTTAAAAAAATAAAAAAATAAAATGTTGAGAAATACACTAGTGTGCCAAACATGCAAATACATGCAAATATATGCAAACTATAATTTTTCTACTTTGGACCAAATAGGTCTCAGTCTCTGACTAGTTCAAATGAAAGAAACAAGCTCATTGTGTTCCATTGTCCAGGATGGAGAGGATTGCTCCAAAATTTTTTGAATTTATAATCAAGATGATGTTCATAGCCTCTATCCCTAGGGTTCACCTTGATTTTACTGACTTTGTTTATATGTTCCAAACTATTTATTTTGCACTTTGTAAATAGTAACACAATCTCAAAACAGTAACACAATTTTATCTCTAGGACTAATTTCCAAGGTTGGAAGTTAGTTTATAGGGGTTGCTAACAGACTTTATTTCAAAGACAGGGAAGTTGGAATAATGGGAAATAACAGATTGTGAGTTTAGAGGCCTGAATCTTCTTCAGGACTCTGTAAGAAACCAACACTGTGATATAGGCCAATGAGTTTTCAATGTGCACAGAATCATTTGTGACATTTTGTTAAAACAAAGATTATGTGACTCCATTTCTAGAGTAGCTTTACGATGAGGACCAGAAATCTGCACATTAAGCAAGTTCTCCAAGAGCTAAGACAAGTATTCTTGTGATTGCACTTTGAGAATCACTGGCTTAAGCAAATTGATTCTCCTGGGCTTCAATTTCTGTATCTGTAAAATGAAGGAGCTTGATTAGATGACAGTTGGGAATATTTACAGCTCTTAACACTTCAAGACTCAATTAAAGAGTTTCCTATTTTGGGGAATGAAGTCTTGATCAATACAACATGGGTGGCACTCAAGTGACTCAACCTCTGTTCTTTCATCAGTGTGTAGCCTGAAGGAGTATTTTCTTTTTTTTGAGACGGAGTCTTGCTGTGTCCCCCAGCTGGAGTGCAGTGGCGCGATCTCGGCTCACTGCAAGCTCCGCCTCCCAGGTTCACGCCATTCTCCTGCCTCAGCTTCCTGGGTAGCTGGGACTACAGGCCCCGCCACCACGCCCGGCTAATTTTTTGTATTTTTAGTAGAGATGGGGTTTCACCGTGGTCTCGATCTCCTGACCTTGTGATGCACCCGCCTCGGCCTCCCAAAGTGCTGGGATTACAGGCATGAGCCACTGAAGGAGTATTTTCTATTTCTACACCTACTATTATCTTTTTTGTATCCATGTATTACCTCAAAGATAGCCTTTTATGATTAACTTCAAAACTTGTCCATCACAGAAGTTGACAAGAGAAAGAAGCAATAGAGACCATCTAATACAACTCCCCACTCAATGTAGAAAGACTACCATCCCCAATCAAATCCAAAATAGATGGTCTGTGGTTGTCTACTTCCACTATGGGGAACTCATTACCTTGAAACATGGAAATGCCTTTCTTCTCTTAGATTAAAAACTCTTGTTGGAGGTTCTATTCATATGTTCTGGTTCTAATCTAAGATTCTGTGTAGAATAAATATAATACCTCACTCATGTGATAACCATTTGAATATAGTCTTTGTTCCACACTCAGTTTCAACTCTTTTCATACATTATTTATATCTAGTAGCCCTTCAATGTATCGCTCCTAAAATGTGTACTCAGCTGTGGTCTGGGCAGTACCATCTATAGTAGGATCATGAAAAACTGAGTAGGGTATAGTGGAGGGGAACATGTTTTCAACTCATATCACAAAAAAAGGGGAAATACCCTAATATATTGTTTCAAGTTAAGGTTATGTGCTACCTCAGATCCATACTCTTACCTGTTTTCCTCCAAGAACAGCCCTAGAGAAAGCCTGTAATATTTCTTTTTTTTTTTTCTTTTTTTTTTCTTTTGAGATGGAGTCTTACTCTGTCACCCAGGTTGGAGTGCAATGGCGCAATCTTGGCTTACTACAACCTCCACCTCCCAGGTTCAAGCGATTCTCTTTCCTCAGCCTCCCAAGTAGCTGGGATTACAGGCGTGTGCTACCATGCCTGACAAATATTTTTTGTGTGTTTTTAGTAGAGATGAGGTTTCACAATATTGGTCAAGCTGGTCTCAAACTCCTGACCTCGTGATCTGCCCGCCTCAGCCTCCCAAAGTGCTGGGATTGAAAGCCTGTAATAATTCTAAGGTCATGTTGGCAGATCACTACTGTCTTTATCATCTCTGCAGACCAAAGTGCTCTATGCAGTAGTTGTTGCAGTTATTTCTTGTTACTGATGAGGATTCACCAACACAACCTTATCTTACAACCACAATCCATGGCTCTTATTTCTTTCCAAGGTGCTTCCCTATTGCCACTGAGAAAACTGAATAGGTGCTGTTTGACGTATTTAGTGCCCTGAGGAGTAATTTTTTTTAATCAAGAGGGAACAAGATTTGATCAATAAATTCATGTTTCCTCTACTACCACAATCACCACTTTCACCAGATCGCTGAAAATAAAGAAATATTATCTTCAAAGAAATAATAGGGATTACAGCTGATGTTTTAACATACACAACAAGAGATATAAGGCAATGAATGACAGTTTTAAGGGGGTGAAAGGGGAAAATATTGTTAATTTTTTTTTTCTTTTTTAAGACAAGTCTCGCACCATCACCCAGGCTGGAGTGCAGTGGCGCAATCTCGGCTCACTGCAAGCTCCGCCTCCCAGGTTCATGCCATTCTCCTGCCTCAGACTCCAGAGTAGCTGTGACTACAGACACCCGCCACCACGCCCGGCTAAATTTCTGTATTTTTAGTAGAGACAGGGTTTCACCGTGTTAGCCAGGATGGTCTCGATCTCCTGACCTCGTGATCCGGCCGCCTCAGCCTCCCAAAGTGCTGGGATTACAGGCGTGAGCCACTGTGCCTGCCTATATAGATATTTTATACCTGGCAAAAGTTTTCTTCAGAAAATATTTTTCTAAGTCTCTTGAATAAATGTTGAAATAACTAGATATCCACATACAGAAGAGTGAAATTGCACCCTTGTCTCACACTATATAAAAAATAAACTCAAAATGGATTAAAGACTTAAATATCAAGACTGAAACTGTAACACAACTAGAAGAAAACCTGGGAAAACTCCACAACATTGGTCTGGGCAATGAGTTTTTGGATATGACCCGGAAAACACAAGCAACAAACACAAAAGTAGACAAATGGGATTGTATCAAACTATAACAGTAAAGGCAATAATTAACAAAGTGAAGAGACAACCCATAGAATGGGAAAAACTATTTGAAAATCAAACATCCAGTAAGAGACTAACATCCAAAAGTATCAGGAACTCAAATAATTCAATAGCAAGAAAACAAATGACCTGATTTTAAAATGGGCAAAATGGGCAAAGGGACTGAAAAGACATTTCTCAAAGAAAGACAAACAAATGGCCAACAAGTACATGAAAAATGCTTAGGCCGGGAGCAGTGGCTCACACCTGTAATCCCAGCACTTTGGGAGGCCGAGGCGGGCAGATCACTTGAGGTCACGAGTTCAAGATCAGCTGGGTCAACATGGTGAAACCTTGACTCTACTAAAAATACAAAAATTAGCTGGGTATGATGGTTAATACTGAACGTCAACTTGATTGGATTGAAGGATGCAACATTGATCCTGGGTGTGTGTGTGAGGGTGTTGCCAAAGGAGGTTAACATTTGAATCAGTGGACTGGGAAAGGCAGACCCACCCTTAATCTGGTGGGCACCATCTAATCAGCAAATATAAAGCAGGCAGAGAAACATGAAGCAATGAGATGGGCCTAGCCTCCCAGCCTACATCTTTCTCCAGTGCTGAATGTTTCCTGCCCTCGAACATCAGACTCCAAGTTCTTCGGTTTCGGGACTTGGATTGGCTCTCCTGGCTCCTCAGCTTGAAGACAACCTATTACAGGGCCTTGTGATGGTGTAAGTTAGTACTTAATAAACTCTCCTTTAAAGGGTTTATTAAGTACTAACTTACACCACCACAAGGTCCCACAATAAGTTATCTATCTATCTATCTATCTATCTATCTATCTATCTATATCCTATTAGTTCTGTCCCTCTAAGAAAACTGTGACTAATACACTGGGTGTGGTGGTGCCTGCTCGTAACCCCAGCTACTTGGGAGGCTGAGGCAGGAGGCCCACCTGAACTCAGGAGGCAGAGGTTGAAGTGAGCTGAGATTGTGCCAGTGCACTCCAGCCTGGGGGACACAGCGAGACTCCATCTCAAAAGAAAAGAAAAGAAAAGAAAAGAAAAGAAAAGAAAAGAAAAGAAAAGAAAAGAAAAGAAAAGAAAAGAAAAGAAAAGAAAAGAAAAGAAAAGAAAGAAAAGAAAAGAAAAGAAAAATGTTTAGCATCACTAATCATTAGTCACTAATCATTAAGGAAATGCAAACTAAAACCACAATGAGATACCACCTCATATCTGTTAGAATGGCTTTTATCCAAAAGATAAAAGATAACAGTGTTGGTGAGGATGTGGAAAAAAGGGAATTCTTATACATTGTTGGTGGGAATGTAAATTAGAATGGCTATTATGGAAAAAGGTATGGAGATTCCCCAAAAAACTAAAAATAGAACTACCATACAATCCTGTAATCCCTCTTTTGTGTATATATCCAAAGGAGATATCTATCTATCTATCTATCTATCTATCTATCTATCTATCTATCTATCTATCTAATCAATCTGTTAAAGGGATATCTGTACTCCCATTTTCAATGAAGTATTATTGAGACTAGCCAAGATATGGAATAAAGCTAATGTCCACCAGCAGATGAATATATTAAGAAAATGTGGTTTATATACACAATATAATACTACACAGCCTTACAAAAAGTTGGGGAAATTTTGCCATTTGCAACAACATGGATGAACCCAGAGGACATTGTGCTAAATGAAATAAGCCAGGCACAGAAAGACAAATTCCACACAATCTCACTTATATGTAGAATTTTTAAAAGTTGAACTCTTAGAAGTAGAGGGAGGAATGGTCATTACCAGAAGCTGAGAGATGGGGAATGAGAAAATGGGGAGTTGTTGATCAAGGGGTACAAAGTCTCAGAGAGGAGGAATAGGTTCTGAAAGCTGTTGCACTTTAGAGCAACTATACATAATGATGTATATTTCCAAATAACTTAGAGAGTAAATGTCAAACGTCTCACCATAAAAGATGAGAGGTAAGCCAGGTGATGGCTATGTTTCTTAGCTTGAGTTAATCATTCCATATTATATACCTATGTCAAAATATCATATTGTACCCCACAAATGTATACAAGGATGATTTGTCAGTCAAAAATAACACTAATAATAAAAATATTTTTCTAAATAAAGACATTTTTAGACAAAAAAGATGAAAATTAACTATAGTGAAAATGAATAGCCATAGTGAAAAATTAACTATAGTGAAAATTAATAGCCATAGTGAAAATTAACTATAACTCAGTATCAAAAAGATAATTAAAATTGCCAACATTTGGGGGTTATTGGGTTATCAACATATTTCTAAATAGCCCATGAGTCACAGAAGAAATCACAATGGGCATTAGGAAATATTCTGAAGCATAAATAATGAAAATATAACATATCGAAATCTGTGAAATGATGCTAAAGCAGTGTTTACAGAGTAATGTACTGACTTTAAATGCTTATATTAAAAAATTGAAAGCTTTAAAGAATGATCTCCAGTGTCTAGTTAAAAAAAAAAAAAAAGTATTCTCAAAGAAAGAAGGAAGGGAATTGTGGTGACAGCAAAGATGAGGCTCTCAGATCCCCTGTCAGTGTCAGTGAAGACAGATGAACTTGGCTGTCACAGATACCCCCTGGCTGTCCAGCTCCCTTGGGTTTGTGTCAATTGCAGAGAGCCTCCACACCCACGGCTATGCCCTTCTCGGTGACTGAGCGAGGTGGAAGTATAAAATCCCAGGTATTCCAGACCAGTGCAGGACACCTCTGACAGCTAAATACCGCTACAGCTCCCTACAGTGCTGTTTAAGGTTTTTCAGGCCTCAGTCACAGTTGAACTTCTCCCTCTGACCAATGGAAGTGAAGCTTCCTCCCTTCCCCAGGAATTCATCTCTAATAAATACCCTGTACACCAAACCCCATCACAGGGTCTGCATTCAGAGAGAGACTTTCAACAAAATTACAAAAATTAAGAGCAGAAATCAATGGAAAAAGATAGATCTACATGACAGAAAATCAACAAAACTAAAAGTTTGTTCTTTGAAAGGTCAAAAACATTAATAAACATCTAGCTAGACTCATTTAGAAGAAAAGGAGAGGAAGAAAGCACTGAATAAAAATTGTTTGTTTGACATTGATACCATCAAAATATAGAATATGTTCATCCTCACAAGAATCACTCTTGTTGCCCCTGCACAGCCACATCCACCTCCCTCTCCTCACCCCGTCCCTAGTGCCTAGAAACCACTAACCAGTTCCCTATTCTGTAATTTTGTCTTTCCAAGAATATTATATAAATGAAATCATAGAGTATGATTTTTGTGATTAGTTTTTTTCTTCACTCAACATAATTCTCTGGAGATTCATCCAAATTGTTGCATATATTAATAGTTCATTTCTTTTTTATTGCTTAGTAGCTGCTCATGGTATGGAAATACCAGTTCACACAACCTATTGAAGGATATCTGCATTGTTTCCAGTTTTTGGCTCTTAGTAATAAGGCTGTTATGAACAATTATGGACAGAGTTTTTAAAACATAAGTCTTACATTTTCTGCAGTAAATGCTCAAGAGTGCAATTGCTAGGTCATGTGATCGTTGCATGGTGCTGTGGGCTAAATTTTGTCTCCTCAAAATTCGTATGTTGAAACCTTAACCCCTACTGCCTCAGTATGACTGTATTTGGTGATAGGAAGTTTAAAGGGTAATCAATGTAATATGAGATCATATGATAGGGTCTAATCTCATAACACCAGTGTCCTTATAAGAAGAGGATGTTAGGACACAGACAACACAGACTGGGAGTGACCATGTGAAGACACAGCAAGAAGGCAGCCATCTGCAAGCCAACGAAAGAGGCCTCAGAGGAAACCAAATGTGCTGACACCTTGATCTTGGACTCCTAGCCTCCAGAACTGTTAGAAAATAAATTTCTGTTTCTGGAGCCACCCAGTCTGTGGTATTTTGTATGGTAGCCCAAGCAAACAAATATACATGATTAGTTTTACAAGAAACTGACAAAGTGTTTTACAGAGTTGCTGTATCATTTCATATTTTCACTGGCAATGTGTAAAGGGATCCAGCATAAAGAGGATCCAGTTCTCTACATTTGGATCCAATGTGTAAAGAGGGATCCAGTTCTCTGCATCCCTCCAGCATTTAGTATTGCCAGATTTTTTTTTTTTTTTTTTTTTTTTTTTTTTTTTTTTTTTTTAGCCATTCTGATAGGTATGTAAGTGATGGCTAATTGTTTTAATTTGCATTTCCCAAATGACTGATTATATTGAACATGTTTTCACATGCTGATTTTCCATCTGTATACCCTCTTCGGTGAAACATCTCCATGTCTTTTGACCACTTTCTAAATAGATTTTTTGTTTGTTCTTTACTGTGAAATGTTGCGAGTTCTTTATACATTCTAGATATTGGTTCTTTTTAGGACAGGGTCTAGAAATATTTTCTTCCTGTTTATAGCTTGTCTTTTGATTCTTTTAACAGAGTCTTTTGCAGAGCAAATATTTTTAATTTTGATGATCTCCAATTAATCAATTTTTCTTTTTATAGATCATGCTTTTAGTATTAAGTACAAGAATTTCTTACCTAGGTCCCAAAGATTTTCTTCCCTTTATTTATTTATTTTTTTTTATCAGACTTTAAGTGCTAGGGTACATGTGCACAATATGCAGGTTTGTTACCTATGTATACATGGGCCATGTTGGTGTGCTGCACCCATTAACTCGTCACTTACATTAGGTATATCTCCTAATGCTATCCCTCCCCACTCCGCCCATCCCACTACAGGCCCCAGTGTGTGATGTTTCCCACCCTGTGTCCAAGTGTTCTCATTATTCGATTCCCACCTATGAGTGAGAACAGGCGGTGTTTGGTTTTCTGTTCTTGGGTTAGTTTGCTGAAAATGATGGTTTCCAGCTTCATCCATGTCCCTATAAAGGACATGAACTCATCCTTTCTTATGGCTACATAGTATTCCATGGTGTATATGTGCCATGTTTTCTTAATCCAGTCTATCATTGATGGACATTTTGGTTGGTTCCAAGCCTTTGCTATTGTGAATAGTGCTGCAATAAACATATGTGTGCATGTGTCTTTATAGCAGCATGATTTATAATCCTTTGAGTATATACCCAGTAATGGGATAGCTGGGTCAAACAGCATTTCTAGTTCTAGATCCTTGAGGAATTGCCACACTGTCTCCCACAATGATTGAACTAGTTTACAGTCCCACCAACAGTGTAAAAGTGTTCCTATTTCTCCACATCCTCTCCAGCACCTGTTGTTTCCTGACTTTTTAATGATCGCCATTCTAACTGGTGTGAGATGGTATCTCATTGTGGTTTTGATTTGCATTTCTCTGATGGCGAGTGATGATGAACATTTTTTCATGTGCCTGTTTGCTGCATAAATGTCTTCTTTTGAGAAATGTCTGTTCATATCCTTCATCCATTTTTTGATGGGGTTGTTTGATTTTTTCTTGTAAATTTGTTTGAGTTCTTTGTAGGTTCTGGATATTAGCCCTTTGTCAGCTGAGTAGATTGCAAAAATTTTCTCCCATTCTGTAGGTTGCCTGTTCACTTTGATGATAGTTTCTTTTGCTGTGCAGAAGCTCTTTAGTTTAATTAGATCCCCTTTACCAATTTTGGCTTTTGTTGCCATTGCTGTTGGTGTTTTAGACATGAAGTCCTTTCCCATGCCTATGTCCTGAATGATATTGCCTAGGTTTTCTTCTAGGGTTTTTATGGTTTTAGGTCTAACATTTAAGTCTTTAATCCATCTTGAATTAATTTTTGTATAAGGTGTAAGGAAGGGATCTAGTTTCAGCTTTCTACATATGGCTAGCCAGTTTTCCCAGCACCATTTATTTAATAGGGAATCCTTTCCCCATTTCTTGTTTTTGTCAGGTTTGTCAAAGATCAGATGGTTGTAGATGTGTGGTATTATTTCTGAGGGCTCTGTTCTGTTCCATTGGTCTATATCTCTGTTTCGGTACCAGTGCCATACTGTTTTGGTTACTCTAGCCTTGTAGTATTGTTTGAAGTCAGGTAGCATGATGCCACCAGCTTTGTTCTTTTGGCTTAGGATTGTCTTGGCAATGCAGGCTCTTTTTTTGGTTCCATATGAACTTTAAAGAAGTTTTTTCCAATTCTGTGAAGAAACTCATTGGTAGCTTGATGGAAATGGCATTGAATTTATAAATTACCTTGGGCAGTATGTTCATTTTCACAATATTGATTCTTCCTATCCATGAGCACGGAATCTTATTCCATTTGTTTGTGTCCTCTTTTATTTCGTTGAGCAGTGGTTTGTAGTTCTCCTTGAAGAGGTCCTTCATATCCCTTATAAGCTGGATTCCTAGGTATTTTATTTTCTTTGAAGTAATTGTGAATAGGTATTCACTCATGATTCAGCTCTCTGTTTGTCTGTTCTTGGTGTATAAGAATGCTTGTGATTTTTGCACATTGAGTTTGTATCCTGAGACTTTGCTGAAGTTGCTTATCAGCTTAAGGAGATTTTAGACTGAGATGATGGGGTTTTCTAAATACACAATCATGTCATCTGCAAACAGGGACAATTTGACTTCCTCTTTTCCTAATTGAATACCCTTTATTTCTTTCTCCTGCCTGATTACCCTACCCAGAACTTCCAAGACTATGTTGAATAGGAGTGTTGAGAGAGGGCATCCCTCTCTTGTGCCAGTTTTCAAAGGGAATTTTTCCAGTTTTTGCCCATTCAGTATGATATTGGCTGTGGGATTGTCATAAATAGCTCTTATTATTTTGAGATACGTCCCACGAATACCTAATTTATTGATGGTTTTTAGCATGAAGGGCTGTTGAATTTTGTCAAAGGCCTTTTCTGCATCTATTGAGATAATCATGTGGTTTTTGTCTTTGGTTCTGTTTATATGCTGGGTTACGTTTATTGATATGCATATGTTGAACCAGCCTTGCATCCCAGGGATGAAGCCCACTTGATCATGGTGGATAAGCTTTTTATGTGCTGCTGAATTCAGTTTGCCAGTATTCTATTGAGGATTTTTGCATCGATGTTCATCAGGGATATTGGTCTAAATTTCTCTTTTTGTGTTTGTGTCTCTGCCAGACTTTGGTATCAGGATGATGCTGGCCTCATAAAATGAGTTAGGGAGGATTCCCTCTTTTTCTATTGATTGAAATGGTTTCAGAAGGAATGGTACCAGCCCCTCCTTGTACCTCTGGTAAAATTCAGCTGTGAATCCATCTGGTTCTTGACTTTTTTTGGTTGGTAGGCTATTAATTATTGCCTCCATTTTAGAACCTGTTATTGGTCTATTCAGGGATTCAACATCTTCCTGGTTTACTCTTGGGAGGGTGTATGTGTCCAGGAATTTATCCATTTCTTCTACATTTTCTAGTTTATTTGCATAGAGGTGTTTGTAGTATTCTCTGATGGTAGTTTGTATTTCTGTGGGGATCATGATATCGCCTTTATCATTTTTCATTGCGTCTATTTGATTCTTCTCTCTTTTCTTCTTTATTAGTCTTGCTAGCGGTCTATCAATTTTGTTGATCTTTTCAAAAAGCCAGCTCCTGGATTTATTGATTTTTGGAAGAGTTTTTTGTGTCTCTATCTCCTTCAGTTCTGCTCTGATCTTAGTTATTTCTTGCCTTCTGCTAGCTTTTGAATGTGTTTGCTCTTGCGTCTCTAGTTCTTTCAATTGTGATCTTATGGTGTAAATTTTAGATCTTTCCTGCTTTTTCCCGTGGGCATTTAGTGTTTTATGGTTTTACATTTTACTTTTAACTATACAATCTATTTTGAGTTAATTTTTATATAAAGTATACAGTTTAGGTCAAGGATCATTTTTCGAAAAGGTTACTCTTCCTCCATGGAATTGGATTATCAGATTTTCAATGGGAAGTGTGACTCAAAAGGCTAAGAATAATTGTTTTACATAGAAGAGCTTCCAGGAAGCTTCCTAGACTTTATTAAGGTAACATAAGCACACTTGAATCTCTTAAACAACTTCATGATCTGCCTTAAAACAATGTACATGAGGCCTCTTCTGTCCTCTTTAGCTGAAGATGCAGAAGAATGCAATAAGCATGTTCTTAGATTCAAAATTTTCCTTAGTTATGCTTATTGGTTCATGACACTCTTTCTCTGCTCTGAGTAGTAATTATGTTTCTCAGGGAATAAAGCTTGGTTGACTTGTCTGAATTCCTATGTTAAACCTCTTGTCTATCTGAACTCAAGAAATCATTTCAATGATTTAAACCCAAACCGGCTCTTTTGAATTCAGTCTCTTGTCTGCTGGACCAACAATACTCCTAAATTGGATTCCCAGCATCTCTTAGCCATTTCTGCACTTGGTTCACCCACACCCTTTTATAAAGTCATGGGTTCTTCCATGGTTGATCTTCTTTGCCCTGAAATCAGTATAATTATGTCACTTAGCAGAGGGAAAAGGAGTGAACTCCATATTTGATCACAGAACATAGATGGAGGTCTTCATTACCTCTGTATACTACATGTTTCTCTTCTCTCTGGGCACCTGGAAGAATCGTGATGCCTTACCTTTTGGAGTGTAGCTAACTACGTGAATTGCTTTGAACAATAAAACATAAGCTGAAGTGAGGTGTGCCATTTCCTGGTAGAAGCCATTAAGAACTCATGTGCTTCACTCTTGCTCCTCTGTATAGATCAGAGATGTTCTGGATAGTAGAGGTTCCATCAGCCTGCAAGCCTAAATGAAAACAGTATGAAACACAACGTGTTCCATCATTAAGAGTAAAACCCTGTTGTTTTAATTTCAGTTTTTGATATTTGTTTGTCACTACTGCATAATTTTGTCTTTCCTTATTGATATAATCCCAGTAGTATTATATACATTTAATTATAATAATTCATTAAATGGAAATCCACGTTTGAAATCTAAATACTTCTGTAAGTCTGTGCATACAAATGAATTTGCTAATTAAAAAAAAGATTATTGTGACACCATGTTCCTGAATTAAAGTTTTAAAAACACAGTTTCAACATGTAGATCAGCAACAGCATTTCATGGAACAGGATACATGCACATCCAAATTCATTTCTGGCTCCAAGCAGACTTAATATTTTTTGAATAGCTGTGATCCACAAAAGGGAGATGAAGTGATTATACAGCAAAATGCTGAGCAGAAATAGCTAAGAAGATATTTCAACTGTTTGACAACAGCTTAACAACAAATAATTTAGCAAAAGTTTGTGCCAGCTGAGCAAGGTGCTGGATGTATAATGTGAAGAAAACATGGCCCTAAGCACACTAGCCTTTGGAGGAGGCAGATACCAAAGCGATTATGACAGCAGGGACATGTCCAGGGTTCAGCCAAAGCTCAAAGAAGAGGGAAATATCATAATATCCAATTTTATTTTCAATGGGAGAAACCCATTTTTACTCACTTTCCCATCAGAAAGTTATGCTCTTGATTAAGCAGAGCAAAATTTAATTCCTCTCTTCTCAATAGTATACCTTGAACACAGAAGTCAGCCAGAGAACACAGTGTACTCAGGTTAAAGAGCCAGAAAAGTGCAAGGTCCCACAGCAAAGACACGAAGTTCTTCCTCGCTAGCAAGTAATTAGAGATGGGCTTTTTGAAGAGTTCTTTGAAAGTGGCAAAATCTCCATAGCTGCTGTTGATGCCTGGACTTGTTTAAAGTGAACTTTGGGCAAGTGTATAGGCACAGGCAGATTTTCCATGGCTTTAGGGACCTCATCGGTGAAAACTATGGGGTTCATACAGGACAATCAGCATATCTAACATAGGCAAAGTACAGCACCCAGTCTGGGAATGTGACAGAGCCTACTTTTATTTAGACACAGCAGACTGGGGTTTTTTCAATGATTCTTTAGTGAGGAGGGAATATATAATAATGTGTGCATACATATAATTATACCACGTAGTTATGCTTAAATTTGCAGTCAGATCTAGAATTTCGGTTTGTCATTAACTAATCCTACTTCTGTATTCATACAAATTGAAGAACCATTCCAGGAAATGTTAGAGGTGGCTTGGGTTGAACTGACCTGAATATTATGCACAGTGATCAAAATGAGTTAAGCAGCCTCCCATACAAAACGGTACCCTGACAAGGCGGTTTCTGCATGCTACCTTTGCATACTTCTTCTATGGTAGATGATGAAGAAAAAAATCATGCAATTAGATGAATTTCAAAAATGAAAGAGAAAGTATCTTTCAGTAAAATCTATAAAAATCAAGCCATAATATTCTTCTTCCTCACCGTCATGCACCAAGTCATAATTTTCTCTTTGTTTTCCAAAACACAACAACTTAAAGACATGCATTTTAAGAAGGTCTAGATACTGCAACCCAGAAATCCCCACTTCTAGGAATCTAGTCCTGGGAAATCAGCAAAGACATGCATGGAGATTTAGGAGCAAAACTGCTAATTGCAGAATTTACAATATTAGGGATATAGTAAAATTTTTCAAGCTTATGAATATTTATAAGAAAAAACACTAAATTAAGTTGCCTTTTTTAAAATTAGGAAATAAATGGCCTATAGGATCTAAGTAGTAATCCCCTCATTGATGAATGCAAAGCTATGATCAGCTCGGCTCAAATTCCCAGTAAACCTCTGACCTCTGGCTAGTTCTTGATAGAATGCACTGTGCTGAAACCATTTAATCCTGGATCTCAAAGTGTAAGCCTAGATTACCTTGGAGTTCACCTTTTACCCTGCTCCCCCTTCTGAAAGTGAACAACTCTCAAAAGTTGAGAAATTCAGAAGTTGAATCATTATCATGATTATTTTCCCTTATGCCTGCCTCTAAAGAAGAGACACAAGATATACTTAGCAAAATCAGACTTTGAACCAAAGCTTGGTTATCACACTGGCAACTAATCTTAGTGGGTGATTTCCCTGTCAGCAACCAAATCATCAGGTAACTATTTTATTAAGTGAAAATTATGTGATTAACAATATACCAGGGCTACAAGGATACAGAAGTTGTGTATGTAAAATATGGGCCTTGTTTTTACAGTGCTTGCTCTCCTGCTGACTAATCAACATCAGCATAAATGAACCAGGAGGAAATGGTTCAGAGCAAAATGGAAGGAATGGCTAAGTCAGTGGGTAGCAACGAGGTGCCATTGACAGTGGGGAAATCTTAGTATTGACCACAGTGACCGGGAAGGGTTTCATAGAAGAAGCAAACTCAAACCAGTTTTTGAAGGATAAATGGGATTTGTATAAGGAAATCGTAATGTTCCAGGAGAACATAACAATATGAATGAAAGAATGGCATTAGGAATAAGCTTGTTTCGGGTTCAGGGGACCTGACAGAAGGGAATGATGAAAAATGAAGGTGGGAGAGCGCTTGGAAAGAAAATAGAAACAGTCCTTTTGGACAAAAAACAAACAAACAAAACAGTTTCTTTTTGGAGTGTGTGTGATATTTTTCCTGAAACTATCCAGGGAAAGCTAACTAATCATGTCAGTAAATCTAGATTTAAACATTATATTTGTGAATAATCTGTATATTTGACTCTGTATATCAAAAAGTAACAAAAATAGGGCCTTCACCATCAAAAGACGGTTATTGCCAAAGCTCAGGTACTCAAATCTTAACTGCTAGATGTATTCTGAATCTTCCTCAGTCCTCCCCAATAATAACAGTGACCATGCTGGGTACTCACATCCTCTCCCTCCACTCAGCATTCTGAATGCCCAGCCCAAATCCCATCAACAAAAGTCGTTTTACCTCTGTTTCTCAAACACCCTACCTCTCCCCTGCTCAGCTCCTCCATGACATTCCTTTTCTTCATACTAGTGAATATTAATGAATATCCAGTATGTTTGTTCAATTATTCCATACAGTTGTTCCTTGGTGTCTGCAGGGAATTGCTTCCAACATCCCCATAGGTAGCAAAACCCTCAGATGCTCAGTCCCTTGTATAAGATGGCATAATATTGGCATAAAAATGGCATATAACCTATGCTCATCCTGCCATACACTTGAAATCATCTCTGGATTACTTATAATACTGAGTACAATGTAAGTAAATGGTGTTATACTCTATTGTTTATTACTTGTATTATTTTTTCTTGTTTTTTTTCCAAATATTTTTCATCTATGATTGGTTGAAAACCTGCAGATACAGAGGGGCATGTGTATGTATTTAGTACTACATTTCAGTTACCAGCCATATTTTGAATTCCCCTGAGGTGTGCCTGAAGAGAGAGACAGAGAGAGGGAATGGATAAATAAACTAGATGGGTGAACATGGCCAGGTAGATTTTGGACGCTCCAAGATTCAATCTCTGCCCTCAAGGAGTTGACTATCCAAGCAGGAGCCAGTTATACAAGTCATTATAATATACAACTGCTTCAAGCAGAGATCTACAATGCATAGTCAAGTAGAGGAGAAGGAGCACCCACATCTGCTGGGGGAAGATGGAGAAGGCTTCTCAGAAGCATTTGAGGTGAAAAAGAAAGAATCGGTAGGAATTCTTTGCAGGCTCAAGGAGGCATTCCAGACAGAATGACAACATGTGGAAAGATGCAGATGCATAGTCACGTATAACATGGTTGAGAAACTATGGAGGAACATAAGAGCAGAGGGGAGAGAGATGGGAGATGAAGACTGGTAGGTAAGCAGAGGTCACTTCATGAGGGGTCAGGAGGAAAAAGTCATAATAATAGAATGTGCTATAGAAAAACAAAAAACATTCAATTTGATCAAAATGTAATGCATGCTCCTCTTTTCTTTTTGAAGAATCTATTTTATTTATTTTTCACATTTATTGAATTTCAGTTTGGTTTAACACTACGTACAAAATAGTGGCCAGATAAAAATAATATGTAAAATGTAGGTAAAATATAAATAATTGCAACACAAATAACACCCACTTACTTACTTGGTTTAAGGGAAGGAATGTTACAGTTGTCTGTAAAGCCCCTCCCATGTCCATTTCCTTAACTTCCTGCTCAGAAATAACCATTAAACAGCTGAGCCAAGATTGGAACACAGACCCTCCTGATGCTTAAGCCATGTTATTTTCACTCCCTGCCTCCTTGTGGACACATAACTGACTCTTTCCTTCCCATCCTAATCTCATTCCCTGAATATAAAGATAAATCCTTTAAAAAAAAATTTAACAGGAAAGGATGTCCAATTTTATATTCTAACATCTATATTTTACACTAGCAAAGCTGAGACACAGGCAAGTTAAATGAGTTGCCTAACACTTTCTTGCTAATCAGTGGCAAATTCAAAACTAGCACTGAGAACCTCAAATTTTGATTCTAGTTTGAGTCAGAAAACCCTAATTTTACCCTATGTATTAGTCTGTTCTCAAAGTGCTATAAAGAACTACCTGAGACTGGGTAATTTATAAAGACAAGAGTTTTAATTGATTCACAGTTCCACAGACTATACAGGAGGCATGGCTGGGGAGGCCTCAGGAAACTTATCATCATAGTGGAAGGGCAAAGGGGAAGCAAGTACCTTCTTCACATGGTGAAGCAGGAGGAAGAGAGAGTGAAAGGGGAAGTGCTACACACTATTAAGCAATCAGCTCTCATGAGAACTCATTATCATGAGAACAGCAAGGGGAAAATTCTCCCCCATGATCCAATCACCCCCCACTATTTTCCTCCTGCAACACTGGGGATTACAATTCAACAGGAGATTTGGGCAGGGACACCGAGCCAAACCATATCACCCTAGCATTGTCATTATTCCACTTTGAATGAAGTGGTCATCCCATTTATGACAGCCTCACTTCCTTGGAATTTGGAAGTTGGAATAATGAGGAGACTGCAAGAAGGCAATCCTAGAGTAAAAAGCACTGTCATTGTTATTCCTGTTTTTGTGTAACCATACAAGAGTTATAATAAATTATATTATATATATCTTCTCTATTGCGGCTGTAGTATTTACTCTGAAGGCTTGGAGGTACAGAGTTCCTTCATGTTTAACGGACTAATTATCTATAGTCTGAGCCAAGAGGTGTGTCCAATTAAAGTCTGAGTCACTAGGAGCTTCCATTTAAAATTTAAGAATCCTGTTGGCTCTAGATCAAGAATGCCATTTTAAGGAACACTAAAATGAGAAAAATTAAAACTTATCTTTTGCACTCTCAAAATAATACAAAAATTAATACAAAAATTTAAACATTAAGCAAGTGCCATGGGGCTCTGCTCATGCATGCTGGGCACAAACCTCAGACGTGTTTGAATCTTGTTGGCGGAGGTCTATTTACGGGCTTATTAGGGAAGGCGGCTTTTTAAAGGTTTTTCATCCTAGGTATGAAAGCCAGTACTATTACTATTCAGCCAGTAACATCAAGGCTTCAAATGATTAGCTATTCTTTCCTCATCTGTGTCTCATCTGTTTGTCCTTTAGAATAAAACAACTCTAAGACTAGAACAGACATCTAAAGGCCATTTAATTATTGAGTGTTAGAATGGGAAGGGACTTCAAAGACTGCTTAATCTAACTCTCTGTTTACAAATGAGGAAACTGAGACCCAGAAAATAGCCATTTAAGGTCATGGGAAAGTGCGACTTGGAACATGGTTCGTTGTTCATCCTACTACATCAGTCATTTTATCAGCCAACAGTAAAGACTGCATTTCATAATCAAAATGTCTCTCCTTGCATGGAGATGTCTGTCTGTGAACATCTCCATGAGTCCATCAGTGAATGCAGCCCTTGACTTTTCTCTTTGATTCTATGCCTTTGCTCAGAAATGGCCAGACATCTTTGCTTCATCACAGGACTCTTCTTCATCTGGAAGAGTTCCCCAGAAGCCCACAGAGATACACCAAGGCTTCCAAAACAAGCCCATTAGGTCATCAGTCTCCCGGGATACTTGAGTAAGGGAGAGGTAGGAATGGTAATTTTGTCATGAAATATACTTGGGAAAAACTAGTGGATTTGCCTCTGAAAGCCTCTCAATAGGCTGTCTAACTTTGTTTAACCCAGAGTATCCCCAAATTATGGGACCATTTTTCTCTTCCTTCCTTGTTCTTTGCATACACCCAGTATTATCCCACAGCTTTAATCCATGGAACACACCTGTGAATCCTGCACCATGGAATTTCTTCTGCCTACCAGTTGCTTCAATTCAGCTTTCCAAAAAGGGCCATATTCTTCTTAGGTGCACAGATAAGCAGAACTTCATTGCTAATGGGTGGATTCAATGCTTCATTGGAGGTGATCAAGAATATCAGTTACTGTGAAATGTGACAAATCAATGATACTTAAGGAGCATCTGATAAGCATCTAATAGAAGACTTTCTGCTGTTTCCTTGTGACAAGCTACAAACATCAGATCCTCATTCCCACTCCTAAAAACAAATCACTTCAAACTCCATGCCAACATTTTTGTTTTTTTAAGCAAAAAATACACATTGCTCACACTGAATCATATATTATGCCAAAAATAATTCAACTGATACTTACAATGATCAGTATTTTTTGGTGAATTAAAGTCCTTTCTCATTACCTATCTCCTTTCTGAAGGCAGTTCATTCATTCATTCATTCATTCATTCAGATTTACTCAACAAATATTCATTTAGCACCTACTATACGCTAGTTACTATCCTAGGGGCTGTGAATATGGCTGGGAATGAAACACAAAAATGCCTAGAGTCTAGGCTTACATTCTGGCAGTGGAGACAATCAATCAATAAGCAAGCAGATTAACAAATGTAAACATATAATGATTTTGTGTAGATATATAATAAGATTTCTACAATCCCAGGTGAAATAAACTAAGGTAGGAAAAGTTAATAGGGAATACAATGGGGGATAATGTTTAAAATGAGGTGGTCAAGAAAGGTGTCATTCATGCATTCTTAAAAAAAACAGAGATTTCCTCTATCTTCTATCTCATCCTAAGTGAGGTTCCCTAGACTTCTCTGAGAGAAAAGGGCTTAGGTTTAGGGTTAGGATTAGGGTTATGAGAAAGATGACTGCCTTTCTCTGTGACCCGCCTCTCAGCACTTCCTTAGCCTTGCTCTGGTAGCTTCCCTTTTCTGTTCTATTGTGGGTGATGCAGTTGTGGTGATGTTGTGGCAGGTCCCGGTCAGACAGCATGTGGAGCGTTTCATGTGTCCCTTCAGCAGGGGCTCAGTTGAATGTGTCGCATGAGATCCCATTGGCATTCCACACTGACTTTCTGCCCCAGGGTTTCCCAGAGTGTGGGAGACCTGCCCTGGTAGTGCTGAAGTTGATTTGGGTGTTACCCTAATGCTTATAAGAGATTCAGGAATTGCACCTTAAATAGCATTGCCACTGCTCTTTTAGTTCTCCTTCACTCTTTCTGATGCTTTCCAGGGGAAAGTCTCAGGTTACTGATAGTCTCTAACACTCCTCTGAAACCTAATTCTCTTGAACATGGAAAGAGCAGAACTGGGGTCAGAACCTTAAGTGGTAACAATGACCAGCCTGAATCTAACAACATTGATTTATTTTTGTATTTAATTTTGCTTAAAATAAATTTAAGCTAATGTGAGGCAATTTAAATAAAATGTTCAGTAAATATCTGTACATGCGATTTTAGCTGTTGTTAAATGATGAAGGTGGAGCCTGTGTGGCTGAAGTTCGGAAAACACTATGCTTGACGCACAGAAGCTGATGGCAAAATTTCCATTTCCTTCTTGCTGCTAGATTCCAATATCACTACATAGTGGGTTGCTCAAAAAGCCACAGTTACTGGTGATTTTTGTCTTTGTCTTATAGATGGAAATTTCTGCCTGTGTCTAAATACTTTCCAGATGATATTATCCTATCAATATTATCCTACCAATATGTGATCTGAGTCTCCATTGAATCTGCAAGTTCCCTTTAATCCCTTAAAAAATCTTCTGCATGTGAATTGGAGAAAAATAAGCAGCCACCATGAACACACTGCATTCCCCTGATTACCTGATGACTGTTCCAAGGATTTCTTTGATGCTTATAATTGGAGTGTAAAGAGCCTCCATAGTGACCAAAGGATGTTACTGTAATTTTTATTTACCTAAAGGCTGGAATTCTAATAAAAATTCTGGCATCTGTCATTACTATCCCGGAAGGGGTTGAAAAGAATATTTTAGGTAGGTCAACTTTGTCAGCTGAACCAGTCTCTCAATGCATCCCTCAATCCCTTGTGTCTCATGTCCACAGATGGAATACAAGATGTACTGATGTTGAAATAGTGTTAAAAATAAACTATCTCCCCATAAGTTTAAGCATAGTTAAAAGTAATGCTCATGTAACACCTAGACTTTGCTATTCAACCTTTTGCCCTCCATAATCACCCCATCAACCTACCAGCTAAAAGAGGGGCTGGACAGCCTGAAACAGATATTTTTAGCACAAATAGTCTTGTTATAAATCAGTCAACACGACAAGAGAACAAACATTTCGTTCATCCACTTGCTCTTTCTCTCTCTCTCTCACACACACATACACACAACACACATACACAATCAACCTTTGCTTTTCTTAGAATTTGATTCTGCATGTGAATTTATCTTTTCCTTCAAAGTTCTTGCATTTTCATATTATCTTAAGACTTTGGATTATTTCTTTCCAATAAACCAGTGACGCCAGATGATTCTTACACAGTTCAATTCTTAACCACTTTGTTCCTGAGAAAATACAATATTAAATTCAGCTTTATAAAAGCTGCCCATCCTCTAAAAGTAGCTGTGTATACCCATTGGTTATTATTAAAGTCATTTCAAATAACTCCCTCTAGAGATTGGCTATAGATAATTGATAATGGTATTTTAATAGTCCTAGAGAAAAATTAGGCAAAATTGGTTGAGTCTATGAATCTTTCTAATATACTCCCAGTGAAGCCGTGGTGGGTTAAATTTCTATCCAAACAGTAAATCCACTGAAGCAGTGGGTTATAAACTGACATTTAAGAAGCAAAGAGTGAGTTATTCACCTGATCTCTATGTCCTCTGCCTTCTCCTCACAGCAAGGCCAGGCAGGGTACAGAGTGATGAATACCAAGGCCAACGGCTACAAGAGCTCACAGCAAAAAGAGCTTACCTTTTTACTTCTGAGTACACATGGGTTAGGGCTGGCTCATTTTTAATTTTTAGGGGTGTGTGTGTGTGTGTGTGTGTGTGTGTGTGTGCTGGCCCTGCAGCTCATCCCCAGGACACAATCCAAACAGAAAAACTATAGAGTTTTCAGACTAGCTCCACATGGGGTGTCTACAAAGGCCTACAGTGCACCTTGGATGGCTTTCAAGTTTTTTCAAAGCCATCTGGAGTCTTTTAAAGTTGTCATTGTTTAAGGAACCTGCAGAGAGGGGAGAGAGCATTTTGGATCTCAGGAGAAAAGGAAGAAATAAGATTTGAGGTAGCCAACAGATGTGGAAAACCCAGGTACTGTTCTAAGTATCTTGGCTATTACCTGCCTTTCTCCTGCTGACTTGGCTGTCCTCCCCTCAAGTTTCTCTCCCTTCTCGAATACTATCTGCCTCTATCAAGGAGGAGAGAAAGTGGCAGTCTTTTTCACTAGGGTCTTCTCATTGCCTATAATTTCCTTTCCTGGGGTCTTCTCATTCCCTATAATTCTATTTTATCATTTAAATCTACACAACAGCTGTTTCTCCTTTATATTTCTCCAAACATCACAGGCATAAATGGCCAAACATAGTTCTGAATTTACAACCGGATAATTTTTATTCTTCCAAGTCTCTAATTCTGGCAACATCACTATTTTAATAATGGTACTTTCTCTGCCTCTTATTTCTGGTACATTTATGGCTTCACTTCTAATCCTTTTGTCCAAGGAGCTCTCTGTCTGCCTCCTGCCTCTTCATTTCCCACTTGCACAAAGCTCTGCATTTGAGCCTCACTGTTCCTCTCCCTTCATTTAATGGTGCAGCATCCATCCTCCATATTTATTATTTCCCTCTTCCTGCATCTCATCTGCCACTGTCATGATGCTGGCTTTTTTTTTTTTTTTTTTTTGGTTTACCTACATAAACTATAATTTCCTGGTTTTCTCTTTTTAGCCTTAATAAATTTCCTTATCTATCTGATCCCTTGTTAGTTGAACAAATTTCATCATCTACCTTAGAAAAATGAAATTTTTATGAAGCAAGATTTGACTTTAACTGAATTTCCCTTGAAAAGCACAAAATAAAAGCACAATTCAAAGAAAGGTTGACCTAACTTGACCCAACAATGTTCCTCAGTGAACTCAAATAAGGGCAATTTACTGTGCAAGCATAGATTCAAGAACATACCCTGTTGGTATCATAGAAACCCCATAAGTACTATTTGGGAGTAAAAGGTACAGGCAGTTCAAATTCATTTCTATTTAGATAGCACAGTCTTAATCAGTGAAGGCTAAAAATAGACTGCCCTGGTTCCTGGAAAGGATTGACTTCAATTTCTCTTTCCAAGGAAATGGAAATGAGAAGTCAAAGGGTCTTAGCCTCCTGGAACACTCAAAAAAAATTAAAAACATATTTTCTCTGCCAGTATTTCTGAAACATAAGAAGGTTGGTGTATACATTTAGGTTCTGAAAAAGTTTTTCTATGCAATATGTAACCAAGAGAAATACTTAGTACCTGCCATAGAATGAAATATATTTATGAGCTTTGAACTCTTACAGAAAAATGTCAAAGTCCTAAGTTTGGAATGCAGTCTTTTAAAATGTCAAATTTTACTGTGAAAGGTTAATTATCTTATCCTTTTTGTCTTGAGAGTTATTAAAAGTATGTAGTAATCTGTTTCTCTCTCTCTCTCTCTCTCACTCTCTCTCTCTGCAATGTATTTATTGTGATTATTAGAACGATCAATTTGGCCACAAGATTGTAAATTGATGATCCTAAACAAGATCATCTGCATGAATAGATCAATAGCAAACATCTGATAATGTTCTGTTTCCTAGCCCTCAACCAGTTTCCGTTATCATGTGTCATTTCTCTCTGTTTGGACATAAAAAGTTTAGAAAATTAAATTTCTGAATATGCCAGAGTTACGTGGAGATGCAAGTTCAGAGTACTGTTGGAAGTCATTTCAGGTAATCTGGTACAGTGATGCTTGAAGATGAAGAAAGCTCAGTAAAAATTGGTTATGCTCAATTGCCTCCACCTTAGGCCTGAATAAATCATCTAGAGTAACCACCCACATGGTCCTGTTTTCACTTAATGATTACCCCATGCCACTGTGGCCATGTAGAATTTGTCTACAATTTTTCAGAACACTCAGAGTCCTAACTGGATGCTATAAAATCCATATATATGCTATATTTAGTTTTCCCATTCACATGCAATGTCCTTGTGGGGAAGAAGTTATCTTCATAATTATCAAGGCTTAGCAACAATAAATACCTATGTTCACAAGGTTCAACAAATTTGCCTAAGAATGGGGAGAGGTATTTTATATTTTGTTATACTGATACATCATTGAGTCGGTTTTCTCCTGGGGGCTAAATTACTTCTTGGAAGTAAACTCAGAGCAATGGAAGAATTGATTTAACTTTTCTAGGCTACTTAGGGCTAGATTATTATTAAATTAAAAGTGTCTTTTAGGGAACAAACTTGTACTTTTCTATCAATTAACAGCATTTGTTCATAAGTTCAAAATACAAAAAACTTTTGAACCTATCTCTGCATATAATAGGGAGAGTAATAGGTGAATTATGTTTATCTCTAAGGAAAAGAAAAGGGATAAGGAGATAAGTTGTCTAATATACTATTTTTAAAGGTAACAGAAATAAAATACAACATTGCTGGCAGGAAAAGAATTACATCTCACCTGTTCTGTGCTTTGCTAACTTTTTGAAGACAACATGATTTGTGGAGATAAAAGTGAGATGATGCCTTTGGCTGGGTTTTTCAAAGACAAAAGAAGTAGTTCTAGGGTGCTCAGTATGCAAGCACGTGCCTTATAATTCTGCTGTGCAAATGTCAACATCTTGACACAGTTTTTTGGTAGAGGTCAAAAAGGCAACACATAAGTCTTAATTGACATGTAAAAATCATGGTGATTTAACTATGTAGGAAAAAAAATGGCTACTTCTGGAAATCCTTCTGTTGCAAATTTCTGGAAAATGAGAAATTGTTTCTATCTGGAATGATCTTTAATGAGATAAAACATGAATTGAGAAGATGAAATACAGGATCCCCAAATTCAAGGAATAATTTTTTTTTGTATTTATTTATTTATTGGTAAATTACTGTCAAAGAATGAGTCAATCACAGAAAAGCAAAAGTGTGAAAGACTGTCCAACAGCATTTGAAACAATACATTTAACTGAGCGATGCTACAAAAAATATCTTTATCTTTTCTATTGCCAAAAAGTATTTAGGGTAGAATACATACACGATGTGTTCTAAGCCAAGTGAAACAAAATGTTCAGGAAAAAGGATCTGAAAGAAATGTGTTAAACTTCAGAAAATGTTGGCCTTTCAGTGGTAGGATGACCAGTCACTTTTTTCTATTTTACCATACTTTTTAGTATCTACATGTTTTCTATATGAGGCATTTATAACTTTTATAGTCACAAAGCAAAAGGAGGAAGGGAACATACACTCACTTATATACCAAATGTCTATGGAGCACCATACTTGATGATAGAATAGAAAGAACACATTTCTAAATTAAGTTCCAGAACCAGCTATCTCAGAATCTTCCTGGAAGCTTGTATCTGGATTTCCACCCTAGACCAAGTGAATTCTTATCTTCTGGAGCTGGGCTCAGGAAGCTGCATGTCTGATAATGACCTGAGGAATTTTTGCTCATTAGTTTGAGAAACTCTGCTATTGGGACACATTGGAGGAACACAATTGGAGAATTTCTAGGCCTGACCAATCTGAAAGCCTTCCATGAGTTGAGACTTAGAGGAGGAGAAATAGTTTGACAGATAGGAAAGAGGCACAGGAAAAGAAAGACAAAATGACTCTATTCTAGCTCAGTGGTTCTCAATTCTGGCAGCCTAGTATAATTACCTGGAACTTTCATCCTTAAGGTTGTGGTTCTTGTACCACCAGCAGCATTGGCATCAGCTGGGAGCTTGTTAATAATGCAGATCCTCAAGCCACAGCACAAGACCTGTCAAATCCTAATCTGCATGTTAATACAATTCCTGGATGATCTGCATTCCTGTTAAATTTAGAGAACCACTTTTGAGGAGCACCCTAGATCAAAGCTTCTGAAATGGACACCTTTCATTAACTTGACCTTCACCTGAATTTTTCACCTGTCTTCAGTCCTGAGTTTGTATGCTGATGTATATTTTACATGATAATATTTTCATCATAAATTTAATCCTCAATCAATATTGCATTCAGGGCCAGGCACCGTGGCTTGCGCCTGTAATCCCAGCACTTTGGGAGGCAGTAGGCAGGCAGATCACGAGGTCAGGAGATCAAGACCATCCTGGCTAACACAGTGAAACCCCGTCTCTACTAAAAATATAAAAAATTAGCCGGGGGTGGTAGCATGTGCCTGTAATCCCAGCTACTCAGGAGGCTGAGGCAGGAGAATCACTTGAATCCCGGAGGTGGAGGTTGCAGTGAGCCGAGATCGTGCCACTGCACTCCAGCCTGGGTGACAGAGCAAGACACTGTCTCAAAAAAAAAAAATTGCATTCAGTAGACTTTGTTTACTTTGAATAGTGCTTATACTCACCATAATTTTACCATTTAAACAATTATATAGGATAGTAAATGAAAGCATCATTTTTTTTTCAAGGTAATTGGTTCTGACAATTTGGTGTTCAGCATTCCCGCTATTTCTCTGAATTTATAGACATTTACGTCAACATACATCTTTTCATGTTGATATTTTGCACACATTAGTCCCCATTCTTAAAGATGTTCTCTCACCATTCACTCAAGTGTCAACGCATGCTCCAGGTCTCATATTAAAAGCCATTTCCTCCAAACTAGGCCAGATTCCCTGGCATATTAAGAATCAAGAGTGTCTTGTTATTTCAACTAGCAGGTGTTTATAATAAGTGTTCGTTAAATAATTATTTAATTTTATGTTGCAAGAGACATCATTCAACATACATCTGATAAACCAATTTTGTTAATTATATTATCCAGCCCCTTTATCTCTTTGCATTTTGTTTGACTTTCAGGTACCCCATCAAAGAGAGTTAAAATCTTCACTGTAGTTGTGTTTCATTGTGTTCAGCAACTTCTCCTTTATTTCTAACAACGTTCCTTGCCTTGCAAAGCTTACATTCTAATCAGGTAGTCAGTCAATACAACAAGCAAGCAAATATATAAAAATATATTTGTTAGTGGAAGGTATATTTTCATCATAAATTTAATCCTCAGTCAATATAGAAATATAACCTTCCTAGTGTTTGGTAATAATTTCTACCTTAAATCTTTTTTATGCTAGCATAACAATTTCTACTTTTTGTTAGCATGTTCCTAATACAACTCTGCCCTTCCTTGTACTTTTAATGTTTTTGTTTTATTTTATTTTGGGAGTCTGTGTCTTTTAATAGGAATTTCATTCACTTTTATTACTTCAATTGATATTTAGATTTATTTGTGTTTTGAATGTACAGTTGGTTTTATATTATTGACTTATTTGGGGGGAAATGGGAACCTGTAAGGAAAACATAGATTAATATAGCCTGTAAATGATATTATGAGTGAAGAAATAGGATGTCAAGGAGCCAAGGGAAAAGCATTTTGTCAAAAGGTGAACGTATGATCAACAAGCTCAAAAAGCTACAAAGAAATCAAGCAAAATAATGATTGACTTTTACAACTTGTAAGTCAGCAATGGCTTTACATTTTCAGCAAATTGAGGAAAGAATGAAAATTAAAATCAAAGGCAAATAATACATATTATCTTCTTTAGGAGGTCTTGCTGAACCTATGGAACCTGATAGTTCCACTCTGTTCATTTCCTTTCTCCCTCCCTCTGTCCTACACACACTCACATACACGTTGCAATTACCAACAATTGTATTAAGAGGAATCTGGGCATACAACAGATATTCCTTCTCAGTAAAACATCTATGGCTATGCTAATCAGCTGAGTTAATCATCCAGAACAGCTTTTACTGCACACACCACTGTCATCTGACCAGTAAATATTGATCCCTGCAGTTATCGGCCTGTGTAGTTGTGTCGCCTACTCCCAGGAGTTGATTTGCCAGACTCAGATGTGTTTATTCCAGATTTTATACAATGCATCCTGGGACTTTTTATTTTCTTTTACAGTCATAATTTTTTCTGTGTTCTTGTTTGCATCATTGCTATAGGAATGTAGCCTTCGAGAGAAAACCTTTCTTAAAAAGACACTCAGTGTAATTCTTTGATTGGAGGCAAACACTAAATTACACTTAAATTCAACTGACTACAAAGTGAAGAAAAAGGTCAGCAAGTAGGTATTTGCTAAGTGGTTTCTCCTTTTAATTGTTCTGATTACTTTTGAAAGAGCAGTAACATTTACTACTTGGAAATTGCATTATCTAAAGTTGCCTGCCAATCTGCAGTCTTGTGGGCCAAGCTAAGTTTGAAGCATCAGAGATGAGAATCCTGATGATTTGAATTCAGATCCAAATTGTGTTTCTTTCTAGTTGAGTAAACTTGGGAACATTCCTCCATTTCCTGGACTTCGATTTCTTAATTTCTCTACTACAAGGCAGAAATAGCTTCTGCAGTATTATTATTGGATTAACTGAGAGAGTGAGGTATGCTTGTTTACTGTAAACAAATGAGTATTACATGTTACTAAGAAAGGCAGTACGGTGTAATGGAAACAGCACAGATGTAGAACCAATCAGACCTGTATTCAGATCTCTACTTTATCACTTACCATCTGTACAAACCTGAGTACAATAACCTCTGTGCGCTTCGGCTTTCTCAAATCTGTAAAACAGGGAAGACACCAACTAACCTAAGATTTGCTAAGAATTCAAAATCATGTATGTAAAATAATAATATCTAACATAAAGAAGATGCTCAATATATATTACATATTTGAAACCTCATTATTACTGCTACAACTGAGAACATCCAAATTATTTTGAGTAAAAAAACAATTTGTATAAGGAAATATTTTTGTCTACAAGCTAGCTGGAGAACAAGAGAAGTAAAAACAAGGATGAGATATTTTAGGGACAGAAAGCATCCACATCCAGTCTAATGTCCTGGCTCATTTTCTAGAACATTTCATTTAATTCAGCTTTCCTGAATTTTTTTACCAGACTTCTCATAGTTCTTTGGAAGGGAAGAAGATATTATGTAACAAAGATGTGAGTTGCCACAAATATTATTAACTCCAAGGATCCCAAAGACCCTTTTCTCCTCATGTTTCTGTTTGGTTATAAGCAAATCATGAAAGCACATGGTGTTAAAATTTACACGAAGGTTTTTTTTTTTCTAATTTTCTTTTCATATATTTAAAATATAAACCTAAATACATTGAAACCCCCAAGTGAAGCCATTTTCTAGTCATTGTAACATGAAGTCATATCATATTCCCAGAAGTCACTCTTCTTTACTGACACATGCCCTAGTATATTCCATTCACCACCTAGATTGGTTTTAGGATAGAAAATTGGAGACAGTAGATGTTCGCAGTGCTTGGAATAAATTTCACAAGTCAACACAATGACCAAGAAAAACATGTTTTCATTCAGTTATTAAGACCCATCCTTAATTTCAATCCATAACGTCTGCTCATCTCAGACCATCTCAAGTCAAGAACCTCCTCTATCTTCTCTAAAGCATCTTAACTCTAAAATGCACTGAGGTAGAACCTTCTTTCTTCATAATTCTAAAGTTATAATCATATGTTTGATGCTAAATACTGCCTGGATCTCTTATTCCAAATTAAATTAATTCTCAAAGGCAACTCTAAATTAGTGATAACCATATGCTCTCATTTCAGGAACAGGCACACAAAGCTATTTCTAGGATGCTATTTTATTATGTAATCATCAGTAATATCATTTCTACAGTTTTCTCCTATACTATACTGACCACAGGAAAATCTAGGTTAGTAAGCATGACATCATATGTAACTCCTGGACAAATTATATCAGTAACACCTGCAGATCATATATAAAAACTCCAGGACAGAAGCCAGAAAGGAGCCTTGGAGCAGAGCCAAACTCCTGTCTCAGAGGCTGCATTTAGCGCAAGTGAAGCAGTATTGAGCTGAGTTTGTGTGTCATGGATTCGCCCCAGAGGGCACTGCCATATCATCAGTCACCATCGTTGTTATGTGGCGGTGACTCCTGGCATGACCATGGGAGTTGGGAGAAAAGGATAAATTCCCAAGTCACTGGGAAGTTATTAGTAGCTCTGCTTATTAAACTAGTTTACTTTCTTCTCTCTTAATGCTATATCATACACCTCAAATATTATAGCTACTTCTATAAAAATGAGAAAAGCTTGTCTCAAATAGAGGGAAAAAACATATAGAAGCCCTTTATATAAAGGCAAAATGCAAATAGACAGCCAAGACTAAGAAACCAAACCATGCAGGCAGGAGAAAAAGCAGTGCTCAGAAAGAGATGCCTCTACTGGAAGAAAAGTATGACAGCCCTAGAAATGATTACCTGTTAGATTCTAATAAGAAATGCCATTCTCAGATACAGCAAAAATTGACCCATATTGGTATTTTGTCTCACTCAGTGGCTGTAAGCAGCTTCTTTCCTGAAAGGCGTGGTCGCTGTTTTTGCCAGCAACTTTAATTAGAAAACAAAAAGAGCTAGGAGTATACCTAGGCCTCCATATCCTCCTTATCCTCCTTTTATAATATGTACTGAGTTATCCTAGAAAATTCTAATGGATTCCCAGAGAGAACTGCAGCTAGTGAGACAGTCCTTTTACTGTCCATATACTGCCCTCCCAGTTGGAGGAAGACTTTGTCCTGGAAAGGAGGGATTCTCAATGCTTTAGCTGATAATGGTTTTGAAAATGGAATACGGAACATCTCATTCACAGAAATAAAAAGAAAGTAGAAGTGCAAAGCATCTTCCATTTATCATTATCAGAGAACATCAGGGATCATAGTTCCATGATTCCTATTATAATCATCTTTTGAGTTTTGTTATCTCCCCTTTGTGTTACTTTCATTTTATTATACTCTCTTTCCCATTACAAACCTAAAAATACAAAGGGAGGATAAATAGGGCATAGAAGATTTTTAAAGCAGTGAAAATACTTCGTATGATTATGATAATGGTGGATACATGTCATAAATTTGTCCAAACCTACAGAATAGACAATATCAAGAGTGAGCCCTAATGTAAACTGTGGACTTGGGTTAATAATGATTTATCAATGCAGGTTCATCAATCCTAACAAGTCTACCACTCTGGTAGGGGATGTTGATAATAAGGGAGCCTGTGCACGTGTGGAAGCAGGGAATGGGATCTCACTGTACCTTACTGTCAATTTTGCTGTAAACTTAAAATTTCCCTTAAAAAAAAAAAAGAAATAAAGTCTTTAAAAAAAGACATAGGGTAGCTCCTGGGCTAAATTTTGGCTGAAAATCTATAAGCAGAAGGTTGAAGAAGATGTTGTAGTTTCAAAAGCTGCTTTTACCTAGAAATCTACTGTTTGAACTCTGTTTCCAGCTGGGATCAGAGAGATAGAGTTCAAAGGTCCAGGATCTGTCCGGAGCCAGGAGATTTGTAAGAGAACTTCTCTCTATTGAGATGGGCTCCCAGGAGCCTACTCTCTCTGATTTAAAGACCTAGACATGACCCATCTCCTCTCAACCATGGCGAACTACAGAGAGGAGAGAGCTGTCTTGATAACACATGACGCTGAAGAGGTAAAAAGAAAGGAAGAAAAAATGCTGTCCCTGAGGGGCTGTGACTTCAGAACAATGCTAGCATGAATCTGGATCTAGAGTATGACACGAGACCTATTCCAGAGTCCCAGAACTGGGTTTGAGTCAGCCCAATGGTAGAACCTTAGGTAGAACCAGTTCTATAGCAAAATTGACAGTGTCTGACAAAAGCAAACACAAATTCTCTCTAATTAAACTCACTAAAAAAGAAATAGAAGTTTTGATTAGTTTATATAATTTTTTAAATGAATTATTAGTTCTAAATATTTACTCAAAGAAAATCCTAGGCTTACATATCCTCATTGGTGAATGTTATAAATGTTATTCAAGGAAGAAATCATTCCAATTGTGGCCAAACTCTTCCAAAGAATGGCATAACATTGGTAATAAAATCAGATAAGGACAATATGATGAAGGAAATTTATGAATCAATTTCTTTCACGAACATAGATGCACAAACTAAAAAATTAAATAAACAAGCTGAATTCAGCAAAACACAGATAATAATACCTCAGTACTAAGCCTTTTTGTCTGTTTATTTAAATCTAGGAATGCAGGGTTTGTTTAGCATTCAAAAATCACACAAGATAAATTACCACATTAATAGGATGAGGGAAAATTTATATTATTATCTCAATAAATGCAGATAAAGCATTTGATAAAATTCGAAGTCCATTTATAATACAAACTTTTAGCAAACTAGGACTAGAGGGCATATCAGGGAGGTTTTTCACTATAATAGTACTATTTAACAAACAAACTCCAAACTCCAAATCTTGGTGGCTTATAACACTGATTACAAGCCATGGGGTAGGGTAAGGCTCTGATGGGCTCAGCTGTGATTCATTGGGCTTATTTCAGGCTGAACATCGTGATCAGTTCTGTTCTATGTATTTTCTGATTCTGCTCAAACAAGCAGCTATCAAAGAATATTTTTTTCTCATAGTGATGAAAGAGGAAGACAAGCAAACCATGAAACCAAACTTAAAATACTTGCTTACATCATATTCACTAATATCTTCTAGGCCAAAGAAAGGTCACATGGTCAACATCAACATCTAGGAATAGAGAAATAAATTCCACCAACAATAAGAAGCAATAAACATTTACATGACATAATGTGTAAATGTATGATTCTAACATAGGGAAGGAATAAAGAATTGGAAACAATGATCCAATCTGCTTAATCCGATTAAAGTAGTTCTAGAAACTCCACAGCCAACATCATATAACATGGTAAAAAGTTGGAAGCTTTTCTTTTGGTATTAGAAATAAGACAAGGTTTCCTGTTATCATCACTTCTATGCAACATTGAGTCTGTTCAGTGAATTAAGCATTTTTTAAAGGATATAAGAATTAGAAAGGAAGAAAAATTGTCACTATTTGTAGATGATAGGATTAAATATGTAGAAAATCCAAAAGCATCTACATGTAAACCTTAAAATTAATAGGAGAATGTAGAGTCACTGATACAAAACTCAATATACAAAAATCAATTGCTTTTCTATATACCAGTAACAGTTAGAAAACAAAATATTGAAAGTGAATTTATTTACCAAAGCCTCCAAAATATCAAGAACCAAGGAGTAAATCTTATCAAAGATGTGCAAGAGCTCTAGATAAAAATTATAACACTTTAATGGGAAATATTAAAATTTAATGAACAAGGGATTTATTATCTTCATGATTTGTAAGATTTTGAAAAGATGTCAATTCTTCCCAGACTGATTTATAAATTCAGTGCAATTCTGGTGCAAGTCAGTGATTTTTAATATATTCCCAGAATTATAGAACTATCGGCACTATCCAATTATAAAAGATTTCCAATTCACACTAAAAAAAATAGCCTGTACCCATTAGTCATCAACCCTATTCTCTCCTCCTCTCAGTCCCTGACAGCCACTAATCGACTTTTTGTCTCCGTCAATTTGACTATTCTGAAAATCTCATTTAAAAGGAATTATACAGTATTTGGTCTTTCGTGACTACATTCTTTCATTTAGCATAATGTTTTGAAGGTTCATATATTTGTAGTACATATCAATAACTCTTTTTTATGACTAAATAATATTCCATTATATGGATATACCACAATTTTAAAATTAATCCACCAGTTGACGATTTGGGTTGCTTTCACTTTTCAGGTATTATGAATAATGTTTCTATGAATGTTCATCTACAAGTCTTTTTGTGGGTATGTGTTTTTATTTCTCCTGTGTCTTTATTTCTTAGGAATATAACTGATGTGTCATGTGGTATATCTATGTTTAACATTTGGAAGAACTACCAAACTGTTTTCTCATAGTGGCTACACCATTTTACATTCCTGCCTGCATATATGAGGATTTCACTTTCTCCATTATTTTGTCAACACTTGTTATTGTCTCTTTTTAAATGTTAGCTATGTTAATGATTGTAAAGTGATATCCCATGGTGGTTTTGATTTTTTTTTTTTAAACAAGTAAGGATGTTGAGCATCTTTTTAGGTGCTTATTGGCTATTTGTATATTTTCTTTGAAGAAATGTCTATTCAAATCCTTTGCTCAGATTTTTAATTTAGGTTGTGTTTTTATTGATGAATTCTAAGAGTTCCTTATGTATTCTGGATATATGTTTCTTATCAGACACATAATTTAAAAATATTTTCTCTTATTTTGTCACTTGTCTTTCCATTTTCATAATGATGTCCTTTGAAGAACAAAAGTGTTAACTTTTAAGAAGTCCAAGTTGTCTATCTTTTTCTTTTGTTCCTTGTGTTTTTGGTGTTGTATCTTAAAAATCATTGCCTAACTGAAGGTCACAGATTTACTGCTATGTTTACTTTTGAGAGTTTTATAGTTTTAGCTCTGAAAATTGTGATCCATTTTGGGTTCACTGTGTATGGTATGAGATAGAAGTTGAAATTTACTATTGTGAATATGACTATTAAGTTTCACAACACCATTTGTTGAGAAGACTGTTTTATCCCTCATTGAATGATATTAGCACACTGTTGAAAATCAACTGACCACAAAAGTAAGAATTTATGTCTGTATTCTCAATTGTATTCCACTCATCAACATGTATATTATCATGGCACTACCACACTATAGCATTCAATTACTGTATCTTTGTAGTAAGTTTTGAAATAAAAAAGTGTAAGCCTCTATGTTCTGTTTTGAGATTATTTTAGCTATTCTGGGTCCCTTGAAATTCCATATGAATTTTAGGATTGGTTTATCATTTACTGCTAAAAAGGCAATTTGAATTTTGATAGGAATTACATCGAATTTGTAGATCATTTGGAGCATACTTTCATTTTAACAATATTAAATCTTTAAATCCATAAATATAAAATGTCTTTCTACTTATGTCTTTTTAAATACCTTTCAATGAAGTTTTGTAGCTGCACAAGACTTTTGCTTCTTCTATAAAATTTTAATAAAACTCCTAAAAATTTTATTCTTTATTTATTTATCAATTTTTAAATTATACTTTAACTTCTAGGGTACATGTGCACAATGATTTGTTACATATGTATACATGTACCATGTTTGCAGACGACATGGTTACATATCTAGAAAACCCCATCATCTCAGCCCAAAATCTCCTTAGGCTGATAAGCAACTTCAGCAAAGTTTCAGGATATAAAATCAATGTGCAAAAATCACAGGCATTCCTATACACCAATAACAGACAAACAGAGAGCCAAATCATGAGTGAACTCCCATTCATAATTGCTTCAAAGAGAATAATAAACCTAGGATTCCAACTTACAAGGGATGTTAAGGATCTCTTCAAGGAGAACTACAAACCACTGCTCAACGAAATAAAAGAGGACACAAACAAATGGAAGGACATTGCATGCTCATGAATTTTATTATTTTTGGTGCTATTGTAAATGGGATTTTTTCTTAATTTTATTCTCATTTTTCTCATTGATTGTGCATATAAAAACAATTGCTTTCATATATTAATCTTGTATCCTAAAGCTTTGCTGAACTTATTTGTTAGTTCTATTAATTTTTTTAGTGTATTTCTTAGGATTTTCTATATACAAGATCATCTCACTTGTGAATAGAGATAATTTTATTTCTCTTTCCCATCCAGATGTCTTTTATCATTTTTTCTTGCCTAATTGCACTGGCTAGGACCTCCAGTACAATGGTGAATAGAAGTGGCAAGAATGAACATCTTTGTCTTGTTCATGGTCTTAGGAAAGAAGCATTCAGTCTTTCATCATTAAATATGATGTTAGATAGGGGTTTTTGTAGGTATTATTTATCGAGTTGAGAAATTTTCCTTTTATTCCTACTTTGTTGTAGGTCTATAGAAAGATTCTTAAAGGAGACACAAATTTTAGTAGAGTAGAAGAATGATCAATTTAATCACATTAAAATTAAAATTTCTGTTCATTTGGAAGAAATCACATAGAGTAAAAAGTAAAATGGAGTTATTTGAAAATATTTGAAGCATATTAACCAAAAAATAATTATTTTTCAGACTATATAAGGAACTCCTGTGATTCAATTAGAAGAGAGTAAACAACTCAATAGAAAAATGAGCAAATGTCTTTAACAGGCACTTTACAAAAGGAGAAATACAAACAGCTGGTAATCAAATAAAGAGGTGCTGAACAAAAACTAGTCATTAGAAAAACAAGACTTAATATCATAAGATACCACTACATACCTATCCAATTGAGAAAAAATAAAATTCTGACTTAATGTAGGCAAGGATATAAGCAACAGGAGCTCTTATACTGGTAGGAGTGAAAATTGTTTCAGCACCTTTAGAAAACTGTGTTTCATTGTCTGGTAAAAATACATGCTGAACTATGATCTATTGCAGCTCTCTTCACAACAGCAAAGACTTGGAACCAACCCAAATGCCCATCAATGATAGACTGGATAAAGAAAATGTGGCACATATACACCATGGAATACTATGTGGCCATAAAAAAGGATGACTTCATGTCCTTTGCAGAGACATGGATGAAGTTGGAAACCATCATTCTCAGCAAACTAACACAAGAACAGAAAACCAAAGACTGCATGTTCTCACTCATAAGTTTGAGTTGAACAAGGAGAACACATGGACGCAGGGAGGGGAACATCACACAATGTGGCCTGTCAGAGGCTGGGGGGCTAGGGTAGGGAAAGCATTAGGAGAAATACCTTATGTAGATGATGGGTTAATGAGTGCAGCAAACCACCATGACATGTATATACCTATGTAACCAACCTACATGTTCGCACATGTATCCCAGAACTTAAAGGATAATAATAATATAATAATAATAATAATAATAATAATAAACAGAACTAAGATCCAATAGTTCCACTTTTGCATATATATATACCTTAAAAGATATGTTTGATTATGTATACCATGATTTATGCTTAAGACTGTTCATAGAAATATTGCTCATAATTACCAACTTTTGGAAAGAATTCACGTGTTCACCATTATTAGAATGAGTATATGTTTTATAATCTTACAATGGGACTCAATATTGAAACAGATTTGAATCAACTGCAGATATACAGATAAATTTACGAATGTGTGGCCAGAAAAAGGCAAGTTGTAAAATATTAATAACAACATTCTATCTATATATAGTTCAAGAACAGGCAGAACTGATGTACTTTTTAAGGAGGGCAAGAATTATTTTTTAAAAAAGGAGTACTAGAACTACATAATTATTTTATGATGAGTGGGTAGTGAAGACAGAGTGGTAAGACATATAAGGGAAAGTCTATAGTTCCAGCACTATTTTATTTCATGACTTGATGGGGTTATATGAATGTTTGCTTTACAGACAAATGCTAAAACATACCTACAATCTTATGCAATTTTCTGCATGTAATGTTTTATAATAAAAATATTTAAACTCCAATAAACACACATTGCTTTTTCCGGTTTATATTACACCTACCTACGACTTAGCTGATCCTACCTTTTATCAGAGACAGATGTTCGCGAAATTTAAAGTGTTTTTGAAATGAGAATCTTACACTGAAACTCAACTGGAAAACACACAAAGCCTCACTGCTGTGTTTGAAGTGGGGGAATGAGAGTTCTGGAAGGTTTACTCAAAGTGCTCATTTGGACACTCTTTCCCTCAATTCAATGACACCTTTATGAAATCTTACAACTCCAGGGCATGAACAGTTTGGAAACCACTGTCAAAGACTACTCGTTCAGGAAAAATCTTTAGATTTCATCTAACCTAAGCTCCTCATTTTACAGAGGAGGCTTTATGATATGCCTAAGATCATCCAGATAGTTAATGGCAAAGCTGGCTTAAAACCAATGAATATAGCATTGAGAATCACTCATCCATAGCTTCTAATAAGTCTTCCAGAACATTGCTTATGCCAACTGGTTCTATTAGCAATGCGTTAAAATCAACCAAAGCACAGCCTACTGTGGAGGGGTGTGTGTGTGTGTGTGTGTGTGTGTGTGTGTGTGTATTAATACATATATATCTATACTATATATAGTACATATAATAATAATACATAATATAATGCATCTTCATCCATATCTATCTCCTTAAAAAATAGGGCCACTGTAGAAAGTTAGAAGCAATTGAGTCACTTTAACCTCAATAAGAATAGCAAGCATTCATTACAGAGTGAGTGAAAACCAGCTGTGTTTCTTCTCCATTCGGTCAAGCAAAGATGAAATGGGTTGAACAGATCAGAATGAGAGATTTAAAATATTACCACAAGAATTTTATTATATTTTGAGTGTTCATTATAGAAGTAAAATGTATCACCTCCTCTAAGTAAGAAAAGGGCTCTAAAATTTTTCCCTCTGATGGTTTTTAAAAGAGAATAGCTTTCTTCAGGATTTAAATAGTAATTGGATGAACTAAACATTTTCTTCAATGGCATTTTTTGCTTAACATTATAAGATTCACATTTCCATGAGGGTGTGGCACAGACATCTTGAACTTGAAATTCTCACAAGAGAAGTGTCATTTTAGACATTAGCCAAATTATGGCTTTTTCTCTGATGCCATTGGAATTGAATACATTTATAAAAGGGAACCAACAGAGAGTAATGAGACAACAGTTGTATTTTATTTTGCTTGGAGTAAATACTTGCAGAATTCTCTATTCCTTTGGACCTTTAGAACTCACTGGATTCCTTCCCACCAACACACCACACATGCACGTGTGTGCACATACACATGCACACACATATACATACACACACACTCGAACACTCTTCTCTATTTGCAAGGATCTCCATACTCACATCTGTATAGCTTGTATATTATCTTGTCTTTATTGAACTAGATCCCTATTTTGGTCTTATTATCTATGCGTCTTTGTATCCCAAGCATCTATCTTAACAGCAAAATCATGGCAGGCATAAAGTAATTCAAGGAGGAAGAAAGAGAGGGAAGAAGGATTAAATGAAATTAAGTTTCATTTTATTTTAAGGTCTAACTAGACAAGTAAACATGAACAAGTAATGTAATGCTTCTAAAAGTTTTCTTGTCAGTAAAAGAGGGTGTAATAATGCCTCTAAAATATTTATTTTCTAGTGTATATAACTCTACATAAAATATAAAATAACTACTATTAAATCAGAAAATGTGTTCTACCAAAACAAGCTAACCACTCTACATTTTAATAAATATTAAATATCAGTTTGTATTAGAAGCCAACAATTTAGTTTTCAAAGTTCATATTGTGAGATTAGTGTTCTACAATACAGTTTCATTTAGTTCCCACCTTTACTCATCAAGCACTTTTTCCATCTGCATTTTTTTATTTATATCATAAATATTTTTACTTAAGTTCACCATGACAGCCTTTCTCATCTATTTGTTCAGGTTGACTTAAAATACCTCTAGATATTTTGTGGATGAAGCAACTGCACTGACATATTGTACAGCAAAATCTTCCAGCAATAAATTGTTTAAACTTGTTTATGTGACCTATTTGTTGATTTCTCCTGGAAGGCTTTATGCCAGAAAGAATAATTTCTTCTCAGTATAGATTAAATTGAATATATATTGCCAACACACAGACACACAGAGCATCATCCAATAAGTTGACTCACTTGAATTTATACTTATGATAAAGTCATCTGGAAAAACAAACTCAAGCTGTTAAGCACTGAGAACTAATCCCAGATTCAATTCAAACCATGAATGGGGCTGCACCACCGTGGCCGTGAACATTTGATCATGTAAATGTTCCGCCGAAGGCTCTGGATGACAAGTGTGATGGAAAGGAAGGGGGCGACTGGGCCTACAACATTGCTCACCAAATGTGGTGACTAAAGAGAACAAGCAATTCCGTCTGGGACCCATAGTCTTTGGCAGCTTGGAAGGCAGCTTCTGCCTTTGGTGGCAAAACAAAGTTTGTGGGGTGTTTTTTTTTTTTTCATTGTTTTTTAAAAGGAGATGAGTATAATCATTTTTTAACATTGGCTCCTTTGTGTTACAGACAGTCTGTTAGCACACATTTTCAGATTCACTTCAAAAAGGAAACAAAATAGAAGTGTGGATGCATGTTAATTACCCAAAAATATGGTGTACCAGATGGCCACCAAGGTCTGCTTCAGTTGAGTAGGTAAATAATGCTTCTGAACCCTTTTGTCCCCTATACACACCAAATTTTGATTTTATTTTCCCTCCAATTACTGTTAATGCAAAAAGTAAACAGGAAACAGGAAAGCCACATTATAAGAGTGGACCATAGTGGGTGAAGGAAAATATTTGTTTTCTTTCTTGCTAAATTCATAGAATTATTGGGTTCAGAAAAAGTAAAGAAAAAGTCTTAAAATGCTGAAAAAGCAGAGTCAGATGTTTTGTCAAAGCACAAACACCAAAAAAAAAAAAGAGTGTATTTTTCCAAAGCATTTGTAACGTTTGGGCCTCATCTGTCGCTTTGATATAGGTATGCCAATTTTAGCTTCAGGATTCCTCTCACTAGGTTGTGTAATAAGCCTTCTTGCATTACTTATGGGATAGTTTAAAATTCATTAAGTCAATATATACAGTTGTGGTCCATTCTAAGAAAAATAAAACTTGCACTTTTAAAACATCTTTCTGCTGAGTTGTGTATACATAGCAAATTCTGTATGACATTTCGTTTACTACCTGTCCTCTCCATGTGCTCCATGGTTGACAGCACTGACTTCCACAGCCTATCTGTAAATGCAAGGGCCAGGGCAGTCCGTGTGAGGTACTAGCCTTCAGTCTTTCCCTGTCTAGGAGTCCCTTCTCTATTCTCTCACCAGGTATGTAAGTGACTTTGTATGATATTGCTACAAAGAACGAAGGTGACAGGTGAGAGAGCAGAAATAACACAAGGCTTTGATTTTTATATTACAAAAACCAAAGATTTTAGGAGACCCTGGAGGGTCAGAGTATAACCAAATAATGAAGAGAAGCTGGAAGAAAGCATGGCTTCCCTAACATAGGGAAGGGATCCCACAGGCTGGCACATATGCCATTGGAGACATCAGACATGATGAAACCATGCAGAAAAAAACAAAACAAACAAAAACCAAAAACCAGCTTCCCAGTGGGACTACTGATGATGGATGACCAGGACTGGGCTAGAGCATGGACCTGGAAGCCACTGCTTGCATATTTAAGGACAAATGTCCCTCCTTCTGAAGTTTCACTATTATAGATGCTTGACAGATTTACTTAAAACCCCAGGGAAAGGAGGGGAAAAAGGGAGAAGAGAGATTTCCAAATTGATGGGGATTAAATTTCTACCTCGCTAGACAAATAAGATCTCAAAATAAAAATCAAGTTAATTTTGAGCAAAATAAAAAATTTGTTTTATGTAACTGAGTTTCTCAATTGAGGGTCATATCTGTAATGTTTGTAAAGCCAATATTGAAATTTGGGACTAGATTAGGGAGAAGAGTATTTCCTAAATAAATTTAAGACAGATAAAAATGAGCAAATTAGCCATTCCACTAATTCTCATGTTTAAGAATATTGACTACACAGCCAGGCACAGTGGCCCACGCCTAAAATCCCAACACTCTGGGAGGCCAACGTGGGCAGATCATGAGGTCAGGAGTTCAAGACCAGCCTCGACAACATGGTGAAACCCCGTCTCTACTAAAAATACAAAAATTAGCTGGGCCTGGTGGCAGATGACGGTAATCCCAGCTACTCGGGAGGCTGAGGCAGGAGAATCATTTGAACTTGGGAGGGAAAGGTTGCAGTGAGCCAAGGTAGCACCATTGCACTATAACCTGGGTGACAAGAGTGAAACTCCGTCTCAAGAAAAATAAATAAATAAATAAATAAACTACACTACATGGAAGTTTTCTATATACCGAGAGCTATGCCTGAATTAATTTATCCATCACTCCTAAGAGCCTATGAGGATGGCAAGACTGTTATCACCAAATCACAGATTAAGAAAGTGATATTCATAGAAGTAAACGATTTGTCTGGAATTCAATACAGACCACTATGAGGTTAAAGGCGTAAAACACAGCACTTAAACCCTGTGCTCTCGGGCACCCTGAATGTGCAGAACTGAAGCAGAGTAGGATGGGCAGATTAAAGCATCTTAACCCTCATTCCCTCCATCACTGTGGCTCAGGATCTAAGGAGAATGTGGAACTCTGACTCCTGTCCTTCAGAATGCCATCTTGATCTGCAAATTCATTGCCACCCATTTATGTCTTTCATTTCTCAGTCTCCCCATGGTGTATTTAGGGTTTTTATTTCCTGATACAAACTAGCATTTTTAGTCTCTTAAAACAAAATTGTATAGAATTAAACAACAGAGGCCGGGCGCGGTGGCTCAAGTCTGTAATCCCAGCACTTTGGGAGGCTGAGACGGGCGGATCACGAGGTCAGGAGATCAAGACCATCCTGGTTAACACGGTGAAACCCCGTCTCTACTAAGAAATACAAAAAACTAGCCGGGCGAGGTAGCAGGTGCCTGTAGTCCCAGCTACTTGGGAGGCTGAGGCAGAAGAATGGCATAAACCCGAGAGGCGGAGCTTGCAGTGAGCTGAGATCCCGCCACTGTACTCCAGCCCAGGTGACAGAGCAAGACTCTGTCCCAAAAAAAAAAAAAAAAAAGGAATTAAACAACAGAACATAGAATTTAACTTCTCCCTCACCTTGGAAGTTTTCCACTTATCTGAAATGAACTGGCTTTATTATAATTTTTTATTGTAATATTATAAACAAGACACGCCTCTTTTTTATGAGGGTCAATAATCTTTTTTCCAATAATAAGGGGAAAATGTGTCCATTTTTATTAAAAAGGAAGAAAATTAGAGAGATGTTTGTCTATAGACTAAGAATTTGAGAAAACAAAATATTTTTGTTGAAAAAAATTAAAGGCTGTAAATTGACCAGCATAGAAATAATGGAATGAACAGAATGTTTGTTTTGTTTTTTTTTTGAGATGGAGTCTCGTTCTATCGCCCAGGCTGGGCGTACAGTGGCACAATCTCGGCTCACTGTAAACGCCACCTCCTGGGTTCAAGTGATTCTCTTGCCTCTGCCTCCCGAGTCACTGAGATTACAGGCACATGCAACCATGCCCAGCTAATTTTTTTGTATTTTTAGTAGAGACGAGTTTTCGACATGTTGGCCAGGCTAGTCTCGAACTCCTGACCTCAAGTGATACACCTGCTTCAGCCTCCCAAAGGGCAAGGATTACAGGCACAAGCCACCATGCCCAGCCTGAGATTCCTTTTCTTTGTACCATTTTGTTTTCCTCTTCGACATCAGCAAACTCACTTTTAAGCTGCCCCTCCTTATAGACAGAGAATCTGTAAGAAATATGAATTCAGCTTCCACCAGCCGACTGGCCCAGTTTCCAGGACAGAAGCCAAGGTTTGATTTAAAATAAAGAACCAGACAATTGAAACAAAATCTTGTTGCCTGATTATCCAAAGAGCCTACTTATCCAAAGCACACTTCGCAGGTTTCCACTTATTAGAGCTTGTGATGGCATGCCATACCGTTGGCCTCTTCTGAATGTAAGTGCACCTTGAGTACATGGGCAGAGATTTCCTCCTGCCTTGCTGTATGCCCCTTCTAAGACTCCTTTGCCAATTCATTCCCCTCCACTTATCTTTAATAGTTGAAATTCCTCAACATTCAACCCTTGTCCCCCTTTAACCCAATGTTCTCTCTTGAGATGATTTCATTAACTCCCACACCTCTTGTTATCATTAGAATGGCAAGAGCTACTAAATGCACACCTCTAGACCAGCCCTCTCTCTGAACTCCAGGTCCCTTTTATCTACACACAGATCACATTTATTGACTGTTGTCCAAGTGCCACGCTGTTTGCTATACATGGATGTTTTTTATATAGTCTTTCATATTCTTTTCATATATTATTGTATTCATTTCTAAGTGTATATGTAATAACATACATTCTTATAAAAATTTAATTAATACTAAAGAGGAAAAGTCATCTCAGTTTACCCAGTGTTCCCTTTCGTAGACCACCTCATCCCACTCCTGGCCCTGTGGATGGTTACTAGTCTCGTATCTATTCTCACTTATTCTTCACAACTCAGTGAAGGTACTATTATTCTTATTCCCATTTTACAGATTGGGAAATTGATGTATAAGGTTATTTTGAAAGTTGCCTGAGGTGTCATGGATAGTAAATAGCAGAAAAGGAATCCCAAGCTCAGGTTTATTGCCCTTCAGTCGCCCTGGTCTCTTGAAGCACCCTAAGTTCAACTGCACAAATTTGAACTCACCATTTTTCTTCCCAGCACTCACTCTCCACACTTGGTCGATCTCTTGAGTCCTAATGTCAGCAAATATACAACTAAATATCTACTCATTTATTAAGAAAACTTAGGGTCACCCAGAACCATTTCCTTTTTCTTTTTCTTTCTTTCTTTTCTTTTTTTTTTTTTTTTTTTTATTTGAGAGGGAGTCTTACTCTGTCACCCAGACTAGACTGCAGTGGCCTGATCTCAGCTCACTGCAACTTCCACCTCCTGGGTTCAAGCAATTCTCCTGCCTCAGCCTCCTGAGTAGCTGGGATTACAGGCATGCACCACCATGCCCAACTAATTTTTGTATTTTGAGTAAAGACAAAATGTCATCATGTTGGCCAGGCTGCTCTCCAACTCCCAACCTCAGGTGATCCACCCGCCTTGGCCTCCCAAAGTGCTGGGATTGCAGACGTGAACCACGGTGTCCTGCCACCACTTCCTTTTACATAGGTCATATCAAATCGGTCACCAAACCTTGCTAACATGATTCTTAAACCTCTCTTGAATCTGTGAGATTCTCTCCATCACTACTGCCACAAGCACCTCTTAACTAAAACTGCTTCCACACCTGCCACCTTCCAAATCAACCTATACACAATCACCAAATAGACCTTTCCAAAATGCTCAGGTCAGAGCATTTAAAATTGTTGGTTTCCCATCTTAGAATCTTAGAATAAAGCGAAATATCATTAGTACGGCTTACAGGATGTATTAGTTCATTCTTGTAGTGTTATAAAGAAATACCTGAGACTGGTAATTTATAAAGAAAAGAGGTTTCATTGGCGCATGGTTCCACAGGCTCTATAGGAAGCATGACTTGGAAGGCCTCAGGAAACTTACAATCATGCCAGAAGGTGAAGGAAGCAGACTCATCTTTCATGGCTGGAGCAGGAGGAAAAGAGAGATGGGGGAGGTGCCACACAGTTTTAAACAACCAAATCTCATGAGCACTCACTATCATGAGAGCTGCACTGAGAGGGAAATCCAGCCCCTGGTCCCATCACCTCGCACCAGGCCCTACCTCCAACATTGGGGATTACAATTTGACATGAGATTTGGGCTGGGGGGACACAGACCCAAACCATGTCACAGAGCTCTCCAGTTTAATCTCCACCCATTTCCTGGCCTCATGTGCTAGCTCTCTGTACTCCAGTCACCCCAGTCTTCCCTTCCTGATTTCCCCCTCAGTGTGGCTCTCATGACAGTGAGTGCTCATGAGATTTGGTTGTTTAAAACTGTGTGCCAACCCCCGCCATATCTCTCTTCTTCCTGTTTCAGCCACGTAAGATGAGTCTGCTTCCTTCACACTTTGAAGACTGTGGTTTAAATCACACTCTTTTCAGCCACTGAGTCTTCACACATGCTGTAACCTCTACTTGAAGCTTGCTTTCCTCCCTCTTAAACTGCATAATTTGTTCAGTACAAAAGGCTTATGTTAGCCAGGATAGCCTCTGATGACCCCTTCATCCATTTCTAGTCCCACTCTTACGTGCTCTCATATCCCTCTTTACTTTGCATTTATCACATGTGTTGCCATGTAATTAATTCATTAGCTTGATAAATGTTTTTCCTACTAGACAACGAGCTCCAGGAGGGCCAGACCAGCATCTCTTTCACTCACCCCTGTGCCTGGAACATAGCAGGCTCATAAATACCTATGAAATGAAATTCAGTATGACTCTCAGTAAGTAGCCTACTTAATTGGCTCTGAAGTTTCCAATCCTGGAAAATAGGAATGGTAGCACTAGCTTAGAGCTATATTACCTCTTTTGGGAAAATAGGATTCATGTCCAGTATAACTGGCTTCTGTAAGAATGTTCTGAGGCAGTTTAAATAGTTCAAAGGGTTAAGATCGTTCTCCAGTGGACCATCCCTAAGGAACAGAAATGGGCCATTTAATCTCCTGGCTTTCTCTCTCCCTTCTCCTCTCCAGTCATCAGAGGAAGTCTAAACATTACAAAGCAAGACTAGTGGAAAATCTTTTTCAAACTTGCTTCTCTGTATATTTCCAAACAGCACTGCTCTGATTGATTCAAGTTTGTAGGATTGGATTCTAATTTCAAGACAACTCCCCAAACACTTCACCACAGAAGAGAACATTAGAATTATGGTAAGTATAATTAAAATGCCATTGCATTCTAATATTGTTTCTTCCTCCATTGCTCCTACCCACAATTGGTTTTCTGTACCAACAAAGACACAGCTGTATGATCAGCAGGCCTCCATCTGTGGGCTTCTATCTGTGGTTTCTTCTGCACTTGAACCAATGGGGATCTGGAAAAGTAAAACAGGTCCTATTCTTGATTTTATTCTTTTCCATTATTTAATGTGTCCAAAAACAAATAGCTGAAAGATCCTTTAGGGCTTTCCCTCAAATTAGTAATTCTGAGAAATTTAAGGGCAATTAATGATATTCCTTTGGTCTCCTGATTAATGCTATTGTCCAGAATTCAAAAGCAGTGGAGCGGGGATGCAGGGCAGCGGGAGGATAATCCTAATCGTATTATCTGGGAATGAACTGCAAATGTTCAGAGTAATGGAATTGTTATGATGGTGCCTCATTCAATGAAAAAAGAAATTGAATCTGAAAAAATGAAAATGATGAGGCACGCAGTACTTCAGAACAGTTGTTGTCAAACTTCTTCATTCCAAATATTTCCTTTATTTCCCACCACCATACTGTCATCAGTGGTTATAAAGCAAGTTCATTCCAAACATTTTAAAGCCTGGGGCATAGGAAGCATCAAGGGAGTTGTCGTGCTCTAGCTCTGATCACTTGGCTACTGTTTTCATCAGTTTTCCAGATGTTTGCTCTTTGCTGCGGCCTTTTGGAACCACTTCTGCCACAGACTCTATATTTTTCAATGTGCCCATAAGAATTCAATTGGCAATCTATTGATCATCCATCAATACTCAGTTCAAGTGCCATCTCTTCAGAAATTCTTCTCTGATTGCTTCAGGGGAGTTAAATGCTTAAATGATCAATCTTTTCTCTCTTAGGTTTGCATGTTCATAGCAATTCTATCTTTAATTGCAAGGCTGTACCTCACTTACATGCCTAACTCCTTAATTGACTATGATTTTAATTTTTCCTATTTGCTTAACATCTTTCTAAATGTCCCTAAAAGATGAATGAGTGGGTGATATTTGTTTCTTAGTTCTTATTAATTTCTCAATGGCACAGCAAAATGTACCAGACAAAGTAAAAACACTGTGAGGTACAGCATGATATCCATTGTCCAGACTATTCTCTATAACCCATGGACAGGAAGATTGTTTTGTTGTTTTTGTTTTTGACAAATCAACTACAAAATTCAACTTTTCAATTTGGCCCCTCATTTCTACCTTTGCTGTGACCATACTTTTGTCATTTTAAATATAAAAGTGAGAAACCAGCTTGAATTATGTAACTGTGGCAGATTACTTTGCCAAATTTTAATTCCTCCACATTAAGCTTGTAGGGTTGGTGTGAGGATTTAATAAGATAATGTATGATGATAATGATAATGATGTCATAATGATGAGATAGCAGTACATCTTATAATTCCTTCTTATAATTCCAACACAGTAAGTGTTGAGTAGTACTTAACAGTCATTTATAAATTTTAGAAACTTGACATCACATTTTGATTCTCCCTATAATACTGCTCTTACAAAGCTGTTAACTACAAAGAAACTATCAAAAGGCGGGAAATGAGGGGGAAATTGTAAGATTAATGGTGTATTTTATTTATATTAGATCCATATGCAACCTATCTAAAGGAATCTTCATTACCCGCAAGATGTCACTTCTTTGAAAACTAATGGCTTGACATATTGCCTTGTCAAGTAGAGGCGATCACTCCAGCTGACTTACAGAGAATGGACAATATGAGGAGACTATCAAACTTTGTCACCCACAGTAAATGCTCTCATATCAGAATTCGGTAGGCACACATAGAAACAGAACTTAAAATAACTAGTTTCACAAAAGAGCATTTAATGCACCGACATTTTCTAATCTATTTTATTGTTTAAAATTCTGGCTTTGGCCTACTAAATTTATTTCACAACCCTCTAATTTTAGAAATTTGACATCACATTTTGATTTTCTCCTGTTCTCCTTATACATCCAGCCTTTGATAAGAAGAAAGACTGGAGTCAGGAAGATCAGACAGGAGGTTGTTGTAATTCAAGCAATAAGAGATATGAACCTCAGCTAAGACAACATTATGAAAAGGATCTGGTAACTTTTACCTTATTATTAAAGCTCTATTTAGTCTGCTTGCTATAACCTAGTTAAATAAACTTGGCAGCATTAGTGCACTTCTCAGATCATCATCTGAGTGCCTGCCATGTTTCACACTGTGCAAAGAGCTTTACACATATGTTAATTCTAATTCTTACTGCAGCACTGGAAGGTAGATATCATTATCTCCATTTTACAGATAGAAACACCAGAACTCAGGGAAATTAAGTAGATTTGCCAGGGTCACATAGATAGAAATTAGCAGGTAAGTGCATAGCCAGTCTATTTAGCACTAGGTAGTTCCTATTAACTACTGCACAACAGTCTATTGAATGAATCTACTGCAATATCTGTTGATGATTATTTAGTGGAATTTCTGGATCCTAAGGTAGAGTTATGTTATAGATATATGTGTTATCATATTACAGACGTATCCATCGTTCATTTTATTGAAGGTTCTTGACACCCGTGTCCTTAGATGTTGCCTTTTCTGAATCTGTGGAAATAATCAAAATGATTTTGTAATGTTGCTTTATTAACAGGATGAACTCTTGATGTTTTTTCTAATATGAAACCCACTTGTTCATACTTCTTTTTAAATGTACCAATGGAGTCTGTTCATTAGTATTTAATTTTATTTAAGACTCTTATATCCAAAATTCATATGACTGGTCTGTTGTTTCTTTTCTGGTATAATGTGTGTCAGCTTTGGAGATCAATGTAATACCTACTTCATAAAAATAAATTCTAAATTTTTTCTTTTTCATGATTTGAAATAATTTAAGTGGTATTATAATTATGTTATTATTAAAGACTTGGTTGAATTCTTCCCTGGGACTATCTGGAGATCTTCTCTTTATGGGGGTGTATTTAGTTACTTTCTCTATTTAAGATCATTTGTCGGTGTAGACTGTCTCCAATGGGGTCAATTTTAGTAACCTGCATTTTTTTCTAAAAACTCATCTACTTAATTTAGGTCTTCAAAGTTATTTCCATGGAGCTATTGTAAGTAGTTGCTTAAAGTTATTTTAATTTTTTCTGTTTCCATGATTATTTCTCTTTTGTCCTTTTTAATTGTGTATACTTATCATTTCCCCCTCACTTTTTAAAATTAGGTTGGTTAGCAGCTTATCTATTTTATTGTTTTATTTTTCAAAAACACAGCTTTTAGTTTTATAGTATTTCTGTTTTCTAACTTGTTGATTTTTGCATTTATTTTATTAAATTTTTCTTTTTCTAATAAACTTTATTTTTAGAGTAAATTTAAGTTTATAGAAAATTTAAAGAGAAAGTACAGAGTCCTCATATAACCCTTCTCTCACACACAATCTCTCCTGTGATTAACATGTTGCATTCATGTGGTTCATTTGTCGAAACTGATGAACCAATCTTGCTACATTATTATTAATGAATATCCATAGTTCACATCAAGGGTTCACTGTCTGTGTTGTACAGTTACATAGGTTTTGTCAAATGTTAGTGTCCTGTATCCACCATTACAGCATCAGATAGAGTAATTTTCTGTGCCCTAAAAATTCTCTGTACTTTTACCTATTCATCCCTCTACCTACCTATCAAACCCTGGAACCACTTCATCTTTTCTTCTTCTTTATAGTTTTACCTTTTCCAGAGCATAATATAGTTGGAATCCTATAATAATATAGTATAGCCTTTTCAGATTGGTTTCTCTCACTTAGTAACATGTATTAAAGTTTCCTCCATGTCTCTTTATGGCTCAATAGCTCATTTTTTAAAGAGATGAGTAATATCCTGTTGTGTGGATTTAACACAGTTCCTTTATTTACTCCCCTATTGAGAGACACCTTAGTTGCTTCCAGTTTTTAACCATTATAAGTAATGCTGCCATAAACATCTGTGTGCAGGTTTTTGTATGGACACACCTTTTAAACTAAATTGGATCAGTACTTCAAAGTGCAATTGCTGGATTGTATGGCAAGACTATGTTAGGCTTTGTAAGAAACTGCCAAACTGCCTTCTAAAGTGACTGCCATTTTGCATTCCCTCCAGCAATGATTGAGAGTTCCCACTGCTCCACATCCTCGCCAGTGGTTTGGTGTTGTCAGTGTTCTGAATTTTAGCCATTCTAGTATGTGGGTAGTGGTATCCCATTGTTTTAATTTGAAATAATCTAGTGACATATAATGTTGAGCATCTTTCCATATGCTTATTGGCCATCTGTATGTCTTCTAAGTGAGGAGTTTTTTCAGAACTTTTGCACATCTTTAAAAAAAAAAACCTTTCAGTTTCAGGGGGACAAGCAGATTTGTTATATAGGTAAATTATGTGTCATGGGGGTTTGGTGTACAGATTATTTCCTCATCCATGTAATAAGCATGGTACCCAATAGGTAGTTATTCAATCCTAACCATCCTTCCACTCTCCACCCTCAAGTAGGCCCCTGCGTCTGTTGTTCTCTTTTGTTTGTCTGTGTGTACTTAATGTTTAGCTTCCATTTATAGGTGAAAACATGTGATATTGTTTTTCTCCGTATCTGAATTAGTTTGCTTAGGATGATGGTCTCCAGCTCCATCCATGTGGCTGCAAAGGACATGATTTTGTTATTTTTTATGGTTGCATAGTATTCCATGGTGTATATGCACCAGGTTTCCTTTATCCAGTCTACCGTTGATAGGCATCTAGGTTAATTTTATGTCTTTGCTATTGTGAATAGTACTGTGATGAACATACATGTGTGTGTGACTTTATGGTAGAACAATTTATATTCCTTTGGATATGTACCCGATAATGGGATTGCTGGATTGAATGGTAATTCTAAGTTTTTTGAGAAATTGCCAAAATGCTTTTCATGTGGTTTAACTGATTTACATTCCCACCAGCAGAATATAAGTGTTTCCTTTCCTTTGCAACCTCACCAGCCTCTGTTATATTTTGACTTCTTAATAATAGCCATTCTGACTGGCGTGAGATGATATCTCATTCTGATTTTGATTTGCATTTCTCTAATGATTAGTAATGTTGAGCACTTTTTGTGTTTTAATTTCTAACGTGTTGAATTTTTTTAAATTCTTTCATTTTCATTTTTTAGTCTTATGGATGTAGGATTTGATCTCATAAGATTTCAGGTGTTAAAATGTTTGTGGTGGCTTTCTGTCATTAATTTCTGCTTTTATTGCTCTATGGTAAGAAAATGGTCTTGCATTAAGTCTAACCTTTGGCATTTATGGATTTTTCTATGGTTTAAATTAAGGTCAATTTTTGTGAGTGTTCCTCATACTGTTAAAAATACATGTGTGTGTGTGTGTGTGTGTATATATATATATTTGATTAGATAACTAATCTGATTTCACTGAAAGATACATATGTATATACGTCCCTATATGCATAATTAAACATACATACATAAAGTTTATTTGATGATGTTATTTAGGTTTTTTACATCAGGGGTTAGCAAACTAAATAAAATGATACTGGAAAATAGCCATTCTTGTTTAGGTATTGTCTCCAAGTACTTTTGCACTACAACATCGAAGTTGAGCAGAAGCAACTGACTCACAAAATCTGAAATATTTACTATGAGGCCTTTCATAGAAAATATTTGATGACCCTGTTCTACATCATCACTAATTTTTACTCTAATTCATCTGGTTTGGATTTTAAAAGTGTGTTAAAATTTTCTAGTATGACTGCTTCTCTTTCCCCCTCAATCTCCTGTAGTGTGAAAGATGATTCTGTGTTTTAAATATGAATAACTGTTTCATTTTCATTATGTGTTTTAATATTTAGCTTTACAAAGTATCTTCATCTCTTATTTTTCAGTTTGAATTCTACCTAGTCAGATACCAATATTTTAACCACTGCTTTCTTTTTATTTTTATTTTCCTGATATAGCTTTAACAATTAGTTATCTTAAACCACTCCAAATCTCTTTGTTTCAGATGTGCTTCTTATATAATATAGTGTTGGATGTTGTTTTGTTTACCAATCAAAAAAATTAATAGATAAATTAACCCCATTTTATTTTTTAATATGATTAATAGTTTGGCTACAACACATATATTAATTTCTTATATGTTGCAACATATCTATAGTACTTTCCTCTTTTTTGGTTATTTTTTATTTGGTTCTTACTATGAGCAATATTAAGAGGTAATACCCTCTTTTGTTCTTTTCCCTGCATCTCCCCCAACATCTGGTTTCAAATTACATTAATTTACTCTCAAATAATAATTATGAAGTAAACAGTAAGCTTTTCCTACTTTCCATGTTTTCCCTAATCTCTCCTAATATTTTGAAAGTTGTACTATGAAATTATTTTCAGAGTATATAGCCATTACATACTATGCTGTGTCATATAAGTACCATCTAGTGGTAATGCTACATGTAATTACATATTCAGTATTACCACCATTATGTATGTAAATTTTTCTTCATTCTTTATTGTTGAAGAATTAGGCTGAAGCTCATTCTTGAGTAGATTTCTTAAAAAAAAAATTACCCAAATTATTGCATGTTTATAATGGTTTGTGTGCAATTTTTAAACAGAAAGTTATTTGGGCTGGACATAAAGCCATTGGCTCATGCTTTCTTTTATTAAGTATCTTCCAGTATGCTACTCTATTGTTTTCTGGCAAACAGCATTCCTGTCAAAAAGTTTGATGACACTGTACTACTTTTCCTGATAAATGTCTTGGGCTTTTTGCCTAGTTTTCAATTTCTTTTTCTTTTTCTTTATAGTCCATTACTATAAAATGACTTGCTTTGTGCAGATTTTAAATAACATATTTCTATGCCAAATTTCTCATATAAATAGTGAGCTCTTTCAATATGTACTTTTGACTTGTTTTTAATTTAAAAACTATTCAAAACCATTTTCTTTTTTCTTTTTTCTTTTTTTAGATGGAGTCTCACTGTGTCGCCAGGCTAGAGTGCAGTGGCGCAATCTTAGCTCACTGCAACCTCCACCTTCTGGGTTCAAGCAATTCTCCTGCCTCCGCCTCCCGAGTAGCTGAGATTACAGGCATGAGCCACCACAGCTGGCTAATTTTTGTATTTTTAGTAGAGACAGGGGTTTCACCATGTTGGTCAGGCTGGTCTTGAACTCCTGACCTAGTGATCTGCCTGCCTCGGAAAACTATTTTCTTAAGTTATAGTTTCAGTATTTGTTTTTATTCCCATTGTTTTGGTTTTCTTATTCAGAAGTTCCTATTATACTCATGTTCAGACTTTCCCACCTATCTTCTTTATCTTTCACTTTTTAAAAAATTATTTTCCCTTCCTGCATTTTATTTTTTTCTATTTAGCTTCAGGTATTATTTGTTGTTCATTATTTTTGTGTTTATTCAAATTAGTCATCATTTCTGAAATTATTTTTTCCTTTGATTACTAATTCTTTCCTGACTTCTAACATCTTATGTCTAAGTTATTTTATTCTTATATTCTTTCATATCAACTATCGCTTTCTTAATTTTTAGCTCATTTTGAAATATTAAGATTTCAGGTTATATTTTTTATTTGTTTTATGAGTATGTCTCTCTGGCTTCAATTGTCTGTAGGGACATTAGTATGCTTCTTATTCTCTCTCTCTCTCTCTCTCTCTCTTATAATAACATCATATCAAATTTAACTTATTTTTCCTTAACATATAGAATGAATGGGTGGAATGCAACTTCTTTTAGCAACACTAATATGGAACTCTGCCCTACAGGTTTAATGAAGTGTAACAGCTATAGCCTCTGACTTTTTGACAATCTTCGGGCTTTTTGACGATCTTCTGGCTTTGTTCCCCTCCCTCAACTTTTGCTTTCTGCTCCCACTCTCACTGCTCTGCTTAATTTGAACTATGTTCCTGTTGGTTTCTCAGATGTTTGTGTTTCATTTTGAAAGTTTATGGAGCTGCTCTGGCCTTTTCAGACCTTACCATATCCCTTGTACTCATGTTCAAATCAGTGTGGGTAAAAACTTTTTCCAATTTCAGCTGCTGTTCTCAAGTTGGCCCGTAGTACTTTCCAGTAAGTTGCTGTTGACTACTTTGGAATACTCTTGTTTGTTTCTTCTTTCTGCCTGCCCACTGAGATTTTGCAATGTTGTAATTTCTTTACCTCCTCTAATTTGTGGGTCTTGTAATACCTTGTCTCTTACTACTGTAGATATTGTCCTATTCCCCCCAAAGTAACAATCCTAGTTGCTGGTCAGCTTAAAAAATAATTTAGGAGCCAATAACACAGAAAAAAAAAAAATTAAAGCCAGAATGGTAAGGCTATGAAGTGATGACATGGTAGCCTTGCCAGGATTTTAGTCAAAGATATGGGACCAAATATTTAGGAATAACAATTAAAAATCACATGTAGGCGATAGGCTTGGTGGCTCACACCTGTAATCCCAGCACTTTGAGGGGGCAAAGTGGGCAAATCACCTGAGGTTAGAAGTTCAAGACCAGCCTGGCCAACATGGCCAAACCCTGTCACTACTAAAAATAGAAAAATTAGCCAGGTGTGGTGGTGGGTGTCAGTAATTCCAGCTAATCAGGAGACTGAGGCAGGAGAATCGCTTGAACCCAGGAGACGGAGGTTGCAGTGAGCCAAGATCACACCACTGCACTCCAGCCTGGGCAACAGAGCGCAACTCCATCTCATAAAACTAAATAAATAAAAATAAAAATCACATGTAGAGAGAGGAGTTGTATCCTTGGAACCTATTTCTATAGAGGTAACTGAGTAGAATCACTTTTAAAAGGGAAAGTGTGAGAAAATAATTTAATGTAGTATTATTTATAGAGGAATTCTGGAAGACTCAAAAATTATACCACTTCAACATTTTCCCAAAATCCTTTTCTAACTTTTTTAAGTGACCTTTAAAAGGCTTATCTATAATGACAATGAACACTTGTAATTGTAAGTCTTTATACTATCCCTTCCCTAGAAATTATTTCTAAATCTGCATTAAGTTCTCTCTCTTTTAACTTAATCTACGCAGTGACCTCTGTAGAAATAGGTTCCAAGAACACAACTTTTCTCTCTACATGTGTTTTTCAATTGTTATCCCCAAATATTTGGTCTTATATCTTAGACTAAAATCCTAGGAAGACCACCATGTCATCACCTCATGGACTTGCCTTTTTTATGTTGTTGGCTCCTAGAGATGCTTTCCCAAAGATACTTTGAAAATTTTAAAAAGTATGCATTTTATCCTGAATTTTCTGTTTGCAATGAGCAAGGGGCATCAGAAGTTCAATCTTTATGTTGCTGGAACCAGAGAATCAACTTACACTTTTTTAACATACACATCATATATACCCAAAGAAGAAAATGAAATGCCCTGCTAGATAACATAAGTATTTTGTGAATATTTCCATAGAATTTCATCTCCATTATTCAATGTGGAATTGTTCTGTGCATATTTCAAATGTCGGCATACATTTTCAAATTGCTCATCAAATAGGATTTTTTTGTAAGAAGGATCTAAATATTTTCATTTTCAAGTAGCATTGCTATTCTTTTTGGAGAGTTGGAAAGCTCATTAAGTATATAGTGCATCCTGTTGTAGAATAACAGTGAGTCAAAAGTCCAAGAGATTTTCCTCAAAAATAAATATGAGGGTCTGCTCCAGTTCATGAACAAACAGACAACTGTTTATTTCCAACACCTTAAATCATAAGACTACAATAATTTTGACCTGCAAAAATGCTATGTTAATATCAGCAAACATCTACTTGATCAGATAATAATATCACCTTATTCAACTTCAACCTTCCAATCTTTTTTCAGTGTTCTTCACTGCTTTCATGCTCTGAACTCTGCTTCTTATATTGCTATTTAGAAAATAAGTCATACTTTAAGAGAAAGGAAGACAATATAAAATAAAATAATAAGAAAAATATCAAAGAATAAAGAAATTGAATCTTAAGACCATGAAAAGGTACACATAACTACCAGGATAAAACATTTTAGAGAAAAAAAATAATATAGGAAATAAAGTTAAAATTCAGATAAAAAATAAAAACAATATATTCAAAACAAAGCTACAAAAAAGAAAAAAAAATACAACAGAAATGAATGATAACAAGTAAAGTAAAGATGAATTTAAAAGAGAAAAAAGTAAAGGGAAAAATTAAATGTCAATAAAGCTTTAAGGTAATGCAAATAATACATATTAAAGATAAAAAATGGAAACTTGGAGAAACAGGTAAACTAATTTCAAGGTACTATATAGTCTATATCAAAGTGAAGATATATTTTAAAATATTACTTAGTTTCTGGGTGATAAAACAGAAGACAGCCTTAATAAATAAGCAAACTGAATGAAGAAAGTGAAAGAGAAGAAAAAATGTTGATGCCTTGCTGACAGCAGGCTTCTGGCAGCAAAGTATCTCACAGCAGAACATGGAGACAAAGAACCTTAAGGAACTTTTAAAAATTCTTGCCATTATACTGATGTAGACCATCCTTTAAAGCAGCCATCAAAGAGAGTTATGTTCTTGTTAGAGAAAGGAACTCTTCTTCTTTGACTTCAACTAACGGTGATAAAGTGATAGAAGTCAGCTGATATCATGGTACTCATCACCATCTTCCCCCATAATTTTCAAATATCGCGAGCATAAATCTCAATTCACACTCTCGGGTAAGTGAGACATTATAATTTTCTTGTCTATAATTCAACTAAATTTCCATTTTGAACTCCCACTGTGTCAGATGACAGAAGTTTCATTTCCATCAGTTTGCCATGTCCTCTCCCTCTCATCTTTAGTACGAGTATGAAGACTTGGTGTAGTACGTGGCATTCGTCTGATTCTTCAAGCCTTAATACTACACAAACATTCACTGAACCATTCATTACCCTTTTGGGCACTCAGTTGGATCCCTGAAGACAGCCCTCTTTGCTGTCTGCTTAGCTTTTTAGAACTGTGCCTTCGCTACTTCTAAAGCTCTACTCCAGAGCATGGGAACCATTCTTCTGCTTCTGTGCAGAAGTAGTGGTCCAGGATCTTACTGGAATGTAGCCATAACAGATTTCAAGCTCTCTTCTAGTGCCTGCCAGATCCATCTGGTGTTCTATTACCTATGTAGCACTGCCCAGGAAGCAGTATTCAGGGTCCCTCTGTCCAGGTTGCAAAATCTTTCTCCTTCTTAGCCCAAAAATATGTTTTCTGTCTTCCAAAGAAAATTCCATTCTTTCCAAATCCATGCCATCTATTTTTCTTACAACTTGGGACTTTGGAATTTTAAACCAAAAAAAAAATCTAGGAAGCAATGAGTTCCAGCTATCTCTCAAAATTGTGTCTCCTAGTTAGGAGAGAAAATAGAAAATATTTAAAGAAACAAAATTGGATAAGGATTTCAGAAGTATGTTCCTATCACACAGTCCTCTTACTGTATCTTACTCATCTAAAAAATTTTTGAACCAAATTAAAAGGATTGATCTTTATTTTGATATTTGATTTTTGACACTATTTTAGAAACATGCTTTTTCCTTTTAATTTATAATATTCATTTTGAATTAAAATGCAAATAAGGCCAGCTTAATAAAACACTTAATTATTAACCCCCTTGGCTAAATAACCATTGCCTCTATCCTTTATGAGCATCTGTGCTAAAATTTGGAGATTGGCTTTTTAAACACGTTTAATTTAAAAAGAAAACATAAGCTTATAATTTTGATGAAAATGCCGTTTTCATTATCTCTCTTTGATATTAAAATAATCTTAAAGTTTAGAACTTTCTTTTTATCTTGAATTGAGACCAGCTTTAGAGTAATGGTGAAAGGAAGGGGAGGGGGCTCCTTTCCTTTGAGTCACAAGTCTGCAGATGTGGAATCAAAGCTTGTGTCTATAAGATAATTTCCAACAATATTATATTGTTGAGTTTATGTCTCTCTTTTTTTCTCCCACATCTGATGGACAGGAAAAGAACTAGGTGTTACTCACTGACAGCCAATTAAGAGGCTTTTGTGTAAAATCTCCTCAGAAGAGCTAGCCAAGGGGGCTTGAAATATATCTTTTGATGTAGTTTTAGAGGGCAGCAAAAGCTCTACATAGAAACTAAACACCTATCATTTGAAACCTTCATCTTATGTATGACTCTTGACATGTATTTTTCACATTAACAATCTAGAATGTCATCTCAAGTACATCTTTCTGGTGATTCTAACTTAAACACTCAAAAAATAGTTATGAAAACATATGGTCTATGGTACCTGCTTTTTCTCAAGGAGAATTATACATAACCATTCTAGTAAGAGCAATGTAGGTGATGCACTAATAGGTGATGCAAAAAGAAAAAGAGAAAGTGAGCATTTAGGTTTCCTACATCATCTTATTTCTACAGTCACTCCCAATTTCCCCAATTAAGCTTCACATGCAAAATGACTGCTAATTGCTTCACTAAAATGACTTCATTAAATTTTCCCATGCCATTCCTTGAACACAAAATCTATACATTAAATCAAGGATTTAATTATACATTCTCCTTGGCAATAAGACAAAGGGTAAATCTATAAGAGTTTCATAGAGAATATAATCATGTTAACTAAACAAGAAAAAAAGTCATAAAGACTGAGGAAGCATCAGGAATTTTTTTAAAAAGAGAGAGAATTTGAAAGAAAAAAAAGAAACAGGCTTCCAAAAATCTACATTGCAGGTTTTTACTGCATGCTTCCCAAAATGGGTTAAAATACATTTATTCCAATCAGGAATAGCCAATTATGTAAATGTGTACTCTTAACGTAGCATACTAACTGAAGACGTGAGAAAGAATGAGTGGATGGAGAGACCCTTGGGGTTGCTGGTGTAAATAAAACCTCCTGAAGCAGAAAGGATCCTTTTACTCAAGGGAGAAATTCAAGATTTATTTCCTGAAACAATTTTCTCTTTCTGCACTTAGCTAAATGTGCAATAGTGAGTTGGGTCCATCAGGATATTTAACTTCCAAAATGATATTCAGCTCTGCTGTTAATAATTTAGTGTAGAAAAGTATCCAAATAGGAAAAGAAGAAGTCAAACTATCTATCTTTGCTGACAATATGATTCTGTACCTGGAAAACCCTAAAGACTGCCAAAAGTCTCCTAGAACTGACAAAAAAAAAATCAGTAAAGTTAGAGGATACAAAATCAATATACAAAAATGTATACCATTTCTATATACCAATAAAATTTAAGCTGAGAGCCAAATCAATAATGCAATCCCTTTTACGTTAGTTGCAAAAAAACCTTATCTAACCATGTAGATCAAAGATGTCTACAAGGAACATTAGAAACCACTACTGAAAGAAATCATAGATGACATAAACAAATGGAAAAACATTCCATGCTCATGGATTGGAAGAATCAATATCACTAAAATGGTCATACTGCCCAAAACAATCTACAGATTCAACACTACTCCCATCAAGATACCAATGTCATTTTTCACAGAACTAGAAAAAACTATTCTAAAATTCATATGGAACCAAAAAGAGCCCAAATAGTCAATGCAAACCTAAACAAAAACAACAAATCCAGAGGCATCACTTTACTCAACATCCAACTGTGCTATAATGCTACAGTTACCAAAATGACATGGTACTGGTACAAAAACAGAAACAGACCAATGGAACAGAATAGAGTGCCCAGAAATAAAGTCACATATCTGTAGTCATCTGATCTTCTACAAAGTTGACAAAAACAAGCAATGGGAAACAGACTCCCTATTCATTAAATGGTACTGAGATAGCTGGCTAGCCATATGAGGATTGAAACTGAACCTCTACCTTTCACCATACACAAAAACTAACTGAAGATTGATTCAGGATTTTAATGTAAGACCTCAAACTATAAGAATTCTAGAAGAAGACCTAGGAAACATCATTCTAAACATGGGTCTTGGGAAAGAATTTATGACTAAGTCCTCAAAAGCAATTGCAACAAAAACAAAAATTGACAAATGAGAACAAATTAAACTAAAGAGCTTCTGCACAGCAAAAGAAATTACAAACAAAGCAAACTGAAAACCTACTGAATGGCAGAAAATATTTGCAAACTATGGAGCAAACAAAGGTCTAATATCTAGAATCCATAAGGAACTTAAACAACTGAACAAGCAAAACAACCCATTAAGAAATGGGCAAAAGACATGAACAGATGCTTCTCACGAGAAGACACAGAAGTGGTCAACAAACATATTTAAAAATGCTCAACATCCCTAATCATCAGAGAAATGCAAATCAAAACCACAATGAGATATTATCTCACACCAGTCAGAATGGCTATTACTAAAAAGTTAACAAATGCTGGCAAGGCTGTGGAGAAAAGGGAACACTTATGCACTGTTAGTGAGAATGTGAATTAATTCAGCCACTATGAAAAACTATTTGGGGATTTCTTAAAGAACTTAGAACTACCATTTGACCCAACAATCCCATTATTTGGTATATATCCCCCCAAAAAATAAATAATTTCACCAAAAATACATATGTACTTATATGTTCATTACAGCACTATTCATGATAGCAACAAAGACATGAAATCAACCTTGGTGCCTACCAATGGTGAATTGGATAAAGAAAATATAGTACATACATACTGTGGAATATACATAGCCATAAAAAAGAATGAGCTCTTTTTTTTTTCCCCAGAAATATGGATGCAGCTGGAAGCCATTATCCTAAGTGGATTAATGCAGGAACATAAAACAAAATACTGCATGCCCACACCTATAAGTCAGAGCTAAACAATGGGTATTCGTGAGCATAAAGATGGCAACAATAGATACCATGGACCACAAGATGGGAGAGGGAGAGAGAGAGTTCAAAAACTAGCAATTGGGTACTATGCTCAGTGATGGAATCAATCATACCCCATATCTCAGCATGACACAAAATAGTCAAGTAACAAACCTGCATGTGTAACCCCTGAATCTAAAATAAAAATTGAGTCTATAAAAAGAGAACAAAAAATGATGATTTTGTATGTTATTTGGCTTTAAAAATGAATATTAAACAGTATTGAATGTTCCATTCAAAACAGACTTATCAGAAGCACATTTAATCATCCATTTTCAGGCAGAAAACAAATGAGCCTTTTGAATTTTAAAACAATATATGTAGCAGATTTTAGCACAATATTATTATCATTCTTCTGGGAATTTGTTATCAAAAATGTGTAGTAATGCATATATTAACTAGCTCAACTGAACCATTCTATAATGTATACATATTTCAAAACATCATGTTGTACATAAATATGAACAATTTTTGTCAAAAAATAAAAATTTGCTTTTCTTTTTTTTTTTTTAATTTATTTATTATTATTATACGTTAAGTTGTAGGGTACATGTGCATAACGTGCAGGTTTGTTACATATGTATACTTGTGCCATGTTGGTGTGCTGCACCCATCAACTCGTCATTTACGTCAGGTATAACTCCCAATGCTTTGAAAAGTAATAATTTAGTGTAGTTGATCATTTTGAAGTAAAAGATGGTTCTCCTTTCAGAGGGCCAGATTTTATCAACTATATTCCTCTCTGAATTCAGCAAACTCACAGCTATAATGGCAGAGGTATCAGCCACTAGAAAGTAGACCTTACCAATTTTAACAGTTGGGTAGTCACAAAAAGATGCTCATTTGGAAATGATCATGATGGTGATAATGTATTTCACTGCTAACATTCACACCATCATCCTCTATGGAATGGGAAGAAGGAAAAGAGGTGGATGAGATTTTCCATATATATATGAATAACTTTTACCTTGCAGTGTTTTCTTCCACTTCCCTTTTCCTTTCCTTTTCCATCTTCACCTTGCATGACTTCTCCAATAGCTCCTCCTCCTGCCCCTCATGAACTGAAAGTAAGCAACTTGATGGGTAATCTTTTATACATTTCTCCCTGGTCATTGAAACTATTGAAGGAAGGACCTGCCCTATCAGAAAAGAAAACATTCTGTAAAGCTACTGCAAACAAAAGACTATAGTCCTGGCATAGGAATAGACAATTAAGTTAGTGCAATAAAGAGAGTAAAGAGAAATAAATCCTGGAATAAACTGAAGTTTAATATATGACTATGGTGATATTTCAAACAGTAGGAAGAGGTGGCTTAGTTCATAAATGGAGCTCGAACAACTGGTTATCCATCTGGAAGAAAATTAAGTTGAACCCTTAATTCACACCAAAGGTAAAAATAAATTCCAGATGGATAGAAGACTTATATGTAAAAAATAAAACAATGAAATATTTCAAAAATGTTATATGTACCATCTTCAAAGCAGGGGAGATGATTTTACCAATTCTGGGAACACACACACACATATACAGATATATTTAAATTAAAAGATTTGTTTGAAAAAGAGATCACATTGAGAAAAATTTTGTAACACATATGACAGAGAAAAATGATTAATATCTTTTTATATGAATAGCTTTTATACATTTTTATAAATTAACAACAGAAAGGAAAATAACCCAACAGATGTTGGAATAATCGATATAAATAGCAAATTGCAAGCAGAACATCAAAAAGCATTCAATTCTGTTGAAGCAACAATGAGATAATTTAAATCCATTAGAATGTAAAAAATAAAGAATTTATAACATCTATTTTTATCATAATAAAAAAATTTACTATGTTGCTTGTGGAATTATGAATTATTAGTCTTTTTTGAAGAGTAACCTGTCAATATATATTAAATTGTAAATACATATACCATAAGCCACACAATTCCACTGCTATGAATTTATTCTATGGTAATAATTGCACATAATGTATGTATTTACTAAGTGTTTAAATACTTTAGTTAAAAAAAAAAAAACAGAAATAAAGTGTTTATCAAAAGAGGAATTCTTGAATATGTGTGTGTCTCTATGTCCATAACATGTATTTGGTAACATTAAAAGGACTGTGTTATATTATGTGAATTAATGCAGAGAAATTTCCCGTTTATGGTTCAGTAAGTAAATCAACATTCAAAGACATTCGTGTGATATAACCCATTGTTTTTAACATGATCCATCCTTTTTAATGAGAAGAAAATAAATACTGTGTGTGGATGATTGCATGTCTTTTTTCTCTTCAAAAATAACAGTGTTATTGATATAATTCACCCTTTGAAACTGTACACTTTAGCATGTCATTTATTTTAACATTCATTTTTAAACTTTCATGGGAAACTACCAAAGGAAGCTTAAGGCACAGAAGGACTTTCTGTTCAGGCAAAGGATAGAAATACAGTAGCATGTGGATCGTATCCTAGGAGTATGGGCACAGTTGAGGGAAGAACACTAGACATCTGTGGTTACTGGTGCCATGTAGAAAGAAACATTCTCAATGCAGAAGGTCAGGAACAGGATAATTACAGTATGTTTCACCTGCAGCTTCTTACCACTCAACTTGAATGTAACTTTCCTTTTTCCTGATTATTCCCCCATCACAGGAGCAAATAGTATTAAGAAGAAAAGATCATGGCTAAACATTTGACTAACACTTCATTCTAAAAAGATTTTTACCTCTGTCATCCTTTCCTTTGACTTGCAGCTCTACCCCAGATTGACACATGCATCTAAAAGAACAGATAATAGTGGCACATGCCACAATTCCAGGGGGTGCCCATCCTTTCTTCCTGGAGTTGTGCAGTGAGGCAGTTCTGGCCTCATGAGGTTTAAATATTGAAAATCCTATTTATTTATTTATTTATTTTTTAGACAGAGTCTCACTCTGTCGCCCAGGCTGGAGTGCAGTGGCACAATCTTGGCTCACTGCCACCTCTGCCTCCCGGGTTCAAGCGATTCTCTTGCCTCAGCCTTTGGCAAATATCATTTTTTACTTTCTCCTTTAATGGATATTTTATTGCAATTTCTCATCCTAAAAGTCAAGTTATTAGAAATATCACCCCATGGTAAGGCTGGCATTTCACTTCTTAGGGAGATTTGGGGTTTTAAAACCAGGCTCTGTGGAAAGAGAGGCTTTGCTTAATTCCTTTGTTCTATTCCTTTGGCAGGTGGAGAGCCACCCTAGGAAGCCCAGCTGATTGATGTCTTCTGTGATAGAAGTGATACCCCAAGTACCCTTGCTGAAGGCTTAATTGGAGCAAAGAGGAAGACAGAAATACAAGGATATCTCACTCCTTAATCTCTTCCCTGGGAAAAATAAGGGGACACCTAGTCAGGAAGGAACAGCATCAGACATGTGTCTTCTGGCTGCCCCTCCCTGGGTTCTGTTCCCAAGGGTGGGAGGCATGAAAGGGAACAGAGAAGTCAGGTGGCTCTTGCCTGGCTATCCACCATGTTCTCTGAGTAGGTGCTACCTCTCAGGCTGCCTGGTACCCTTACGCCGGATAAGGCATCCCAGTCAGGTCAAGAGAGGCCCTGGGCTTGGTTCTTAAGCTGATCTCGACCCCCATAGCCTGCATGCTGAGTTGGGAGAATGGGCCGGCTGGGGACCCTACCAGGGACAGGCAAAGTGCCCTTGTAAAGGCAGGGGGTACTGAGGCCAGAAGGTGAAGCTCCACAGCTAGGGAGCATGAAGGGGAGGCCAAAGCAGCAAGAAGGTGGTGGACGCTCCATGAAACATTCAAAGCCAAAAGAAGAGGCCACACTCTTCTTTGCTGCAGAATATGGAGCCAGTGAGGCCAGGACCACCCTGGGGTCAAGGCACAGTGCCTAGGAGACCTGCTGCTACTACCAGTCACTATGCATAAGGGTAAGCCAGAAGCTAGGAGCCTATTTCCTCCCAAGGCCTCACACAACCAGAGGCCATTGAAAAGAGAGAAATGAGGGAGGAGGAGACTTTGGAAAGACTGAGTATTTTTATTCAAAAGAGACTTTATACTATGTGAAGAGTGTTTTTAAATGATTGGAATTAAGAGTAAAACATTAAATTGGATTGGACGTTGGGTTAATTTTTGTTTTCCTGCTAAACAACCAATAATGGCATGGGAAAGTGCCAGCTAAATCACAAACAAAAGCTTTCTCTGCAAAATCAAGTGGAGATGCCACTGACATGCTCTCCTGGTCACACACTGTTGGATCCCTGCCACTTGCTCTTGTTCTACTCATGGCCATGATCTCTGTGGACCTCAGGAAAACTTCTGTCTGAGAAGTTCTGGTCCCTGGCCTGTTTCGGAACTTTCAGGGGCATGTTAGAGAAGCAGCTCTAAGCAGGGTGATAACCCAAAGAATCCAATGCTACCATCAAAACGCATATTCTTCTTAGCCCACTCCCTGGAGAAGTTCGGGTACAGAAAGACACTTCTAAAATGCATATTGTCAACAAGTAATGAGCTGCACAGTTTAAAACAACATGTGAATAAAAACCCACTCCCTTCCTGTTACTTCACCTTTCCCAGCCTGTTTCCACTTTTTCTTGGTTAGGGTTTGGGTCTTGGCTAAACTAAGATATTCCTTTTTTTTTTTTTTCCTTTTTCTTTTCAAACCACAGTAACTTACACTAGAGCCAAACCCCTTAACTAAAGAATAATTTATGACGGAGAAGCTAGCATTTTAAATAAAATAGTTTTGGGGAAAGGGGAAGAAAGCCAGGAGGTCAGAAGTTGATTTCTGAGGACAGCATGCTGGCCGCCTCCTCCTCAGGGCCGGCCTGCTGGGATTATCACATTACGGGAAGGGTCTGTGCCAGGGCCAGGAACCATGCCCCCGGCTCCTATTGATCCCCTCAAAGGACTCAGCAAAGCCTGCAGAGCTGCAGAGCAGTGTGGCTCTGAGCTCTAAAGACACTGGCCCTGCTGAAGGGCTTGTTTTTCACCAGTCGGAGAGGTATTGAAATGTAAGAGGTTTGGTTGCCTCAGTGAAGACAGGCCATGTTGCTTGGATAAGTGATCCTTAAGCACATCATGTGGTGTAAGTGAAGGCAACAGGCCCCGCCAACAAAGGCTCTAAGTGGTGCTTGGCAAGACAAGACCCAACCAGCACAATACAAAAAGATGACTCATTACAGACATTGTGCACACATGCTTGGCATCTCAAATCACACTCAGGAGCTGCAGATCGTGGCATCCAGTTCCACTCCCAGGTTGCCCCATCAGCTAGTCAGGTTCAAGGCCAAGCTGCCTGACCCAGGTGTGAATAATGCAGAGCTGGCATGCCACCTCTGACAGTGGGACCAGCAAAGCAGCTGGAGAGAACTGATGCCACCAGAGGCAAAGCTTGTGCCAGAACTAGTGAAAACTGTTTCCCCTTTTTCTACTACAGGGAAAGTTTAAGATTTGTTGTAGGAAATGAGACAGTTAAGTAAATATCCCCTGGAAGATGGAAGGAAAGTGTAGGAACACATATGTCCAGGCACTGCCTTGGCCAAGAATGGTTGGTATAGGTGGACATAGCTGCTGCCCTGCTGTGGTAGAAAACTTGTTTCCCAGTGATGGCTCTTCCTCCTCCTGCCTTTCTGGGATCACCAATCAGAGACTGTTCATGGCAATATGACAGTGCCACCAACTGGTGCTGCCTGCAGGGAATCTTTTGCTGTGCTGACTACAGAATCCTGTGTGCCTATGGTAAGCCTGGGATCTGTGAGCTTAGGGAGCTGCTGCCCTCAACAAATGGTTCTCTTTGGAGATGAACTGGGTTGGCAAAGAGTGAGCAAGCTCATGAAAACTTCTGTGGTATGGTAAAACGTGGCTTTCTTGGCAAAGCTATGCTGTGTATGAATCAACTACAGAAGTGCTACTCCAGTCAATCCAACAAATACTTCCAGCAGCAATTCCCAAATTGTTTATTAAGAGTACATATTTTTCATTTCAAGGGAGAACCTTATCTTAGAATGCCATGAGGTATACCAGTAATCATATGAAGTTTCCTATATTACCTATGCTATTTATTGTGACTATAACTGTGTAACATTTAATAACTTCTCCTCAGATAAAACATTCATTTAATCCACTCCTTTTCTATTTAATGTCTTTGCAGTTCCAATGGGAGAAAGAAAAACAAAAGTGGAAAATGAATTATTTTTAACAGAATTAATATAGCTAAGAAAATATGCCGTTCTAAACCAGTAGTAATAGGCCCCTGCCTGGTTCCAACAGTGGATACCGTTTCTAACATTATAGCATTTTGCTGATGAACATGCCCCACTGAAATCCTAACCATTAATTTTCTAAACTGTACTTTTTAAAAACTTGACAAGGCTTGTTTGGTCACTGAATTATATATCCTCTTCTGAATTTCCTTCTTGTGAATGTTTTCTTTTTCACCCTTAAAGGGATATTATCCCTGCTTTGGACAACTTTCTCTTAATAGTCAGATATTTTCAATGTATTTCATATTCCCCACCATTCCCACTAATTAAATTTTTCATCTGCACGATGGATGGTAAAGGCCAATTTCACAATAAGAGAGTGTTGCCATTTACACGTTACTAGAGAAGGAAAGGGAAGATGATGTCAAAGCAGATCTGACCTGGGCTTTGCATTTTGGTCTGGGGCTTCTGCTCCCTCCAATTTTCTTAAAAAGGGCCAGATAAGATACAAGCCCAAGAGCTACAGACCCACATTGCTGGCACTTGACTGTTTATGCTTACCAGGCGGAGAGGACCTTACCATGTGGGGCTTGCTGCATCCAATTCCTTATCAGCCTATATGAAATCCATCACATATAGAATTGATCTTCTAGGACCATGAAGGGAAAAAATTTTAAAAAAAATATATGACCATGTAGCCAATATTTACTAGAATATATGTCATTTATATTTTCATATCTAGGATACCCACAATATCCCAAAACACATTCCAAGTACAGAAATCTCAAGAGATTTTAACTACCGTTATGAAGAGCACAACGTTGGAAGGGAAAGGCCTGCCTCCTGTTGTAAAGTAAGAGAAAGAAACAAGGTAAAAAGTGATGAAAGGCATTAGAGGCCTAAAATGTATCTATTACTACTACCAATGTGATTAATATTTAATATTCATCTTTACTATTGAGCTTCAGATTTCTTATGTATTTCTTATTATGGGAAATTATTATGCCATAAAGAAAAAAGTCACTTAACTCTCTTTGCTTCTAACTAGTCTATTAATTGCTTTTGCTGAAAATCTAGGTTTCAAACTTTCATGATCCCTCAGTCATGAAACCTTCCTGGGGTTTCTAACCTGGGGACCATATGGACGGAAAAATAATTACATACTATTTTTATTTATATGTAGCAAAAATTTAGCATTCCTTCAATTGTGAATAAAGGCAAAAAGAAGGAAAAGAGAATGAAAGAACCCACAGTTGTAGTGGTACCTGTGACTTTGTCAAAAGTATAAAATATAACTATTTTTATGTCATGTTATAGCAGTACATACGGATTAATTATTTATACTTATCACTGTGTTGAAATTCAACAGTTTTTATTAAAACCCACTGGTAGATTTTTTTACTGTGTTTATAATGAAGCAAATTTATTACTATACTACAGGTTTTTATAAATATCTTGGTAACTGCATGTCAGAATAATCCTATGCATTTTACTTTATACATTTAAAAAATAAAATAAATAACATTACTGTGAGGAGTCCATAAGCACAGACTGCTGAAGGAGAATGGGGCACCAAAAAAAATGCTAAGAAATTGCATATCATGCCTAGATGATTGGTGGTACAGCCCAGGTGGTACATCGAGAAGGATTTGAAAGAACCAGAAAAAGGCATGCCAAGCTTAATTAGCAATGTTGGCCATGCATACAGGGAAATACAGGGATGTGTAACATGTATTTGCTATTCCCAGTTCTAACACCTTTGGATAATGTTCACATATTTGTGAAAGAAAAATAGCTGCATGGTGGTTCAGTTATCATAAGAAAATTCTAACTCCTTTTAGCTCCAATCACTAATGCCAAATATTCGACAAGCAAAATTTATGAAGCTAATTCCATTTCAAGGATAGCTTTAAAACCCTACAATGTGCTTCCTCTATTTTGAGGTCAATCCAAGACAACAATCTGAAATAAACAAGTTCTCTCCTTCCATATAAATGTTAATTAAAAAAAAAAAACCTCACCTAAGGCCTTATATTGAGACTGCATTGTTTTCAGATCAGCTGCTTCTAATCCCTTCACTTACATCTGTAGCTGTGCGCTGTCAGTAATCGTAGATTCATAGTCATTTCAAACATAAATCTTTCTCATAACGTTAATTTCAAAATCCTGTAGTTGAGAATTCACTTATTAAAAACACTCCCTCAGCAGAAGATTGCGTGTTGGCCATGTAGCCTGCAATGGGGTACTTAGCATTCCCAAGGTGTGGCTCAGGAAAATGCAAGCAACTGAAGTAATTAGCGGCACTTATACATTGTAAAGCATTTTGTTGTATTTCCTCACCCGGAAGAGGCCCTTTTTCACATTTAAAAGAAAAAGGTTGGGCACTTAAAAATGTTATATATAAAAAAATGAAAAGGGCCAAGGTAGGGAGTAGTCCTATTAAAAAGCACTGTCTGGAGTTGGGAGATGGGTTGATATAGTTTGGCTATCTCCCCACCCAAATCTCAACTTGAATTGTAGCTCTCAGAATTCCCACGTGTTGTGGGAGGGACCCAGGGGAAGGTAATTGAATCATGGGAGCCAGTCTTTCCCGTGCTATTCTGGTGATAGTGAATAAGTCTCACGAGATCTGATGGGTTGATCAAGGGTTTTTGCTTTTGTTTCTTCCTCATTTCTCTCTTGCCAGCTGCCATGTAAGAAGTTCTTTTCACCTCCCCCATGACTCTGAGACCTCCCCAGCCATGTGGAACTGTAAGTCCAATTAAACCTCTTTTTCTTACCAGCCTCAGGTATGTCTTTATCAGCAGCATGAAAACAAACTAACACGTGGGTCTACAAGAAACTTGATTGCCAAAGAGAAATTGCCTGTGAAATTTATAGCAGTAACTCCCCATCCAATTTGTCCTTCACTATTCTTTTCTACTTCCCTACTTTTCCCTTTAACTCTTGCCCCTCTAATTTTCCAAATCCTCTCTCTCTCCTTCCTTTTCTCTTCATTTTTCTTTTTCTCCCCTCCCTGTCTTCCTACTCTTTTCTAGCTCTTCTTCTCATCTCTTCTTCTTTTATTATTATTATTATTATTATTATACTTTGAGTTCTAGGGTACATGTGCATAACGTGCAGGTTTGTTACATATGTATACTTGTGCCATGTTGGTGTGCTGCACCCATCAACTCGTCATTTACATCAGGTATATCCCCTCCCTGAAGCCCTACAAGGAAATCCCACCTTTGTAGAGGAGAGTAGCCATAGAATTCCTCAAGTGGTTAATATTTGCATAATACATCATTGCCCACTCTTTGACCATCAACTTAACCACGTCTTTATATTTGAAGTGTGTCTCTTGTAAACAGTATGTATTTGGGCCATGTGAGTGTGCACAGGTATGTGTGTGTGCACATGTGTGTTATAATCCATTCTGACAGTTTCTTTAATTGGTGTGTTTATTCTATTTACACCAAATATAATTACTGACACAGTTGGGATTTTTCTACCATCTTGCTTTTTCTTTTCTACTTGTCTATCTGTTCTTTGAACTTTTATTCTTCTCTTCCTTACTTATCTTGAATTAAGCAAATATTTTTATTATTCATGATATTTCTCCATTGGCTTTTGAGCCATATGTTTTTGTATTATTTTAGTTACACTGGAAGTTAAAATATGCACCTACAATTTATTATAGTTTGCCTTGAATATTTTACCATATCACAAACATCGTTTTTACCAATTCCTCTGCCTTTTGTTACTGTTGTTATATATTTTATTTCTACATATGTTATAAACCCCACAATGCATTGTTATTTCATTGTTTGCCTTTTTACACAAAAATGGACTTTTACGTTAATGCACGCATGCTCTTCATTTCTCCCTGAAGATCTGTGTTTTATATAGAATAATTTCCCTTCATTTGAAGAACTTTTAGTATTCTTGCAGGGCAAACTTCCTGGCAATGAATTCTCTCTTGGCTTTTGATTGTCCAAAAAGGAGTTTGTTTTTGAAGAATATATTTACTTGGTATGGAATATAGGTTGACAGACATTTGAAGTCAGGATCTCTGGGAAAGAAACTATATGATGAAGATTAGTGTGTACAGGATGTTCATCTCCCCTGATCAGTGCCTTTGGGAGGATGAAGGAATAAGGACTGAGCAGAAGGAGAAGTTGAGCTGTGTCATGGTGTCACAACAAAGGCCTCAGCTGTCCCCATGGGGAGCTTTGAAGCTGAGATTTCTCTGCAAAGTTTTCCTCAATTGTGATAAAGGAAAAAGGCCTTTATACTCTAGTATCATCAGTGAACTTTTGGAAAGAGTTATTTTCACAGGCTGCCTCCTCTTCCCCTCCCTGAATTTCTATAATCTGGCTTCAGACTGTTTCCACTAGAACTTTTCTAGCCAAGGTCAAAGACAAAAATCCATGACTGAATCCACTCAATGCAGAAAAGAAATTTGGCAATAGTTACACGAATTTAAAATATTTATGTTCATTGACCCAGCAGTTCCACTTTTAGGAACATGTTTAATGGAAAAAATTGCAGACAAGCAAAGATCATACACACACACACACACACACACACACACACACAATGTGTGTTTGCCATTTGTTTGCAATAGTAAAAAGTTGGAAAAAACTTAAGTGCCCATTAATAGAAGGTTGGTTATATAACAAATGTTATTTAATAAAAGCATAGTAAATACTTTCTGATTGAGTGGCTAAAAGAATAAACAGTTACCATGACGTATACCCTCTGGACTTGGGGGTTTTGATGATCTCCCAAGACACTTCTACTGAATTTGAAAATAAAATCCCACTTTTATTATTTCTGTTTAAATAGGTTTGGTATTTACTACAGAAAATTCCTTAGGATAATTACGGGAATCAATTAGAAATGGAAACGGATCAGTAGTAGAGTACATATTTCTTACCCTAAAGTAAAACTAAATTGGCCAAGAAATTTGCTAATCTGACACAGTTTACTGCATACAGATGCCTCTCTTCACCTCTATTTCTAATAGAATTGTATCTAAAAGTATTTATTTATTTACCTCTGAACTAATTAGAGAGGCAGAAACCTATCCGTATGTGTTTCTGTCACATATATTTTATAGATACATAAAAGGTAGCAATTACGCATAGTAAGTAATAAGTAAATGTCTGTTGAACCAGGATTGGGGGAAATACCCCAAAAGCCCTCTTTTTAGCCCCTTGTCAATTTTCCAGTTTTTATTATTGTGTCCTGCCTTCTGTGTGAGGAGAAACACAGTCTCAATAAACGCTGACTGTTAGGTCATTAAATGGGCCCCTGCTGGGGAGAATATGAAAACCTTTGACTTCTCCAAGAATATCAAAATAAAAGAACTACTGTTCCTCCTTTGATAAAAGTTAGTGCTGCCACCTGAACCCCACTCTCTCTTCTCCCTCGATTCTGTTTTATGAGCTGATATAATTTCATCCTCTTATGCTTATATTGTCATTTCCTAATCATTATGCTTCTGGAAGAGTAACCACACTTACAGTCTTGCACACAATGTGGACTCACATTCCACCACAATTGTGGCCAAAACCATGTTGTTTTCCTTTTTCAAAAAAAAAATATCTGTTCATATCCTTTGCCCACTTTTGGATGGGGTTGTTTGTTTTTTTCTTGTAAATTTGTTTGAGTTCTTTGTAGGTTCTGGATATTAGCCCTTTGTCAGATGAGTAGATTGCAAAAATTTTCTCCCATTCTGTAGGTTGCCTGCTCACTCTGATGGTAGTTTCTTTTGCTGTGCAGAAGCTTTTTAGTTTAATTAGATCCCATTTGTCAATTTTGGCTTTTGCTGCCGTTGCTTTTGGTGTTTTAGACATGAAGTCTTTGCCCATGCCTATGTCCTGAATGGTACTACCTAGGTTTTCCTCTAGGATTTTTATGGTATTAGGTCTAACATTTAAGTCTCTAATCCATCTTGAATTAATTTTCGTATAAGGAGTAAGGAAAGGATCCAGTTTCAGCTTTCTACTTATGGCTAGCCAGTTTTCCCAGCACCATTTATTAAATAGGGAATCCTTACCCCATTTCTTGTTTCTCTCAGGTTTGTCAAAGATCAGATGGCTGTAGATGTGTGGTATTATTTCTGAGGATTCTGTTCTGTTCCATTGGTCTATATCTCTGTTTTGGTACCAGTACCATGCTGTTTTGGTTACTGTAGCCTTGTAGTATAGTTTGAAGTCAGGTAGCGTGATGCCTCCAGCTTTGTTCTTTTGACTTAGGATTGTCTTGGAGATGCGGGCTCTTTTTTGGTTCCATATGAACTTTAAAGCAGTTTTTTCCAATTCTGTGAAGAAGCTCATTGGTAGCTTGATGGGGATGGCATTGAATCTATAAATTACCTTGGGCAGTATGGCCATTTTCACGATATTGATTCTTCCTATCCATGAGCATGGTATGTTCTTCCATTTGTTTGTGTCCTCTTTGATTTCACTGAGCAGTGGTTTGTAGTTCTCCTTGAAGAGGTCCTTTACATCCCTTGTAAGTTGGATTCCTAGGTATTTTATTCTCTTTGAAGCAATTGTGAATGGAAGTTCATTCCTGATTTGGCTCTCTGTTTGACTGTCACTGGTGTATAAGAATGCTTGTGATTTTTGCACATTAATTTTGTATCCTGAGACTTTGCTGAACAGACACATGAAAAAATGCTCATCATCACTGGCCATCAGAGAAATGCAAATCAAAACCACAATGAGATACCATCTCACACCAGTTAGAATGGCGATCATTCAAAAGTCAGGAAACAACAGGTGCTGGAGAGGATGTGGAGAAATAGGAACACTTTTACACTGTTGGTGGGATTGTAAACTAGTTCAACCATTATGGAAAACAGTATGGCGATTCCTCAAGGATCTAGAACTAGATGTACCATATGACCCAGCCATCCCATTACTGGGTATATACCCAAAGGTTTATAAATTATGCTGCTATAAGGACACATGCACACGTATGTTTATTGCAGCACTATTCACAATAGCAAAGACTTGGAATCAACCCAAATGTCCATCAGTGACAGATTGGATTAAGAAAATGTGGCACATATACACCATGGAATACTATGCAGCCATAAAAAAGGATGAGTTTGTGTCCTTTGTAAGGACATGGATGCAGCTGGAAACCATCATTCTTAGCAAACTATCACAAGAACAGAAAACCAAACACCGCATGTTCTCACTCGTAGGTGGGAACTGAACAATGAGATCACTTGGACTCGGGAAGGGGAACATCACACCGGGGCCTATCATGGGGAGGGGGGAGGGGGGAGGGATTGCATTGGGAGTTATACCTGATGTAAATGACGAGTTGATGGGTGCAGCACACCAACATGGCACAAGTATACGTATGTAGCAAACCTGCACGTTGTGCACATGTACCCTACAACTTGAAGTTTAATAATAATAAATAAATTAAAAAAAAAAATAGCAGCTTTATTAAGGTATGCTTGACATGCAATATGTTGCAAATATTTAAAGTGTACAACTTGATAAATTTTGACATTATCACACACCATAATAGGAAGATACTAATGAAGATACTAAATGTACGCATCCCACAAAAGCTTTCTTGTGCTTCTTCATAATTCACCCCTCCATCCATACATAGCAATCTGTACAGAAAATTCTATTAAATTCAAAAAATTCTATTCAATTCAGATTCAAAAAATGCATTCATATGCATATGAAAATCTTAACAGATAACCCTAAAATGTAAATATAGTATTTGTGATGGGAAGGAATGGTATTTATTATGGGTAAGTTATAATTTTCTTCATTTTTTTCTATTTACATGTTCTAATTTTATACCCATGTAACACACCTACACATGTACCCCTTAAAAGTTGAATTTTTTTTAAAAAGGATAATATATGTAAAGAAATTAGCATAATGTCTAGTATTTAGTAAACATTCATAAATTTTACTAATATTAATAGCAGTAATGATAATTATAAGTAGTAAAAAAAATTGATTTCTTTAAATTTTTATAATATAACCCTTAATTTAAAAAATTATAATGACAGGATTTCATTCTTTTTTAATGGATGACTAGTATTCAATTGTGTAAATATACTAATTTTTTAATCCAGTCATCTATTGATGGACCCTTAATTTGACTTCATATCTTGATTAATGTGAATAGTGCTGCAATAAACATGGGAGTGCAGATATCTCTTTGGCCTACTGATTTCTTTTCCTTTGGATATACAGCCAATAGCAGGATTGCTGGATCATATGGCAGTTTTTTTTGTTTTTTGTTTTTTTGAGACGGAGTCTTACTCTGTCACCAAGCTGGAGTGCAGTGGCATGATTTCGGCTCACTGCAACCTCCGCCTCCTGGGTTCAAGCAATTCTCCTGCCTCAGCCTCCCGAGTAGCTGGGATTACAGGTGTGTGCCACCATGCCCAGCTAATTTTTTTTGTATTTTAGTAGAGACAGGATTTCACCGTGTTGGCCAGGATGGTCTCGATCTCTTAACCTCGTGATCCGCAAGCCTTGGCCTCCCAAAGGACTGGGATTACAGGTATGAGCCACCGCACCTAGCCTTTCTCTCTCTCTCTTTTTTTTTTTTTTTTTGTTTTTTGAGATGGAGTTTCTCTCTTGTTGACCAAGCTGGAGTGCAATGGTGTGATCTCGGCTCACTGCAACCTCCACTTCCTGGGTTCAAGTGATTCTCCTGCTTCAGCCTCTCAAGTAACTGGGATTCTATGCACACGCCACCATGCCTGGCTAATTTTTTGTATTTCTAGTAGAAACAGGGTTTCACCATGTTGGCCAGGCTGGTCTCTAACTCCTGTCCTCAGGTGATCCGCCCACCTTGGCCTTCCAAAGTGCTGGGATTACAGGTGTGAACCATCATGCCTGGCCTGGCAGTTCTATTTTTAATGTTTTGAGGAACTTCCATACTGTTTTCCATAGTGACTGTGCTAACTTACATTCCCACCAGCCACGTGTAAGTATTTCCCTTTCTCCATATCCTCAGCAGAACTTGTTATGTTTCATCTTTTTAATAACAGCCCTTCTAATTGGGGTGAGATAATATCTCATTGCGGTTTTGATCTGCCTTTCCCAGACGATTCATGATATTGAGCATTTTTTCATATACCTGTTGGCCATTTTTTTGTCTTCTTTTAAGAAATATCTACTCGGATTTTTTGCCTTTTTAAAAATTGAGTTATTTGGCTTTTTGCTATTGAGTTATTTGAGTTTCTTAGTACACTCTGGGTATTAACCTTTTGTCAGATGCATAGTTTGCAAATATTTTCTCCCATTCTGTAAATCGTCTCTTCACTTAGGTGTTTGTTTGCTGTACAGAAGATTTTTAATTTGATGTAATCATATTTGTCTATTTTTGCCTATGCTTCCGAGGTTTTATCCAAAAAATCTTTGCCCAGATCAATATCATGAAGCATTTTCCCTCTGTTTTCTTCTAGTAGTTTCATAGTTTTAGGTCTTATATTTAAGTCTTTAATCCATTTTGAGTTGATTTTTGTAAACGATGAGAGATAAAGGTCTGGTTTCATTGTTCTGCATGTGGATATTCAGTTTTCCCAGCATCATTTATTGGAGATTGTTCTTTCCCCAATGTGTGTTCTTGGTGCTTTTGTTGAAGATCAGTTGGCTGTAAATGTATGAAGTTACATCTGGATTCTCTATTCTGTTCCATTGGTCTGTGTGTCTGTTTTTATATCAGTATCACACTGTTTTGGTTGCTACTGCTTTGTAATATATTTTGATGTCAGATAGTGTGATGTCTCAAGCTTTGTTCTTTTTATTGAAGACTTGTGTATTTGGGGTCTTTTGTAGTTTCATACAAATTTAGGCTTGTTTTTCTATTTCTATGAATAATGTCATTGGTATTTTGATAGGGATTGCATTGAATCTGTACATCATTTTGGATAGTATGGACATTTTAACAATATTAATTCTTCCTATCCATGAACATGAAACATTTTTCCACTTGTTTGTGTTTTCTTCAACTTCTTTCATCAATGTTTTGTAGATTTTATTGTAGAGATCTTTCACTTTTTTGGTTAAGTTTATTCCTAGGTAACTCTTAATTTATATTTTTGAAAATTCCAAATATATATAGTGAGCATGTATATAAAATGAGTATTAAGAAAATCATCACGATATTTACTACATGTCTCTTAATGATAGCCTTTGAGATATTAATTTTTCTTTAATGTCTTGGTATTTTCCCTATAATGAGCATGTATTTCTTTTTATAATAAAAGAGAAATTATTTTAAATAAATGAGACATTTAGCAAAGCACTAATAGAAAGTATATATTCATAAACATGCATTTCAGCAAGTCAAAGCAAGATGGTCCACAATGGAAAATGGAAACTCTAATTATCCAATTATGAAAGAGTTAAATTAGAAAGAAACAACTAAATTAAGGATGCAGAAGGAGTCAATAGAAAGTCTGTGAACAGAAAGACCTCAATAATTTCAGAGCCAACCTAAAGCACTGCTGACTTGGCCAATTCTCTGAGCAATTCAATTAGGTTCATTTAGTTTAAAATATTTAGAATACTGAAAGAAAACCTTCAGGGTAACAGATCTGTTTCTTTCTCAGGAGTTGAGGAAAGAGATCTTTCATATTTTTCCTGAGGACAATGAGGCTTTCTTGAGAATCAGATGTCCGAGGCATCTAGACCAGAACAAATTTGGTCTTTAAGCTCCCAGTCATAATCTAATTTTGTTGATTCTACTTTTATTACTGAGATGTTTGATACAGAATTCTGGCTATTTTCTAAACTAGTAAAACTAACCAAATTCTCTGGTTGTGCATTGGTGATTAATGCTTGTGCTTCTCTCTCACAACACATTCTCAATTTTAGAACCCATTTAGAACTCGATGACATTCAGACTGAAAAAATCAATTTGTTTCTTCTTGCACTTTGCCCCAGTATGTGAGAAAATGTGGTTAAAAGAAATCACTTGTTTAACCTTTGAATGAATGAAAACTATTTTGTCACGGGATGACTTGAGAGTTGCTTTAAATTTGAGTATATTTCAGAGTAGTGGTTAGAAAAAGATCTCCACATATTTGGCTTTTATCTTGTTTCTCTAGATCAGTAATCTTCATATTGTAGTCTTAGGAGGGGCAGCACTGTTAGAAATGCAATTTCTTGGGATTCACTCTACTAGTGAATCAGAAGCTATGGGGTTGGGGCATAACAGTCAGTGACTTAAGCTTTTAGATGATTCTAATGAATGCTAAAGTTTGAAAATGCTTTGGATTGTGTTTGATGCAGATCCTTAAAAATCTACTTAGAGGACAGAATGAATGATGGACAATGCCTATAGAGAAAATTTTCTTTCATGATAAATTTGTGGAAATTTTGCAGCACTGTTTATCAATTATTATCTCTGAAAGGGGAGACTTCTATCATTTATCAGAATTCTTTTGATAAAGAAACAACACGGTGACATTTCAGAAGCAAAAACTATATGCCACTGTGTTTCTATTTAACATAAAACTTGGTGAAGATAGCAAAATTCTATTTAAAACAATCTTGGCCTTATTTACCTTTCATTACACACTATCACATGGTATCCCTATATACTCTTTGGTGTCTGATCAAGTTGTACTTCTGTTAAAATGAAAGCCCTGAAATCTTTAAATCTACCAAACACTAATGTAATAACCATGCTATGTCATTACCATTCAGTTCAAAAATTATAGTTCATCTTATCTAACAATTCAGAAATAAGTTAGAGAATAGCAGTAAAGAATTTTAGGACACAAACTGCCAAAAATAACAAAAATCTACAGATTGTCAATTTAGCAATGTTGAGTTCACATTTTACCACAAAGATGCTATCTCGAAAATTAGAGAATGGGAGTATACACTTTGGTGGAAAGGAGTGAATTTTGATAAGAGATTGGTGCCCATTTCTAATTAGACAGGAAAAATACATAAGCAGCAATAATCAACAAAACAACTTTTGTTTCAGAATAACCTCTGGAATCTTCAGAAAATTTTGAGCACATCCCCTCTTTAATCTTTAAAGTAGAGTGTTTCAGCTACCTATTACAGTTATCTACTTATTTTACTCAGACATCTGCAATTTGGACAAGATTCTGGGGCAGGGTGCGGGTAGCTCATCTCAGCTCCACAGGGCGTCAGCTTAGGAAGGTTCAAATCTCAAGGCTGGAGTGAGGGGAAGACTCTTTACTCATGTCAGATAGTTGATCCTAGTTGTTAGTTGGTAACTTAGCTTGGATTGTCAGCCACTTACCAATGTCCTCTTCATGTGGCCTGGGCTTTGGGGACTGAGCATCATGAGAGAAATTTCAAATGGAAGTCGCGTTACCCTTTGCAGCCCAGCCTCTAAAGTCAAGGCTGGCAAGATTTCTGCCATCCATTATTGGTCAGAGTATTCACCGTCCTTCCCAGGATCAAAGGGAAGGAACATTCACCCCACATTTTGATAGGTGAGTGCCAAAGTTCTGGAAGAACCTGTGGGACTAGAAATTTAGCTATGGCCACTTTTGGAAAATACAATGTGCCACAGTCCATCCCCTGGCCACAACAACTCACATACCTTCCCTAGATGTGAGAATGAGTAAGCATTCAGATGATTCCTGCCCTGAGCCTTAGAGCTGACCCTGTTGATTCCGAGGGGAGCAGAAAAACAGCTATGCCCACTGAGCCCTGCTCAAGCTGCAGATTCACAAGCAAAATGAATGTTTTTTTGTTTTAGGACATTACATTTTGGAGTGGTTTGTTATGCAGCAATAGATAAGTGGAACACAGATTCTCAATTTTTTTCCCCTGGTGGAACACTGGTAAGAGACACAATGGCACGGAAGACACTCTGTCCAACTCAACCAGATTTTAAAAGTAAAATTAGCTGATTCCCAAGGTCCAACCCATTTTGTTTTTCCAGAAAGCATTTTACAATACTAGTAAGTGTGACTTATATCATTATACCAATAACCTTGAATCCAAGTGAATTTATGCAAAATGATGTATTACACATTTAAGTACCATGCATATTTCTTGTGACATACCTCACAAATTATTGCACACTGGGATGTTACAATGAGATGTATGTTGAAAGTCACTGCTGTAGATACCCTCAATAGTAAAAATTGCTTCAAAAAAGTTTAACAAACGACTGCAACATAAATGCCAAAACCTGAGTTTGGTTGTTTTCTTCTTTCAAGGTTTGCCTGTGGTAGCTTGCTGCTGGCTAGACAGGAGCATGAGTCAAAAGAATGGGAAACTGCAACATTATAATATTTTTTTTCTCTTCACACAGAGACATGGTGGAAGAGCCATCAGTCACTCCTCTATCATATGGCACCTCGTCCATTGAGCAAGTTCTTCACAAATACTATGGCCATGCTTATCATCATGTCCAGTGGAATCTCAGCATTGCATCTAATTTTATCTTCTTCCCAGACAAAATTTTGAATAACTTATGTGATCATTGTGTCAATAAGTAAGGTGTTCAGAAAACAACCCGCGGGTTTGTGGGATATTTTCCACTATCTCTGGGCAAATCTCTGGAACAATTTCAAAGGGAATGGATCTGGATAATGTACTTCCCATACCAATGGATAGGTCTAATCTGAAATCAAGACATGGGAATTATGTTCACCCTGTATTCATCCTGCCTCTTTATTCTTCATGTCATGCCCTTCTTCACAGTCCTTGCCAGTTATAAGACTACATCTGTTGGCCTGCAACTGGGCAAGTAAACTTTTTTTTCAACTTTTATTTTAGGTCCAGGGATTACATGTTCAGGTTTGTTACATGGGTAGATTGCATAATGTTGAGGTTTGGTGTACAATCATCCTGTCACCCAGGTAGTAAGCGTAGTACCCAACAGGTAGTTTCTCAACCCTTATACCCTTCTCCCCCGCTACACACTCTGGTAGTCCCCCCAGTGTCTATAGTTGCCATCTTTACGTCCATCTGTACTCAATGTTTAGCTCCCACTTGTAAGTTAGTTTTCTGTTCCTGTGTCAATTCACTCACATGATTACCTTATTTTTTATGGCTGCACAGTGTTCCATGGTATATACATACCACATTTTCATGACTACATCATTAATCAGTAGAATTTTCACTAAAAGCACTCGATACAGTTTTCCAATGGTCTCCATTGGCACTTTAAATTCAGCTTCTAAGTGCTTTGTGTAGTTAATTTGCCTGCTCAGGATTTCATGCACCCTTTATTTCAGAAAGGAAAAGAGCTGTGAGAAGAAAAAGTCTATGCACAAGTTCCTGTTGGTTGAAGATTTTTGTCTTCTGTGGAGCCAAGTTTCCTTGCAAAAGAGCCTTGACTATGCTGCTTCTGCCAAATCACTTTACCTAATTATCTATTAAGTCATCCCCATAATCAAAATGTTCTCCTGAGTTTTTTAACAGGAACATGGATTTTGATAATTAAGTCAACAGATTTGAAGCTTTCAGACCATTTATTAAAAATTATCTTGGTCTAAAAACAAAGTTCCAAACAGGTTATAATCGCCATAAGTGGAAAATATGAAACATTAAAATAATTGGTTTGTGCATGCTGTTTTCAAAATGAAGCCAAGGTCTTGATTTTAACCTGCAAGGAGTACATATTTTGTACTTGTAGGAAGACACAAGGTCCCAGCACTCAGGGATAGGTCATATGTAAAGGCAGTATCAAATGTCAGATAAAAGCAGAGCATGATTTACCCATCCACCCTGAGCAACCAAAGGATCAGAAGATCAATTTTGGTCTCTGAAGTCCAAAACCATCAATTATGAAAACTCCCTCACTTGGGGATGACTTATATTTTTCATCAATCTCCATAAACTTAAAGCACTGAATATCCTAGTGTATAAAATGTATGTCTCTGACTTGCTTACAAATACATTGGGTGGCCGTGGGTTTGTGTGTGTGTGCGTGTGTGTGTGCGTGTGTGTGTGCATGCGCAAGTGCATGTTGTGTGCCAGATATTCAATCATACTATCTAATACCATCTCTCAATATTTTGTAAAACAAAAGCAAGGCATCACTTGCATTCATAAATTTTTCACAAAAACAAGCCTTTTTAAATAAAAGGTGCCACCCTCCTGTGAGGCAGACCCCTGCCAATTGCTGTAACATTTGTTATTTGAAGTGTATTTCCACTGAAGAAACTGACTTTGAGCATTCGTGGAATGCTGTACAGGTTTTATCATCTATTTGCCCAAATAGAAAGAACTGTAGCCTTGGGGATCATTTACTGGAACTGGCCTCTTCCTCATTACCTGGTTCTTGCACTAAACGAAGCAGATACAAATTTGGAACATCTGTCTAGGCAGCTAAAATGAAAGCTTAAAAAATTTACTGGGTAAAAGCTTTCAGGGCTGGGCCACAGGCGGCCAGAAGACTGCTATGGCTGATGTGGACTGCTTCTGTTACCCTGGCCCCACGCCCTGTGCTGGGTTGATTTAAATCTAAACTCTCCATCCCCTGCAGACTGGCCTGTGGACTTAACAGTAGGGTGCCAGGGATGCTGAGCTTCCTGTATTGGCTCCTTCTAGTTCAGCGTGGGGTGCCAACCAAGTAATGGGCGTGAACGTGAGGAAGTTCACAGTGCACAAGTTCTTCTCAGGTGTATCTCCACAAGAAATCTCACTTGAAGAGTTCAAGTTAAAGTTGCTTTGAGATGAAATGCAAAAGAACAGCAATTAAAGAATTTTTATTGGCTTCATAATTTCTAACTGTAGAACAGCTATAATTATCTAAGACAACTACCTGTAGTGTACGTATGGAGAAAGTAAATGAGATCATATTGAATGACCTATTTGTTTCTCATCCATGAGATATTAACTGCCTGCGTTTAACTATATCTAGGTCCTGTGTTTTAAAGTGTCTATTTTCCAGAGGTTTGGAGCTTCAGCAAACCTTTGAGCCTCCTTTCAGACAAAAGCCATGTCTATTTCACCATTAAATCTCAAGAAGTTAGCAAAGTACCTAGCAAAAGTACTCTGTAAATGCTAAAATTAATAAAGTATTATAGGCTTGGACACTTTCATGTGTAAACATATCTTAAGGTCATCCTAATGTTCCTGTTCCTTAAATTTACATACATGAGTCCTTAAAAGTTCTTTCATGTGATAATTGTTTAATCTTTTTTATTGTCAGCTGTAGGAAATACACTTACAAGCTCTTAGGACCCCTTCAAAACATGGGTGGAAGTGAAGGTCATTATCTTAAGTGAAACAAGCCAGGCACAGAAAGACAAATATCACATGTTCTCACTCATAAGAGCATGGTGTAAAATGTGTTCATATGTATGTAAACAGTGGAATGATAGATAATGGAAACTCAGAAGGGTAAGAGAGTGGGAGAGGGGAGGATGATGAGAAATTGGTTAATGGGTATGATGTACACTGTAAAAGCCCTGACTTGATCACTGTACAATCTATGCATGTAATACAATGCCTAGATTTGTATCCCATAAATTGGACAAATAAAAAAGAAAAAAGGCAAATCTAAGCAAGCGTCTTCAAACATGAAAAAAATTCTGAAGATTTTGTCAGTGGCAAGTACAATAGTAAAGAGTTAAAAGTGCAGAGAAAGGCTTTTATCCTAGGATAGAGAATTAGAAGATAAGTCACAGCTCTTGCACAGAAGCTCCATGGGATGAAGGACTGATATAGTTAAAGAGGAAATAGTACAAACATGATGCTGGGGAAATCTGTTCTTTCCTAGAAAACAATTCATTTGGAAGAGGTTTACCACAATCTACCTCTTCTCAAATCACAGCAGCAAATAACTATCAGTTCCTAGAGGAATCATAAAGACCTTAGAATCTAGAAAACAATCCATGAGATAACATACAGTATAGTCTTTGCAGTTACCAATATATGTAGCTGGTGTTAACAGAGGAATCATGAGTGGTCAGGGAGGTCTCTTAAAAGGTAATGGAGGCCGGGCACAGTGGTTCATGCCTGTAATCCCAGCACTTTGGGAAGCCAAGGCAAGCAGATAACTTGAGGTCAGGAATTTGAGACTAGCCTGGCCAACATGGTGAAAACCTGTCTCTACCAAAAAAAAAAATTATCCTGGTGATGATGGCACACACCTGTAATCCCGGCTACTCAGGAGGGTGAGGCATGAGCATCACTTGAACCTGGGAGACAGAGGTTGCAGTGAGCCAAGATTGCACCACTGCACTCCAGCCCAGGCAACAAAGTGAGACTCTGTCTCCAAAAAAAAAAAAAAAAAAAAAAAACCAGTGAGGGCACCATGTTTTAAAGGACAAGGAGATCTGACTCTTCTTGACTTGGAATCCAAGATGCCCAAGAGAAAGTGTAGTATAGGGAAACAGATTCCCAGTACAGCTGGAGAAGAGAAAACTGTTTAGCAAAGCACAGCATTGATCACCACGTGTAAAAGCTATCTGACAAAAAGATGATTATACATCTTTTTCAAACTCTCCAAATATACAAACATATGACATGCACAAAGAAGATGAATGATAAAAAGTAGTCATAACTAGAGCAGCCATGGTAGCAAGGCTAAAAACATTGACTTGAAAAGCTCCAGTCATCAGCATCCTCATAGAAGAGACATTACTATTATAGAAAAACCAGCCCAGTGAGGACCAGCAGGATGCAGAGGATGGCCCAAATCAGGACCAGCACCAAAGCTAAGATGTTGTTTCTCAGTCCCGGTAGGTGAAAGATTTTGCCAACATGTGGAAAGAAATCCAAATTTAAAAAAGAATCAATGTGTGTGATGTGCCTATGTATGTGCTCATTCATTTATAGTATATTTGCATTTAAAATTAAAAATGTGAAGTGTGTGTGTGTGTGTGTGTGTGTGTGTCTCCTCATATTGGCTAAAGAGTTTTACTTCTTGATTCCTCCAAAGAGAGTGAATTGTCAACTTGGACAAGTGTCTCAAATTTTTCATACGTATTTTTCCCATAAGGCAAACTGAATCATCTCAGAGAGACTACTCATGGTGTAAGCAAGCCGAAGAAATGCTTGAGGGCACAGCCACTTCAAAGTCTTCCATTTTTACTGCCTTGGAAATGATGTAATACTGATTTTTTTCTGAAGACATAAGTGTCTTGCTTTGGCTTCAATTCCTTTTAGGCCCGTTTATCTGCCCTTTTTTTGTTTGAGCACAACTAGTGGGTAGATGAGGGGAGAGCTACAAAACACTTTCAGTGTACTCAAATAAAGTGTACTTTAATCAAATGCCACTTTTTATTCTGTAAGAATGTTGGAAATACTATTTCCAGTCTTAAAAATACCACTTAATCTGCTTACTCTCTGAAATAACTAGTTTTGTTGCCAAAGAATGACTGGAGTCAATGATTCCAGGGCTTTAAATTTCACAATACCCAAAAATTAGAAAAAAAAAATTATGCAGAGTTTCATAAGTTATTGTTTACACTAATAAAGCACAATAAAAATTTCCAAGTACTGTCTTCATTTTACTATGTTTCAAAATTATTTTGAACACCCCAAAAGTAAGAAATATATATAACCTGAATATATAAACAAGGAAGTGATTTAGAAATCAAAAACTTACTACATTTTCCTAATTTTACCTGATTTGTAATGTAAGTAAATTTGAGGCACATCGAGACTCACTGGTTTAGATAAAATGAGATTTCCCTTGCTGATATACAAAAAGACCACATAGCTAGGAAGTCATTGATGTGAGGATGTCATTACATTGCCCTCGATATTTCGATTTAAAAGATACTAGAATGAGTAACAAACATCATCCAGTTTGGACAATTTAGAATCATTACAGAACTGTGCCTTGTCTTTTCTGCTGTTTTGTTTACTGGCATGTACACTGATCTTTAAAACATCACAAAGTATGCTTCATGGACTAATTTGACCTAGAAATACTTTCATACCAGTACTTACATGGATATTAACATTGGAAACCTAATACTCCTAGATCCACTTTCGTATTTAAAACAGTACTCGTATTTAATAAACTTTTCTGCTCATTAACAGTTGTTCCACTTCACATATTCTGTTGCACGTTAGACAGAAGAGAACATTGAGTTCTTCACAGGATACTTTTGGTTAAGCATGTCCTGGGATGGAGTTACCATGCTGACTTGATTTACTTCCATGCTTCTGCATCAATCAAGCCAGGAGGCTATAATTAGAAAGAAGACTTCCTTAAACATTAAAAATGTAATCATTGCAAACTAGGTCGAGGAGAAGTGATTAATAGGGTTGGACAGTTTTTCTCACACAGGCATCAGGGTAAATTCTCAAGATGCCAAACCATGAAGCAGAACTTTTATGGAGACCACTAACATTTATTTTCAGTTCTTCCTGAGAAAAGCACCCAGGCATAGGTTCCTTAAGTGATCTTAAATTGTCTTGTAAGGTAAGTCATTCCTGGTTACAATTCATTTGTTTTCTCTGTTGATACATTTGCTTTCTCTAAATAAGCTAATTCTGTGTTTGTTTCCAGGTTGCATTATCCTTGACTTTTGAAAAAATTACATTTGGTGACATGTACAGTTATGATTTTCCCCTCATTCTAGGTTACTGGTTTTTCTCCTATTTATTAGAAAAAAAAAAGTACTGGCTACATTCTGTCAGCCATACTTTACAAATCAAACTCCCTACATTTTCAGGAAAGCCCTGGTTCTCCCTACAGGGACATCTACAAATCCAGTGCCATGAAGTGGTAGGATAACCTTTTGTTCAACTGTACCATGAGACCTTGTGGTTGCCAATGTCATTGGGACTGGTAACGTGGAAGGCCAGTGCTCCAGGGTTGGGTAACATGAATGGCCAGTGCTCTATGGATGTATAACATGGAATATCAACAGACTAAAGGGCAATAATGGCATACCTGGATTCTAGGGGTCAATAACACTGAACACTAGTTTTCTGGGGGTAAGTAACATGGAATATCAGCACACTGGGGGCCAGTAACATAGAATACCAACTCTTTGGGGATGCGTAACATAGAATACTTGACTTCCAGCTACCATCAAAAGCCCAACAGAAGACTTCTAGCCAAGTAGAGCTGAAAGTTAGCCCTCTGATGCAGATCTTCTGCTCCCAACAAATAGCAACGATAGGGGAAATATACAAATAAAATGCCCCCCAAAAATATAGGCAGATTAAAATGCAGCTAAATTCTGCTTATATTTCAGAAATGCTGAAAACAAAGGTATGGAAAATAGCTATTGTGGCAAAATAATGGGAGATAAGGTAGAATTTAAGGCAAAATTAGTAAAGATCAAGAGGAATACTTTACAATAATAAAATAACTATGTCACCAAGGAGTTCTAACACATATGAGCTTATTTGCTACAAATGATAAAGTCTCAATATTAATTGGATAGAAACTGACAGAATAATAAGGAACAATTAACAAATTTACAATATTAGGGTAGGATATTTTAAGTCCTCTATCAGACAAAAAACGCTTGTACTGTAGAAGATTTAAATTAAAAATTAGTAAGACATATACATCTTTATCTTTAGAGTATTGCACCCCATTATCACAATAATTTTTCCCATTCATGAGGAAATCTTATAAAAATTGATGACAAATTAAGCCACAAAATAAATCTCTCAAATGTCAAATCATCTGTATAATAAAGACTATACTTGACAGTGTAATTAAGATGAACAATAAAAGGTAATTTATTAATATATTTACAAACCCAAAATGCACTTCTATATAACTCTTTGGTTAATGGTGAAATTGAAATAGAAGAAAATGGCAATAAACATTTATTCAAAACTGCAGTTGTAGTGGCAGGTTGGAAGAAACTACTAACTTCTTTCTGAGGACAAAGTTGTCATGAGGTAGAATTTTAGAAAGAACTACAAAAATCCATAGATTCAAGGAGATTAATAATGACAACTTTTAAACTCCTACACAATGACTGATACCCTATCACACATAATTACATTTGTGGTGTTTCATTAAGCATTACTGGGTTATGCCTTTACAAACCATAAAAGGGTTGATAGGTAAAAGGTTCATGCTTAAAGTGTCAGGTCAAGAACAAAGATGTCAGACATCATGGGGTAGAATTTCTGTTCTTCTAGTTGTATGACTGTGGGCAAGTTATTTATTTTCCTGAGCTTCAAGTTCCTCATGTGAAAAATTTTATATATTAATAATTTCTACCATGTAAACTCTTTATGACATTGAATAACTTGAAATACATGAAACATAGTATAGTGCCCAACAAATAATAGGTTCAATAACTGTAAACTAGAATTTATTTTACATACACAATATTTATTTGATTATGTGTTTTATCACTTGTACACTCATGTATGCTCCTTGAAGAGAGAAATAATTCTTCATCTTTGAGGAATGATGATCACAAAATAGTGCCAAGTACACAGTTGGTGCTAAATAATATTTTTGCATTAATGGAATTTAATTAAGCATATCCATGCTGCTGGTGGTGTTAGATGTTAAAATTATCTAACTAGCAAAAGAAAAAAAGAAATATGGATAGGTTGCTAGTGACTAATAGTTACGCTTAAGTCCGATATCTGATTATCACTTCTCATTGAATATTGACTTGACGCTTGAAATAGACTCAAATCAGTTTTGTTTCATCGTGTCTGACATTTTCAAATATTCATTAAATATAAAAATCTGTCCAATAATAGGGCATTATTATTGGGTGAGGTTGGGGTTGGGGACTGGTTTGGTTTTCTAATTTCAAATATATAGTGGTGATAGAGAATATTCACTCAGATAAGACCCATAACAAAAAAGGAAAAATTGTGAAGGGCATACAATACACATAATGTAGTGGTATGTTAAAAAATCCATTTATGCAAAGGTAAGTTAGTATTCTTTATATTCTGAGAGAAAAATATATATTTTTTCCAGAATTGAGTGCTTCTACAAAATTTGATAAAATTAAAATGTTAATTTCACTTTGATTGCACATGTTTATTTTATTTGAATTTACCAATTACATCTAGCAGTGCTCTGCTGATTTGTTTATTTTGTTTCGTTTTGTTTTAGAAATATCTGTGTAGTTTAAGTTTTATTAAATGGCCACCTTAATGTGCAGTGTGCTTTGCTGAGCCCAATAAAAGGCCACAATAGATAACTGAGGGTTAGTTGACTTTGCTGCTGGTGCAAACACCACTGGCATTCTTTTTGTAAAGCTAATGTTGGAGAAAAATAACCATCTGTTTTCTTCTTTTACTGAGTCTTCAGACAATAGAATGCATCACTCAAGAATGAGAGTTTTTTTCTGGAGATTTTTCAGCAAAAAAAAAAAAAAGAAAGAAAAGAGGGAGGGAGGGAGGGAAAGATGGTGGAAGGAAGGAAGAAAGGAAGGAAGGGAGGGAGGGACCGAGGGAGGGACGTAGGGAGGGAGGGAGAAAGGTGTGTAGCTATTTTAATGTAATAGATACATTATCCCAAGCTGCTAGAAATTGGGGCAAGAAACTAAATGGCATCATAAGGTTATACCTTTACAAACTATAAACTCCTGTCTCATCAAACTAAGTGATGTACTCTTAAATAATAAAACAGATGTGATATTATTAAACTAAATCTTTTTCTAGATGAAAGACAGAATAGGACAATTAACATACAACAACCTGTGAAAAAGAAGCTATGAATAACTTAAACAGAGGGGTAGGACCATCCCAAATTATCCTTGAACCATACTCTTTTTGTTGATGGAATGAATCAAGTATAAACCCATATGATACATTCTTGGGTAAAGAAAAAAAATCTTACACAATTCCAATATTTACATGTAAAAATGACTGACAATTATATAATAAAATTTATTGGATAGGAAACAGAAGGAAAACTTGGAAAGAGGGGAAAAGACATTTATTGCTTAGAAAAGCCCATCCCTTTTGAGATTTGCAATTTTTTGTGTATAAAGAACACTCAGTGAGATTCCTCTATTGAGGGCGTGGACTACTCTGAACAAATTCCCCCTCTTGTTCTTTTTCTCAACGCATCTTATGCTAATTCATAACAGTATCTTTAAAAATTTTCCATCTACCATTAAGTGCATTTAGCAAGGTTATGTGTTATGGGGTCAACACACAAAAATCAATTCTATTTTTATATACAATCAGTAAACAATTAAAAAACAAAAATTAAATATGTTACCATTTGTAATCAGATCAAAATATTAAAATCTTAGATACGGGTTCTTAAAAATATGGTCAGGGCTTGCATGTTAAACAGAAAATGTTGATTAAAGAAATCAAAGAAGACCTTTGACTTCAAGGTATACCATGTTTATGGATTAGGAAGCCTAACATAGTCAGTTATTCCCAAAGTGACTTATAGATTTAATGCAATTCCTACCAAAATCCCAGGAGAATTTTATATAGGTATAGAAAGACTGATTCTCAAATGTATATTGAAAGGCAGATAAACTAGAAAAAAACTAGAAAAAAATTGAAAAAGGAAACAAGATTGTACAAATCACACTATCCAATATTAAGACTTACTATAAAGCTATAGTAATCAACAGAATGTGGTCTTGATGAAGGGATAGACATGTGGATTAATGCACAGAATAATAGAGAGTTCAGGAATAGACCTACACAAATATGACAATTTGATTTTGACAAAGGTATAAAAGCAATTCAATGAGACAGGATAATTTAGATATGTTGTTAGAAAAATTGTACCATATGCAAAAATTGAACCTACACCTAAATTTTATGCTTTATACACAGATTAACTCAAAATGAACAAATATCTAAATGTAAAATTATAAAACTTCTAAAAAAATAGGAGTAAATATTCACGGCTTGCAGTTAGGCAAAAAGTTCTTAGAAATGAAACAAAAAACACAGTCCATAAAAATATAAATTGATAAATTGGACTTCATCAAAATTTAAAACTGTTACTCTGCCAAAAATCACTGTCAAGAGAATAAAACTACAGACTGCGATAAAATATTTTCAAATCACAAAAACTACAAAGGACTCATATTAAGAATATAAGGAACTCAAAATTCAGCAAATACCGCATTATCTCACTTATATGTGGGACCTAAACATTCAAACTCATAGAAGTAGAGAGTAGGATGGTGGTTACAAGAGGCTGAGGGTGGGAGATGGTCAGGAAAGGGGAGATATCAGTCAAAGGGTACAAAATTTCAGTTAGGATGATTAAATTTTGGTGTTCTATGGCACAGGACGGTAACTATAGTTAATAATTACATATATATTTCAAAATTGCTCCATTTTAAATATTTTCACCAAAAAAAAGGATAAGTATGTGAGGTGATAGGTATGTTAATTAGCCTGATTTAAACATTCTATAATGTATACATGTATAATTACATCACATTGCACCTAATAATTAAATACAATTATTGTCAATTTAAAAATAAATAAATAACAACCCAATTTAAAAGTAGGTAAAGGACCGAAGAGAATGTAAGGATGGCAGTTAAGCACTTGAAAAAACATACATTACTGACCATTAGGGAAATGCAAATTACAATCACAATGAGATGACACTACACATTTATTAAAATGGCTAAAATAAAAGATACTGATAATACCAAGTGCTAGCAAAGTGCAAGAAAACCAAAACTCTCATACATTGCTGATACATACTGGCATACTCACTCTGGAAAAAAGAGTTTGGCAGTTAAGCATGCACTTACTATCTAACACAGCAATCATATTCCTGGACAAATAGAAATTATGTTCACACAAAAATTTGTACATAATTGTAGCAGCTTTATATGTAATAGCCAAAAACTGAAAGCAACCCAAATCTTCAACAAGTGAATGGATATTATGAAGGGGTGCATCCTTATAATGGAATACTATTCACAATTAAAATGGATCAACTGCTGATACATGCAACAAAATGAATGAATCTTGAAGACATAGTGTTAAGTGAAAGAAGCTAGTCTCAAAAGTGTATATACTCTTTGATTTTATTTGTACTACATTCTCACTAATTTTATGTTACATTTGCAGTGGCCAATGTCTGTAATCCCAGTACTCTAGGAGGCCAAGGCAGGAGGACCACTTGAGCCCAGGAGTTAGAAGTCAGCCTGGGTAACACAGTGAAAACCTGTCTCTACTAAAAATTCAAAAATTAGTTGAGTGTGGCGGTGCACACCTGTAATCCCAGCTACTTGGGAGGCTAAGGTAGGAGAATCGCTTGAACCCAGGAGGTGGAGGTTGCAGTGAGCCAAGATCGTACCACTGCACTCCAGCCTGGGAGACAGAGTGAGACTCCGTCTCAAAAAAAGAAAATTATCAAAAAGATAAAACTATAGTGATGGAAATCAGTGGTTGCCATTGGTCATGGATTGGGAGAGAGTGTAATGATAAAGGGATAACATGGGGACACTTCTGTAGGGTTGTTTAAACTGTTCTATATCCTGATTACAGTAGTGATTATACAAATCTATATGTGTTAAAATTGTAATATTGTACACCAAAAAAGTACATTTTACCATATGATAATTTTAAAAATACAAAATTTTTAAACACTATTTGACATTGCAAATTTACGAAATGTTTCAGCCACTCCTAGAATTTACAATATGCCCCTAATACTAAAACTCAAACTTTAAAATCTATAATTTAGGATGGTAGCAACTTCATCCATACTTTGCACAAAGAAGTGAGTTCTCTGAGCAGCCACCACAGCTTAGGCTACTAGGCAAGGAGAATAGTTTTTCTGGTATGGCTTCATTCTCTTTTTGATCAGCCCTTGGATCAACCCCTATACTGACTACACCAAGAATAGAGGAAGGGAGGACTGTTATTCTGCTGTTATGAAAAAGGCTGGAAAAAAAGGAGATGCCACTTTGTGGGCAATGATAATATTGCTTAGGGCAAGAGCTGACACAGTTCAAAGTAGTGTTTAGAGACAAGAAAAAAACAAGACCTTCCTTTGCTTTTAAGTTTTGATAAAGCTTATATCTACAACATCCCAGCACAGTTTTTCTTGATGTATCTAATGCATCAGTATCACTCTTCCTCATTTACCTGGCTTTTGCTTCTTATATTCTTTTCTTTTCTGTATTTTTTGCGTTCTGTTTCTATGAAAAAGAGTCAACACATAAGCTAATATCAGAGATTCATTTTAAAATAATATCTAGGGGTATCTTCTAGGTTTCGTATAGGCTTAGCTCCACTTTTCACAGCTTCCACATACATAGTCCTGCATCATAATTGCCAGGTTGATCTAGTGGTTTTGTGTTTCTTGTATTATTTTGGAAATTCCTGAAGTATCTAATAATTCAAATCAGATTATATCATTTCTGGGATAGTTTTATTGCTAAATGTATTATAGTAAATTCAAATTTATATATCAAAATGCTCCAATAATCAGAATATTCACTCAAGTAAAAGCCAGTTCCACTGGAGATAACCTTTTGAAAATAAGAAAAGTCCACTAGTGCTAAAACATAAGGAATATACAATGAAGTCATCATTACTTTGTCAGCCACATAATCGGAAAAAAACTGTTCAGCAGGTGTTTATGAACCACAAAGAAGGAAAGCTGATGGCTGTAATTCTTAATCTTAAGATCCTATGCTTTGTTTCATTCCTCAGAGGATATTTGAAAACACTTCCTAGGAAGAAAGACTCAAGAAATGACCATTACCAATGACCTAGCTGCCATTTGTCACCCCATTTCCTGCAAAATGCATGCTCTTTATATTTTATATTTCCAAGTATAAATGTCTTGACCCTTCAAACACTGACCATAACTTTAATAAAAAATGTTTTTTGTTTATTTTTCAGCATTTTATATGTGGGAAGCACTTAGGAAATAATTGTTGAATGAATTAATTAATGAAGAAATGAATGAATTAATGAAGGAATGAATGCAAAAACAAACAGCTGTGAAAAAAAGCTAAAAAAAATTCTGCCTACTTATGCAAGATGCTAATCATAGCATTCCACAATGCTAATGGTATGTCCACAGACTCCACCTTCTTCTGTATCTCTCCCCTGAGATGAATAGATGAGTCTATGGTCTGTGGGACTTCTCATAGACCCATTATCTTGCACTGTATCCCTTTTCTCTGCCTAATTAAAGTATTTCTTCTGAAACGCACTGCTGAGTTTAAAATGTGTCAAATCAAATGTTTGTGGCGGGCTAAAACACTATAGCCTCAGCAAATTGCAGTCTCTTCATCTGGGTGATGTAAGCACTGGCCTTGGCTGTGCCCAATTTAGATATCAGAAACTTGTTCCATTTGTACTATGCTATTTACCCATTATACTCATTCAATTTTCCCACATACCTTTCCCAATTATCTACCAATTTAATCCATTTAATCTATCTCTACTACAGTAAATATGTTCCCCTTTAGCATTTACTAGCACTTGGGCCAAATGTTCAAGGGCCTCTAACAGGCTTTGTGATTCATTTATTTTTCCTCTTCCTGTTCAATTTTGTACATACCACTCATCACGAAAATGGATGCTGCTGCTGTAGATAAATGCACTGGCAAGAACCTAACTACACAATCAGCCATTTAGTCCCGAAAAACAGAGTAATGACTGCAAAATGGATCTGGGCCACAGGGCAGAAACCATACTTAAACTTCATTCAGCATAGCACCTGCCACAGAGCTGATGTAGTGAAAAATTGTGTCATGATGAGATGCCCTAGGTCTGGGTGCCATTTACTGTCCTTTCCATTATTGTTGATAATAGCAGTGCTTTCGAATGGAACAACATGCTTCCTGCCATGGATCAAAAAGATTTAGAAAAATATCCTATCATCCTATTTGAGAGACCAATAAAGTAATAATTCAATTTTCTTAGTATTGCTGAGACCTTGGCAGCTAATATTAATTATTATCTCTAGCCATTTGGCACTAGCTAGTGCTTGTAAATTACAGTAAACTGCATTTTTCTATTTTGTTTTGTAGGATAATTAGCCCATTTTGAACTTTGGGAAGAGGACCAGTCTGATGCATACACACTTTTCTCAGGTAACTCCTAGCATGACCAACTTTCTACTTTGACACTGACCATTTCGTTTAAAATTATGGATGCCGATTTCTAATCAGTTTACCTTTGCATTATCCATAATATCCCATGACATTGCTTTAGTAGAGATACTTCTCAGTCTCTGTTTTTTTGTTGGTTTGTTTGTTTTGGCACTTCATGAAAGTTGTTTCTCCTATGTGCCAAGAAAAATCTCAACATTACAGAAGAGAAGTACGTATGGAACCTAAAAAACTTCAGCATTTGCCACAATTAATAGGGTTATTTTATCCTGTAAGAAGGAAATCTGCTGGATGCACTGGCTCACACTTGTAATCCCAGCACTTAAGGAGACTGAGGCAGGCACGTCACCTGAGGTCAGGAGTTCAAGACCAGCCTGGTCAACATAGTGAAACTCCGTCTCTACTAAAAATACAAAAATTAGCCGGGCGTGGTGGTGGGTACCTGTAATCCCAGCTACTTGGGAGGCTGAGGCAGTAGAATCACTTGAACCTGGGAGGCGGAAGTTGCAGTGAGCCCAGGTGATGCCACTGTGCCACTGCAGTCCAGTCTGGGCAATGAAGTGAAACCTTGTCTCCAAAAAAAAAAAGGAATCCATTGGTATAACCCATAACCTGAGCAGGGGATTATCAAATTTATAAGGACTTTATAAAAAGACAAACAGTTGGGAGACATAAGTATTTATTTGGCAGCTTTATTTGAACAGAGTTCTTCTTTGATATGGCCAGTTTTGGGGGCCTAACAAATGAATTAACAATTTCCCCCACACAGTACACAGAGTAGAGGAAAGGATACACATAAATTACCTATTGTGGTTGACAACAGCCACATTAGCCCTCACCATCTGAGATTACTGAAAAAACAGATTGTGGTGAGAATTGCTAGTTGGCCATTTAGTTTGCATATCCTCTCCTCTTTCTTATTGACGGAATCTCATTTTATCCAAGGAGGCAACATGCCCAGCTAAGAGATTATATTTCCTAGTTGTCTTAGTCTGTTTTGTGTTGCTATAACAGAATACCACAGACTAGGTAATTAATAAAGAAAATAAATTTATTTGACTCATGGTTCTTGAGCCTGGGAAGTCAGTGGGAATGGTGCCGGCATCTGCTTAGCATCTGGAGAGGGCCTTCTTGGCATCATCCTGTGGATAAAGGAGGAAGAGCAGGAAAGCATGCACAAGAGAGAGCAGGAGATCAAACTTGCAGCCTCAAGCCCTTTCATAATTGTCATTAACCCATTCATGAGGGTGAAGCCTTCATGAAAACACCTCCCATTAGGCCCTGCCTCCAATGCTGTTGCATTGGTGATTGAGTTTTTAATATACACTTTTGGGGGGGCACATTTAAACCATAGCACTAGTCTTTCTGCAAGTTTCTGCAACTGAGACTTAAGTGGATGGAAATAATTGAGGGGGGCTTCTGGGATTGTTCTTTAAAGGCAGCCAGTTTCCCGGGGAGGGTGTTCATTTGTGGCCCTCTCCACCACTAACCACATTTTTCTTTCTCACTGAAACAAGTGCATGATAGACAGTAACACCCTAGCAGCCATCCTGTATTTTGAAGATGAATGAGTGACACCAAGGATGAGAAAGTGAACGTGGAGTCCTGGACTCCCCATCTCCAGACCTTTTATAGGAGAGAGAAAAAGGAAACCTGTGTCTTCATAATGTCATGATTATTTGGGTTTTTTGTTCAGAGGATTCTGCCAAACCTAACACTAATTTAAAAGCTTATCAAGCAATTATAAATTTATTGAGCACTTTCTATTCTTAAAATTTGGGATTTGCCCTTTCATTAAATAGTAGAAATATAAGCAATTATCCTTGTTCTTTTTTGAAAATTTATTTTAAGAAATAAGGCTGACCTTGAGCACAATGCTGTGTAAAAACTCTGTCAGAAATACACATGAACTTATATAACACTCCATACTTCTTTTGTAGTGACACTTTCCACATGATTTTTCCTTCTTTTTTTTTTTTATTATACTTTAAGTTCTAGGGTACATGTGCACAACATGCAGGTCTGTTACATATGTATACATGTGCCATGTTGGTGTGCTGTACCCATTAACTCGTCATTTACATTAGCTATATCTCCTAATGCTATCCCTCTCCTTCCCTCTCCCCCCAACCCATGACAGGCCCCAGTGTGTGATGGTCCCCTTCCTGTGTCCAAGTGTTCTCATTGTTCAATTGCCACCTATGAGTGAGAACATGCAGTGTTTGGTTTTGTGTCCTTGCGATAGTTTGCTGAGAATGATGGTTTCCAGCTTTATCCATGTCCCTACAAAGGATGTGAACTCATCCTTTTTTATGGCTGCATAGTATTCCATGGTGTATATGTGCCAATAGTACCGTAAGGTTCTTGAAAAAGAAGCTGGATCTAATTCATACATCGAGTAATCAGTAAAAGCATTACAGCTACGACACAATGAAAATGATATGTGAGTTTTCCTGCCATTCTGCTTACCTCTTACAGCAAGAGATAATTCCAGCTTGGTCAATTGTGTCTTGCCTATTTCCTTTCCTAACATTCAAGAAACTCCTTCTTAACCACTTAAGTGCTTGGACTCTTGCAACAGAGAATCAGGATGAAGTAGGAGAACAGTATTAGGTTGGTGCAAAGGTAATTGCTTTTGCCATTACCTTTGATAGCAAAAATCGCAACTTGTTTGCACCAACCTAACAGTTCAAGGGACTATTCTATAAGGCAAGGGACACACGGTGGCAAAACCTAGAAGACTATTTTATTCTTAATGTTTAGCACCTTTTTTCAAAGGTTTAAATCATTAGAGTACATAATTTAAATATAATTAAATGCACCCATTTTAAGTGTATAACAAAATGAGTGTTGACAAATGTATGTGCCTAAGCTATCATCAGCCCAAATGTAATATAAAACACTTCAATCAACCCACTATGGACTCTCAAGCACGTTGAAGTTCTAGCCTCAAGAAATCATTGATGTGTTTCCTGCTACTGTAGGTTTGTTTTGCCTATTCTGAAATTTCATATTAGTGGAATCATAAAAGATATCCTCATATGTGTCTGTATTCTTTCACTCAACATGATATTTTTGAGATTAATTCAGGTTTTATAGTGTTTCAGTAGTTCATTTATTTTTTGTAAGACAAAGAACCTTTACTATAAAAAAAAAACTATTTTTTTTAAATAGTGGGGTAACGGCACTGCATCTGGCAGAAGGCAGGTCCCTAAGATTAGTCTTTCTTTTTATCCCAACCAAGCCAAGTAGACCTCATCCTTCAAAGTTCATTCATTTTTATTGAAGAGTAATAGTTTATTGCAACACAGTAAAAAAGTAACCTACAGAAAGGGAGAAAAATATTTGCAAACTATGTATCTTATGTTGATTAATTTCCAAAATATCAAAGGAACTCCTACAACTCAATGTATAATGGTTAATTTCCAAAATATCTAAGGAACTACTACAACTCAGTGGTTTAAAAAACGTAATAACTCAGTTTTCAAATGCGCTAAAGACTCACATAGATATTGTCTAAAGAAGACATACACATGGTCAATAGGTAGATGAAGAAATGATCAATGTCACTAATCATCAGGGAAAGGAAATCAAAACCACAATAAGATATCACCTGACACCTGGTGGAATGGCTTTAATTTTTTTTTTTTTTTTTTTTTTTTTTTAGATAGAGTCTTGCTCTGTCACCCAGGCTGGAGTGCAGTAGCATGATCTCAGCTCACTGCAAGCTCTGCCTCCCGGGTTCACGCCATTCTCCTGCCTCAGCCTCCTCAGCCTCCTGAGTAGCTGGGACTACAGGCGCCTACCACCATGCCCAGCTAATTTTTTTGTAATTTTATTAGAGACAAGGTTTCACAATGTTAGTCAGGGTGGTCTCGATCTCCTGGCCTCGTGGTCCACCCGCCTCGGCCTCCCAAAGTGCTGGGATTACAGACGTAAGTCACCGCACCTGGCCTGGCTGTAATTATTTTAAAAGACAAGAAGTATTGGCAAAAATGTGGAGAAAAAGAAATTTTGAATTTTTGAATGTTGTTGATGGGAATCCAAAATGGCACAGCTGCTATGGAAAATAGTATGGAAGTTCTTCAAAAACGTAAGAACTGAACTACTATATGATCCGGCAATCCCACTTCTAATGGAATAAAAACAAGACCTCAAGGAGACATTAGCACTTCTATATTCATTGCAGCACTATTCATACTAACCAAAATGTGGAAACAACTCAAATATCCATCAACAATTGAATGTATAATTAAAATGTGGTATATACATATAACAAGATACTATACAGGTGTTTGCTGGGTCATTGAAAAGACAAACATTGGAGCAGTAGTGGTTTATGAGGGCAGTGGGTGCAAGAAAACAGAATTTGGAGATGATTGGGTTGGCTTATGTTCCCTTCAAATAAAGAACTTTACTACACTGTACATTAGCCTGGGACACCGCTCAGGAACCAACAATGTGGAACATAACTTTTTAAATATTATATAATAATGGCAGTATGTATTCAAGTATTAAATAATGGGATGCTGACAATAAATGCTTTAAGAGATCAGAAATCAGAGAGAAAGAAATGGACTAGAAAAATCAGGGATATTTACTTAGAGAGGTAAACTCTGAAAAAGTGATAGGATTGAGATAAGCTGAAAAATGTGATAAGCTTTTGGAGGGGTCGTCCAAGACTTCCAGCTGCCTCCAATAGGGGAAAATTACCAAGGTTTAATTAAAAAGCTGCTTGAATCTGTTCAAGTTGAGTAAAGCTCCATATGGATGCCTGGTATCCTTTGCCTCCTTTATATATATCGACTCTGTCTATGAGATAGTACATATTGAATTCATTTGGAAACAATTATGTCCTGTGCAAATCGTTATCAACATCACTGTTAACCCATGTTTGCGGGGTGGTGGTTATGTAGAATTCTATCCAATTCTCAACACCGGTTGTCAGAATAGCTTTGTTATTGAAATGAGCAGAATCTAACTTATGAAAACAGTGAGTGTCACATGTTTCAAACATGACCTTTAGCCGATTAAACTTGCATAACCAACCCAAGAGTGATGTCCAATGACACCACTTGATACTTAGGTCTGCTATTTTAATAAGACACAGACAGGTTTAGCAGATGTTGCAACAAACAAGTAAACATGTTCTAAGCAATAAATCTGCAGAGACATTCAGGATAGCATGAAAAGAATGTTCTTCATTCTTTCCAATGTGATCACAACAAGTAAGATTTTATCACTAATTACAGATGCATACACATATTCATGGTGTACTGGGAATAGCATCTCCATATGGCATGACTTGCAAAGACGTTAATGTCTCAAACATTATTATACAGTTGAGAGAACATTTCAACATTAAGAATATTCTGTATTTCATATATCAAATGGATATGTGACTTGGTGAAAAAACTACCACCTATTCTGTTCACATCGGAGTCACAAATTGCTTGTGCTAGCTTAAGAACGTTATTTAATATCTTTCTATGTCTGAGTTTCTCCATTGCCAAGTTGACTTTATTATCTAAATTATGAACAACTTGGTGGAAAGGAAGAAGAACAGAAGGTTGTCTGGGAAAGCAAATATTCTATGTACATTTAAGAAAAAAAGAATTTTATAATATGATATGCAAATACTGCTGCACAATTTTCCCCCATGACACTAAAATGAAAAATTAATACTGACGACAGAAGCAAATATGGCATTAAATTTTTTCAGTGTGCAAGATAAATAGGAATCATCAATCATTCTCATTTTTATCCTTTCCTCGGGCAAAATAAAAATTCTATGGTTTATAAGATGGCAATAAAATTATGCAGAGAAGCTCCACTTAGCCAGATAATTGAGTCTATATTAAAGATCAGGATTACAAAAATATATGTCTAAAGGCAGACATTTATTGCAAAGTAGAAAATATCTGTTCATTAGGCCCAGAAAAGATTTAGACAAATGTTATTCACCTTTTTAGTTCACTAAACAATTAATTTTGGGCTTCCATTCTTCATAGTCATTAATCCAGTCCTTCTAATGACACTATTTGCCTAAAACGGTTTTTAATTGCACATAAATAGAAAAGGTAAACATATTATACAAAACTTTTAATTAATAAATAGAAACAGGTTATTCACTTCGAGTAGTAGTATTACCATTGTTTCCACTGACCCCATTGTTTCCATGGACCATTGTTTCCATTGAGGTGTGCAATACATAGCAATAGAATAAATAAATGCAAACTAGTGGCAACTTCTTGTAAGTTACAAAAAGTAAACAAACCTCAGAACTTTATAACTCACAATGGCAACTCATAAGTTTCAAGAGTGCAATCTATTTTTAAAATTAAATTATTCTCAGGTACTGAAAACAGTGAACAATATATTTTTTTAAATATATGGCAATTTTCTTTTTCCCCAAATATTAAAAAGTAAAAAAGAAAAGTAAGGCTTATACTCTGGTGCTCAAATTAAACCTGATAACCTATATACCGGGACCAAGAGTTCCAAGACCATTTTTTTTATGGTCTTACAGGTGGTTTTTTTGTACGTCATCCTTACTTCCCGAACAGGTGGCATTGGGACAAATCAGTATGTAAACCTGCTTCTCCTTCTCTATTCTACTTTCATTACTTCCAGCACTGACAGTGGTTATTCTAAGTTATATCTAATCTGCTTGGGATACAGGTGGTCACAACTATCTTTATCTACATGTATCTATCTGTACATAGACATTAGGCTATAGGACCTTAAAACAATAGGCCTTAAAAGGAATCTGAAATCTACAGGACAAGGCGTATGCTCAGATCATATTTAAAAATGATTCTCCTATGCCAAGTGGAGACCTGAGGAATCATCTGATTATGGGTCAGCCATCTTAACAGAAGTTAAGTCAGCTCCTCAGCCCCTAAGCCGTATGCACTACAGCCTTCATTACCACAAACTGGGCACTTCTCTTTCAGTTTTTGTCTCTATGGCAGTAAGATGGAATCAGTAATAACAAGTCCAGTGTAAGAATTATTCGTGGTAAGAAAAAATTGTCTACCGAGTGCTTTAAGTTCCTAGGAAACTGTGCGAACATAGTTTGTCATTTGTATTCTGAGACTTTGTCCTTGCAGGGATCATCAGCCTCTTAGTGCCATGTTGCCTGTGCATTCTTTCCACAGGAGCAGCCTTTTTCTGTTTGATGTTTGGGACATGCTAGCTCAAGTTTTCAGGATTTCTAGCCAAACAACTTTTATTGTTGTTTTTAAGAGAAAAATCTCTTAAGCCAATAATCATGCATTTTTTTCTCTTTTAAAAAAGTGAGATCCTTGGGTATCATTTTAATACTATTAATTTGGAAGTGAGGAGAGTCAAGTTCTAGCCAGACTCTTGTGTGAGTTTCATGGAATGGCATTTAATCATTGCTCTGGGTTCAGTTTTCATCACTATCAAAATGAGGGTGGTAGACTATACAATCTTAGAGCCCATTTTTTAAAATGTGGGCTATAGGCAAGATCACCTGCATGAAAAACACTTAGAGGGTTTGATAAGAAGAGTAGGTATCATCTCAGGCCTTAATAAACAGAGTTTGTTTGAGACATTGTAATCAGTACCTCAGTCATAATTATCCATGATAAAGTTTAGGAGCCACTGCTCCAAAATTAGCAATCAATGACGTCTTGGTTTCAGCCATCAGTGACCCCTTGGTTTAAGGAGCTTCTGAGTAAACATTCAAGATTTGCCATTCTTTTTAACTAACAGCTTTGCCACTAAGACATTGTTACTGGGACCAACTTTGCTTTATACAACACCTTCCCTGAGAATATGTTAGGCAGAATCCTGGTGAGCTGCTCTCTGCAGTGCAGTACAGCACAGGGTAGAGAGGCATACACAATGGTAAATAGAGTCTCATCTGCCAAAACTTCATCTTGCAAACAGCAAGGCCTAGGATTTTTTTCCTAGTCTATTTATGTATTACTGAGCAATCAATGAGCTCACTGCACCATGTGCATAGAAGGTATTGCTATGGCATCAGCTTTGAGAAAAGAAAAGCTTTATTGTAAGTCAACCGGCAAGAAGACAGAAGGAAAAGCTTGAATCTACTTCCCCAAGCTTAGAGTTGGGGCAGGTTTTATAGTCAGACAGTAATGAAGTGTGCTCTGATTGGATCTTGTGATGGTGTGATGCCAGGAGACCTGCTCAGACTGGATCCTTCGATGAAGTGACTGACGCCAGAGCTCAATCTGATTAGACCTTGGATCCTACCAGATGGTGTCCGCTTCTTAATTAAATCGCCATTCCTTAGTCTGAGCACTTAGGTTCCACCAGTGCTAATGTTATATGACCTTCAACCTGGGAGGCCATGGCAACTGAAAAACAACTCACAATTTTGTTACATAAAAGTTGAACCAGATTGGTCTGATGTGTTTATACATGTAACAGCTTTCTTAGGTTTTTAACTATAAGAAACATAATGAACCTGCATGGTCTCAGGTAAATCCAAACCCTACCAACAAAAAGTTAATCTAGTTAATTGTCAGGATAAAGGGTCTTGAACTTTTACCTCTTAAGAATTTATAGCAGCCTTCATGACATCAACTCACAACAAAGGATTTTATTGAAACCTTTCTTGAGGGCAATTGCTAGTAAACCTACTCTAAATTCTTTCACTCTATTGCCCTAAGAAAATAATTATCCATATATGTAATATTTATTTGCGTCACTGTGAATAGTAAAAATATTGGAAACACTCTAAACAGTTATCTAATAGATTGACTCAATAAATAATTTTATGTATATAATATATATCTATTAAATATGAAGCGTAAGAGTATTTACTGACAGAATTATGTTCATGAACACTATGTAAAACAGAGATTATAAAAGAGTAATTGCTACATGATCCATGTTTAAAAATAAAATATATAGAGAGAGGCATAGGACATAACATATTAATACCGTTTACTGTGGGTAATGGAATTATGAATGTTTTCTAATTTATTTAGGATTCCTAATTTTTTTGTACTTATATATTCTTCCAATTAACATATGCAATAAAAGAAGTTAATTTTTTAATCTGAATTGTTAAAATTTTAAATATATTATTTCATAATCCAACTTTTGATATAGTAATCCATACTCTGATATTTAAAATTGTATTAATGTATTTTACTTCTATGTCTTCTCTCTCATTAAGATTCCTAGTAGAGATGAGAAAAGTAGGGCAGGGAATCTCTAATATGGTCCCTATATTATCTGCAAAAGATTATGTACAAAAAAAGTGTTTATTTAATGTAAATATTTATGTGATATGTTTGCGGATGAGAAAGTGAGCAAAAAACACAGTATGTGATCTGAGAAAGAGAGCAAAAAACACAGTTCATTCAACCTTACTATGAGTGTAAAATAAGGCAGCAAGAAAGAATAAGGGCCTATGTTTTGTTGTCGTTAATATCTGGGATGATATATAAGGAGGGAATTTGGATTAAAAAATATAGAATTTATTCTAAGGGTACCTCTTCCTGTTGGAATTTGGGAATGGTTTAACTGGGTGGTTCTGGTACAGGATCTCTCACGAAGTCACATTTAAATTGTCAGATGTGACTGCAGTCATCTAAAGATTTGACCGACACTACAGTCTCTCTTTCACTGTGGGTTACTCACATGACTGGCAAATTAGTGCTGGTTTTTAGTAGGAGGTTTCAGTTCCTTCTCATGTGGGCCTCTCCAGAGATTGCTTGACTGTCCTCAAAACTTGCCTTCTTCTCCGCACACCCCTACATCCCCAGAGAACCAGCAGAATCCATCCTTCTATGATCTAGGCTTCAAAGCCAAATGCATCATTCCTGCCACTCTATTCATTAGATTCAAATCATTTCGTTCATCACACATTGAAGGAGGGAATTCGGCCCCACCTTTTGAAGGGAAGTATGTGAAAGAATTTGTGAACAAAATTTAAAACCACCAAATGGACTTTTCCTCACCAAGTCTGATCTGGTGACTGCTACTTCTAAATGCATCATCATCCAATAGCAGAGGCTAAAAGCAAAGGCCTGATGTAACACTATTCCGTAGGAAGACCAGCCAGCCACATCATGAAGGATTGATTTCATTGAACCCCTTCCAAAATGGTGTTTGTATTCTGAATATGGATATATGTTCTGAATATGGATATTCATTGCCAACCTACAATGCTTCTGTCATCACAACCAACTGTGAGGTTGGGATGCTGTGTTCACTTTTGTGATATTTCACACACAAAAAAATGCTTTTAACCAAGTAACATTTCACAGCAAAAGAAGTGCAATGGTGTTCACTTTGGCATAGAACAATGTAATGGCTTCCTGAAACTTAGTTCCCCTAAAATTAGGAAATACAGTTTGAGAATCAAGGAATGGAAGTAGGAGTGTCTCCTTTCACTACTAAATCTAATACTTTTCATTCCTACAGTGTGGAGTTCTGTTGGCTTAGGGGTTCTAGTTCCCAAGGAAGGATGATTATTTCAGGTGAATTGACAATGATTCCATTAAGATGGAAGTTGAGACTGCTACCTGGCCATTGTGGATTTGAAACCATACCCCAAAGAGTTAAAGAAACCAGTGACTGATAGAAACTCTTGACCTCACAGGATGACAGATAAGAAAAGATACAACTTGCTGAAATGCTGAAACTCTCTGCCAATGAGATTAAAATGCTGGCTGAATCTGTTAAAACCAATATGGCCGATTGGAGTCTGCACAGAATGAACTTGCTGGTGTCAGGGACCACATTTCCACAGCATGTTTCATACAAACTCCCATTGAAATTGCACATGTGACCCATGAAGAGAAATGAAGAGATAACTCTGCATGCCTGAGGACTTTCCAGATATCCCCTTTCCTTGCATCAGTCACCTGCTAATCTCAGAATCCATCTCCCAAACTGTTTCTAATAAGAATATGGCCTTAGAGCCAGCACAGGGAGACAGTTTTGAGATACACTCCTATCACCTTATTGGTCAACCTGCAATAAAAATAATTAGTTTACTCAAAACCCCCGTGTCATAGTATTGGCTTCTAGCACATTGAGCAGTGAGCCCCTTTTCTCAGTAACAGATTCTTCTGCCATGGAACAAATAGTAAAAATAAAAGAATTACTATACTAGCTGGTACGAATATGAGTTCAAGGATCACCTTTTCCCTTACTCCTTTTCTTAGCATAACTACTCTCACCATCAATGCACCCAGAGACTACATGACTTCCTTCTTTGAATTTCTTCTGTATCTTAGATTCATAACAAAACACTTACATATTTTGCTGAGTTTACTTCTGACACATCTGACTTTTAAGGACAAGGTCTGATTTTTTTCCACAGCAGCTGACATGGAACAGGTACTTAAGTATTTAGTGGCTGAAGGACTGAATAGTTAAATGAAAGATCAGCTTATGAGAAAGATGATGGGATAATATCTGCTTCAGCCTCCAACAAAACAATTTAAGAAATAGAATTGGTATAACTGGCACAAGACAGGGATGCCCTCTCTCACCACTCCTATTCAACATAGCGTTGGAAGTTCTGGCTAGGGCAATCAGGCAAGAGAAAGAAATCAAGGGTATTCAGTTAGGAAAAGAAGAAGTCAAATTGTCCCTGTTTGCAGATGACATGATTGTATATTTAGAAAACCCCATTGTCTCAGCCCAAAATCTCCTTAAGCTGATAAGCAACTTCAGCAAAGTCTCAGGATACAAAATTAATGTGCAAAAATCACAAGCATTCTTATACACCAGTAACAGACAAACAGAGAGCCAAATCATGAATGAACTTCCATTCACAATTGCTTCAAAGAGAATAAAATACCTAGGAATCCAACTGACAAGGGATGTAAAGGACCTCTTCAAGGAGAACTACAAACCACTGCTCAGTGAAATCAAAGAGGACACAAACAAATGGAAGAACATACCATGCTCATGGATAGGAAGAATCAATATCGTGAAAATGGCCATACTGCCCAAGGTTATTTATAGATTCAATGCCATCCCTATCAAGCTACCAATGAGTTTCTTCACAGAATTGGAAAAAACTGCTTTAAAGTTCATATGGAACCAAAAAAGAGCCCGCATCTCCAAGACAATCCTAAGTCAAAAGAACAAAGCTGGAGGCATCACGCTACCTGACTTCAAACTATTCTACAAGGCTACAGTAACCAAAACAGCATGGTACTGGTACCAAAACAGAGATATAGACCAATGGAACAGAACAGAGTCCTCAGAAATAATACCACACATCTACAGCCATCTGATCTTTGACAAACCTGAGAGAAACAAGAAATGGGGAAAGGATTCCCTAGTTAATAAATGGTGCTGGGAAAATTGGCTAGCCATAAGTAGAAAGCTGAAACTGGATCCTTTCCTTACTCCTTATACAAAAATTGATTCAAGATGGATTAGAGACTTAAATGTTAGACCTAATACCATAAAAATCCTAGAGGAAAACCTAGGTAGTACCATTCAGGACATAGGCATGGGCAAAGACTTCATGTCTAAAACACCAAAAGCAACAGCAGCAAAAGCCAAAATTGACATGGGATCTCATTAAACTAAAGAGCTTCTGCACAGCAAAAAAAACTACCATCAGAGTGAACAGGCAACCTACAGAATGGGAGAAAATTTTTGCAATCTACTCATCTGACAAAGGACTAATATCCAGAACCTACAAAGAACTCAAACAAATTTACAAGAAAAAAACAAACAACCCCATCCAAAAGTGGGCAAAGGATATGAACAGACATTTCTCAAAAGAAGACATTCATACAGCCAACAGACACATGAAGAAATGCTCATCATCACTGGCCATCAGAGAAATGCAAATCAAAACCACAATGAGATACCATCTCACACCAGTTAGAATGGCGATCATTAAAAAGTCAGAAAACAACAGGTGCTGGAGAGGATGTGGAGAAATAGGAACACTTTTACACTGTTGGTGGGATTGTAAACTAGTTCAACCATTGTGGAAAACAGTATGGCAATTCCTCAAGGATCTAGAACTAGATGTACCATATGACCCAGCCATCCCATTACTGGGTATATACCCAAAGGATTATAAATCATGCTGCTATAAAGAAACATGCACACGTATGTTTATTGCGGCACTATTCACAATAGCAAAGACTTGGAATCAACCCAAATGTCCATCAGTGACAGACTGGATTAAGAAAATGTGGCACATAGACACCATGGAAGACTATGCAGCCATAAAAAAGGATGAGTTTGTGTCCTTTGTAGGGACATGGATGCAGCTGGAAACCATCATTCTTAGCAAACTATCACAAGAACAGAAAACCAAACACCGCATGTTCTCACTCATAGGTGGGAACTGAACAATGAGATCACTTGGACTTGGGAAGGGGAACATCACGCACCGGGGCCTATCATGGGGAGGGGGGAGGGGGGAGGGATTGCACTGGGAGTTATACCTGAAGTAAATGACGAGTTGATGGGTGCTGACGAGTTGATGGCTGCAGCACACCAACATGGCACAAGTATACATATGTAACAAACCTGCACATTATGCACATGTACCCTAGAACTCAAAGTATAAAAAAAAAAAAAAAAAAAAACAAATAGAATTGGCCCACATATGTGTTGATGGCCTACAGAAGAAAACAGCAGATTTTATTCATTTCAACATGACTACATCTTTCATCGTGCATGAGACAGAAAAACTTTCTTACCCACTCATTTTACAAAATTAGAAAATTAAGGTGCAGAAAAACAAAATCATTTACTTAAGATCACATAGCAGTGTGGCAAAATGAGGGCTAGACTCATATTGTATCAGCTTCAGGCTAATATTCCTCATAATGTATGTCATGTTGTTTCACAAAATTTTTATCAAATACATGTTTAAATAAGAAAAGTAGACAATAACGTCCAGGAGCTCTTAATGTTCACTGAGTAAGTATTGTTTTTTCTACCCTATTTAACCCACAACATACCAGGAAAGTAGATATAACTACCATCTGGGCACAATAGTTCCTTTTTATTTTGTATATGTTTGTCATCTCATGAATAATTACAAAAGTAAGCATAAAGGTAGAGTGGGAAAAAACCTTATTAGACATTTTAATAAGAATTAAATATAGCACACCCAAATTTTTATTCCATATGTTCCTGATTTTAAAGAGAGGCAGATAAATAGGTAGACACAGAAAGAAAAAGGAGGAAGGAAGGAAGGAAGGAAGGAAGGAAGGAAGGAAGGAAGGAAGGAAGGAAGGAAGGAAGGAAAGAAAGAAGGGAGGGAGGGATAGATAGAAAAGTCAATGTACTTTGAATTCAACTAGAGAGACATATCCAACTTATAAATTCTGATCTCAGATTTCAAATATCTCTCTGCTAGGCTCTGTCTTGTCATTACTTCTAATTCTGCTTCGTGCAGTTGTATCTTAAAAATATGATCCTTGATAAACTTCAATGGTACATAATTTTATTGAAAAGAAAATGGTCATCTTATTTGATCCTTAATTATAACACATTTTAATTTTTAGATTTATAAATACCAATTAGAATGACGAATGCAATCAATTTTTTCATTGCTACAGCATCTATTTTTTACTACTCAACTTTGTATATACAACTGTTTATCCATTTATTAATGATATCAAGTAAATTTCAGTGCACAAGCTTTATGAACGATGAAAGAATGTGTAATATGCCTTTTGGCACAATAGAATAGTCTAGATTCTGGTCACAAAATATTTGCATAATAAAGTCTGTTCTGTTGCATGACCATGAAAATATTACATTTTCATTTTGCCCTTAGAAATGTGTAATTCATTCATCTATTACTGAATTTGGGAAAATTTACCTAAGATACTGTTATCTGAAGCCTCATTAAAATTTTTATTATACAATCAATTTCACACCATTATTAGAATGTCAAAGACCACTCTTGTCTCCTTGCATTTATCTTCATCTAGCCAATTTGTAAACTGTTTCTCTGTCAACTTCTTCTTTTTGTCATTATGGAAAAACATTAAAAAAATTCCTGGATTCTCAACTGTACTTAATAAAAGCTAAGAAATAAACTATAAAGATGATGGTTCCAGACTTCTTTTATACCTTCTTAAAAGATGATATAAAACTTTAAGCAAAACAATGAAAAAAACTGAAGGATGGTATAATAGTAATGATTTGACTATTTCATTATTCCTCTGGGCTATTTCATCATTCTTTTTCATTGTAGTTAGGAATAATTGATAATATACAGGAAAGTAAGATCACTGAAATTCAATAACCTGTGTTAGACTGAGAAAATACTGATTGACATCAGATGGAGCCATATAATAATTGTAATATAAAATCAGTTTTATTATATCTTTTAAAAGAGCAAGTAAATATTTTTCTTTGTTCCTTGGAAAACATCAAAGACAAAAATAAAAATCATGATATACCAACCTTTACAAATAAATAGAACTACTCAAAAAATAAACTAAAAACTCAAATTGGACCCAGTGTTTTGTACCTTTTCATCTAATAAGATCTCTCCCATGCATTAAAGCAGATGAGGAACAAAACAATGAGCTTGCATATAGATAACTGAGTTAGATTTTCTGGTCCTGGCTTGGACATAGACCTTTATCATGGCTGCTATTTGCCTGACTACCTGCCTTGGAACTCCCCATTCCCACCAAGACCCAGGCTGAGTAAAAGGGTCATCACTCACAGCTGAAGATTTGCCCATCATGAGCAACCCTCTCAAAGTGGTGGGCAGTCCTGCTGGAATATCATGGCCAACTTTATCAGGAAGAATGTTTTTGCAGAGAGAAGAATGAAAACCACAAAATAACATCTACAGTAACTCTGGTGCTGAAACTGAGGAAGTATGACGTCCAGAAAGGGTCTGACTGGTGTTTTAAATATATCTTTTCTCTTTCCTTTTGTCCTGAGCCTGTCCCCTTTCTGGCCTCTTTTGGCTTGGTTTATTCCTCTTCATTCTATGATTACATCACATGAACCCAGCTCAGCAATGGAAGGCAAGAGGAAGATTTAACTTATTTGTAGGAAGTTTTCCTTATGGAATGTCATTATTTTCCTGAGACAAATTCTGATTTTTTCAAAGTTTTGAAGTTTATTCATCTCTTTCTTAAAGACAGTAACTGTAAATTCGTGGTTTGCAGGTTGAACTAGGCTGTCTTATGAGCTTTCTTTGGCCAACTGCACATTACTTGAGTTGAAGTTCCATTAATATGTCATAGGTTTCCATTATTTGTATTCTGCATTTTCACACTTGTACATGACTTGTCTGCTTATCAAGCATATGCATATGAAATGTCTGCTTTAACACCATCTGATTTTTAGCCTTTTTTAACCTTTAAAGAATTTCCAAATATGTATTTTCTTTCTCTCCCACAAAAAGATGAACCTTTAAAACACTCTCTAGTTTATCCGATATATATATATAAAGTTTTATCCATATATTTATGGATAAGAAGACTGTTTCCTGTCTCGTGAACAACAAATAAGGACAATGGACTACATGGTGCATTCATTCATACGAAAAGTTAAGGTAAGGTGACTACAGATGAGTAGTGTGAAAGGTTCGTTTCTTCCTTTAAGGTAAGGCAACAGTTCTGTATCTGAGCTGTAGTGGCACATTAATCTGTAAATGGGATAAATTTTCTTATGACTACACACATAAAAAATGAGTACCTGTAAAAACTGATGAGATTTGAGTAAGATCTGTAGACTAGTTACTTGTATTATATCAATGTCAATTTCCTGGTTTTAGTAATGAACTCTAGTTATATAAAATATTACCATGGGAAGTGAGAGGAAGGTAGCTGTTTGAAGAGTACACCAGATCTCTCCACACTATTTTTGCAACTTCTTGTGAGTCTACAACCAGTTCAAAATAAAAAAGTTAATGGAAATGTTGAGAGTTCATTCCATTGTTTATCCCTTTTCAGAGAAGCTGATGCCTGATACTTTAACTACAACACAAGTTATCTGTGCAAAATGCAATCCATTTAATTTGAAAAACTCAATAGGGATCAGGGTCAGCTTCAGTAATCACTCATCACCTTTTAAAACTCAAGCTAAATTCTACAGAACATAAGTCACCCAAAAGTGAAACTTGAGCAGGTGTTTTAGCTAACTTATAAACACAGATTTCTTAGACTTTGTGAAACTGTCAGGAGATTTATTGCCCAGCCCTGGGCCATTTGGTCACTTGAGGGAGTTGTCTCTTTTTTAACTCTTCTCTGTACACACTTGCTTTTTCTTCTCTACAACTTCACATCTCCTCTAACAGTTTTACTTACTAAAAACAAACCATTGTTGGAAGTTCTTGGATTTTTTTTTTTTTTTTTTTTTTTTTTTTTTTTTTTTTTTTTTTGAGACGGAGTCTCCATCCCGTCGCCCAGGCTGGAGTGCAGTGGCACAATCTCGGCTCGCTGCAAGCTCCACCTCCCAGGTTAATGCCATTCTACTGCCTCAGCCTCCCAAGTAGCTGGGAATACAGGCACCTGCCACCATGCCCAGCTAATTTTTTATATTTTAGTAGAGATGGGGTTTCACCATATTGGCCAGGAAGGTCTCAATCTCCTGACCTTATGATCCGCCCACCTCAGCCTCCAAAAGTCCTTGGATTACAGGCCTGAGCCACTGTGCCCAGCCAGATTTTTTTTTTTCTCCAGATATTGGATCTTTGATTACTTTCATTGAGCATCATGAGTTGTCTCAGGGATTTGAGATGTGCTTCCTTATAAATTTCTCCTTCTAGACTCAGGAGAGCTTGAGGAACACATGGCTGCTCTGTTCAATCTCTTGTAATTGCAGTGAATGTGATTTGAGTTTTAACTGCTCGATCACTATTTGTTGACACTTCAGGAATCTCACCTTTATATTCAACCTGCTGTTGCCAGTGAGACCTGAACAAAACCAAGATCAATAACATGAAATTGTGGAGGGGGTGGGGTAGGTAACAAATGTGAATGTATGTTAAAAAGATTTAGAGATGAATGGGAAAAGAGAGAAGACCATATATTAAGAAAAGAGAATCTACTGTCTTTTGGGGCTTCAGTTTCTTCATCTATAAAACAAGAGTATTAAGAAGAAAACAAGCCAAATGTCTGTTATTTGGTACACTCTAGTAAATTAAACAAATAATCCATAAAGGAGAGAAAATCATTTCTCCAGATGCAGCTCATTTGTAGATAAAGAATACACATTTTCTTCTACTTTATCTTGGAAAATTCAACTACAGGGAGGAAAGAGAGATTTCAGAAATAACTTTCTCCCTGATTCTATTCATAATTAAACTTCAGTCTTCACATCAAATATGATTCTATTCCTGTCCATAATCTCTTATCTGCTTCCTAGAGCTTTTTCTGAATGAGAATTGGAATGGAGAAATGCTCTGCTGCTCTTAATTCTTCCTTGGGCACATCCACATTAGAACATTTTTAAAACCATAAAAACTGTACTGTAGGCTCCAAAGCCATCTTGTGAATTGTGTTAGGGGAAAGAATGTTTTCCTATCTTTTCTGCCCTTGCAGGATTTATTGCCTGTGGAGGCCTCTGGATCACCCCAGTTCATATAAACAGGAAACACAATCCCAAGTAAAAAAGAGAAAGCTGGAGCAAGCCAATCACTATAGGTATAATTCACACACACACACACACACACACACACACACACACAAATAGCATATGCTAAATTTCCTTCCCTCAAGATTATGCAATGCTGGACTTCCAGAAAGCTGGAAACTGTATAGAGTGAATGCAAATCAAGTGCCCCAGAGCCTCAGATTGAAAGTGCGTAAGTCCAAAGTTAAATGAGGTAGGCGTAACCTGTTGTAGACACTAGAAATAAGATTTCAGCATACCTGGGTCATGTCCTCTCATGATATATAGGCCCTTTAAATACTAAAGTGCTGTGAAAATAGAAGTATTGTCTGGAATGAGACAAAAAGCATTTAGAGAGTGAGAAATTAAACAGGATTTAATGATACGATAAAGTGTGATACCACTAGTGGTTGTACAGTAATGACATGGAAAGTTGAGTCTAAGCTTTTATAGAGAAGAGCTTCATGTATATAGTATATATATATAGAGAGAGAGTTAAATTTTATCTTATATATAATGTGTAATTTAAAAATTGGGAGTGACATCAGCAAGACGGCAAATTAGAAGCTCCTAGCACTCCTTTGTCCCTCAAAAAAACCCTAAAACAACAAATAACTACTAAAGTAACTAAAGGAGAGCACCAGAGAACAGCAGAGAAGCAGTAGAAATCCTATAGAGCATAGAAACCCAGGATGGGCACACAGAAAAAGGAAGGAGGCAATTCACCTCTGCCATTTCACTCCCCAAGTTTTGACCAGTTTAGAACCAGGAATGTCTTCTCCCTGCAGGGAAAGGTAAGCAAGAGGACCCCAGAAGATCCTATTACCACCACGGACAACTGGGATCTTTGCTATCGGAGACTCCTGCAGCCCTCAAAGGCTCTGAACCCAGTTAAGGAAGCTCACAGAGCCCACACAACTGAGATACTCCCAAAGAAGGAGATGACATTGTGCATTGCACCTCATGGCTCAAGCTGCTACTGCTCTGCAACATCTTATAACTTGAGTCACTGCCAAAGTGCATCATACTCTGGTGCCAAATAGGTATCGTATCTCTCTATTCCTGAGGCTCAGCTGCCACTGCACCATGCCCGCCTCATATCATGCCATACCCAAGCAGAGGTGCTATTACATCTTATCTACTAAGGACAAGCTACCACAGAGCCACTTCATGACTTCTACCAGTCATTAGTGCACCCACCATTTAGAGTCAAGCTGAGGTAATGCTTTGTCCCTAAGGAAACTGGAATCTTGAAACCAGAACTGCCAAAATTCAAAGACAAAAAGAGAACTTTAAAAGCAGCAAAGGAAAAGCACCAAGTTACATATAAAGGAATGCCCATTAAACTACCAGAAGATTTCCAAGCAAAAACCTTGCAGGCCAGGAGAGAATGGGATGATATATTTAAAGTGCTGAAAGAAAGAAAAAAAAAAAACCTGGTAGCCAAGAATACTATGCACAGAAAATCTGCCCTTCAGAAATGAATAGAAATAGTCTTCCTAGACAAGCAAAAGCTGAGAGAATTTATTATTATGAGACTTGCCTTACAAGAAATGCTTAAAGGACTTCTTCAAGCAGAAATTAAAGGACAATAATGCCATCATGAACAAACATGAAAGTATAAAACTCACTGGTAGGGGGAAATGCATCAAATCCAGAATACACCAGTTCCATAAAGGTGGTGTGTAAATCATATCTATTTCCAGCATATAGGTTAAAAGTAAACATGGTCAAAAATAGCTAAAACTGCAGTGAGTTGCTTAGAAATACACAATATAGAAATATGTAAATTGCAACATGAAAACAAATTATGGAATGGGAGGGTCAAAGTCTAGAGTTTTTATATGCAACAGAAGTTAAGTTGTTAACAGCTTGGAATAGATTATAACTGTAATGTTCTATGTAAGCCTCATGGTAGCCACAAGACAAAAGAACTACAGCAGATACACAAATGATAAAAAGAAAGGAATCAAAGCTTAGCACTCTAGAAAAACTGTCAAGTCAAAGAGGAAGACAACAAGAGAGAAAGAAAAGAACAAAGGAACTACTAAACAGCAAGAAAACAAGAACAAAGTGACAGTGATAACTCCTGACCTGTCAATAATAACCATAAATATAAATGAATTAAATTATTCAATCAAAAGACATAGCATAGCTTAATGGATTAAAAAAAAACACACACACCCAGGATCCAGCTATATGCTGCCTAGAAGAGACCTAATTAGGCTTTAAGGACACACAAAGGCTGAAAATGAAAGGATGAAAAGATATTCCATGCAAATGAAAACCTAAAGAGAGTAGGGGTGGCTACACTTTTATCTGATAAACTAGACTTCAAGTCAAAAACTGTTGCAAGAGGCCAGGCGTGGTGGCTCAAGCCTGTAATCCCAGCACTTTGGGAGGCCGAAACGGGTGAATCATGAGGTCAGGAGATCGAGACCATCCTGGCTAACACGGTGAAATTCCGTCTCTACTAAAAATACAAAAAAAAAAAATAGCCGGGCGAGGTGGCGGGCGCCTGTAGTCCCAGCTACTCAGGAGGCTGAGGCAGGAGAAATGGCATGAACCCCGGAGGCGGAGCTTGCAGTGAGCTGAGATCGCGCCACTGCACTCCAGCCTGGGCGGCAGAGCAAGACTCCGTCTCAAAAAAAAAAAAAAAAAAAAAAAAAAGAACTGTTGCAAGAGACAAAGATCATTATTTAATGACAAAGGGGTCAAGTCATTAAGAGTACATATTAATTGTAAATATATATGGACCTAACATCAGAACATATAAATACATAAAGCAAAATTAATAAACATGAAGAGTGAAATAGATGACAATAGAAGAAAATTTCTTTTTCTTCCTTCCTTCTTTTCTTCTTTCCTTTTCCCTTCCTTCCTTTCTTCTTTCCTTTTTTCTCCCTTTCTTTGTTCCCTTCTCTTTCTTTTCTTCCTTTTTTCCTTTCTTTTCTCTCTTCTTTTCTTCTTTTTTCCCTTCTTTCTTCCTTTGTTTCTTCCTTTTTTCCTTCTTTTCTTTTTCCTTTCTTTCCTTCCTTTCTTTCATTTCTCTCTCTCTCTCTCTCTCTTGCTTACTTGCTTACTTTCTTTCTTTCCTTCCTTTGAAAGGTTCTCACTCTGTTGCCCAGACTGGAGTGCAGTGGCACAATCATGGCTTACTGCAACCTTGACTTCCTGGGCTTAAGTGATCCTCTCAGATTGCCAAGTAGCTGGGACTACAAGCATGCACTTTTTTTTTTGTAGAGTCAGGGTCTCACTATGCTACCAAGGCTGGTCTCAATCTCCTAAGTTCAAGTCATCCTCCCACCTTGGCCTCCCAAAGTGCTATGATTACAGGCACAAGCCACCGTGCCCAGCAGTAGATAATTTCAATATCCCAATTTCAACAATTCATAGCTCAAATACACAGGAAATTGATAAATATTGGATTTAAATTGCAGTTTTGACCAAATAGACCTACCAAACCTACAGAGGACTTTCCATCCAACAACTGCAGAACACATATTTTCTCCAGTGCACATGGAACGTTTTCCAATATAAGCCGTATGTTAGGCCACAAAACAAGTCTTAACAAATTTAAGAACATTAAAATTGTCTCTCATATCATTTCAGACCACAATAATATGAAACTAGAAATTAATGGCTGGAGGAATGCTGGAAAATTGAAAATTTTGTGGAAATGAAACAACATGCTCCTGAAAAACCAATGAGTAAAAGAAGAAATCGAAATGGAAATTAAAACATATCTTGAGACAAATGAAAATATAAACACAACATACCAATATCTATGGAATGTACCAAAAACAATTCTAAGAGAGAATTTTATGGCAATAAACACTTACGTTAAAAAAGAAGAAAGATTCCAAATAAACAGTCTAATATTACACTTCAAGAAACTAGAAAAAGAACAAAATAAACCTAAAGTGAGCAGAAGCAAAATAATAAAAGTCAGAATAGAAATAAATCAAATAGAGAAAAACCATAAAACAAATCAACAAAACTAAAACTAAGAGTTTGGTTTTTTAAAAAATAAACAAAATTGACAAGCCTTTGCTAATCTAAGAAAAAAGAAAGAAGACTCAAATAAAATCAGAAATGAAAGTGAAGAAAGTAAAACACATGCCTCAAATACAAAAATAAGGAATTATTATGAATAATTATATGCCAACAAATTGAATAATCTAGAGGAAACGAGTAAATTCCTAGAAAGATACAACCTACCAAGATTGAATTAAGAAGAAATGGAAAGCCTGAGCAGACCAATAACAAATAAATCAATTAAAGAATCAAAAACCTCCCAACAAAGAAAACTTAAGACCAGATGTCTTTGCAATTGAATTCTAGTAAACATTCAAATAAGAATCAATATCTATACCTCTTAAACTCTACTGAGAAAAATAGACCTTGAGAAAATGCTTTTAAACACATTTTACGAGGTCAGCATCACCTTAATACCTATGCCAGAGAAAGATAGCACAAGAAAATAAAACTACTGATTAGTTTATCTGATGAACGCTGATGGAAAAATCCTAGGTAAAATATTAGCTAACCAAATCCAACAACATATCAAAAAGATTATATATCATGACTGAATGGGATTTATCCCTGGCATGGCAAGGCTGGCTTAAAATACATCCATCAGTGTGATACATCATATTAACAAAATAAAAAGATAAAAACTACAGGATAATCTCAATTGATGGAGAAAAAGCATTTGACAATGTCCAACACCCTTTCTGGATAAAGAACTCTCAACAGTTTGGGTACAGAAGAAGAGGTCCTCAACATAGTAAAGGCCATTTATGAAAAACTAACATTATAATCAATGGAGAAAAACTGAAACCTTATCTACTAAGATCCAGTACAACAGAAGGATGCTCACTCTCATCACTTACATTCAACATTGTACTGGAGATAATAGCAAAAGCAATCAGACAAGAAAAGCAAAGAAAAGGCATCCAAATAAAGAAATAAAATTATCTCTCTTTGCAGATAACATTATCCTATATGTAGAAAAACCCGAAGATTCCACCCCAAAACTGTTAAAACTAATAAATGAATTTAATAAACTTTCAGAATATAAAATTGACACACCAAAATCAGTAGCATTTGTATACACAGAAAACAACTAATTGAAAAAACAAATCAAGAAACAATCTCATTTTCAATAGCATCCAAAAAATAAAACAAAATACCTAAGAATAAATTTAAGCAAGGAGGTGAAAAATCTGTACACTGAGAACTACAAAACATTGATGAGAGAAACTGAAGAAGACACAAATGAATGAAAGAGATCCCATGCTCGTGAATCATAAAAATTAATATTGTTAGAATGTCCATGTTACTCAAAACAATATACAGATTTAACACAATCTCTATCAAAATCTTAATGGCATTCTTAGAAATAGGAAAACAATATTAAAACTTGTAAAGAACTATAAAAGATCCCGAAGAATCAAAACAATTCTAAGAAAGAAAAAATAAGTTGGAGGCATCACACTTCCTGATTTAAAATTATATTATAAAGCTATAGTAATCAAAACAATATGATACTGGCATAGAAAACAGACTTATAGACCAGTGGAGCAGAATAGAGTGTTTCAGAAATAAATCCAAACATATGTGGTCAACTAATCTTTGGTGCCAAGGGCACCAAGACGATACAACAGGGAAAGGATGGTGTCTTCAATAAATGGTGCTGAGAAAACTAAATTTCCACATGCAAAAGAATGAAATTGGACCTTTATCTTATGTCATACACAAAAACAAAACTCATATAAGACCTAAATATAAGATATAAGACCAGATATAAGACCTAATATAAGATATAAGACCTAAATATAAGACCTCATATGCAGAAATTGGGGCAAGAAGGGATGATCACTTAACAGTGAAATTGACCTCAAAGAATAAAGACTTGCACACAGAAATGAGGAGGTATTAACCTGGAAGTAGAAAAATAAGGGAGACACAATCCAATCCAGGCCCAATGGTATGAGGCAAATAAAAGAGAGAGTGACATCATAGGATAAAATAGAAGGGAAGAAGATGTTGGGGATATTGGTGACGGCAAAATGTGTGGGAAGGGTTGAGATGAAAGGCAGTAGAAGAAAAGATTGGGAGGGGAATGCACCAGGCAAGGAGGGCAGGCAATAAGGGGAAAGAGTAATAGAATGGATTCCTAGGGAAGCTGGTGTTTAAGGAAGTGGCCTAGGATGACAGATGCAGAGTCAGGTTAACTCGAATACAAAAACACTCTGATTGATAAGTTATTTCACTGACTGCTGTGGCTTACATAAGGAAGTAGTCTATCACACTCTGGCCCCATTGACAGCCAGGTGAAAAAATGGTGCAAGGAAATATCGAAATAGTATGAGAGTTGGACTTTGGGAAACAAGTTGAGGGGAATTGCTATGGCAGGGCTGCCAGAGGAAGGGGAAATGTCGGGAGCACCTTGATGTTTCCATTGTACTTATTATTGATCTTGAACAATATGAATGTCTCTCATACCCCTACCATTTTTTTTCTTCCATGTAGACACTGTGAATCGTGTACTGATCACATTTATTTTACTGGCTTCCAGGAACCTAAAAAACAGAATTTCAGCCTGTTGCTACAAGACTTTAAAGCATATCTTTGGAGTAAGAAATATGTTCCAGGATTCATCTTACTTTTACTAACTTCACTCCCTTCTTTCACCAATTTTCTTCCCTTATTTTTTCCTGTTTTCTTTGTTTTTATAGGACATCTCTACTCTGTTTAAAATGAGATGAGGTGGAAGTAATAAACATTTTAGTCTGTGGTTAATTCAAGGTTTGCACAAAGAACATAATTAAAAACTCAGATACTAGACACTTGACAAAGAGCATTTATTACAATAGAACTTTTAAGAACATGAATAATTCTATAAGTCATATTTTCTGCCAGGTTTACATCTTTTATATATACTCTAATATTCACATTAAAATGGCAGGGGCATTGCTCAGGCTCCAAATTCCCATATATGTACCTCGTTACTAGTGTGACCATAAAATTAACTGTCCCAAACCAGGCACTTTGAGAGTTGGAAGGGGCACTACTAATAATTATGCCAGGACAACAGGTATGTGCTAAGACATGCTCACCTTACATAAAGATCGATTTTAAAATGTGAGCTGAAGTTCCAAATTACCCTTATTCTCTGAGGAAAATCCTCAACTCTGTTATAATACTCTTGCCGTTTTCTGCAGGAAATAGCTATGAGAGTTCTTTTAGTGCCAAAGTTGTTTGGAATGTCCACAGGGCTCTGTTAACTTTCAAAAAAAGATTATAAACCTTACCAGTTGTGATGGGTAGGACTTCTGCTAGTCAATCAAGTAACTGGTTAGCTCATCATGCTCATGGTGAAACCACCCAAAAGGATGGAAATGGAGGAGAGTGATCGAATTTAGATAGCTGTTCTGTTACTTTCCCTGGACCACTGAAATTTGCTTCATTTGATTACATCTATTCAATATGAAAGCAAATCTCATGCATTTGAAATGCACAGTACTTAAAATATCACATGCAACCTTTGGACCAAATATTAATTGAAATCATTTGTGTTGTATTATGGCTTCATGCAAACTCTCAGAAAATTGTATTCGTGGCCATTTTGATAGACAAATTTAAGAAAGTTCTTAAAAGGAGCTTTATTTTTTAAAAAAACACTACAGTAAACCCATGTTCATATTTTGGGTAGCCCTTTGGTCCTTGTGCCTGGCTACCCACTGAAATGTCAGAGAGGAAAAAAAATATGCAGGGCACAGTTCTAACCAGATGAGAGTGAAGAACAAAAGAAATTTCTGGTAGAAATATAGATGGACAAGTTTTCCATCCTGAAATGGAACCTCCAAGACAACCCACAAGAGATGGCTTTTCCAACTATGAAAGAAGAACATATCTTGAAACAGAGCATTTTATTGAGCATCTAAAATTAGCATTTGGGGGGCTGAGTTTTTTAAGCCTACTACTCTGATGGATGTGTTTCTCCAGGTCATTATTAAGCAACACATTGTTTAGGAGGAGATGGCCCTAGAGACTGGGAATACTTCACCTGCTTCTGACCATAACTCTGACATCCCTTCTCCTGCTAAGGACTGCACCCCAGCGGGGCAGCACTGCAGGGGTGGAACTGCAACCTTATACACTGGAGGGTATTTGGTCTCAGAGAATCTCTGAGGGTGGGTCAGGTGGTGAATATGCAAGGAGACATAAAAACCCCAAGTATCAAACTGAGGTAAAGGGGCACCGAGAAGAGGTACCACAGCAGAGCTAAGTAGGTGGGAGCCAGCCTGGCTCAATTCCTGAGAGGTTGGCCCATACTCACAGACTTTCATCCACTCCCAGCCCTTCTCCTTGTTGGACAAAAGTTCGCTTTCACATCCATTCCAAACCTGAGAACCATTTGGATAGGAAATGATACCCCATGTGGCTCAGATTACGTTAATTTGGTGTTGCCATTATTCATATACCTTGAGATAAAATGTAAAGACCACAGAGAGTAGTGTAATTCTCTGTATACATCTTAGTTCTCTGTACATAACTTAGTTCAGTATTTATTTAATAAAAGTTAAATAATAATTGACCTTTATTAATGTTGATGATAATAAAATATATTTACAAAATTATCAGTTCCTACATATCATTAAATTGTTAAGCAACTTGTATGCATTGGTTGTTACTCTTCGCAACCATCCTATAAGGGAAATACTGCTTATTTTCATTGTACAGATGAGAAAAACTGAAAATAAATAAGTGAAAAAATAATTAAGGTAAGCATTAAAGACGTATGACTAGTAAATGACAAAGCTACAATTTGAACAGATTCTTTTGATTCCAAAACCTTAAACCTTCTAAATTCATTAATGAAACTCCCAAGAGAAAGTCACTGCAGAGAGTTTCAATCTTACAAAAGGTATAGAATAGATTAGGAATACAGAGGTGCTAACTGAACATTTTTTCAACTTCTTTCTACCTTTCCAAAGATGCTGTAATCAATACGTGGTTGATTTTAAGAGCCCAAAGGTTTTGACACGATTTTTACCAGTAAGAATATTTTTCCACATTTTGAGTTCATGGTTTGTTAATGCTCTCAATTCGAAAGTACTTTTCAAAGAAATAAAATAAGGCTCAACTGTTTCTACATTAGAAAATGATTGTATCTTACATTAAAAGAAGGCAAAGCAATACAATTATTTTTCTGTGTATGGCAAATAACATAACAAGGCATCAGTCTATTCTCCTATGGTTTTGCAAATCATTTCCCAGGCCCATTTTTGAAATATGTAAATCATCATAATTTTTGCAAGTAAAACATATTTCTTTGCCAGCCTATAAGTACCCTCACACTGTATTTACCAAGGACAGAATGAAACAACATTAGATAATTAACCAGAAAAAGTTTCCTAATGTGGATCTTTATGCTATAGTCAACCACATGGATAACTCTGGCCCTAACCTGAATCAATCTGAAATTGTTAGTCAATCTGACCTCAATAATTCTCTTGGTTTCTTTCCCACATAAAGATTCTGCTATTCTTCAGTGCCACCAGACTTTATCCTAGTATTCCTGTAACATTCCATATGAGAATCAAACATAATGTTCAAATTTTTGTAGAACAAACATCTGGCCATTTAGAATTATTCCAGACTGCAGTTCCTCCACTAACAACAAAAGTAGAGCACTTGGCCAAAATCTTGGGCTTTCCTTAAGCCTCAAGTGTTGAAATAAACAATGTTGAAATATTGCTATTGTTTCATCACTTTCCATCTATATGATCACTCTTACCACTCTCATGTATCTCATACTAACTGCTCCAAAACTGGAGACTAATGCCGGTCTTTTACTTTCCTCCTCAACTAGAAGGGAAATTTGATTGGGAAATATATTACAGTTTAATCATTTAAGACTCTATTTTTACAAAAGAGAGAGAGGAGTGGTAAACTCCAGTGTGCTCAATAAAAAGATATGTATTTAAGATACATTTGGAAAGGATCTTCCATCTCTCTCTTGTCAGGTCAATGGGCTCTGACAAGGAAGGAAACAAGGAAAAGAAGTCCACTTTCCACAGGTTAACATGGTACCCTTTGTGAGAGGCTCTCAGCTTCTTCAAAGATGAGTTTTCCTCCCAGTTAACAACATACTTGAGGACAAGGTCTCTAGCCGAAAGAAATGCACTCAAACTCTGGCTTAAACTGCCGTATAACTTAGCAAGTTACCTAATTTCTCTAACCACAGCCCTAGAGATATATTTTTTTAAGATGACAATAATAATATCTATGGCACCAAGTTGTCCTAAGGATAAAATGTGGCAACATGTGTAGGTGTTTAATATAGTGTCGGGTATGCAGTGAGCATTTTAGAAAGTATAATTTATTATTATTATTCAGATGAAGCTGTAGGGCTAACAAATGTTTGTGAAACCCAGTAAGTTTGGAATGTTTACTGACAGAACTAATGGTAAGGCCACACTGAGGTACTCAAACAGATGTATTTACATTTTATGTAAACATGGGGTTTTAGTATTGTCTACCTGCTGTATCTTCTCTGGTTCTGCCAATTTGCTTTTATTAACTTTCTTCTTTAGTAAAGTTATATACCCATCCTACTACATCTGAACAAATTATAATCTGAAAAATATACACACCAAGATCTTTGCTTTAAAAAAATCAAATACTACAATTTAACCTAAATATTTACAGTAAAAGTGCTTTTACATTTCTAAAACGTGGGCAGAGAATAAATTCTTGAGCTTAAGTAAAAGAGGCAACACATTGTGACTGACATGAGTATTACCAAAGCCCTACAGAGAATGTGATAGAAATCAACATGTGGCAGTATTAAAATATTTAAGGGATTTCTTATAGCTTAGGCTGCAGCACTAGTGGGTCAAGAATCACTCGAATTTATAAGAATAAACAGTCATGTCAAAAACACAGTTTCATTTGTCATATCCTTATACTGTATTGACTCTCCATTGAGTATTTGTACTTGCAAAGTTCAAATACCCAGCCGCTTTTCATTTATGATGTGCAAGATTTTAAAAGCTCTAAACACTCCAGAGAGGAAGAAATTATACTGCGTGATCTCGGTAGCGGGAAAGTGGATATAATCAGGAATGACATAGCAAACAGGGGGACAGGCAGACTTAAATCTAAGAACAAAAAACAACTTTTCTAACTACGACAAAATCGAATATGATATTATCCAAAGGAAAGTCAAAGACATCAATGACACAAAATAATTTGATGAGGCCAAATGAAGAATCTTAATTCTTCAAATATCATTAATGCAATTTTTAGCTGAAAGCAAGAGCATTATAAAATATATAATAGCACACATTTGTCTTATTTTGAATGTGAAATGAACAGAGTCACTAAGAGGGAACATTTATGCTTCAGACCATGACGTTCACATCAGGCCTGGAAACTTCAGAAAAAGTGACAACCTGTCAGTGAAACAGGACAAGAGCTAGCACGAATCTCAACTTTTCTCCTGTTCCATTTTCTGGCTTAGGATAGTGAATATCCCAGCAAAATGAGACCAGGACACCAGGGAGATCCTTTTCTAGAACTACTATTTGAGATACAGAAATCACGAATCATTCTGAAACTGGCAGAATTGTGAAGAGTTCAGAAAGGCATAGAGAGGGGCTGAAGGGCAGCCAGGGGACAGCCAGGAAAGTCTGGGCACAGGGAAGCCAGGGCTGCTATCGGGAAAAGCACGAGGCTTGGTAGGATAGAGCTCCTCCAAGGAGGCCAAAAGTAGGCAGCCTGCCCTTGTTTGAAAGACAATGTTGTCTACTCTCTCCAAAATGGTTTGTCTCTGATTACAGGCTCATTTGTTCCTCCCATGCCTTCAATTCTCCAGGTGAATCTCATTTGATGCTGGAGGAAAAGATAGTAGAACTAGAGCTCCTGACTTTAATTCACAATGCTTTTAGGTGTGCATAATTAAAACTCAGCACATGAGGTAAAGGAGGGAAGACTGAAAGATGGGGGCAGGAAAAATGTGAAGAACACTGAGTAAGAGGAAGAGAACAGTTGAGAACCTGTAAGAACTGTAAGGAGAAGAGGAGGAGATGAGTGAACTTCAAGAAGGAGGAGAGAAGATGACCTGCTGGGCTGGAGGATCTTGAAACATTTCCAGACACAAAACATATGGGTGAGGAAACAAACAACACCAGCTCCTATGGCTAAAATGAAAAAGAGTTCTCCATTTCCTGTGGAAAATTGGAGCTCACTCAAAACACTGATGGTGATTGTGTTTAGTTTTCTTTGCAACTGTTCTGCTATAAATTGCTATTACTAAATAGCTTTGAAGTTTTAATTTGCAGGTTCAGTAAAGTTGCAGAAAAGCTTCCTCTGTTTTAATTTTCAAATTAAATTCTCAGAGTTGGGATCATGGAGATCAACTGTGCCAGCCCTTATCTGATTCATAGAAATCATCTCTCTTGATGAGCCAATACCTGCCATGGGAATCAGTTAAGCAATGTGGTCTAAGCCCCATAGATTCCCAAGGGGGTGATATCTTGGATGACTGGCCATGATTTTAAATTGAGAAAAGTAGATTTCACATCCCAGCTCTCTAGGCACTTAAATTAGCAATCACATGAAATCCTGGAACTCCCTTGACACTAAATAAGGATCCTTAATATTTAGATAGCACTTGAGAGTTTGCAGAAGATGTTTACATCAATGCTCTCATCTGATTCTCACTATAGACACAGGAAGGATTATATTCCTACTTTGCAGTTTAGAATACTAATAGGACTCAGAGAATTTATGGGATTTGTCCAACGTCACAAACGAATAAAGTCTTCTAACTCCAGCCTACTTCTGCAGATGTATAAAAACACTTACTGAAGTAACTGTAGTAGTTCGTTTTCATGCTGCTGATAAAGATATACCCAAGACTGGGCAATTTACACAAGAAAGAGGTTTAATGGACTTATAGTTTCATGTGGCTGGGAAGGCCTCACAATCATGGCAGAAGCTGAAAGGCATGCTCACATGGTGGCAGAGAGAAAAAAAGAGCTTGTGCAGGAAAACTCTCCTATTTAAAACTATCGGATCTCATGAGTCTTATTCACTATCACAAGAACAGCACAGGACAGACCTGCATCTATGATTCAGTTACCTCCTACTGGGTCCCCCCACAGCATGTGGGAATTCAAGATGAGACTTGGGTGAGGATACAGCCAAACCATATTATTCGGCCCCTGGCCCCTCCCAAATCTCATGTCCCCACATTTCAAAACCAATCATGTCTTTCTAACAGTCCCGCAAAGTCTTAGCTCATTTCAGCATTAACTCAAATGACCACAGTCCAAAGTCTTATCTGAGAAAAGCCAACTTCCTTCTACCTATGAGCCTGTAAAATCAAAAGCAAGTTAGTTACTTTCTAGATACAATGTGGGTACAGGCACTGGGTAAATACAGCCATTCCAAATGGGAGAAGTTGTCCAAAACAAAGAGGCTACAGGCCCAATGCAAGTCCAAAATCCAGCGGGGCAGTCAAATATTAAAGCTCCAAAATGATCTCCTTTGACTCCATGTCTCACATCCAGGTCATGCTGATGCAAGAGGTGGGTTCCCATGGTCTTGGGCAGTAACTTTTGATGCAAACTATTAAATTATATGGTACTAAAGAAATCTCCAAGAAAAGACACCATTAAGAATGTGCTAATACAGTTACAAGGATAGCACTGGCAGTTAATCTAATCAAATAATACACTGCTTCTCTCAGTGGTGTAAGAATCTAAGTATTTGAAAATCTGTATATGCTGTGAATCCATTGTATCTTGTTTATTACTACACAATAATTATGTTATTCTAGGTCATTATTTTAGGAAAGTTTCTACAAGAAGTTTCCGTAGAATTCAAAGCATGATGCATATAACTAAGGCATACATGTCCCATTAATCAAAATCAAGGCCTTGGATTCCTTTACAGAACAGATCCTTCCTGGTTAGAGAGGTAGGTTGGTGTAATGGTTAGGCACACATACCCCAATACCAGTCTGCCCTGCACTTAAAGCCTGCTTCTGCCACTTATTTGTTGTCTGATACTGAGCAAATTAATTAATCTTATTTTCATCAGTTTTTCCACCTATAAAATGGTGATTAAAATTTCGTCAATCCCTTGGGATACTGTGAAAATTCAGAGTTCATACCTTTAAGGTGTTTAAAACCATACCTGATACACAGTAAGCCCTATTTCTAAGTTATGATTATTTTCATCTGCAGAGCATTATATATTAGGTGTGCTGGTGTCTTAGGCAATCCTCAATATAACTTTAAGAGATAGGATTATTACAACACCTAAAAGAGGAAAAGGTTTCAGAGGAGGCCAGTAATTAGCCTCACATCATACAGCTAATAAATGGCACAGTCAAGCTTCAGTCTTATCCTTCAGGGTCTAATTTTTCTTGACACTTCCTTCTAGAGAGAGGGCAGTGGAGTACAAGCCAAGATAGCTGTTGTGTTTTGTCCTTGCAAATACATCTCGTATCTCAGACCTCAATTCTACAAACCTACCATTGTTCCTTTACAAGTTAATTTTTTTAAATGAAGTCCATTAAAGAAATGGGTATCAGTTTGACTAAAGCATAAGACATGACAAAGTTATAAGGCATGTTACAATGGTACATGATCTTTGAGACTAGAAAATATTTATGTAGAGAGTATCTCATTGAATTTCCACAGCAAATGGCCACTGTCTGCATTTTATAGTTGGAACAATGGGTTCAGTGATGTTAGATCATTCTGGTATTTCCAGGCCACATGGTGAAGGAATCATTCTGAATCTGAATGTACAGCTCTTTCCTCTGAACACTTTCATATCTGCTAATTTATACTTGACTTATATGTTTTTTCTAGTTTGCCTTGGGAAAAGTAATGTGATGCCACTAACCAGATGTGACCCTGCTAAGCCTTTCACCAAAATTTATCTTATTGTCCCTGCCACCGGATAAACCCCATCTAAACAGGATGCATACCCACCCAATCCCCAAAACTCCATAATGAAGGCTCTCCGCAGGGCATGGCTCATTCTTCCAGTGGCTTCTCCAGTGAGAATTTATGGAACATTTAGTAGAAAATAGTAAATTACAACTAAATACATATTATTGAAGGGATTTTAAAAAAGAAAAAAAAACTTTCTTTTATGGATAGCTAAAAGTTGCATTTCTACAACTAAAGGGGTTGCATATACAAATGGAAATGGAAAAAATCACCTTTACTAATTTTATTTTTACTAGTAAAATATACTTTACTAATAAGCATTTAAAGGTCATGTTTAATCCTATCTCAAACCGAAAAAAAGAAGTGGTGTGAAGTGTATGAATATATAGTGCTTTTCAAGGTTCTCGCACAAAAACTTTTAGAAACATCAGTGTGAAGTTAGGGTGTTTTAATATTTATCCAGTAAAAGAACTGTAAAGGGTAGCCATGTTTTTCCCTCCTGCTTACCGTATCCCAGGAAAAAGGACCAAAGGAACTTCTCTGAAATGTTACTTTACAAAATTTCAAAAGCACCATCTCCAAACTGCTGTTCAGCAGAAAGAAATCACCAGTTTCAGTTCACTTGGGACCTATAAATCCAGAAATCAAGAGAAAACGCTTTGCATCCCCTGACTTGAGATGCATGATGCAATTGAACAATTTCATTGGAACATTTCAGAGTTGCAGTTCTAAGTAGAAAGTAAAAAATAAATAAGATGCCATGGTATTTATCACTCCTCCAAGAATTTTAGGCAAGTCAGATTTTATACTCTCTGCAGAATGGATGTCCCCATTTAGGAGCCCATCCCAGCATCTCCTAAGAATAAAGTGCTTCCAGGACTAACCTAAAAGCGAATCACATAACCAGAACTTACAAAGCTTTACACCACAAGCACTTCAAATCAGTAGGTATCTTAAATCAATAATTATGCTGCTATCATTAGCTAGACAATGAAAGTAGAAATAATCAAATATTTTTAGGTCCATTTTCCTCCTTTCACAAACTGGAAAAAAATTATGTTAGTATCTGTAGTGCTGACGATTGGAAGCCTTAGAAGTTTTCAATAAGATTTAAATCAAGTGTATTTTATATGGGTCAAAATGAGAGCCGTGGGGGAAAGAGTTTCCTTGAACTGATTCAAGTTACTTGTTTTAGTGTTTAATTAACGACCTGGTGACATGTTTTGAAAATAGCAATATTTCTAACTCCCTTAGCAATGTCAAATCCAGGACTTCCTCTTCTCTGCAGCCAAGGTTGAGTTTTAACTCCAGCTCCATGGATAATAAGGAGGAAAGTTTTCTGTTACGGTAGCTAAAAGATGTATTTCCACCCCAGTGACTAACTGTGTCAGGAAACAAAGAAACAAAAGATAAGGAAGGTGGAATAGGAACAGAGCAGAGCCGAAATAACTGGGCAAGCTTTCCCCAGCCACAATAAACAGCAGATTATTTGAAACCACTCTTGCAATTCTCCTTACATCCCTCATAATAAGAGCTCAGGAATAACTAGACTTAAAAGAAGAGGCCCTGCAGAGGCACCTCTGCAAAGGCATGAAAAATAAAGAAAAGAGAAGGGAAATTTCTACTAATGAAAAAAATAATGATAATTATCTAACACATTCTCTTTTGTATTCTGTGAAAGAATTTTAATGTCATTTTCTCAAAAGCATGCCTAATCCATTTCCAACCTGAAAGAATATACTTTACATCAGAAAAATGCAAAGTACTTGTAAAATTACAAATGCCTCTCTGGGAATATCAGTTTCTTCTAGCTGGTTGCACACTTTTTTCCTCCTTCCATCCACCATGTTGATTTAGTCAATGGTGCTACTATCAACTGGCAGAAGGAAATGTGTCACTGAAAATCTTTTCCTCACAATCATTTTTCTACTTGGAAGGCATGTACACTCACCACCTACTCTACCTTGCCTATTTTTGAAGCTAATTACAGCTTGAAAGATCTGTTTACAAAACAAGTGTCTGTATTCTCTATAATTCCCTTCCCCCTTCTCTTTTTATTTCTACCTCTTCTCTAATTACTCCAGCAAAATCTCTCATCTTCTCTTGGTTATATTATTTATTTATTATTTTATTTTATTTTGAGACAGGGTCTTACTCTGTCACCCAGGCTGGAGTACAGTAGTGCAACCATGACTCACTGCAGCCTCGACTTCCTGGACTCAGGTGATCCTCCCACCTTAGCCTCCCAGGTAGCTGAGACTACAGGCACACACCACCATACCAGGTTAATTTTTGTATTTTTTTGTAGCAACGAGTTTCTCCATGTTACCCAGACTGGTCTCAAACTCCTAGGCTCAAGTGATCCACACCTCAGCCTCTTAAAGTGCTGGAATTACAAGTGTGAGCCACCGTACCCAGCCTCTCCTGGTTAATTTGTAAACGACAACAACTAAAAGTTCTTGTTGTTTTGGAACTCTAGAAGTATCAAAAACTATTACATGTACAATTGTGTCAAATAAAAGGAAATCTTTTAAATTTGAAGTAAAGTTAGATCAAATAAACATCTGCCTTCAAAGTCCTTGAAAATATTCACAAATCTAAAATCTTCTCCAACATTTCTGTCTACTTCCTTATCCTTCTCTCCTTCAAGCACAATCATTGCAGATTAAAATATAATAACATTTAGCTTTCTCATTTTGCTGATAATGTGATAGCATTCCTCTTTTTCTTGTATTTCATTGCAAATGGGGGTAGTCAGTTGAATCATGGCTTAAACAAACTATGGATTTTTCTTGAAATTTAACTACTAAAGAGTAGTACCAATGACATTTTTCCTATGGAGAAATACGTCAGTGTCACAGATAATTCAATTTCAAAATGATTTCCAAGAGAACTCATTCAAAAGATGTTAAACACTGACTACTGACGAATCTGACAGAGTGTACTATGCATTAAGAACTAACAAAAATTGGATCCCCGAAATGGGCTTGCTCTCCCATTCATTGTCATCAACAGCTTCACTGAAAGGCAGGACCACAATGGTGGTGAATAACACAGGCTTTGAAGTCAGATGGCCCACATCCAAATCTTAGCTCTGCCACATACTAGTTGGGAAAACTTGAGCAAGTCACTGTTTTAGACCCTAAATGTCTTCATCTCTAAAATAGGGATAATTATAGTACCTGTGCCATACAGACGCTATGAGAATTTAATGAATTAATTCATGTAAGTTTACAGAACAATTCCCGTCAGATGGTAAGCCACTAATAAATGTTAGAGATCTTTATTATTATTATTATTATTATTATTATTATATTATTACATTAGACACCAGAATCTCTTCCCCTTTTGTATACCCCTTACGGAAGTTCACATGCAGGTGGGTACACCAGGGAGCTCAAAAGAGACTTGCTGACACCCAGATGTGGGATGTATGTGATGTGTAAAAGCTGTGTTAAGCTGAGAGGCAGGAAGGCCTGCAGAGCAGCTACTACTATCATCTGGAGTTAACGAGGGCTTGAATTAACCCAGCTGCAGTGGGAAGGAAAATGAGTAAACAGGGCCAAGAGATAGGACAAACTCTAAAGATCCAAATGGGAATGGTACCCTCGGCCCAACACTCATGCAAACACTCCTGACATAGCAGCAGGTCAATCAGTAATAGGAAAACCAACATTGTTAGGTGACCAATGCTGCTATATTCCCAGAAACCTACTTCCTACTTCCTAGAATCTCCAGCACTTAGTTGTCAAAAGAAGTTGGAGTATATGATCCCTAAGGTCTCATACAGTGCTTAAGTAATGCCTTTTTTGGCAAGGCAAACGCCAATATTCCTGAAGTATCTTCCTTAACAAATATCAAGATGCTGGAGGCAGGATGGGGATAGGCACTGGCAACCTCTGTAACATTTACTTCTTCACCAAAGAAAACAATCTGAGCAAGTAGGGGGAAATATAAAGGGAATAGTCATGTGACTAAGAGCACATGTTCTAGAGTCATTCTCGTCTGAGTTCAAACCCCTATTTGTTAAAAATAGAAGGTAGAAATATATTTTATTTTCTAAATTCTCTTTATATTTCAAATATCTGATAATTAAATTAACAACTAAAAAATGCAAATACAATCTAGAATGAGCAAAAAATAACACAGAGTAAGAAGAATAAACATACACCAGTGTGTCTGTGAAAATTCCTATTTTAGTTTCTAGTTGTATGCTTTCACTTGAGGGGATTGGATGTGGATAGAAAGAGGCCAGATTAGGGTGGGGCAGTGTGAGGAGAGGGTGGTATATAGGTAGCAATATATTCTTCCTGACCCTAACCCTGATCTCATGTGGCAGAAAGGTATGGAGGCAGCAGGCTGAAGCCTCAGGTATCGGGAACAGAAAGTGAGCAACAGACAAAATCCAGAATGCCTAGGTGGCTCCTGACTCATGTGTAAATTCCACACCAATTGCCAAATACTGACTAGCAGAAAGGGAATAGTCATGTGGCTAAGAGCCCATGTTCTAGAGTCATACTCGTCTGAGTTCAAACCCCAGTTTTTCCATTTACCTCTCATATGACCTCGAGCAAGTTATTTATCCTCCCTATGTCTTCTCCTCAGACACATAGAGATAACAATGACACCTTACTCATAAGGCCATCCATTATGAGGATTAAATAACACAAAACCTTCCACATTTTTAGAGCAATGCTTAGAACACAGGAAGTGCTAAGAGCCACTATTATCAGCGTCATCAATAATATTATAATTTGCCATGCTCTTTTATTCCCTGGACTGTCTCAGCAGCAACAAACTCTTTTCTTACAGATATGCAAACCAGCTACATAGTCCCGAAGTTCCAGTCTTCCTTCTGCTCCATGGTTTGTATTTCTGTGCTTTTAATAGGTATACATCCATGTCTAGTAGCAGTAGTCAAACTGACTAGACAAACAAGGCAAATTGAGTGTCAAAATCAAAATAAAATATTGAGATAGTCTTCAAATTTAACATTTTATTTGGGAAGCAAGAATTGCAAATTAGGGCATGCACACAGACCAGGTGGTCTTCAGTATGTCTGAAGAACAAAGGAAAGGTTGAGGGTTTTACTAGAAGGAAAAATGTTACTTGTTGTTTTGAAAGAAAGCTCATTGGCACTAGAGAAGCTCTTGGAGCTGGCAAGTTCTGATTGGTGCGTGACAGCAGTAGGTAAAACTAGTTTAGAATCACAGCAGGCCATGTCAGCAGCTACTAGTTAGAACTGGTCTTACAGGGTACAGCAGGCCATTTCAGCAGCTGGGCTTGTGGATAATTTAACTATTGGAGCAGATGCTGTGTGCCCCCAGGTACTTTTTACCCCTGGCCTCTTGACTCTGATTTGGTTGAGTATAACAAGAATGACCCAATTCATATGAATTTAATTACTCTATTAATTTAATTGCTATATTATTTTTAATTGCAAAAACCTCAATTACTTTTGCACCAACCTAATAGAGTAAACTTTCATAAGAAAAAGCCTCAAAAGGCCAAAGGGCCTCATCAGGAGTGTACCAGGGTTTTCTTTCAACCATGTTAGGTTAGAAGAGTCACTATCTGCTTGCATTATGCTCTTAGAACATCCCCCAGCACCAAGACTCTTCCTGTAGAATTCCATCAAATGTACCCTGGAAGTAACAGTAAATGTATACTACTACTGTTTCCATTCATGGCCAATCATTTTGTAGATGGGCTAGGAAATGATTTCTTTAGAGATATATTGCTGAACTTTATGATATCTTTGGTTCTCAAAGTTGGAAAAGCAGCACTAGGGCAATGGTGCTAAATGCATGGGCAAAAATATAGTTGTATCACAGGTTTAGATCTGTCACAAAACTCACCACATGTGTAATCTTGCTTATTTAAAAATTTTTTAATGGGTACAAAAAATAGAATGAATATAGTATTTGATAGCACAATTGGGTAACTGTAGTCAATAATAAATTAATTGTACATTTGAAATAAAAGGTGTAAGGGTATTGTTTGTAACACAAAGGATAAATGCTTGAGGTAATGGATACCCCATTTACCCTGATGCGATTATTATATATTGCATTCCTGTGTCAAAATATTTTATGTATTCCCTATATATATACCTAATATGTACTCATGAAAAATAAAAATTAAAAAATATTTCTCACATTTTGCTAAAATCCCCGAGGCTGCGATATCTTAGACCATTGTCATTATGTCCTCTTAGAGAGAAGAGAGGCAGGAGAGATAGTAGGGAAATTAGTTACAATGCCCCAGAAGTAGAGAGCGTACTGCAAGGGTATTTTAGAGGCAGGAAGAACTAGAAGGCACCAGCTGGCCCAACCTACTCAGGATCATATATTGGGAAACTGAAGTGGGGAGGAAGCTGTTTTGTTTAAGGTCACTGGGGATAGATACAGAACTGAGATTTAAATTGCCTAACTCTTGTCTAATATTATTTTTATAGTGCTACATGGTACTGTTTTATGGAAGAGAAAGACTAGTAAAATTATATTTCACATAGCATTTTAATTAAATGTACATCTTTTTCAAATGAAAGTAACTAAGAAGCAAGGAATGATGCTTATAAGCCCTCTTTATAATTTATATTGGCTTTTTGGGGACCCAAGACATTAATAAAAATGGAGAGAAAAGACATCATTTTAGTGAAGTATGCTTTATATTTTCTATTATAAAAATAAAACATGCACATTGGAACAAAACTGGACAATACAACACTAGCAACAACATTCCCCAATATGCACATAAGTCTTAGAACCACCATTCAAACACAATCACCCTTAACAAACTGGTATGTTTCCTTTCGTTTTTATTTTTCTGCTGTAATTTTTATATATTTGTAGCTAGACTTAATGCCAAATTTTTATTTTTGCTTAGCATTATAACATAAGCATTTCTTTTCTGTTTTAAAAATACATAATCTGAGAAAGAACCAGAAAACAGAAAAATAAAATTTATTTTAACTAAATTTAACTTAATTAAAACTGTCTGGGCACAGTGCTCATGCCTGTAATCCCAGCATTTTGAGAGGCCAAGACAAAAGGGTCACTTGGGCTTAGGAGTTCAAGACCACCCTGAGCAATACAGCAAGACCCCATCTACCAAAAAATGTACAAAATTGGCTAGGCATGGTGGCACCGACCTATACTCCCTGCTACTTGGTAGGCTGAAGTGGAGGATCGCTTGAGCCTGGGTGTTCGAGGTTACAGTGAGCTATGGTTGCATCACTACACTCTAGCCTGGGTGACAGAGAAAGGCCCTGTCTCTATAAATAAAAATTTAAAATAATTTAAAAATAAATAAATGAAAATCAATATTAGTTAAAACGTTAAAATTATAATCACTCAAAATGTTGCACCATGGGTACATGATCTTTCCCATCATCATTCAACATTTTTCTACTGCCTTCATTTACTCTGCGCAGGCATCTGGTTTACCCTGTGTAAATTCCAGGGGTTGACGTTTATGCCTCAGAGTAGATGGAGTGAACAAAGCAGAGAGAAAGAATTAGCAAGACAGATCAACCCCATTACTCCTCCCTTGCCTCCTGTTCAAGTTTCACCCAGACCTAAATTCTCTTCCCATTCTATCTATTTCATTTACAGTTGTATAACTTATCATGTGTTCAGTTGGAGAAGGAATCTCCAAGCGGATAGAGTAGGGGGGTGAGAGAAGAATGATTTAGACAAGGGGAAACAGAGTTAAAAGTGAAGCTCTAATCACAAGTGGTAAGATAAGTTTCAAAGAGAAAGTCTTTCAAGGAAGTCAGGGCCTAGCAGGTTAAACCCAAGGTGGGAGAATGGAATTAAGCATAATGGTGAAGAGAGGAAAGAAAACTAAGAAATAAGTGGGGAAAGGAGGGGAGGGGATTGAGAAAAAGAAAAGGAAAAAGGAAAGGAAAAAGGGAAGGGAAGTGAACAGAGAGAGTGGAAGGAAGGAAAGAAAGAAGGAAGGAAGGAAGGAAGGAAGGAAGGAAGGAAGGAAGGAAGGAAGGAAGGAAGGAAGGAAGGAAGGAAGAAAGGAAGGAAGGAAAAGACAAGACAAAACACCTACTATTCCCTTCTTTTCTACCTGTCTTTCTGTAACCTAGAGTGATGTGGTGATTAATTTTATATATCAATTTGACTGGGCCACAGGGTGCCCAGATATCTGGTTAAACATTATTTCTGGTCTGTCTTGGAGAATGTTTCCAGAAACAGTTAGCAATTACCCTGAGATAAGACACTGCCTATTTTTAAGTAACCTCTTTGAACTAATCTCAATGTTAGGAAAGATAGTTTAATAATAAATTATTTATCTGCAAGACCACTTTATAACTATTCTCCTGGTTTCTTTTTATCTCGACTAGAAAACCTTCCTGGGGTCTGCTTCTGTTTCCACCTGTTAGAAGCTGTCTGAGTATTCATAAATTACTTTTTCATTCTGAGCAGCACTGACCTCATTTGTAGAAATAGGAGAAAGTATTTAACTCCACCAATTGTTGTGCCAATTCACTCATTCATTCCATAAACATGTATTCAGACCGACTTTATGCCAACTTTTCCAGAAGCTGGGGCCACAGCAGTGTACAAAACATCCCTGCCCTCTTAGAAAATACAATGGAGGTGAGATAGGGGTCAAGGAGACAGACAATAAAGAAATAAATAAATGGTTGCCTGATGGTAAGTGCAGGAGAGCATTCCATTTTTTATAGAAGGTGATTGGCAAGGACCTCTATCTGTTCATGCATATATTTGATGGGACAGTCTTTCTGGCAGCTGGAACCTCAGGTACAAAGGCTCTGTGTCAGGAACGTGTTCACATTTTGACACAACAATAAAGATACCCGGGTGGCTAGATCAGAGCGGGACAGGAATGGAGAGGTGGGGGATGAGGTCAGATAAATAAGTGGGTTGCAGATCTTGTAGGGCCTTGAAGGCTAATGTAAGGGCTTTGGGTTTTACTCTGCAAAAGACTGGAGCTCTGGAAGTTCTGAGCAGGATATTATATGACTTTTTGAAGGGATCACTGGCTCTCATGCTATGATGAAACTAAAGGCAAGACCAGAAGCAGGGTCTACTTAGAAGTCCAAGGCAGTAATCTGAGAGGAAGGTGCTAGTGGCTTGTTCCAGGGTGGTAGCAGGAAGATAGGGAGCAGTGTCTGGATTCTGGAGACACTGTGAAGGTTAAAGGGACAGGATTTGATGATGGGTTGGAGAACATAAACAAGGGAGAACAAAGTCTAACGTCTGGTATATAGTACATGCTTTACTCATGTTAGTTTGTTTTCACTTCTTTCCTCCTAATAGTTATTTGAGTCCAACGCATTGGGGAAAGGAAGGATTTAAAGGAAGGAAGGGGTGAAAACTAACAGGGAAAAGAGCAGAGCCTGGGCTTGCACACAAAGGCCTGCCTAGTTCCTTGTCTCTTTCCAACAGCATGAGGTCTTTGAGGGTTTTTTCGTTGTTTTATTATTTTTTTCATTTCTTGTTACTTTTTTCTTTATTGAGGTATATATTTTCAGTGTACAATGTGGTGTCTTCATGTATGTATTCATTGTGAAAAGATTCCCCCAATCAAGCTAATTAACACATACATCACCTCACATAGTTATTTTCTGTGTGTATGTTGTCAGAACATTGAAGTCTACTATCAGAATTAGAACGCTGGTTGCCAGGGGCTGTGGAGGGAGAAATTGGGTCAAAGGGTACAAACTTCCACTTAGAAGATGAATAAGTTCTGAGGATCTAATGTACAGCGTGGTAACTATAGTTCATAATACTGTATCACATACTTGAAATTTGTAAGACAGTAGGTCTTAAATATTCTCACCACCTACCAAAAAAAAAAAAAAAAAAAAGAGTAACCGTGAGGTAATAGGTTAATTAGCTGGTTTGTGTTAATTATTTCACAATGTATATATATATATCAAAGCATCACTCTGTACACAGTAAATATATTCAATCTTTATTTGTCAGTTATACCACAATAAAGCTGGGAAAAATTAAAAATTTAAGATCTACTCCCTTAGGTATATTCAAGTATACAATAAATTGTGTTTAACTATAGTAGCCATGCTGTGCAAAGATTTCCACAACTTATTCATCCCATGTAACTGAAAGTTTATACCTTTGGACCAATACTGCTCCATCCTCCCTAATCTCACCCAGCCCCTGGAAACCACCATTCTACTCTCTGCTTCTGTGAGTTTAAATTCCGCATAAGTGGGATCGTGTGGTATTTGTTTTTCTGTGCCTGGCTTACTCATTTAACAGAATTTCCTTCAGATTTATCCATATTATTGCACATGACAGGATTTCCTTCTTTTGAAAGGCTGAACGGTGTTCCAGGCTGAGGTGTGTTCCACAGTTTCTTTATCCATTCACTCATTGATGGACACTTAGGTTGATTCCATATCTTGGCTGTTGTGAATGGTGCTGCAATATACATGGAGTGCAAATATATCTTTGACATATTAAGTTCATTTCCTTTGGATATATACCCAGAGGTTGATTTGCTAGATCTTATGGTAGTTCTATTTTTAATTTTTTGGGGAATCTCCATACTGGTTGCAATAATTTACATTTCCACCAATAGTGTGTAAGGATTCCCTGTTCTCCACATCTATGCTAGTAATTGTTTATCTTTATCTTTTTCATCATAGCCATTCTAACAGATGTGAGGTGGTATCTCATTGTGGTTTTGATTTGTATTTCCCTGATTATCAGTGATATTGAGCATTTTTTCATCTTCCTGGCGGTCATTTGTATGTTTTCTCTTGAGAAATGTCTATTCAGGTCTCGTACCCATTTTTAATTTATTTTTCTTTTTATTATTATTACTTTTTGAGAGAGAGTCACTCTATTGACCAGGCTGGAGTGTGGTAGCATGATCTCCACTCACTGCAACACCCTCCTCACAGGTTCAAGTGATTCTCCTGCCTCAGCTACCTGGGAAGCTGGGCTATGGGCACACCACCACATCCAGCATTTTTTTTTTTTTTTTTAAGTAGAGACGAGGTTTCACTATGTTAGCCAGGCTGGTCTCAAACTCCTGACCTAAAACAATCCACCCGCCTTGTCCTCCCAAAGTGTTGGAATTACGAGTGTGAGCCACCACACCTGGCTGTGCTCATTTGTCAATAGGGTTGTTTTCTTGCTATTGACTTGTTTGCATTTCTTACATACTTATATATTAATGCTTTATCAGATATGTCATTTGCAAATATACTCTCCCATTCCATAGATTATCACTTCATTGGGTTGACTGTTTCCCTTGTGTGTAGAAGTTTTTTAGCTTGATCCAATCCTATTTATTTTTGCATTTATTGCCTGTGCTTTGGGGATCATATTTAAAAAACCATTACCCAGAAAAATGTCAAGAAAGGTGTTATTTTTCTGTTTTCTTCTAGTAGTTTTAGAATTTCAGGTCTTACTTGTAAGTTTTTCATCTATTTTGAGTTAATTTTTGTGTATGGTATAAGATAGGGGTTCAATTTCATTACTTTGCAAGTGGATATCCAGTTTTCCCAACACTATTTATTAAAGAGACTACCCTTTTTCCATTGTGTGTTCTTTGCCCCTTTGTCAAAGACCAAGTGACTATTGTCTTAGTCCATGTGTGCTACTATAACTAAATATCTGAGACTGAGCAATTTATCTTAAAAATCAGAAATTTCTTTCTTATAGTTCTGGAGGCTGGAAAGTCCAAGATCAAGGCACCAGCATTTGGTGTCTAGTAAGGCCCTCTTGCTGTGTCCTCATGTGGCAGAAGGCAAAAGGGCAAAGGGAAGATTGCTGTTTTCTTACATAGAAGAAGCAAATCAAGGCCTAGTTTCCTCCAGCCCTTTCATAAAGCACTAATCCATTCAGGGGGCTGGAGCCCTCATGACTTAATCACTTCTCAAAAGGAAGTAATTATACCACCTCTTAATACCACTACAATAGAAATTAAATTTCAGTGTAAATTGTGGAGGGGACACACTCAAACTGCAGCAACCATAAGGGCATGGATTTATTTCTGGGCTCTCTATTATGTTCAATATGTCTGTTTTTAATGCCAGTACCATGCTGTTTTCATTACTATAGTTTTAAAAATATTTTGAAATCAAGTTGTACGATACCTCCAGCTTTGTTCTTGCTCAAGATTAATTTGGTTATTCAGAGCCTTTAGTGATTCAATAAAAATGTTAGAATTTTTTTTCTATTTCTGTGAACAATGTCAGTTGAATTTTAATAGAGATTGCAACAGAAATCTATACCTTGCTTTGAGTACTTAGTTCATTCATTCTGCTATAACAAAATATTTTAGACTAAGTAATTTATAAGCCACAAAAATTTACTTTTCACAGTTCTAAAGGCTGGGACATCTAAGATCAAGACACCAGAAGGTTCAGTGTCCAGTGAGGGCTTGCTCTTCACTTCAAAGATGGCATTTTCTCATTGTGTTCCCACGTGAGGGAAGGAGAAAAGGGTTACCACAAGCCTCTTCTTTAAGGTCATTAATCTCATTCAGAGGACAGAGCCCTCAGGACTTAATCACCTCCTTCAGTTTTCAATGTACCAGTCTTTCCCCTCCCTGGTTAAATTTATTCCTAAGAACTTTAGGGTTTTGAGGCTATTGTAAATAGGGTTGTATTCTTGATTTATTTTTTAGATACTTCCTTGTTAGTGTACAAGAACATTACTGATTTTTAATGTTGATTTTGTACCTTTACTACATTTATTGGTTCTAACAGTTTTGGAGACTTCAGGGTTTTCTATATATAAGATCAAATCATCTGCTAATAGAAGCAATTTAACTTACTTTCTTTCTATCTTGGATGTCATTTATTGCTCTTGCCTAAGTTCTCTGGCTAGGACGTCTGGTACTATACTAAATACAAGTGATTATAGTGGGCATTCTTGTCTTATTCATCATCTTAGAGGTAAGACTTTCAGCTTTTCACCATTGAGTCTGATGTTAGCTGTATGTTTGTCATATATAGCTTTTATTATGTTGAGGTATGTTTCTCCTATACATAATTTGTTGAAAGGTTCTATCATGAAAGGATGTTGAAGTTTGCCAAATGCTTTGCTGTATCTATTGAGATGATCATATGATTTTTATCCTTCATTCTGTTAATGTGGTTGATATGATTTGGATCTGTGTCCTCACCCAAATCTCATGTCAAATTGTAATCCCCAGTGTTGGAGGTGGGGCCTGGTGGCAGGTGATTGGATCATGGGGATGGATTGCTCATGAATGGTTTAGCACCATCTTTTTGGTGCTGTGCTTGTGATAGTGAGTAAATTCATGTGAAATCTGGTTAAAAGTGGTAGCACCTCCTCTCTTTCTCTTTCTTCCTCCTGCTCTGACCATGTAATGTGCCTGCTCTCCCTTCACCTTCCCCCATGATTGTAAGCTTCCTGAGGCCTTCCCAAAAGCTGAGCGGATGACACTACCATGCTTCCTATGCAGACTGCAGAACCATGAACCAATTAAACCTCTTTTCTTTATAAATTGTTGTCTCAGCTACTTCTTTATAGCAATGCAAGAACAAGCTAATACAGTGGCTAATCACATTTATAGATTGTGTATGTTGAATCATTCTTGTATCCTAGAAATAAGTCCTGTGTAATCATGTTTATGGTTCTTTTAATGTGCTGTTGAATTTGTTTTCCTAGTGTTTTGTTGAGAATTTTTGCATCTCTGTTCATGAAGTATATCGGCCATAATTTTGTTTTCTTATAGTGTCTGTCTAGCTTTGGGATCAGGGTAACAATGATCTCATCAAATTAGTTTGAAAGTGTTTCCTCCTCTTCAATTTTTTGAAAGAGTTTGAGGGTAAGTCATGTTAATTCTTCCTAAATGTTGGTAGAACTCACCAGTGAAGCCATCAGTCCTACACATTTCTTTTTTGGGAGTTTTTTATTTCTGATTCAATCTCCTTACTCATTATTGGTCTGTTCAGATTTTCTCTTTATTTCTTCATGATTCACTGCTGGTAGGTAGGTTTTGTACTTATAGAAATTTGTCAATCATGTCTAGATTATCCACTTTTTGCCATATAATTGTTCACAGTAGTCTCTTATAATCCTTTGTATTTCTGTGATATCAGTTGTAATATTTCCTCTTTTATTTATAATTTTATTTACCTCTTCTTTTTTTTCTTAAGTTGGTCTAGCTAAAGGCTTCTCAATTTTGTTTATCTTTTCAAAAAACCACCTGTTTTATTGATCTTTTCTATTGTTTTTCTAGTCTCTGTTTCATTCATTTCTGTTTTAATCTTTATTATTTCCTTCCTTCTGCTGACTTTGGGATTGTTTTCTTTTTCTAGTTCATTGAGATATACAGTTAGGTTTTTTATTTGACATCTTTCTTTCTTAATTTAGGCATTTATTATTGTGAATTTCCATCTTAGAACTAACTTTGCTGCATCTTAGTCTCTTTCCAGGAGTTACTGGTGTAAATGTCCTGTGCTTGATGCAGCAGGAAACTGGGACAGTCTTGGCCCAAGCATAAGGTCTTTGAATGCTGCTCAGTAAGAAGGCCTCCTCACCCCTACTGTTCTGAGAGGGTGAAGGTGGAGAAGGGGTCATGTGAGAAAGCCTTCCAAGAGAGGCTTTACTGACTTTATTCTTTGACTTAAAATCAGTCTTGGCAACCTGCAAGAGGAGGGGGAAAGTATTTTCTTTTTTGAGACAGGGTCTTGCAATGACATGCTCATGGCTCACTGTGGCCTCAACCTCCTAGGCTCAAGTGATCCTCCCACCTCAGCCTCCTGAGTAGCTAAGACTACAGATGCATGCCACCATGCCAAGCTATTTTTATTTTTATTTTTTGTAGTGAGAGGGTTTCACCATGTTGCCCAGGCTAGTCTCAAACTCCTGAGCTCAAGCAATCCGCCTGCCTCGGCCTCCCAAGGGAAAAAAACATTTTTAATTGTGATCATGTTGTAAGGTCTTAACTGAGTCTCACCAATGCTTAATTCTCCTCCTCTTCTAAATACATGTACTAACACATCTATGGCACTAGATAAAACCTGGAATATAGATGCAACTCAGGTGAAAATGGAGGAGTGAGAGAATCAGAACTAACTGGGATTTGTTTTCACTTCCCTGACAAATTAGGACTCAAATTAGAAGCAAAAATTTTTAATGTTGTATTTCATTTACAGCTCAATTTTATGTAATCCAGTGCTACCCACTACAATAACAGCACCGAAATCTTAATATTTACTCTAGTTGTTTAAAAGTCATCCATTTATTTTTCTCCTATAAAGATATATTTGAGTTATATTTTGCAAATATTTCCTAAGACTTATTTAGGCTTTATTATATTTTGAAATTTCTGGCTCTAGCAAGGTAAAATAACTTGATTTATCAACATATGACAATCATACTGAAGTAAACTATCTAGAGCCCTAAAAAACATGGGTGCCCAGCCATTTCCTTGGGTTATTTCACAGAGCTCAAGGGATAACAGGCATCTGGACATGAGCAGCAAAATAGGAAAACTGGGATAAGGGCTCTAAGTAGTCCCAGCTACTTAGGAGGCTGAGCCAGGAGAATCACTTAGAACCCAGGAGGTGGAGGTTGCAGTAAGCTGAGATCACTCCACTGCACTCCAGCCTGGGCAACAAAGCAAGACTAGGTCTCAAAAAAAAAAAAAAAAAAAAAAAAGCAAGAGTCTAAACAAACTCATAACCAACCATAAATATCTCACCCTATTTTTTTTTTTTTTTAAATACACAAAACCCTTGAAAACATAATTTCTTTTAATGAAATTATTTTAGTGAAATTAGTGAAAGATAGTGAAGAAAGACTTGTGAAGTGGCTCACACCTATAATCCCAGCACTTCGGAAAGCTGAGGCAGGCAGATTGCTTGAGCCTAGAAGTTCAAGAACAGCCTGGGCAACATGGCAAAACTGTCTCTACGAAGTACAAAAATAAACCAGATGTGGTGGTGCACATCTGTTGTCCCAGCTACTCAGGAAACTGTGGTGGGAGGATCACTTGAGCCTGGGAAGTTGAGGCTGCAGTGAGCTGAGACCACACCACAGCACTCCAGTCTGGGAACAGAGTGAGACTCTGTCCAAGAAAAAAAAAAAAAAAAAAGATAGTGAAGCAAAAAGAATCTTTTCCCTCAAGTTTCTGACAACTTTGCCATGTTGTGTTGATCATGAAAGCCCCTGGTAGAATTCTGAACTTCAGCTACAGCATCGCTGTGGCACACACTATGGAGAGAAATTATGACAGTCTTGAAATAGTCACTTTACCCATGGCTCTAGGGATTTTCTCACTCTTACAACTTAAGGTTTTATTTCATTTCCCTGTCAATATTGGCCACGGTAGTTCCATGCTCTTAGTACTCTTCAAAATCTATAGAAGTACTTGATGTGAGAACGAAATTCTTTGAAAAGCAGGGAGTTTCGAGAAGCCAAAAGCTTCAGGATAGAAAACTGAAAGCAAGGGATGCCGGGTAACTGCTCTCGGGTATGAGAGGAAGAAAAAGAAGAAAGCAGTGCTAGCACACGACATTCAAGTTTTCTTCAACTTCATAAAATGTGTGGCTTACATACTGTAGGATTCTATTTATATAACGTATTTGAAAAGATAAATTTTAGAAATGAAGGCCAGATCAGTGGTTGCAGAGGTTTTTGAAAGGGACAGCAGGAGGCAGGTGATGTGGTGATAACAGGGCAGTATGAGGGCTCCCTGTGGTATTGGAATTGTTTAGTATCTGGGTTGAGCTGGTGAATATGCCAATTACACAGATAATAAAACTGTATAAAACTTTATATGCACACATACACACACACACAAATTGGTCAAGTGAAACTGAGGAAATCTGGCTTAAGATTTCTGAATATATCAATGCTAATATCCTGGTTATAATATTATACTACGGTTTTACAAAATGTTACTATTGGGGGAAACAGGGCAAAATGTACAAGGACAGAATTTCTCTGTATCATTTATTCCAACTGCATGTGAATTTAAAATTATCTTAATAAAAATTTCAATTTAAAAAAAGTGATTACTGGGAAGACATTGAGTCTCTAAAATTGCCTGCATGCTACAGATGCTGACATGACAAATGCAGAAACACTGAAAGAGTGTTTATTTACCAGAGAGCAATGCTTAATACAAATAATGAAAATGTTCAAACTAGCAAATAGTTAGGGAAATATAAATTAAGGCAGTAAACTATTTTTACCCATCAAGAGCTAATATTAAAATGTAAAAAGATGTGACAATGCCCATGATAGTATGCTATATGCTGTTATACAACAATACTAGGAGCATGAAGAGACACAATATCTTCAAAAATAACTTAGAGTTTTGTAATAATGATATTTGCTTGGTATGAAAACTTCAGGAAATAAAGAACAGGAAAAGGAGAGTGAAAAAAAGTCGCCTAAAGCCAGAAATAACCCTAAAGCCAGAAATAACCCTTAATATTGGGCAAACAATTTAGAGTATTTTCTATGAATATAGTCAGCTACACCAAAAAAAAATAATTTTTAAAATGAACCACATTATACATGACTTTAAGATGAAACTATTTAATTCAGCTTTCCTGGAATTAGTAAAAAGAAAAGAACTATCTTGAAACAGAAGGAATTGCTTGATGTCCAGTAAATGGTGAATATCAGAACTAAGTGAAAGAAACATTGTGAACTGGAATTATGATGTGTCTCCATGTGTATTTTTAATATGTGATTCTTAATAAGCATCTAGGTCAATTTTCAAGTAGTAAAACTCAGTCAACTATCTGATAAAAAGCAAGAGTCTAGACCAGGCCTGGTGGCTCACTACTGTGATCCCAGCACTTTTGGAGGCCGAGACAGGCAGATCATGAGGTCAGGAGATACAGACCATCCTGGTTAACAGAGTAAAATCCCATCTTTACTAAAAATACAAAAAATTAGCCATGTGTGGTGATGCGTGCCTGTAATCCCAGCTACTCAGGAGGCTGAGCCAGGAGAATTGCTTGAACCTGGGAGGAGGAGGTTACAGTGAGCCAAGAGCACGCCACTGTACTCCAGTCTGGGTGACAGACAGAGCAAGACTCTGTCTCAAAAAAAAAAAAAAAAAAAAAAAAAGAAAAACAAGAGTCTAAACAAACTCATAACCAACCATAAATATATCATCCTATTTTTTTAAAACACACAAAATCCTTGAAAACATAAACTTACTGATAGGATGAGTTTTCAAGAAAATAGTAATAATGGAATGCTAAGCTCCAAGCAAAATAACATAAAATATACAAATTACATGGGGATGCCTAAGGCTAGCAGTGATTATGGCAACATTAAATACAGAAACATTACTCATGTGCTAAGATTATCAGTCTCTGCTTCTTGGATTTGCTGTCCATTGAAGATCTGGCTTTGTGGTTTCATCAGGTTCTGTTTCTTACACTCCATTAATCACTCAGAATAATGCTATATTTTAGCTTACCCCATGGTTTGCTACTATAAATTTTTCCCAAATTTTCATCTGTTTTGCTTTTTTAGTCTCATTTATTAGACAGATAAATACATCAATTCAGCACTGAAGACTTCCAGGTTTATAATAATGAAACATGTATGTTAGTATATACTTTCTTATTAAAGATAGTCTCCATTGAGCCATATTCTTTGACCCAATAATTCTATAAATTTAATCCAGAAGAAATGATCAGAGATGCACTAAACATCTATCTGCAGAATCATTTGTTATTATTTATGAAAATCAAAATTAGAATCTGAATTATTGATAATAAATGGTTTCTCAAATTATGAAGAAACATAAATGACCAAAAAAAACTGTATTTTCTGAATGCTCACATATGTAAGTGTTAATGCATAAGAAAACTACACAGACACCAAACTAATAAAAACAGTAACTTCTGAGGATGAGAAATACTGGATGACTTTAATTATCTGAGACTTTTTAAATGAGAATGCAATGGTGTTTTGCTTGACTTAAACTTTAAAACACATATAAAAATATTATTAATGTTCTGCAAACCCTATGTAAATAAAGAACCAGATCAAAGAAAATAGCAATGAAAAAAGCACATCCATAAGATGAAATATCATACAGCTATCAAGATTAATGTTTCTGGATAAATTTTAGTGATATGAGAAAATGTTCATTATATATTACTAAGTGGAGTAAAGGGAAGGATAAAATATTCTGTCTGCTATAAACATCTGTGTGTGTCCATAAATAATAAAACAGAATAAAGCACATCAAAATATTAATAGTTGTTATTTGCAGGCTGTGAAATATCAATGATTTCTGTTTTCTATTTATTTACTTTTCAAGTTTTCTATATCTTTTACAATAAAGGTAAAAATATTTTTAAGCCAAATGATAAACTGAGTTCTGACATCTACTGCACAATGTGTTTCCATCAATTCCCAGGAAAATATCCTTTCTGTTGTGCACGTTCATCATAGAGATTGTGTACAGTAGATGATGCACCATGATTCCACTAACTAGACATTCACAATGGTATAACACCGGCTGGAACGTTCTGTCAGTTTTACTAAAAGCAGAACAAACAAAAAATGGGAAAGCAGACTAGAGATTCAAAGAAGTGAATTTTCTTAACAATAAAATTAGCAAGCACTTACTAGATGTCTTCCTGACCTTAATATACAGGTGCATTCTGAATGGCAACTCACATAGCATTGTTACACGCTGGAGATTTTAGGCTCACCACAGGAGGAAATTCCTAACACGGGTGCTAGTTTTCAAAGCAAGGTAAGGAGAGCTCCTTTCTAAAGACTTTAAAAATAGGACAGTGTCTTATGTGTCAAGCAAGACATCTGTGAGGTTTGCTGAAGGCAGCAGACTGGACTAAGTCATTCAAATTATTTTCTGCTCCATCACTATAGAGAGGAAAACATAGCCTAAAGTTTTGTAACCTAAACAACACATTTATAGGTTGGATTTTCGATACTTTGAAGTAAAAAGTAACCTGGAGCAAAGATTCTCACATTTGATATTCTAGAGATTCAAAGGCTCTTGAATGATTTCAATAGATGTTATAAAACTCTCAAACCAAACATGTTAACTCACTTTAATTTTTTTAATGTTAAATAATATACATACAATGCAGTTCATTTAGGAGTTTGTGTGTGCATATACATATTATGTGAACAGACTATGTGCCAATTCACATGTGTATGCACACACACACACATACACACAAACAGAAGTTGCTGAACATTGCAGTAGACAGGATATATGTATATATACTGAGCATTTCATTACCATCCAAAGCAGAAGCCTCAAGATTCCTCACTGGTGTAGACCACTTCCAAGGCCTTGGGTGGTTCCTAGGAATGTGCCCACCTGACCATATATCTTGATTAAATTTGTAAAAGAAGATATTTTTGTATTTTTCTACTTGAAGAGATTCTCCAATATTGTATATGCTTTGGACCCCAGAAGCCTGAACCTATCTGGGAGTAGCACTAAATATATGGCTGGAAAGAGAGCAGACAAGAAGAGGTAATAACATAAACATTTACTGAGTGCTAAATATGTGTGAGGCCCAATGAAAGGCATTTCGTACAAACCACACAGAATCCCAGACCTTCCATTTCCAGCTTTGGACCCTGCCCCCTCACTTCCTGGCTCAGTGTGAAGTCAGTTCAATTGAATTATGGGGCCTACAAGGGAGGCTGGTTCACAGCTACCCCCATAGGGATGAGGATAATGAGAAAGAGAAGGAATGTTTAGCCCTGCTTCAATTCCTCATTGTCTTCCACTTCCCTTCTTGGGTTGCTTGATAACATTGCATTTTATTTATAATGCATTCTTCCTTGGTTTTAATGTGCTTTTTAACATATTTCATCTGATTCTACCATCATCTTAGAAGATAGGGAGGTATTCTTAAAGCCGTTTTACGACAAAAAAAAAAAAAAAAAAAAAAAAAAAACAAACAAACAAAAAACACTAAGTTTTAGAAATGCCAGGTGGCTGGATAAAACTCATAAGACACATAACACAGCATGATCACCAGAACCCAACCTTTATGACCTCTCACTTAGTGACCTTCCCCCTGCTCCATCCCTTGAAGGTGTGAGAGGCAAAGGGTAAACAGACCTTCCTTCAACAACATTAACACTGGGTTATTACAAAAACTGCCTTGGGGCTTCCCAGGCAAAATCAGTGTGGCACACAGCCACAGGAGATCAAAGAAAACAAAACCATTGACATGGTAATCTTTTATCTTGACTTTCCTTATGAGAATATCAACAAGCAAGCCCATGGATCTAACCCAAGGCCAGTGCCAGGCACTGAAACTCTAAATCTCTGCCTTTGAAATAAATGCATGCCCTCTGGCTCCACCACCACATCTTCAAAATCTTAGTCTTTTCAACTGGCTTCCACAAGCTTTCTCCTCTTACCACCTTCCTATAGTCATTGTGATCTTTTTTTTTAAGCCCATTTAGAGGCTCAGGTATAATCTCCTCACATGTGAAAACCATAAAAGTAGTTCTAATGTCAAAACAGAACCACTCATCATCATTCAGTTTCTTAAAATAGAGGAAAAGTTGAATGTGAAGGTGGTCAACGAGGTCACCTTGCCAACTTGCTCAAATTCCCCAACTACCCAAAGTTATTTCCCCTCCCTGACTCAAAGGAGAAGGCTTTTTTTAATAACTCAAACTGGGCCAACAGAACGGAAAAGTAAAGGTGACCAGACACACAAAAAAAAAAAAAAGAGTTCCAGAGAACATGGCCACATTCCTAGAATGAGCAGGATATAATCATTGCTTATGTATCTTCACCATTTGTTTCTTCATTACCTCTTTATAGTCAGCTTCCCTCTCACTGTTCTACTGAAAAGGCAAACTTGGGGGTCTCCAATAGCCCTTCTGACAAACCAAGTTGCTTATTTTCTCAGTCCTTGTTCTCTGCTTTCTCTGCATGGTTGCTATGGTCTAAATGTTTCTGTCTCCTCAAAATTCAGATGTTGAAATCCTCACCCCCAGAATGTTGGTATCAGAAGGTGGGATCTTTGGGAGAGTTGTTTATGACATTGCAGCCCTCATACATGGAACTAGTGCCCTTATAAAAGAGACCCCAGAGGGCTGCCTTGCTTCTTCCACCATGTGAGGACAGAGCAAGAAAGCACCATTGCTGGGCACGGTGGCTCACACCTGTAATCCCAGCATTTTGGGAGGCCAAGTCAGATGTGTTGCTTCAGCTCAGCAGTTCAAGACCAGCCCCAGCAACATGGTGAAACTCCATCTCTACTAAAAATACAAAAAACTAGTTGGGCATGGTGATGTGTGCCTGTCTCGGGAGGCTGAGGTGGGAGGATCTATAGAGCCCAGGAGGTCAAGGCTACAGTGAGCCGTTATTGTACCATTGCACTCTAGCATGGGTGAGACAAAAAAAAAAAAAAAAGAAGAAGAAGGCACCATTTATGAATCAAAATCCTAGCCCTCACCATACACCAAATCAACCAGGACTTGATCTTGGACTTTCCAGCCTCTAGAACTGCAAGAAATAAACATTTGTTGTTTATAAGATACTTAATTTATGATATTTTGCTATAGCAGTTAAAGCAGACTAACATAGTAGCCCTTCACTCCACTGACGGGCTTCAAGAGTTTCCCTTCTTGAAACTCTCCATGCCTTTGGACTTTGGGACATTCCAGGGTTTTGGTTTCTCCTTATTTCTCCACTTGCTACTTTTTTTCCCTTGGTTCTACTTAAAGGTCATTCTGCTCATTCCATCCCTCATTCTGTTTTGCTGTTTTTCCCAGTCTTGTTACAGCAACAACAAAAAAAGATTTAAAAGCCCATGAGCCACTCCAAATCCCATCTGAGAGAAAAGTCATTTGCTCCTATTTGCAAATACAAGATGTTTTAAGGGTTGAGCTCAGAAAAGACTCTGAGGGAAGGCATGCAGATGCATTTCAAAATGCCATGCATTTTCCTTGAGTTGAGGCATGCATAATCTCAGGCTGAATGAGGTTGCCCAAGGAATCAAAGAAGACTCACAGAATTCACTGCCAAGATATTCCCCAAAGTGGGAACAAATAGGGAAACTTTCTGCCTCTGTCATTATAAGCTACATGACAAGGACTCAAGGTTCAGAGGGCCACATGCTTAATTTTATTCTCCAGTAACCAGAACCTTGTTGCTGCTGATCAGTCAAAAGCTAAATTGATATGTAATTAAAAGCATCTTTTGCCTGTCAGCACGCCATGATAATCAGCACATTTGTCTAATAGAAGGCCAATGTAATTAAAGAAGTTTTGAATAATGAAATTAGAAAATCACAGACGGGTGTGCTTACATATAGTGTGTCCTACTTAAACAAGGTACCCCCACAGTCTCTGCATGTCACGAAGCCAGAAAGAAAAGCAGTGGTCATTGACTAGATGCTGTGTTGATTTAATACAAATGAAAGTAAGATTCCTTGCTTTCTCAATAAATATTCATTGAATATTAATAAGTAGAACTCAGTAAATGTCACTTTAAGTTTTACCAGGCTCCTTATGATTCATTCATTCAACAAGCTACTTAATTGACTGTGAAAATGCATAGGCACTACAGGAAATCTAAAAGTAAATTAGAAATATATCCTCTGGACAAGAAACTGACAATCTAGTACTACGATTAGATATCCTCTTAAATAACCACAATATAAGTGGAAAGTAAATTACGTAAGAACTGCCCAGAGAAAATACTACGTGCTAAGATTTTTTAAATATCAGTATACAGAGATTACTTTTAGTGCCAGGAAGTAGAAAGTTATGGAGGAAGAGAGAGACTAAAGAAGGAAATAACATTCGATGTGCATTTCCTATCCCAATTCATTCATTCATTTGAGAATTACTTATTACTTGCTCACAAAGTGTAAGGATGTGGGGAATACAATAGTAATAAAGTACACAATGACCTAGTTCCTATGTAGCTCTGAGTCTCATCAGGAAAGCACGTATCATATAAGTGATTGCAAGAACACTGAGAATCACCAAAATAATGTGGTGGGTATTGTAACCTGGCAATATTCAAGCAGTCTTGCATTTTCCCAGTGCCCCACAATACATTCTTGTGCTTCCTTTTCCCTAGCTAGGAAGCTATGGAATCTGGTTGCAGGATTGAAAATGTCAACCAACAATACAAAAGACTCATTTGTAAATAACAGACAACATTGGTGTTTTATCTACCAAGAACCCCAGCTCCACTGAGAAAAGAAAACAGGGCAGTCAAACAGACATTAGTCACTCAGCTGACCATAAGTGTAGCCTAAATAAATAAATACTAGGTAATAATTCTCAATTAGACATAATACTACTCAACACAAAAGTCAGTAAAACATATTATGTGTTTTTATTAAACGCCTTAGATTGTTGGTAAAAGTGGCCTTATGTTGGGTAGCTGAGACAACTCATCTAGGACACAGCCTCATGATTGCAGGTAATGAGAGAAGGTGGCTCCTTTTATGCCATGTAAGCTAAAGTACTCATATTCATTCATTCTAGATAGAAAAACAAACTTGTCAGGCTTGGTGGCTCATGCCTATAATCTCAGCAATTTGGGATGTCAAGGCAAGAGGATCACTTGAGCCCAGGAGTTTGAGGCCAGCCAGGGCAACATGGTGAAACCTATCTCTACAAAAAATAAAAACAGCTGGGTGTGGTGGCATGCACCTGTGGTCTCAGCTACTTGGGAGACAGAGGCAGGAGGATCACTTGAGCCCAGAAGGCAGAGGCTGCAGTGAACCACTGTACTCTAGCCTGGGTGACAGAGTAACACTCTGTCTCAGAAAACAAACAAGAAAGCAACAAACATCATTAATATAGACAGTCCTCAACTTACAATTGTTCAACTTAAGATTTTTCAACTTTAAGTTGCTATAAAAGCCATATGCCTTCAGTAGAAACCATACTTTAAGTAACTATACAACCATTCTATTTTTCACTTTCAGTAAAATACTCAATAAACTACATGAGCTATTCAACACTTTATATAAAAGAGGCTTTGTGTTAGATGATGGTGCCCAACTGTAAGCTAATATAGTATTCTGAGCACATTTATACCTTAAATATCTAGGAGTAGGCTAGGCAAACTATGATGTTCAGTAGGTTAGGTGTATTAAATGCATTTGACTTATATTTTCGACTTACAATGGGTTTATTGAGATGTAATCCCATCATAAGTCCAAGAATATCTGTAGATCATTTTAAATACATTGTTTTTTAAATGGAGGCTCCTTTATAAAATGCTTGTGGAACACTTTCTTAAAAAAGAAAAACCCCCTTTTTTCCTGAAAGCTTCAATTTACTTCAAAAACTTCATGTGCTTACTTTATATATTCACTGATTTTTGTTTGCCTATTAATCCAGCAATTATTTAGCATGGTGTGCTAGACACTACCCTTGTAGTTGCAAAGATGAAAAAAACAGCTTTTGCCCTCCAGTAGAAGCTATAAAATCCCAGGAGAGAAAGAAATCAACTCACAAAGCTTAACCAAGGGACTCCAACAGAGGCAGGTTTTAAAGGGAGACAACAGTCATTACTGGACCCTAAAGTTGGCCATGAGCATGCCAGGCCAAGCTAAAGGAAGAGAATCCATAACTTGCTCTATGGGAAGAGCAATTAAGATACTTTCATGTTTAGGGTTTGATTAAATTATATATTAATTTAACAAGACTTTTTATCCTGAGAGAGTCTTGGTCGTTTTTTACTAGAAAGAGGGTAAAAATAGAAACAACATTGACTCTGGGCTTTAAGTGTTCTCTTTAAATAAAACCCTCCTAGAGGTCTCATCTTCATTCTGAGCTTCAGGACTGATTAAAGCACTGTTTATAAAATCAGGTCTTCTCTATAAGGGAAGGCAAACTCTTAATTCTATTTAAAAAAAAAAAAAAAACATGGAGAAGAGCCAAGGTATAGTTAAGTGTTTTAATAGTTACAGTTACTTACCAAGCACACCCAGAATTAACAACAAGACAGACAATTTTATGTGGGTAAACAATATGAATCAGTTACTTTAAGAGCCCAGTTTCTGTAAGAGAAAGAGAGAGAATGTGTGCTTTCATAGTCATAAAATAATGACCAATGTTGTCGTCAACATTTTTCATTCCTACATATCAATATTCTTGACAAGTATCATAGGATGGAATGTATTTTATTCTGTCTAGGGATGCTAATGATTTGACACAAATACCTCAACTTAGGAAAGCTGAGATGGTGCTGGGTTTAAGACCAATGCTCAATCTACCATTTGACTTCCAAATTAGTTCTTCACAACACTTCCACAGTGAGCTATAAATCAGAGAGGAAATGAACTCTGCATTATCTCACAACGCATGCCAAACACCTCAACTCAGTGCCACCATTCCTTCCAATGCAGAATGACCAAAGGCCAAGAAATCTCATTAATTTAGTGTATTTCATGTTGAACCAGTGACTTTCTGCTTGGAACTGCGGAGAATTCGCCTCCCATCTCTTCCCATCCCTCAGGATGTAGGAAGTGCCCTTTCCTTCCACTATCCTTGCTGAAAAGGCAGAACATTCTTTTATGATCATTAATTTTTGTCTATTTTTATATATTTTTGCATATATATTTCTATTTATATATGTATACATATCTATTTTATATACATATATATATCTGTTTTAAAAAATATTTTCTTGAGACGGAGTTTCGCTTGTCACCCAGGCTGGAGTGCAATGTCAGCTCACTGCAACCTCCGCCTCCCGGATTCAAGTGATTCTCCTGCCCCAGCCTCCCAAGTAGCTGGGACTACAGGTGCCTGCCACCACGCCCTGCTAATTTTTGTATTTTTGGTAGAGACAGGGTTTCATCATGTTGGCCAGGCTGGTCTCAAACTCCTGACCTCAGGTGATCCAACCACCTCCGCCTCCCAAAGTGCTGGGATTACAGGCATGAGCCACTGTGCCCGGCCTAATTTATATATGCTTATGTATTTTTATATATGTGTATGCATTTTATACACACACACACACAGACATACCGTGATGATTAAGTTTAGGTGTCACCTTCGCTAGATTAAGGGATATTATTATGGCTGATAAAGCATTATTTCTGGACATTTCTGTGAGGATGTTTCCAGAAGAAATTTGCATTTGACTCAGAGGACAATGTGGGCAGGCTATTCCATTGTCTGAGGGCTCAAACAGAGCAAAAAGGCAGAGAAAAGGTGAACTCACTCTCTTTCCAGGAGCTGGCACACTTTTCTTCTCCTGCCCTTGAACATCAGAACTTCAGGTTCTCCACACTTCAGACTCCAAGACTTGCACCGGCAGCCCTTCAGATTCTCAGGCCTTCAGTCTCAGAATGACAGTTCCAACATCCATTTTCCTGATTCAAGAGCTTTAGGACTTGGACTGAGCCACACTACTGGCTTCCCTGCTTCTCCGGTTTGTAGATGGTATATCATGGGACTTCTTCACCTACATAATTCCATGAGCCAATTCTCCTAATCAATCCCCTCTTTGCTAGCTAGCTAGCTAGATACATGTATACATACATACATAGACATCCTAGTTGTTCTGTGTCTCTGGAGAACCCTGGCCGATACACATGCACACATACGTTTTTATATATTTATATACTTATATAGTCTATTTTTATTTTCTAAACTATGAATTTAAATCAATCAGTTTCACTCTAATTTCTGGTTTACCTGCATCCCACAATTTTTTTAGTTTGGTTTTTACCATTATTTAATTAGAAATAATCTTAAAATTTCTCTTGTTTTTTACCAATATATAAGTATGCTGTTTAATTTTCAGATACTTCAAAATTTTCTAAATGTCATGTAGTTATTGATTTCTAATGTAATTCTGTTGTAGTCAGTAAGATTTCAATCTTTTGAATTTAATTATTTTATGTCTCAACATATCTGATCCATCTTGGTAAACGTTCTGTGTCCTCTTGCAAAGAATTCTTATCGTGAAGTTGTCAGATGAATTGTTCTATAAATGTCAATTTGGTTAAGAGAGTCGGTAGTTTTGTTCCAATTATACAAACTCACATATATGTTTTGTGTTCTTTGTGCTATTATTGTCATATATTTTTAGCACTACACATTATAAATCTCAAATTAATTGTTGATATTTTTACTTTCATCAGTTATCTTTTAAGGAAGTTAAGAAATGAGGAAAAAAGGCAATTTACATTAACTTTCTATGGCATGGAACTACAGAAATTTGACCACCTGGATTGTTGAACTAGTCTAAACGTGTTCCCGTACATGACTACCATTCTACATATGTGCCTCTCTGATAACCTCTACAGTGACATTTAGCCCATTCCTTGAGTCAAAGCACAATTCCTTTAAAGATCAGAATCTCTTATGACAAAGGCCATCATATAACTTATTATCTAAACTGGGACACGTTGACAGTTTTAATAATTACGTAAGCACAAGAGTCATGCAATGTGACATATGGCCACCCTACTTATGTCGTGCTGGTAAGGAAATAGTCATAAGATGGTTTCCTGCTTGGAGCTGTGGAGGAAGGAAAGGAAAGTGATTCTAATACTTCTTTAAAATACTTGTACTCAGCATGTTATAGGAAAGTCAGTTACTGTTTTTTTTTTAAAAGAAACAAAGGTCTGAGGATGTTTATAGATCTACCAGTTTCAAGTGGCCAGTTGTCACTTCTCTTTGGTATATTCTCTGTCAGGTTATACTTGTTTAGAGTATTGTGCCATGTTTTGAAAGACCACTTCACACTAAATGCAGGTATTATCATTGTGTATATTCTGCACATGTGAATGAGGGGATAAGGAGAGAAACAGGGAAAGAGAAGATAGAGCGAGAAAGAAAAAATATGCTTTGCCATTTTTCTGGATAGGAATATTAAGTTGACTTCATCTTTTCTCCAGAAAGTTGGAGAAATGGTGTTCAGGTCCTATTCAACCAATTACATTATTTGTTATATTGTATTCATTCATTAAGGGCTCTTGTCTGATGCAGCAAAGTAAAAATCTTACTTTATTTAAGGTTGTTTACTTCATTGTGATTAGTGTGAATACTAATCAGCCAAAGAAGAAAAGGAAGGAAAGATCATTTGAGGACTCAAATAGTTTGTTAAAGGGAACAGCTTTATACTAGTCCTTGAAAAAGATTTTATCCATATTCTGTTTTAAAGAGGTTTGTAACATAAAGCATCCCCAGAGCTCTTCTCTTGGTCCCTGGCTTCTATTTAATAGTTGTTCCAGAACATTTTACAGTCATTCAGCTTGGTTTCCATTGATTTCTTTGACTGCACTGAGAAAATATCACAAAATGTTCTCATGCCATTGGGGTATTAAAGAGAAAGTACAATAATGTTCTTGAAATTTTTTTTAAAACCTTTCTTTGTCTTATAGCCATGGCCAGACAGAAAACATTTTTTAAAGGAGAAATAAACAAATATCTTCTCTAGTCTTTCTTCTTAATTAAATAGATAAGAAATAGATAATGTTCTCCTTATGGGTAATATAAGTAAATAATTATGTATCAGTGGCAGATTTCTCACAGCGGCTTGATTGGTTTGACGTCATTCATACATAAGTAGACAGGAGAAATCTAAATGGAAAAAAAACCACTGATGCAGTTTGGGCCAGGGAATAACATTTAATAATGCAATACTAATGCACTGCAGTGATAAAACACAGACATTCTTAAAATTTCCAGAGCTCTGCAGCAGACATTTGTTTGCGGTATAGATATTAGAGAACTGCATTTCCTTAAATTCTAGTACCATACGTACCTATAAATACTAAAGAGAACATAAGTCATCATAGCTTTTATTCAATTAGTTTATGAAGATTCTATACTTAAAATTCAAATTTTCAGCAATGTAAAAGAGTGATAAACTTTCTTTAGTCTATTAATACTGATAAGAGAACGTTATTCGTTTGACCTAAATCAAATACAAATTGGAAGGAACTGGAGGATTTCTCAGAACCAGGAGAAGAAAGAGAAGACAATGTAGACTAGAACCAATACTTCTTTTAGCCCCTTCTAGCTAAACTTTTCACCAGAACCTTGTCAAGAATTGGTGTCAAATACCAGTTGGCTCCACCATTAAATATATCCAGAATCTGAGCAATCCTTATTACCACCACTGCCTTCACTCAGTGCAAGTTCTCAACTACATTACTGCAACAGCCTCTTAGTGATCTATTTCCAATCCTTAGTCTCTGCGCCTAGTATCAACCCAACAGACAGAATAATCATTTTAAAACTTAAAGCAGTTAGTTTATTTCTCATCTGCTCACAATCTTGCAATGGCTCCTAGTTTCACTTAAAAAGAAAAAAAGAGAGAGAGAGAGAGAGAGGAGAGGAGGGGAGGGGAGAGGAGAGGAGGGGAGGGGACAGGAGAGGAGAAGCTACGGCCAGCACACTGGCTCATGCTGGTAATCCCAGAACTTTGGGAGGCCAAGGCAGGAGGATCGCTTGACTCCAAGGGTTTGCCTGGGCAATATGGTGAAACCCCATCTCTCCAAAAAAAAAAAAAAAAAAAAATACAAAAATTAGCCAGGCGTGATGGTATGCACCTATAGTCCCAGCTGCTCAGGAGGCTGAAGTGGGAGGATCACCTGAGCCTGGGAGGTCATGGCTGCAGTGAGCTGAGGTCATGTCACTGCACTCCAGCCTAAGTGATAGAGAAAGACTGTCTCAAAAAAAAAAAAAGTTTTTATAATGGTGTATATGGTCTATGTATACATGGGCAAAACCACCACCATCAGTCATTCAATAATCCTACCACATGGTCCAGTAACCAGGTCCATATTTATGCATATAGCAAAACAGGACACTTCCAGCATCTAGAGTATATGACTTTAAGAAGCCAGAAAGTCTTCCTCACATTCAAACACTTGTGCCCCTCTTGCCGATGAATAATAGAAATTCAAGCAAGAGGCTCTTTATGTCTGACCTTATCACTTTAACCTTTGTTGAATAGCAAATATCCTTTAGAGAGGCAAAAATGTTTATTGTTAGAAATTTTCTATATTTAGGGTATATTAATTTCTCATACATTTTTTGGCAGTAAACTTTGATAGAAAAATAATATAGATGTTGCAGTAAGGAGAGAGGAAAATGTGATAAAATCTTATTGAATAAAGAGGCAGAACACACACAGTACAAACTTCAGTTGCATCATAATTTTACAAAGGGCCAAAACTAAAAATAATTAAAATTAAAAATTTAATGCTTTTCAAAATATTCACTCTTGAAAATATTAGTACATGCTTATTGTAGCAAATCAATTAATACAAAAATACATAAAGAAAAAATAATTCTTATTTTCATCTCCAACTATATTTCTATCACCATCAAGATACATTATTTTAACAGTTTAATGTACATCATTCCACTGACAGACTTTTAAATTAAAAGTAAGCTTTTAATTATATATTCATTTAATACTAAATGAATTAAAACTTACAATCAATTCCTTTTCATCATTTACTCAGGCTAAGGCTGTTTTTTTTTTTAATCCTAGCTTTCTATAAAATATTTGAAGATGATTATTTTATTAAAAAGGAAGAAAAAGGAATTCAAACGCAAATGATCTATCATTACATCTCTCACTAAGTCTGACAAACTCTAGCTTATTAAGCAATTTTTTGCTTAAGTTTGAGATTTTTGTCAAAGGTCATGCATTCTTCCAGAAGAAGGAAATAAAATGCTATCTTCCCAGTGGAAAATTTGCATAAATATTTTCCTTGTTTTTTAACATGGAAAATACACTTGGAGAAATTAATGATGATTTCTGTGCTGGTTTGCACATGCCTTGCGCTCAGTAAGAACTCATTACAAATATTTCCTATAAGCCCTCATGACACGTTCCTGGTTTTACAGATGAGACAACTGAGGACTGGAAAAGTGAAACACTTACCTGAGGTACACAGTAAGTGGCAGAACCAGCACGGAGAGACAGTTTAGTCTGGGGAGGCAGTATAGTACTATGCGGTAGTCAACAGGATGGGACTTTGGGTCCAGTCAAAATAGGGTTCAAATCTCAGCACAGCTATCTGATGTTGGATATTAGCCACCTTTGCATCATTTTAAACAATATTAACTAACATGTTTAGAATCACTACTAAGGAGTAGATATTACTCACAAGGAATTTCCAAAACTCAAAAGAGAATATGTTCAGACCAATGTTTTTCCGATATATAAGGAAGTGTCTGCAAAATATCACATTCAGCTTTTAATTTTTGTTTTTTTGTTTTTTAGTCAGATCTTTATACTTTCAAAGTTGTGTTTTGGATTAAAATATTTTCTTTATTTTCTTTGTTAAAAACAAAAGGGAGGGAAATGCTTGTTTTCTTTCGAGAAAATGGAAAACTAACAAATTAACAAAGTCTCTACAGTCAGCAGAATATAACTTTATATATCTATAGCCTAGTAAATGACAATTTTGGTTTCTTGGAATCACATTAGAACATGGGAAGAGAAATAGGAATCAAGAGCATGGTTAGAGCCAGAACAAAACAAAAGTCAGAAGGCAAAGTGCTAGACTGAGATGCGGTGGAAACTAAGCAGACAGATGTAGCAGAACCATATTTAGAAATAAGAGGAAAATATCATCTCTCACTTATCCCTTCAAAGAGTTTATAATCTAGGACGAGATGATGAATACATTCTCTCATGTGTAAACTCCATCTGATTGATGGTAGTTGCCTAAAATGTTGTGCTGAAAGGGATGCTAAGGCTCTTTTTGGATTCAGAAAGTATTATGAAGATTCTTATTGTCTAACCTGGTCTTCAAATAGAGAATAGAACATATATGCGATGCATTTGCTATCTCTTGGTCAGGCAGACAGAGGAAATTGGACTAACAATCCCCAGCACTTGCTTTGCATCAGGTGCTTCAGACACAACCACTTAAATCCTCATAAATCCAATGAGGTAAAAATTACCATCTACATTTTACAGATGAGGAAAATCCTTCTCTGAGAAAATAACTGGTTGCTATTTGGAGAAAGAGAAAAACAAACAATGACTTAGCAATGGAGGGAAGGGAAGGCAGTGAGTGTGTAGATGACTCTACACACTCATACGCATGAAAAGTGTGAGTCAGCTACTGCCATTCAGGAAGAGCCAGTGTACACATATGTCTTGCTATCCCAGTTTTCAACATTTCTTGTATTTAAGTTTCACAAATATTTCGCAGTCTAAATTGTCTCATCCTTCAAGATTTGCCATTATACTAATTATAACTTCTTTATAACTGATAAATAACGTTTCCCTTTGAAAATTATTTTAGAGTTTGAAAAGGACTTTATTCAAACTCTCTGATTACTACTCTAAGACCACAAAGAGATTTCATGACAATAGAAAAGAAAACGTGCTAGCCTGAGAGTACAGACCTCATTAACAGTTTCAGCTTTATCAATAACTTACCTTATCTTGGATTAGTCACTCTAGGCCTTAGTTTTCCCCACAGGGGATTGGACCATTCCCTCTAAGGTCTGTGTGGACTCCCAAAGCCTGTGATTTCTGTAAGTTCAAAATGCAATTCTTACTTTGAAAAGTCAGAGAGGCTTTACTATGAATAATTAATATGCTGGTTGAAAATGAATAATAATTTTTTTCTTTGCTTCTTTTTTCAAATCATGTAAGACATTTTAAGACACAGAACATCTATTAGCTGCAAGCCCCTTGCTGGGCCTAAAGAGCCAAGGAGAGTCATTCATTCCCTCATTGTGTGTGCACCGAGCACTGGTTATGAATAAGGTGCTGTGCAAATGTGAAGGAAATCTGAAGTTGTATCAAGCATAAATTTGCTCTAATGACTAATAAATGTACTTAAGTAACTAAAACATATAGCAGAAAATAAGAAGAAACATAAAAGTTATACAGATAAATTGGTATGAAAGGTAGGAGAAAGGGTATATTACCTCTTATGGAACTATGGGAGGGGTCAAGAAGTCTCCATAGATAGAGCCTTGTGAGTGGGTTTCAAAAATATGTCTTAGCCAAATAGGGAAGAGTGTGAAGAGGAAGGTGATACAGGCAGATGGTTCGCCATGAGCAAAGCGAGGAGGTGGAAGAATGCAGTACATAAATGGAAAAGAGAAAAATTGTCCATTTTGGCTGGGTTGAAAAGTCCCAGAGGGCAGCAATGGTAAATGACAGTGGAAACTAGTATAGTCATCAGTGCCAAGCACAGGAATTAAGACTTTATTTTCTAAGTTTAGTCTTTTTGAGCAGCAGAGTAAAAACCTTAGCCATCTACCAGATTAATCTGGCAGTAGGATGTAAGATGCATGTAAGATGAATGCAGTTGAGAAGATCCTAAGTATGGAGAGGTCAGTGAGGAATGACTTCAAAGTGTAGCCAAGAACTAACAAGTAGCCGAAGCATCATTACAGTGAGAATGGAGAAAAAGGGGCAGATCCAAAAACTAATAACAATAAGAGCTAACATCTATTGGTGTTTACTATGCACCCTGTACTGTTCTGAGCCTAAGTCATTAACTTATTTAATCTTCACAACATTCCTATAAAGCTAGTTTTATCATTCCAGTTTTACAGTTGCAAAATCTGAGAAACAGAAAGATTAAAAATCGCCTGACGTTACCCATTTAGAGACTCATCTCTGGGTCTAGAGTCTTGTTGCTTAATCATTCTATAATACTGCTCTCCTGCAGAAATAAGATTGACATAACTTGGCTACTGGTTAATAATCCTCTCAGGGAGTCACTGATTGTATACGCAATAAAAAATACCAAGTTAGTAAATAAAATACGTAACAAGTGAAATAAATATGCCCAGCTTACCTATAACATTTGCTCAACTCTTTAGAAATGCGTTACCAAGGCCGGGCGCGGTGGCTCAAGCCTGTAATCCCAGCACTTTGGGAGGCCGAGACGGGCGGATCACTAGGTCAGGAGATCGAGACCATCCTGACTAACACGGTGAAACCCCGTCTCTACTAAAAAATACAAAAAAAACTAGCCGGGCGAGGTGGCGGGCGCCTGTAGTTCCAGTTACTACGGAGGCTGAGGCAGGAGAATGGCGTAAACCCAGGAGGCGGAGCTTGCAGTGAGCTGAGATCCGGCCACTGCACCCCAGCCTGGGCGACAGAGCCAGACTCCGTCTCAAAAAAAAAAAAAAAAAAGAAAAAGAAAAAAAGAAATGCGTTACCAAATGAACAAGTCCACCAATCAAATAGTTATTCCTCTCAGCCCCACCTGCCATTGAATGTGCTGTTGCTCCCCAGGTGAAACATGTGAGAAATTCTTTTTTTTTAATTTATTAAGGGAAAAGAGTTTCTACCTCATCCCCATTATGTGATGGCTAATTTTATCCTCTGTGTGGCTTTATGCCAGGTAAGCCGAGGACGTGGACTCAGTAGCAAACCCCTCCTATGTTTCTCTCAACCAGTCCATTGACTATGTCAGCGACAGAGACACAGTCCTCTCCAGTTTTCAACCACAAGACCCAATTTGTGTTGAACCAGTGATTAGGAACAATGTGTCCTCAGCGAAGAACACATTCAAAGTGCCTATTTTGAAGGAATGAAGCTCTACATCTACAATTCCAATTTTCCTTAATTCTCAGAGGTAACCATGATAGTTGTGAGAATAGGCAATGCCCCCCAAGTGACAACCTATCTGCCGTCCATATTTATGCTGCTACCACATCATTTTCTCTTTCGTTTATTTCACTGCTTTGTGTTTACTTGGCTGTCAGTAACAATGCCTAGGAACACAATAACGTAAGCAACAGGAAATTCTGGGGAAAAGAGAAATGTCAGTGACTAAAAGTCAAAGATATTAATATCTAGATGCCAGTTACTTCTCTAATTTCAAAGAATAGGCCCTTGTTGGGCACCTCAGATTCAATGCTCCTGTTCTGAGTTGCTCTCTCGCATCTGCATTCCAGCTGGTGGAATTCAATGCAGGAAAGGGCACAGTTGCCATTTGATAAAACACATTGAATTCCCAGCAGGAAAAATTAACTGTCTTCACAATACTGTTCTTGATGTAAATATATTGCTTTTTTGAATTTCAAACACCTACTAATTTGCTTTAAATTGCCCTAATAATAATCATTGCTTAAAGTTGCAGCAGTGAAACAGCTTCTGCTTTTTGAAAAACCTAATTTTGACAGCAGGTGCCTGTTATGTCCTTGTAATTTTTCCTATAAAGATCATTATCCCTTAATTGTAAATTGCAGCTGCTTTGAGGGTATTTTGGTTCATGATGATGGTTTGATTGATTATTGAAGTTCCAATCCCACTGTGCTGAGGAGTCTAGTCTGTTGGGATTTCCAAAAAGCAGCATCAAAATCTTTAATATAAACTCACATTAGTTCACTCTGTCACAAAACTTTCAGCCATGAGGTAACGTTGTTTATAAAACGCAAAGATGATTATCTTTTCCTTTTTTGTCAAAAAATTTAAAAAATCAACAAAATATTTGTATGTGGCTTCAAATGATATGTTTCCTTAGCTTCTTACTCAAAACCAGATATGCTTTTGGAGTAAACTAGTTTAGACAAAGTGTTTTGTTTGAAGGATATATTATATTTAAAGAAGAACAGGATTTCTCTAGATTTTAAAGAAAAAAATATGAAGATGGTAATATATTCAAGACTTTTCATGTTTTAAAAAGTAGTAATACATAACCTCTTAGAAACTCAGTTTTGCTATGTTCCCTAAACTGTGTGATAAACGTAAAAGGGAACAGATGTGTTACTTATTCTTGAAGCTCATCCAATTTTTATGTGGAAGACTCTGTAGCTACATGTCTATCTACATTTGTTTTTCATCAAAGACAGGGATGTTGAGTATGTTGATCTCAGAGACATTCTATCCTCTTTGGGGAGTCTACCCCAACAGAGGATAAACATATAAAATTGCCTCCTGTCCCAGTCCCATTCCTTTTCCAACTTCTTAAAGAGATTTAGCTGCATGACCTTTGGTAAATCCCTCAACTTCTCCATGCCTCAACTACCTCATCTATGAAACTGTGCTAACAATATAACCTGATTTGTGCAGACCAAATGATATAACCTACTTTACATTCTTAGAAGAGTCACTGTCACACTTTAAGCACTCACATAATATGGACTATTTTATGTTCATTATTAAATAACTGCATATCCTTATTGAGCACACTCTAGGGACAGTCACTCTATGGGGTGGAAGAATGAAATATAATCTCTATCCTCTAAGTGTGAGATCAGAAAACTGCAGCCAACTGCAGCATGTTTTTGCTTGGTCCCTAAGCTAAGAAGGAATTTTATATTTTAAAAGGTTTAAAAAAAAATGGAGAAGAAGAATATGCAACAAATACATGTAGTGGCCCTCAAAGTCTAAAATATTTGCCATTTGGTACTTTACAGAATACATTTTCCAAGTTCTGGCTCTGTAGGGAACAGAAATGTCCTGGTGAAGTAACCAGAAGAAGGCTACAATCTTTCCAGGGGCAGCAGGGGGAAGAGAATAGGAGAGGGGAGGAAAGAAGTCATGTAAGATTTTAAGAAGAGGTTATATTTGAACTGGGATTTGTGGACTTGTAAAGTAGGTCAGATTTCATTAACATGAGAGAGAAAGTAGTATAGATAAAGAAAAAGCAAATCATAAAAACAATATAGTGGTATATTTTAGGAATTGTGGCTAATTGAGTATGACTTGATTATAGATGCCTATGTGTGTAGGAGGTAGTGTGGGTGGGAAAGGGGAGAACTAATGGTCAAAAATTAGGGTGGAAAGAGCCATAACATAAAGGGCCTTAGACGCTCTACTAAAGATTAGAACTTTGGTTTGAAGGTAAAGAGTTATCACCAAAATTTTTTAAGCAGGACAATGACAAAATCAAAACAGATTCAGAACAATAATTCAAGCCACAGTACACAAAATAAATTATAAAGAAACTTTGTCTTTGGGTCAAGATTGAATAACAGGAACCAGATTTAACATTCTGCCTGAAACAACAACAAAAAAACCCTAGATAAAGTATATAAAACAAGGTTTTCAGAAATTGAAATAGGCAGTGCCAAACAATGACTCCCGAGAGGAGAACAAAATGAACTAAGCCCTATTACTGCCCAAATTCCCATATGGAGAGAAGTTCCAGGCTTTAGCACAGGAGAAGAAAGATATAACCCACAATGAAGGGAAAAAAATCAACAGAAACAGACCCAGAGATGATACCTATAATATAATTGTTTGACAAGTACATTAAAAGTGGTAACTATATTCCAAATATCCAAATACTGAAGTAGAAAAATGCTTCAGCATGCTAAATAGAGACATAAAAGTTTTTTAAGTACCTAAACCAAACTTCTAGAGCCATGAAAACAAAAACATAATAATGTTGGAGATGAAGAATAAGCTAGATAGGAGTAACAGAAGGTTAGACACTATTGAAAAAAGTATCAGTGAACCTGAAAACATAGTATAAAAATCGCGCCCCACCACCACCCACAATCACCACCATCCACAATTGAAATGAGTATAGTGAGCTGTGGGAGAACTTCAGCCTTCCTGATATGTATGCATTGGAGTCACTGAAGAAAGGGAGGATGGACAGAAGAAGTATTTGTAAAACCTACCACACAACATTTTTCAAAATGGATATAAAATATAAACCCACAGAATCAGAGTTAATGGATCCGAGCATAAGAAACATGCATAAAAAACACTGACGTTCATCATAATCCTCTTTGTTTTAAAACAGTGATAAATAGAAAAATTTAAAATCAGTCATGGGGGAAAATGACACATTACATACTGAAGATATAGTAGTTGAAGAACAAAGACCAGAATAACAGCAGGGTTCTCTTTGGAAATAATGGAAGACAGAAGGCATTGAGCAACATTTTTTTTAAAAGACTGGAAGAAAAGGAAAAAAACTATCAACCTGGAATTGTATACCCAGGAAAAATATTTTTCCAAAACCAAGATAAAATAAAGACTTTTTCATAACATAGAAAAGCTGAAAGAATTTATAATCAGCAGCCCTGTACTATAAGAAATGTTAAAAAAACTATTTCAGGATGAGGGAAATTGATACTGGATGGAAAGCTGGATATAAAAGTAATGAATAGCACTGGAAATGATTTTTTAAATTTTTTAAAATGTTTTTTAAAAGATAATTAAGGCCAAAACAATTACAGGGTATTATAGGATTTATGACATAATAGAAGATACATGAAAACAATTCCAAATTAAAAATGGAAAGAATTCTTCAGCCTGATTAAAGACAGCTACAAAACCAACAGCTACATTATATTTAATGTTGAAAGACTGGCATCAAGAACAAGGGAAAAATGTTCTCTCTCGTCCCTTCTATTTAACATTGTACTAGAGATTCTAGCAAAATAAAGCAAGATAAAGAAACAATGGAATCCTAATTAGGAAGAAGTAATTATGCTGAGTCAAAGAATTTAGAAAAAAGGATACTTACATTAAATTCTAAAAAACACAAGCCATCTATTAAAAACCAGATCAATAATTGCTTGGGAATGGAGGTATGGGGGGGTGGGGGAAGGAGAGATTACAAACGGGTACACGGAAACATCTGAGGATGAAGGATATGGTTATTATTTTTATTGTGGTGATGGTTTCAAAACTCCTCAAACTGTATACTCTAAATATTTGTAGTTTATTATATGTCAATTATATTTCAGTAAATCTGAAAAATATTGCAAAAACTAATTACTTTCAGGGCTGAGATGCTGAGGCAGGAATTCATTCATCTAGGAGACAATGACAGAGAAGTGAAAAAATTAAGAACAGAACTACAGAGACAACTTTGGAAATGAAGAGAATACACCAATATAAGATTTCCTTCTGAAATTGAATGGACAACTGGGCAACTGGGTAAATAGTGTAACTATGAACAGCATTAAAGAACATAGGAGAACGGTCTGATTAAAGAAGAAAGACAATGATTTGAGATCTAAACATGTCTTATGGGGCAGCAAATTGCACATTTCAGAAGTAGATACATCTACAGTGTTTGATTTCAGGAGAGCGATATGGGTTGGAGATTAAGATATTGGAATCATAAGCATATTTAGGAGAGAATTGAGGCTAAGGGAGTGGGCAAGAATGCCCAGGAAGAGATCTTGGATTAAGAAATAACTGAGAAAGTAGGGCTTTGGGAATATCAATGTTAAGGGATGAGCAATGGATTCTCTTCTCTAAGGCGGGTCTCAATTCTCTTTTCATTATCTTTGTCCTCTGACGGTCCCTATGAGAAACATGTTCACCCATCCAAACCCAAAGGGTGTACTCAGAGGTACAAAGAACAGCGAAAGTGAGACTTTTAATCGTGATCTTGCAAGATCGGGTGTCTGGTAGGCAGGCACACCCAGGGCAGCTACAGCAGGTAATTTATCTCCTAACACCCAAGTTCCTCTCTCGGTTCCTCACTGGTTGAGTACTATGAGGTTACAATCTTCCTGGGTGTCACCTAAGTTTCATTATCCCCCTTATAAGCTTATACCCCGTCCCCTTCTCTGCTTAAGTTTTGATTTCCCAATAATGAAACTTTCTTCTGTTTTATGGGCTGACACCTCCTCTACATTCTGTTCGCTTATCATCACTTTCTAGGAGCATGAGCTGTGTGGCTTGTTACATCCACAGGCTAGCTGCCAGTGCTTAGATTTTTCATGCCTTGAAAATGGACCACTTAAAATGTTTTCTTACAGTTCCCATTCTCTTGTTATCGTGTTATACTCTAATCTGAGTGTTCCAATCAGGAACATTAAGAACATCAGAAAATAAAATAGTATCTCCAACAACAGGAGATTCATTTCCCTCCAAAAACTGATAATATGTGTGTTTACAATTTCAGCTCGGTCTTGGATTAAAACATAACTGTTTCATCAGATTCTCAAGTGCGATACAAAATACATACTTAAGCCTTTTCAGGATATACACTGCACCTAAATTTTGGCATGTTTAGTGAGAGAGACAGCAGAGAATTGGGATATGCAGGAATGGAAGGAAAACTGGAATAAGTCTTAGAAGACCAGCTTCCTTATGCTGGCAAATGTTTCTTCAGCTCCCACCACAGTGTATTGAAATGAGATTTTAATAAATATGAAAAAAGCATTTTACTTCATCCTCCCAAAGAAAATAGACAAGTAATTTTTTAACTCTGAATTTATCTGTGCTTATCAAGAATAAAATGGGGAGAGTGAATTGAAATTTGTTTTTTATGGACCAAATAGAGATTATCTCACTTTAGGGAAAAAAAACAACCCCTAGACTATGACCATTTCCTTCCCCATCTCCCACCGCTAGACCCAGTGGCTGGATATGCTTAGGGAGAACAAAACTGTTCACATAACCACTATTTCCAATGGCAAAACTTATATTTTGATTTCTAAGGAAAAATTCCAGTGAACTAAACCCTTTTCATCCTTTTGTTCAATTCAATTAATTCAAACCTCTTAGCCTTGGAGGCATCAAAAACTAGTAAAATCCAAAATAAAGAGCTACAGAAAAAAAACACTGGGGGCGGGGGGGGTGCTGTCTCCTGGTGTCACTATAAGCTAGGGAGCATCTAGTCTTTGGAAGAGAAAAAATGTTGCAGTCAGCCAAGGCTGTTTCTTGCTGTCTGATATTTGACATTATCCTTTCCTTTTCCACCTTTCATAGCAGACCAAATTCAAATTCACGAAATTCTAATTTATCAAATAGACTCCCCTGCAAATTTAAAGATGAGTTCAAGTATTGGATAACACTTAATGTTTGGTTTTTGTTTTTGTATTCTTAAATCATAGCCTAGACTGCACCTATCCCTTCTACCTAGTCAATTCCGAAATCTAAGTGTTTCCAGAGTGGGTACAAGTAGAGAAGACAAAAATTGAGCTTCAGATACATGAAAAAGAAAAGCAATTCTAAATTTTGCTACTCAGGTACATGCTAGGACTCCCACAAGGCCATAGGAAGACAAGCTAATGATTCTCAAGGAATTTCTCTTTCGGTTGTCATTCCTGATCTTATAGTAACTGTGACTAATTTTGCAAGAAGAGAAGATATGGCATGGTAAAATCTTCATCCTCATAAAAGGATGTGTTACTTAGTAGATGTAATACAAGCAGACACTAACATTATTCACTGTTTTTAATCATCTGATATACACTGTTATCTGAGAAAGACAATTTAACTGAATGCCTGGAGGACAAATGGAGCTGATCTGGGGAGTAGAGTAAGAGGGAAGGAGTGGGGCTCCCACCCGGAGTGCAGAGGGGTGTGTGATGTAACCTCAAGAAAGAAGATTAAAGATTGGTTGGTCAGGGTTTCAATTTATTAGATTTCTTAGGCATTTTTGAGTTTTGAACGTTCTAGCAGATTCTTTCATTGTCTTTACCATTAAGTTTTCTTTCTTATATATCTCCTTTCCTTACTTTTAGCTTTCCTCTATTTCAAAATAATTAATAGTACTCGGACCTCCTACACAATGGTTCTCAAATAGATTCTACACTAAGTTAAGAATACGATATGAAAAGAGGAGACAGAGGAAGAGTCAATTAAATAACAATAGCCTAGAATAACTGCTATTTTAAGGATAAGCAATTCAAAAGCCTGGAATTACTCAAAAGAGGCAGCCCCTGAGGAAATATAGAACACAATCCATAAAAAGTAATTAAAACCTTCCTGGTGTACTCCAAAGTGGTCAGAAGAATTCAACTACAAACTTCATAGTTAAATTATGAAGATTTACACCAAAGCTAGAAGCAAGAAGTGACCAAGCCAGGAAAGACTTAATCACAGAGGATCTTAATTACGTCTTTCCCAAGGAATCAATACTCTCCTCTTTCACAAAACCATTTTTCGTCATTTCTGAATAGTATTTACATTAACTTTGTCAAATGCCCTATAAAGTTCACAAGAGACACCAGTGAGGAGTGGTGAAACTGTCATGTTCAGATTTTCAATGAGGGAAGATAATGGGAGTATCCATATCTAAAGTGCTCAATTGTCATCAAAACATCAGTCAGAGTATACATCCAGTAAAACACACTGTGCCTGGTTGTATGAGCAAGATGAACAGCTCTTAACACAACGACACTTTGTATAAGCCCATTCTCATGCTATTATGAAGAAACACCTGAGACTGGGTAACTTATTAAAAAAGAGGTTTAATTGACTCAAAGTTCCACATGGCTAGGGAAGCCTCAGGACACTTAGCAATCATGGCAGAAGGCACCTCTTCCCAGAGCAGCAGGAGAGAGAATGAGTGCAAAGCAAAGAGGGAAGCCCCTTATAAAACTATCAGATCTTGTGAGAACTCACTTACTATCACGAGAACAGCATGGGAGAAACCACCCTGTGGTTCAATTATCTCCACCTGGTCCCACCTTTGACACGTGGGGATCATGACAATTCAAGGTGAGATTTGGGTGGGGTCACAGAGCCAAGCCATATCACACTTGGGATTGTCCATAAGGCCTAATTCATCCTAGAATAACTAATCTCCTACAAATTTAGGGTTCTGCTCACCTCTAATCAAGCCTTAGATTTGAGGCATTAGAAGCAAAAGTCAATTAAACAACAAAGACAATGACATTGTTTTCAGAAAGCTTCTTTTGTAATACAAGACTTACTCCTGTATTGCAGAGAAGACAAGTCTTATTCCCTTACCAAAGACAATAATTCTAAGGATGTTTTGGCTTCAAGTGGGAAAAAACACAGATGCAACTGCCTTAATCAATTAGAAAATTTAAATTTTCACATATCAAGAAGTGTACATTCAGAGGCCTTCTAGACACATACCAAACTGGGTTCTGGTTTGCAGCTCTGCAAACTACAACCCACAGGCCAAATCTGGCCTACTACTTTTCTTTCTAAATAAAGTTTTATTGGAACATGGCCAAGACCATTCATTAATGTATTGTTTATATAATACACAGCCAAGGACATTCATTTATGTATTATTCTGTGCTGCAACAAGAGAGATGAGTAGTTGTGGCACGGATCATATGGCCCACAGAGCCTAAAATATTTATTATCTGGACCTTTGCAGAAAAATAGTATTTTTCATGTATTGGCTCTGTGCCCAGTCTTTGTACCCACTCCAGGTCAAAGGTGTCACTATGCAAGCATGACAATATTTCTAGAGAGAATATAAGCCATATTTTTCTTGTGTATTCTTGTAAGAACAAGGAAGCTTTTCCTAGAAGCCCATAGAACACTTTTATTCACATAGCTTTGGCCCAAAACATACCACAAGGCAGTACATGAACCAGTTATTGGCAAGGCAACTGAAATTGCCATGACTGGTTAGACCAATCAGAATCTTCTCTCTGGTATCGAGGGTTGGTCAGCCTCTCCTGAAGCAAATGGCCAACGTGCCAAGGATAAATGCCTAAACCAAATTAGGAGTCTCTTGAAGCAGAGGAAAGCAAGGAGAATGAATGTTGATTACTCCCCAAGGGTTGAGTTCTAGGAAAGATGAAAGAGTTGAGCTTGACCTGGATGCCTAGATCTTTCCCCTGTATATTTACAATGGAAAATGCTAACAAGAAAGATACTGAAAGGCATGAAGAGGACTCTAAAAAGGAACTATTGAGGGAATAAATGCACCTTTTTGAGGTTTTCTACAATCAGCCCCACCAGTATCCAAAATAACAAATGCCTTATTGTCACATAGACCTACTGTAAAAACAAAAGTCATAAACTCCTTGGAAGAACAGAGGAAGAAAAAGAGAAGAACCAAGGTGTCGTCCTCCCGGAGAAAATTTACCAGAGTAATTCTCTGAACTCTTGTACTTCACAACTGTGTGACACTTATATTGAATACAAGGTATAATGCAGATCCAAATGACTTCTGCAAACTGTTGTTAGAAAAGAGCTCATAGGTATCCTTTCCACCCACCACAAATCAATAAACACTCATTACTCTGCAATATGTAAAAATATAAAATTATCATAGCATAAGTGAGATCTATAGTTCATGTTTTTACATCCATGGGAAGACTTTTCATAATTTCAATAAGGGAAATCATTTTTAAACATTTCCCATGTGTAGTTCCTTCCTGATACAAGAGAGTACATGGCAAGTGATTTAAGAAAGGCGAATCTGGACAGATGGCAGTATATTCTCTCAGTTGAATAATTTCATGAGTCTGACCTTTAATAACATGTATATTTGATACAACCCATTTGGCACTCAAAAGTACATTGTTATATCTTATTAACATTTTCATTAAATTACAGGTTCCTTAACAGGTTGTGTTTTCCCCTGGTGCAGATATTTTGTTTCCTCCTGATGTATCCTACCCATAATACATGTTCAGTATAAACTGAATACAGAGCTCTACCTTTTTTTTTTTTAATGATCCACAGTTTTAAAAAGATTTGTGTTCCAAACTGTTATTTGTAAACTTGAACTTGAAATTCAAGTCCATTTTCCTCCTAAAACAATGTTAGAGGTATTAGTTAGGTCTCTAGCACAGCCTGTGAAAGACTTTAACAAATAATGTAGCTAACATTGTTTACCTTTACAACACAAAGCAGCAGAAAGCCATATTCGTAAAAGGTTGCAATTGCTACTTTATAAGTTCGTGATTTAAAACCATAAAGAGGGCCTTTGAAGAGTAAAAGCATTCAGTGGTCATCATAACAAGGAGAGCCTCCACAGTAAAAAACCACACAACAGGAGGACGTATGTTCTAGCCCAAAACGCCACTCTCTTTCACAATCACTAGCATCACAAATATTATCTGTTTGTGTGTATATCAGCATATGCTGAAAAATCACACCAGCACACTAGCAGTTTTCATCTTAAGAACAGTGAAATCAGTTCAAATAAATTATTAATTTTACTGTGACTCCTTTGGCAAGAAAAAGCCCACATCAGTTGCATTGGAGAAAGGAAAAGATAGCGTCGAGAGAAAAAACAGAGCATGCTGAGAAACATTTATCAATTTATCAATTAGTGAGGACAACAGTTTTCAAAGTATTGACACACCCACCAAAATTATACCAACTATAAATATTTGAGTTTACTCTGGTTTTAAGTCCTGCTTCTACAGTCTTTTGTTAAAAGGCTTCTCAATCTTAGGATCAAGTCTCATGACTACCCAACCAATGTTCTCTCTTCTCTTGGCTATATATCTGTTATAGGTAAAGAAATAACTATAATATTTCATTCTTTGCCTCTGATTACCAACTCAAAACTAGTTCTTAAAGTAAAATTTAAAAATCATCATGCTGAAGGGGAGTTGCTTACTCCCTGCAGCTCTCCTGCAGTCTTATAATTAACATAATTAGCCAACTGTGGCTAAATGGGGAAATCATATAATTTGCTTTTCATGAACATGCCCTGGGCTGCCTCATCATTCTTCCCACTAATGGAGAAAGCAGAGATTTGGTGAACCTTGCTCTTCAATTGCATTCAAAGCAGAGAGTTCATTTCCAATTACTTATACTTTAAAAGTAGCTCAGGGTTGATTCTTTATTCACCAATATGTCTAATTAAAACACACAAAACAAAATTACTGTCTAGGTGATATTTTGTCTAAGCACAAATTCTTTGCAATCACCATATTAAAAGCAATAAACAAATTGAATAATAAAGAATGTATTGTTTTTGTAAAAGTGATGCCTGCTCACAAACAAATCAAGTTATAACAGGTAATTTTGAAAATCACCACGTCTTCTCAAATTGACATTAATGTTCAATAGACAACTTTCTAGGTGTCTCTGTAGGCATATGGACAAATAAAAGATTGTCAAAGCCATATACAACAAGCTCATAGTTAACATCATACTCGATAGTGAAGAAGTTAAATTGTCTCTGTTTACAGATGACATTTGTGTGTCTGGCTTTTTGTATGTCAAGATATGCTGAAAAAACCATACCAGTCACCAATAGTTTTTATCTGAAAAACAGTGATACAATTCAAATAAATTAATATTTTCACTTTGATTCATTTTCTTTTTTTTAGGTATAGAAAACTCTCCATTCTTTGTTTGTTTGTTTTTTATTATACTTTAAGTTCTAGGGTACATGTGCACAACATGCAGGTTTGTTACATAGGTATACATGTGCCATGTTGGTGTGCTGCACCCATTAACACGTCATTTGCATTAGGCATCTCCTAATGCTATCCCTCCCCACTCCCCCCACCCCACTACAGGCCCCAGTGTGTGATGTTCCCCTTCCTGTGTCCAAGTGTTCTCATTATTCAATTCCCACCTATGAGTGAGAACAGGCAGTGTTTGGTTTTTTGTCCTTGCAATAGTTTGCTGAGAATGATGGTTTCCAGCTGCATCCATGTCCCTACAAAGGACATGAACTCATCCTCTTTTATGACTGCATAGTATTCCATGGTATATATGTGCCACGTTTTCTTAATCCAGTCTGTCATTGATGGACATTTGGGTTGATTCCAAGTCTTTGCTATTGTGAATAGTGCCGCAATAAACATACGTGTGCATGTGTCTTTATAGCAGCATGATTTATAATCCTTTGGGTATATACCCAGTAATGGGATGGCTGGGTCAAATGGTATTTCTAGTTCTAGATCCTTGAGAAATCACCACACTGTCTTCCACAATGGTTGAACTAGTTTACAGTCCTACCAACAGTGTAAAAGTGTTCCTATTTCTCCACATCCTCTCCAGCACCTGTTGTTTCCTGACTTTTTCATGATCACCATTCTAACTGGTGTGAGATGGTATATCTCATTGTGGGTTTGATTTGCATTTCTCTGATGACCAGTGATGATGAGAATTTTTTCATGTGTCTGTTGGCTGCATAAATGTCTTCTTTTGAGAAATGTCTGTTCATATCCTTTGCCCAGGTTTTGATGGGGTTGTTTTCTTCTTGTAAATTTGTTTGAGTTCTTTGTAGCTTCTGGATATTAGCTCTTTGTCAGATGAGTAGATTGCAAAATCTTTCTCCCATTCTGTAAGTTGACTGTTCACTCTGATGGTAGTTTCTTTTGCTGGGCAGAAGCTCTTTAGTTTAATTAGATCCCATTTGTCAATTTTGGCTTTTGTTTCCGTTGCTTTTGGTGTTTTAAACATGAAGTCCTTGCCCATGCATATGTCCTGAATGATATTGCCCAGGTTTTCTTATAGGGTTTTGATGGTTTTAGGTCTAACATTTAACTCTTAAACCATCTTGAATTCTACACCTTTCATGTCTGTTCACCATGCCAGAATAGAATCAAGTTCAACAGAGTCTTCTTTCCCTGCTGATTCTGTCAAGCCCGTTCCCTTGGCTGTGGTTTTGCTTGACAGTAGGTAGGGACAGTGGGAATCTCGTTCATCCATTCATGCACGTCACTAATTAGATGATGAGGCATTTGGCTACCTTAAGAGAATCATAGTTACTCCCGCCATTTACCTGCACGTCATTGAATTTCTTCACTTTGACATTCAGAGCACTGGACAGAAATCACATCGCGTCAACACCCGCCATGGGCCTTCACGAACTCTCATTTCTTTAATATATAGAAAACCCTAAAGACTCCCACAAAACAACTATTAGAACTAATAAATTAATTCAGTAAAGTTGCAAGACACAAAATCAACATAAAAATTCAGTAATATTTAGTAATATTTCTATACATTAACAGCATACTATCTGAAAAAGAAATCAAGAAAATAATCCCATTTATAATAGCTAAAAAAATTACTTAAGAATATATTTAACCAAAAAGATGAAAGATATGTACACTGAAAACCATTAAACACTGATGAAAGAAATAGATAAACACAAAGAGAATTTTAGACCAATATCCCTGATGAACATCGATGCAAAAATCCTCAATAAAATACTGGCAAACCGGATCCAGCAGCACATCAAAAAGCTTATCCACCATGATCAAGTGGGATTCATCCCTGGGATGCAAGGCTGGTTCAACATATGCAAGTCAATAAACGTAATCCAGGATATAAACAGAACCAAAGACAAAAACCACATGATTATCTCAATAGATGCAGAAAAGGCCTTTGACAAAATTCAACAGCCCTTCATGCTAAAAACGCTCAATAAATTTGGTATTGATGGAACATATCTCAAAATAATAAGAGCTATTTATGACAAACCCACAGCGAATATCATACTGAATGGGAAAAAACTGGAAAAATTCCCTTGAAAACTGGCACAAGACAGGGATGCCCTCTCTCACCACTCCTGTTCAACACAGTGTTGGAAGTTCTGGCTAGGGCAATCAGGCAAGAGAAAGAAATAAAGGGTATTCAGTTAGGAAAAGAAGAAGTCAAATTGTCCCTGTTTGCAGATGACATGATTGTGTATTTAGAAAACCCCATTGTCTCAGCCCAAAATCTCCTTAAGCTGATAAGAAACTTCAGCAAAGTCTCAGGATACAAAATTAATGTGCAAAAATCACAAGCATTCTTATACACCAGTAACAGACAGAGAGTCAAATCATGAATGAACTTCCATTCACAATTGCTTCAAAGAGAATGAAATACCTAGGAATCCAACTTACTAGGGATGTAAAGGACCTCTTCAAGGAGAACTACAAACCACTGCTCAGTGAAATAAAAGAGGACACAAACAAATGGAAGAACATACCATGCTCATGGATAGGAAGAATCATTATCGTGAAAATGGCCATACTGCCCAAGGTAATTTATAGATTCAATGCCATCCCTATCAAGCTACCAATGAGTTTCTTCACCGAATTGGAAAAAACTGCTTTAAAGTTCATATGGAACCAAAAAAGAGCCCGCATTGCCAAGACAATCCTAAGTCAAAAGAACAAAGCTGGAGGCATCACGCTACCTGACTTCAAACTATTCTACAAGGCTACAGTAACCAAAACAGCATGGTACTGGTACCAAAACAGAGATATAGACCATTGGAACAGAACAGAGTCCTTAGAAATAATACCACACATCTACAGCCATCTGATCTTTGACAAACCTCAGAAAAACAAGAAATGGGGAAAGGATTCCCTATTTAATAAATGGTGCTGGAAAAATTGACTAGCCATAAGTAGAAAGCTGAAATTGGATCCTTTCCTTACTCCTTATACGAAAATTAATTCAAGATGGATTAGAGACTTAAATGTTAGACCTAATACCATAAAAACCCTAGAAGAAAACCTAGGTAATACCATTCAGGACATAGGCATGGGCAAGGACTTCATGTCTAAAACACCAAAAGCAATGGCAACAAAGCCAAAATTGACAAATGGGATCTCATTAAACTAAAGAGCTTCTGCACAGCAAAAGAAACTACCATCAGAGTGAACAGGCAACCTACAGAATGGGAGAACATTTTTGCAATCTACTCATCTGACAAAGGACTAATATCCAGAACCTACAAAGAACTCAAACAAATTTACAAGAAAAAAACAAACAACCCCATCAAAAAGTGGGCAAAGGATATGAACAGACATTTCTCAAAAGAAGACATTCATACAGCCAACAGACACATGAAAAAATGCTCATCATCACTGGCCATCAGAGAAATGCAAATCAAAACCACAATGAGATATACCATCTCACACCAGTTAGAATGGCAATCATTAAAAAGTCAGGAAACAACAGGTGCTGGAGAGGATGTGGAGAAATAGGAATACATTTACACTGTTGGTGGGATTGTAAACTAGTTCAACCATTGTGGAAGACAGTGTGGCGATTCCTCAAGGATCTACAACTAGAAGTACCATATGACTCAGCCATCCCATTACTGGGTATATACCCAAAGGATTATAAATCATGCTGCTATAAAGACACATGCACACGTATGTTTATTGCGGCACTATTCACAATAGCAAAGACTTGGAATCAACCCAAATGTCCATCAGTGACAGACTGGATTAAGAAAATGTGGCACATATACACCATGGAACACTATGCAGCCATAAAAAAGGTTGAGTTTGTGTCCTTTGTAGGGACATGGATGCAGCTGGAAACCATCATTTTCAGCAAACTATCGCAAGAACAGAAAACCAAACACCGCATATTCTCACTCATAGGCGGGAACTGAACAATGAGATCACTTGGACTCGGGAAGAGGAACATCACACACCGGGGCCTATTACGGGGAGTGGGGAGGGGGGAGGGATTGCATTGGGAGTTACACCTGATGTAAATGACGAGTTGATGGGTGCTGACGAGTTGATGGCTGCAGCACACCAACATGGCACAAGTATACATATGTAACAAACCTGCACGTTATCCACATGTACCCTAGAACTTAAAGTATAATTAAAAAAAAAAAAAAAACACAAATAAATAGAAAGATATCTCAGGTTCATAGATTGGAATAACTAATATTGTTCAAATGTCATACTACCCAAAGTAATCTATATATTGAATGCAATCATTGTCAAAATGCCAATGGCATTTTTACAGAAATAATAAAAGCTATCCTAAAATTTGTATTGGATAACCACAAAACAACCTAATAGCCAAAGCTATCTTGAGCAAAAAAAGATCAAAATGGAGGCACCATACTACCTGATTTGAAAAACTACTACAAAGCTATAGTAAGTAAAATAACATGGTTACTAACATAAAAACAGACACATAGACCAATGAAACAGAAGAGAAACGCCAGAAATAAATCAATACATTTAGTCAACTGATTTTCAACCAAGATGAGAAGAATACAAAATGGGGAAAGGATAGTTTCATCAATCAATGGTGCTGGAAAAACTGGATATCCACATACAGAAGAATGAAATGAGACACCCTTCTCACACTATATACAAAAATCAACTCTAACCGGATTAAAGACTTAAATATAAGACCTAAAATTAAAACTATTTCAAGAAAACATAGGAGAAAATCTCCATGACATTTGTCAGGGCAAAGATTTTTTTAATATGATGCCAAAAGCATAGGCAACAAAAGCAAAATAGTCTAATAAGAGTACGTCAAACTAAAAAGCCTCTGTTCAACCAAGGAAGTAATCAGCAGAGTGAAGAGACAACCTACAAAATGGGAGAATATATTTGCAACTACAGCTAATAAAGGGTTAATATCCAGAATGCATAAGGAATTCATACAACTCAATAGCAACAAAGCAAATAACCCTATAAAGAGACCTGAGCTGACATTTCTCAAAAGAAGACACACAAATGGCGAAATATAAGAAAAAATGCTCAACGTCACTAATCATTAGAGAAATGCAAATTAAAACCACAATGAGATATCACCTCACACCTATTAGAATGGCTATTACTAAAAAGACAAAAAGTAACAAGTGTTGGCAAGAATGCAAAGAAAAGGGAATCTTTGTCCACTGTTGCTAGGAATGTAAACAAGTATGGCCATAATGGAAGACATTATGGAGGATCCTCAAAATAATTAAAAATAGAACTACCATACAACCCAGCAATCCCACTTTAGTGTATATCCAAAGGAATTAAAACCAGTTGTCAAAGAGATATCTGCACTACCATGTTCGTTGCATTATTCACAATAGCCAAGATATGGAATCAACCTACGTTTTCACTAGTGGAGAAATAAACAAAGAAAATGTGATACACACACACACACACACACTCACACTCACACACACGAATACTATTCTCCATTACAAAAGAAGAAAATCTTGCCATTTGCAACAACACTGATGAACTTTGAGGATATCATGTTAAGTGAAATAAACCAGGCACAGAAAGACAAATATCATAGAATCTTATGTGTGGAGTGTTAAAAAAGTCAAACTCATAGAAACAGTAAAATGGAGATTACTAGAGGCTGGGGGATGGAAGTAAAAGGACACCAAATTTCAGTTAGAAGAAATAAGTTCAAGAGATCTATTGTACATCATGGTAACTAGATTTAATTATAATACATTATATATTTGAAAATTGCCAAAAGAGTAGATTTTAAGTGTTCTCACTACAAGGAAACAAATATGTGAGGTAATCCTTATGTTAAATAGCTTAATATAACTATTCCACAATGTGTCTGTGTGTATATGTGTATATTATATAAACATCATGTCATACACCGTATATATGTATACACACACACACACACACACATACTTTTACTTGTCAATTAGCAAAAATAAATAATTTTTAAAAGATGTAGTTTTGGGCTGTGGCCCATGACAGCTTTATCAGTCTCCTTTGAGTAGGAGGGCCCACCTTTGAGTAGGAGGGCTCACCCTTTAGTCGGGGCTTTTTCACCTTGGTACCAAGGCTATTTTGAACCGGATAATTCTTTGTTGTGGGGGTTGTCCTGTGCTTTTTCAGGAATGTTTAGCAGCATCCCTAGATTCCGCCCACTAGATACCAGTAGCACCCTCACACCCCTGCCAAGTTATGACAAACAAAAATGTCTCCAGACATAGTCAAATGTCCCCTGAGGAGTAAAATCATCCCCAGGTGAAAATCAGTTTTCAAGTAATGAGTCTGGTTTTGGTGTTTCTTCTTGGCAGGAAAATTTCGGGCCCCAGTATGCCAGAGGAGCTGAACTCCAGGTTGCCACTTCCTGCTTCCAAAGTAGAATTCAGAAAGATGTGGCTTCAGCCTCATGCACTGATTCTCATTCATTTCTATACATGTGGGGGCCAAGGAGATATTCCTCTTGTTTTGAATGACAGCTATGTCTGGTTGGTTTTCTTCTTTAAACTTTCTATCTATCATTGCTACATGTTTGAAGCAGAGGAGGGATGTTAAGGTGTGAACTTAGGAAGCCAAATGGACTGGAAGTCAGAAAGTCCAAATCTAATCTTTTGTTTTGTTTCAAACTAAGTTTTTCCCTTCATTAGTCATTAGAGTTTTTAATGTCCAGGAAATCAGAATGTGTTTGAATTTCTACAGCCTTGCTAGCTAGAAGCAAATTATACTTATAAATATCAATTTACTAACAAGAAAAATGTGATTTATTTTAATAGGGAATAAGAGCAGCAGCAGAAATTACAGCTACACCAATCAGCATGCATTGAACACTTCATATTGATGCCAGGGAAACACGTTATCTCATTTAATTCTAAGAAGAGTCCCAAGATGTAGATAATATTTTAAAGTTAATGAAGCAGAAGTTTAGAGGTGTCCCTAGTTATCAGTCAATTCAGTGAAGAAGCCAGGATTCAAATCTAATTTTAAATCATGGGCTGTTAACAATTTTCCTCTATAGCCTCCCTACAGTACTCTACGTAGCATGAATAATTAATGATGAGATCGTCGTTGGTTAGTGATCTTTAATGCACATACTTTGATGCAAAACAGCGTCACTACCACCACTACTTCCACGTCAACCACCACCTCCACCACCGTTCTATCTCCATTGCCACCATTACTATTTACTGAGGACTCATGACCGTAAGCCAATGTTAGGGGCTGGGGATGGAGCTTGCCTCCTCTCTCTCAAAAATCAGCTTCATGAAAGCAGAAAAAAAAAAAAAAAAAATGGGCAGATGGGATTTACAGACAAAGAACATTTTATTAAACTAGATCCATATTATATAGTATACTTTTGAATAAAAAGCTTGAATTTGATTTTACTTGAATGTAACAGAAGAAAACAAAGACTGAAGAAATAGCTACACTTTAGACAGATTCTTCCAGTTAAAAATGTAATATGTAAAACTTTTAAGAATTAGAACAATTTTAACTTTAGTCAATACTCATTGACACCCTGTAAGAGGAAAAGTTTTAATCTCACATTTCTTCCTCCTTATCTTCCTTCACATCTTGTTTTTCGTTAGTTACATTATTTTTATATGCTCAATGTTTCTACCATCTTGATTCAGTTCTACAATCAAAATTCTCACAGTTGTTGCCAGTTTAAAAGTGAAAAAGATTTAAAGCATAATGTTAGTTCTATTACAACAACCTTTCCATTTGTTCTTTGTTTGATTCACCTCCTGGTTGGCTGAATTTCATAGTATGGAATATTATTCAAGAAGAACTCTATTTTCCTGAATTATTTTATTTTCAAGGAGGTAAGTCTGTTGCCTTTAGACCTGAAAGACAATTTGGTCTGATACATGAATTTTACTTCTTATTCATTTCCCTTGAACTTTCTAGAGAATATTAAACTGTCTTATATTACTTATTACTGCTATGGAGAAGGTATTTGGAATTAGGATACTAAAAAAATATAAATATCTTCTACAATTTAAAAATGTTTAACATAGAAGATAAACATTACTAAAATTTGCAGGTGGGCAGCAACAGAATCTTATTAAAGAGAATAGAAAAAGGGTACATAATTTTTTGCACCCATATCTTCCCCAAGTTATTCATTCAACTGTATAAAAATATTTATTCAATGCCAACTATATGCTATATGAGGTGATGAACATCTGGCAATTCCAAAGTTATTTCCTTACCTGTAAAATGGAGATTCAACAATATCTACCACATGATTATTAAATGAGAAAATATGCATACCAGTCAGGTGCTTAACACAATTGCTCAGTAAACTGTATATGCATTTATACATGTACCTTGACTTGGTAGCAAATGTTTAATAACTAGCTGGGGAGAGGGGTGTCTGATTTATAACATTTACTAATTTACATGGTTTAAATTCTCCTACTATTCCAAACTCCCAATATAATTTTGTTAAGCAGGTTGCTAGGAAGAGATGGGCATATTCAGAGCACTATCTAGCATTAGGAAAGGAGAAAACAAAAGCTAGAGTGAGTGAGAGAGAAACTTCAGGGCTTGAGTTTTATAGGAAATGAGATGTGAGAGATACAATCTCTCAAATACAGGACAATATAAATTCTAGGAGTGAAAAATAAATAATAAGAGATTTATAAGAATTTATAATAGGGATTATAATAAGAGACTATCACATGGAAACCTAGTTAAGGGACATTTTTGAAGAGGTGACTTTTGGGCTGATTACTAAAGAATGAGCAGGTATTTTCAGTCAAAGGTGGGGAAAGGTGTCCCAGGAATTGAAATACTAGGCCCATGAGATGGGCAAAAAGCATTTTTCAAAAATTAAGAACTAAGAACCTATCATGAGCAAAGAAAGAAGCACAACATGAGGCCAAAGAAGCAGGTGAGAGTCAGATCCCACAGAACCTTGTGCACCAGCGACATGAACAAGTTTGGATTTGATTCTAAGTTCAATAAGACGTCATTGCAAACTTCAAACAGAAGAGAAATTCCCTTCTGCAGTGTGGAAAAAGAATTTAGAACAAAAGTAAGGACGATGAAGAATTATTAGAAAAATAAGGAACAATTAGGATGCTCAAGGCAGGAAGCTGTGAAAATATTTGCAGGAGAAATGTGACTGTGAGTTGAGCCAGTATAGGGATGAAAAAGATGGAGAGACACAGAGAGATTCAAAATATGCTTAAAGAAATCATCAGGATATGGGGATTGAGGGAGAAAGAGATGTCAAAGATGACTTCCAACTTCTGGCTTATACAACTGGGTTGATAGAAGTGCCATCTATGGAGAGAAGGAAAGCTATGGAGCATCTTTGGAGAAAAGATTATGTTTGAGATGCCAATGGTACCTTCAAATGAATTTTAGAATAGACTTTTGAATATGTGGTCTGGTCTCCGTTTGAACCTGAAATTGAAATTTGGGATTTATCTATATAGAGCTAGTATTTAAACCATGATATAGAGGAAAATGCCTAGAGGAAGAGTATGAGTTGAACCAGAAAGGGGCCCAGGACTCAGTCTGTAGCTCCAGTTATTGACTGGTAAGAAAAGGAGGCACCACCAAAGGAGACTGGGAAAGAGCAGTCAGAAGACAAGGAAGGATTCGAAAAAGAGTGGCATTATGAAGACAGAGAAAAAAAAATTCGAAGAAAGGGAACAGGTAACCGTTGAGAGGTCATAGAAAATGACTAAAATGTCCACTGGATTTAGCAATTTGGAAAGTTATTGGTAACTTTAGTGAAAAATGTTTCTGGGTTGGAACTGAGGTACAGAGAATGATCCTACCACACGATTCCTCTGCTTTTGAATATAAACTCAGGCCACCAAGATGGCCTGGATCTCTTGAGGATTTGTTCAGTTAATTGATACAAACGGTCACATGTGATATCTGCAACAAAGATGTAGGAATTTATGTTCTTGGAATGAGCTGCATTCTCATGCGATTTATATATCCTTCAGCTAAGAAAAAGTTTAAAACTTCCATTGAGTACAATAAATAAATAATGAGTGATCTTCGAAGACATATTATCCAGCAACCTTCACAGGGCTCCTTTCACAATGGATATGTGCAATTAGGAGATAGGGTGGAGGAGAAAATTCTGATAAATCATCACCTAACATTGATTTTACCAGTCAGAGAAGCGTGAGAAAGCACTGGATTTAAAACAGTGTAAAACAGATACAGAGTTTCTTGTTTGCTGGCTATAGGGCAGTGATGGTGGGTTTTGTTGTTTTGTTATCATTGTCATTTGCTTTGCTAATGAATAAAATGATCTTTTAAAACTAAGTCCGTCTATAACTGGCATAGTAAAATGTACTATTTTTTCTCTAAAGCATAGGGGTCATGTTTCTAGGAAAACAGTTTCAGATACATGTGCTATGTTCTCAAGTTCTTCTCACTGAAGAGGAAAGATTAAACAAATTATGATTATTTTTTCTCAGAGCAAATATTTTGCATCCTACACTAACTAAGAATCACTATTGGTCAATTTCAGGCATTTCCTCTCTGGTATTTTTTTAAAAGACCATTTGGCAGATTGAATTTTTTCTTCTTATGGTTAAATAGTTGTTTAAAATCCATACTTTATAAGTCTATTTTTTTTTTACAGTTGAATCTAGCATTTAAATTAAAAATCTTTAAGTAACTAGAAAAACATAAGAGAAAAATATGCTCTTGCTAAATTTATATATTTTATCAAATAAAAATATATATTAAATTATAGATTTTTCTACACTGGGCTGCACATAGAGATCCTGCTTATACTACTATTATGAAAATTTAGGGTTGAGAAATTTAGAAGTTGAGAAAAAATGTAGAGATCTTCCAAGCCAACTGATAATCACAGAAAATTAACTGTTCTGCATAACGTTTTTAAAATGAAGTCTGTACCATATTTAGTTACAAATTTCTAACCAGAGACATACGGTGAATATCAGAAATGACCTCTTGTCCTTTCGAAAAAACAAGATTTGAATACTATGTTGTGGGAATTTCTCTTCTGAGGATACAAGAATTCTAAGGGATAGCCCTGTCCTTAATGCACATATTAACCAGATGGCAAATGAGGAAAGAGTGGTGAGTGGGAACAAATGGGGAGATCAGTCAAGCAAGCTTTGCTATAATCCAGGCATGAGAAGGGTAGGGTCTGGGGGTGGTGGTGGTGGGAAATAACAAATGAGAATGAGGTCAGTGGGATAGGGCCTGAATGACAGGGATGTATATTAACGATGAGAAGGAAAGGAAGACATGAAGGCACGAAGACTAAAGTTTTGAGTTGCAGTAAGAGTGGTGGCACATTGAAAAGAAATATGGAAATCTAGAGTAGGATATGATTTTAAGAGCAAAAGATGAGTTCAATTTTAAGTGGGAAGACTACCAAGTCATCAGGAAGAAAGAGAAGTGAAATTGAAGCTTAGGAAAGAACCATGCTCAGAGGATAGATGTGTAAGTCTCCCACACAGAGGTGGCGTTCACATCAGAAATGGATAGGCAGTGTGAGATCAGAAATGGACAGGCAGTGTGAGATCAGAAATGGATAGACAGTGTGAGATCAGAAATGGATAAGCAGTGTGAGATCAGAAATGGATAGGGAGTGTGAGGGCAGAAATGAAGAAAGAAAAGAGCAAACAACTCTGCCAGATGTACCTAAGGAAACACATTATTTTAATGGGTAGCAAATGGAAGTTAATTTGACATAAGAGATCCCTCAGCAATGAAGTATAGGTTCATTTATTTTTTTTTTTAATACAGATAAAAATGCTTAGAATCTCACAACTCTGTATTAAAAAGCAGCTTTACACAGATTCTACTAGTAGAACTTTCAAAATGAAGAAAACAAAATGAAAATAAATAAGACACAAAAGGCTAAGTCTGAAAATAGAATCAGTAAATACAGTTCATCAAAATTCTTTACCCAAAGCAAATTCAAGAAATTCCAAATTTACTTGATTTTGTAAGGTGAGCATTAATTTGCAAATGTTCACATATTGACATACCCGCTATACTCACTGTCACTGGTCACAGACTTGACTGGGTCACTGAATGAAATTGTCACCAATTCACCACTGCTAATTGGAAATCTCTTCTATGCTATAGAACTCGTTTTATTTTAATTGCATATGGTAATATCAGTAGCCTCAGCTTAATACCATTAACACAATTGTGAAAAACAGATTTAAATTCCAATTTCTGTGGTAGAAGTTCTTTCTTCTCACTGGATTTCATACAAATTACATTTTATCTTTCATTGTGGAAAAAAAAAGGTCCCTAAATGAAATAAAGTCATATACAAACAAAATGTACTTTCAAATATCAAATGAGAATGATAACATTTTTTAAAAGGTATCCATTTCAATAATGACAATAGACACAACATTACTAACAAATCCATACTGCAATAAGTCATGAACTGTATGCACCATAAGCCATGCTTGCAGTGTGGTATCAAAAGATACAGGCAGTCTGGCATACTGTCTGTCTAATCTGTTTTGGGGGCAGCAGGAATTCGAACTGAACAGTATTTCTGTTCTTTTCTATTTCCCTTATGGGATCTTCAAATTACAGAACAAAGATATAATAAGTAATTCATTTATTTATACATTTTCTACCAAGTATTTTTCTCCCTAATCCACTTTAATGAACAGCTCTTCTAGGGAAAAGAAAGCTGACCATCTGGCAGACATAACCCAAATACTTATTTTAGTCAGAGTAATTGAATATGAGGATGTGATGGGGAGAATGAGATTTTGCTGAACAGAGCTGATCCTAGTCAGCAATTCCTGGCTAATCAGCAGCTAATCCCACGTTGGCTGCATGAAACCTGAACCTAGGAAAAACTCTTAAGCTTCTCTCTCTCAAGCATCCAAGAGTCACCTTCTAGAGACAATGACTTCATCTAAAGAGGCAACCTGGGCTCTTTATACCATCCAGCCCTACTGGGCCTGTAAACTTAGTCCAAGTTTAGCTGCTCGTCTGGGTGATTCCAGCCTTCTGTGCATGCTCCTTGTACTAACCTTATACTTGACTTTAAACTGTTATGTCTACCATTTTCCTACAAACAATGCTACTCTCTTCTAGCCAAGAATAATTTTCAAGTCTTATTTTTATGACGAGAACATAAATTCTGGGGGAAAACAGACGGCATTGAATTCTCCTAAAGCAAATGCTTTTCTAGTAAATGTATGCTTGACTGAATTAAACATAATTGTTTATACAGGATGCTTACTCTGCTAGCACTGTGCTGCAGAAATCAACTGCCTATTAAACCATTTCTCTAGTCTGGTTTGAAGAAGTATTTTAAATTTTATCTAGATTTTAGAAGTTACTAGAATATTTTTAAGGAGGAACAGAAATAGAAAAAATGACAACACTACTTCCATCTGGTTTTTACTGATGAGAACAAGTTCTGTTATCTTCCTCCAATTTTAATTCCGTGCTATTGAAAGTGTGGTCCCTAGATTGGTCCATGGAATTGCCATCACCAGGGAGCTTGCCAGAAATACTGTAACAGAGGCTCCACTCGATGACACTGACTGAATCAGAATGTGCACTTTAACAAGATCCACAGGTATGCACATACAATTTGGAGAATCACTGATTTCGTTTATAACTTTTTTTCTTTGTAGAATTGTACTTCGTGTTTTGTTTCATTTTACTGGGTTTTTCTTAAAGCACTCTATGTCTGATGTAATACATCAAACAAAAAAATTGTATATATACAAAGTTAATAATCACCCCCATCCTAGCCAGCTGTGATAACCCATGTTAAAAGTTAACTGTATTCTACATCTCTCTCCAGGTTCATAGGTGCTGACACAAAAATACATATGCACATAGCTGATAAGTTCTGAGTGATGGAAAAGTCTTATTTTTAATCAGCTCCAGAATGTGGGCACTGACATAAAGGAGCTGTTAACCCAAATCGGCACCAGCTGCCTACATCTGCCCAAGCCATTTTTCATATTCTCTAGGCGTCAATGGGCATTTTCACAGCAATCTGTGCACAAATGCCAACCTCCAAGCAGCAAGACAAAGATGAATAAAGGGGACAGACAGAATAAATCCTCAGGTTATGAGGGCCTAAGCCTTTGTATATAATATATTTCATATGATAATATGCACGTGATGTGAGTAGAACCAAATGTTTATGAAATCAAATCAGCACATTGTAGTAGTCTCTGTCTCCACTTACAGTTGGGCAGCATTGACAGTGATGGAAATTATATGGCTTGATTCAGAGAACAAAGGACATTGTAAGCATGATTTGCCCTGAAGGTCAGATCGTAATGTTAGAAAACCATAAATATTCATAAGTTTTCTCTAAACAAACAACACACATTGCTTAAGCATCTCTAAAAGGAAGATGATAAAAGTAAGAAGGAATAACTATTTTGTAGGAAATAAAAGTTGTAGCCTCTCAGGACAACAGGTAGCTAGAATCATCCATATAAATACAGCTTAAGAAAATGCACAATAATGTTAACAGTGATAAAAGGAAGGGTTTTCATTAAATTATGAACTCACCAACTCGCTGATAGATGGCTTCCTCAGTGTCCAACAAGTCTAACTGTGGAGCCACTAAAACATATACATTTGTTACATTAGACACCAAACTAGCTCATGTAGTATTTGAAAGTAGCCTGAAAATTGGCCGTACCTTTTTTCCTACAGATTGGAATTTGATGGGTCCATGTAGAACCTCTCCAAGGGGTAGGTTAATTCAGAGCTCAAAGTCCTTCCTGATGAGGTTCTCTCTGATGGCACAGGTCACAGTTTGTCATTGGAAGTGGAGTCAGTCTTTTTAAGTTATCTTTGAGATCTCATCCCTTAGCTTAGCTCTCCAAATATCTGAATCCTAATACTACAGGATTTCAACTTTGACCTAAGCCTTCTGATCTGGTCTGCAGAGAAACTGGAACAGAAAGCATCCTTCAATAAATGTACAAAGGCTAGGTGAATCCAGTTGGTGCTGTAACTGAGGCCATTAACCAAACCCCAGTGCCCTACAATTAATAATGTTAAGATCTAACCAGCTCAATATCAACTTTATTTCCCTTTCCCATAACACCTTGTGTATATAGAACTCCATTACAAGGGGAGATATGGTAAAATGTAAAATCTGAGAGGTTTGAAGACATTTCAAAAAAGCGTGTTATTTTTAAAAATAAGATGAAATATTATTTCCTATGGGTTGTTAAATGCCAAGAATATCCAATGGACTTAAAAAAAAAAAAAACTGGATATCAGTACCATTGAATGATATAGCTAATGATGTACCATACAGCATGCTAAACGTTTTACCTATACTATGTCATGTCATCACTAAAACAGCTATGTTAAAAAGTATCTCCATGTTACAGATATGGAAATAGAGTCTTAGAGAGACTAAATGACTTCCAAAGGTCTTACAAATATGATAGTAGCAGACGCGCCTTTTGATCATGAGTTTTTCTGGCTCCAGAGCCCATGGTTTTCTATACTTTTCTATGGAGTCTCCACAGCAAAATAAGAACACAGTGGGAGAATAAATCACTGGGTCTGGAATCCCAATATGTGAGTCTCAAGCTGGCTCTGCCACCTACTGCAAGCAAATTACTTAACATCTTTGAATCTCTGAGTCTTTATTTTAACATAGGATGTTTTAAGAATTAAACAGGTTACATAGAAAAGAAGCGTCTGGCATATAGTCAGTTTATGAATATTACTTCCCCTGACATAATTTTCATTCATTTGGATGAAGAAGGAGACAGTCCTGACATATATTTTCAAGACTTGCTGCATGCTAGACAATGGATGAACAAGTGCCATCAAGTACTTAATTATTTGGCTGAAAGAAAGATAACATCATCCATAGACAAATTGAAAAATGAGGTTGGATAAAATGTCTGTGGTTTTTTTAACCTTTCCCAGTAATGCACAGCTTGAAACATACATTGACAAATATTTTTATCCTCATATCAATTCAATTAATTTAAATAGAATATAAAATTAACATATAGATTTCAACTCAGGGGCATTATTATTCTTTAACTAGTGGTATGAATCGAGTTATCTAGTGGCTGATATTTATAAAACAGTACAAATCTTATTGAGTGAAAAATCTGCTTCTAAGCTGGGCGACGTGCAGGGCTCTCTAAATCTCATCAGCACAAAAGCCAAAAAGGTTAATCCTGATTTAGCCGCCTAGACATTTAAAGCTGATCAGCTGTTTCTGTCCTTTTGTTCCACTCCACCTGCACAAATCCTTGAAGTTCCATTTAACCCTGCTCCAATGTGCCGGGTATTGGGAGGGCCCCAGGCTAGTGACATGAGGGACTTTCCTGAGAATTCTCATCACCACCCCTTCCATGCACACAGGCAGCACTGCCAGAGGGCTCACGCATGGTGTCCAGAAACTCATGTGAGAAAGACATCCATCTGTCACAGCATTCTATTGTGTAGGATCCTATAAGAGTTCTTGGATACTCTTTATTTTTGTTTAAGGACAAAGAACAACAAAGAGTAAACAACCAGATTTTTGTATCAAGAGGTTTTGGTTGAAGCTGGTACATCTGTAAATTGAGAATGTCCAGAAACTATATTCTTTGCAGTATCAATGCAAGAAGAGCCAAGAGTAGACAAGGCAAGAAAGACTAAGAGTCTCAGAGAATTCTGCAGCTCAGTAGATCTTTTTCGATCATCAAACAAACAAGCAAGTAAGCAGCCATGAATAAATCAGAAATTGTTGTGCTGAACACATGCATTTTGCTAAATAAAAATACAAATAAATGAATGATTTAGTGAATTATAATTAATTAATTACAGTAGGTCCAGAACTGGGAAGACAAGAGGGGAACTCAAATCTCTGATTTAAAGAAAGAAAGAAAAAAAAAGGCTTTCGTTGATCCAATCTCCTTCTCTAATTGTCATCTCCTTTCTCTCTTCCATACAGTGCTTTGGTTCAGATCCGGCATCCATAGAATTTACTAGCTGTAGGTTCATGGCAAGTTATTTAAATACTCTGCCCTTTATTTCGCCATCTGAAAAAAAGAGAATAATGATAGCACATAGCTCATGGATTTTTGCAAGGATTAACTAAATACCTATAAAGAATGCTGAACTGATGAGCAGCACTAAGAGACCATGGCAAGTCTGGGTCTGCACATGTCTGCAGGATAGGAGTGGCCACCACATTTTGAGAACGTTCCTCATTGATGTGGGATTCACTGCAAAGCAGAAGGTCCTAGAGTAGGACCTTCAAGGAAAGAGGCTGATGGTAGCATATAGTTTACTGAAGAAAGACTTTAACTCAAGAATTTGGATATAAAAATCTGAGCTGGTGGTGGTATGAAATAAGGAGGAATAAAAGAACCTTCAGGAGTTGTCCACTCCGTTGGGAAAAAAAAACTTTGGGTTGGGAGAATTGAGAAATGTCAGGAGGAGAAGGAGGAAGAAGATGCAGGCTGGAAAGTATCTCACACACCAAAATCAGTCACAGAAGACTCAGTGAGAAGTGTTAACAGCACTGCTGTGTTAGTTCAAGTCCTCTGAGAAGCAGAAACCAAGATTGGATTTTATATGCAGGAGATTTATGGAGGAAACACTTGTGAAGGAAAAAGGGAAGGGAATTCAAATAAGGCAGGGGAGACAAATGATCTGGGAATGGTTATGTGCAGCAACCATTCAGACTGTGATGTGGGTCTGAGCCTTGTGAAGGAGATGGGGAAGGAAAGAGGGATGGGAAGAAGGGGTCTCAGATTTCAGTTCACCTCCAGGGAAGTCTTGGCCAAGCTAGTAGGAAATCCTCAAGCCAAGTCATCCATCAGAGGGGGCTCTCATACTGCAGGGAAGAGCTTGCATTAATCCCTGCAGTGCTCAGTCATGGGCTGAGAGAAGCCTGTGGGAAGTGTGGCATCAGTGGGAACAGGCCAGTACTCAGTGGGAACTGATGGCAGATGGGGCCATTAGCCAATAATGCACTCACAGCAGGATATCTGAGAGTTCCTTTTTATGGCCACCACACTCCTCTTGTACTGCACAGATCTATTCTGCACACAGCCTTAGGAGCAGCTGCTCCATGGCTCCTTGAAGCCCCTCTTACTTAAGGATGTTAGTTGGCCTGACAGTCACTACAGGTTCTTATCCTTTCCCACCTCCACTATCCATTCTAAATTCCACCACCCTCACTATCATTGTTCATTCCTGAATGATCTGAACTCTTGACAGGCATACCCTTCTGGGCTTGGAGGTGCTATCATATCCACTCACAGGTCTAACAGTGTAAAGAGTGTCAGCAGATGCCAAAGTGGATCAGAAGGTTCCACATACATTCTTCCCTGCCCCCATAGTGCAAAGGCAGCCCTATGCCCCTGCTGGTCAGGAGCCATTGCCCCTGCCAGGATGGTGACTTTTCTTCTTGCCTACCAGTCCCTCACAAAGTTGTCCAGGGTGTTTTGGCAAAAGGGGTACCCTGGACTTCAATAGGACCTGACTATGTCCCCTGGAAGGAGGCTATCCTCTCTGGGGTCCAGGACCTCCAATTCAGAGAGCCCAGAGTTTCAGGAACAGGAAGCACAAAATCTCCAATGGATCACTGGGAATGATGCTAAGTTAAGCCATTTCTGCTTTCACCTCTTAGTTCCCAGACCAATACATTATTTCTGTTGGGGACATGGTGTCATAGCAAGGTCTCTGATTTAATGCATATACTGCCTCTTGAAAGATAGCACCCCATCCTTTCAGAGAGTTGCCTCTGAGCTAATGCTTCAACCAGACCTTCAGATGGCCATTCCATGGCTTTTTGAGGTTAGCTCCTTCTGGATGGTAGGTAGCAAAGTATGTGATAAAATCAGTGGATCCTATGGTGATTCCTCTTACTCCTCCTTTGCTGTGAAGTTAGATCCCTGGTTGGATTCACACTTGGTAGGTCAGACTAGACAGTAGTGCTGGCTGAGACTCTATGGATTCCCAGATAGTTATGATGGCTGAGATTCTGCAAACAGGAAAGTCATCCACATACCCAGAGTAGATATCCATCCCTATGAAAATGAACCACTTGCCCCTTCCAGATGGACCCAATGTAGACACCTTGCCACGAACTGGCCAGTTGGACTCCTCAAAGAATATCCTATATTAAGGGCTCAGATTTAGCTCTCTTTCAGACAGGTAGACCATTCAGAGACAGCAGAGGCTACATCTAAGTCATGCACAGTTCACATCTGCCACTCCACCTACACTACCTATATGCACTGCATGACCTTGGGCTAATCACATGACCTCTATGTACCCTAGTTTCCTTTTATGAATAATAAGGAGGGTTTGACTCAATGCCCCTGAAATTTCTTCTGTGTCCAGCACCATGTAATACTATTATACAAAGATCTGGGATATTAGTGAATAGGGATGTGGTATTCCTGTAACCTTGAGTCTATGTGCAGCAAGCCCTCACTTGAATTATTTGAATTACCATGTTCTATGGAGAATTGGCATACATTCACAACAATCTAAATTGTAAAAGACTTGAAAGAAGTTGTGTTACTTTTAAGTATACCACTGTTACTCAATTTGTAGGCTTACAAATTATTGCCTAGTAAAGAACCTACCTTAGTCAAGAGATAAAACAGTTTTTCTCACTTCACTAATTTTCATATGAATTTTTAAAAATTGAAACAAAACCAAAAAAACCCTAAACTACTTCCTCTTCTCCCTGCCTCAAATTCACTACTTAATCAGGTTTATTATCACCACCAGTAGGGGCCTTCACTTATACCATTTAGGATAGGGTATCATCAGGATGACAGATGAAAACAACACAGTAAAATCCAGACATTTCGTGATCAAAATTGAGGTTTCAGAGTGTCAGCCAGTTATCTCTTTTCTCCTACTCTTCTCTTCCTGGGACTTCCTGGGTACTCTTGTCTAGTTTGACCTTAACAAGCTTCTTCAGTTCCCTGTGGCCTTTCTCAGCCTATTTACCTATAAAAGGATGATAATTTTGCCTACCTACAATGTGGTTGTGACAATTAAATGAGATAATAAAGTGGTTAGCTAACCCAGTTTCTGGAGTGTGGCATTGAGTATATGATCATTTTCATTATTTCAATTTGTGAATAAATTTATTGCCTCACTCCGCTTCCTCCATGCCAATAGATATTCTCACCCTGTTTGCCAGGGCTTTGAGTCTCCTCTTAACTTTCTCAGTTCTCACTAGAAAGTTAATGTCCACCTTTTCCCTGTTCCAGACATTGTCATTTCACATGTGTCTGGGTCTCAGTAATTCCCCAACATCCAGGACCCTGTATCATCTTCACACCTCCAAAGTGAGGGTGCTCCAAAAGATTTTGTTTTCAAGTATGTTTAATATTCTTCTCCCCTTCCTCCACTCACACAGGCACTTTTCCTGTGGTGATGATTGGCACAGTCTATGAAGGATGGCTTCATTTACCCAACACAGATAAACCACTGCTTGACTTGGTCCAAAGTATCAGAGCTTGGTTTGGGATAAATATCCAATGTGTCCTCAAAGCAAATTATTTGATGAAAAGCAATGTCCCTAAAATAAAGCTCCTCAAAAATAAAAATTCATCTTCTCCAATTCCCTCCCCCCAATGTAAAAGCAATTCTATCAAAACCTTTATTTTTCGATGAACAGAGGCTGCACGTTTTAGGTAATGTTACTGACCAATGCCTAGTGGCAAGTAATGATTTTCAAATTCCCTCCATTTTCTTTTTTTCCACTTTTAAGTTTTATTTTGTCTTTAATTGAGACATAATAATTGTATATATTTATGTAGACCATGATATTTTGATACATGTATACACTGTGTAATGATCAAGTCAAGATAATTAGCCTATTCATTACCTTAAACACTTGTCATTTCCTTGTGGTGGAAATATTCAAAATCCTCTCTTCTAGCTGTTTTAAGGCATATAATACATTATCGTCAACGATAGTCACCTTACTGTACAATAGACCACCAAATCTCACAGAAGCAAAAATAGAGAATCGTGGTTGGCAGAGGTTGGGGAGGAGGATGGGGGGAGTAGGAGAGGTTGGTAAACAGGTAGGTTTTTTTTATTATTATTTGTAAGTTTGATCAGATTTAATCATCCCAAAGTCACAGATAAGGGAGCAGGCTCAGAGGAGACTTGCAGATTGTCAGGGATCACAGAGATAACGGAATGGTTCTAAATATTTTCTTATTTAGACTAGATTGGGGTCAGTAAATGTTTTCTAAAAAAGGAAAGGTAATAAATATTTTAGTCTTTGTGGGCCACATATGGCTTCTGTTGCATATTCTTCTTTATTATATTTTTCACAATCTCTAAAGAACATAAAAATAATTCTTAGATCACATGCCATATTAAAAACAGGCAGTGGGTTGGATTTGCCTGCAGGCCAGAGTTCGTCGACCCCTGAACTAGAACAATTTTGCTGATCCATTATTTGCATTTTATTTTTCACCCTGTTCTATACACCAAAGAAAATTTAAAATGCCTTCAGGTTTTACAACTAGTTTTTGTTTTTGATTACAGAGATGAGGAGTGGGTGGTGTTTGTTTCTTTGTTCAGTAGTGGTAACCATAGGAATTTGGATTCTTTCTTCATAGTCAATTCTCTTCCCAAAGGTTTTAAAAATAAAGTTAGAATTTATAAGTCCCAAAACAAACAGGTCTGCCTAAAATAACTAAATAGTTTGACTGTATTTCTATGAAGAGAAAACATTCAGTCTAATTCCTTTAACTTAAAAATATCTTATGTAGTCTAAATTTCCAAGGATTTTGCATGGTGTCCTTATTTCCAAACATTTCTGGATATAAAAGGGAGAGCAAATGGGACTTTTGAGCATTTTAAGCTGAACTTTATTACTTGTCATCACTTTGAACTTAACCAGTGAGTCTTTCTCTGAAAAATTAATCAGTCCATATGAATAGCTCACAGAAAAGTCAAAGTGAATATAAAGAATTAGGTTCTTTCATCAACATTCACTTGTCTGACTATTTAGTCTTCATGACTTTTTTAGGGGTTAAAGATCATTTTCTGTGTCAATTCAGAAAAGGCAAACAGGAAATCAATGCCATGTTAATAATTACGAGGGTCATCCTGGGTGAAAATAAGTCGTTCTTCATGTTATTGGCCTGCATCTGTTATGGGAATTTCTGTTCTTATGTTCTACAGTTATAGGAAATGTGGAGTACCAGTAAGCCAGACGCTAAGATAACCAGCTTTGTAATCTATTCCATATGTTAATTGTTTCGCAAACCTACTCATTTCAATGATCAGGTGAGTCCAATCTTTCTGGCACAGTATTGATGAAAAGCATATCCCATGTGTTGTGCATTACACAATTTGCATCGACACCATGGAGATAAGGTCCATCCCTCTCTCCCTTCCCTTACCTTCCTTTACAGAATTAAGAATTGGCCACAGCCAGAAGGTGGATACTACATGTGCTCCATCAGTTCCAGCAGGTGCATTTCTAAACCAGGGCCCAGATGACAGTCTTTTCCTGCCATTCTACATAACTATCTGTATCTTCTTCATGGCCCTCAGTGTCACTCTCTTTTGTATCTTTGTACATTCCCTTAATGTTTTCCCAATTTTCCTTTAAATCAAAGAATTGTGGGCTATTTCTGTGATGTTTTCAATTTGAATCTGTCATATAATCCTATCTAATAACAATTAGATTCCACATTTAAATTAAATGTATAACCTAACCATAACCCACATGTAGAAAGCAATGTATATCCAAATAGAATGTATTATCTAAATGCTTGTTATTCCCACTGCTGAATCCTTCTTCAGCTACTAGTTTTGGTCTTAATTATAATAGTCTCTTTCCCAGTAATTTCACTATACATACAAAATCAGAAACATAAATCATAGGACCCAGTGGACCAGTAGTTCTCAAACTTTATATGCACAAGAATTAGAAGAATTTGTCAAAAACACAGATTGCCAAGTCCCACCATAGATATTCTAATTCAATATATCTGAAGTAGAACCTAAAAATATGGATTTTCCCAAGCCCCCAGGTAATCTGGGGTAGGCAGTCCACTGGACATGTGTAGAATCCAATGAGTTAGGGCCGTTTGGGAAGCACTCTGAAAAGCATTGGACAAAAGTTGGACTGAGTTTTCTTAATGATACAGCCAGAAAAATGTCACATAATCATCATCAATTACTAAACTTATAGATCTCATTGGTTAGTGTATTAGGGCTCTCCAGAGGAACAGAACCAATAGGATGTGCAGATATATAGAAAGAGATGCATTTTAAGAAATTGGATGATTCTGGAGGCTTGGGGAGTCCAAAATCTAATGGGGGAGATTGGCAGGCTGGTGGCTCAGAAAACAGTTGTAGTTCAAGTTTCAAGGCAGTCTGCTGTGGAACCAGGAAGAGCCCATAAAGGTCCAGAGGCTGTTGCTACAGAATTCCCTCCTGCTCAGGGAAGATCATCCTTATATTCTATTCAAGCTTTCAGCTGACTAGATGAGACCCACCCACATTATGGAGGATTCTCTGCCTTACTCAAAGTCCACTAATTTAAATGTAAATCTTATCCAAAAATGTCCTCACAAAAATATTCATAATAATGTTTGACTGAATATCTGGGCACTAATACTCAGCCGAATTGACATAGAAAATTAACCATTGCAGTCAGAGTACCCAGTTAAGATTCAGGCCAAGATTCAAGGGTCATGGGTATAATCCTATAACCCTCTGATTATCTGATTCATCAGTTCTCTAGTTGTAGTGCCACCTCTAGGATATAACTTCTAAAGTAAAATTCCTACCTTTAGTAGGCAAACAAACTGATTGACTATTGACTATTTTTTGAAGTTGTTGAGTTGATCATACCCCTCACCCTCTCGGTCTCCCTCTCTTTCTCTTTCTCTCTGTGTGTGTGTGTGTATGTGTGTGTGTGTGTGTGTGCATGCGTGCGTGTGTGTCTCACCCAAATCACCAGAAGAGTAATGGCACATTTTGAAATAATTATCTGTAGTTAACAATATTTCCAGTGATGTCGGGGACATATTTACTTTTTTTTTTTTTTTTTCATTTAGGAATCAAAGGCCCCAAGTTTTTTAGCATTAGGCTCTAATTGAATAACCTGATTTTTTTTTTTTTTCTTAAAACAGGCTTTGGGAATGGGCATGAAGCCTTCTCATTATTTACAAGTGTAGGCTGTAAGTTGAATAATTAGGAGGCAGTTTTACTTTCTCTCTGATACTTCTCCACTCATTCATTCATTCTTTCAGTTACCTTTATTAAACCACTACCCTGGTCTGAATTTTGACATGCTGAGCACATTAATGTGGGTAAGACTGTCTCTAACCTCAAGTAGGTCAAAGTACAATGAGAAACAAACACATATACAGTAAAAATAATCATAACCACTTACTGTTTATGATAAGAAACATACCGTGTATTATTTTTCTAGACCTCAAAAAATTCATAAACAGTGGTTAATCCCATTTTACCTTGAGAAAAATGAGACTAAGAGTGGTTAAATAACTTGCCTAAGATCTCACCACTAATTTCTCAGACAGCAAGCTATACATCTACTCCTGCATGTGTCTAACTCCAAAATTCACACTCTTACTCTACTCTAGAACTATCAACAATAGAAGCCAAATAATGGACTCTAAATCTCTGAAAGAAGGTTTAAATAACTGTCTACATACAATTCAAAAGCTTATTCACTTCTCTTTAATCTTTACATCTTCAAAATAAGAAATCATTAGTTCTTTTCCATCACTTACTTAGCTGAGATTCAAAATACGAAGACTTTTGGAGAGAGTCTTTTATTTGTAGGTGCACCCTTTGTTCTCAGCATTTTTCATAACTCTGATTGTAAAAATCTATCAAATGATTACTATATGTTTCCTTATTTGAATATCAGAGGAAAATATATCTTTGAGATTCTCTTTGAAAAGATATTTTCATGAGTTGGAACTCTAATTTCTTAAATCAGTGTCAATCCAACTGGGATTCAAGACCCCCAAGGGAATCTTCAATAATTTTCTTTTGCTTTTAAAAGAAGCAGGGTGCAGTGGCTCACACCTGTAATCCCAGTATTTTGGGAGGCCGAGAAAAGAGGATCACTTGAGGCCAGGAGTTTGAGACAAGCCTGGGCAACACAGTGAGACCCCATCTCTACAAAAAATTTAAAATATTAGCCAGGCTCTGTGGTGTGCACCCGTAGTCCCAGCTGCTCAGGAGACTGAGACAAGATAATCTCCCGAACAAGTTTACAGTAAACTATGATTGTACCACTGCACTCCAACCTGGGTGACAAAGTGAGATCCTGTCTCTAAAAAAAAAATGAAAAATGAAAAAAGTAACACCTAATTAAAGAGCTGCTGCACAGAAAAAGAAACTATCCACAGAGTAAACAGACAACGTACTGAATAGGAGAAAATAATTGCAAACTACGCATCTGACAAAGGTCTAATATCCAGAATCTGTAAAGAACTTAAATAATTCAACAAGCAACAGAACAAAAAAAAACCCATTAAAAAAGCAGGCAAACGACATGAACAGATATTTCTGTTATAAAAATAAATTGTTGCACCAAAATGACACAAGTACTTGTATGTCCATTACAGCACTAGTCACAACAGCAAAGACATAGACTCAACCTAAGTACCTGTCAATAGTGACTTATAAAGAAAATGTGGTACATGTATATCATAGACACTACACAGCCACAAGAAATAACTAAATTATGTCATTTGCAGCAACATGGATGCAGCTGGAGGCCATTGTTCTAAGCAAATGAACACAGCAACAGAAAACCAAATACCACATATTCTCACTTACAAGTGGGAGCTAAACACTGGGTACTCATGGACATAAAGACAGCAACAATAAATACTGGGGACTACTAGAGGGGGGTGTGAGGGAGAGGAACATGTGTTGAAAAACTAGCTATTGGGTACTAGGCTCACTACCCTAATTCTCAGAACCACACACTCTACCCAGGTAGAAAACCTGCACATGTACTCACTGAATCTAAAATAAAAGTTGAAATTATTGTTTTTAAATGTTTTAAAGAAGCCTATTTTGTTTCAGAACTTGAGAAATATTGCTTTCAGGAAGTGATATCTAGCTGGTTTAACAAACCAGTCCTTGTTGTTTGGGAGGTAATAAAACGGAAAATGCATGCTCGGTACAGATATTCCAGTGTTTTGGGTATTGACATGTGCATTTCCCTAGTGAAATTTCTGCAAAGTAGATCCTGGAGGAGGCTATCCAAATGCCACCACAAATAAGTATCATCAGAGCTTAGACAGTTTAAGAAAGTATTGTCAACTAGAGAAGCTACTTCACATCAGATAATTAATAGTCTGAAAACTCTTACAAGAAAATTTGATTACAAGTCAAAAACCATAGTGATATCTTCAAGATATACCCCAAGTTCTTAACTTGCTCAGGAATTTTTGTTGTGTCAAACATTGTTACACATAATTTAGCCATCACCTGAGGTTTAGAGACACATCCATTTTTTTTCAGCAAGGCATTTGACATCACTGAATATTACTGAGTAGATAGTATGCATGTGCACCTACAGATACAAGCATAAAGCAGCAGGTTTAGAAACCAACTGTAACATAAAACAAGCAGCGTTTCATTTGGATGTGCAAATTGAATCAATAAAAGCTATTTGCTCCATCAAAATTTTTTTCATAAAATGTTACAGGGACTTGCCAATCTATGGGCTCCGTTATTCAGAGAACTTAGTTCTGTCCAAATCTTGGTTCTGTATGTTTTCTCTTCCCTCTAGCATAAAGTAAACTTCTTATGACACAATTATTGTAAACTTTTATCGGTCTGTCAAATCTTTGTGTGTGTGATCTTTCTGTGTGTGTATATATTTTTTTCTGTCTTCCAAAATGCTGAGAGATTCAGTTTGGTGTCTTGAAAGCCTGAATAAATTCTTGGACCAAGTCAGTCAAATCAATTGCCAAATCCAAATGTTGGCTGGAATACCAGAGCACTTTTGTGCTTGTGGAAAATGTCCTGGTTTTCTTGGTCAGGGCTGCTTTGGGTGTTGGCTTGATTCCTCTCATAGCACCTGGAGAAAGGTTCTTACTTCTTAGAAAATAAAAGAAAATCTCCTTCAGAATTATCTATTTTTGGAAAAATTAAGAGTTTCATTTATATTCTGAAAATGGGTGACTGCTTTGCCTGTTGTGAACCAGTTGTACTAAGGGTAGAAAGCATAAAGCTGAAAAATTTGTCCATCCAAGCCTTCCTTGAGCATCTGTGCTCAGTGAGGAGGATGCACAGATGAAATGGATGTATTTTCACTCCTCTAAGTGCTAAAATCTACTGGAAGATACAGACATATAAACAGATAATTATAGTACCATATAATAAGTGCTGTAAAGATATGTGAATACAGTGATATGGAAACCTAAAGGAGGGGAGGATTTTTATATGTATCTGTGAGTTGCTATTCTTCTCCATTACTGGCACTCTTTCTAGAAGCCTCATGAGAAGGAGACAAAAACAAAGAAGTACTGAATCTGCATCTGAAAGTATCACACAGAGGGGAGGGTTTTACTCTATTGGGGTTGAATAAGGTGCTGATAATCGAAGTATCATCACCTGTGTGTGTTGAGCTTTGACTATTTCCAGCACATCGCTAAGGACGGAGGCTTCTCAGTGGCGGTGCCAAGGAAACTGTTGGAGGTTGCCAGTCATTTTAGAGAAATGCCATGGAACACAGCATGCCAGATGGCTACTGATGAAAGTGATGAAGGTTCACGCTTAGAAATGAAGTCCAATTCCATATTTGGTCCTTCTTTCCTTCTTTCTCTTTTGAATGCATAAGAAAGTACAAACTCAGCCTTATTCTACTCTTGCCTTACAAAATTGCCATCATCCTTTTTTCTTTTATAAAGTCCTGGAGAGATAGAGTCAAGGTACATCTGCATTATTCCCAAAGCCTCAAAGGCTCCCAAGGCCCATCTCTTGCTGCACCAGGTCCTTTCTCTCTTGACTCTTCTTACTCCTCTTCTCACTCCTCTTTTGCCTGCCAGGAATCACTGTCAACAGAACCCACTGAGGGTCGGCTGCCTGCCTGGGACTGGTTTCTGTAAGGTAAGCTTTTCCCATCTCTACATCTCATGGAAGAAGAAAAAAGAAATGCTCTGCTGGAGATGTTTTGTGATGACCCTGATTTGTGGAAGAAGTTCGCCTTGCCTCTTTTGAGGACAACCATAACCTCCAGCCACGTTTCCTTTCTCTAACCAGTGCATGATACTAGGGTTAAATGCTTCTTCCTCACTCCCATTGTCCTGGTGGAGGGGACCCCACTGCTGGCCTGGCTCCCCGCCCCCAACCCTGCCTTTTTGCACTCTCCCGGTGGAAGTGGAATGGTAAGGAGGTAATGGGAAGAATAAACATAGGCTGCTTCTCCCAGCACCTTGCTTCTTTCACACCAGGGGCCACGCCCCCACCGCTCCTCCTGTCAGGGCTTGGGTGGGTGAGTGTGCTCAGTCTCAGCCCAACATCCTTTGGTCATCTAGTCACTAAGGTGACATTTCGGTTCTCTGTTATTAGGTCCTCTCAAAGTACCCCCTGCAGGTAAGCAGTAGTCATATGAACTCCAAAAATTAGCCTTCACTCTCTCTAAGCAGATTCATATCAGACAAAACCTTATATCCCTTTCTGCTTTCTGGCTTTGAGGTATAGGAGGCCTTACCAGGAGAAAAGGAAAGGGCAGTACATTTCTCAGGCCGTCCTGAGGACTATAAGAAGGGCTTAGATGAAACATAACAAATTAAAAGAATTCCACATTTTGGTGGCTTTAACTTGATTCTTGTCCTTTAGAGTGGGTTAAAACACACACACACACACACGCATTCTGACATTTGCAGGTTCTGAGCCTTGGGTCTCGCCCTTCCTCCCACCTAGCATGTCCTCATAACTGTGTCTCCAAAAGCTATTCTTAAAGCTTTCCAAGAAGTGTTCTCTCATCTACACAGTAATGTCTCCTTCCTCTAGTTTTCCACCGTACTTGCTCTAACGGCATTTGAATGAGTGAATGAGTGAGTGATTGAATAAATGAATGAATGTGTAATGATGAAAGAAATGAAATATCCTTTGCTTGCCCATCTACAGAAAAGATGGAGCCTTCCCTGTTCCTCTTCAGGGTTACTTTTCCTCTGCCACTTTAAGCTCCATCGAAATGCCTCAGGGGCTGCAAGAGTCCAGAGCTCTCCATAAAATAACCTAATAAAAACTGTGAAGAACAAGGTAGCCCAGAATATGCAACTTCATTTTCATCACCCTGGACTTTGCTTTTCATTGCCTTGGATTCGTGGGTCAGCATAAGGTCTGTAACCTTTAGGGCCTGGAGCCTTTTTGTTTGGGCCAGGTAGCTCAACTACCCAGCCTGAGCCCAGGTCTCCACTGGCACAGGATGGTGAGGCCAAGGGCAATGTTCCAGATGATTCAGAAGAGCAGAAACTAAACTTGGCTTTTAGAAAAAGCCCGAGGAAAGCAATTTTGATGCCTGGATAATCACCCCAGTTGCTTACAAAGCATGCCAGTGGAAACCTGTCCCAGGGGTTCCAAGCTTAGAAAGTACAGTGATTGAAGCTCCATCCAGAAGGAGGGTAGCAAGGCAATTAAGCAGAGGAACAAGTGAGACCTTTGCCTGGAGCAACTTCTGTTCCATCAATTGAAGGTATTTACTTGCCCTCAAAGGAAGGTTATTTTAGCACCTGGCATCAGAATTCTCAATATATGAGCTTTGCAGTCTCCTTTGATCTGCACTTACTAGTTCCTGGATTATCAGGCAGTAATCAGGGAAGGGCACATGTTCTCTAGCTGCACTTGGCTTGTTGGCTGCAGCCCCCACGTGGTTAACTTACTTCAAGTATAGGTTTACTCTTCACAGCTCCCTTCCAAAAACTCAATTGGATAACATTTTGTCACCTTTAAGGTCAGACTATATGTATGCCATAGGTTACCTTCAGCTTCTCACATCTTTCATCCCCCAGCCCTAGAGTGATGTCCCCAGTGATATGGTGCCACCCAAAGAGGCCCAAGGTATTGTTTTGTTGTGTTTTGTTTTAGAAGGAGAAGGACTTTGGGTTTCCAGTTTCAAATCTCAGTTGTGTGACTCAAGTAATTTTACTTCTCAGTTTCCTATTCTAAAAAACTAAAATTGCAAAACATAATCTCATACATTTGTTATGAGGACCAAGTGAAACACTTTATGTCAAGGACCAGAACAGTGACTGGCATATCATAAATGCTCAATACATAATTGCTCCCTTCTTCCTCACTCTTTCCCCCATGTAGGCCCTGGAGAGCTCTTCTGGACCAGAGGCTGTGGTGGTGACACTCGTGATAGCTGATTGTTAAATCTTCAGGAATTGTGTGAGCCAGTTCATCATTTTGATACTGGCTGTGGTGGAAGCATTCACATCACAGAAATCAGCAAACACTGTTAAGTCAGAGCTTCCATCCACTCATCCAGAGATTTGGTTCATCACCATAGCATCACATAATTATATCACCTAGAACCTTTCTAGGTTTGTATTTCTAACAATTTGCATTTCTAAAAATGCAAATTAACCAGTCACACCCCAGACCTGCTGCATGGAAGAAATTTGTGTTTTAACAAAGCCTCTTAGTGAGTGTGCCTGATATGTTCAGTGACTAGCAGGGAGATGAGTGTGGGTGGAGCTAAAAGAGTCAGATGAAGAATAGGAAGAGATATGGTCAAAGAAAAGATAGGGTGGTGGTAGGAGCAGAGAGTATCGCTGGCCACTGTAAGAATTTTGACTTATGTTCCAAGTGATAAGGAATCCACTGGAGGGTTCTGAGCAGAACATAATGTCTTTTAAATCTCATTCAAAGGGATCACTCTGACTGCTGAGTAAGGGTGATGAGAGATGACAGTGGCTTGGACTCCGATGATACAGAAATACATGGTGAAAAGTGGTTGGATTCCAGATATATTCTACAGATAGAACTAATACAATGTGTTGATGGTTTCGATGTGGAGAGTAAGAAAAAGAGAGAAGTCAAGGATAATTCAAAATTTATTTAGTCTGAGAAACTGGACAGATTTTTACTAAGATACAGAAAAAAAATAGGTTGGGAAGGTTGGTGATTAGGAAGTCAGTCCACTTTGAACATACTGGGTTTAGAAAGTCTATTAGAAATCAATGGGAAATGTCAAGGAGGCCATTAGATATGAGCCTGGAGTTTGGAGGAGAAGCTGGGTTGAAGATTTACCTTTGGAAGTCACCAGCTTCCAGACGGTATTTGGTAAGCTGTGATAAGATAGCTAAGTAAGTGAATCAGATAGAGAGAAGAGGATTTCAGCCCTGGAAAGCATGGAGATCTGGAAGATATGGACAAACTAGCAAAGGACACAGAGAAGGAGCAATCAGTGAGTATCAGTTCAATACATATCATGGAAGCAATTAGAGATATTAAATAATAGACTGCAAGTAGCTGTGTTACTTTAGTAGTGTGTCATTTCCTAGGGCCTCTTGTACAACTTAACTGTCAGTGTGTAGTGTAGTGTTCACTCACAGCCTTCTGAATTAACGTATTGGATTCTGAAAGCAGTGTTGAGTTACATGTGAAGGCTGGCCCACTGAGCCAGTCTGTTCTCCCTTCACCCACTAAGATCCTGCAGGACTCTCTTCTCCTAGGGAATAGAAGAGTCATTACCACCAAGCTAATCACAGCCATCAGCTGGCTCAGCAAATGAGGCTGACACTGTGCCTGTGTTTGTGAGTGTTTTGGTTTATCAAAAAGAGCATGCAATTATCTTTAAAATATAATTCTCTGTCTTTAACATAAGCCAGAACAGTCAAACCTCCTTAAGCCCAGAGTGCTTTTACAAGGACAGTTTATTCAATTACCTTTTTAAGCTTTTAAAAGTCTGTAACTCTGACTCATTTGAGCAAGTGAGGATAAAAGACAAACATCAGTATCTCGCTGGAAAAATACATGGTCATTGGCACTGAAACAAAAATAATGCTCTGATCAAGGTATTGTGTTACCCAAATCAAGTGTATGCCTCATCTTTTTCATAAGAAATCTTTCTACATTGGGAACTTCATGAGTCAGAATGTTTGTAATCTACAGTGTGGCCTTGGACAAGTTCATCTCTCTGTCATTTCCCTTTCAGGTAAAATGGGAACAGTAATACCTACACAATAACACGTGTGTGGGAAGCGTCCAACACAGTGATATTCAATAACTTCTTTCCCATTGCCCTTAAAACATACACAGCCACAAGTAGCTTAAATGTCTGTTCCACATTGAAAGAACTGCTGCCACTGCTGTCTGTCCTATCCCATCCCAACTGCCCAGTCCCTCTCCAATTTGTAAGGCATGTACTTGGGATCTATTTTACCAAAGCAGGGCATTTAGACTAAACTGTTTATTTGAAGAGAATATTAGAACATAGTCTCATCAAAACTACTATGAGCAAAGTGAAAAATGACTTTAAAAAATGGCTCAGGCCTGTAATCCTAGCACTTTGGGAGGCCGAGGCATGCAGATTTCCTGAGCTCAGGAGTTCAAGACCAGCCTGGACAACATGGCAAAACCCTGTCTCTACTAAAAATACAAAAAATTAGCCAGGCCTGCTAGTACATGCCTGTAATCCTAGCTACTCCAGAGGCTGAGGCACAAGAATTGCTTGAACCTGGGAGGCAGAGGTTGCAGTGAGTTGAGGTTACACCACTGCACTCCAGCCTGGGCAGCAGAGTGAGACTCTGTCTCAAGAAGAAAAAAAGAAAAAATTACAAAGTGATGTGCAAGGCAGACGTTGCCAACCTTCTACTTTATCCATGATCCTCACCTCAACCCTGAACCCCTTTCCCAAGAGAAAGATTGAGGATAGCTATTTCCCACATTCCTTGAGAGTTTTGCTAAGCTGAAAATTTAATGCTCACTTTCGTAACCTAGTTGAAACGTATGGGTGAAGGTTCCTCTCAAAGTAACATGCACCCTTTGTGGTTGACAGGGAAACCCAGTGACAACCAAGTGAGGTACTCTCAGATGCCGAGTCACATCGAGTGAAGCAGCCTTGCTCAAGGTAGAAAGCCAATGAAGCAACTTGCTAGGGGATGCATGTCTGAGAAGGAACCAGTCAAGCCTCCCACCCATAGAATAAATTAGTATGGGGATCACTTTAAATGTAATTTCCCAAAGTAATTAGTTCTCCCATGTATCACACTTTTCCAAGGGAGACCTTTCATCTTACCTCACGCTGGCTCCTTCTAGAAATGTTCCTAAAAATGAAAAACATCATAGCAAGCAGCAAGCAATAGGGCAATTGTGGTCACTGTCTTCTGGGAGAAGGAAACTCAGATTTTACCAGCTCAGAAGAAAATCCAAAGGAGCTATTTTCTAACCACTCCCTCCTTCTTGAAGCTCTCTCCACTCAGTTTCCTGGAGTTGTTCCTGCTTTTATGATGGATTCTTTTCTGTTTCCTTGGTGAGTTCCCCTGTCCCTGCCTACTTCTTCTTTCCTCATGCTACACATACTCGCTCTCACATTCTCCACCCTGGGCGGAAAGAAGCACCAGGAGATCAGAAAGTGAATCACAAATGTGCTGGGATTTCAGAAGGTATTACTGGATGCAGGAATGGAGAGGACCTGGTTTCGAAATTTCAAGTAAAGGGGTACCAGAGTTGAATAGGGGACCCTTGCCTAAATGACCACTTAGAGAAAATTAAGAGCCAACTTTTTTCTGTTGCTGTGGTTTCAGCTCCCATTTCTATGCTGAGGAATCCCGAAATCTCTATCTGTAGCACGGTATTTCTCATGAGCTTCTCAACTCTTTATCTTAATTGCCATCTTCCCCTGAACGGTCCACAGAAAAGTGAAACGGAAAATGTCTAAAATCATATTATTCCTTTCCTGCCTTCAAACCTACTTCTCATTCTATTTCCTACACTTTTTGTGGAGCCCCCATCTATCTAGTTATCCATGTTAGAAACCTATTCCCAACGTCTCCCACTCATTTCTCAAATTCAATCACAAGTCCCATAAATTTTGCATTCCAGATATTTTATGAATTTATTATACTTCTCCATCTCTAAGTCAAGGCAGCAAAATATTTGAAAAGCAGCTCCAACATGGCCCCAGGCTAACAGCAGTAATTAAATCCAGAATACACAGGACTCCATGGTGGCATTCCATGAAAAGAATTCTATAAAAATATCACCTTTCTGGCCACACATTTTTTTCTTACAGAAATTATTTTTTACCTTGTAGGAAAGTGCTGGACATTTTAATTTTTTCCTGAAACTTTACATTCTTATCACCCTTCTAGCTTTCTTTTAGCAGGCAATTAACTCGTAAGAATCTTTTTTTTTTTTTTTTTTTTTTTTTTTTTTTTTGAGACGGAGTCTTGCTCTGTAGCCCGGGCTGGAGTGCAGTGGCCGGATCTCAGCTCACTGCAAGCTCCGCCTCCCGGGTTCACGCCATTCTCCTGCCTCAGCCTCCGGAGTAGCTGGGACTACAGTAGGCGCCCGCCACCTCGCCCGGCTAGTTTTTTGTATTTTTAGTAGAGACGGGGTTTCACCGTGTTAGCCAGGATGGTCTCGATCTCCTGACCTCGTGATCCGCCCGTCTCGGCCTCCCTAAGTGCTGGGATTACAGGCTTGAGCCACCGCGCCCGGCCAAGAATCTTAAGATTCATATCTTGGCCAGACCAATGCCATCATTGTGTATTTGCTATAGAGAAGGGGACCCTGAGAGTCAGAGCTGTCCTGCAGCCTCATGACTGTGACAAGTGGTACCCACAGAAGTTTCCAATGCCAAGAGCAGGCCTGACCTTGGGCCCTCTGTGCCTTGGGAGGACACTATCACAGAAGAGATATGCATATCAACTTGGGAAAAGCTGGAAGCGGTTATCAGTCATTTCCTGATTCTATTAAGAATCTGGGAGCCAAGTTTCTACTTGAGTTCTCTAAAGAAATAAAAATATGCACCATTTCGGGATAAGCAGGGAATCGGAGAAAGAAATGATACAGCCTAGTACATCCCCATATTTTTTTTTTTTTTTTTTTTTTTTTTGAGACGGAGTCTCGCTCTGTCGCCCAGGCTGGAGTGCAGTGGCCGGATCTCAGCTCACTGCAAGCTCCGCCTCCCGGGTTTACGCCATTCTCCTGCCTCAGCCTCCCGAGTAGCTGAGACTACAGGCGCCCGCCACCTCTCCCGGCTAGTTTTTTTGTATTTTTTAGTAGAGACGGGGTTTCACCGTGTTAGCCAGGATGGTCTCGATCTCTTGACCTCGTGATCCGCCCGTCTCAGCCTCCCAAAGTGCTGGGATTACAGGCTTGAGCCACCGCGCCCGGCCACGTCCCCATTTTTAAATAAAGTAACCCAATCAACAGAAAGAAAATTAGAAAAGGACTGTCAATTCTCATGAAGTTAAGACATTATTTCATGAAACTGAATTACTCTATAAATATTTAATAATTTACCCGGCCTAAGCAATAAGGGCAGATAGAGCTGTAAATAACATTGCCATGATTGTTGTCTCGGCAAGCTTACAGTATAGCAAGAGATGAAGTCATGGAAACAAGAACTTACAAAGCAATGTCATTAGACTTGTAACGTGTGTGAAGGGAGGTGCGGACATATGAAATGGATAGCCAACTAGATTTAGGGGGGAGTGAAAAAAATATTGCTTCAGGAAATTATATCCAAGCTGAGACCAGAAGTTGAACGAAAGTCGGTCAAGTTGCCGAAAGAGAATATGCATGGAGGAGATGGGTTCTGGGAGAAAGCAACAGCGTGGGCAAAGGCCCAGATATGGGAGATGGTCGGGCCCATTTAGGACTGCAAAAGAAGTTTATCCTAGCTTGTGTAGAACTGATACACAAAGTGATGAGATATAAGACCAGAAAAACAGACAATTTGAACTTGAAGACTCTTACTGGCTGCATGGAGAAATTAAGACTTTGCCATGTCTTGTGTCTTAGAAATGTCACTCATAGTGAAAAGAATGGATTAAAAGGGAGAAGACTAGAGGAAGGGTTATTGATTAGCAGGTTCATTCCAATAATTCATATGAGGAATTATGTTGGCTTTTGTTAGGGAAATAACAATGAGGATGTAAATAAGTGGTTTTGTTTAAAAATATTTAGGAATTCAACTCAATAATAATTGGTGATTACCAATCTACAGTTGCAAAGACATGGAACAAACTTCAGTGCCCACTGACCAATGAGTAGATAAAAGAAAACATGGTGTATATACACCATGGAACTACTCAGCCATAAAAAGGAATGAAATGTCCTTTTCAGCAACTTGGACGGAGCTGGAGGCCATTATTTTAAGTGAAGTAACTCAGGAATGGAAAACCGAATACCATATGTTCTTGCTTATAAGTGGGAGCTAAGCTATGAGTAAGCAAAGGCATACAGAGTGATACAATGAACTTTGGAGACTCAGAAGGCGAAGGATGGGAAGGAGTAAAGGGAAAAAATCTACATATTGAGTATAATATACACTACTCAGGTGACAGGTGCACTAAAATCTCAGAATTCACCACTATATAATTCATCCATGTAACCAAAAACCACCTGTACCCCTAAAGCTATTGAAATCTAAAAATAAATAAAAATTTTTAAAAACAGAAAGAATGGTGATAACAGGAAGACTGAGGAGACAGCAAAATTAAGAAGGACCCCATGTGTCTGACATTAGCAGTTTGTTGGATGGGAATAGCATTCATTGTGATAGGAAACTAGAGAGAAGTAGGTTTGGGGAACGGGATCAAAGGAGGATAATGAGTTGAGTTCCTGATGTTTTCAGTGCTAGATTTTTGCAGTATACACAAGTGGAAACATGCATGGACAGTTGAGTATGGAGATTAGAAGAGGGATCTGAACAAAGGATAAACATCAGAGAGTCAACAGCACATAATAGTGACAATGGGAGTAGATGATATCTACCATGGAGAAGATGAAAGCAGTTGAGACTTAGAACAGGAAATGGATTTCTTTTTTTTTTTACTTTTTAATTTTTAAGTTTCAGGATACATGTGCAGGATGTACAGGTTTGTTACATAGGTAAATGTGTGCCATGGTGGTTTGCTGCACCTATCAACCCATCACCTAGGTATTAAGCTCCACATGCATTAGCTGTTTAACCTGATGCTCTCCCTCCTACTGCCCGCCAACCCCCAAAAGGCCCTAGTGTGTGTCGTTCCCCTCCCTGTGTCCATGTGTTCTCATTGTTCAGCTCCCACTTATAAGTGAGCCATTATCCTCAGCAAACTCACACAGGAACAGGAACTGGATCTTGCAGAGGAGACAGAAAATGCTCGCAGAGGGAAGGAGGGACACTGCAGTGGTCTGGAGAGCAGGAGCTTTTCAGAAGGAGTAGTTTACAACAATATGCTGCAATTATCAAGAATCGATTCTGTATGTGCAGATAATGTGAAGACGTTCGAAATACATTGCATGAAAAGAGCAGGTTGAAGAACAATATGTGTGGTATGATCTCGTTGTATATTTTTAAATATTGAATCTGAATATTTCTGGAGAAATACAGAAGAGATGGCCAAAAATAGGTCCTTAAGAAATAAGACTTGAGAGTCACAGAGAAAAAGGGGCTGCAAATTACTACTTAATATACCTCCAATATTGGTAGAGTATTTTACCTTGAGTGTATCTTGCACTTGTGTAGTTTCTAAGTTAATTAAAAAGAAAGATAATTGTTGTATTAGTACTGCAGATAAATAAAGTAAAAGCAAACTGAAAAATATTAACTAGCTTTGCAACAAGGAGGTCATTAGTGAATTAATAGAAATCTTTTCAGTGGCGGGCGTGGTGGCTCATGCCTGTGATCCCAACACTTTGGAAAGCTGAGGCAGGTGGATTGCGTGAGTTCAGGAGTTCAAGACCAGCCTGGGCAACATGGGGAAACTAGTCCCTAGAAAAAATACAAAACTTAGCTGAGTGTGGTGGCATGTGCCTGTAGTTCCAGCTACATGGGAGACTGCAACAGGAGGTCGGCTTAAGCCTGGGAGGCAGAGGTTGCATCTGGTGAACCAAGATTTCACCACTGCACTCCAACCTAAGCAACAGAGCCAGACCTTGTGTCAAAAAATAAAAAAGAAAAGAAAAGAAATCTTCAGCAAAGAGATAAGACTGGGTTTGTGGATGATAGCAATGACATAGGAAAAATAAAAAAGGAGAAAATCTGTGTAAATAGCTCATTCTAGAAGATTGAATATGAAGATAGGGCAATTACCAGAGGGGACACGAGGTTGAAGAAGATAATATTTTATTATGGAGAGTTTCTGGTACACTGACATGTTGGTAAAATTTACCCTAGGAGGCAAAGAACCTCCTATAGAAGCAGAAAGGTGGACAAGGACTCAAGATAGACATCTTGAAGCAGTAGGAAAAGACTGGACTAAGAAAAAAGTGGACAAAAATTAACCTTGGATAGGAAGACAGACACCTTTCTCACTGCAAAATAAGGTGAAAAGGGAGGAATAAAGGCAATGCAGGTAAGCCTACAGTGTCAGTAGCAACAGTTCTCAGACTTTTGAAATGCCCCAGATGCAATTCAAATAAATCAAATTTGGTGTTGCAGGCCTTTAGCAGAATAATTTAGAGTTTGAATATTGATGCCTATAGTAAAAGCAGATTTTCTCTTTAATATCTTTATCATGCAAAGCAAGCGTGCATGACAGTAAAAGATTTTATGTGCAACTGGTGTTTTGAAGGGGTTATCATTTATATATGGATAATTTGTATGAATTACAAATTGCTTTTTCCTTCTTTATTACACTCAAGAAACCATGCAATATGGTAACATTAATTTATCTTACTCATAATGTGTGAGTTTCCTAAGAGCATGGTTTATGTCTTATTTGTCTTCATTTACTTATACTCAGCACAGGGCTCAGCATGCAGTCACTGTTCAATCAATGCTTAATAAATAAATGAATGTAATCCTGAAAATAAAGTTGACGTTTTACTCTGATATATATTATCACCCAAAATCTTTTCTTTAAAGCCTAAAAAGAAGTAATTGCAAGAGTATTTTCAGGAATAGGGAGAAAAGAAGAGGCTACAAAAGCTCTTGACAGTGAAGACTCAGGGGTGTATATTTATTCCATATTGCTCTCCCCAACAGTAGCCACGACTTCAAAATAATAGCACAAGTTAATGCTTTTTCACACCTCAAAAAAAAGGTTATGCTCTTCATGTCAGCCTGCTGTGCACAATTATAGGAGAGAAACCACGGGGACTAACCAGTTGCTAAAAAGCATCCAGAACATCAAAGGATTTTTACCAATGCATTCATTCACCAGAGTCGCCCAGTGCAAATTTAATAAGAACCTTTAGTTTAGCAATTATGCATCGTGGATGGCAGACTCTTCTAAATGACCAGATTGCTCCAAGGGATTGAAGAGATGTAATCTAAATAACTGGCTCCATTATTGTTTTCTCCTCGTCAGCTACAATTGCAATTGGAGGGCTATTTACCAGTCTGTATAAAGGGGTTTAAATATTGAGCTAACCAATTGGAAATACATCCATGTACTATGACTTGCTCTCCCCACTGGGACTCATACTGACAGCTTAGCAAAAAGAGCCACGAAATTAAAACTACTTGGCAACATTTCTAGGTGGACCCAGCTCTGACAAGATTCAGGCAGACTGACCAGAAAGCCGTTATTGATCTGCACTCTGATTTTACTCAATAGGAGGGGGACCTTTCAGATACATTTATGTTTTTAAAGTAAATTGAAAGGCTGGTCTTCTACACAGAACGCTCAGCATAAATGAAAGATGTGGCCCGACTACAACCACACGCTAAGACTGGGGCTGTTTTGCTGAGACAGCCTTCTGAAATACTTTGTATTTACTTATCTTCTCCTTCCAACTGCATAAGCTAGTATTTTGATAAGCTAACCTCCTATTTCGTGTCTCCTCACATCATTCTCTACTTCTTCTCTTTAATAATAGAGCCCCATGAGTTTTAACTGAGTGCTTGGCCATCACCTGGAGACTTCTTCCAAACTCTCCTGTGCCTAAACATAACCAAAAGCATGCCAGTGGAAGTGCTAAATACAATTTCCAGGACCTACCAGGTTGCCCTTTACCTCCACATCTTCCCTCTTCCTTTCTTCAGAAGAGAATTTAATAAGAACCTTTCATTTAGAAATCAGAAATGGGGGTCATGGAATGTCAACATTGACCAAGAGCATGAGAGCAACCCCCCTACAGGATGGCAGGACAAGCTACGAGGAGCCTGGGTTCCTAGACCCCCATGCAGAGCCAACTGCCCCACCCCTCTGATCACCTACCAGCTCATATTGTTATATGAGAGAGAAATCCACTTTGATCTAGTTTGAGCCACTGTTATTTATTCTACTTTGAAGCAGCCAAACCCAAATCCTAACTAATACGAAGAGAGAGAAGAGAATTGAGGAACTGAGAAACAAGTCAGCAGGAAAGTAAGGTAGGACAATAAAGGGGGAAAACACCAGGAAGGAGAGCAAGGCTTAGGAGGGGATGAGTTATACTTTACTTGTTTGCTTGTTTTAAAGTATTCAGAAACACAAAGGAAGAAGAGGAAATCAAAGCTAGAGAAGAAAGGAAAAGCAATGCCGTACTCTTTTATCCTGCCTCCTGGGAGGTTGTGGGAGGCAGGAAAACAGAAGGGGAAGGAAAGGAATCCCCAGCTGTTGTCAGGGCCCATAGAAAGTTCACACTCAGCCTTCTGCTGGGAACCAAAGATGTTATTGACTCAAAAGCAAATGGGGTCCTTGAGATTAAGTGCCCAAAGAGGCTCTGCATGTGCAGGAACCTCAGTCACCCTAGAACAGAGCAGCTCTCCTCACCATAAGGGGAGGGTGCGACAGGTCAGGCACTACAATTGTCCATGTTCCTATTTTACTCATAAGTATGATAATTATGCAATGCAAATGTGTGCAAATTTCCAGTTCTTTTCTAAGAGGTTGCATGCTTTGAAGCATTCATTTCCGGAGTCCGCTGAACAGGACATTCTCTGTTATTTACATAAAAACAAATACAGCTTCTCTGAATTAAGAAACTCTTTAAAAATCATATGCTAATTATTTTTCCTTGCAATACCTTACCACAGCCAGCACGTCTGTGAGTAAACATCATTTACTGCCTTTCAGGACTTGGCAAAGTCCCAGTCCCCCAGGAGTCCCACACACAGCGTTGTTTAAGCTAGCTGTCAGACCTCAACAGCTAAGCCTCACTTCGCTGGTACAATGGTTGTTGATATGGCAATTTATTGGCAACACACAGATCAATTGGAGAAATGAATTCGTTGTGGTCAACGAATAATGGTAGTTGAGAAAAAAAATGCCAACAGCAGACAAGTTGAATCAAGATATATGAAAACCCAGTAACTTTGGAAGAATTTGAATTAGAGTGTGCAATCCAGGTTTCCCATCACTTTAGTTGTCACAAGTCATTTCTGCCTTTAATACCCAGTAGTCTAAGAACCCATTCTGCAGAACTTCAAGAAATCAAGTGCAGTCTTTTGAAAAGTTAATTCCTTCAATCTCTCTGGAGATACTTACATATTACACAAATCAGTCCTAGCTGTCACTTGCCACCTCAATGAGCCATCTTGTTCTCAGTGACTCTTCCCTTCCAGTGGGTCAATTCTTGCCAACCCACAACAGCTGTCCAGGTTGTTATCTTTTTCCCTGAATTACTTCTTCCTAAGCATTAGCAATCTCAAAAATGACTGAAACCAGTATATGATGTCTAAGAATAGATAATTCAGGGGATACTCAAGGGAATAACCATGTAGAATAAAAGGCTTAAACAGAGCATTTCACAACAACGGATCCACAAACCAGGCCATTCCATAGATGGTGTGATCAGCTTATGCCTCAATCTTCTCAGGCCACCCAACTGTTGTGGGTGACAGAAGAGAGATCGTACTTTACTCTGGTTGAACTTCAGGGAACCCAGGACCCCTGAGCATCTCTGTTAAAACACAGTTTCCTCTTTGCCCTCGGTCACTGGTTGGCCTTCTGGTCATCATCTCTCAGAGATAGCATGCTAACTTCAAGAAGGGTGACTTCCATATTAGCAGGCACAGCCTCTTGACTTCCCATGGTCCAGAATCTGATTTTGGCTTTATCCCACATGCACTGATTTACAGACTTGATTAGTCAACTTCAACCTCCAGCTGAATAGAAACTGACAGCAGCTTACAAAGAGCAGCTATCTTCCCTGGCCCCTGCTTTATTCTGACGGAGGTTTCAGAAGTATGGGGGTTCAATAAGGCCTGGATTAAAACCATTGGAGGGCACTGAGAATATTACAGTGTCCCTAAATCATGTGGGATTCAAAATTAAACAGGTTTAAAGAGTAAGTATAAAGTAATCTAATTATCATTTTTATCATGATGATTTTGGTGTTTTCTCAAATTTTTAATTCAAATACTTTCTCAAGATGCTGTCATTTTTTTTTTTTTTTTTTTTTTTTTGACATCTTTATTTGCTGGTGGCCCAAGCCCACAGCTTGACGGGAACTCCAGCTCTGGGTCCAGTGTCACCGCCTCCAGTTATACATGAGTAAATTAGTCCAAGAGCCTTGCTAACATTATAGCTGCCTCTGCTGAGAAATCCACTGACCTTCCCATAGTAAAGAACATTGTCTACTCCTCAATGTCTTCCTACTAGAGTATTTCTGAGAACAATGGGATTTTTGTACTCAGCAAACAAGGTTGAGCTGCCCTCTAGATTATTTAGAACCAAAAGTAGCCTCTTCCTTTCTTTTGTCCTCTATTTGCCCTTGAGTTTAAACCCGAAGGTCACAGGAAACTTCATATGGCTCATTTATTCAACAAATGTTTGTTGAGCATCTACAGTGCATTGAATAGTGTTTACCTCAAACCTCAGAATGTGACCCGATTTGGATAGAGGGTCTTTACAAATGTAATTATTAAGTTAAGATGAAGTCATACTGGAGTAGGGTAAATTCTAAGTCCAATGACTGATGTCATTATAAGAAAAGGAGATGACACACAGAGATACATACCGGGAAGAAGGCCACATGATGGTGGAGGCAGAGATTAGAGTGATACAGCTACAGGCCAAGGAGTTAACCCCATGGATTGGCAGTAACCACCAGAGACTAGAAGGGAGGCCTGGAACAGACTGTGCCTCGGAGTCTCCAGAAGGAACCAACCCTGCCAACACGTTGTTTGGACTTCTGGCCTCCTGAACTGCAAGAGAGCAAATGTCTGTTGTTTCCAGCCACCTAGTTTTTAGTAATTTGTTATGGCAGCCATAGAAAACGAATACAGCTCCTAGTATTTTCTAGTCACAATACCCAGCATTGAGTATAGCAATAGCACGACATGTAAGGTCTCTATTCTCGTGTAGCTTAAATTTTCTAGAGGAGAAGACAAACAATAAGTAAGTCACCAAATAAATCAGGATGATGACTTCAGATTGTGATCAATTCTATGAAAAAGAAAAACAGAGTTATGTGACAAAGAGTGACCAGGGTAGAATCCAAGGCAATATCAACTTTTAGGATGAGATGTTTCTGGGACATTCGCATGGAAAATATTGATACAACCTACTAACCTTCTCTCCAGTCCAACCATGTCACTCCAGAATCCCTTCTACTGTCTTGTTCTTCTCCTCCCAGCCACAGAAAGCTGGCCCTTCCTCCCTTCTCTTCCTGACCTCAATGCCAGGAGCTCCTTGGCAGCTCTGCTTCTAACATAACACATTATTTTGATCCACAAAAGTTTTTCTTCCTTCACATGTCCTCCAGCTTGAACATGAATCAAAACCGTCAAGAATTGTGTTGTTCCCCCATCCAGCTTGTGCATAATGGATGTCAGTGTATTTCCTCACCATCCTCAGAGAGCAGACCCAATTTGACTTGATTACAGCCAGAGCTCTGTAAACAGCCACTCGTTACTGCCGAGCCCTGTGGTTTATGAAGAGAACACCACAAATGACAGGAAGCTACGGGGGGAAAAATAGTCTAAGCTGCCTTTGGCATGTTCATTTTTGAATACAGATACTTCCATTCATCGATGAGGACATTTATGAAACCTGGGCTGTCAAGAAGATATTCTAGAAAGGAGCAACAGAGGTCCATCATGGCCCGAGTGCTGTGCTGAAGAGGCCATCTGTGAGCAGAAGGCTGACACCTAGAATGCAAGATGCTCCATGGGGATCACAAGCCGCCATACCCATCGAGGCAACTTTAATGAGAATTTCAGGACCACGCTGACCCCCGCTACCTGTCCTGACATTCAGAAATCAGTGCAGACCCAAAAGCAAATTAATTTAGTCAGAATTTCACTTCTTCAGGGAAAAATTTCCACCCACCAGTGCACAGTTTCATACGAGGAAGGAAGTCATGCCACCATCTGGCAGACTGAAAACTGCAGAATGGGCAGTATTGGGAAGGAAAGCAGGTCCCTCCCTCCATTGTCCTCAGCAGACATGGGAGCCCTGAGCTGGACTCCAGACTCACACAATAAGGAGTACAACACAGGGGATACCCAGAGAGTCACTGGAAAGAACTGTGTTTTAAAATATTGACCCAGAAATGTGAAAGTAGGACCCTTGTTAAAGTGCAGATTTGAGTTCACTAGATCTGGGACAAGGCCTAGAATTTTGCATCTCAAGGCCAGTGATACCAGTGCCACAGGTTCTCTAGAACCTAGAGAACCGGCCATGGGGTGAGCAAGGGCTGTGAAGAAGGAGTCCAGCTAGGAGGCTTTCGCCTAGGAGTCCAGGTGACAAGGATGCTACATTCTGCAGCGGTGTGGAATAGGATCAACTTTGTTACATGTGAGATCTTGGTTATCATCAACAAGAATCAACATTATGAATTTAATTGCATATAGCAATTCTAGGTGTTGAATTAAGACTATTTCAAAAATAAAGTATTTTTTAAAGATGATAAATCAGTATATCTCAAGTAGATATGCATGTCATAATCATCTAGTGAGGAGTTAGCAATGAGAATGCCTGGGTCCCAACCCAGAGCAATTAAATCAGTTCTCTTGGTCTAGTGTGTGTAAGGGGCTGGGCAGGAGGGAAGAGAAGAAGCATGCAGTCCTGAAGAGAGGAAAGAGAAAAATAAAAAAAGAGGGACTAGATGGAGAGAAGAATTAAATCTACAACTTCTTTCTTAAGTAAGTTTTTCTGAGTATATTTGAGGTTTACAACGTGATGTTATAGGATACTTACAGATAATAAAATAGTTACTATAGTGACACAAATTAACTTATCTGACATCTCACATTGTTACTTTTTCATGACAAGAGCAGCTAAAATTTGCTTAACAAAAATTCCTAATACAGTACAATTTTATTAACTATAGTCTTCACCTTACACATTAGTGCAATGTGCAATGGATAAAGGAACTATATGTTGCCAATTAGTGATGATAAGCACCTTTTCATATACCTGTTGGCCATTTTTACGTCTTCTTTGGAGAAATGTTTATTCAGATTCTTTGCTCATTTAAACAAAAATCTGCTATTGAGTTGTAAGGGTTCTTTATACATTTTAGACATTAATCCCTTATCAGATATGTGGCTTGTAAGTATATTTTCCTAGTCCATAGGTTGACTTTTCATTTTGTTGATTGTTTCCTTTGTTGTATAGAAGTTTTTTAGTTTGAGGTAGTTACATCCATTTGTTTTTGCTTTCGTAGCTTCAGAGTTTGGTATAATATCAAAAACCTCATGTCTAACTAAGGTCAATGTCATAGAGCATTTCCCCAATGTTCTCATCTAGGAGTTTATAGTTTCAAGCATTACATATAGGTTCTTTATCCATTTTGAGTTGCTTTTTGTGTATATCGTAAGGTAAGGGTCCAATTTCATTCTTTTACATGTAGGAAAATCCCGTTTTCTCAGCACCATTTATTGAAAAGACCATTCTTTCCCCACTGTGTCCTTTTGGTGCCCTTGTCCAAAATTTGTTGGCTGGATATGCTTGGATTTATTTCTGAACTATTATATTCTATTGGTCTATGTTACTGTTTATATGCCCATGCCATACTGTTTTGATTACTGTAGTTTTATAATTTTAAATCAGGAAGGAAGTGTGATGCCTCCAACTTTTTTATCAGTATTACTTTGGCTACTCAAGGTTTTTTGTGATTGCATGTACATTTTAAGATTTCTTTTCTATTTCTGTAAAGATTGCGATTGGAGTTTTGATAAGGGTTGTGGTGAATTTGTATATTGCTTTGGATAGTATGGACATTTTAACAATATTAATTCTTTCAATCCATGAACACAGACATCTTTCCATTTATTTGTGACTCTCAATTTTTCCAGCAATGTTTTAGAGTTTTCAGTGTATAAATTATTCACCTATGTGATTAAAATTTTCCTATTTTTTATGCTATTTTGAATTGGATTATTGTCTTGATTTCTTTTTCAGCTAGGTCACTATCTGTGTATAGAAAAGCTACAAATATTTGTATGTTGATCTTGTATCCTGCAATTTTACTGATTTCACTTATTAGTTTTAATATTTTTTCTGTGTTATCTTCAAGGTTTTCTACATATAGGATTATGTCATCTGCAAATAGAGATAATTTCACTTCTTCCTTTCTGATTTGGATACCTTTGATTTTTATTGTCTGATTGCTCTTGTACTTCCAGTACCACATTGAATAGAAGTGGCAAGAGTGGGCATTCCTGTTTTGTGCCAGATCTTAGTGGAAAAGCTTTCAGTTGTTCCCTGTTCATTGAAATTTTAACTGTGGGTTCTTTTTTTTAATGGCCTTTATTATGTTGAGGAACTTCCCTTCTATGCCTAAACCGTAAAGAGCTTTTATCAAGAAAGGCAAATGCTTTTTTCATGCCAATTGAGATGATCATGTGGTTTTTATCTTTCATTCTGTTAATGTGATGTATCACATTGATTTATTTGCATATGTTAAACCAGCTATAATTGCCAGGGATAAATCACAGTTGGTCATTATGTATAATTGTTTTGATGTGCTGTTGAATTCAGTTTGCTAATATTCTACTGAAGATTTCTACATCAATGTTCATCACAAAAAATTCATCTGTATTTTTATTTTCTTACAGTGTCTTTCTTAGTTTGGCTTAGGTATTAAGGTAATGCTGACTTCATAAAATGTATTTGGAAGTATTCTTTTTAGCTCTATTTTTTCAGAAAAAGTTTAAGAAGTATTGGTAATTTTTCTCTGAATGTTTGGTAGAATTCAGCCGCAAAGCCATCTGGTCTTATGCTATTCTTTGTTGGAAGGTTTTTAATTACATCTTGAGTATCTTTATTTGCTATTGGTCTATTTAAGCTTTCTATTTCTTCCTAATTCAATCATGGTAGGTAATATTTTTCTAGGAATTTATCCATTTCCTCAGAGTTATCCAATTTGTTGGCATGTCATTGTTCAGAATAGTCCCTTAGGATCCTTTTAATTTCTGAGGCAAATGTTGTAATATCTCCATTTTCATTTCTGATTTTATTTGAGTCTTTTCTCTTTTTTCTTAGTCTATTAGCCTAGCTAGGGGTTTTGTCAATTTTCTTTATTTTGTCAAGAACCAATTCTTGATTTTATTCATTCTTTCTATGGTACTTCTATTCTCTATTTATCTCTGTTCTGATCTTTATTATTTCCTTCCTTCTGCTAACTTTGAATTTAGTATGCTATTTTTCTTTCTCCTTGAGGTATAATCTTTGGCTATTTATTTAGGAATCTTTCTTTTTTAATGTAGGCATTTGTGGCTATAAACTACCCTCTTTGAACTACTTTCGTTGCATCTCATAGGTTTTGATATGTTCTGTTTTCATTGTTATTTGTCTCAAGATACTCTTTATTTCCTTTTTGACTTCTTCTTTGACTCATTGGTTGTTCACCAGCATATGGTTTAAGTTCCACTTATTTTTTTAATGTTCCAAGATTCCTCCTGTTATTGATTTCTGGTTTCATATTGTTGTAGTCAGAAGCATTACTAGATATGATTTCAATCCTCTTGAATTTGCTGAGACTTGTTTTGTGGTCTAATAAATGGTCTATCCTGGAGAATGTTTCATCTGCATAAGAGAAGAATGTACATTCTACTGCTCTTGGACTGAAAGTTTTATATATGTCTGTTAGGTCATTTGGTATAAAGCGCAGTTCAAATCCAATATTTCTTTATTAATTTTCTGTCTAGTTGGTCTATCCATTGTTGAAAGTGGGGCTATTGGCATCCTCTATTATTACTGCATTGCTATCTATTTTTCCCTTCATATTTGGTAATGTTCAATTTATATATTTAGCAGCTCAGATATTAGGTACATGAATGTTTATAATTGTTGTTTCTCTTGATGAGTTGACTCATTTATCATTAAATAATGACTTTTTTCTTTTGTAATGGTTTTTTGCTTGAATTCTATTTTGTCTTATAAAAGTCTAACCACTCCTTCTCTCTTTTATTTACCAGTTGCATGGAATATCTTCTTTCATTTATTTACTTTCAGCCTATGGGTGTCCTTAAAGCTAAAATGGGTCTCTTATTGGCAACATATAGTTGAATCTTTTTTTTTATTCATTAAGCCAGTATGTATTTTGATTAAAAGTTTAATCTATTTACATTCAAGGTTAGTATTGATAGGTAAGAACTTAACTGCTGCCATTTTGCCGTTTTCTGATTGCTTTGTAGATCCTTTGTTCCCTTCCTTCTCATTTGTCCTCTTTTGTGAATTGGTGATTTTCTATAGTGCTAAGATTTTATTCCCTTCTCTTTCCCCTTTGTGTATCTGCTGTAGTTTTGCTTTTTTGTTGTTGTTTTTGTTGTTGTTGTTGTTTTGCTTTGTGGTTACCATGGGCCTTATGCAAAACATCTTACAGTTATAATAGACACTTTTAACTGATAATGACCTAACTTTGATCACTTACAAATACTCTAGACTTTTACCCTTCCATCCATAATTTATAATTTTGTTGTCAGAATTTACATCTTCTTATGTTGTATATTCCTGCACAATTTATTATAGGTATATTTTTAATTATTTCAACTTTTAACCTTCACATTAGAAGTCTGAAAGGTTTACACACCACCATTACACTAATGGAGCATTCTAAATTTGACTATGTATTTACCTCTACTAGTGAGTTTTATACTTTCCTATGTTTTCATGATGATAACGATATGTTTTCATCGTTTACAGCTGAAGAACTCCTTTAAACATTTCTTGTAAGGTAGGTCTAGTGGTGATAAATTTCCTCAGCTTTTGCTTTTCTGAAAAACACTTCATTTTGCCATCATTTCTGAAGAACAGACTTGCGGTTATACTACTGTTGGCTGCCAAGTTGTTTTTTTCTTTGATTACTTTGAATATGTCACACCATTGTCTCCTGGCCTGCAAGTTTTCTGCTTAGAAATCCACTGATAGTTTTGGGCTGAGCACAGTAGCTCACACCTGTAATCCCAGCACTTTGGGAGGCCAAGGCAGGCAGATCACCTAAGATCAAGAGTTCAAGACCAGCCCAGCATGGTAAAGACATGGCAAAACCCTGTCTTTACTAAAACTGTAAAGATTAGTCAGGTGTGATGGTGCATGTCTATAAAACCTAGTCTTTACTAAAACTATAAAGATTAATCAGGTGTGATGGTGCATGCCTATAATCCCAGTTACTCGGGAGGCTGAGACAGGAGAATCGTTTGAACCCAGGAGGCAAAGTTTGCAGTCAACCAAGATCATGCCACTGCACTTCAGCCTGGGCAACAGAGTGAGACTCCATCTCAGAAAACAAAACAAAACAAACAGAGAGAGAAAGAGGAAAAGAGAGAGAGAAAGAAAGAAAAAGAAAGAAAGAAAGAAAGAAAGAAAGAAAGAAAGAAAGAAAGAAAGAAAGAAAGAAAGAAACAGAAAGAAAGAAAGAAAGAAAGAAAGAAAGAAAGAAAGAAAGAAAGAAAGAAAGAAAGAAAGAAAGAAAGAAAGATCCATTTACAGTCTAATGAAGATTCCCTTGTATGCCCTTTGACACTTTTCTCTTGATACTTTTAAAATTCTGTCTTTGACTTTGACATTTTTATTATGCTATGCCTTGGTGAGGACCTCTTTGATCCTATTTTGGAACCTTTGTATTTCATCAATCTGGATGTCAATATCTTTCCTAAGGTTTGGGAAATTCTCAGTCATTATTTTATTAATTTTTTTTGTGCCTTTCTTCATCTCTTCTCCATCTGGAACTCCCTTATGCAAAAACTTGCTCACTTAAGGATGTCTTATAAGTTCTGTAGGCTTTCTTCACTTTGTTCTATTATTTTTCTTTTTTCCCCTCTGACTAGGTTATTTCAAAAGACCTATTTTTCAAGTTCAGAGAGTCTTTCTTCTACTCGAGCTAGTCTTCTGTTGAAGTTCTTAGTTGTAATTTTTTCACTGAGTTCTTCAGCTCCAAGAATGCTATTAATATTTACTTCTTTTTTAAGATTATATCTCTGTTGAATTGCTCATTCAGATCATGGATTGTTTTCCTGATTTTATTGAATTGTCTATCTGTATTCTTATGTATCTCACTGAGTTTCCTAGAGATTATTTTGAATTCCTTTCCAGGCAACTCATAATTTTCATTTCTTTGGTGTCAGTTACTGGAGAATTATTGTGTTCCTTTGGTGGCATCATGTTTTCTTGATTTCTCATGTTTTTTGTGTTCTTGTGCTGATATCTGCACATCTGATGGAATAGTCGTCTATTCCAAATTTATAGTGGCTTTCATAGGGAAAGACTCTCTGAATGGGTTCACTCTCTGAAACACAGGTGATGCAGCTCTTCCACCAAGCTAAGGACTGTGACTCTGACACACTCCCCAGGAGCTAAGGCCCAGGAGGACAAGAATGTAGCTGTAACTCTGATCTTGGGAATCAGGGTGTAGCCCTGGCATGGCTCCAAGGAAGACAGGGTGTTCAAGATGCTTGGTTCCTGAAGAGTAGCAACTTGGGCACCAGGAGAAGGGGCACTGTGTAGTGGTGCCTCTGAACCCTGAAGTGGTGGGACACAGAAGTAACCCAGGCTCTGCAAGGCCAGGTGTGGTGTCAACAAGGACCCAGGAATGACAGGACACAGCAGTGGCTTGGGCTACAGGGAAGAAGAAGCAGTGCAACAATGGCTCCATGCCCCAGGGAGGAATAGCACCTCAGTAATTTGACTCTAGAGGGCTGATCCAGATCCAGCAAGAAGGGGTGCTGTGGCTTTTTGATCCAGAGCGTGTGGTGGCACAGTTCAAACAAGGTTTTGTCTTCCTGGGAGGCAGGGTGCCACATCAGTTCAGGTGTCTGGAGGGACAGATACTCTGCTGGGCCAGGGCCCCAGTTCCTCACAGGGTGGGGTGTCACTTTGGCTCAAGCACTGGGGGGTACAGCTGCTCCAATTGAACACATGTTTTTAGAAGAAGAATGAGCTGAAGAAGAGTCTATCAAAGAGAGGAAGAAGTGAAATTTGAAATAACTGGGAATAAAAGTAAGAAGTGTGGGGATTTAGAGTGATGTCAACAAGACAGCTGACTGAGGTGCATGACGCTCATCCCCAACCCCAACAAAAAAAGAATCAAAATAAATACTCAACTATGTCTTGACTAGAGTGCCTAAGAGAGTGCTGGAATACAGCAAGGGTGTGGTGGCAACCCTGTGAAGCACGGAAACTCAGGGCAGTCACATACAGAAGGGAAGGAAATGCCGTGCCTCTCTGCCACCCTATCCCCCAGTTAGGGTCAGCTCAAAACTAGAAGGGGCTTCTCCTTGTGGGAAAAAAATAAGCAAGAGACCCCTAGATGCTGGTTCCCAGCAGGTCAGGGTACCAGGTTGGTTCAGGCAGTGAAGGGTATGGCTCTGCCTTTCTGGTGTGGCCTTTCTCCATTGGATGAGTGCACTTGGTCCCCAAAAGGCAAGGCATTGTGTGAGCTTAGGCACTGGGGATGAGGCTGATCCCCTAGGCTGAAGTTCCAGTTCCCTCAGTGTGGGGCACCAGGTTGGTTCAGGTGTCCAGGGGATGTGGCTGCTCCACTGGACCCAGTCTCCAAGTAGTCAGGGTGTTGCAGCCATTGGGATTAGAGAGATGAACTGCCTCCTAGGTGGCTTGTTCCCAGGCAGTAGGGAGCTACAGCGGCTTGGCTGGGGTACAACATGCTACCACGGATGCGAGCATGGTGCAATGATGGTAGAGCCTCAGGGATGAAGAGATGTAGTGGCTACGGGGCCCTGGAGCAGGACACACCCTAGCAGTGGCTCTAGTTTGAGATGTTGCAACACAATAGCAGCTTGGGCCATGGGGGCAGGGCACAAGTGGAAGCCTTCTCTGGAGTAGTACAGCTATGTGAACTCCAAGCATCTCCCAAAGCTAGGTTCAGGGCCTGTGAGGATTTCAGGATTCTCCAGTATCCAAAACTGCAGGTATACACAGCAGTGACAGAGGCCTCTGGGGGCCTCCTGCTTATCTTCCAGCAGAGAGAAGCCCCTTATGTTTCGGAGCTGCTCCTGACTGGGGGATAGGGTGCCAGAGGCAAGGCATTTTCTTCCCTTCTCTATGTGTCTGCCCTGAGTTTCTATGCTTCCCAGGGTTTCCATCACTCTCTTGCTGTACTCCAGCACTCTCTTTCAGTCACTCTAGTTAAGATGTATTTGTGTGTTTGTTGTTTTGGTTCTTTCTTTGTTAGGGGGCATGAGCATTAGGCACTTCTAGTCAGCTGTCTTGTTGACATCACCCTAAATCCACACTTCTTACTTCTATTGCCACTGCTTTCAAATTCTCTCTCCCTCCCCTTGATGAACTCTTCAGCCCAGTACTCCTCTGATCAAATGTGGTGGGGGTGTCACCTGTCAGCTCTTCAAGTTACACAGGCGGTGCACCCCCGTACACCCACTGCTTGGAGCTCATGCTCAGTGTGGCTGCTTAAAAGAGAAATTGTGTTCCACGAATCAGCAGCATTGGCTTCACCTGGGAGCTTATTAGAAACTCAGAATCTCAAGCCTCTACCCAGACCTATTGAATTAGAATTTGCATTTTAACAAGATCCCCATGTAATTAGCATACATGGTGAAGTCTGAAAGCACTGCTCTGCATGGACTTGAGCCCAAGTTTTCAGGACACACACACACTAGGCACAAAGGCGATTATCAAGCTACTCAGGTAATGCAAACTGGAATTAGCTGCCACTTATACTTGAGCCAGGCAACTGGAGGAGAGGATGCCTGAGAACATGTCATCAATTTAGAACATCATCTGGCAGTAACCCAGTGAACGCCAAATTGTCTCTTTCTCTGTATTGATATAATTACCAACATGAGGAAAAGCAGGTTCTTTCCTCAGATAAAGTAACCTTGTTATTTATCAGCCTGTGCTAGCTCCGCTTCTGATTAGCAATTTATTCTGGGTGGTTATTGACTGACCCCACTTGGCCCCTGTTATTTATTCTATTCCCACCAGCCACAGTTATTTAACTCTCAGGATGATGGAAATATAGATGGCATTATGCATATCTGCATTTTCTATACATTTTTCTATTTTTCTTGCCTGCTCTATAGACAAAACATACTTAGGGACCATGACAGCTTGTTTAACTCCTCACAATACCTAGCAAAGAAGCACTTACTGGAGAAGGTGAAGGATGTCACTGGGTGGTGTCAGGAACCATTCTTGGCACTGTTCATCTCAATTCTCTATTTCATGAGCCAGAAACCAAATTTTTTTAAAGCCACACTGGGACACACTAAGTTCCACAGAACCGTGCACTAAGTCTATGCTATAAGTCAATCATAAAAAGCAGATGCTGTCATATGCTTATAAATCATTTTCAAAAGTTCATTTCAAAGCCATTTATTGGAACTCTAAGTGTGTATTATCCTAATATGATTCCTTCAGTGGTAGCTCTGTTCCCAAGGTAGACCTTCGGAGTGGGAAGTCATATTCTTATAATGTTACTAATTAACTATGACCATGAAATATTAAATCCAGGTGGATTTTTATTCAACCTGATGCTTAAGGTTGAATGTTGGTGCCTAAGAGAGAGTTTGAATCAAAAGACTATTTGGTAGGAACAGAAGATATTGCAGAACCTGGCTTTTATATATTTGCTAGGGCTTTAAAATGGAGAGCATTGATTCTTTATGGTGTTTTTAAGTTAAAACTTCTGATTTTTCTTTTTCTCACAAAAGATATAACTTTGCCTCAATTCTTACACTTATTTCCCACAAGTGTCATCGTTCTATGGCTCACAGATGAAAAAGAAGGGGAGAAAAAATAGAAGAGAGGAAGAAAAATGTAAGTGATCCTAAGTTTAGTGAGTCTGGTGTTAGATGGAATTTAAAAGATTGTGTATATACATGAGTGAAGGATCGCATATACAGTAGGTTCAAAATGATTGCATTTTAGACCTGGAAGGGACCACAGTCATAGTTGCCACATGTTCTCTTGAGGCAGCATTTTTCTAATGGCAGTGCTTTTGCCACATAGGGGATGGTTCTGGTTTCTACAGCTAGTGAGGAAATACTACTGGTCTCTTGTGTGTAGGGCCAGGGATGGTGCTAAATATCCAACAAGATCTTATGCAGGTGGTCCCACTTGTCACCCAGGCTCTTCTTCTCCGACCCTCTTTACTCACGCTGCTCTCCCCTAGCTTCCTCCCTATTCAAACACACCAGGCCTGCTCCCTCAGGGACTTTGCACTTGCTATTTCCCATGCCTTTTCTCCCAGATTCAAATGCCTTGAACCCTCATCTCCATCAACCTTTGCTTAAGTATCCCCTTTATGTAAGACCTTCCATGATCATCTTGTTTAAACTACAACTTTCCACTCTCACTCCAGCACTTCTTATCCTTGTTTCTTATTCTATTTTTCTTCATAGCACTGACAATTTTTGTCTGTATGTTCACTGCTATATCCTTAGGACCTAGAATAATAGGTGCTTAATATATATTTGATACATGAATGAATAAAACAAGTGAAGGACAGTGAAAGATAGAATATAATTAAATGATATGAAATCAAAAATATATGTAATGGGAGTTTTACAATGAGTACATTTTATATCTCTATTTTAAAACCTTGATACATTTTGCTACCTTTTAGGTATGTTCTCTTATAGTCACAGTGACCTTATTTTCAAAAACAAAGATTAGTAAGCACAGAAGAGGAATATATTGAAAAACTCATTGTTCAATGGGTTTAAAGTTTCAGTTGTGCTAGATGGGTAAGTTCTAGAAATCTGCTGTAAAACATACTGCCTATAATTCACCATATAATATTGTGCACTTCAAAACTTGTTAAGAGGGTAGGTCTCATATTAAGTCCTTCTACAGAAAGAGGGGAAGGAAGGAAGGAAGGAAGGAAGGAAGGAAGGAAGGAAGGAAGGAAGGAAGGAAGGAAGGAAGGGAGGGAGGGAGGGAGGGAGGGAGGAAAGAAAAGAAAGAAAGGAAAGAAAGGAAAGAAAGGAAAGAAAGGAAAGAAAGGAAAGAAAGGAAAGAAAGGAAAGAAAGGAAAGAAAGGAAGAAAGGAAGAAAGAAAGAAAGAAAGAAAGAAAGAAAGAAAGAAAGAAAGAAAGAAAGAGAAAGAAAGAGAGAGAAAGAAAGAAAGAGAAAGAAAGAAGAAGAAAGAAAGAAAGAAAGAAAGAAAGAAAGAAAGAAAGAAAGAAAGAAAGAAAGAAAGAAAGAAAGAAAGAGAAAGAAAGAAAGAAAGGAAGGAAGGAAGGAAGGAAGGAAGGAAGGAAGGAAGGAAGGAAGGAAGGAAGGAAAGAAAGGGGAGAAAGGAGAGAGAGAGGAAGGAAGGAAGACACAAGGAGGGAGGGAGGGAAAAAGAGACAGGGAAGGAGGGATCTCTGTTTTTGGTGTCCCAATAAAGGGAGATGTTGAATATGTCTTCCCTGGATTGTGTTGATAGTATCATGGGTGTTTTTACATGTTCAGAGTCACTAAATTATATATATTAAATATCTATATTTATCAATTATAGCTCAATAAAGCTTTTAAAAAAAAAGAAAAGAAAAGAAAAAGAGGAACATATTATCTTTAGAGAAACTAAGCTGTGAAAACAAGTAGTAAAAACAACATACCTTTAGTACTTGACTGAAGAAAGTCAGTGTTGGGAGGAACAAGAAAAGGAAGAGTTCCTTCCAACCTGGATATTATTCTCTGTGTATTTTTGTTCAGCCCTAAAAACAAAAAGTGTTCCCATATACCCATTGAAAAAAAGAGAGAGAGAGATAAAGATGAAGAGAAAGAGGACAGCTGAAGTCCCACGCATGGCTGGGAAAGAAAAATGATCCTCAAGAGCCAATAAGTCATTTTGATTAGGATATGACCACAGGGTTTTGGCACCTCCTAGAGTAACCTGAAATCCTAGAGTTCCACATCTTCCCACGAAAGAGATTTTGACTCAAGTAATTAATTGCAGATGACTTATAAAAAACATTTTAATAAACCTAGGAGAAAATCATGATGAGTGTATCAATAGTAACTAGTGAATAATCATCAATTTGTACCTATTCTTAAGCATTTATCTCAGCCTTGCTCTAATATACATCTTTAAATAGATTTTAAAATAGCACATTTATATTCAGCCCCTTGAGTATAAAGCCACGCTGAGTGTGCCTGAGGAGGACGGAGAGGTTGGGGCCACACAGCCCTCTGATCTTGGAGCCGTTATTCCCCTTATGGCCTCCTACCAGCACTGCATTCCAAGTGCCTAGAGGAAAGAGGCAGCCATCTGTGGAAACCCACAACTGCTACTAAGTGACCTTATCACATTTCTATGAAGGGGATTTGTGGAATTAAGGAAAACTTCATGGAAGAAGTAGAATTCCAGATAGTGGAATTCTACCAGTTGGGTAGGTAGAGAAGAGTGAGCATGGGATTCTAGGTGAATAAAGGAAATTCTCAGTAGACAGATACAAAGACAAGCCCTCTATTGTGTCAGTGGCAAAGCCCTCCACTCAGGCCTCTCAAGGAATCTGAAGAAAATTGTGTGCCACAAGGGCAGTCCACAGAGACCCAGTGACAGCTGTTGTCTTGAGGGCATTACATTCCACAGGGCTGGAGTTGGGGAACAGATTACGGTCAACAGCCCTGACATTTTCTTCATTTAACTTTGCTCACAGAAACAGGCCTGCCTCAAATTGTCAGGGCCTATGGCAAGCCCATACACCATATGTCTAAATTATAAATCAAGCAAACAAACTGCTAAATACAATGTGATCTTTTCTCCTACCTTAACAAATACGCTCCTTCGAACAACCCGGATGTCCAAATTCCAAATTACTACAATTTGCATCAGAATGTGACCTCAGAACATGGCATCTAGAGGAGAACCAATGCCAGTCTCTGACCTGACCACTGTCCTTTTCTCCCCCCTAAACTCGGCTCTATTCTACACCTCTATCCTACATAACTGTTGTTTCTAAACTGCTTCAGAATTTTGGAAGGCCTAGAGTTTCATGTAATTGATTAATCACTTTCAAAACAACTTCTAAGCAGTAAGAATCCCAGTGAAAAAGCTTTTGAAAGAGGCACTGGTCAATTTTCTGATGTTTGCTTTTCATTTGAAAAGCTACCTTGATCAAACAATCAAGGTTAACCTCATCCATGATAAATCATGTTGATATCATCTTCCTGAATAATGTGGCGTGTTGAGGAGGGGACTTTTCTTCCTCCACGCATCCCAGACTGCATATCCAGACTCCATCCACAGCAGCCATCTGACTACCCATCAGGCCAAGGAGTATGCACATCAGTGGCCCAGTCTTCATTTTGAAGAAAAAGCCCACAGAAGAAGACCATGGAGATTCTGGAAGTAGGCTCAGAGCCATTCGGGCTAAGACAATTGCAAGGTCCTGGGTACCTGGGGGATGGTCTTCAAAGGGTGCTGCTGGCTCCTGGTGAGCACTTAGGGAAAAGCAGGCCCAGATAGATGCTGATGGGGGCTGGGCACAGTGGCTTATGCCTATAATCCCAGCACTTTGGGAGGCTGAGGCGGACGGATCACAAGATCAAGAGATCGAGACAATCCTGGCCAACATAGTGAAACCCCATCTCCACCCAAAATACAAAAATCAGTCAGGTGTGGTGGCACACACCTGTTGCCCCAGCTACTCAGGAGGCTGAGGCAGGAGAATCGCTTGAACCCAGGACACGGAGGTTGCAGTGAGCCGATATGCCACCACTGCACTCCAGCCTGGCGACAGAACAAGACTCCGTCTAAAAATTGCTGAAGGGGAGCTGAAGCGTGGGCCCAGGGCAAGCCTGCTTTTGTCTGTGTGAAGCAGAAATACTTGCTCCAGGAATTTTCTCAAGTCTCCTGATGCTCTCAAAGAAACAGGTGGGAGAATCAACATTTACACATCTCTCAAAAAAATAGCACAAGGCCTCTTACTGATTTCGAAGACATCCATCTCATCAGTATCTCAAAAAAAAAAAAAAAAAAAAAAAATTGGAAGAGAGGGGACAATTCTTTCTTACAGAAGAATTCCATCTACTATACGTAGATAATCCTCCCTCCAGAAAGTGGAGCTTAGACCCCTTCCCACCTTGAACATGAGCTGGACTCAGTGATTTGCCTCCAAAGAATAGACTATGAAAGGGAAAAATAATAACTTCACAGTGGAGAAACCTGGAAAACACTACCTTAACCCAATGATCAAGGTTAACCTATCAGTGATAAATCATGCCAATAACATGTTCCCTGATAACATTTCACATTGACAGATTATTGGTTAGGAACTTCTTCTCTTACTTGTAACTCCAGTCTAACTAGGAGAAAAACATAAAACAAATCCAAAATGAGGAATATCTACAAAATACCTGACCAGGCCTCTTCAAGACTGTCAAGGAACTGTGTGAGAAACTGTCACACACCAGAGATTATGGAGACATGAGAACGAAATGCAACATGGTACCCTGGATTCAATCACGGCACAGAAAAGGAATATTAATGTGGAAATCTGTGAAAAACAAAAAATTGAGTTTAGTTAATAATAGTACTAGAACAATGTTGGTTTGTTAGATTTGACAAACATATCATGGTAAGGAAAGATACTAACAATGGGAAAAACTAGGTGAGGAATATTTGGGAACACTCTGTATTTTCTTTGAAACTTTTCTCTGAATCTAGCACTATTCCAAAATAAAAATGTAAATTTTAAAAAAGTTCATCCACAGCCTCAAAGAATTGTAGTACATCTATCATTCTGTCTCAGTCTGGCCTGCATTCGCTCGATGGAACAATGGGATGGCACTTCCCAGGCCTGGAGTTCTGATGTGGGGTTCTTTTTCATGAGATCTCAAAGATGCCAGTTCTCACAGTCAAAATCAGTCTGATCCCAGAGGGGCACATTAGTAACAGCTCCTCAGAACATCAAGATGTGTCTGTATGAATTCCAAAGAACATAAATAAAGCCTAGAAGAAGAGAAAGGGAAATTACTTGTGGCATGTTTACAACTTGGAACAACATAAAATACAAAACAAATGTCATAAATAAAACTCCTGTAATAAACTTAAGGAGAAATTCCAAAATAGACCACAGAGACTATAGTGCTCTGGAGTAGAGCATTCCGCTGTAAAACCTCCTTCTAGCAAGCACACAGTAGGCATTCCATAAAACTGATCAAAAATGAAATGAATTGCAACATGCACGATCACCTGAATATAATGTTAAAAAGGAAATGTTGGAAATTGGCGTTAAGCTCAATAGATCAACTATTTTTAGGGAAAGCATTCGGTTTGTCATCGGAAAGTAGCACAGCACCTAGATCTTGCCGTATACCAGGTTCCATTCACTCAAAGGTCCAGGGAAAAAAAAAAAAAAAAAAACATGTTGAGCTCATACACATAAACTTGTTGAACATTATAGTGAATAAAACACATGACTTCAAGTATCTTCTGTAGTTATAAATTTGCTCCAGGCAACAATAGGAGGTCTTTCCTAATTAATGTATGTATCCTTCAATCAGCCCCACTATGTTTTAGGGGAGCAAAAGCATATAAAAGGAATTGCCCCATAGCTGTTCCAAATAAAAAGCAGGAAATTTTCCAGTTTCTCCTCCAAAAGAAGCTTTTGCTCTTCTCCCTGGGATTATTACTGTAGAGAAGTTGTTTTGAAAGTCATTAATTAATTATATGAAACTCTAGGCCTTCAAAAACTGGCAGCAATTTAGAAACACCATTTACATAGGATTAACTACTTTTGAATAAATATTTCAGCATCCATCTGGGACATAATTGTTCAACTTTCCTTTGTCAGATCACCAAAGCAAGAGAACATTTACATCACTGAGCACAGTCTATGTGCTAGGAATGATATGTGCTTATTTTATTAATTTCCTCCAACCCCTGTAATCAGGTGTTATCCTCCTTTTCCATACAAAGCAGCTTAGGTCTGAGATAAGGTCACACTCCTGAGAGTGCTAGATAAGGGATTTGAGCTCAGCATCATCTCCTATCAGAGCTCCTACTGCCTTCAAGAAAACACTGGGGAGGAGGAGGCAAGAGATATCAAGCCTACTGTAGACAAAATTTTGAAGTACCTACAACTTCTACTTAGCTGGCCCTACTCTGAGCTCCTGCTTTGCCCTTCTTTCCTTTCTGAATCCAAACTTTCTTGTCACAGACATCATTCCTGCAGATACATAACAACCTCAGTTGCAATTAAAAATTCCAGCTCAAAGCACCTTAGATAATACAGGAGGTTTTTTTAAGATCAATTAATAGAAAGTACAGATGTAGGGCAGGTTTTGAACCAGTCTCTCTATCTTGGGCTCAAGCAATAGGACTTAGGCTTGTTTTGTCCCTAATTTTTTTTCCCATATTCTCAGTGGGGCCTCCATTCTCAGAGCGGATTTTCCCAATGCAGCGCCCACGGATGAATGCTTCCTAATTGGCATTCAGTGGAACCAAGGTTTTTTTCTTTCTGGATTCATTAAAAATAAATGTAAAAAGGAATGAGCCTCATTTACGCTCATGCATATACTTATTCATTTATTCCACAAATATTTATAAGCATATATTATGAGCCAACTGCAGTTCTAAAGGCTAAAGATGGAGTAGTACACAAGCAGACCTCTGCACAGTAAAGTTTTAATTATTACAAGAAAGACAGAATCAAGTGAATAAATATAGACTTAATTTTAGGCACATACTGAGTAATAATAAAGGAGGGTAAGGAGAGAAAATAAGATATATATTCATGTGTTTTTAATATATATATATGTATATATATTAATCGATTGATGATTGGTAGTACGGATGGAACACAGATTAGCAAGGTAATCTACAGGTCTTTGATACTTTCCCCCAATCTTTTACACTCTGGAGCCAGAATTTGTTAAGTATTTTATAAGACAAGAGCCCTGGTTAATTCATCCAAATTGGTGACTGTATTTCTAATGTATGTCATCTCTCATCAATAGGTAATGACTGACAGAATAAGGATATAGACTGGGATTGTGAAGCCACGTGAAGCTTAGCAGAAAATAGGGGAACTGTTTTCAGTGTTTGTTGTAAAATGCAGAAGGGAGGAGGGTTATCCTTTCTCCAGGCATTTAGCAATTTTATTCTAGACCACACTTTGAGAAAGTGTTGAACTCAGCAAACTTCTCTTATAGTAAGTTATTTCTCTGCCAAAAAAAAAAAAAAAAGGAAATTGGGATGAATATCTAAATATATAAAGCAAACATGAAGAGGTTTGGATGAGTATCTAAATATATAAAACAAACATGAAGAGATTTGAAGGGAGACATAGACTGCAGCACAATAATTATAAGGGATTAAATACCCCACTTTCAACAACAGGCGAATCATCTAGGCAAAATTCAATAAGGAGGCTGGGCATGGTGGCTCATCCTTGTAATCCCAGCACTTTGTGGGGCTGAAGCAGGTGGATCACTTGAGGTCAGGAGTTTGAGACCAGCCTGGCCAACATGACAAAACCCCATTTCTACTAAACATACAAAATTAGCCAGGCATGGTGGTGCACCTATAATCCCAGTTACTCGAGAGGCTAAAGCAGGAGAATCACTTGAACCTGGGAAGCGGAGGTTGCAGTGAGCCAAGATCACGGCATTGCACTCCAGCCTGGGTGACAGAGCGAGACTCTGTTTCAAAAAAATAAATAAATAAATTCAATAAGGAAACACTGGACTTGAACTTAGACCAAATGGACCTAACAGACATATACATATACAGACATATATAGAACATTCCACTTAACAACAATAGAATGCATATTCTTTTCAAGTGCACTGGGAACATTCTCCACAATAGACCATATGTTAGGTCACAAAACAGGTCTAAACAAATTTAGGAAGATCAAAACAATATCAAACTTTTTTTTCTGATCACAGTGGTATGAAACTAGAAATCAATAACAAGAGGAATTAAGGAAAATTATGGGATGCAGCAAAAGCAGCTTCAAGAGGGAAGTTTATAGTAATAAAGACCTATATGAAAAAAGATAAAAAGTCCCAAATAAGCAACCTAACTTTATACCTCAAGGAACCTGGGGGTGGGGAAGACATGTTAAGCCCAACATAGAAAGCCCAATATTAACAGATAAAACAAAGATCAGCAGAGAAATAAATGAAATAGAGACTAGGAAAACAATAGAAAAGATCAATGAAACTAAGGGTTGGTTTTTTGAAAAGCTGAACAAAATTGACAAATCCTTAGCCGGACTAAGTAAAAACGACAGAAGACTCAAACAAATAAAATCAGAAATGAAAGAGGAAACATTACAACTGATAACACAGACATATAAAGGATCATAAGAGACTACTATGAACAACTACATGCCAACAAATTGGACACCCTGGAAGAAATGGATAAATTCCTAGAATCATAAACCTACCAAGGCTGAATTACAAAGAAATAGAAAATCTGAACCAATCAAAGCAAGTAAGGAGATTAAATTAGTAATTAAAATCTCCCATCAAAGAAAATCCCAGGACCAGATGCCTTCAAGGATAAATTGTACCAATCATTTAAAGAATAAATATCAGCCATTTTCAAATTCTTTCAAAAAATTGAAGAGGAGAGGATACTTCCAAACTCATTTTATGAGGACTGTATTACCTTGATAACAAAGCCAGACAAAGACACTCCAAGAAAACTACAAGCCAATATCCCTGAACATAGATGCAAAAATCCTTAACAGAATACTATAAAACTGTATTCCACTACCCTTCAAAATGATTTAAAAAGATTCAAAATGATCCTTCACCATGATCAAGTGGTATTTACCCCTGGGATTCAAGGATGATCCAACATAAGCAAATCAATAAATGTGATTCACTATATTAACAGAATAAAGGTCAAAAACCATATGATTATCTCAATAGATGCCAAAAAAAAAATGCATTGTGACAAAATTCAACATTCTTTCATAATCAAGAACTCTCAAAAATTATGTATAGAAGGAATATTCTTCAACACAATAAAGGTCACACATGACAAGCCCACAGCTAACATCATACTCAATGGTGAAAAGTTGAAGGTGTTGCCTCTAAGATCAGGGATAAGACAAAGAGGCCTATTTTTACCTCTTCTATTCACCACAGTACTGAAAGCTCTAGCAGCCAGAGCAATTAGGCAAAAGAAGAGAAATGGAATGAAAGACATTCAAATAGGAAAGAAAGAAGTGATTGTCTCTGTTGATGGCCTCTTCTTATATTTAGAAAACTCTAAAGACTTCACACGCACACACACACACACAAAGTTGGAACTACCATAGCTTTGTAATATATTTAGGAATGTGTTACAAAGCCAAATTGTATTTTTACTACTTTATTCCTTTACTGAATAAAGGAATTCAGTAAAGTGTCAAGATAAACAATCAACTTATAAAAATCAGTAGCATTTTTACATAACAATAAACTATCTGAAAAAGAAATTAAGAAAATCTCATTTAGAATAGTATCAAAAAATTAAATACTTATAAGTAAATTTAACAAAGGAGGTTAAAGATCTGTATACTGAAAAGTATAAAACATTGATAAAAGAAATTGAAGAAGACACAAATAAATGGAAAGATATCCCAGGTTCATGGAGTAGAAGAATTAATATTGCTAAAATGCCCATACTACCCAAACAAGCTACAAATTCAATGAAATCACTTCAAAATTTCAATAACATTATTCACAAAAATAGATCAAAACATTTACAAAATGTATATGGAACCACAAAAGGCCCCAAATAACCAAAGCCATTTTAAGCAAAATAACAAAGCTGGAAGCACCACATTACCAGATTTCAAAATACATTATAAAGCTATGGTAGTCAAAACAGCATGGTACTGGCATAAAAACAGATATACTAACCAATGGACTAGGATGGAGAGCCCAGAAATAGCCCTGCACATTTATGATCAACTGATTTTTTTATACACGTATCAAGAACACACGGTGGGGAAAGGACAGCCTTTAATTAATAGTATCAAGAAAACTGGATATCCATAGGCAGAAGAGTAAAAATAGGCCTTTATCTTACCTCTTATATAAGAATTAAAATGGATTAAAAACTTAAATGTAAGACTTGAAACTGTAGAACTACTAGAAGAAAACATAGGTGAAAGCTCTATAACATTGGTCTCAGCAGTGATTTGTTAGGTAAGACCCCAAAACACAGGCAATGAAAGCAAAAACAGACAAACTGGATTTGATCAAACTAAAAATGGAAACAACACAGCACAACAAAGGAAACCATTGACAGAATGAAGAAACAACTCACAAATGGGGGAAAATATTTGCAAATCATCTATTGAATTAGGGGCTAATACCCCAAATAAACAAGGAACTCAAACTACTCAATAAAAGGAAAACAAAAAATCCTATAAAAAATGTGCAAAGGTCCAGAATAGACATTAATCAAAAGAAGATGTACAAATGGCCAACAGATATATAAAGAATGCTCAACATCTTTAATCATCAGAGAAATGCAAATTAAAACAATAATGAGATATCACCTCAAACCCGTTAGACTGGCTATTATCCAAAAGATAAAAGATAAGTGTTGGAGAAGATGAGAAGAAAAAGGAACACTTACAGCTAGTGGTATTATAAATTAATACAGCCTCTTTGAAAAACAGTATGAAAGTTTCTCAAAAAAACTAAAAGCAAAATTACCATATAATACAGTAATCCCACTTCTGGGTATGTAACCAAAGGAATTGACATCAGTATGTCAAAGCGATGTCTGCACCCTCATATTCATTGTAGCCTTATTCACAATAGCCAAGACATGTAAACTACCAAAGTGCACATGAACAGATGAATGGAGTTTTTAAATGTAATGTGTATACACAGTGAAAGACTATTCAGCCTTCAAAGAGCAGGAAATTCTGTCATTTGCAACAACATGGGTGAACCTAGAAGACATTATACTAAGTGAAATAAGCCAGGCACAGAGAGACAAATACCATATAATCTCATTTATTTGTAGAATCTAGGAAAAGTCAAATTCATAGAAGTACAGAGAAAAATGGTGATTCCCAGAAGCTGGGGGATAGGGGATAGAGGAAGAAAGGGGAGACAATGGTCAATGGGTACAAAGTTTCAGTAGGCAAGAAGAATAAGTTCTGGTGATCTACTACACAGAATGATGACTATAGTAAATAATGATGTCGATTTCAAAGCTACTAAAAGAGAATTTTATATGTTCTCACCAGAAGGAAATGTTAAATATTTGAGGTGATGGATATGTGAATTAGCCTAATTGATCATTCCACTAAGTATACATGTAGAATCACACTGTACTCCATAAATCTGTAAATCCACACTATACTCTATAACATCACAGTATACTCCATAAATATACACAATTGCTATTTGTCAATTAAAAAGAAAACAAAACATAAGAAAAAACACAGAGTCACTGTCATTTATACACCTAAAAAAAAAAAAGAAAAAGAAATTGGGCTGAGATAGTAAAGTGGCAATACAGCCAGGATGCCAAAAGGTCCAAATTCTGCCTTGGCCCAGTAAGCGTTGCTCTATATCCTCACCACCATCTGCATCCCTCCAACTTTGTGGTTTCCTACGGGGTATATATATACATAGGACAATGAGAACTGGGAAATAAGAGTGCACTTTACCATTTGCCAGAAGCATATCACCTGCAAACCAGAGTTTTCTGGTAAATTGGACAAGAGTCCTTGACATAAGCTTAAGACCTCAGTGTGGTCTTTTCCTTTCAATCACCAAGTTAAATGTGATGAGAACTCCCAAATACAAAAATGTGTTTTTGAGAAGAACCTGGCTACCTAGCCATCAAGAAGAGGAAGAAAAAACAGGTCTGAACCAAGTTCTTATTCTAATCATTGTTTAGATGGAGGAAGCAGCAGGGAGAGCCATATTCACGAGTGGGACTTCTCCCACTGGAAAATGTGGCCCCCATGAGTGTCCTGAAATCTGACCAGGCTATTTCAGTATAATCTCCTCTTGGAAAGGGAAATACATTAGTCCCAGGCATCTTCTCCAAGGCTGGCAAGCTGTTTCTTCCTAGATGGAGCTGTCTCACCTCTTCACCCTTTATAAAGTAACAGTAATGGTTATGTTTACCTTACAGGGTCATTGAGAAAATTATTTTTATGGATTCATACCTTATGATTTTTTCAGAAAGGAGCTAAGACAGCTGACATGAATATGTAAGAATATAGGATGATACAAGAAATGGAACTAAGGAAAGACAGAAAAAAAAAAAAGACAGGATATAAAATGGAATTCAGAATGAAGCTAACTTATTTCATCTCATAGAGACAAATCATGCTGATTGTATGTGACCACTGGTTCTGTAGTTTACTTTTACAACCTCTCAGAACTTTGACTTTTCTCATCGATACAAAGAAGATAATAAATCCTACTTTGCAGGGTTGTGGAGATATGAAGTATCTTGTGTTCGGTTGGCATCTGCAGAATGTCATCTTCCTTTCCCTCTCTTTCCTCACTTCGATATCTCCTTTCTATTTATTTCAGGTGGTAAATACTCCTGTGAGAAACTCTTGCAATTCACTAAATTGACCTTTATGTGTCATCTTTTTTAATAATAATTATCAGCAGCAATACAACATCCATGTCAATTTCAAAAGGTTGCATACAACTGTATTTGCTAAAAAAAAAAAAAAAAAAAAGAAAGAAAGAAAAAGAAAAAAAATACCTTTTTTTTGAAGGTGTCAACAATAACAAAACAGAAAAGTAGCTTTAAAAAAGTTGCCCTGAAACACTCCGAGCCATTAATGTCATATGCAATATAGCAGAGTTGGTTTCTTGACAGAAGGTTAATTAGTTCTCTCCCGTAGGATGGCATTGCCATAATTAAACCAATAACAACAAGGAAAAAGCACCCTTGGCAATTTAAGACATTCTGACAATAATGCGAAATGGCAACAGGCACTACATACCAAGGCTATTTTCTAGTTGCTGTTGTTTAATCACCATTGGCACAAGAAAGCAAGTCCTCCCATGCCAGATAATGTCTGTCCCTGAGAGAGACCTATTTTCAAGAGAAAGTAGGTATTTCTGCCTTATGCTAGACTTTCCTTTACAATCGCCTGGTAAATGAAAGCAAGAAGCTCCAAATGTGGATGAAACATTGTTTCTGTCAAAAGCAGTACCATATATCATTTCCCCTGGTAATGATATGATTCATAGCATCTCTTCTGTGACCTAATTATAGTCAAATTCATGCATATTCATATCTAGCCTTGGACAGGGAGGGGTGGAGAGGAACCTCTATGCATTAGACCACTTGCATGGGCAGATTCCCCTAGTGGAAGCACTAAACAAGATTTTTAAATTTTTTATTTTTAATTATTATAGATACATAAAAGCTGTACATATTTATGGGGTACACGTGATATTTTGATGCAAGCATAGGATGAGTAATGATTAAATCAAGGCAATAGGGGTATTCATCACCACAAGCATTTGTCATTTATTTGTGTTAGGAAGATTCCAATTCCACTCTTTTAGCACTAAGCAAGATTGATGCAAAGGCTGCTGTTCTGAGCATTCACGACATCCACTGCAATGTCTAGAGGGCACATTTTTCTCTCCTCCATTCAGGCATGATGGGTACACAGTTCCCCTGAGGACACTTGGCTCAAAATACTGGAGAGGGTCCAGGGAAGAAGTAATAGGCAGCCTGGACTCATTGTGATATCCTTAGAAAGGGTTTGAAAGTTCAAGATTCGAAGAAGAAAAACAATATGTGTGATCACACATATTTCTACCCCATCACCAAAGAAACATAAAAACAGACACATGCCCTTTGAATCCAATATTTTGAAATGAAGAGGAAGGATGTAACCTCCAAAGGTATAAAAAGAAGTAAATGTTGTGTATGTTAGTGGTAATACAGTCCCCCACCTGGTTTACACTGAAGACTCCTTTGGGCTGGGGGTGACCAATGGAGTCCTTGATTCAAACACCACTATCTTCAAGGCTCAGCTGAACCTCTGGGGGCTCATGGCTCAAAGCAACCATAAAAAACAGAACCAGACAAAGATGGCTCCTCAGAATATGTTCAAGCTTCTCAGAATCTTTAGTCTGAGCTCCAGTACTGTCTCTCTGCTAAGCCGTGGCATGACTGTAGAAGGTCACTGGTACTAACAGCTCCTAGGACTATACTTCAAAAGAAAGCTGGGTGCCGACTATGCAGGATCAAATAAAGAGTTGTGATTTAACTAAAACTTCATTCCAAGAGAATTTGGATGCCTGTCTTTCCTTCCAGAAGCAATTCTGAATCCGCCCTGTCAATTCCCTAGTCTTAACCCTATTTTCAGAGTAGCACATAAACCAGTGTTTTCCAAGCAAATAAAGGATTCTGCTCAAAGGAAGCAAGTATATAAGTGGTTATACTTTCTTCAAAGATCCAGGACATTTGCAGACATAATCAATGGGCTTTGTAATCAGGCATGTTTGGAACATATCTTTAGTGTCACTGGGGGTGCCAATGTTATGCCCATATGGTTCCTTACATATGACATTCAAAAAAGTTCACCTGCTTGGAAATAGTTTATAAGAACCTTTATTGAAATGTGATTCAAGGCAAGGTGTCAGAATGCTTCTGCAAAGCTTCAGAGTCCTGAGGCAATTAAAATGCACCCTTAGCTAACCTTGGATAATTTACTAGAAATTTCAGTTCTTGTACAATCAAGAGCATGAATTACTAAATTCAAGACTCTGTAAGGGATACTACAAACCATCGCTGACCTCAAGCAGATTAAAATCTAGGTGAAAAAATGAGCGTAGGCTAGGCACAGTGGCTTATCCCTATAATCCCAGCATTTTGGAAGGCTGAGGTGGGTGGATCACTTCAGTCCAAGAGTTCAAGACTAGCCTGGCTAACATCGTGAATCCCCATCTCTACTAAATATACAAAAATTAGCCAGATGTGGTGGTGCATGCCTGTAGTGTCAGCTACTCAGAAGTCTAAGGCAGGAGAATTGCTTGAACCTGAGAGGCAGAGGTTGCAGTGAGCTGGGATTCCACCACTGCACTCCAGCCTGGGCAACAGAGAGAGACTCTATGTCAAAAAAAAAAAATAATAAGTGGGTGTGTTACTCCATTTTTACACTGCTCTAAAGATACTACCTAAGACAGAGTAATTTATTTTAAAAGGAGGTTTAATTACTCACAGTTCCACGTGCCTGAGGAGGCCTCAGGAAACTTACAATCACAGCAGAAAACAAAGGGGAAGCATGGCACATCTCACATGGCAGCAGGAGAGACAGAGAGCAAAGGGGGACCTGCCAAACACTTTTAAAACCATCATCTCTCATGAGAACTCACTCACTATCATGAGAACAGCATAGGGGAAACCGTCCCCATGATCCAATCATGTCCCACAAGGTCTCCGCCCTAACACGTGGGGATTAAAATTCGTGGAGGTTACAGTTTGAGATGAGATTCAGGTGGGGACACAGAGCCGAACTATTTCAGTGAGTGTTGCAAAACAGCCTCAGTACAAAGCAGAATGTGATTGATGCCACAGGACACTGCGAATAGAAGTCTCAGTCTTGTCCAGACATAGAAATAAAAGAAAACCCAGAGACTTATTATTCCATTCCTAAATAACACCAAACTCCTTCTACACGGAAAATATATATATATATTTTTTCTTATTCTTCATTGATTGGGCTCTAATCAATACTCATTTAAAATCAACAATTCATTGTGTGGTCTAATGCTATCACTCTTAAGTAGCCACAGCTATAAATTCACCAAGATCATGAGGACAGTAAGAATGGGAATGAGATGTTCTGGTGGCATCATATACCCAGAAGACAAACCAAGTCCTCAAGACAGTAAGTGTTTGACATTATAGGAATTTTAATCTTATTATCTTTTATTTAACTGACAGGACTCATGGGAGAAATGCCAGACCCTCTAAACGGAAAGTTCATTGATTGACTCTAACCTCAATGTATAAAAATACATAACATCAAGATAAAAAAGCCCTATTTTGGGCCTAACCAAAGACCATTTAAAACTCAATTAAGTACTTAGTAAGTATTTATTGGTTACTGAAAAAATAAAATTGCTATTCACATAATATATTTTATCATTCGGGTTTCCCACAGTCAATTATTATTTATTCTCCAAAATAGCACGGCACATATAAACTAACACATTACATATGGGAAAGCGTATGGATTCCAGTCTCTTAAGTGACTAAGGTGTATTCCACATGCTGCTAAAAGCTGAATTCTTGGAATGTGTATGTCTCAATCCATGTGCCGAGCCCTACCAAGTTATAATTAGAATGCCATTGGTGCCATTACATCTGTACTAACTTAAACAAAATCACTACCAAGGAACATTTAAATACTAAGTCCTCTTCTATTCTTCCACCTTCTGCTTTCTCACTTTTTACCCTAACAAAGTAACTCGCTCATGCCTCAAAATGTAACCGAGATACGTGGATGATTATAGACCATGGGTACGTCCCTTTTTATTAAGTTGAAATATACAAATTAGGTCATATTTTTTAACTATTCTAATTAAATGATTCCAAGCTTCCTTATCAAGGATGAGTAACTTTCTCATCCAACACCTCAGAGTGGACCCAGCAGGGAATCAGTCCTCATGATGTCTCATGCAGAAAACCACAAAACCAATCTTAGCATCCACCATGTATAGGGACATAGCTTCTGCTGTGGTCATATCCAGAGCCATTACGTGGTGTTCTTGAAAATAAGTGATCCGGCAGCTCAGCAGAATCATTGCCCACTGCTGAGAAACATGCAATGAACTAGGCATGTCCCTCCCTCCACTGACACTGGCATTCTAACAGCCTGCTTCAGTTCTATGTACTGAATAAAGAGCTAGAGGAACTGTGGCCATATCAGCACATGCTCACCTGCACTAGACAGAGTGCGTGCTGCTTGGACCCCCTCAGCCTTAGACAGGTCTTTTATACCTAGGCCACAGAAGCCCTAGCAATGGCTCAAGGTGTTCCCATAGAAGAAAGCTGAGACTTCTGCTGCCACTGGTGCTACTGCCACCATTGCCACTATATTAACCAGTGGACCCTCAATCCACAACTGACAAGGAGAAACTGTGCACTGGCTGGCTGGACCCACAGAGGCCTTGACTTCCCCAACTGTTTCCCAGAGCAACTAGTTACACAACCCAGAAGTGCAGCGGGTATGGGTGGTTCTGAGCTGCCTCTTCATGTGGCCTCTACAAAGACATCCCAGTGGCTGAGTAGTCAGCTGGGCATGGTATGAAGCTGTAGTCCATGCAGTAACATGAGCCTCACTGTGTTTTCTCTCCCTCCTTCCCTGTCTCACATCATTTTTTCCTCCTCACTCTTGCTTCCCTGGAATGGTACTCCCTCCATAAAGTACAGAAAAGCACATTAGCTTTTGCCTCGGGCTGTTTCCTAGTGAACCTAGGCTAAGACTGCATCTCTGTTATTAAGATGAAGAACCCAGATTTCTAGTAAATGGAGAAAATTTCTATTGCAACTCTATTTATTCTGTATCATTGTAGCCTGGACTCCCAATGCTACTGCAGTTAGTTACACTGGACTTTCAGTACACAGACATACACACACACACACACACACACACACACACACACACAGTCACATTATCACCAAGAACATACCACATCCCCACCCCAGGGCCAGAAGAGCTAGGACAGAGGAGCTTCAATCATTAACCATACTGTGTTCTGATGTCCCCTCCCCACCAACCCCGTGACATTGGTGTCACTTTTGAGAGTAGAGAAGAAAGCATCTCCCTCCTCTAATCTCAAGAGCCACCTTATTTCCTGTCTTAAAAAGCAGTGATTCTTCTTTCAGGGAAAACCTCAGTGCATTATATGAATATGAGGAAATCATAAGTATTCAGAAGTCTGTTTCAACTGAACAATTAAACTCATTATATTCCTCTCCATTTCCTTGTGTGTCACCATAGAGCATCACAAGACGGATCATGACAAGGAGATATCATTCTCCCCTCATTATTGTTTTGCCAGGACAAGGCCTACTGGAGGACTTCTTAAATTTAGTTATTTGAATGGAAAATTAAGGAATTTCTCACCAAAACCATTCAGACCTTTCTCCCTTCCCGGCATTGAGCTCATTTCTTATATATGAATATATATATATAAATGGTGGCTCACGGCTGTAATCTCAGCACTTTGGGAGGCTGAGGTGGGAGGATCACCTGAGGTCAAGAATTCAAGACCAGCCTGGCCAACATGGTGAAACCTAAAAATACAAAACTTAACTGGGCGTGGTGGCACATGCCTATAATCCCAGCTACTCGGGAGGCTGAGACAGGAGAATCGCTTGAACCCGGGAGGCAGAGGTTGCTGGAGTTGTCCAGCCCAGGTTAACAAGAGCGAAACTTCATCAAAAAAAAAAAAAAAAAATCCTCTGAATACACATGAATCTAGTCTGAATAAAACCATTAAGTGGGGAAGACAGCAACAGAAATGGTTATATATTAGCTAGTCAATACACTTGCATAGATTCATTGGCAGAAAGCCTGGTCCTAAAGTAATTGACTGTCATTTGACAAGTTTTGGCCAATGTACACTGAGCATCTACTAAGTGCCAGGCACTGTACCATGTGCTGGGGAAAGGAGAAGCAAAAATTCATGCCTCTTTCCAGGAGAGAAATACATTGGAAAATTGTGCTTGTTTTGTGTTTGGTTATTAATTTTTTTTCTAAAATTCTATATTTTTAATGAGTAAATACTGAAACAAATTTATATCATTGTATATCATTCTGAGTGCATTTTGGATAGTCATAAGAACACATAAATGCCTTTTTACACAGTTATAATTAATGTGGACAAAATATTTTTCAATAAATATTATGTCATATATATCATGTAATTCCCTGAACTTATATGTTAACATTTCAGTAATTGTATGTAATAGTAATTTTATCTGTTTTTGTGTTTCGATATATCTTATGAAGGTGACAACCTCCTACCAGAGACAATGGTACATTGGGTTATTGTTCCTTTTTTTTAGTGTATGTTTTGTTTTGTTTTGTTTTGTTTTCAGATAGAATCTCACTCTGTTGCCCAGGCTGGAGTGCAGTGGTATAACCATAGTTCACTGCAGCCTTGACTTTCTGGGTTCAAGCTATCCTCCTGCCTTAGTCTTCCAAGCTAGGATTACAGTTAAGCACCAACATGCCTGGCTAATTTTTAAAATTTTTGTAGAGATGGGATCTCACTCTCTTTCCCAGGCTGGTCTTGAACTCCTGGGTTCAAGCTATCCTCCTTCCTCAGCCTCCCAAAGTGCTAGGATTATAGGAAATGAGCCACTAGGCCTGACCTCTTTTTAATGTATTAATCAGTACACCTCATTGCTATGGGCATTTTTTAATAATCACCCTTTTTTATTTTTGGAATATACTCCTCAAAGTGTATGTAACTTTTATTACACCATGGCAGATGACTGCTCAGAAGACTAGAACAATAGAGAGCCTCTAACGAAGCAATTAATGGGCATGTATCCCTTTAGTCTATCGGGTTGGATCAGTTATCATTATTGGTAATTCAAGTTGCTTTCATTTTCATTTCCTCAATTATTTTCAAGGCTACGTATTTCTTCCATATGATGCTTCACTTACTACATTTCCTTCCATGTAAACCATCTGTTCAAATCCTTTGAGAGTTAGAAGTGAGTTTCTATGAGAAATAGGAGGAGACAAGGAGAGGCCTAGGATATGGTAGGGCTTATGTGGTTCTGACAGCCAAGGATAGGGCCGCCTTCCGTGTGACCCATGTCCCAAGAGGAAGCAGAAGAAATCAAGGGAATTCTATGCTGCCAGCCCAACTTCCACACAGAAAGCCAAGACCTACACCCAACGAAGGGAAATTCCCCAACCTCTTTGCCAGTTCACAAATCACAGAATCATCTGCGGGAGCTGGCATTTTTGAAGGCCTTTTTAAACATGCCTCACAAATCCTGAATAAATCTGACCATCCCCACTTTGCAAAGGAAGGAGCTGAGTCACAGAGGGTTGCCTGACTGATTCTGCAGGGAGAGCCCGTTAGTGGGAGAGCTGGAGGCAGGAGGCAAAGTGCCTGAATTCTTGTGCTGGGCTCAGGGAGATGGAGCTGCTCTGCCTCTTTATTGTGTCCATCAAGAAACAGACAACCAATTGTGACTTCCCCAAGCCCCACAAAAGAGCAATTTGCTACTTTGCCAATAGTGAGGACTGAATAACTGGCCCTTGTGCTGAGAGTATACAGAACCCAATCCTCTGCACCAAGCTGAGAGCAGCCTCAACAGGCTCACCAGCCATATCACATGCAAACCAAATTCCCTGGCAGGTGAAAAGTCCTCCAACGTAGCTAGAGATGGCTTGGGTATGAAAGGGGGAGTCATTAGGTTGTCCATTCCCTCCGTGTTCCAGAAGAAGAAAATGAAAAATGCATTGTGCATAAAAGCCACATTTAAAAAAAAAATTAATTCTAATTTCTGAATCACATATTGGATTCATTGACTTTTCAGAGGCTTATAGGCAGTATGAACACATCTATCAATCGAGCTGATCCCCTAGTTGCTTAGCCAGCTTTTTGCCTGACGTCCTTATAAGACTATACTATTAGTACCCAACAGACTGATAGACATTTGACAATGAATGGATGTTTTCTAAAGAAGCTAGACACTCTAAAAATCCGGTTTTTTTTAATGTTTTTCAACTTTTATATTAGTTTTAGGGGTACATATGCAGGTTTGTTATACAGATAAATTGTATGTCATAGGGGATTGGTGTACACATTGTTTCATCACCCAGGTAATAAGCATAGTACCCAATAGGTAGTTTTTTGATCCTCACTCTCCTCCCAACCTCCACCTTCAAGTAGGCCCCAGTGTCTGTTGTTTTCTTCTTTGTGTCCATGTGTACTCAATGTTTATCTCCCACTTATAGGTAAGAACATGTGGTATTTGGTTTCTATTCCTGCCTTAGTTTGCTTAGGATAATGGCCTCCAGCTCCATTGTATTGCTGCAAAGAACAAGATCTTGTTCTTCTTTATGGCTGTATAGTATTCCATGGTGTGTATGTACCACACATTCTTTATCCAGTCTACCATTGATGGGCATTTAGGTTAATTTCATGTTTTGCTATTGTGAATAGTGCTGCAATGAACTTCCACATGCATGTGTCTTTATAGTACAATGATTTATATTCCTTGGGGTATATACCCAACAATGGGATTGCTGGGTCAAATGGTTGGCCTGCTTTTAAGTACTTTCAGAAATCTCCAAACTGCTTTCCATAGTGGCTGAACTAATTTATATTCCCACTAGAAAATGTATAAGCATTCCCTTTTCTCTACAGCCTTGCCAGCATCTGTTACATTTTAATAATAACCATTCTAATTTATGTGAGATTACATCTCATTGTGGTTTTGATTTGCATTTCTCTAATGATTAGTGATATTGAGCATTTGTTCATATGCTTGTTGGCTACATGTCTGTCCTCTTTTGAAAAGTGTTCATGTTCTTTACCCACTTTTTACTGGGGTTGTTTGGTTTTTGCTTGTAATTTGTTTAAGTTCCTTATAGATTCTGGATATTAGACTTTTGTCAGATGCACAGTTTGCAAATATTTTCTCCAATTCTGTGGGTTATCTGATTGCTCTGTTGATAGTTTCTTTTGCTGTGCAGAAGCTCTTTAGTTTAATTAGGTCCTATTTGTCAATGTTTTGGTTGCAATTGCTTTTGGAATCTTCATCATGAAATCTTTGCCAGGGTCTATGTCCAGAATGGTATTTTCTAGGTTTTCTTCAAGAGTTTTTGTAGTTTAAGTTCACATTTAAGTCTTTAATCCATCTTGAGTTGATTTTTGTAAATGGCATAAGCAAGGGATGAGGTTTTATTATTCTGTATATGGTTAGCCAGTCATCCCAGCAACACTTATTGAATAGGGATTCCTTTCCCCATTGCTTGTTGTTGTTGACTGTATCAAAGATCATATGGTTGTATAGCAATATTTCTGGACTCTCTATTCTATTTCATTGGTCTATGTGTCTGTTTTTGTACTAGTGCCATGCTGTTGCAGTTACCATAGCCTTGTAGTATAGTTTGAAGTCAGGTAACATGATGCCTCCAGCTTTATCCTTTTTCCTTAGGATTGCTTTGGCTATTTGGCCTCTTGTTTCCTTCCATATGAATTTTAGAATTTTTTTCTAATTCTGAGAAGAATACCATTGAGTCTGTAAATTGCTTTGAGCAGTATTGCCATTTTAACAATATCGATTCTTCCTATCCATGAACATGGAATGTTTTTTCATTTGTGTCATCTCTGATTTCTTTCAGCAGTATTTTATAATTTTCAATGTTGACATCATTCACCTCCCTGGTTAACTGAATTCCTAGGTACTTCATTTTTTTTGTGGCAATTGTGAATAGGATTCTGTTCCTGATTTGACTCTTGGTTTGGCTGTCATTCATGTATAGGAATGCTAGTGATTTTCTGTATGTTAATTTTGTATCCTGAAACTTTGCTCAAGTTGTTTATCAGTTGAATGAGCTTTTGGGCCAAGACTATGGGTTTTCTAGATATACAATCATGTTGTCTGCAAACAGGGACAGTTTGACTTCCTCTCTTATTTGGATGCCTTTTCTTTCTTTCTTTGCTTGATTGCTCTGGCTAGGACTTCCACTACTATGTTGAATAGGAGTGGTGAGAGTGGTCTCTTCGTCTCGTTCTTGTGATCAGTGGTTAATGCTTCCAGCGTCCGCCCATTCAGTATGATGTTGGCTGTGGGTTTGTCATAGATGGCTGTTATTATTTTGAGGTATGTTCCTTCAATCTCTAGTTTGTTGAGGGTTTTATTCATTCATTCATTCATTCATTCATTCATTCATTCGAGATGGAGTCTTGCTCTGTCACCCAGACTGGAGTGCAGTGGCACGATCTCGGCTCACTGCAACCTCCACCTGCTGGGTGCAAGCAATTCTCCTGCCTCAGCCTCCCAAATAGAGTAGCTGGGACTACAGGTGTGCATCACCACACCTGGCTAATTTTTGTATTTTTAGTCGAGATGGGTTTCACATGTTGGCCAGGCTGGTCTCAAACTCCTTACCTCAAAAGATCTATCCACCTCAGCCTCACAAAGTGCTGGGATTATAGGCATGAGCCACCTCGCTAAGCCTTGTTGAGCATTTTTAACATAAAGGAATCCTGAATTTTATTGAAAGTCTTTTCCACATCCATTGAGATCACATGATTTTTGTTTTAGTTCTGTTTATGTGACAAATCACCTTTACTGATTTACATATGTTAAATCAACCTTGTATCCCAGGAATAAAGCCTACTTGATCATTATGAATCAGCTTTTTCATATGCTGGGGATCGGTTTGCTAGTGTTTTGTTGAAGATATTTGCATCTATCAACAAGAATATTGGCCTGAAGTTTTCCTTTTTGTTGCATCTCTGACAGGCTTTAGTATCAGGATGATGCTGATCTCATAGAAAGAGCTGAGAATGAGTCCTTCCTCCTCAATTTTTTGGAATACTTTCAGTAGGAATGGTGCCAGTTTTTCTTTATACATCTGGTAGAATTAGTCTGTTTAGACTTTCTATTTCTTCCTGGTTCAATCTTGGGAAGTTGTATGTTTTCCAAAATTTATCCATTTCTTATATGTTTTCTAGTTTGTGCGCATAAAGGTGTATGTTATAGTCTCTGAGTGGTATTTGCATTTCTGTGAGGTGGGTGGTAATGTCCCTTTGGTCATTTCTGATTGTGTTTATTTGAATCTTCTCTTTTTTTCTTTAGTGGTCTAGACAACAATCTATCAATCTTATTTAATCTTTCAAAAAGCCAACTTCTGGTTTTGTTGATATTTCCTCTGGTTTTTTACATCTCAATTTTATTCCGTTAAGCTCTGATTTTTGTTATTTCTTTTCTTCTGCTAACTTTGGGGTTGGTTTGCACTTCTTTTTCTAGTTTTTCAAAGTGTGATGCTAGTTGTTAATTAGAGATCTTTCTAGCTTTTTAACGTGGGTGTTTAGCATTATAAGGTTTCCTCTTTACACTGTTTTAGCTGTGTCCCAGAGATTCTGATATGTTGTATCTTTATCCTTATTCACTTCAAATAATTTCTTGATTTCTGCCTTAATTTCATTTTTTACCCACAAGTCATTCAAGAACTGGTTGTTTGATTTCCATGGATTGTATGGTTTTCTTAGTATTGATTTTCTTTATTTTTTTAACTTTTATTTTAGGTGTGGGGGTACATATGAAAGTGTGTTATATAGGTAAACACATGTCATGGGAGTTTGTTGTGCACATTATTTCATCACTCAGGTATTAAGCCCAGTACCCAATAGTTATCTTTTCTGCTCCTCTCCCCTCTCCTCCTACCCTCCCCCATGAAGTACAGCCCAATGTCTGTTGTTTGTTTCTTTGTGTTCATAAGTTCTATTTTTATTAGGACCATAGGCACTGTGGTCTGAGAATGTGGTTGGTATGATTTCAGTGTTTTTTGTTTTTTTGTTTTTTTTTTTTCTTGCTGAGAATTGTTTTGTGGCCTATTATGTGGTTGATTTTAGACTATGTGCCAAGTGCAGATGAGAACAATGTATATTCTGCTGGGTTTGGTTGGAGAGTTCTGTACATGTCTGTTAGGTCCATTTAGTCAATCAGTTTAGGTCCTGAATATTTTTGTTATTTTTCTACCTTGATGATTTGTCTAATACTGTCAATGGGCTATTGAAGTCTCCCACTATTATTGTGTGGTTATCTAAGTCTCTACATAGGTCTCTAAGAATTTGTTACATGAATCTTAGTGTTCCTGTGTTGGATGCATATCTATTTAGGATAGTTAAATATTCTTGTTGAATTGAACCCTTTACAAAATAATCAGTCTGTTTTGTCTAAAATTAGAATAGCAACTGCTGCTTTTATTTTTCAGTTTCTTAAAAGATATTTCCCCATCCCTTTACTTTGAGCCTATGGGTGTCATTGCATGTGAGATGTGAGATGGATCTCTTGAAGACAGCATACCACCGGGTCTTGCTTCTTTATCCAACCTACAACTCTGTGCCTTTTAATTTGGGTGTTTAGCACACTTACATTCAAGGTTAATATTAATATGTGTGGATTTAATCCTGTCATCATGTTGTTAGCTGATCATTATGAAGACTTGATTGTGTAGTTGCTTTATAGTGTCAATGGTCTATGTACTTAAGTGTGTTTTGTGGTGGCTGGTAATGGTCTTTTGTTTACATATTTAACACTATCTTAAAGACCTCTTATAATGCATGTCTAGTACTGATGAACTCTCCTAGCATTTGCTTGTCTGAAAGAGGATCTTATTTCTCTTTCACTTATAAAGTTTAGTTTGACTGGATATGAAATTCTTGGTTGGAGTTTATTTTCTTTAAGAATGTTGAATATAGGCCAGGTTTGGTGGCTCATGCCCGTAATCCCAGCACTTTGGGAGGCCAAGGTGGGCAGATCACAAGGTCAGGAGGTCAGGAGATCGAGACCATCCTGGCTAACACAGTGAAACCCCATCTCTACTAAAAATACAAAAAATTAGCCCGGTGTGGTGGCGGGCACCTGTAATCCCAGCTACTCGGGAGGCTGAGGCAGGATAATGGCGTGAACCTGGGAGGCGGAGCTTGCAGTGAGCCGAGATCGTGCCACTGCACTCCAGCCAGGGCGACAGAGCAAGACTCCCTCTTGGAAAACAAATGTTGAATATAGGCCCCCATTCTCTTCTGGCCTGTAGGGTTTCTGCTGAAACATCCGCTGTCAGCCTGATGGAACTCTCTTTGTAGGTGACCTGCCCCTTCTCTCTAGCTGCTTTTAATATTTTTTCCTTCATGTCAACCTTAGAGAATTTGATGACTATGTGTCTTGGGGATGGTTGTCTTGTATATTGATAGTATCTTGCAGGGGTTCTCTGCATTTTCTGAATTTCAATGTTGGCCTCTCTAGTGAGGTTGGGCAAATTTTTTAAAGTGACAATATCCTCAAATGTTTTCCAAGTTGCTCACTTTCTCTTCCTCTCTTTTAGGGATGCCAATGAGTCACAGATTTGATCTCTACATACTCCCATATTTCCTGGAGGTTTTGGTTCATTCTTTTTATTGTTTCTTCTTTTTTATGACTGAGTTAATTCAGAGAACCATTCTTCAAACTCTGAGATTCTTTCCTCAGCTTAGTCTATTCTGCTGTTAATACTTGTGATTATATTATGAAATTAGTGTGTTTTTAAGCTCTATCAGATCAGTTTGGTTCTTTCTTCAAATGGTCATTTCATCTTTCAGCTCATGTATCATTTTATCATACTCCTTTGATTCATTGGATTAGGTTTCAACTTTCTCCTAAATCTTGGTGATCTTTATTCCTATCCATATTCTGAATTCTATGACTGTCATTTCAGTCATTTCAGCCATTTCTTCCTGATTAAGAACCATTGCTGGAGAACTAGTGCAGTTGCTTGGAGGTAAGAAGATGCTCTGGCTTTGTGAGTTGCCAGAGTTCTTGTGCTGGTTCTTTCTCATCTGTGTGGGCTGATGTTCTTTTAATTTTTGAAGTTGTTGTACTTTAGGGTTTTTTGCTTTTATCTTCTTTGATGGTCTTGGGGGTTTGCATGTGGTATAAGTTGGGTTCAGCTGACTGGCTTCAATTATGAAAGATTTCAGGGGACCAAATCTCAGTTCAGCACTTCTGGGTGTGTGCTCTAACTCTCAGGAGCTGGTACCAGGCCCCCGGCTTTGTTCTCTGGCCCCTCAAGATTAGAAACCTGATGCACTGGAGGGACTGAGGTGTTCCTGGTCTGCTGGCCCCAGTGCTCCAACTGGGGGTGCTGGCCAAAGTGCTTCATACGAGCAGTAGCAGCAGAATCCATACTAACTTGTATGTGCCAGCAGCTGCAGCTGTGGGAGTGCAGTGGGGTACACATGCATCAGCTATGTGGGGTGCCAGTGGGGGTGGGTGGGGATGTCTATATACACACTTGTGGCAGTGGTGGTGGCATGGTGGGGAACCTGCTCATCAGCAGGCATGGGGCATCCATGCATACAGTCGTGCTGGCAGTGGAGGTGGCAGGGGCTCTTCAGTGTTCTAACACCTATACCAACTGAAATCAACAGAAGAAGACAGAGCTGCCTGCTTCCAAACTGACCCCTGCTAATTCACTGAGGAGCAATATAGATGCAGTAGTACTTAAAGAGCCAGTCTGCTCTCCCAAACAAAATCAAATGAGATTCTGTTGTCAGTTTTATTTCATTGGCTATTACTAAATAGACAAATGTAGAGAAATGAGATAATGAATAATGTAAAGAAGACCAAGATTTTATGACACCAATATTCAAATGCCCACTTAGAAATTCACTGCAAAGTATACACGGTAGGAGTCTTGGGAATAAAGAAATTTCTTTAAAAACTCTTCCTTGAAAGTGTTATAATCATTATAAGCAAATAAATAAAGCAACATTCACTCCTGGTCTCATCTGCGGCCAGAGGCAGAGAACCACAGATGGTGCTGGTGCTCCTGGGGTCCTAGGCCAGCTCTCCTTGTCTCCAATTTTCCGCCCTGCTCCTCACAAGCAGATAGACTGTGCCTTTTTTTCTGTCAAATACCCAAACTCTATCTTAACAGGAATACCTTCTATGAATTTGGTTCTCCAGGTATAGGAATCACCAGCAGAAATGCTTCTATTTGTTTTTATTAGGCTCCCAACAAACCAGTTCTTGTGTGCAGACTCTGCCCAAAAGAGCAAGCACATGGATGGCAGCTTGCTTATTGTGATTTCTGGGCCTGCTCACACATGGTGCAGGCTGTTGTTCCCTTTAGTTTATCCAGCCCCTAGCACGGGAGTCATTAATTCAAACAGTATTAACTGAGGGCCACCCTGTGCCAGGCTCAGTTGTAAGTACTGAAAATATAGCCATGAATGAGAAAGACAAGTTCCTTGCTCTAGCGCAGTTTATTTTCTACACAATAAAATAATCTACAGATATGACTATTGCAAGCACTGTTAAGGGCCTTGGTGAAAATGAAATTGGGGGCCAGGCATGGTGGCTCAAGCCTGTAATCCCAGCACTTTGGGAGGCCTAGACGGGCGGATCATGAGGTCAGGAGATTGAGACCATCCTGGTTAACACGGTGAAACCCCGTCTCTACTAAAAAAATACAAAAAACTAGCCGAGCGAGGTGGCGGGCACCTGTAGTCCCAGCTACTCAGGAGGCTGAGGCAGGAGAATGGCATAAACCCGGGAGGCGGAGCTTGCAGTGAGCTGAGATCAGGCCACAGCACTCCAGCCTGGGCGACAGAGCAAGACTCCGTCTCAAAAAAAAAAAAAAAGAAAGAAAGAAAGAAAATGAAATTGGGTAATATGAATGAGTAACTTGTGTCACATTGGGTGTCTCTTGGGAGATGACAATTGAGATCCCTGAGACTGAGTAATTAAGGCAGAAGAAATAAAACATGCAAAGACCTTGATGTTAGAATGAACAAAGGGCAGAAACATTTGTGGCCTTAAAGAAGGATCCATAAATTCTGCAAAGCCCCTCTCAGGCTATTAGTCTTACCAGAATAAGTACCTAGGAGAACAATTTGCCTTTGAGAGAAAGTCAGCTGTGTGTGGCCCTGGAGGTCATCTCCTGCAATCTTTCATTCTGGAGCACAAAGGCTCAGAAAGACAAAGAATGAGTTGCCCTAAGTCACATAGCTTCAGGCAGATGTGGTAAGCTCAGGGAGTGGTATAGAGATATGTAGAGGTGGTGATATTCTGAAGCAGAATAGCCTTTCTGGAACCTCTAAAATCACAACAGGCTACTCCCCAACAGGGAAGAAGATCTTGAATCTCATAAAAGGGAACTGTCTAAATTGGTCAAGAATGGTCAGGTTATGCTGCAATAACATCCCAACATTTTAGTGACTTTAAGCATTGCAGATATCTTATCATGGGTCAACAGAAGGGCTGTTTATAATAGGTCACTATCTTAAGCATTTCCCAGAAGTAAGGGAGAGCTCTGGAGGGTCTCACATTGACAATGACATATTCCAACTCAGAGATGATGTATGTTGCTTTGCTCACAACTCATTGGCCAGACCTATTTAGATGACCCCTCCCAACCACAAGGGGTCTGAGATATGCAGCCCACACAAGTACCCACGAGAGAGAAGAACTGGAAGTATTTGGCAAATAGCACTTACGTTTCTGTGCTATGTTCTATACTCTACAGGCTGCACCAGCAAATAGAAAAACCCTCCACGGGACCAAGCAACAAGCCTTTCACCTTCCATCCTAGAAAAGCTGAGTCACTACCAGGAATAAAGCAACCAGAGAATATGATGAGAAACACCCAATGGGTGATCAGTAATTGTTCTGTCAACAGTAGGAGGAAGGTAAGAGGTATGGCTGGCTGAAGAGGAGTAATGGCATGCTCAAAGCTGGAAGTCAGTTCCCAGGGCACTCAGGGCTTTGGACCCTAGATCTAAGAAGTCCAATTATAGTAGTAACAGAAACCCTAGTGGATATCAACACAGTAAGTGAGAAGTCTTAATGTTATTTTAGAAAACACCTTCACTGGTGACTGCCTCTAAAAACAGTCTTTGCTCTGACACAGAATCTGCCTACTTCAAACCTTCTAGAGCTATTGCCCTGCCAGATAAGTCTGTCTACACAGGTAACTTCAGCCCTACATAACCACAGGATAAAATGTACTGAAATAAGATTCACCCTTTCACTAACATGCACATACAATTAGACCTTGCCCTAGAGACATGTATAGGTTTGCTGCCTGCCGATACCCTAGATACCTGAAACCCACCTGAAGTTTTCATCCACTGCCTCTTGTGGCCTTAGTGATCTTGTGCAACCTGGCGATCATCGCATGAGCGCTGCATCCTGTATAAGATTCAGAAAAGTGACACAAACATACACCCTCTCCAACGAGCGCTCACCCTCCCTAATCTAAAGATAGTGTGAATACTGAGGAATACAATTATCTTCTGTCCTCTTCTGCCCCAGCATTAACGTGCATGACAGAGGTTTAACACTCTGTTTCCAAAGGCCACAGTGAGATGAGTTTAAAATTTCAGTCCAAAGACCCAGCACTTCAAAGAAACCACACAATAGAGTTGTAGTCACATGAACCCCAAGAATGTGTTGATATTTTTAAATCTTCAGAATCCACCCACTTTTTCCATATACATCACTCCCTTAGAATCTCTTTACCAAAGAGCTTCTGCTAGAAGAAGAAGCCTTCCAAATTCACATAGACTTCATAGCTATAGAGTTCTTCCCCACTTTTCCATGGAAATTGCACAAAAAGCTGGCTTTACAGCAGGATGTCACAATAGCCTCAGCCTGCAAGCCTCTCTGTAGGAAACACTGGAATTCTTCTTAGGAAATTCTGCGCAATGACCTTTTTCAGCATGTAATTAGAGTGTGAGGTTTTCTTAAGCCATGTGCTAAGATGTTCCTTGTATAAATGTATTGGTGATCTGAAATCTCCTGTGATCACTGGAGATTGCTATACCACTTCTCGGAGTTCAAAAGCTAAGCAGGCAAATACCACTGGGCTTTGGGGACACACAGCACTGATGTGTTTGCCAAACTAAAATGCTTTCTCATTAGAACTACACAAAATCTGCAGTTACTGGTCTGCTGAGGGTTTTTAGATAATTTATATACACTCTCTTCACTTCACAAAAAGCTGGAGTGCACAGATAATCCTCATTCCCTCACTCCCATCTGACTCAACTTCGTCAAGGTTCATTTTAATCTCATTAAAATGTCACATCTAGGTGATAAGCTTTTTCATGGGGTTTCACATAGAGCCTCTAAGAGGGACTTTTAATGCCAGTCCATGTTCTACCTCCTGTTTGAGACGAGGTTCCACTCTGCTTCTAGCTGAGAGCATCCATCCCACCCCTCTTCGTCTTTCTCCCTTCACTTCGCCCTTTTACCACCTTGACTACTAAGGCTTGGTCTACATTTTCACCAGGCCACAGCTGGGGAGGAAATTCCCCCTCATTATCTACTGTGCAACTCACTTCCTGCACTGAGTAATCCAAGATCATTTATTTCACCAGCTAAGAAGCAATTTTTCAGGCGTGGTACACTCTCACTCCTCCAGGGAGCCCCATCAAAATTCTCTCTTTGTAAGCTCTGTCCCCACCAAGATATCTCTACTCAGTGCCACCTTCCCAGGTTAACATGAGAAACGACTCTTGGCTAATGTGAAAATGGATAGCAATGAGCTACCAACATCATTACCAACAAGGTGCTCACATCTAAACATTTTTGAGGACTTAACTCTATGTCAGACACTAATCTGTTCCTTTTCCTATCTGATTGCAACTAAAAGCAATGGAAGAGGTTCCTACATCCTAGTGCCAACATTTCAGAGTTAAGATGTGTAATTGAGTGTAAATAACCAAACCTCCCTGAGACTCAGCAGGAAATGAGTCAGTGGGCACAGAACATCATGCCAGAGCCCCAGGCCCAGCACCTTTTTTCTCCGGAGACTGGTGGTCTGCCTTTGTGCCCTGGCTTTGATGAGCTACACTGTGAGGATCTCCAAATCCCACAAGCTCCTCAGCTCCTGAGGGATCACGATTCTAGGAACTCTGGCATCCTTCCTTGTTCCAGTTTTTTAATTCCCTCACCCCTGGCCTCTACTTTGCTTCCCTTATTCCTGGCACCATGTCCTCCTTCCCTGATCACTCCTGTCCTTGGCTCAGCCCCACCAGCCCATCACGTGTGGAGGGAAGCCCTCTTGGGTGTGTGGGTGAGGACTGCCCCGAGTTCAAGCACCAAACTCGTGGTAGGCTCAAGGCAAAAATTACTAATCAGGTGATTTGTTTCCACACACTCACCACATGTGCCCTCTCTGTTCCCCTCTCAACTTATCTCATGGACAAATCCTGGCAATGGTTCCCTCACTCTCAGAGATCTTGAGTAATGTTTTATGATTCCCAGGATTAAGCACAAATCCTTGCAAAGGCTTTCCAAACCTACCCGCACCCCTTCCTTTGGCCACGCTTCACCTTTTCCCTATCACACATCTCCACAAAAAAACCCTGCCCTTGCCAAGTGGCAGTATTGTCATCCCCTGGACAGCCACTGGGCTTCAGCAAGTTCTTTCATCCCCCAGGACTTCAAGCTCATCTGCAAATTGCAGAAGGCCTCTAAAGTTCTTTCCCTAATATATTCAATTCTCAGGCTCGAGAAAATAGGGGCTCCTTTGACAGCAACAGGACTAGGCAGCCAGAACATTTTTAACCTCAATGGGAGTTGATTTTTGACTTACATCATCCAAAAAAAAAAATACTGATGCTTTGTTTTGTCAAGCATAACCTTGACCTCTGTTTCAGGATGACTGTCTACCTCTGGCCCCTGGAGTGCCCACTATTCCTTAAAGAGGCCATTGTGGAATAGCAAGTGTCCTCACATCCTTCTAGATCATGCCGAAGACTCATCAGGGTCTGGAATGATCCAGTAATAAAAACATAGTAAAGCTAAAGTTGCTGCAAGTGAGAGAACATTTATGAATGAGATTTTTCTCACTGCACTAACATCAGTAAGTGAATCATTCCACCTCCCACTAGCCAGAAATTCCTCCCGTCAGATCTGCAGGATTCACCATCCAACGGTTTTTATATCCAGTGGGGAAACAGGAAGACAGGTCCCCTCTGGTGGGTGTTAAAATAAACAGGGTCTGGAAGCACGAAGAACCTCTTGCAGTTCTAAGAAGCTGAGACAGAGAAGGAAGTGCCTGAGCACCCCATGCAGCATTTTAATACATTGCCTTGATAAACTCAATTTACAAATTATGACATGAATGCTAATACCCATTTCTACACAAAGCTGCAACACTCTTTTCTGTTGCTTTTTTTTTAAGAGTTTATATTGCTATTCACTACAGATGAGAAGACAGGAACCAAGAAAATAAAATGTCATGAAAGTTACAGATGCTCCAGAAAGTTCGTTAAGTCCTGGTTTTGCAATTTACACATATTCTATGCTAAAAGGCAAATAAGTCCTGGTTCACACTTAGCCACTTTCAGGAATTTTTTCCTCCTTGTTTTACTTTTCATTCCTGGAGATGGAGCCCAAAGGACATATGAACCCCCTAAAACAGTATCCACATACTTATATTTACGTGCATTTGTTTAGGAAAGGAGCTCAAATTAAACATCAAAGGGATTCAGAAACCAAACAAAGTCAAGGACTTCCATTCTAATGGGAGGTCTCCATCCATCTTTTAGAGTAAGGAAGTGGCTCAAATGGAGCCCAGAGGGATGCCTGTAGATTCCATAGACAATTTATTCCAGGGTAGACTCCTAACGGATGTCTGCAATTGTTATCTTCAATGCTCAATAGGACCCTAACTATATTATGTTCAAATTATGTGGTTTTGATTAAAAAAACTATTTGTTGTCTGCCTACTTGTATCATGACTGTACTGAATATTAGTGATATAATTGGCATGCACCAGTACAGCTGTATGGGCCATTAAAATACTGAAGTTATTCTGTACTGTCCCAGCCAATGCCCTCTCCCTCTGAACCTCTGGAGCGCGCCCAGATTCCTGATCTAAAGGGTTAACTCTGGGAATGCAGAGGGCCTGCAGGCCCCTATGAGCCCTGTGGTCAGTGTCTGTGTAGAGTGACTGTCCCACTGACACAGCATCGGTTAACATTTCGACGATCACCCTGAATATAATCACAAGCAAAAACAGATCAGACCTTGCCCACTTTTTTGTTCATAGCCTGTATTAATCAGGGAAATGAAGCTGTTGTAAAAAACAACCTCCAGATCGTAGTTGCCTCATATAAGTTTATTTCTCAGAGTCCCCACACAGGCTGGCTGTATAGCAACCAGGAGCCCGGCTTTGACATGGATGACCTCACTTCCATGACATTCCATTGGCCAGAACCCAGTCACATGGCTCCAATCTGCCTGCAAAGGAAGCTGAGTAATGTATCTTCCTGTGTGCCACACAGTCTGACTTACAGCCTAGAAGGGCACATGGCTATGAATCAAATAACCACTTTAATAAATGTAAAGGTGTACCTGGGACAACCTTCTCTCTCACCCTTTTGCACAGGGCTCACCTCTGTATGTTCCAGAGCAGTGGTTCTCAAAGATTAGGCGCATCCAAAACCTGCAGGGCTGACTAAAACCTGAACAGCAGGGCCCCACACAGCATTCCTGATTCGGTAGGTCTGGGGTAAGGCCTGAGCATTTGGTTTCTAAGAAGCTCCCAAGTGATGCTGATACCAGGACCATACTTCACCCGACTTTGATTCCTAAGCCAGTTTTCCTAGGTCATCAAAGAGGGCCTGAGCCAGGAAAATCTTTTTTTCTCCTGTTGGCATTTCCAAATTCCTTCTCTCCTTGAATGTCTTGGGTTTTTACTGTTTCCCCTCTGGGATTTTGGCATGTAGGCAGTATTGCTAAATACTGTCTAATTAAATACTGCCTAAATACTTCTGACTGAGGTGAGGAGGGCCCTGAGGCTCGTGAAGTCTAGTTATATCTTGCCAGTGATGCCTTTCCTGCCCCTTCTCCCTCTCTGTCCAGTGTCCTTGCCCAAAATCAGATCTCTCCAAAGCCATTCAGGACTGGCCAATGCCACACTGCACAGAAGTTGTCTTCAAGTACCCTCCTTTCCTTTTTGTGCTCCTCTTATTTCCCCTCTTACATAAAAATTCTGTTAGCTGTAACTCTCACTTTCTTTTAGAGTATTAACTCTGGCTGAAAGGAAACACAAACTAACAATTTTATTATAACCAGGAGCCAGAAAATAAACATTTATTTAAAATATTTACTTTTCAGTTTCTCCCAGAACACTGACTCCTGGATGTCATTGAACCACTGATTGTTGTATGTTTCCTGTTCACATATCTTTTCTTATATATGTTCCAGAGGCAGTGGATAACATGGTCAGGTAGATCGGAGTTCAAACCCTATCTCTACTTCTCTCCACTATATGACCCTGAGCCTCAATTTTCTCACCTGTGAAATGGGGATAAAAATGCCAGCATCATAAAACTCTGTGGTGATGAAGTAAGGTATCATTTGGAAGCCCCAGGGATAGACAACCTAGGCCATATTCTTCTGGTACTTCATACACAGAGGTTATTAGTCATTCAAGATGGGGTATCAGTGCCAAGTGCTGGCAGCATTAGACTGCAAACAGCACCAAGGTTTTTATACCAGATCCCGATTCTAGCTGTATGATCCTAGGCAAATTACTTATCCTCTCTGTAACTATAGGCTCTTTGGCGTCTGTAAAAAAGGAAATTTAGTTGCCATCTTGTTTCTCCTGTGGGCATTCTGCAACTAAATAGGAAAGAAGATTAAATTCTCTCAGCTCCTTAAAAAGGAATGTTCTATCAATTCAAACCTATGATTATATAATCTGGCAATATCAGAAAGTAAGCTAAATAGACTATAAGATGTAAACTTGTTTTTCGAGGCAAAAGATTAGTTCGTCAAGAAGGGATTATCTGCAAATAATAACCAGCACAATTTTAAATGCGAGGTTGAGTTTTGGTCTTTCGTTTTTTCAGATTGTTTGGTTTTGTTTTAGCTGATTTTTAACCAGAAGAGCCTGAACATGAAAGTTTTAACTTGCAATCCAGTTGCTAAATATTTAGAAATGTTCTATAGCAACTTGAGGATTAAACATCAATACATCATCCAGGGGATAGCCAAGGTTATTATTTTAACCCAGGGTTGAGTTAGCGTAATGTCCTTTCTCCCCCAGCTAATTGCACATCAGGCACCTGAGCCACTTAGCATGTGGCCCAGCAGCCCCCAGAATCTGGAACTGTCCAGAAGCAATGCTGCTGCTGAAAGGCAAGTTAGGAGAGCTGATGCCATCCAGCAGGAAATTGAGTATTTCACATAATGTGCTTTTCCAGCTTAAAGAACTTTGTGAAGACATCTTTCTCACTCTGTTAATGACAGGAAATGAATCATTCCTTGCTTCAGTTGGCCAGCAAAGCTACATTTTTCTAATCTTAGGGAGTTACCCTGCAGCAGGATTTCTCTCTCCTGAGGGCGGCCCTGGAAAGGCCTCCAAACGCTCAGAATTTCTCAACAGGCCTCGACCATATAGGGAAGGCCTGTGCAACCCAGCATGTGAGAAACTCATGACCACTGGGCTGGGAATTTTAACATGTGGTGTCTCTTCCCCTTCAAGCTCCACAGACCAGTAAATCATGAGAGGATTATTTTTGTTTTCTATTTTTATTTTTTTATTTTTTTGACTTAACAGAAATATATTTTCTCACTGTTCTAGAGGCTAGGATCCTGAGATCAAGGTGTCAGAAGGTTGGTTCCTTCTGAAGACTGTGAGGAGAAATCTGTTCCATGCCTCGCTCCCAGATGCCGGTGGTTTGCTGGCAATCTTTGACATTTCTTGGCTTACACAAGCATCACCCATATCCCTGCCTTGGTTTTTACATGACATTCTACCTGTGTTCATCAGAGGGCTTTTTTGTGTATGTTTTGTAAGTTCTCTGTCCTTCCACCTCCCCAGGTGGAACGACTGAGACTTAAATACCACAGAAAGAATGAGACTTAAATATCCCAAAATCAGCCCATGATGTGGAGTAGAAAGGAAAACTTGTCAATGTAGAATCCAACAAACAATATCACATCACCAAGTGGACTTGAATGAGTTTCTATCTATGCATTGTGTAAGCTATCCCATTCTTATACCCCCATCTGCCCCCCAAAAAGCCCCCTTCCCCCTGGAAAGCTTGAGCAGATATTAAGTGTTTATGGAGAAAAATAATTGAGGGAGCAATTAAAAGAAGGGAAGAAAACATTGTTCAGTGCCTGAATATGCTGATTTCTCTTCTAAGTATTCCATGGGGTTTATCTCACTTAATTTGAACAAATCAGACCTTGGGCTGCCCAGCCTTACACATTTATGACTTTTTCCATCCCAGTGCCTTCTAATTCTCAGAATTAGTCTTACTGATTTTAAACAGAGACACTCAATTAGAGGCAAAAATGCAAACCCACAAAACAAGGAAGGCTATACACAATGAAAGGAGAATTCTTCAACCACTGACCCAGGAGTGCAGGGCTTTGGCCATCTGCAGAGGGAATTTGTTCCCAAGCCACTGCTTAGCACACATTGTCATACCCAAAATTGTATTCTAAGTGGGTAGTGTGGAGAGGAAACAAGCAGATACCAAGATGAAGGGTGGACTTTCTAGATAAGGAGAGAGCACACAAACATGCAGAATGATCCCAAAACAAATGCAAAGAAACAGCAAAGTGACTTCAAGAGCAGAACAAGGAGAAACTGTGGGCTAATGACATACAAAGACAGGGAGAGGGCAGCAAAGAAAGAGAGGGAGGGATGGTAGGAAGGAAAAGGAAGAAAATAAGAAAGAACAAAACATAAGATCTATATGGCAGTCTATGCTATATTTAAAGTGACAGGATCATTGTTCTTCTCTCCAGAGGGTAAGCAAAATGATGGTGAACTCAAAATTTGAAATGGATTTTATTTTATTCCTTTCCTTCCACACAACCCAGCCCCACAATGCACACACACATAGCAGAAAGTTAAGTGAGTTTTCAGCCTGAGGGTTTCAAATGCTCAGACCCCTGTAACCATGGGTTCCAGTTCCAGCAGAATAATTAGAGCCCTTCACCTTTAATGGTTGTTGGTTGGGAGTGCATTCCCTTTTCTTTCCTCCTTGAGGTCCGAGTCAGTGAATTTCTAGTCTGTAGCAAGATTCTGCTATTTATCAGTGTATATGGGGTAAAAATATGTGTGTTATTATGAGGATAAAAAAGAAAAGATTTAAAGTTCACAATGGGGAAAACATTTTAGCAAATTAATGACTCAGATCTTTTGTTGCCCACATCCATGAGAAGTGATCATTTGTTAACTTAAGTGAGTGTGAGATGAAATGTCTTGATTCCATGTATCAGAAGAATGTGTTGATTAGAACAGAGTCCCAGCTAGAAGATGCCAAAGGCAAGAAATTCAAACATATTCACATTTGCTCCTGACCACTAATGATTTTAATTGAGGTGTCACATCTTTTGTGAAAACAAATGATTAACTGTGACTATAAGATAAAAACAAGGCTGTCATTAGTGGTTCCAGAGGCCATTAGTGGTCAAGATCATTGGTTCTGGCACAGGACAGGCTGGACTCACATCCCTGTTTCATTACTTATTGAGTGTGTGATCTTGGTCAAGTTACTTAACCTCTCTGTGTGTTAGTTTCCTCGTTTGTAAATTGGGGAAAGAGTAGTACTATGGTCATTGAGTTACTGAAATAATTAAAATAAATGAAGTAATACATGTACAACAATGAAGAACTAAGTCTGGCACGTGATGTGAACTTAAAACTGATAGCTTTTAAGATTTTAAACATATCTATAGTAGCATAGCGCAGTAATGTTCTAGAAACAAGGAGGAAGGAGGAAGGAGTACCTCCATCTACCCTCTTGTCTAAGGGTGAGGATCACTACCAAAAAATTAAAGTTGTTACAAAGGTTATGTGTTTCCTACATGAACAATGTGAAGGTTAAAAAACAAGTAAAAGAAAAACTGAAATACAGGCATTGGTTAGTTTAGTGTTTCACTATGAACATTCACTGCACATAACTGAAAGAAGTTAATTCCTTTCCATCAACACTTGTCTTCCAAATACCACTAGCAAAATGGGAGATGCAAATATAAAGAGAAACACGAGCCTCACTGTTTAGAGTGGCGCAGTCTAAAAATGAGGCATTACAATATAATGCTCCAAGCGCAGTGTCAGGACCCCAGGGTATGCACAAAGCACTGGAGGAGCACAGAAAAGGAATGATTAGTTCTACCTGGGAAATCTGGAGGAATATGTGTGCTGGATCTTAAAAGATAGGTATGAGTTCTTTAAAGGATAAGAAAATTCTCTAAGGATAAAGTGGGACAATACTGTGAATGGCCTTATATGATATTCCGAAGAGGATTAACTTTACCCTGTAGACACTGGAGAACACTTCCAGAATTTACTCAGTGAGGTAGTGGACCCATGTCTATGTTTCAGAAAGATACCTTTAGTGACAGTGTGGAATATGGGTTTGATAGGGCAGAAAGATCAAAGGAGGGATGACAAGGCAAAAACTACTGAAATAGCCTAAGTATGAAAGGATGAAGCCTGAATTAGGATGGAGTCAACAGGTGGAAAGATGGAGATGGCTGAATAGGACCAGGACATGTCAGCTACTGAGATGTCTGTTAGGACTTCAGAGTCAAAATGAGCCCAAGGATTCTATTCTTGGACCAACAGCCAGAAGGAATAGAAACAAACATTTCTATTGTGTTTTGGGTGGGAGTGGTGACAGATACAGACGTATTTGGACATACTGTCTGAAAATCCTATGAAGTAATCAGATGAAGGCACACAAAGATAGGTGGGACCAAGCCTTAGAGGTTACGCAAAAGACAGGAGTCTGCAACACGTCACTAAATGTCACTGGCATCCAGGTTGTCTTTGAAGATAGTTGGCGAGGGCACATAAAGTCAAGGAAAGGTCAAGGATGTAATCCCAGGGAACTCAAAGTAGGGCAGCTGATGGAGCTGTGAGAGAGACAGGAATGTAGTTAGAGCACTCCGCCAGGGGATTCTGGTTCTAACTCGGACCTCATGTTAACATTTGACTCCCCTTTTCACCAAGCATATTGATGAGAAGACTGTTTCTCTCTATTGGCTCTCTTGTTAAATAGCTCAGTAAACGTCTGTGAAGAAGAGAGAGCCTGGAAGCTGGTATTGGAAACATCACTGATGGGTAATGGGAACACTACTTCCTCTCTCACTATCCTTGCCACAGCTTGGACTCTGGGACAAGACCACACATGTTCTTTGTATGACCTGTCACTGTAGAAGGATCCACCTTTTCACCCCAACAGCTTCTCCAGAGGCGCTACTCCCTTTCTGGCTCCATGCCAGATCACCCTGGCTGCACATGGCTTCTCAGCATCCTACATTGCAAAGTGTTAGCTTCAATTGGTCCATAAGCTTTTACAACCTCTTAATATAATCTTGCTTAATGCAGTCTCATGGCTTGAATATTTTCAAAAGACACAGGACAAACTATAGGTTTACCTGTTTTAGAGATATGTGTAATCATTGGAGTCAGATGAACCATGGATTAGAATTTTGTCTCTGTCCCTTGCTAGCCACAGGATTTCGGACACTCAAGATTTTTGACTGCCATTTCCTCATTTAAAAAATAGGGTTCATCCTTTAGTTGGGTGCCAATACTGCTTTCATTCTGCTTTCATAACAAAACTCCAGTTTTGCCAGGTATCTGCCCCTTTTCATATAGCCATGAGCCCCAGAGGAGCTTATCCCACCCTTAACTCCAGAAGGGAGTAGATCTGATTGATCTAAGAGTAATTCCATTTGCTTTCCCAATGATTGGTTCAGAAATGGGCAAAACTCTAAACAATAAAACAGAAAGAAAAATCTGCTGCAGACATTTGGAGAAATATTTCTCACTTCTAAGAGAGAGGCACATGAACAGATGGTCTCACTCTGGACTTTGCTATGTTTGGCTGTGATGTCGGAAACGGCTGCCGCCATCTTGCTTCTAGTCTTAGAGTGAAGCCAGTGGAGGAGATGGCAGAACAGAGAGAAAGAATGAGGACTGCACTTGACATTTTGGATTATTGAATCAACCAACTCTGCAGACTGATCTAATTCTAGACTTCTTGTCATGGTTTCTCATCACTTAAACCAGCTTCCTAACTGGTTCAAATATCCTAACTGACAAAATGCTGGTAACCTTTTCATAGGATTGCAGCAAAAATGAAATGAAATGCTGTGAAGTGCTGGGGTTGTAGGAAGTACTCAAGTAGCTATTGCTCCTATCATATTGCACTGTTAACGACTACTTCAGCTCACCTCGATGTCAGTTACTTGCAGGGAAGTTCAATCTTGTCTGGCTCACCTTGGGAAAATATCATACAAATACTGCCCATTACTTTGTTCTACGATTTTGCAGCTGAACCATTATGTTCACAAATTGTGTACTCTCCACATGCTGTACTGAGCACATGTCCCAGGTTATCTCATTGAATCTTTATAATAATTCAGAGTAAAGTTCTCACTTTTAATTTACCATTTTGCTGATGATAAAACTGTGGCTAAAAAAAGGAACCCAAACCTACGTCTGCCTGCCTTCAGAGACTGTACCTCCAAACTGGATATTATCCTGCTTTACTTTTGAATGTTGAAATCATACATTTCACAGGCGCCTATGAAAAAACAGTAGGTGTCTCTTGCAGATCATCCATGTGTAAAAACTTTTGCAAATAGGCATTTCAATCTGTGAAGCTCCAGATGGGGCCAAATGATGCACAGAGAGTTGAGGATATTTAGAATTAACTAAAAGGTGAAGAAAGTGGATGCAAGAGGATGAGTAGGGAAGCAAACGATGAGATACACATGATTGAGCTGAGTGAATTCTACAAAATGGTGAGCTCACTCGAAAGAAGCAGAGGCTCCCACAACATTGTGATGAGCAGGGAGCAAGCTCCCTTTGTCAGGCAAAAGACATATTTATTCTGCTTTATCTTAAATAGTGTTATCGATAGTGAACAGACGTTCATTTGTAATCTAAAATATATGTTATATTTGTGTGTGTATAGTCACCAAAAGACAACCGCAAAAAAATATTGCAACATTTCAGCAGAGATTTCTCTGGGTGGTGAAATTATGAATATTTTTATTGATCTCTTTTGGGGTTTTTTTTCATGTTTTCCTAACCAATTTATTTTACATATATTAATTATGCAATCAGAAAAATAGTTACATAACTATGTGCTTGCATGCACACACACACACACACATACACACATTGTATATTAACCACACTTCTGCTAGGTCAGTCCAGCTATAGTCAGTTCCTCTCTTCTTTACCCAGGCTCTTCCCTCCACACTTTAAGCCAACGGCATCTTTTCACTTTTTCCCTGCTTCTCTTCCCCAAGGGAGTGGGCTCCTATCTTGAGGGGAGGGAGGCCATCTAGAAAGAGCATCCCATCCCTCACCAGCCGTCCTGCTTTAGCACCACGGAGTCAGTGGGGAGATGAAATTGTGCATGGGGGGCACACTGAGGATGTCCCGCTGAGAGGAGCAACTTGCTCTCAGACAACAGCTCTGCAGTGGCTCCACCATCAGTCTGTGTTGAGCTATGAGTATGATAAATACACTCTTCCAAGAGGTAATTAGCAGAAAGAGGAAAAAAAAATCTCTGAAAATTCAATAGCACTAGAAAACGATAAAATCACATTTCAAGAGACATATTTTTCTTGATATTAGAAAATACCCAATCAGTTCCTTTTGCACTTTCCTTATGTTTTGGAAGATGGAAAGAAAGAAGGAAGGGAGGGAGGAAGAAAGGAAGGGAAGGGGAGGGGAAAAGAAAAGAAGGAAAGAACCAGCAACAACGACAAAAAGGCTTCCCTTTCCTGAAGTCAGTGTTAGAGTTTCAATTACCTTAACAGATAGCTCCAGAATTCTCTTTAGAAAACTGTTTCTTTATGAAAACAACTTAAGAAGGTAGAATAGGAGAATGTGAGGACAAGGGTTAGCAGGAGACAAGGCAATCAAAAATATAGCATGAGCAACGTGGACCTTTAACAAAAAGTGTATCTAACTCCAACTGAGGTCATGTGCTTTACTGAGACATGAAAATGTAACATTCTTCTCTGACTCTCTCAAACCCTTGGTAACACCTAACACACACACACACAGAGAGAGAGAGAGAGAGAGAGAGAGGCCTGGAGAAATAGGGGTAGTTTTATGGAAATCAAAAGGGCTAAGCTCTTTGTCAGGGTTGACACAGGTGAGACCCAGGTACCAAGGATGAGACCATTCATACCCTGAAGCGGAGGCAGGAGAGCCGGTCGAGAAGTAACATCCATAATAATCAACAAGACTGATGCCCAAGCTCAGCCATGGGCTAAGGACTGCCCTGAGGCACAACATCTGTGGCATGAAAGAACCAGTTTCATCCTCATTTCAACCACCTGATGTAGAAGCTATTCTGACCTCCATGTTCTAGATGGGGGAGATGAAGCTTGGGAGGTTGAGTAACATAGTCCAGACCCCAGGCTCTTTATCACTCAGCTGAACCACCTCTCCCGAAGATGATTCATCCCATGAACACACGCAATGCTATTGAACTTTTTCTCAGATTTTTGGATGGGGGTAGATATCAAGGCAATCTTGTTTTGAAGTGGCAAGAGGGGCTGCATCTGACATTTGAGTCAAAGTGATATAACGTCGTACTGATTTGTACTCAGATACTCCCCTTTTCTTCCTAACTTCAAATGTGACCTTGGAAAAGCTATTTCTTTTCTCTGATCCACAGTTTCCTCATCAATAAAGTGGTAGGCTGGTAAGAAGACCTGCCTCATAGGATCTTGTAAGTCTTAAATTCACCAATGAACCTGAAGCATGCAGCACAGGGCTCAGCACATACGTGCCCAATCAATGGAGCCTTTTATTTGTTCTCTGCAGTCAAAATATATACCGATGCTGAGGGCACAAGCAAACAGCTGGCCACTAGCAAACCTGCCCAACCTCTGACTGTCAGGTGCACCATCCGTAAATGCAAAACATCTGTTTTACTTCATATAAGGCATAGGGTTTCTCTCAAATAAAATAAATATAGGCCTAAAGAAAAGTTAAGGGAAATCAGCATTCAAAAGGCCACTTTAATGCACTATTGTGTGAACTGAGCATTAAAACAAAAAATAAAACGTTCCTGCCACTGTCTGAATATATTGGGACGAGTTACAACTTGTAATTTACACAATACCATTTTTCCAAGGATTAAAGTTTCTTATTCCAAGTTCAACACATATGCTGATGCTCTGCTTTCTTTCTCCCACCAGGATTTTTATAGGGGAGCCTGAAATAAGATTAAGCAAACATAACAAACCCATATCACATTTTCAGTTGGAGAAAAAAAAAAATGAAAGCCTGAATCAGTCAATCCACCTCTCTACTTCCAGCTGAGCCATAAATGTCAGTTGTTCTACTTCAATAGAAACAGAGGGCCTGTCTCATATCTCTATGGGGAGCCAAGTGAGATGAGAAATGGACCCAGAAAAAAAGAGCTAATTGTTTAAAAAAACTGCAATGCTGGATGTACTTGGAGTTCTCAAAAAGCAGTAATTGCTGAACATCAAATTTTCAGCTATCAAAGGGCCACTGTTAAAGAGTTAAACCCCATCCCACAAGAGGGCTTTGACAACATGTGATGTGAATAGAAATGTCTCCTACATTTTCTTTTTTAAAATATTCTACAGGAAATAAAGATAGCTGGTAAAGAGAATCACCAAATGGAAGGGAAAAGGTTAACTGCCCCCTACATTGAAATATAGCCTGCATAAATGGGGAATTGTGGGGCCACATGTGTTCCTGTTGACAGGTGCTGGAAACATTAAGAATAAGAAGTCTAAAATTGAATCCATGAACTTGTTTTCACAAAGTAATTCCTTTAAAAAAAAATTGTACATTTAATGTATCTTACATGGAGAATAACTTTTGTTTTAAAAAGAAGAAAAATGAAATTCCATGATTTTCAGAATTTCAAATGGCTTAAAATGAACTTTTATCCCCTGAAAACAAAATCAGAGTGCCTGTGAGAGAACATAGGAAGATCTCACTATTGCACCATCCAGCTCATACTTCAGCAAGTTTTGCAAAACAGGTACAAAGTAACCTGTAACAGCAGCGCCCTATCAACTTCTCTATCAGTTTACTTCACCCTTGCCTTAGAATTGGACAGTCTCAGGTGTCATTTCACTAAAAGAGTTTTCCCACAAATCAAAGAAAGCAAAGCTGTGAATATTGCTAATGAACAGGATAGTAGTATTGGCAAAACTCTCTCTCCACCCTCCCCCCACCACGCATACTCTCTCACTTCCATTAGAAAGACACACACTCTGTCTGTGACCATCCCTGAGGCATGGCTTTACACTGAGAAGGTCACTCTCAGGGCAGAAGACACAGTTCTCAGAATACTCAGTAATTCCCCTGCTGGGTGGGGCAAAATCCTTGGAATGAGAAATCTAAAAGAACAAAAATCATCTTGAAAGTGTTTTTGAAACAGTGAATTTTGTGTATGTCGAACAGAGGATCATTTGATTTCATTTTTATTTTAAAATGCTTGTGGGCAGAATGGTCTGATGTGCCACTTCTGTGGGTGTTTCCAGCAAGTTTAGCCAGTAAGAAATCTGCACCAGGAACTCTCCCCTTCAGAAAGAACACATCCCTCCATATCCACTTGCTTTTGCATGTGCGGAGGTCAATAAGTTAGTAGTAGATGTTCCTTTGCCAGATGCAGAGGGGATCCTGGAGGTATTAAAAGATTCACCTGCTCGAAGATCATTCCCCATTTAGCTTTTCAATTAAAGTCAGTTGTTTAAAAAACAGATGGAGAATGGGCATTAAGATGGCCCCTGATTTACAATGCTTCAACTTAACAATTTTTTGACTTTATGTCAATGCAAAAGGAATATGCGTTCATAGAAATCGTTGAGTGTTGAATTTTCTTCTTTTCTCTGGCTTGCTACATGCAGTAGAATTCTCTCTCATGATGCTGAGCGGTGGCAGCGAGCCACAGCTCCCAGTCACGAGAGTAAACACTGATACTCTGCAGTGTACGGGGTTGCTAGATGATTATTGTCCAACTGTAAATTCGTGTTCTGAGTGCATTTAAAGTGGACCAGGCTAAGCTTTCATGTTTGATGGGTCAGGTGTATTAAACGTATTTTCAACCTTCAGTGGATCAACCTTTTAATACCTCCAGGATCCCCTCTGTGTCTGGTAAAGGAACATCTACTACTAACTTATCAGGATGCAGTTCCGTCATAAGTCAAGGAGCATCTGTCTTTGGGTGGAAGACTGGAGTGAGGGTGGGGCGAAGGCAGAAAGGGATCAGCGAGAAAGGAGCTGAGAGCAGAAATCTGCTTGGGCTTCAGAGTGGGGCTGTGTGAGACCCTGCAAGGTGGGATGAGCAGACACAATCAGGAGTTGTAAAGATTAAAGGGGTTAAAGATGCCCATTTCCTACTTTTCAATTATTTTTCCCAAGAAACCCCAGCTGAGTCCAGAAAATGAGAATGAACTAGGAAAGTTCACATACCTGCAACTTTTCTCACGTTACAATGAAACAAAACAGATTTAGGGAAGATACCATCACAGTCACCTTTCATAATAAACTGGATAAACCTTAGAGTCACAGATGTGCAACAGCATATTCAAGGACTGTAAGAGTTAGAGGAGATGTTTAGCGATCTAGTACAAGAGTTCTTAACATTTGGGGAGCCACAGACCACTTTAGAAAATGTGATAAAAGCAATAAGCCTTCTTTTGAGAAAAAATACTTATATCCACAAAGACATAACATATTATAAACTATTCCAAAGGACTGGCAAGATCTCTGAAGCCCTCTGGGTCGTGAATAAAAGACATCTAACCCAGCTACCTTCCATCCACTCCCACCACATAATGATGTGAGGAAGGAGAGGGCCTGATGGGTAAAATAATACATCATACTTTCAAATAGAGTTGCAGCAGAGCAGCAGAATTAGCTCCATTGCCCCTGATTCCTAAAGCAGAATCCTTCCCACTACTTTGTGAATCATAAAGGAAATATCTACTTTGTTTATATCTCATGCCCAACATGCATAAAAATTAGTATCTCTGCTGCCACTCAAGTCTCAAGGAGCCACAAGTCAAAATGTCAGAAACCTAGACAATTAAACAAGAACATCCTTGTTTTTACAAACACAGTGATTTTGTTTTTAATTCTGAATAAAACACATTCTTATGACAGTTGCCTAGATACTCTTAAAGTGAGCATCCCATTGATCCCTGTCAGTCTGTTCCCAGACGTGACCATGAGCAAGCCTGGACCCCAACATTCGCCATATGCACAGGTGTACTCCTCTACTGCTGGCTGGACATCTTTTTGAAGCAGTTCCATGTTATTCTCATTATTTTTCAGCACAGAATTCTGTCCCCTTTTCCCTTTCTCTATTCAGAATGTGGGCTGCCGTTCCTTCCAAATCATGGCAAACTTTCCAAGTTGTCATGGGGCCAAACCCTCTCACTCACCAACTCACATCACTGATTAATGAGTCCTCTTGAAATCTGGGCCTGAAGTGTAAGCTATTGTGTTGCAAAGGGCCCCTTTAGGCAATGAATCAGGGATTTGGGTGGGCTCTTATAGAATTTCGGAGCATGTAATATATCTTTATCACTTGGCTAGGGATGCTAATCAAAAATTACTGCATACCAATATTTTCTTGGATCCCTTTCTCCCTTTACAAGAGCAAAGACTTGTCCTTAGAGAGGCAAAGATTCTAGGAAAAAGTAGAACACCAGTTACGTAAATTTTTTCAAAAACTAAGTATGTAGAATGCTAATCTTTCCAAGAGTGGTCATTATCCAGGGTGCTACGATCATTGCCTAATGCTAGAGGCTGCATGGAACAAAATGCAAGTCCTTGGGCCACCGGCTGGGCCTGTCCCAGGGAGGACAGGTACTAGTGCCAGGTCAGACTAGTCCAGTCCACCAAGGGTGACCATCCTCAGCTTTTGCTATAAGTTCCATGCTTATCCCCATCTCATCTGCCTTCCAACCCACATGCTCTTCACAGCTGGGAATGCTGCACACAGCAGAGTCACCCTTTGGGGACTCCTTAGAAACCATGTGTTAAGCTCCAGAGTCTGATTTGGCTCCCAATGGCCAATTGAATCGAGGAAGGTGCAGGAAATGTGTCCATCCCTTCCACTCCAAGACAGCTTTCAACTCAGAACACTTTGAGGTCACACCTTTTTCTTGCTTAGGGAAAACCAGCAGACATCCTGCTGCTGGGTAATCACTGGGCTATGGGCAGAGCTGTCCATGACAGGACCTCACTCAGCAGTGAAGGAGAGAGATCTGGTGTCAGTCTTCTGAATGAGCACCTGGTGGTATCCATTCAAATGGCCCCTGGATGTGCTGACCCTGGCTCAACTTTCAAGAGCTCCTTCTAACCTGGCTACAGCCTCTCCAAGGAATGTTTTAAGGCCTAAATCTCAACCTGCCAATAGCTTGACCTCCTTTTAGATCAAGCCTGCCCCTCTCTCCTTCCCTACCCTGCCTGGGTGACCACCTCCATCCATCTCACTAGGTTCAGAGTCCTGGATCATATACTTCTGCCCTTTCTCTTTCTAATTTATTGATGGAGTAAAAATTGTATCACCGACTTCCCTCAGGATCTTCCCATTTCATTTTCAAAAATCTATTTTTGGTAATTCCACAGGGTATATACTCCCCAAAGTAAAAGCAGAGGCTCAGATACTTCTACGCTCTTGTTCATAGCAGCATTCTTCACAGTAGCCAAAAAGTGGAAGCAACTTAAGTGTCCTTCGATGAGTGAACGGATAAACAAAATGTGTTACATGCATATGAGAGATCATCATTCAGACTAAAATGAAATGAAAGTCCTATACATGCTACAACATGGCTAAACCGTGCAGACATTATGCTAAGTGAAATAAGCAAATCACAAAAGGACAAATATTGTGTGATTCCCCTCATATAAGGTACCTGAAAATAGTCACATTTACAGAAACAGAAAGCAAAATGGTGGTTGTCAGGGACTGAGGGGAGGGAAATGGAAAGTTACTGCTTAGTGGGTATAGACTTTCAGTTTGTGAAGATGAAAAAGCTCTGGAGATGGGTGTCGGTGATGGCGTCACAAAAATGTGTATGTACTTGGCCAGGTGCGGTGGCTCATGCCTGTAATCCCAGCTCTTTGGGAGGTCAAGGGGGGCAGATCACGAGGTCAGGAGATCAATACCATCCTGGCTAACACGGTGAAACCCCAACTCTACTAAAAATACAAAAATTAGCTGGGTGTGGTGGCACACGCTTATAATTCCATGCTACTCGAGAGGCTGAGGCAGGAGAATCGTTTAAACCCAGGAGGCAGATGTTGCAGTGAGCCAAGATCACACCACTGCACTCCAGCCTGGGTGACAGAGAAAGACTCCATATCAAAAAAAAAAAAAAAAAAAAAAAAAAAAGTGTATGTACTTAATGTCACTGAAAAGTGCACTTAAAAATTATTAAAATGGTAAATTTTGTATCATTTATGTTTTAACACAATTTTTTTCTGAAATTTTGAAGTCTACCTCAGGGAGCAAAAGCAAGACCAACAAAACATAAACCAAATCAAATGTGCTGAATGCATTACTATTAAAACTGAAGACAGGAGTTACTGCTTACATATACCCTGCATTTATTCACTCCCCTGTTGTGCTTAAACAGCTTCCTTCAAATTTCTGGTGGCTCCTGAAGGCCTGTAAGGCAGTGACATGACTCTGAGAGACAGAACATCCCTGCAGGCCCAGGAAGATGTGATCTTTCCCACGTGTTTCTGCTGAGATGATAAGTATTCACAGCATGACATTCTGGGAAAAAAATTACATAAAAGCAATTTTCCTCAGTGCTATTTCTGGACCTTGTATGAGTCACTCATTGCCTTCTGAAGTGCTTGCATTGCTAATGAGGGCTTTCCATGCACAATACAGCAAGAATCCTTCAAAATTCTATTGGGATGGAGAATAAAGAAATTGCTGTTTCATTCTCAAGTTCATCCTGAAGGGTTAGAGACAAACTAGATGGAAGAACCAACCACTTATGCTGTGCTAGGTGCTTTATCTACAAAGCCAACAACCTGGGAAGTACAAGCTCAATGCATCTAGAATCCCCCATGCCTGCCTCAGTAGTGTTTAATTCTTCCAAGAGCATATTGTGCCAGCTGGAAGAAATACAGTGACACACTTCTTAGAGATAAGTCTAGCTCTTGTTGTGTGCAGAGTTGGAATCTTGTGTTATGTGTGGGTAATTACACTTATAATAACACTCTTAGAATGGCTGTAAGTTCAAGGGAACCTCACGGTTGAAAGGCTCCTAAAAGATCAATTTAAAAGTTACTCCAGATAGACTAGAACTCTAGCTCAAATGCTTCTTGTAGCTAACTGTTCACAGGACAGCCTATTATCAAAGGATTTGAGCAAATTAGTATCTGTCTTCCTTCCCACCTACCTCCCACATGGAGTTAAATGAGTACACATATGAAAACTGTAAATTCTTATCCAAACAGGAAGAATTCCTATTAGCCCCCTTTGTGAAAAGGAGGAAACAAAGACAAATAGAGACTTAAAAGTTTGCCTAGGATGGTCCAAGAAGTCATTAAAGTGTGTGACTGAAGGCTGCTTTTAGTGGCTTCAAGACTTGTGCTTTTCTTCCTATGCTTCATTTCCATTCCAAACCCTCCATACTCAAGGAGCATCCACTTGCTGAAAGTTACTTAGATCCCTTGGTCTATTCAAAGAAGGGACAGAGGACCAAGTCAACAACCAGCCAAAGAAGAGGAAAACTCTCCTTCCCCTTGTAAGCAACCTGTGCAGTTGAAAGAGCTCCTTGTTTTCAAAGAGGCAAATGATCCATTTCTGAAGGAAATCTCCAAATTCTGGTTAATTCCCTCGACAATGGGCTGCTCTCTCCTCGTGTCCAGGCGACTGTTACCTCATTTACTATTTTCTCATTCTTTCCTCTTGATAGTATTGTCACTGAACAAACATTTTTCCAGGAGTCATTTCTGCTCCTGACACCAAAGCTATCCTTCCCTCCTGCTTCCCCATTTCTGTTGAATTCTCAGACTATCAGAGCAGGCGCCAATCCTAGAGATTCAGTCTGGAGAAGTTCAGAGAATTGCTCAAGAAGGTTACGCATATAATCTGTGGCCCAGAGAGTGGCAAATCTTTTTTGCCTCATCACTCAAATCCTTATCTCTAATTCAGTGCCTGGCAGGTAGTAATCACTTAGTATTGGATGTAATAGGAATGCTTTTCACATCTTATGCGGAACCAATCTTTCTATTTCTTGATAGGAAGTGGAATAGGGAATAGAAATGCAAGCCACCTTTAATAGTATTTGTGTGGCAGCCAATGAGAGGAACAGTACTCAGGGCTTAGAGGGTGCACTTGCTTGGTTTAGTATTGAAGGTTGGCCTTCCCACCACCTACACGCGGTCAATGCATTGTGTAGTTTGTGGATGACCACTATATCTAGCCACAGGTCTCAAGTAGGAAATTTGTGTGTGCATGTGTGTGTATGTGTGTGTGTTCATGCATGTGAGGTAGGGAGAGAAAGAGATGGGGACACAGAAAAAAACATAAGGACTAACTCTCATGTTGGGACAAGAGGTTGTCAGAACGAACCAGGAAGTACGTGTTGATGTCTGAAGTTCCTGTGTTTCCAAGTTCCTCTGTGCCAGGCACTGTTGGCAGGAATCATCCTGTCACATTTACAGGTAAAATTGAAACTGAGGAAGAGCAAATTCTTAGTCACTGCCTTAAAATGTCCAAGTCCCGGGAACATTCCTTCCCTCTAGGCTGGGAACAACTGTCTGCACTCAAGGCTGCCTGCACCCACCTGAGGGTAGGGGCATAGAAAAGCTGCTCACCTTTTGCTGAGAATAACCCTGAAACAGGTAACATCCATTAACAATCGTCCAGGGTTGGACTCTGTCTGGGTCCACTGACTGCTCCCTGGCCCAGGGCTACTCAGCTCAGCACTGGGCCCTTCGGTGTGTCTGACCCAGGCAGGCTGAGGGAGAAGGCCTTGCTTGCTTGCTGAAGTTTTGAATGTGGCTGATAAAGCCATTCAGCATTTTCAGAAGCCATGCAACATTTTTATGAAGAACGACATTAAGACTTTCAGTCTAATTGTACTAAACTGTGCTTCAAAATCCTTTTCAAACCTATGTGCATTAGAAAGGACAGAACTATTGCCTTCTGTCTTTCTTTGCCAAAAAAATCAGAGAGAGGGGCCTGTGTTGGTACAACCCTAGTCTCTGACAGAAGGATGACAGCATCTTGTATGCTTATCTCTCTTAGCTCTTTTGTAAGGACAGATTCAGTGCAGGCAAAGGCAAGAGAGGCCTTTTGTGATCCACTCACCTTTTCTTATTCCCATATATTGGTCTTTTATCTAAGGTCAGGGAGCCTGAAATCCTCAGAGGTAACAAAATTAAAGGCATATTAAAGGTTGTTCAGTTCTACAAAAGAAAATTATAAGTCGTCGTTAAGTTCTCACAAGGAATCTTATCCAAAGGGTCTGTTATATTTTCAAGTATAGAACCTGACACATAGATGTTCAAAACTATTTCTTTTATTGAAAGCTTCACAAAAGCAATATATCACTGAAAACCAAAAGATATCTGAGGAAAGGTTTTTTTCTATGCAGACACAAGAACAGAGAAATGGACAAGAGACAAAGCTTTTCAGTGGGCTCCACTGGGCACTCAGCAGAACCTAAAGTGGCCCCACTGGTGTGTTGACGTTCAGTGACTTTTCACACCTTTCTTTGCTTCAAAAATCTGACAAGCTTATCTCATTGAAACTACTACAATTTTCAAAGCCAACAACACTCTCAGAACAGTTGGCTAAAGAGGAATAAAATGTTTCAAAACCACAATGAATCTGAGAAAAAAGGAAGTCACAACATAAAAGATGTTTGAACATGAATTCATGTTCCTTTGAGGACTTCATTATCATTAGTTTATTCCTAAATCAGACTGCTAGGGAAATAAGGGTAGCCCAAGAGAGAAGATGAGAACGCTAAGGCCAAGCTCCTCGGGCCAAGCATAAAGCTTTTCTACCCAAATGTCAGATCCTCATGGCTGGAAGGAGCCCTACAGGAGCTTTCCTTTCCAAATTCCATGTTGCATCTTGAGACGTTCTAAGACAAGGGTCAGCAAACCACAGCCTGCAGGCCAAACCAGTCTGCTACCTATTTTAGTATAAATGGTAAGCTAAGAATGGCTTTTACATCTTTAAGTGGCTGAAAAATCAAAAGAAGGACATTTTGTCACGTTGAAAAATTATGTGAAATTCAAAGATTTTAGTCTCTATAAATAAAATGTTACTGGAACACAGCCCCCCTCATTCATGTATTGTGTTTTCTATGACTACTTGTGTGCCACATTGGAAGAATTGAACATAGAGCTTATGACTCACAAAGCCTAAGAGCTGGCTCTTTACAAAAAGTTGTCCATTTCTCTGCAGCATCACAGGAGAGGGACAGATAAGAAAAGGGAGACTTCTCAGTGCCTTTCCAGGGACCACAAGGGGAGAGGTTTGTTTTCCCCATTAAAGATTCCTTCACCAAGGCAGAGAACCCAGAGGCCATGTTCCTCTTGGATGTTGAGACCTGAGATAAGTTACTCTGTCATGAAATTCTGACCCTCTGACAATTTCCAAGGTTGTGCAGCCATTAAAGTAAATGATCTGTGCATTTTCAATTCCTGCACTCAAGCTGCTTTGGCCACCCTATTATCTCATGGTAAATAACACACTGTAATCACACAAACGTGTAATTATATCTGCTAAACACTGAGGAGGAAGAAAGAGGAAAATGGTCCCCCAGTTTGAGGCACTGGGCTGAGTAATCTGTTAGACGTTCCACATGCCCGCCACGGCAGCCCTTGGACTAGGCTTGTTGATAAAAAGACCCTCCGTAGATGAAAATTACTTGGATTAAAGGCTGTAATGCTGCTGTTATGGTCATGTTCAGATCAAGTGTCAAGCAAGTCTGGATCTTGGGGTAGTTGGCACGTATCTACTGTCACATGGGGTTTTGTGTCCAAGCATTCAGTGCTTCTTAGAGCTCTGAGAATGTAGCAAGAGAGAGAGAAGACAATGTGGGATTGTTAGCCGACAATAAGTTTGATTTATGCCTTTGTTAAAATGAATCTGAGAAGTGGCTGCAATCTATGGGTGCTGTGAAGTCAGCACAATTGGCATTGTTTATATCCCCGTTTGTTGTGGCGGCTGCATGGGCACAGATTTGTGGAAAGGAGAGGTTTCCATATTAAAGTCATCCTTCTGAGTGTTTGGTGCTTTGTTCTCCTGTTACATAAGTCCTTGCCTATCGTGCTCCCGGGCTTAGCAGCTCTGCCTAGAGTGATTTGGGAATAGGCAAAGGTCACAAGCCTATGGCATTACGAAGTCCACTAGCAAAGTTGTTCTCAACTTTTTTACATCCCCAACTCACCTAAGGGATGTGACACCTTTTAATCAAAAACATTGCTCAGCAGGGCCGTAATTTTTAACAAAGGAGTTAGTTGGGGCTGGAGCAAAATATATTTTTAACTTTTAATATATAATTTTAATATATTTTTAATTTTTACCAATTAAACATATGTATAAACTGTGTAATGTATGGTTCATAAAGGTTCTGCTGTCCTCCCACACCACAGCTGACAATCCCCGCAATGAAGGGCCTCTGTGGAGTAGGCTGGGGCACTTGAATCTCGTTTCTTTCCTTGGCCTTGTTCTAGTCCAAAGGTGTATTCGGGTAGGAGAATGCCAGAATCTGGCAATGATTGAGTGGTCCCAGGCCACCAGATCTTGATTCCACACAAGGTTTCCCTGATGTTCCCACTTCCAGCACTTTGGCAGGAGTGATTAGGCCTAACCAAGGGATACTCCTTGACTTACCTACTCAGTAAATTATCTGTTGAAAGCCTTTTATCTGTATTGAGATAATCTAGGTCCAACCACTCCCATCTGGGCTTGGAGGAGAGTTGGAGGACATGGGGTGTGGGGAGTGTCTGGCCTTCAAAACCAGCTCCTCCCAGGATGTTCAGGTTCCCTAGGGAAGGATGCAAGGGGCCCTTGATGGTAGAGGAGTAGGATAAATGAGGGGAGTAGGTGGGCAGGGATGAGAGGAGCCCAATTTCTTTCAACCTCCTCATCTAATTTCCAGAATCTTTATCCGAAGAAGCCCCAGAATCCAGGTAGAGATCCCTGAGGCTAGGAACTTATGTGTTTGACTTTGTGTATGTTTGTGTCAGGTACAGTTAGAGCAATAACTCCTCGAAGACACAACTAATTTAGGAGGTTTCTGCTTAGGTTTTAGTTCAGAAAAGACCAGGAAGAAACAGATGAGTGGGATGTTTTTAATGATTCAGTCATTTAAAATTTTTGCTTGTGAGAAGACATGATGCGCACATTTCCTATCAAAATCTTGAACCGCGTTGTTGACCATAAGAGCTCACCATGATCACAGCTGCTGGAGTCATCATGAGAATAACATTTGTTCCTCGGTGACCCTATTTGTGTGGACATCAGTGATCTAAACCTGCTGTCCAACTCAGCAATGCCACAGGAACAAAGTAAAACAGGACTTATTTTCTTTATGAAAATGCTTTCTTATCAGTTTGCCAACAAACTTTTGGCCAAGATAGATGATTTTCACTTGGCTGGATCAAGTTATTAAAGGAAAGGAGAAAGGAGAGGAAAAAGGAAAGGAAAGGAAAGGAAAAAGGGAAGGAAAAGGGAAGTGAAAAGGAGAAACGGGGAGGGAGGAGGGGAAAGGGAAGGGAAAGGAAGGACGCTTGAGTGAAGACACTCCTTTTTGCTTAGTTGATTTGAAATCAACTTTATATTAAAGGAAGGAAAATGAAACTAATCATGTACTACAAATCTGAAAGGAGAGAACTTTTGCCAATTAAAAAAAACTATGTGTATGTACATATTTACATGCAGACACAGATACACACACACACACAATGTTTCAGACTCATCAAAAGCAAAAGAAGTAATATATTTATGCAACTAGCCTTTTTTGTCTTTCAAAACTAACAGAAATTTACATTATTACAGAAATCATCCTTAAACCTATTAACTTCAATGAGGTTTATAAACTTTCCTATAAAATAGACATGATGTCTATAATTAATATATTTTGGAACCAAAAATTGAGACATAATGTCTGGCACATGGAATTTTCAGGGAGAGGGAGGACAGTTCCAGGAAATCCTGGACACAGGTTGTTGTAATGATGCCGCATGTAGAATATTACCAATTTTTAAAGCTCTTGAATTATAAGACTGACATTCCATATATTCCTTACATCCTTTCTCCCCCAAGGTCAAAAAGATTACTGGCCATGCAGCAGTGCTTACTATGTTCGGATGATGCTTTATGATTTATAAAATATTTTTCAATTTTTATTTTATTAATCAAACTCTCTGAAATGAAAGCAAAGAAACTATAAAGATTCTACCTGTTTTTAAAATTCTCCATTTTGCTGTTATAGATAGAAAGGCCAGATGCCAAAGGTCATCCAAACAGTAACTGGGAGAGCTCAGCCATAAGCACACAGGTTGACTAATGAACTGACTGATTCAAGGGATTGCTGTTAATTATCTATACAACTGGCAAGCATAGAACCGAATCCTTGGCTGTTGTGGCTAGATGTGCATCCCACGTACCTCTATGCTGGGTATACATTGGGACAACCTCTCTATAAAGAAACTTGGCAATACATATCTTTAAAATATTCTATTTTTCCCAATAATCCCAACTCTGAGTATCTATCCTGTAAGCAATACAAATATCCAACAATAGTAGACTAAATTATTTTGCATCTATACAATAGAATATTCTGTAGCCATTGAAAATTTATCTTCAAGTGATATTTAAAGAAAGAGGAATTTTTTTTTTCTTTTTTTGACAGAGTCTCGCTCTGTCATCCAGACAGGAGGACAACGGCACAATCTCGGCTCACTGCAACCTCTGTCCCCCGGGTTCAAGCGATTCTCCTGCCTCAACCTCTTGAGTAGGTGGCATTACAGGTGTGCGCTACCACACCCAGCTAATTTTTGTATTTTTAGTAGAGACGGGGGTTTCACCATATTAGCCAATGTAGTCTTGAACTCCTGACCTCACACATACACACACAATTGGCAAAGAGTCAGAAAATTAGCTTCAAAGCAGCTTAGGAATGGGAGGTGGCATGGATATGCATAGCTGCCCCGCTGCCATCCAGGAGCGCCTCATATGTAAGTCCTAATAATCTCACCTACTTGCCAAGCTGGACTTATCTGAGTCATTCTTTGGTTTCTTGGTACCCCTTGTGGTTGGGGGAATGTTTTCTTAATATAATTCCAAGTTTTTCTCATTAAAAATGCTTTCTACTCATTAAGGCTCTGTTAATTTCCCTGTGGAGGGGGAGCATGCTGGACACACCCCTGAGTGCCTGGAAAGATGCCCCATGGCTTCTATGTCTCTGGGCCACACATTCTGCACAACGGAGACCTGGAAGAAGGAAATGTACCAAATGCCCTTGTATCTCAGACATGCCTCTCCCTAGCCCCTTTTCTACCCACCGAGCTGTTGCGTACTTTTGGATCACTTCACCCTTCCCTCTCCCACACTCCTTGCCCCTGATTCTCTGTCCTTACTGTTGGCCTCAAGTGTGTGTGTTGGGGGAAGTTTCCTCAGCTCTGTGGGTCACAGGTTTCTTCTTCATGAGCTCTACCATCCCACAGGGATTTTCTCTCTCCTGTTACGGAGCTTCACCTGCTGGGTCTAAAAGAGGAGAAGAGTACAAAAAGAGAAATATTCTGCCATCTGTTTTACAATGTACTCTTCTTGAAAACTTTTACATGACACTGAATGCCAGAAAAAAGATGTGGTAGGGAAAGTTGGGCCAGGCCTCCTCAGTCTCCCTGCTGGAGGGAAGAGTGTCAGTCACAAGTCAGTGGACACCAGTGAGGGCGGCCCCCTCTGTCTTCAAATGCCAAAGCTGGGAGGGATGGAGCAGACTTGCTTCAAATCCCTACTGAGAGGATAATTTTGGACAAGCTAACGCATCTAGCCCTTGGTTTCCTCATCCGTTAAGTGGAAAAATACAAATTCTTTATATGAATATTGTAAGGAACAATATGAAGCAAGGTACATAAAGTATATTTAAACAGTTTCTAGAACACAGATCTCATACAATCAGTGGGGCAAATAGAAAGGTAGAAGCAAAACCAGGACAGAAGCCCTATGCTCTTACACAAACAGTGTTTCCTCCCCTACATCATTCCTCCCTTTGCTACTGATATTTTTAGGGATATTAGGGTTTACAAATAGGAGAGTAAATGATAACATATTTTCAACATGTTTATTTATGGTATACGTTTAATATTCATATTAGAAAAAAAACATATATAGAAAGATCAACTTGGGGAAGGAGTCCTGGTGACCTAAAGATTAAAAGTGATGGAGAATAAAACAGAATACAAAAGCCAGTTTGAGAAACCTCCCAAACAAGTAGAATTAACAATATGCAGAGGAGAAAACAGCAGTATTCTGATACCAAAACTCACATAGATATTACAAGAAAACTACAGACCAATATCCCTCGGGAAAGTAACAAAACATGAATCCTTAACAAAACATGAACAAACTGAACTAGCAATAAATGAATAGAATAATACGTTATCACCATGTGGAATTTATCCAAGAAATGAAAAACTGGCTCAACATTCAAAAATCACCATATCACAGGCTAAAAAAGAAAAACCATATCATCATCTCAACAGATGCAGAAATAGAATTGATAAATTGTAGCACACATTTATGAGACATACTTACAGAAAACTTAGAAAAGAACTTCCTCATATTAATAAGGGATATCTATGGAAAGCCTACAACTAATAGCATACTTCATGTTATGAGAATGAATATTCTCCCCTAAAGTTGGGAACAAGCAAGAATATCCACTCCCACCACTCCTATTTAACATATTACTAGAGGTCCTGGCCAGTGCAATAAGGCACCAAAAGAAATAAAAGGTATCCAGATCGCAGCACAAGGAATAAAAATGCCTCTATATCCAGAAAAATGTGATTCCTACATAGAAAATCCTAAGAAATTCACACAAAAACCTGCAAGAATAAGTGACTTTACCAAGGTCTTAGAATAGTGGCCAATATTTTTATTTGTAATTATACATACAAAAAATAAACAATTACAAATTGAAATGTTTTTAAGTAGATTTACAGAAAGACCTAAATAAATAGAGAGCCTAACATGTTCAGAAATTGGAAGACTCAATATTGTAAAGATGGCCAGGCACAGTGGCTTACATCTGTTAATCCACTCTGGGAGGCCGAAGTGGGAGGATTCCTTGAGCCCTGGAGTTCAAGACCAGCCTGGCCAACATAGGGAGATCTTGTCACTACATAAAATTTTAAAATTAGCTGGGTGGGTGGTGCTCGCCTGTGGTCCCAGCTACTCAGGAGGCTGAGGTATGAGGATCACTTGAGCCCAGTAGGTCTAGGCTGCAATAAACCGTGATCTCATCAAGCACTCCATCTTGGCAACAGAATGAGATCCTATCTCATATATATATATATATACACACACACACACACACACATACACACATACACACAATTGGCATCTTAACTATATATGCATATATACACACATATATGCATATATACACACATGCGTGTGTGTATATATGTGTGTATATATGCATATATAGTTAAGAAGTCAATTCTCTCTGAATTAATCTATAGTTTCATTGCAAACCCAATGAAAATCCCAGAAGGCTTATTTGAAGAAATTGACAAGCTGATTCTAAAAGTTTTATGGAAAAGAAAGAAAACAAAAAAAGTAAAATAAAAAAAAAAAAGTGTTTTGGAAATACCAAAACACTTTTGAAAACGAAAGATGGAAAACTATCACTACCTAACTTCAAGATTTCTTATCAAGACAATATCAAGACAGTGTGTTACTGGCAAAAGGATAAACACACACAAAGAAACAGAAGACCCACAGATATATGGTCAATTGTTTTTTTGACAAAGGTGCAGAGGTAAGGAGAAAGGATAGTCTTTCCAACAAGCGATGCTGGAAAATTTGAACATCCATATGCAAAAAATAAACCTCAACTCATACCTCATACTACATACAAAAATTAACTCTAAATAGGTCATATACCTCAGAATAAAATCTTAAGTCTACAAAATTTCTAGAAGAAAACATTGGAGAAAATCTTTGTAAAATCGGGTTAGGCAAAGGTTTCTCTGATAGGACAGAAAAGTAAGAATCATAAAAGAAAAAACTGATAAACTGAACTTCACCAAAATTAATTTTCTGCTGCATAAAAAATAGTTGAGAAAATGGAAACAAGTGAAGACTGTAAAAGAATACTTACAAAACACGTATCTGATAATGGACTGCTATTCGGAATACATAAAGATCTCTCACAACATAATAAAAAGAAAATAAACCATCTTATTGAAAAATGAGAAAAACATTTGAAGAGACACTTCATCACAGAGATAGAGGGCAGATAAGCAAATAAAAAGATGCACAAAATTGTTAGTCATTAGGGACATGTACATTAAAATCATAGCAAGACAACACGACACACTTCTTAGAATTTAAGCAAACAATGAAAAGCTGTCATTACCACAGGCTGGCAGGAATGCAAAGCCCTAGAACTCTCATATTTTACCAGTGACACACAAAAAGGTACAGCCATTTTGGAAAACTCTTACGCAGTTTCTTAGAAAGTCAAACATACATTTTCCATACAACCTAGCAATATCCCACTCCTAGGCATTTATCACAAAGAAATGAAAATATATTTTCATGCAGAAAACTATATAAAAATGTTTATAGCATCCTTATTCATAATTGTCAAAAACTGGAAACAACACTTGTGAATATCAACTAGGAAATAGATAAATTGTGGTACATATATACATTGGAATACTACTCAGCAGTGAAAAGGGACAAACAAACTACTGATACATGCAACAACCTGGATGGATTTCAAAAGTATCATTTTCAGTGAAAGAAATGAGATACAAAAGGCCATGTACTCTATTATTCCATTTTTATGACATTACTGAAAAGGCAAAAGCTGTAGGAAGTAAAATCAGACCAATGGTTTCCAGGGAGGGTAGGGATGAATTATAAAGGAGCATGGGGAAACTTTTTGGGATGATGGAAATACTCTATAGCTTGGTTTTGGTGGGACTATTTAACTGTATACATTTCTCAAAACTCATAAAACTGTATGCCTAAAATGAGTGATTTTATTGTGTGTAAACTATACTTTGATAAACCTTATGGAAAAAAAAAAAACTAATAAAAAATACACAAAATAACAAAACAATCAGAACCAAAAATCCAAGGTCATACTAACTGACAAGTCAATTTAACACTACCTGATGTCTATAACATATACAAGAAGATAAATATATGGTTCTTTGTATGATTTTGATCATATATGTATAACATATTTTCATATACTTGGAAGAAAACCAACTAGCCTTAGGGTTATCAGTGAGAAAAAAAATTTTACATAGATGCCAGACAAGACATTTTAGTGTACAAACTATTCCTCATATGTAGTGGGCTCAATGGTGGCCCCAAAAGGACATGCTCAAATCCTAATCCTCAGAACCTGTGAATATCACCTTATGGCAAAAGGTGTGATTAAGTTAGTAGTCTTGAGAGGCATTCTTCTCCTGAATTATCTGGGTCTGTCCTGTACATAATCACATGTATCTTTATATGGAAAGGAGTTCTGAGACACAGAGAAGAATGTGAAGACAGAGAAAGAGGTTGGAGTGATGTAGCCACAAGCCCAATACTGCTGGCAGGTGCAAGAAGCTGAAAGAGGCAAGAAATAGTTCTCCTCTATATTATTCCCCAGAGGGAGCACAGCCTTGTACATGCCTTGATTTCAGCTCAGTGAAACTGCCTTTGGACTTCTAGCCTTCAGAATTGCAAAAGAAAAAATTTCTGTTGCTTTTAGCCACCAAATTTGTGCTAATTTGTGATAGCAGCCATAAGCCATAGGAAACTAATACACCACATGGTAACAGCTTGGTAATACAAGGATATGGATATACATGGCTAATTTGGCCACAGAAGCAGGCCTTGTGTGAGTTCATCTCATACTGTACTGATCATGGTAGCCTGTTGCTTGTATTGTTCTCCGTAGCATCACCATCACCCCCAGAGTGCCAGGCCTATCCCTGAATGGGCAGGAAAGCCAGGAGTCAGGCACAGGGATTGCAGCAGAAGCTGCTACTTCCCCACCCACCAGTTGTTCCACCTTCTTCTTAGTAACCGCCACCTGCATGATTCGGCCTTGCAGTGTGCCCAGCTGAAAACGACATTTCCAAACCCCTCTTATAGATGCAGGTTGCTGGCAAATGAAGCAGAATTTATCAATGAATGCTTCAGGGAAACATTTTGAATGTTTCAAAAGAAGTTGATTCCAGTGGGTCACCAGTGCCTATCTCCATCTCCCTTCCTTTTTCCTGATGTCTGCAAGGCAGAAGTCATGGAATGAGCTCCAGCAGCAGCCATCTCTAGGCAGTGAGGTAACCTCAAACATAGCAAACAAGCACTGAGGACAGAGGAGCAAAACACCCAGAAGGAGCCTGGGCTCCCAATGACTGCAGAGCTGCTTTCACAGTCCTGGACTCCGTGCTTCTGTTTCACATGAGAGGCAACACACGAGGCCTTATTTTGTTAATGTCTCAGTAGCAATTCAAAGCAATTCCTAACTTATTCTAGGATCTAATTAACTTTATCAAATTATACTGAAAACTAGAGGGAGAACGTTAAAAATGAAAAGTTGTTGATAGCATGATTTTTCGCCTGGTTTAGCTTTCAGAAAACACATTTGCTGATGTCATAGGATATTTCTATTATTTTACTTTGCTGATCTCATTTTTCTTTTTCAGTTAAATGGAAAATGAAGACAATCATACAAGTTACAAGTCACACTTCTCCGTGTCTCCAGAACTGCATGAAAAGAGTACCCAGCTCTGTTACTTGCTGCAAACCAGGAAAAAGTTACTTTAGCAGCCAAATTACTAACTTCACCCATCCTCTTATATGAATACTCAATGTACTCAAAGAACATCAAAACATATCCTAGTAAACTACAAAACTATGCATTTTATAGAGGCTGACCTATTTGGACTATAAAGATTGCAGACAATTTTCTCCAAATCATTGCAAATATAATTAAATCTACAAAACAGGGATAAAGGTACAAGTTCCAAAACCTTAAAAAAAATAATGAGGCCCCAGATGAGTGGAAAGAATAGGGAGGATTGCTGATTGAAGAGGTCAAAAGCAGATTTATGAAAAAATAACTAAAAGAAATGATAAAAATAATAATAAAAGAGCCTCTTTAGGTTATAAAATGCAGAGGACCAGCAGCTAGCATAACTGATTGCCACTGTGTCTGAACCTTCTCAGCATCATTTCTGTTTACAAGAGCCCCATTTACACCATTTCACAAATCCTCCACTCACACCACCTCCCAAACTGACTGGGGAAGCAATGTGGGGAATGCAGGGACTATAAACAGGAGGCTAATAAACAAGATCGCAAGCCCTGCCAGGCACAGGACCTAAGGCAGAACCAGTCATCTACGCTGGGCTTAGAATCTAATTTTACCTGCGTTTGCGTTTCCTTCATCCCCATAATGCTTCTTAGAAGGGGGTTCAAACCAGTACAGGGGAAATAAAAACTGAAAGGTTTTTGTTCCTTGCCCTTCCAGCTGAAAGGAAGCCACTGTACACACACACCGAAGATGACACTCCATGGAGTGTCTCCATGGAGTCTTGCCCCGGGAACCACCCGAGAACACTTCCCAAACAATTGCAAACGCAAGGGTATCTGTGTGGTTTATGCCACTGGGTAACAGAGTTAAGAGGAAGGGGGATATTGCTTTTTTTATTTCAGCTCTGGAACATGCTTTCTAAAGAAAACTGAGAGATCATGTACACCAGAGAGGGTGCCAACCATGACTTGGGAGAGTGAAAAGAATAGATTTAGGGAACTAAAGACTTGGCCACGGATCTGCCACTGTTTTGCTAGATCATCTTAGACTAGTTATTTAACTTCCATGAGCTTCAGTGTCCTGATCAGAAAATTGGTTAATAATGCATGTGTCCCAGCATTAGGTGAGAAACAGTGGCCCACAGGTGCTCAGTAAATGCTGATTTATTTTTCACTTTTCCACATTTCCACATCTCCAGACTGGCAGCCTGCAGGTCAGTGCCGGCCTATAAATATGGTTCTTGCTAAATCGTGTGTTCTTCTTTTTCCTAAAACTCTAATTCCAGTTTACCTTGAAAAACTGCAATAGCAAACTCAGCTGCACCCCTCCCTGGCCACAGGATGGCTGGAACTGATTGCTTAGACAGGGCGTATGCTTATACAGCTCACGGGCTTCCCAGCCCAGCCATGCTCATTTCCTTGAGTTATCTGCCTGACAATATAGACATTTGAACATGGCAACTCTGCTAGCAATCACAGAGGGGTCCACTCAAATCACTACCTTTTCTTCCACTACATCACATGTTCTTTTGGTGCCCAGTCCACTACTAAAGGTAAACATGCCATTTGGGCTAATTATACTCACGATAGAGCAACAGAATGATTATGAAATGGAAAGACCAATCAGTTATATGAGACCAAGTTATGGCGGAAGAAGGTGGAGGAGACATGCACATGCACACATACACAGTGACAGTCTGACTACATTTAGTTAAATTTGTGTGTTTCTCTCAGTATATTCAGTGAAATGAGTTCATCGAAATAAAGTATAAATCATACAGTTCAATTCTACAAGTGTTAATTAATGTTTGAATGTATTTCTTTATTCTAAGAGACTATGAATCAGCTTATACTTCGATAATAAAAGATTAAATTGCTTTAATTATCAAATAGACCGGTAATGAAAACAGGAGACCATGGAGAAGCAAGCATTTTCACCTTGCAGATGGGAGTACAAAATGGTACAAACCTTATGAAGGGGAATTTAGAAACATAAAATTCCAGGTGATTTTACTGTTTAGACCCCAAAAACCCATTTCTAGGAGTCTATCTTGAAGATACACTTGCTTAAGTGAGAAATAACATATGCATACATGTACTAATTGTCTATCACAAATAGAGTAACAACTGTTCCAGTTTGTCCAAGGCTGAGGGATTTACTGGAACTCAGGATTATCAGTGCTAGAACTGGAACAGTCTTGAGTTAGTCTTAGGCAAACCAATACTGTTGGTCATCCTACTAGCAAACTACCCTAAAATTTATCACCTTAAAATAATATATATATATATTTATCTCACAGTTCCTGAGAGTCAAGAATGCAGGGAGAGCTTAGCTAGACTTCTCCTTTAAGACTCTCACAAGACTATGACCAAGGTGTCAGATAGGGCTGAGATCTCATCTGAAGGTATGACTAAAGGAAGATTTGCTTCCAAACTCACTTATGTGGTTGTTGGCAGGATTTTGTTCCTCAAAGGCTCTGGAATGCAAACTCTGGTTGCTTGCTAACTGTGAACGATATGGTGTCCTCAGTTCTTTGCCATGTAGACCTGTCTAACATAGCAACTTACTTCATCAAAGTCAATAAGAGAAAGAATTTGCTAACAAGACAGAAATCACAATTTTTTGTAACCTAGTAACAGACGTAACACCTTCAATATTGCATATTCTATTTGTTAGAAGCAAGTTACTCAAGGGGAAGGATTATACATACTAGGAGGTAGAGATCATCACCCAGGACTAGCTTAGAATCTGTCTGACCCTGGGCTTAGGTGTATCAAATACACTTTGTGCTCCATTTCAAATCCTCTGAACTCACAGCCATCCAGCATTTTCTTCTACCCAGAGGCAGTTCAGGTATGAGGGATGAATTCCACATTGGGCAGATGTGAAGGCTAACCTGATTAAAAAGCTCACTCTTCAAAGGAGCCAATAGCTCCTGTGACAACTCCCTAGACATTGATTTAATTGCCCCAAGATGCACCTTAAAAACCTAACCACATTAAGGGAAGCACAAAGCATCGCATCCCTGGCAGATATTATGATTTATTTATGGCTCCTCCCAGGCCAGTTGCAATCTACCAATCAGGGGTCATTTTTATCATCAGCAATGCTGCCTAGAAATGGAGTTTGCATTCTACCTTCAGGAGGTTGCCAGAGTATCAGAGCTCCACAGTTAACCATATGTTAACCATAAGTTAAATAATCATGCACAAGGAAATGGTTTGCTTAACTTTTACTCACCCACCCTCATATGAAAGAATCTACAGATTCCTCTCCTCTTTAAAAAAGAGTTACTATGGCTACAGGGGTGTTCCAATGTCTTTGGAAAACCTGTAAGGAAAGATATGGGTGAAGGAAAGGAATTCCAAAACCTGCTCTATCTCTTCCCCTTGTTTTTCTTGTATTTCCTGCTTGAAGTACAAGGCCAATGTGTTTTGGTGGATTTTGTTTTTGTTTTGTAAATAGGGAGGCTACTGTGCACCAAGTCAGCCAAGTCATAGAGCTTCATCTGAGAGCCTCAGTCTGTCTAAAGTGTTTGGGACTATTGAAGCAGAAAATATAAATGTCACCCACTTACTATTATGTCCTGCAGATAAGAGGGTGAGATAGTCTTGCCAGGAACCAGAAAGTCACCTCTTAAGCCACATTAGACCCACCATGGGTGGCAATCAGTAACAGTTTTCCCTAACCCAGCTAGCTCACTGCCTCCCAGGTAGCCTGCATGCTTAGGGCATAGGTGCCATGTAGGTGGGGACCTCTCACTTGTAACTATTCCTCCCTGAGGCTCCTGAGCTCATAGGCCCATTCAATTCTCTGCTCCCTTCTATAGTGCACCCTCTTTTCCTTACCAAGATTTTGACACTTGCCTCCATTCCATGTCCCTAGGATGGAGCTGGAGAGCATTTAGGGTCCATATGAATGAAGGGCAGGATGAAGGTCAAGTATCTATTTACACAGCAATCAAGCCATTTCCCTAGTAAGAGTGCACACCTCAGTAAAAATCATCTGCTCCATTTGCTAAAAGGGTCTCTGGCTCTTTTCTTCCCTCCTTTGAGTTACATTATAAAAAGATCCCCTTCTGGCCTCTTAGCTTGATGTGTAGCAGGCCCTAGGGAAGGGGAAGGCAAGGAACTCATTCTGTACATCAATACTTCCCATTTCACAGAAGCCTGCCTTGTTTGTTCCAAGAAACTGAATGTCCATGGAAAAAGGTTTCCCTTCTAAGTAGACCTCACCTTCTCTCAAGTATAGCAGGCAAACTCTCCATGTGAACTCGTGTTTCCATCTTTAGGGCTCTGCTCTGACCTCCTTATGGCTAAATCTCCCTTTGCAGCTTGTGGACTGGCACCAATCCAATGGAGAAAACTTGGTCCTTTTTTCCCCTCCATGAGCCCAATAAGCTTCTTTAATGATTCTAGTGATGCTTCGGTCAATGATTCTAGTGGTGCTTCAGAAAGCCAAGAACAGGCTCTGGGGTGAAACAGACAGCTGGCATCTGTGAGCCAAGAAGGGCTGTGCAGCAGTTCTCTAATGAATTTGTTGAAGAGAGGATATAAAATATGGGGCAAAGTCCGAGAAGGCAGAGAGGGAGAGCTGGGAAAAGACAGCAGATGTTGTAAAAGATACTCTTTCAAGTTTCCTGTGCACTAGGAATCTGCAGATGTACGTTGGCAGGGCTACAGTCAGAGTGCAGCGGGAGGCTGGGTTTACACATCTGGAAATCGTTTGGTAGAGGGCAGAGTTCAAATGCTTTCTGCTTCAGCTGCCTCAGACAAACCTCACCGTGCAGGCCGGGGCTGAGTGAGGGGCTGGCCGTTCACAAAGAAGTCCCTTTGGCCCCACTCTAGTGGAAGCCCTACCTAAGCCGGTGGGTTTTCCTCTGTGTTGGTTCAGTCACATGGAAAAGTTGAAAGCATTATAAAAAGAGAGAACAGGACTGGGGAAGGAGGGAAGCAAAGAAGAGAATGTATCACAACTGAGAGAAGCCTGGCTGGAAATCAAGAAACAAAATGTACTTGGACCAAATCCAGTGCATGAGTTAACTTGAGAGCAAAGAACACCATTCAGGGGAGGGAGAGAAAAAAAAAAAAAAAAAAAAAGCCTTTTCTGTGCATAGTAACACCCAGGGATCATGCTCACACCACATTTACTTTTCTCAGAAATCCCTGTACATTTTGCCTTCATTTATTTCAAGAATGTGGAGGGCTCTCTTGATCCCGAGGGAATTACTTACTTCCTTTTGAAGGATTTATGGGGTTCTGCTGAGAGAAAGAGCAGGTCTCCCAGGGCCAGGTCATCACCCCACTGACCTACAGCCTCCTGCTGTCAAATTGAGACATGGTCCTCCCTCCCAGAAGGGAGCCAGGTCAAGCCAGGGGCTTTGCTCCCCTCAGAGGAGAAGCACATCCTTGGGGTGAAATTGGGTCCTGGTTCAAAGTTCCTGCCGTGCTCAATTGTGCAGATGATATGGCTTGCAGCTGCTCACAGGCTTAGCATGGGGGCTCATGTACTCATGTTTGGCAAAGTGACCTTTTGAGGGGTGGTAATGAGTGAAAGGTGCGGGGCATACCTACGTTGGTTAATCTGATCCAGGACCTCAGAAGGATAAGAGTCCACCTAAAAAGATGAGTAACAAAATACAACAAAAAACATAGTAAATGCCAAATATGAGACAAAACAAGTTTAGACAGAGCTCCTCATAATCCTCACCCCCAAAGCCTGCTTATCTTTCCATATCCTCTAACTCGAGGTATGTGTCTGCTATCCCCACAGTTGTCCAAGCTAGAAATGACCAGGTCTCCCCCTCTATCACCATACAAATCCAACTTGGCCACCGGGCCCTGTTGATGATACACCCTTAGCATCTCTTGAATGTTTTGCCTCACCCCAATACCACCACCCTCCATAGCTCTAGCATGACCACCACAGCTGCCTATCAGTTTGTCTCCCTGATGCCAATCTTGTCCATTCTCTGAGTTATCTTTCTAAAACCTAAATCTGAGCATGCCTCTACCCTAAATGGTCCAATAGCTCTCCATGGCTTTCAGGATAAAACTCAGCCTCCTGAGCATGACATGCAAAATCTTCATGATCTGGCTTTTGTCCACCTTCCAAACCTCATCTTCAGGAATATGCTGGTAAATGTTTAACAAGCATACCTGCAGACATACCACTGCTTTATCTTATAAGACTCATACTCCCCCTCAAGTGACAATGAACTTCTTTCAAATTCCTGGTCATTCCATAATTTCTCCCTCATCCGGGCCTTTGCACATCTTTCTCTCTCTGCCCCAAATGACCTTCTTCCTGGCTCCCCCACATCTAGTCATCCTTCAAGTTCAAGTTCATGCAAGCATAGTGAACACCAGTGGCTACCAATATGCTACCACATAATTGTGTGCTGGTGGGACCTCCTGCACTCGGTGATTCTTGAGAACAGAGACCATGTTTTATCCTTGTGTCCACACTGCCTTACGCCCTTCCTGGCACATAGATTTTCAGTAACATCTGAATTAAAGAATAAAAACAGTGCTTTTTATTTATTTGTTTGTTTATTTGTTTGTTTATTTATTTTGAGACAGGATCTCACTCTGTTGTCCAGGCTGGAGTGCAGTGGCATGATCATGTCACACTGCAACCTCGACCTCCTGGGCTCAAATGATCTTCCCATCTCAACCTCCCAAGTAGTTGAAACCACAGGCATGCATACCATGCTTGGCTGATTTTTTATTTTTTGTAGAGACAGGTTCTCCCTATGTTGCCCAAGCTGGTCTCAAACTCCTAGAGTCAAGAGATCCTTCCACCTCAGCCTCCCAAAGTGCTGGGATTATAGGCATAAGCCACTGCACCTGGCTCCAGTGCTCATTTTTAATGTTGTAGTTACACTCTCTTGTAAAAAGATTCAAGGTTGTAAGTGCTGCAGGCCCTGCACCGAGACCAAAACCAAGCTCTGTGAAGGACAGGGTAGTCAAAGAGAACTTTATGGAGAAGAGTTGCCAGATATAGCAAATTAGAATATAAGATGCCTAGTTAAATTTCAATTTTAGATAAGCAACAAATACTTTCTTAGTACATGCCCCATGCAATGTTTAAGAAATACTTATCGTAAAAAAAAAAAAAAAAAAAGGTATTTGTTTATCTGAAATTCACATGTCACTGAGTGTTCTGTACTTTATCTAGCAACCCTATCTTTGAGAAGGCTGCATTTGAGCAAGATCTTGAAAGATGAGTCAAATTTAGAGAGGACAGAGAGAAGGGAAACTTGTTCTCCAAACTGGGGACCAGTGGGAGGGGTGATAAGCAAAGTGAACAGTAAATGGAAACCTACCAGGCATTTTCAGATTGGTCTAATTAGGGCATGAGGTTTATGCCCACAAAGGATGGGAGTTCAAAGAGAAGGAAGAGAAGATCGAAACTGACATTGAGGTGACCAGAGAGGGGAAGACTATCACCATTTGCCACATGTGTGTTCAGAGTTTGGAAGTCCTGAACTGGCCCACAGGCAATTAGAAGAAAGGACAGGAAAATGAGCAGATTTCTAATTGGGTTGGTGGGGAGGTGTGGTAGGGGTATAAAGAATCCTCCAAGATTTAAGATTCAGAAGGAAAAGCCAGATGGGAAGGGTCCAGCAGAGGAGAATGAGCTTCATTTAGACAAGCTGAATTTGATATGAAAAGTAGGACAACCAAGGAGAAATGCACAGCTGAGCTGGAATATCAGAGGCTGGGCATGACAATCACTGTGAAATGTCCACACATATGTGACTGTGATGGTCTGCAGGGTCTCTCTGTCACTTACATGATCCAAATCCATGAAGGAGGAAGATTATCCTCACAAATATCCCAGGCCATGTAATAGAACACTGGCATGCAGCAGATGTGTTCAACAACAACCCCCTAAACCAGAGCTTCTTAGCAGTCCACCAGGCCACTGGGGAGATGTCTCATTCTTAGGCTTCCTGAAGGAATGCTTGATGCAGTTCACTATGAGACAGTCATAAGGTGGAACACAGCATTTTTTCAGTAATCACCTAAATACATTGTAAAGACTACCTTTAATATAGTTCAAATCTGAGCCTGAATGGAGCAAGATAGTTATCTACATGAGATTGGTGAAGGCAAAGTTTGTGGAAATGATAAACATGAAAGTTCTCTGAAAATTATGTTATAGAAATCTCATATTATTCACCCAAACTGAATATAACTTGAAAATAATCACCCAGACATCAAAAATTGTATCTTTGTACTGCTAAACACCTGAATATTTTAAGACAAAGTCAACTCTCCCTACACTTTCTAAGCCCTTCTTGCCTTTCCTTTTCCTAGTATTTATCACCATTTATTATACTATCTAGGCAATAACTTATTAATTATGCATTTCCCCTCACCACCTACAAGAACATCTGAGCCTTGAAAGTAATCATCTATGGGGCTTTTCTTCCTGGCTGTATCTCCCAATGCCCTAGACGGTGCTTATTTCCAATTGAATAAATTAACTTTAGTTTTTAAAGGATTGGCTGAGACTGCATATCTTGGTAACTAGGAAGCACTCTGAAAGACAAAAATGAAAGAAATCTCAGAATCACAACATCCATTGTCATACAACCAGGCATCAAACTGTCATGAAGGCTTATCAGGAGACACAGTCCATGTGAGCCATCTGATTATCCTCATATTTGGGGGCTAGTGCCTAAGTCATTACTGGTAAAGGAACTATGAGCATTTCAGTTGATCCATGAGAGTTCACGCCGCTCCCTTAGGATGGACCTTGCTAAGCTTACCTATTTGATATTTCTCTTACACCTTAAGAGGCCTCAGAGCATCAACCCAACCCTGCTGGGGACTGACTTGATGAAAGCACTCTACAGACTGTTTTCCCCATCCTCCTAGGACATCATATTTGTTTCAAATGCCAAAGAGCCACATTTGAATTCATATTCCAGAGCTCAGCATGTCTATCTGAGCCATTGGTTATTTTTGTACAGTCCATTCCCTTGTTTCTGTAGGAATCCTAACTACCTTGGAGTATTGACTGGACACCTCCTTCACATGGCGTTCTGCAGAGCAAGTAGAAAAGAAAGGATTCCTGCTCAGCTTCCCAGCATGAACAGACATCCCTAATGTAGACAAACACACAAAAAATACACTGCAGCTGAAGTTCAGATGAGTCTTGAAAGGCATCCAGCTGCTCTCTTAAACCCAGCTCATATGTGTCCTGGTTCAGTAATGGAAGAGACTGGCAAAGCTTGGAGAATCAGTGCTAAAGTCCAAAAGGCTGTCATGTCTGAGCATGCATGGCCTCCCTGGGAGGCAGGAGGTTGGAGGGAAAAAGACTGAGTAACAGGATGTTAGGGAAGATGCAGGGGTCCTAGCTAAGAAGGACCTTACTTAGTAGTTGACTTCTTCCTGGAGTCTGGTTTCAGGGAGACTGCTGCAAATTAACAGTGACAGAAAAGCCACAAGGCTCACAGGGGGAAAAACTGGAGTATCTGAAGAAGTCACAGGTGGTGACACCTGAAGTCCCAGCAGGTCACTGCAACAGGAAATCCCATGCCCATCTTCTCACCATTCCTTCCATCTACCATTCTGCCTTCCTCTCATCTCCTGTGAGTCAATCACCTGGTCACCCATGAAGAGACTGGAAAAGAAGCTCTCCTGCATTCTCCTAACTCAAGCCCTCCTCATCCTCTGTACGTCCATCCAGCTCCACAGAGCCTAACAACTCTTTCTCATTTTCATTTTTGTCATCTGTCAATTCATCACAGTATTCCTTTGGCCTCCTACTTACCACCAGATGTGAAGCTGATGGGTATGGGTTTATAGACACTATTACTACCAGACCCTCTTCCCTTCATTGTCTGGAAGCCTGTCTCCATTTAAGCTATAATCCCTTTTGCCATTTTTGACCTAGTTCCCATTATTTTGTATTTTTTCCATATTAACTCAAATAAGTCACTTGTCAGCCTGTATATATTTCATTGGCTCCAGTTCTTCTCTTACAACTAAAATGAATGCCTGTTGGAAAAAAAAAATATCTACAGGCCATTCCCAGACTCATCCACTTTCTTAGCTTAAAGGACTAGATGGGAAGCTCCTTTAAAACTTCTGGTGGCATTCCTTGACTAGACAAAGAGGTTCTATAACTCATGATCACCCTGTTCCCTACAACCTTCAGATGGAAGACTGCAGTTATGCACAAGAAAAATATGAAAAAAGTATGGATAAAGCATTCCTCTATAACAGTTAAGTCTATCTATTCCTGGATGAAAAACTGAGAATAGGAGATTAACGTGTTTCACAGATAAGGTGAAGAAACAAGAAATTGAGCAAGAGAAGAAAAGCAGAGTAAGGAGTCAAGAGTTTAATGACAAAAGAACATTCATCTGAGGCATAATTAATCCTCCCTTCTTACCTTCAGCCCCAGAGAACTGGAAGTATAACTAAACAAAATCTTAAGAGGCACCACTTTGGAAAATATTATTTCTTGAAACATGAATGGCATGACCACGGGTCTGAACAAAGACTCCTTTGGGGATAAATAACCCACAAACTGGTCCCTGCCCCTCTCCGGGCATATTTCAGAAGGAATCACATGCACTGTGTTTGTATCACAAACCCTTTGAAGCAAACCAAACTTTTAAATTCTCTCACTGTTGCTTTAATATGCTATATCTTGCTTATCCATCAGTTAGGAAAACATTAAAACTACTTAAAAGTGTTTACAGATGCTATTTCTAGCCTATTTTTCTCCAAAATCAACTAGTTTCACAGCTGATCAACTGAAACTGTTATCATCCTCCCAAAGTGATCATTGCATTGCCCTGGCTGTTGGCAACCTGCGTTGTGACACTCTTTGACACAAGTGAGAAATAAAAAATATAGTCACAAGTCAGTTCATGACAGGGATATGTTCTAAGAAATGCATTGTTAGGCAATTTTGTTGTTGTGCAAACATTGTGGAATATACTTACACAAACCTAGACGGTATAGCCTACTACACACCTAAGCTATATGGTACAGCCTATTGCTCCTAGACTGAAAACCTGCACAGCATGTTACTGTACTGAACAGTGTAAGGAAATAGTAACACAATGGTAAATATTTGTGATAGAAATTTTTCAACTCCTTTATAATCTTATGTATAAGCATATGATACACCCATATATAAGCATTTTGTCATTAATCAAAATGTCATTATGTGGTGTACAACTGCATATATGTTTTATAGGTGAAAGCCTGAGGTTATGTTAGTTAACTCTCCTGGTGTCAGGATATACACAGGTCCACCTGAAACCAGAGCCCACACTTTCAAATAGGTTGATAATAGAATTTTTTTTTTATTAGACACATTCAAAAGGAGAACAGAAACAACTATAGCTGACCCTTGAACAACATGGTTTGAACTGCATGGGCTCACTTATAAGTGGATTTTCTTTCAGCTCTGCCACTCCAGAGACAGCACGCCCAAACCCTTCCCTTCCTCCTCCTCCTGAGCCCATTCAACAAGATGATGATGAGGATAAAGACCTCTATGATGGCCCACTTCCACTTAGTGAATGGTAAATATATTTTCTCTTCCTTATGATTTTCTTAACATTTTCTTTTCTTTAGCTTACTTTATTATAAGAATATAGTATATAATATATATAGCATACAAAATATGTGTTAATCAATTGTTTATGCTATCAGTAAGGCTTCCAGTCAACAGTAGACTATTAGTAAATTTGGATGGAATCAAAAGTTATACTAGGATTTTCAACTGTGGTTGGGCTTGGCTCCTTTACCCTCTGTGTTATTCAAGGTCAACTGTATATCCATATTCGTTCAGGGATAACTTTACAAAACCTATTCTACAAACATACACTCTACATATATTCACAATTTAATGAAAAAGGAGGATGGAGATCATGCTTCATGTACCATTGTATAAGCTTTGTATTTTCATGCAAACTACTTTGTGGAGGTCTTTTTATATCAATAAATACATTTCCACCACATTATATTTAATACTGGTTTCCATGGTTATCCCTATACCATAATGTATGTAAGCAATTATTGGACATCATGGGTCTTATACAGAGTACTGTGATAAATATTCTAATAGGTACATTCTTACACACTCTTTTATCTCTTTAGGATAACTTCCTAGAAACAAAATGCACATTTTTCACATATTGCCAAATTGCCTGGGGAAAGTATATGAATGCTCCCTCACTCAGCAATGTATTAAACCCTCCTTTTCTGCACATCATTATCAACATTGGACATAGGCATTTTATCATCTTTGCCAATTTGAATGGGGTAATAATAAGATCTCACCGATGCTTTATTTGACTTCCTTAATTATCACTGAGTGAAACATTTTTCCTATGTTCTTTGGGATTAGTATCACACCTTTTGTGAAATCCCTACTCATGTCAATAGCTTATTTTTCTTTCAGGGCTCATTGTATAGTAATTGCTTGCCAAAATAATGTGTCCAATATATTTCTCCAAATTATTTCATTTGTTTTTAATTTTTAATTATTTTAATTTCAGAGAACTTAAATTTTTGTCTTTCTTCTTTGGTTTCAATTGTTGATATCTTTAAAGAGAATTTCTCTCTACTTCAAAGTTATAAAAGTACTCACCTAAATTTTCTTCTTGTTCTTCCAAACTATTTTTTACATTGAAATGTTTAAATTATGCAGCATTTTTTGATGTAAGATGTACTTTATTTACTAAGCCAAATGTCACAACAATATTTACTGTACAGTCTGTCAATCCATAACTCATTTAAAATTAGATCTGTATTTTATACCAAAACATTATATGTAATTCCGTTTATATCTTGAATTAGTGCTCCATTTCACAAACTTTTGTCCTGATTCCTATGCCACTATTATCTAAATTCATTATTATAGCTTTATAAGCCATATTAATGTCTCAGATGGCAGTTTTCTCTTCATTATTACCAACTGTTTATTCATTTAAATGCATTTAAAAATTATTCTGTTTCCAAAAAAATGTTTGTATGGTTAGAATTTTGTTACACTATTGGTATAATTTTGAAATAATTGATAGCCATATAATTTGAGTAAATTGTTCCTTCCAGGAAAAGCAAGGTGTGTCTATAGATTTAAGTTTTCTTTGACTTCTCTCAATAATGCATTCACTTCTTCATATGTATTACAAGGTCTGCTGTTATGTGAATGGAACCTCATCCCTGTTATATTTTACAACTGCTTATTGTGAAACTTAGACTTAAACAACTGGAATCCAACTAGTCTTCATTTTTACAAGGTTGATGCCCAGCGATACTACTTTGAAAAGTCCCCCATTTCCTGTGCAACAACACTTAGCATATAGAGGCACCACCTAGTCCTGATGAGTCTGTCTCCAGGATTCCTTTCTAAATAGTCCACTTTTCCCCATCTCCACTGCCACCACCCTGGTGGAGGCACCAGCAACTTTTGACTGTCTTGTTAGTATTATAACTACCTAACTGGTCCTCTCAATTCCACACTTCCTGCTTTCACCGATTCTTTGGATTTCAGAAATGAACAAGTTATATCAATCCCCTGTTTAGCACTCTCCAGGTGCTTCCTGTAACAAATTAAAAGTCCAAACATCTTTCTCTGGCCAGTGAGGCTGCACGTGATGTGAGCGCCACATACCTTTCCAGCCGCATTTCCTGCCTGCTCTCCCCTTGCTCAGCGTGCTTCACCACCCTTTCCTTCTTTCAGTTGCCCATGTACACATTTCCTCCTTAGGGTATTTTTATACAAGCTATGCCCTCTACCTGGAGGCTCTTCTCCCTGATAGCTGCTCCTTCTGATCAAATTCGTCATGCTACCTGTTCAACAAGGTGCTCCCTGACCATTCAATCTAGAGGAAATCTCATTGTTTTATTTTCATTAAAATGTGTATTATACATTTTATTTATTTATTTGTGTCTTGTGTATCATCTCCCCTCAACCTGCCCCTCATCACCACCTTGAAGGCAAGGATTTAGAGGAGTCAGAATTTCTATCTTGAATACTGTTGAACTGCTGAGACTGGAAGAGTAACTAGCACACAGTAGGTGCTCAAGAAAAAATCTGTGGAACAAATGGATGAATGAACAAATCCAGATCTTCTGACTCGTGGTGGGCACTGTTTGATGGAAGAAGCACACATGTTACAACAGGTCGACCCATATTGCATCTCAGCCTCAGTCCTTATTTAACTTGAACCTATGGGAAAAATACTCAAAGTCTTAGAATATTGCTTTCTTTAGTCATAAAATGATGTGATTAGTAACCGTCTAAAGGATTGGTTTCAGAATTGGCTTTATACTATAAAGCACTAGTATCATTCCTGGCACACAGTAGATACTCACGATATGTTAGTTTTTTACCCATTCCTGAGCTATTTTCACTCACCAGCTAGCATCTTTACCTATGTTGTCTTTTACAGCAGGGAGCTGTGAAATGTAATGCCCAGAAAGCATTATTATTAGATTAAATGAAACTTCCAAATTAAGTGGAAAACAGGAAGTACACTTAATTTTGGATAGGTCTCTGTTGCAATTTGTTTTCTGAAATTCAGAGAGAATAGACATTTCAGCAATTTATTCCCTACCTTATACTGGAACATAGAGTCCAAGACAAGGACAGTCAAACGAGTCAACAAATAACTGCCATTTGGCTACAAATCAACACAATTTGGGTCCGTAATCTTAATACCACATTAGGGGAAAACACTCATTGCTCAGAGGTCACATAGAACATTGGAATTATAAAAGGGGGCATTAACCATAATCCCCAGAGGAGGATACAAAATTCAATAAATCGATGATTATGGTTTCCTAGAGCAATTTCATTGAATTTCCATGAACCTCCAACATCAGGGGAGTACATAAATTATACAAGACTATAAAAGTCTGACACAGTAAAAGTGGTTCATTCTGAAAAAGGAAATGAATTCTTTGACCTTGACTATCAAAACACTGCCATGGCTTATTCTACACTTTCGTTTGGAGTTTACAATTGAGAAGCCCATTCATTTTGTTTTGATTCATTAACACTTTTGCGGTTTGAGCTTATGGACATAATTTTCCTAAATCTTAGGAAGGGTAGGCTGGTCACCAAAACAGCCAACAATCCTGTTTGTGGCACCCTCCAAATTGTCTGTAGCCTTAGTTAGGATCAGGGATCGCTGTACTTGGAAAATGGTGGGCACAAAATTACTAGTCACCTCTGATAATAAAGAAGTTGCATGTGCATGTCTGCTTCTTTGCTTTTTAAACAGAGATGTGGCATATATTTATCTAAGAAATACTAGAGAAGAACCAGCCAAGTGTAGAGACTGAGGGTGGGGTATCCAGAATAAACTATTTAGTTTGAATCCCTGTTCCACATCTCACTAGCTGTGTGCACTTAAGAAAGTTACTTTACCCTTCTGTGCCTCAGTATTCTTGTCTACAAACTGGGAATGATAATCACACCTACATCATAATGTTGCAAAGAGAATACAATAAGTGAGGATTTGTGAGGAACTCAGGAAAGTTTATTGAAGCTCTTATGTAACTCAGAGATAACTCATGGGAGATTTTTCATGTTATTTTTTTCTGTGAACTTGTGTCCTAAGAAGGAAGGGAAGAGATAGCGATAAACGTCTTTCCCCACCCTTAGTGGGTGTGATGAACAGGGACTTTCTGTACCTTGTCTCACAAGGTAGAAGAGGTAAACCTGAGTCATCCACTCACTTCCATAAATAAACAAAAACCTGGCATAAGTGTATTAGTAAGGATTTTCTAGAGAAACAGAACCAACAAGAAAAGAGAAAGAGAGAAAGAAAAGAAAGACAGAAAGAGAGCGGGAGATATCTCAAAGGAGATTTATCATGGGAATTGGCTCAGCAGATCGTGGAGGGTAGAAAATTCTACCACCTGCCATTTGCAAGGTAGAAAACCAAGAAAGTCACGAGTGTAATTCAGTCTAAGTCCAAAGGCTCAAAAACCAGGTGAGATCATGGTGTAACTCCCTGTCCAAGCCAAAGGCCTGAGAATTGCTGTTAAGTCCTGCAGTCCAAAAGCCCAAGAATTAGGAACTCTGATGTCTGAGGGCAGGAGAAGATGGATGTCTCTGCTCAAGAAGAGAGAGTGAATTCATCCTTCCTCTACCTTTTTGTTCTATTTGGGCCTCCAATGAATTGGATGATGTCCACCCACATTGATGAGGACAGATCCTCTTTACTAGAATTCCAATGCTAATCTCTTCCAGAAACACCCTCATAGACACCCAGAAATAATGTTTTTACCAGCTCTCTGGGTAGTCAAGTGGACACATAAAATTAATCATCACAATAAGTGAAATGAATTTTTAAAATCCAGTGCTATTTGCCTTTAGAATCAAAGGGAGATGCACAAATTGAATCATGGTTTTCTGGTTTCCAGCCCTCCCTGTGACTTTCTGCAGGTGTCATTACAAATCATGACCTGTTCTCAGGACACAGCTCCTGATGGTAAGTTTTCATTGCTTGGCAAAATGCAGAGTATCCAAATCTTCACCTTAGAGGGCCCCCATGGAGTCAGAAGAAGGAAAATAAGATAACACCATTCTAATGCTCTGAAGATTATAAAGCATGAAAAAGAACCCTCCAAGCATCTTCCAAGTATCAATTAGATCATGCCCTATACCTTACCACTCATTGCCTTGTCATATCTTACCCTTGCCCACGAGTACTAGTTGGTATTTTTGAAAACTGAAAATAGCTTTCAGCACAGTCCACAAAAGTCCATTGTTTCCATCTGCTGAGAGGAAATTTAAATGAATCTTCTGAATGAATTTCTTTACCACCAGATGAGGATGATTTTAAAACTAAGGTTTATGAAGGGGAAGAGAAAATTAACTTTGTGAATCTAACCCGTGCCCATTAAAGAAGATTTGGAAGAGTAAAACAAACAGTGAAAAAAAAAAAAATAGAAATCTGGGATATACAATCAGTACAAATAATTCAAAAGAATCCGCCTCCATTTATGAACATGTAAAACAGTTAAAACAATAACCACTATACTGAAGAGTAAAACTAAAACTTATTTTTATAAATTCAATAAAGTATTGAAATTAAAAAAAAAAAAAAAAAAAAAAAAAGAAGATGATTTGGGGTCAGTCTGGATGAACTGTGTGTCTCCCAGCACACAGGGCAGACTCTTCAAACTAGAGCATCATCCCAGAAAGTGAGAATAAGGACGCCATCAGCCCGTTTATCACAACCATAATGATAAATAGCCATAATGACAATGGCAGGAAAGTGAAGATAAACTAAAATGTTACAAGACATAGAGGCAGTAGGAAAACTGCATACTGATCATTTTTCTTCAGGACACACCATTGAGAAAAATTAAATCTTTAACCTCTGATGGCTTCCTGTGGCTAAGCCACAGAAATCTAATTGAGAGAGTAAGGTCCACAGAAATCTGCTGTCAGCTCTGGCTGTAGAATCATAATACTATAAGCCTTTGACTCAATTACTATAAGAAACAAAGAATTGTTGCCACGGCATCATTATATAGACTGTACACCCCAAATGTGATTTTCTAATCCTTAGTTACTAGTCTTTCCCACATTATCTCCAGCAAGCTGGTGAAGTAGGAGCCTCGGGGACATGGCTCTATTTGGTTCTTGGGAGTTTTCCAAATGCATTTTGTACTTCTATTGGAGAAAAGACCAAACTGTGTACCTGTTTAAGAGACAGAAGGGCAGCTACTTCCAGAATGGCACTGTAATATCACTGATAATTAGAAGACAGCCTTTTGTCCTTGGGTTTAGTAAAGATGTTGGATCCACAATGGCTTCCCCAACTATATGCTTGCTACTCATTATATTTATACATGGCACATTCTGAGACAGTACAAGTATATCTTTCCATTTGTTCAAAAACACCTGAGCTCCAATAGCATCTGCACAGTAGAAATCCCAACTAAGGGATGGGGTCTCAGAGTAGTTTGAAGCCTTTCCTTCTCTGACTAGTGGCAGGTGAAAACAACTGGACAAAGCTAGCAGGCTTTCAGAGGATGAAGAAGAGTTGTCTCAAATCTCCCTCCCCATTCTCCATTAAAGTAACTTTGTTTGGTGTTGTGTTAAACTTCCCCCTCTTCTTTATCAGGAAAATCCTCATGTCAACATCACCTTCTCTGGTTGTCTTCCCTAACACTCCCAGAACAGAAAGTACACTTCCTTTCTCCTGCTCAAACCACCTCCTTAGTACAGAGCTTTTCTCACACTTCTTACTTCAAATTACAATGATCTCTCCACAACTTGGCCTCCCTCATTTTGTGTTTGAAACCCTGGTAAAAAGCCCAGTGTCTGATGCTCAGAAAATTTCCTCTGAATAAATGAATAGGTGGAAGAACCAAGATTGCAACTACATAGTCACATAGGCTCAGGGATGTGGGATATTGATACCGGCTAGGAGTAGAATTCTCTCACAAGGTCTGCAGTTTAGGCTGCAATTGCAAATAGAGAACTCCCAAAGGAGCATGATATTTTTTGATTGACCAAAAGCGTGCAGTATTGGTTGTATTTGCTTAATCTTCTGCAGCACGCAGTTTACATAGCTTGTGGGAGTAAAATTTAATAGTTGATATATTTTAAAAATCTATGTGCTGATGTTGCTCAGTCTCAATAAAATGATGATAATGATGATAATTAAAACAACCAGTAGGGGACAATACAAGTTAATAAAGAGTAATAGTAACAGTAGATTTTACTTTTGGTGATGTTCTTGCTCTGGGGTTGGGCAGTTGGTCCCTGGATGTTCATTATATTATTTAAAATATTGAACCACATATTGCTTGAAACAAAGATTATGATGAATAGCAATAAAATTCTGTGCACCTAGGGGCAAAAAAATAAAGAAAATCTTCCTGCAATGTATAATCCTCTATCTATTATCATAATATTTACGTTTATAGCACTTCAACTTAAATAGCACTGTTTTTTATTCCACTTAATGACTTAGATTTTTGTCTAAAACTCAAAATCCTTTTTTTTTTTTTTTTTTTTTTTGGAGACGAGTCTCGCTCTGTCGCCCAGGCTGGAGTGCAGTGGCCGGATCTCAGCTCACTGCAAGCTCCGCCTCCCGGGTTCACGCCATTCTCCTGCCTCAGCCTCCCGAGTAGCTGGGACTACAGGCGCCCGCCACCTCGCCCGGCTAGTTTTTTGTATTTTTTTTTAGTAGAGACGGGGTTTCACCGTGTTAGCCAGGATGGTCTCGATCTCCTGACCTCGTGATCCGCCCGTCTCGGCCTCCTTTGTTAATGTTGAAAGTGGTAGATATATAGAACTGAATACACCTAAGTGGGCTTAATATGCAATATAAGGCTTCGTATAAGCAGATGTTCTATTTTCGGGGACATTATGGACTCAGGAGCTATTGGAACCTACATAGTAAACTATGCTAAAACAACAAGGACTACACATTTCTACTATATTCAGACACAAGGTTAAAAGAAAGACTTGTGAAAACCAATTCAATCCTCATTTTCCCTCATTTATGAGCAATGCTCTTAGTTGTCATAAAAACAAATCCTAAAGTTCAATTCAGAGACAGAATTGAATTAACCAATGTTCCAACAACAATAAAAAGAATACTAACCCAGTGATGACTTACACTTGCATAAGACTGTACTGTTTTCATGACATTAGAGCCTGTGTTTGTCACCAACACAAGAATTCACTCAGCATGCAGCCATTCCAGCAGAGCACCTCCCTGAGCTAGAGAAATAATCATTAGTGACAGTGATTGCGTTGACAAGGCCTCTACAGTGTGCCCACATCATTCACTTGAGAGTCAATATGAAATCTGACCAGAAGCACTTCTTTTTATAGCCTAGTTAGTACTTACCTACAGAGAAAAACACAATTAACAGTAATGAGATGAGAATTTAAGTAGAGGGAGCATTTTACCCTGTGAGGCTAAATCATGGTGCCTAAGAAGAGTCAGTTAGCTTCATGATGAGAATTAACCCTGAACACAAGATGACTTTTAATAATAAAGAAAATGCCATTTTGCTGTTATTCAACAGACCTCTGGGTCACAATGTAAACCTAGGCTCTAAAAGATTCCCATTTCTGTTGGCTTCAGAACAATTGTTCTAAATTTGAGTCTCTTATGGACTGCAACCTATCATGTGTGGAGTTTAGAGAGAACGCCATGAAGTCTCAAAGTATGAGTTAAGGAAAGGGCTTTAGTGCAGAAAATGGAGACTTGCACAGCTAGGCTCCACAACAGCAGAGGAGGCTGGGGTCACCCACTGTCCCCATGGACTTGTGGGCCAAGGCACTCTGCTGGACAAGCAGCATGGCTTACATTCCACTAAAGGAACCCACGCCCCTGTCTCTATACCTTTGTTAAGGGTATACATGAGAAAGTGGCCTTCTTGCAGGGAGTACAGAGAGACTCCTGCATGCTAGGTGGGCTGAGTATAGATGCCAGATGAGAGAAGCTGGGCTTGGGCACAGCACCTCCCGCTACTAGAGGGTAAGCCCTCAGTACACTGAATCTTTGTCAAGGCACCCCAAAGTGGGCACCTGAGCTCATTTGCAGATACCTGTTCCTTGCATCACAATTTGACACATGAAAGTTTGGGAAGGACAGGGTGTATTAGTCCATTTTCACAGTGGGTAATTTATAAAGAAAAGAGGTTTAATTAGCTCACAATTCTGCATGGCTGGGGAGGCCTCAGAAAACTTACAATCATGGCAGAAGGGGAAGCAGGCATGTCTCACATGATAGCAGGAGAGAGAGGAGAAAGCGAAGGGGGAAGATCCCCTTATAAAACCATCAGATCTTGTGAGAACTCACTATCATGAGAACGGCATGGGGGAAACCACCCTCATGATCTAATCACCTCCCTCCCTTGACACGTGGGGATGAAAAGTCCTCCCTCCCTGCATGGAGGTTACAATTGCCGATGAGATTTGGGTGGGGACACAGAACCAAACTGTATCACTGGGAAATAAAATCATGCTCACCTGAATTCTTTGCTTCCCTGGGTCTTAACTTGGCCTTATTAGAATGATTCTGTTATAGCTAACATCAAACGAAACTTTTCTATGTCTTTCTGTGTAGAAAGAGAGCAACTCTTGACTACTTTCTTTCTTTTCTTAGAACTATTTCTCTACAAAGCAATTATAAATCCTTTCCTTACTTTTACTTTGCAATCAATTACACCAGGACCAATGCTAGAAGACAAGGACAAAAACTGTGATGTAGATCACATTTTGTCGTCAGAGCTCTTTGGCTTCATACTTCTGTCTCCCTGTCCAGGTTCCAAGCCTTTCGGGTTGCCTGCCTGGATCTCAGCTTCCAGGTGATAAGCTCCTGACCTGACCTTCTTTGGCCAACAAAACTTACCTGCATAGGGCCCTCTCTCTAATAATAAGTGGTGATTTGATACAGAGACAAATTAGTAGGATTAAATTATTTTGCTGTCTAGTGTGCAGTGAAATGAGTGATTTAAGGAGCAATGAAAATTCTGAGTACTCAGAGCTGAAATGTTTTGTCAGAGAAAGCTCTGTGCTTCTTACTTTTTGTCTCATGGCCCCCTTCACACTTGGATTCAGTTTGGCTTGCTTCCAGATATGAGGCTGGATTGTAACAGCTGTCTGAGCCCTCATAACATACTTGAAGTCCTTTGGTTAAGCTCGTATCAGCATTTTATCCTGATCTTTATCTTTTGGTTCCTCAGTATGACATTTTACCATTATTATACAGTACGTGTTATTGTTGCAGACCACTTTATTTCCTTTATGGAATGAGGTTTTGTGTAAATAAATCAGTAATACATGTGCACATTAGGGGTCACTCCCTAAGAGTTGGCTTTTATGTGAGTCTCAAAATTGAAGCCACAATCTCAAGCTCTTAGAGATAAGCTATTAAATACCTAGTTGGCTATTTATAATGTTAACATGGTATTCTGGACTTGGAGCCCAAAAATCTCAATTTGATTCCTGACTCTGCATTTGGTGATTTTCCCTAAATGTTTTTTTTCCCCTTCTCTGTTGTTTCTTGATACTGGGAAGGGTGGAAACTCATGAAAAGAAATGTAAAGGGCATATTTCACAGGAGATTACCAAAGATTGCAATAATCTTGGCATCCTTTGCTATTACAAAAAAAAACTGCTTTAAGAAAAAAAAAGATATACCATATTGAAACAATTTATTAACTGATTAAATACCAAGATAACGTATGACTCTTCCATCTCATAACAAATCAACTGCTAGTCAACCTTACAAATCTCTTTTATGAGACCTTTTAATATTCTTTAAACTAAGTCTCCTAAGGTTTCTAAAATAGACTGCTTGACCTTGAGCCCAAATCAACAAACTTCTCCCATGTATCCCCCAGGCCCTCAGGGGTGAGGGCCTGACAGCTGGATGTGGGCATGACACAGGAAGTACAGTATGTACTGCCCAACACACGCCCAAGAATGTTTGCAGTTTGGGAGGATCAAGCAGGTACCTGTCTGTGTTTCCTGTGGTCTCTGGGAGCTGGGAGCCAGACCAAATCACACTATGTTTCAACTGTAGCAAACCATTAGCAAAATAGACAAGTGGTAACAGCCCAATTGGAACAACAGGCAGGTGGCACTTCTGTGACACCAATGACTGAAAACACAATTACTAGGCTAGAATATGAACAGCACACCTTTTAAGACCCCCTTAGCCCAGGAGTTCAAGTTCAGCCTGGGCCTCATAGCAAGACCCGGTCTCTACAAAAAAAATTTAAAAATTAGTCAAGCGTGATGGTGTGTGCCTGTAGTCCCAGCTATGTGGGAGGCTGAGGTGGGAGGATCACTTGAGTCCAGGAGGTTGGGGCTGCGGTGAGCTGTGATTACTTCACAACACTCCAGCCTCAGCAACAGAAGAAGACCCTGTCTCCACAAAAAAAAAAAAAAAAAAAAAAAAAAAAAATGTCACCCTCAGAATACGTATGAATGAATAAGTGAACAAAGAAACAAATAAATAAATGGCATTCCTGGCCATGTTTCAGAACCATTAGAGGACATAATCAGAAACTTTAACATAAGCCCCAGGTCTTCTGCTTCTGTCAAAACACTTCTGAGTTGCTCTTACTTCTATATATATTAATCAGCCTCCAGCTGATTCAAGATTTATCATCAAAGAATCAGATTCTTTTCATTTTTATCAAATTAGGAATTAAATTCCTTTGTGACGCATCTCTCTGAGACATATAATGATTTTTTTTTCTTTTCAGATATTGTGTCACCTTCAATTCTGATAACCATAGAACACAGGGGATCTTTTATCATTTTATAAAAATCATAAAGGTTCTGAATCTTTTCAGTATAATCTTTTCAGTGATGAATTGTTTCAAATAAATCACTTAAATCCCTGATGTATTATAGGACTTGACATCAAAGCTAAGTATTCAAAATATGCAAGCACAGTATTAGAAATGTCACATGTATCAGAAATAGCCCACCTGCTCTAACATAAGCTAGGGTGGATGCCAAAGCCCACTCCCCCACCACACACACCACTGCCCCCTATACACGATCTTTCCCCCATATAACTTCCCAGGTCGACACAGAAGCCTCTCTGCAAAATGTGGCTAAGAACTGCTACTACCCTAAATACAATTCAATTAGAAACTCTAACAAGAAATATAGAGTTCATCAGATACTTCCAAACAATATAAAGTTGTCGGTTTTATATTGCTGTAGGCTCAGATCCTGCCAACATGTTGAGTGTCTAGTATACACCAGGCACTCTCATTGGAGTCACATATACCCATTAACATATATTTTTCCAGATAGGGATGAGCTGATTTCTATATAATGCATTGCATTTCCAGCTGGGTCAATGCCTCTGTAGTGTGAATTATGTGGGAGCTATCACAGCTACAACTTTCATGAGCAACTTGTATTGTCTTCCCCAGGTATAGAAAAACCCAGCAGTTTTCCCAGGCTTCCTGCTTTGTGGATGATGGAATATGTTATAGTATACTGAGATAGAATTGATAAAAATTACATAAGTAGAATATATATATATACACACACACACACACACATATATGTCTTTCTACTTTCTTTCAAGGCTATCCACATTATTTTATCTAAATACAAATTGCAAAACAACATAGGCCTTTTCCCTTTGATTTTCTTGCATTTTTTCCTCCCTAGAATAATTTCTGAGCTTAACTCCTGATTCTGTCATATAGTGTGGCTTTGTGATAACTGACAAGTTATTTAACTTCCTGGAGCCTCGCCTTAAGAATGGAGTTATCAACATCATCTGATTCAGAGAGTTGCTCTGGGGCTGAAATAAGGGAGAATCAACGTAAAATTCGGGGCATTAATGCTTTTTTGTGTTAGATCACTTTCTACTTCTGGCCTCTCTTCAAGTGTAAGATTATCTGGACCATTATATCAACACCCTATCTTTGATGTACAAACATGTGAATTATCAACTTTTCATCTGTCTCTCAGTAAATGGATACCCTATGCACATACAGAATGCACAAACATGAAAATGTCCACTTTAAATAACAATGGTACCAGCAGCAAGGAGTCACATAATAGACAACATGTTTTAAAGTAAAGAATTCTCTTCCACCGAGTATTAATTTACCGGCTTTCTACACGCCAAGTTCCCAAAGCAGTCAAGAACATCTGAGACCGGCAGGCTTCATGTTTCCCCTAATGGGATACTAATTGTTTTCACATAAATGCCCCCACTGTACAAGCTCTCTATGTAGAATCAAAGTGGGTTGAGGAATGGTAAACGTAAACCATCTTTCTGATGTCTACAATATCATGCTTCAGAAGATTCTAGAAAAGGTCTATTTGGGATTAAATATATTTATATTCAAAAGCTTTAGTATTTAACTTACAAGAATATTAATTGTGAGCCATCTTTCTAAAAACAAAGTATCACCACTTCCCATAATATTTACTTCTTCCAAAAACAATTACGTTCTAAACACACACACACACACACACACACACACGCACTCTCTCTCTCTTTGATAAAAAGTATTTTCTGTGTGAAAGACTCTAATTTTGCATTATCCTTATTTGCAACCCTTTTTTAGGATTTTAAAATGAGGTGTTTTAATAGCGCCACCTGGTGGTAATGATCCATTTCAAGTACCCAACATAACTTCTTTCCTCACCTTTTCTCCTCTGTGATTTGTGATCTCTTCCTTTCATTTGTATTCATGAATCATTCTTTTGCATTAGTGTTGATGAAGAAAGTAATGATTTTATCAAAACAAAGTAGGCTATTACAAAAAAACTAACAAAAGTGTTAATGTGAGCAGAACAGTAGAACCTGCACACTTAAGGGTGCGCCACTCGTCAGGGAAAAGAAATGTAACTAAAAATCAACCAAAGGCTGAGAAGAAACAAAAAGGGCAGAAGCAGTAACTCCGAAATGGGCCTTAGAGAGAAAACTCACCTGATGTAGGGCATGTTGGCCAACATTTTCCTTTTATATCTGCCACATTTTCTGCCTTGTGGCCAGTCTGAAAACTAAGCAGCCCAGAACAGCAGGCAAATGCTTCTCAGTCACAAACAATGGAATATTGAAGCCATTGAGATTCGTCTCACAGCAGCAGGAACCATAGCAGGTGCTAAAGGAACTGGTTGTTTATGAAGAAATAATCAAATATTCCTTCCTTCCTTCCTTCCTTCCTTCCTTCCTTCCTTCCTTCCTTCCTTCCTCCCTCCCTCCCTCCCTCCTCATTTCTGCCACTCCTCACACAACTCCAGCATCCCTCTCCCCAGGCATCAGAGTACTACTTGGGGAAAATAATAATAATGTATGATTTTTTCCCCTAAATCACTTCAACTCCAAGGACCCATTAGCAACTTATGCCCCTTTACAGATCTGGCCAGTTGATCATCAAGAAAGGCAACTTTAGAGATGATGCAATCGGGGGGAAAAAAAAGACAGGAGAACAGGTAACTGCAGATAACTTTTTAATTTTTTTTCTTTTGTATGTACCTTTTTGAGAATTAGGTCATTAAATTCATTGAAAATTCCAACCTTTATCCAGCCTTTGAAAGTCCTTGTCTCGTTCAACTTTGAAACAGACCATAAGGTGGATTCACATGGTGAAAAATGGGAGGGACAGAATGAAGACCTGACAATAATGAAGAGAGTATGTCCACCAGGAAGCTAACCAAGGGCACCCACGCTGCTGAAAGAACTTCCTTCAGCAGGGGCTCAAGAAGCTTAATTTAAAGGTCAGAATCAGATACACAGACACACATGTACACACACACGTGTACACACGTGAATCTACACAATCACCAGAGCAATCGTCTAGCCCATTTGCATCAGCATAAGGTTTCACCGAAACTCGCTGCACTGACCTTTTATGGAAGATGTTTGCTTTCTCGGGCCTGAGACCTGGGACCAGCTCCCAGAGACAAGGGGACAGAGGAAAGGAACTGAAAGTCAAGTTTTATGGAGGGTGAAATGAAGAGAAAAAAAAATCTTTGTTTATTGGTGATTTTAGTTAACATGAACAATAGCTTTGCATTGACAGATGATAAGTGAGGGGAAAAGAAGGGTGGCGTGGCGGGGGGAGTTATATACCCGCCTGTCAGGAAGATGACATGGCTAGAGCAGCCAAAGGAAGCTCTGAATAGGCTCTGGAAATAACAACCCCACACACTATTCCATGACTGTAAGGCGCTGGAGGCCTTCCAAAGTCAGACATGCATTCTCACTGACCTTTTTAGATCTGATTGACTCCCAACCAGACTATGAAGACTGTGACCGAGGAGTGAATTCCTGTTCCTTCCTGGTGACCTCGCATTACTTTCCAGTAAGTTCTCCCATGGCACAATTGTTCTTTTATCTGCACAGGAAGGGAATGGGTGATTCCTTTTGGAAACTGGAGCACTGTGGGAGCCAGGCCCACTCTCCTGGCTGCTGGAGGTCTGAGCACATGCAGGCCTGGAAAGAAGCCAAGTCATGAGGACTGCGATGCAACATCTCACCTTACCACCAGGCTAGATGGTAGCTTTGCCTTTCTAAGACTCAATAGCCTTTTAGTGACCATCAAACAGAAATTGTCATGACTTCAACAGTATAAAACTGGGGTCAGGAAACTACAGCTTGTGGGCCAAGTCAGACCTATACTTGTGTTTGTAAATAAACCTTTATTAGAACACAGCCACACTCATTTATTTAAGTATCCTCTACCACTGCTTTCACACAACAACGGCAGAGCTGAGCAACTGAGACCATGGGCCTGCAAAGTCAAAATAATTTACTATCTCGCCCTTTACAGGAAAAGGTTGCTGACCTCTGGTTTAAAAGCAGGATCATTAAGAGAAGGCTGTGTGATATGTGAGAAGGGACCTCCAACGGCCCGAGTTCTAGTGCTGCTCTCTGTTAAAAATGATCTAGGTCTGTAGCACTGAGTGCACTTGAACGTCTCTTCTAGCTGCAAAATATACAAAAATTCTGTGGTTTAAGCGATTGGAAATGCACAGGGTTTCAGATATCAATTTTACTGTCCAATACTCTCCATTCCCAAAAGAAATGTCATTTTTCTATTTGTAATCCAAAAATTGTGGTATACAAAATAATGACACTGGAATCCATACTTTGTGCTTACACAGAAAGAAACACACACGTGCAGGCACAGACACACGCACACACACTCACACACATGCAAACATACACACACACAGGAGCAAGCCTTCCAGCCCGCTGCTCTGAGCATGGGGTTTCATGCTCAAGATCCTTGCACTGACCTACGGGAAAGACATGTGTCTTGTAGGGCCTCACCACTTGATTGAAGAAAGCTGCTGTGTCTAGGGCCTCAACATCTGCAAAGCTGTAATCAAAACATTACTATTCAGTTACCATCTAAGACACAGCTGTAGAATTATGGAGAAATGTTTTAACAAAACTAAGCAATTGTCTGAGTCTGTCTTTTGACTGAAGAAAGAATGCCTAATTCACAACACTTCATACTTTATAGCACATTTACATACAATATAATGGATGCCACCCTATTTACTTGTTTTCTATACCATCTTTATTTAGTGTTTACGAGTCTTGCAAATAGTTTCCAAACATCTCTAAATCGAAGAAAAAGTTAACTGAGTAAAGTTAAATTTCTTTTCTTTTTTTTTTTCCTTTCTTTCTTTTTTCTTTTTTTTTTTTTGAGATGGAGAGTCACTCTGTCACCCAGGCTGGAGTGCAGTGGCGCAATCTCGGCTCACTGCAAGCTCTGCCTCCCAGGTTCACGCCATTCTCCTGCCTCAGCCTCCTGAGTAGCTGGGACTACAGGTGCCCACCACCATGCCCGGCTTTTTTTTTTTGTATTTTTAGTAGAGACGGGGTTTCCCCGTGTTAGCCAGCCAGGACGGTCTCTATCTCCTCACCTCATGATCCGCCTGCCTCGGCCTCCCAAAGTGCTGGGATTTCAGGTGTGAGCCACCATGCCTGGCTGAGTAAAACTGATTTTAAATAAGCTATCTTAGTCTGGGTTCTCCCCAAAAGCTGAGCCTGAGGCAAGGGAGTTTATTTGGGGAAATGATTCCAAAGAGCAGAAGGAAAGAACAAGGCAGATTGAAACAGGGGGAGGGAAAACCAATGCGGAAGTCTTTCACTGAGCTGACCACTGGTATGGGCAAGTGAGGCACGCCCCTCTTGGGATGCTTTGGGTTGCCTTGCAGAATGAGTCCCGGGTATGTCTTTCTAAGGGATGCCGAGGGAAGTACCATCTTCGGCTTCCATCATTGTCCCATGGGGTTTTCATTCATTCCCACTTCCAGTGTGTGCATAGGGCAGGATGGCTAACCTGGTTTCTGCAAAGTCAGCAACAGCCTCAGAGAAGCCCCAGGTCAGAAAGTTAGAGTTTGGTGGTGCAGCTGAAGAGAGAGGCTGATAGGTTACAACCACGCAGTCATCACAGCAATGCCTGGAGTCAAAAGGTAGGCTAAGAGGATGTAAGAAAGGGTACAAGAAGTAATCCATACAGCATGAAATCCTTAAATTGTACTACTCCATCCTCCCAACATGCCATCAGTTAGGTAAGTGTAACTCCAATATTCCTTCAACATCATATATGCCTCTGCCACATGCTGGGCACCTGGAAAAGAGATGAAGACACTGTTCTTGTGCTAATTGACCATTTTAATGCATTCAGATCAACACTGTCAGTTAACAGGAGAACACAGACAGATTCTCCTACTTACAATGGATGGGTAGCAGTGAATGGAGGTCAACATAAAGGAAATCCTCAGAATGAAGGTAAAACCTGAGAGTTGTTTCAAAGGACCAATAGGTGTTTTCTAGGAAGTAAAGCAGGAAGCAAGATTGAATAGCCTGTGCAGAGTCATACAAGTCGGAGAAGTCAAAATGTGTGCAGGAAAATGCAAAATACCATTGGTAAGGTTAAAATAGAAATACATGTGGGGAAATGGCCAACCATGAAGTGGAAGAAGTAGGCAGATCCATGAACACTGGATTCCATCCTAAAAACCTTGAGCTCCAACCTATCGACAGTAGAGGAACATGAAGACTGTAAAGGAGAAGGGAGTAATTCAGTTTGCTTTTAAGAAAGATAACTGTGATAAAATCATGTAGTTTATACCATCTCAAAGGAATTTCAGAGGTAAATTAAAGCTAGTGTATTTTTATGATCCCAAGATAAAAACAATTCTGCTCTGTCAACCATTTAAATTCATAGATCATATAATAATCTGTTTTTCTGTAAATGTACAGAACATTATGGCTAAATTTAACCCCACAAATGAAAACCAGCACAAGGCTTCATCAAAGCAGAGACTTTTATGAGCATGCAGGTCTGTTATTTATTATTTAGTGTTCATAGCACTTTACAATGCTGGCCTAGAAATAATTTAAACCACTGGTCACTTCCCCAGCCTTTTATTTCTGTGAGGCAATATGATAATTTAGGAAGACTAATGCCAGGACTCAGTCCAGAAATGTAGGCTTTTGCCACCCTGTTCTGAAGAACATCAGTCATGTCGGTTTCTTGTTGAGATCAGGAACAATAAGCATCCAGTAAGCCATGGTGACTTTCTCAACTGAAATTCAGCAAAACACAGTAATTAATTCTAAGTTCCTTACATGAGTTTGTGTGGTAAATGCAAGAGGCAGAGGCACATCATGGGGAATAAGACGACAAAGATGTGACACTGAAACAGGAGGGGCAGACTAGAGACCAGAGAAAGGCCTAAAGGACCAAACAACTCACTGTGCCTCATCAATTCCTACCTCTCCTAGAAATGGCACCCGATTTGCCCCTTTGCCAGATGGTTCACAATAATCAATGTTGCTGTTGGGTAGCTAGGAAGATGACCCAGTTCTAAAGAGGCAATCCATAGACCATCAGCTACATTGAAGCCCCTCCCCCTGCTCTAGCTAAAGCCTTCATCTGTTTTGGAGCCATGTCCTACTTTGGTCATCTAGAGAGGCCAGGGAATCCTTTTTACATTCCTATTTTCTAAATTATAATGTATTTGAATGCATAAAATTATATTGAAATTTAATTATCAATCAAAATATTACAAAACAAATTTTGTGATATACTGATGCAAATGGTTTCTTTACCAATGCACTAAATATTAATAGCTAATGGTGGATCTGATAGCTGGCGTAATTTTGATGTGATAACGAGCATGGATATTTTGGAATATTTGCAACATTGTGAGATGATATGAAAATATCAGTAATTTCTATTGATGATAAATTCCTATATTCTAATACTGCTATAGTTGTCTACTAATAATTGATGCATATGCTAAGTTTGATGAAACTAAAAATGTAACTCATAAATCCCTGGTTAAGCCTACTTCTGCTGAAGCGTGGCCTCTGTCTTTCAATCCATTTCCTAGGGAAAAAAAGAAATTCTAATTTCTAATAATTTCTTAGATTGTTGTGTATTAGAAGCTGTAATTTTTAATCATTTGATTGAAAACATGCATAACTATACCTACAGTAAATTTAAATGTACTTAGGAATATTTTATTTTTGTAAATCACAACACCATCTGCATATTTTAGATCTAGAACAGTACCCATACATACACATGTGCGAGATCTTGTATTTATTCAGTCCACTGGCAATGCACTAAGTATGTAAGAATCTGGAAAGCTGTTTCTTTAACATAACTAAATCTGTTTTGAAAAAGGAATACAATGGAAATTATAAGCTATGGACTTTGGTTTCTCTGCATGACTCTGAGCAAATTAACTCAGTTTTCTGATCCGTAAAATGGGTATTAAAATCATATTGACTTTATAAGATGCTTGTGGAAACCAAAATGAACTAAAGGAGAAGCATTTTCCTAAACCATTTAGGAGGACAGGAAGTCAATTAGATTGTCACAGCCAGCATTTTTTTTTTTTTTTTTTTTTTTTGAGACAGAGTTTTGTTCTTGGTGCCCAGGCTGGAGTGCAGTGGCACCATCTCAGCTCACTGCAAACTCTGCCTCCCGGGTTCAAGCGATTCTCCTGCCTCAGCCTCCCAAGTAGCTGGGACTACAGGTGCATGCCACCACGCCCGGCTAATTTTTTATTTTTAGTAGAGACAGGGTTTCACCATGTTGGCCAGGCTGATCTTGAACTTCAGACCTCAGGTGATGCACCTGCCTCAGCCTCCCAAAGTGCTGAGATTACAGGCGTGAGCTACTGCCCGTGGCCACAGTCAGCATGTTTAAATAAAATAGATTAAATGAAAAATAGCAAAGTGTGTCACACATAGTGAAGGTAAATGATGTTTTGTGAAACTTTCGTTTCAAATATGTAAATATAGTCAGTCCTGCTTTACAACAATCATGAATCATGCAAATCTTTTTAAATGCTGAAATAAAACATAAAATATGTAGCAGAAGACATGACAAATAGCGAGCTATTGTTAGTGATAATAATAAATCATTGATGCCCCAAGGTCCAGAGTCACCGATTGGGAACCACTCCCCTGACAATGCTACTTAGTGATCAGACTTGTTAGAATTACGCGGGACCTGCATTTGCAACATATTGTAATCCTACAGAGGGACCAGAACAAACTTTACCATAGAGAAAGGAGAGAATCAAGATATATGACTCTACAAAAAATAGGATAGCGTTTTATTTAGCTTGCTCAAGAGACAGTTTGAATACTATCTCTGTTAATTACTGGCCATGTGACCTCATACAAGTTGTTTAATTTCTCTGGTTCTCAGCTCCCTTAACATGAGGATCATAATAAAAGCTTCCTAATAGGTTTGTCACAGGGATTAAATTAGTTAAGGGTATAAAGTGCTTACTATGCCTGGCACATAGTAAGCACTCAATAAATGTTAGCTGTCCTTGGGTTTGCCATTATGATTACCATCTCAAGAACAGACAAACCTACAAAGACTATCTTTCTGCTTCTTTTACTTTCAAATTATTTTTATCTTTTATTTCTATTGCTGCAGCAAAACAAAAGACTTTTTAAAACAAAGTAAAAGGCTGCAAGCTGTATCTTCAGGGAATTCTTTATATATTACCACTTGCATTCTTCCTTTCCCCAAGATCTAAGTTATTCTTCCAGGGTAATTTTTTATTTTTCTATCTTGTGTAGCAGGCAGAGCAGGGTATGTATATAAATGCTCACATCCTAACAATATGCTGAAATTTTCATCAGGAGATCCAAAGGTGCTAAGCCTAGCTTTCTGGATGTGTTAATTCTTACTTCTGCAAGGAAAATACTGTATGGAATTGATACTACCCATGCAAAAGGCTGTTGTGCTTTTCTGATATTCACAGATACATCAGCTCCTGGATTAAATCTGGGATTTAATACAACAGAGTCCAATCCCCTGACATTGCCTGGTAACCGCCTGGCTGAAAATAGACTTTCTGGACGACCGCTGAGTTTCTAAATCACATTACCCTTTTGTCAAGTCACGCAGCAGGTAAACAGTGGAATAATTTAGAATCTTGACATCAGGGAAAAGCACGCACTCCAGAGAGGAATTAGGCTCTCCAAGGCTGCATCTCTCCTTTGCCTTCTCCTTGTCCTGAAAGTGTCTTGTAAAATTGTGAGGCATCTGCCATCCTTTCACTCCCAGTCCTGTCCTGTTAGGGACCAGCCCAAAAGGGTTTGGAATGCCACTCTGACACCTCACCCAAATTCTTGCAGTCAGTGTCTCCTTTGAGTCTCCTACAGCAAACGCTTCCCATCTGGAGTAAATAAATGGCCTAGGGGGCTGGCCAGAAGCTCATGAGAATAAATAACAGCAACTAAAAACAGGCCCAAAAGAAACAGACCATAGCATAGATGATTTTCCCCCAACTTTTTAATATGAAAATGTTCAAAAATGAAAGGCAATAGACTAGTACAACAAATACATACACACCCATCACCCACACTCACCAAGTGCTCATATTGTGGCATTTTTTGCTTTATCTACCTATGTATCCATTTGATCTTACGTGTGTGTGTGGCCGTGTGTTGGCCTCACCCTTTGAAAGTAAGTTGCCGATATTATGACATTTCAACCCTAAATATCACAGCATTTGTTTTCTCAGAATAAGGACATTCTCCTACAAGACTTTAATACCATTATCACACCTAACAAATTAAGAGTAATTCATATCATCTACTGTTAGCCATATTCCAATAGCTTTATATCCCAATGGCTTTCCTTATCACAATAACTCAAGCATTGTGTTTGATTACTATAGCTCTTTAGGCCCTTTTAATAAAGACCAGTCCTCTTACCTCTTATTTTAATGACAGTGACTTTTCACATGTGTCCAGGCCAGTTGTCTTACAAAATGTCCCACACCGAGCATGGGTGAGTTGCAACTAGACGGGTAGGAGAAGACAGTTGCGCACAGCAAGGGTCAGCAGGAGAATCCATTTGACTTTACATCTCACGCAGAGTGGAGGGCTGAGTCCACTCAGCCCTACACAATGTGCCCAGCACCCCACTTCCCAGCCCCCACAGACTCCCCCTGCAGCCATACCGGTCTTTTTGCTGTTCCCCAATAGGCTAAGTGCAAACCCAGCTCGAGATCTTGGCACAAATTCTCCCCTTTTCTTGAAATGCTTTTCTCTCACATCTCAAAACCATGGCCCCTTCCATCCTAAAGGTCTTTGCTCAGAGAAGCCTTCCTTCGCCACCTCATCTAAAATTGCAAACCACCTTCCCAACCTTACTTTTTCTTTATGGCACATTTCACCACCTAGCTTTCTATGTATTTTATTTCTATTGCTGATTTCCTGTCTCATCACCTGGAATATGTGTTCTCCAAGGACAGCGTTTTGCTGTGATTTCTTCACGACTGCACCCCTGGTTCATATACCAGTGCTTGACTCCATTGAATTAGCAAATATTTATTAAAACCTACTATTGAACTCCAGACGCTGCAGAGAAGCATATATCAGATGCCCCTCTGGAAGCTGACATGATCTGGTTATCCAGCCCCTGCTGCCCCAGGCCAGTGGTGAAGCCACTGTCCAGCAGGGAGAACAGCTGTCAGAAGCCAGGCAGAGGTAAGGCCCTGGGGCAGCTCAGAGCCAGGGCTGACCAACATCCCATCCCACTCTCCCACCCTCCTACTCGCAATCCCCATAGCTACCTGTGTCAGTCTCTGATCATTCAACTGGGCCTCAGAGGCTCCCAGCCAATGTCCACTGCAAACTTGCCCTCCCTTTCGCTATAGAACCACATCACCTCCTCTAGCCATCCACCCTGCAACCTGTCCTCCTGAGGCCACCAATATTTCTAAGAAGCAAAGATGGCCAAGCCTTTCCTTCTGCTCAAAATATTTCACTGGCATCCCTCCTTCCACAGGGGGAGCACCCACGCTGATCTACGCAGAAGACTCGTCCTGATCCAGCCACCACCTTCCCAACCCCATCCCCTGCCATCCCCACCTCCACCCTGACAATGCTAAATTATGTGTAGTAGTTTCTGGGATGACTGTGCTCCTCACACCTCGCACTTACTTCACCTTCTGTCCAGCATGCACCTCCGCTCCTACCCCATCGCCTCCAGTGTGCCGTCCTGGCAAACTTCTACTGTTCCTTCAAGTTTCAACTCAAATGCTACCTCCCCTTGGAAACTTTTCTGAACTTCCTTCTGCTATAGTCAAACTGGACATTGTGTTTAAAATGAATATCACTTTAACAAAAATCACATCACCATTGTTTGCTTTTCTGTCTTCAGCTGGACCTCAACAGGGTCCTTAAAGGCATGTCCTATGAAGCAGCTTGGGACTGTCCAGCTTTGCATCCACAGACTCTGTGGCAAAAGCCTAGGTGTTTAATAAACTTGGATGACGTGGTCTAAGTAGCTGTTTTGCCCTGGGTAGAGCTGTTTGCTGAGAGCCTTAAGGATCAGAGTTAGTGACCCTGATCTTCCACATCCTGACTTTATGGCTAAGGCCTGGAGTTAATGGTAAACGTCCTCATTGTTTCGGTTTGCTGAAACATCATGTAAACTCAACATCAGGCGGCTGTTTGACGAGGGACAAACAATTCTGCATTCCAGAGCACGCTGACCCCGTGTGCAGTTTGTTCTGTTTGCTTTTTACTAACAAAGAAGTTCTCATTTAAGGCTGTGAAAGTTAAACCACATTCTCTGTTCCACCTTGCTCTCCCTCATATGTGGGTACGTGTGTGGGTGTATGTGTGTGAGTGTGTGTGTGTGAGAGAGAAAGAGATAGAGACAGACAGACACAGAAAGACATAGAAGCCATAGAATTTGCCTGGCTGCTGTGTTTCAAGCTAGCACAAGCTAGAAGTCTTCTGACACAAACGAAAGACTGTATAATGCACAAGGATTAGGCACCAGGTTCACAGGGCCACAGCAGGCTGACACTAGCTTGAACAGGTCACCTGCTTCCAAAGCACTGACAAACAACCTTCTTGCCAATTCGCCCCTCCATTTTATTTCCATCTTAGGAGACATTTTCTTTTTCACCCACTTGAGTCCAGATGGTTAGATGTGCCTGACATTTCGGTCATGATCAACACTCAATACCTGGCATCGTTAGGATTTCCTGAAGGAGTTTAGTCTAATTGTCTACAGCCTAAGAACCTTCCACATTGTGAATGCGCTTCTATCACTTTTACCTGTGGCCATGACATGTTCACATAGCTACAATATCACTTAATGTTATTATTATAAATTTTTAGCTATCATTCTTCCCCATAAGGGAAACTGAATTCATAATTCTGCATAGTGAGGGTATCCACAGGGGACCCCAGGCTACTCAAATCCTCATGCTAAGAGTTTATAGACGATGGGCTGAAGGTGAGTAAGCATTTCTCGCTAATAGCTTCCCGGGCTATTAGCATTGTTTCAGTTTTTCTGGTTTGAACCAAAGCCAGTTGAATCTCCTCCAAGTTCCAGTTTTGGTCAGATCTCAGGAGACAGCCTGTCTGGTTGTTCGAAAAACAAATATCTGCCTGCATATCCACCCAACCTAGAGTCATGGCAGATCACAGCTGCCTAATGACCCCACCAAGTGTCCCTTCCACCGAGCAGGGGAGGGGAATAGCATGAAGCACTGTAATCTCCCCATCTGAGGTTGCTGAAGCCTAAATAAGAAGCCCTGCAAGCAGACAGCGAGACTGCCGAGCCAATTTCCCTCTTGCACGATTTGTCTCCCACCAGGCGTCTAAGTCATCTTTTTCCCCCCTGTTTACTAAATGTCTCCTGTCATGGCCTCAAAGTACTTTAGACTAGAGTCTACCAGTATTTAGTGAGAATTTCCTGGGTCTACTTCTGATATGTTTCCCAAAAGGATCTGAGAGACCTAGAAAAGGGGTCTCTACCCATAAGGAGCTTATAATCCAGAGGTGAAGACAAAAAAATGTACAACAATAAACAAAATGGTGATATACAATTATTGTATTACACACACATATTAGGGACCTTGTGATCAACAGGTTTTTCTGCAAATAGGTGACATCATCTACAGATTGGCATCTAGAACTTGTCCATTAAAGGAGCAGGGGTGGCATGGGATTTCATTCAGTGCTTTAAACAATCTATTTTTTTATAAGCCTTTTATTTGCTTTCTATTTGCCCAACTCCTTTATGTCACTATTTGAAAGTAGGTTTTGAAAGGTCCAAGAAGGTGGACTAAGCACACAGAATGTTCTCCTGTTCCAGGTCCTTAGAAATGATAGAAACAAACACACACGCACATGCATATGTATACTTATATGCACACATGTACATACATATACATATATATGTATATGTATTCAGAGACGAGAGTAGGAATCTTCCCATGGACCATAAACTGTAAGAAATCCTGGAAAGAGGAAAAACAGAATCAGACTGAAGAAGGAAACTCCAATCGGAGATGCTCAGAGAAGATACTCTTGCAAGGGGTTGGAGACAGAGGTAGAGGACCCTCGAAGCAAGGGAGATTTGGCAGCAACTAACGTGCCGCATGGCCATCTGGTGGTAGGTGATGGTTCCAGGAGGAAAACCCAGGTCTTTTCTCTCTAATGCCCGTATTTCCACCACAGCTTCTTGAATTAGGCACAGGAGACTAGCAGGGTCTACAGAGCATAAAGTGAGTAGAAATTTGGCTGCTTCTTATTAATTTGAGCTCTGTACTTTCCAGCAAACTGTGTTATTCAGGATTATGATTTAAACAATCTACTTTTAAAACATTTTGAAACTAACAGTGACTTCAAATATTTTTAATTGAACTACAGTCTGACTTTTTAATTAAGTGTAAAGTTCCTCATCAAATTTACCACCATAAATGTATGTTTAAATATGTTTAAATGTATAAGCACATAGGTTTCTCTCTCTCTCTCTCTCTCTCTTTTTCTCTTTTTTTTTTTTCCTTCCTACCAGGAAGCTCAGAGCAAGTTTTTGTGCTAATCTCCAAACATTAATGTAACAGAGGTAGAATCTGGTCACTAATATTGAAACCGCCCAAGGGTTTCACCTTGCCCCCTGCCTAGACAGAGCCGATTCATCAAGACAGGGGAACTGTAATAGAGAAAGAAAAACTCACCACAGCTGGCTCTGCGAGAGACCAGAGTTTTATTATTACTCAAATCAGTCTCCACGAGAGCGTTTGGGGAGCAGAGTTTTTAAGGATAACTCGGTGGGTAGAGGGAAGCCAGTGGGCCAGGAGTGCTGATTGGTCAGAGATGAAATCAGAGGGAATTGAAGCTGTCCTCTTGCTCTGAGTCAGTTCCTGAGTGGGGACCAAAAGATCAGATGGGCCAGTTTATCAGTCTGGGTGGAGCCAGCTGGTCCATCAAGTAGAGAGTTTGCAAAATATCTCAAGCACTGATCTTAGGAGCAGTTTAGGGAGGGTCAGAATCTTGTAGCCTCCAGCTACATGACTCCTAAACCATAATTTCTAATCTTCTAGCTAACTCATACAAAGGCAATCTAGTCCCCAGGCAAGAAGGAAGTCTGCTTCGGGAAAGGGCTGTTACTGTCTTTGTTTAAACTATAAACTAAGTTTCTCCCAAAATTAGTTTGGCCTAAGCCCAGGAATGAACAAAGACAGCTTAGAGGTTCAAAGCAAGATGGAGTCGGTTAAGTTAGATCTCTTTCGCTGTCTCCGTCATACTTTTGCAAAGACAGTTTCAATATTATAAACAACTTTTGCATGATTATAATTATCTTTCTTGCTCTGTGGTATAAATAGTAAATAGGCAGGAGGGTGTGATAAAAAGCATAGGCACTGGAGAAAGAAGGCATGAATTTGAACCTGCTCCTTTCTCATTACATGAACTTGGAAAAGAATAATAATCGCTTCCTCATGGGATTTTTGTGGGGACAAGGACTAATATAAATAAAGTCTAGCACAATGTTACGCATGCTGTTTTAAACTGTCTGGTATAGTTTTGGGAATTAGGTATAAATCATTAAAAACCATGATAAATTAACTTTTGTTTAACACATTTTTATTACTTAACTGAATAATCTTTAAGGATAAAATCACGCTCTCAGGCCTCATCTGCAGACTTGGAACAAGAACACCTGCACTTGGACAGTTCTGTCACAGTCAGGTGAGGTTGAGTCGGTGCTTGCTTTGAAGAGGAGTTGAGTGTTTAACCTGGGTTTAAATTAATAGGGATATGTCCTGACAGAGGGGAGAGGACATTCTGTCTGAGGAGCACATGAGTGAGAGTGAAAGGCTAGGAAAAAGCTGGAGACAAGAGAAATCAAAGCCATCAACTCAACCAGAATCCCTCCAAGCCCTGCAGAGAAACAACAAGGTAGAGAGGAAATCTCACAGGCTTAGCAGGCAGCAGGTTCCCAGCTCCTGGTCTGCCACTGCTAGTTGTGTGACCCTGGGCAAGGCATGTGACCTTTCCAAACTACCATTTCATCCTGGCAAAATTGGTAAAATAATACCTAACTTAGCATGGAATATTAGAGATGATCTCTGTAAAGTACATAACATGGTAACCTACCCCCCTAGGAAGTTTAATAAGTAGCTGATTATTAGCTGTTAGTTACCATTTGCTATTATAATCCCCTAACAGCACTGTGAAGTGGATCTCTAACGTAACAAAACTAGCCAACCATTCAGCCACAGACACTGACGAGCTAGCAAACAAACAACAAACAGAAAACACTGTGTTTTAAAATGTTCATTAAATTGAAAAATTCCTAGAGAGATTGATCAAGGAAAAAACCAGGAAATACAAATTATCAATAACAGACTTAAAGGTCTGTCAGTATAGTTACTACAGCTGTTATTAAAAGATAACACTGGCATATTATTTTAAAAATTACACTAATCAATTTGACAATTTAAGGGAAATGAACAAATTCCTGGAAAAGGCGATTTATGAAAGAACAAGAATAAATACCAAAATCTAAATATATCTATTTATTAAATTTACTTTGAGTTTATTAATCTATTATCTAGTTTACCTATTAAGGAAATGAAATTTGTGATTAAAAACCTTACCACCCAAGAAAGCCGATGGCCCAGATAACTTTTACTAATGAGTTTCATCAAACATTCGAGAAAAAAAAAAATATATCAATCTTACACAGTCTTTCAGAAAATCTAAAGCCAGACTAACCCCGATATGGAAATCTGACAGACGTTACAAAAAGAAATTTGCAGATTGATATCACTTATGAACATAGATTCAAAGGTCTTTAAATATTAGTAAATAAAAATCTGCAACAAATAAAAGAGATAATACCTCATGACCAAATGAGTATCATCCTAGGAATGCAAGATCAGTTCAATATTCAAAAATTATCCAATGCAATTTGCCACATTAACAGAACAAAGGAGAAAACCATAGAATCATCACCACAGATGCAGCGAAACTTGTGACAAGATTCCACATGCATTCATCACAAACTCTATCAGCAGAATAGAAAGGAGCCTCCTCATTAAGACAAAGAGCATCTATGAAAAATCTCCAGCTAACATCATACTTCATGTTAAAATATTGAATGTGCTCCCCTCCATAATCAGGAACAAGACAGGGATGTTCATTCACACCACTTCTAGTTTAGAAATCATTGCACTCAATAACAGCATCATGCCCTGCCTTGTTGGTCAGTCCATCCTCATGAGAAGCAGCTAAAACATCTGAAGTCAGTTGACAAATCAGGCTTTGGGAGAGAAGGAGGAATAATAGTAATTATATCTACAATTCCACTCATGTAAAAGCAACTCCCTGTAGATACCCCTATTTGAACTTACCTTGTTGTGAATTTTTTTAAGGGTAGGCACCATTTTCCCAGGTGTATAGATACCAAAGAGGCCAAATACCTTGCTGAAGGTCATTCAATCAATGACCAGGGGGAGAGAAAGTCAAACCCAGGTCTTCCTGGTGCCATGTTGATCTTCCACCTTCCTAGTCACTCTGCCTAGAGTCTAAGACACCATTATATTTAGATTCAGAAGTCAAACCTGAATTGAATGATTAACACACTCACAATTCTAGCAGAAAGTAAAAAGGATGTACTACTTCCAAATGTCTTTAAATAAAGTAGTCAAAAATACATGCCATAGAAATTTGCAGCAGGATTTCCACCATTATGCTAGTGTTGGAGACAAGGATAATAATCTTGCTTTCCCAACTATAGTGAGGCACTTCTATCATGCACCATATATTTGTTAGAGAGACTCTGGGAGGAAAAGTATATCACTCTCCTCCTGGCTTAGACCCTACCTGGAAGCTGTATAAAAACAATGCAGGACCATGTACCTCCACAATAGCCACTAATATATGATTAATAACTCAATCAATGAGAATACAGTGCAATGATTTCTAAACCATACCTTCTATAGAGAAACTCAACAAAATGGCCAAAAGAAAGTCTTTTCATAGCCCTATCTTTTCAAATCTCTCTCTCTCTCTCTCTCACACACACACACATATATATACACACCTACACCTATCCTGTTGTTTACTTGCCACTCAAAGCCCATACCTTCAAAACTTAAACTTTGACATCACTAGGTACCAAAAATTCTCAGGGTATCAAATCCCAGACCCACAGAGTTAAAGAGAATTCTGTTTGATTTCTAGTCCCCATTTTCTTTTTTCTTTTTTTTTTTTTTTCTTTTTGAGACAGAGTCGCTGTGTTGCCCAGGCTGGAGTGCGATGGCACAATCTCGGCTCACTGCAACCTCCACCTCCTAGATTCAAGTGATTCTCCTGCCTCAGCCTCCCCAGTAGCTGGGACTACAGGCACGTACCACCACACCCAGCTAAGTTTTTTAGTAGAGATCGGGGTTTCACCATGTTGGCCAGGCTGGTCTTGAACACCTGACCTCAGGTGATGCACCCATCTAAGCCTTCCAAAGTGCTGGGATTAAAGGCATGAGCCACCACTCTTGGCCTTCGTTCCCATTTTCAAAGTGGACTGCACTAAAGACTTCCTTAGTCCAGGATGCGAAGCCAGCTGTTCACACTATGTGGTAATGAACTGGTTGATTTAAAGACAGCATATTGTGCTATGGGATTCAGATGACTTGTCCACCAGAAATGAGGTTTTAGGGGACCTGGTAACTAAATGTCAGGTAAACAGAATTCACCAACTATTCCTTATGACCTTCAGTAGGTGCAACCAGCGGGAGACACTTTCCAATGCAGTTTCCGAGGTGGAAGCAGACAGAAGAAAAATTGGGCTACCACACCATTTCTGTGGATAAGATCAATATGCTGATTTGGAAAGTGTGGGATTCTGACCATTAAAGGGGGTATCCAGTTGGAGGCTGCAAGGTTTTCTTACTCGCAGGGTTCATCCATGTTGGCCAGCGATATGCCAGTGATCACTAGCAGAAGGGCAATGCTTGAAAGTCGACTGCTTCAAAAAGGGGAAACAAGTAAAACCACAGAAATTGGGACCTGAAACATTCCTTAAAAAGTTCCCTGGGAAAGTTTCCATTCTTGCGGGGGCCGTAGAGTGGAATCATTTCAGGAAAGGCACATGCTATTCATTGGTCCTTGCACCAGATCTTGGACATTAGTAGCATCACACAATCCATAGCAAACAAGGAAGCAAAACCCACAGTCTCCAGAATCACTGAAAGTAGCAATGCCATATCCTAAATCCTACAAAATGAGAGTAAATATATTGTTCACACTGATTATGTAAGGCCTCCCTGTGTTCTCTAAAGAGCTCTATTGTGTTCAGCCTGCAAATGTACATCCTAGCTATGGGGAGCTTTAAACACGTAATGGACAGTAATTGCCTTCGTGCAGTTCAAAAGAGTTTTTTGAGGCAATGATACAAATGGCCTATTTTCCTAAAAAAAAACAAGCAAATACAAATCCCAACCTGAGACATTTGCGCTGCTGCCTGCTTATCAGAAACATTCAAACTCAGTCCTAAACACCATCTTAGCTTTTGTCATGTTTTCAGACATTTAAAGGGGGGAAAGTGCTTTAGAAACTCTCCAGCCCATGCCACCATCAGTCCTCCAGAGTTTACAATAAGGAAACCAAGACCCAGGGAGCATAACCCATGGCCATCATCACCATGATGTGTCTCCTCCCTCTTCAACTGCTAATTACATGATTTTAATAAGATGTAAATATATCCAGGAAGGCTGCCTCTCTCGTCAATAGGTGTAACTGACCAATGCTACTCAGTTATGATTAAAAGTAAAATGACAGGTAAAGTGATGTGCCATGTTCCATCACATGAGAAATGCATTATTTTGGAGGTTGCCACAAATGTATTACAATTTGGATGTTCAGAACAAAGGCAATTTGGAAACAGGAAGTGTTTTCGTGACATGAAACTTTTATGGTGACAGTCCTCGAAGCAATTCACATATCATAGACCAAGTGTTTTTGAAATTATCATTTTATAGGACTGTACTTCGCTGTTTGTTTTTTTGCTTTTTTAGAGACAGGGTCTTCTTTCCTCACCCAGGCTGGAGTGCAGTGGCATGGTCATAGCTCAAACTCCTGGGCTAAAGTGATCCTCCCCTCTCAGCCTCCTGAGTAGCTAGAGCTGAACCACCACAGCCAACTAATTTTTTATTTTTTTAGAATATGGGAATTTTTTTATTTTTTTAGAGATTTATTTTTTAGAGATGGGTTCTCTGTATGTTGCCCAGGCTAGTCTCAAACTCTTGGTCTCAATAAATCCTCTTGCCTTACCCTCCAAAGGTGCTGAGATTACAAGTGTGAGTCACCCAGCCTCCAAACTGTACTTTAAAAAAAGAGACTTTGAAAAGATTTCACAACAACAATAATAGAGACTAGAATTCCAAAATCTGATTACAGCTTCCTGTACTTCTATACTTCTAGTTTTCTCTCTTTCCCTTCCCAGCCACCCCCCACCTCCAGCCACCCTCAGTCCACATGCAAGTCTGGCCCCAGGAAGAGCCTGCAAGGCCTGTCATTTCAGTCACGCTCACCCTACTAGCCTCTTGAGACAATCATTCTGGTCTCTGCCTTTGCCACAGACCTGCAGCCTCCTGTCTGAGGCTTTGTGGTCCTTTTGTTTACCTTGAAGAGACCTCCTTTTGTATCCTCAGCAATACTGACAGCAAACCAATTCCATATTGAGCCCAAACCCCATCCAAAATCAGATGAAGGAGTGGGCCAGCTACTACAGCTGCCAATTTATCAGAAAGGGGAACTAAACCAACAGGGAAGTAAATCTGCAATATGTTGTCAGTGGCTTCAGCTCTCCACATGACACTTTTCACATTGCCGGCCAAAAGAAAGTCCACTCCTGGTTCCCACCAATGTGTAAAGTTAAAAAGCATTCTGCATGACACGATCTTTCTCTGTGGCACACTCCAGCACTTTGGATGGTTCAGTGCAGACAGAATCACTGATCTTGGGATTAGATCTGGAGATCCTGGCACACTTGAGGAGCTAAGGAAATACAGACACTGCACAACGCAGGCTGCAGTCTGATTTACTAGTCACAGTTGTTCACTTTATTATCTCAATGCAATTACTCTCATAAGTCTCCTAGGAAGTTCTCTGGCTCAGAAAAAAAAAAAAAAAGAAAAAGAAAGGCCAGGCACAGTGGCTCACACCTGTAATCCCAGCACTTTGGGAGGCCAAGCTGGGTGGCCTTATGAGGTCAGGAGATAAAGACCATCCTGATGATCTCCTGGTGAAACCTCCTGGTGTTTCACCAAACATGGTGAAACCCCATCTCTACTAAAACTAAAAACATTAGCTGGGCGTGGTGGCACATGCCTGTAATCCCAGCTACTCAGGAGGCTGAGGCACAAGAATTGCTTGAACCCAGGAGGCGGAGGTTGCAGTGAGATGAGATCATGCCACTTCATTCCAGCCTGGCGACAGAGCGAGACTGAGTCTCAAAAAAAGGAAAAAGACAGAGTGGACCAAAGAAATAAAGAAAATGTTTTGTTATCATGGATGTGAGATTTTACAAAATAGCCATTAAATACACTTTGAAAAAAATGTTGCTAACTGTCCATGTAACTTTCTCCATACTTAGTAAACGGGAGCACCTAACACTACAGAAAAAAGTGAGATGAAAGACAATTTCACCTAAGTGATATACTATATTCAGTTTATGTAATAAGCCTAAATTTCAAAATATAAACATAGGTATGCAATGTTTTAAAGAGAAAATTGGTATCTCCTTGCCATCACAAAATGGCTATTGGACAAATACTTAAAGAAGATCCACTTGAGGGCCACCAAATTACTGCTCTGCCCCAGAATCCGCCCCACATGTGCTGATTCACCTTGACCAAAGCCCCATTTTATTAGCATGCCCAGCAAGGAACATTATCCCACCTCTTCTCCTTCCTCCTCTCCCTCCACTCCTCTTTTTTTTTTTTTTTTTTTTTGAGACAGAGTCTCGCTCTATCCCACAGGCTGGAGTGGAGTAGGACAATCTCTGCCCACTGCAACCTCTCCCTCTCGGGTTCAAGCAATTATCCTGCCTCAGCCTCCCTATTAGCTGGGATTGCAGGTGCCTGCCACCACGCCCAGCTAATTTTCTATTTTTAGCAGAGACTGGGTTTTGCCATGTTGGCCAGGCTGGTGTCAAACTCCTGACCTCAGGTGATTTGCCCGCCTCAGCCTCCCAAAGTCCTGGGATCACAGGCATGAACCCCCTGTGCCTGACCCCCCTCCTCTCCTTCTTAAAGTTGCCCCAACCTGAGTCATTTCTGTTCTTTGTTCTCTTTCCTACTTCAAAAGCAGAGGTTCCTCTTCCTTTCCAAAGCTGCTTCTTTCTTAGTTCCCACATCGAATTATGAGTTTATCAGTCATTTTCTCTCTCACCTCTTCTGTCCCCTATTCTTTACTTAAGTCCTTCCCCTTGGGCACCACCAGAAAGGGCTTGAGTCTGCCTTACCCAAACACACCCATTTTCTCCTCCTCAGCACCCTGATTTACTATCCTCTTTCTTTTCTGCACATCATCTCCAAACTTTCAAAGGCATCGTCTGTGTTAATAACCTGTATTTTATTCCCTCACCACCTCCACATGCTTTCACCAGAATTGCAAACAGACAGGCCGTGGAGTTGAGAGAGCCAGACCAGATGGGGCACACTGGAAATGTCACAGAGCAAAGGGGCTCGCTGCCAGATGCACAAAAAACCAATATTGTGGCATCAGCTTTTGAGAAAAGAAAGGCTTGATTGCAAGACTAGCCAGCAAGGAGACAGGAGATGCTCAAATCTGCCTCCTCAATCTGGGGGCTAGAGCAAGATTTAAGGAGTGATAGAGCAAGGGAGAGGATTTTGGAATGTTGGCTTGGAAGGGTCTTATTGGACAGATTCAAATTTGACCATTTACAGTAAAGTAGTTTGAGGTGGATTTTATACCCAAATCTCCTGGGCCAATGGCCCCTTCACTTTTGAAAGGGTTCCAGTATTCAGGTTCGAGTCATGTCACAGTCTTCCTGGTTCCATGGGGAGGAATTGTTGGTTCCAGATGTTATTAGGTGTTTTTCTATTGCGCCAGCCCAGGCTATATGACTTGCAGTTTGTCTCTGTTCTACCTACAAGGTAACTTGACATTTCCATTATCAATAGAGTAGGCCCAGTTTTGGCTGGTCCTGCATTTACAGAGGGGGCAACTCCACTTACCTCCCCGACCCATGCCTCTGCTAGGAGAGCTCCAGCCAACACCCAGCTACAGAGGAATGAGAGCCTGAATTCCAAACCCACGTGATCTGAGGGACCAGATCACGTGGGTTTGGAACTATGAATTTTTATGTGAAAGCTACCAATTTTTAAATGTTATACATTTATTTGATGTTTTAAGTATTGAGGATCAAATAAAATACTACTTGTCAAATTCAACCTATGGTGCTGAAATTTGCAAACTATGCTTTAAACCTTTTGTTTCCTTCACCCAATGCTCTCCAAAATCAGTTCTCTTAAAGGTCACCAGTGACCTCTGAGCTGCCTTAAACAGTGGCCTTTCTCATCTCATCCTCCTCAAACTTCTGTGCATGTAGCAAGTTGTATCACAAACTCCTGTGTTGCACTGCCAGAATTATGATGATTCCATGATTCCACCTTCCACTTCTTATTCTGTCTTGTCTCCTCTTTCTTTGGCTTACCTTGCCAGATCATGTCCTTTTTTCTCCTTTCAAAAATCTTTAATTGCAAAGATCATCTATTCTTTGGGCTTGGACTGTTTCGACTACAGAGGTCACTCCCAAAAATATCTCCAGCTCCTCTGCTCAGCTCCAGTCTCACTTTTCTGTGTTGTGTGCAAGACCCCCAAAATCCCTGTGCTAACTCATCATCCTCCTTGGCACCACTACCTCCAAACTTGCTTATTCCAGCCCTTTCTTCCTGATAAACCAGGTGCAAAAGTTCACCCCTTGCTCCCTCTATTCTGACACCCAATCAATTGTCATTTCTCTTTTCTGCTTTTTGAAAAAATCTGTCATTAATGGCTTCTTTTCCTTCCTTCTGCTTCTACTCTCACTGGCTCTCAGCTGGACCATGAATCCCAAAGCCTCCAAATCCATTTCCCAAACCCTCATTCTTACCTCTTCCCCTCTGCTGCACTGCAACTCAAGTCCTGCCACTCCTCTGCTTGGAACAATGAAATGAAATGACTTCCCCTTGCTTACATAGAATGTATAACTTCAAGACTCCCTGTAAGCTTACCCTTCCCTATCTTTCCAGGCTGTTCTCCCTCCACTCCCTTTCCAATGCATTTCAACCACTTCTGTACCTGTGTCCTAAACACACTTGGCCCTCCCTGCTTAAGCCACTCTCTCTGCATGAAGTATCCTTCCTTCCCTCTACCAAAATTCCAATGGCAAGCAAAGACCTTTTAGAATGTCCCAATTACCTCTTGACTAATGTAATCCTTCTCTTCTCTGAAACCCTATGCCCCTCTACCTATTCCTCTGGTGGTCCTAATCACAGTCAGTTCTCCGAGTTTTTGATGTATGTGTTATCCTTGTAGAGTGGTTTCCAGGAATGGCAGGCTTTGAGTCCCAGCTGTCTTGACTTTCACACAACCCTAGCACAGTAACCTCCATCTATAATACATATACTTGAGGACCAGATGACTGGGCCAGCGTTCTGACTGTATGTATAATAGGCACATCGTAGGTTTTCATCAGCTGGGTCTGAGTCTGGTAGGATGGTAAAGCGAGGCCTGCCTGACTTGCAGAGTGAGGAAATCTTGGAATTAGAACAACACATACATAGTGGGTGAGTTACACGGGTGCTCACATTTCTCATTTTACCTTGACACTGGTTCACATCAAGTGGATTTTACTGCTATTTTGAGTTCTCCTTCCTAAATTTCTAGCTTCCAATTTGAGATTAGAACTATTCCTTAGTCACCAGGGTAGCAAGCTCTTTTGTGTCTTTTTGTCTGAAGAAAAATAGTTCTCAAAGTTCCCCCTCCTATTCTGCCATTCTACATACAGTATTGCCTTGGACTTGCCCTACTCCAGGATTCAACCCCCAGGATCTGACCCATAAAGTTGCCTGGGCCTACAAAGTTTTCATTTTGTTCCCTTTAAAAATAAATGCAGTATTTTTATATTGAAATAAGAATGCATCCCACATGGTCAAACATAATTCAAACAGAGCAGAGTGTATGTTCAATGAAAAGTCTCCCTCCCACACCACAGTCCCTGAGTTCATCTCCTCAAAGACAACCAGTCTACCATTTTCTTGGGTACCCTTCCACTTTTCCCTCACTTGCAATGTAATGATTGCTGTTTTTACAGGAACAAAAGAACACAGTGCACACTCCTGTGCTCCTTAGATTTTGTTAACAATATTCAGTAATTTGTAAACCTAAGTGAATACATGCAAAGCCATTAGAACAGTGCCCAGTCCACAATTAATGCTAAATAAATGTCCCTTCACATGGGGCATATCAAAAAACACACTGCAGCCTTCAAGAGTTTAAACCAACTAGACCCTAGGAGCACACAAGAAAATGATCCAGAGCCCAGAGGTGCTTTGTTCCACTCACATTTTCAGAGATAGGGTCCCTGCAGGCTTGGCTGTCACGTCTCCCACTTCATGTGTGGCATTTGGAGAAAATATTGCCATCAGAGCTCACCTTCCCCTAAATGAAGTCACACACCTACCTCCCTCTGATTCTGCCAAGCCTAAAGAACACACGAAAGAATAAACGCTTCGTAGTGGGTTTTGCTGCAACCACTTTCAGAAAACGGAGAAAAATGCCTTCTTGTCCTTTAATTTGATTGCGCGGTAATGAAAGATAAATTCAATCAGATATAATGAGCTGTGTTGAGTCAGCATCCCAAAGAGTGTGGCCAAAGCTGGCTCAGCTCTGCACCAGGTCATGGCTGTTTCTAAAGGGTCATGCGGACAGTCCCTTGGTTTTGGCCACTGTCCCAAACCTCTCCACCCAAGTCCCTGAATTAGGGCAGAACTCACAGGTGATGTAAATTCAGAAGTTAATTAGGGCAAGGGCAAGTCATGGGGAAGAGACCAGTGAAGTCTCTGTTTCTCTTCGGAAGCAGTTTTCAGTGCAGAGGGCTTTATGTGATAGCCTGAGGAACGCATCCTCTGTTTTCACCACTTTCAGTTCCCTAGTGAGGGAAGCCTGCCAGCACTTCCTGGTTTTGAACACCGAGGACCCTTTCACTAGCCTGGGGCCACACCGGCAGCTCACAGCCACCCTGCCCAGCCGGCTCCTGGTCAGACCAGCAACCCAGACCTGCCTGTGGGGCTAGAGCACGGGAAGGGCACGGGTTCTCTGAATATTTGGTCTTTTGGGTGTCTGTGGAGTTTGGGAGAGCTGGTGATTGCATTTAGGAAGGAGGCTGGTGACAAGTAAACACGTGCCATGCTGCTCCAGAACAAATAGTTGAGAGTCCATTTAAATTCATTCTCCCCAGAGACTTTCATTGCCAATACACAAGGTTTGTGGGCTCAAGGACGTGCGCGCGCACACACAGGGTCTGCCCGGCAACTGAAGATGGGGAGAAATGCCATCACAGTGGCGATCCCATCTCACAGGGGAGGAAACGTGAGAGGTCTGACCCTTCCATGTTCCTGGCTGACAGGCTTATGTGGGGTGAGGGACTGCGTCAAAACAAGGCCCAGCAATCACAGACAACTGTTCTTGCCACTGAGTCTCTGCCACATTCCTCAAAGCCCTGTGCACCCGATCCACACACCAGCATAGCTGCACATTCACGGGGAAAGGAGCCTAATTTCAGAACAGCTGCGGCTTCTTCACTGAGCCCCTCGTATAAACTTTCCCAGAGGCCCTGACAACCAGAATATCAAAACTTCAGGAAGAAGTTGAGTAAACAGGTCACAGTTACCTAAAGTGGCACTCAGCCAAGCCACCTGTGCCAACAGAGATCCAGGGGCTGAATGACCTCAACTGCTCCAGACCGGAACAAGGAGAAACTTTGCTGCAGCAACATAATTGGGCCACTAGAGCCCTATGCGCAAACGCAAAGGCAAGGGCCAGAACGACACCCCAAAGCACGTCCTTACCTGGAGCTGTGGGTGTAAATGCCAAGACTCAGACCAACCTCAAGAGGAAGGTAAGGGTCCACAGTGACTGCTCATCACGGAGGGAATGAGGGCTGTGGGCCGAGCATTGTTCTGGAGGAGGAATCGGACCAAGTCCTGTGTGCGCAGATAGGGGAGAGGAGCAGGGCGTAAGTTTAGAGAAGGATGGATGACAACTCCATGCAGCTGTCTGGAAAGTTCAGCGCTGTTGAGCCATTCCAGTGACTTTAGGGAATTAAGATGTTTGGGGTAGAAGTTCCAGACAAAACTCTTGAATTTAGGCTAGCTTTCAGTTACATGAACCAAAAACCTTGGTGATATTCTTGACCTCTCTCTTCTCTCTCTCTCTCTTCCCCCAAACCCCCACCCCTCCGTATCCAATTTGTCAGAAATTCCTGTTGGCCCTGTTTTCAAAATGTATCCAAAATCTAATTATTTCTCAGAACCTCCATTGCTGTCACACTGGTCCAAGCCGCCATCATCTCTCACCTCAGTTGCTGGAAGGACTCCTCCTGGGTGCCTGTTTCAACTCTCGGTCCCTTACAGTCCACAAGGGAGCTGGAGAGATACTTTTAAAATATGTCAGATGATGGCCCTTCTCTGCTGCAAGAAACCAATGTCCTTTCACTGCCCTAAAAGACCCTACACGTTTGGCTCCCCGGGCAGCTATGCCTTCATCTATGGCCTCTTTCCACCTAGCTCACGTGCTCCAGCCACGCCGGCCTCCTCATCCGTCCTGACCAGGACCACCTTTGCCTCCTGGGTTTCCTCAGGTGCAGCTCCCTTAGCCTGGGGAACTCCTTTCTGAGATGCATTCATGACTCACCCACCTCCTCAGCTCCTTCAGGCCTTTTCTCAAATTTCAACTTCTCAAGAAGCTCTGCACCATCTAAAAACTGCAAATGTATACAACCCTTCTCTAAACTACTCTATTTTTCTCGTATCACTTATCCCTTTCTAAGGTGATATTTAAGCACATATACGTACATAAAATGCATTTATTATGTATTAATTATGCCTTTATCTGTCTTCTCTCAAGCTAGAAGGTAAAGCTCTGTGAAAACAACGAATTTCATATTATGTGTTAATCAGTGGATCCTGTGAGCTTAATACAATGCCTGGCATATAGATGGCTCTTATAGGAACAGTTTAAATCAACAAAGTAATTTGGGGTTTAAAAAATATATTTAATGGTCCCTTTACCAGACTGGGAGCTTCCTCGTGGTGGAAAAGGTGCCATCCATCTATTCACATATATGTTAAATATTTATTGAGCATCTACTCTGTACTAAGCACTATATGCTGAGACCTAAAATATAATGATGAACAAAACATGTATGGTCCTGCCTTCACAATGCCAATAATCTAGTGACTAGAGACAGACACTTAACAAATAACATCACAAATAAAGAGAAAATTACAATGGGCATCAATGAACTATTAAAATAAGAATGAGGACCAGGTGCGGTGGCTCAAGCCTGTAATCCCAGCACTTTAGGAGGCCGAGGCCGGTGGATCACGAGGTCAAGAGTTCAAGACCAGCCTGGCCAAGATGGTGAAACTCCATCTCTACTAAAAATACAAAAATTAGACAGGCGTGGTGGCGGGCACCTGTAATCCCAGCTACTCGGGAGGCTGAGGCAGAGAATCGCTTGAACTCAGAAGGCAGAGGCTGCAGTGAGCCAAGATCTTATGTTTTCGGTTAGGTTGGTGGCAGAGGAGAGGGAAATTACTGAGGAAATTTAAGATTTATTAACGAGAACATGGTGATCTTAGAAAAAAAAGATTTTTTAAAAGAAAATACAGGAATTATGGATGGATTAAATGGTGTTGAGGAGAATTTTATGACAAATGTGAGTTCCAAATTTCTGGTTTAAGACATTGGGTGGATAAAATTGCTGTTGTATGAATTGATGTAATAGGCTGAATAATAGTCCTCCGAAGAAATTCATGTCCTAATCCCTGGGACCTGTAAATGTTCTCTTATTTGGAAAAACATAGTCTTTGTAGATGTGACTGAGGATCTTCAGATGGGGAGATGATCTTGGATTATCTGGGTGGAACCTAAATGTAGTCACTTGTATCCTTATAAAAAAGAGGCAGAAGGAGATTAAAACATATACACATATACAGAGGAGAAGGCCATGTAAAGACAAGGCAGAAAGAGAATTGAACATGCTGGCCTCCAAGATTGGAGTGATGCCACCACAAGCCAAGTGTGACAATTTTATGTGTCAACTTGACTGGGCCATGGAATGCCCAGACATTTGACCAAACATTATTTTTAATGTGACTGTGAAGGTGTTTCTGGTTGAGATCAACATTTAAATGAATAGACTGAGTAAAGTAGATTGCTCTCACCAAAGTGGGCCAGCCTCATTCAATCAACTGAAGATCTGAGTTGAAGAAAAAGGCCGAGTAAGAGGGAATTTCTCCTATGTGACTGCATGAGCTGGAGCACTGGTCTTCTCTAGAGAGATAGGTTGATCCTATTGGTTCTGTTTCTTAGGAGAATACTGACTAATACACCAAAGAATACCAGCAGCTAACAGGAGCAGTAACAGGCAAGGAACACATTCACCCCTAAGGCTCCAGAGGGAGTACAGCCCTGCCAACACCTTGATTTCAACCCCGAGGAATTGATTTTAGATTTCTGGCCTTCAGGACTATGAGAAAATAAACGTGTGCTGGTTTAAGTCAGTTCATTTTTAGTAATTTATTACAGAAGCCATAGGAAATTAATACAATAGGAACTATTATACAATAGTTCTAGGTGTCGGCACGGGGGGCGGTGTATCAAGATTCCATCTGGGGCCAGGTGTGGTGGTTCATGCCTGTAATCCCAGCACTTTGGGAGGCCGAGGCAGGTGGATTACCTGAGGTGAGGAGTTCAAGACCTGCCTGGCCAACATGGCAAAACCCCGTCTCTACCTAAAAATACAAAAATTAGCTGGGTATGACGGTGTGCACCTGTAATCCCTGCTACTCAGGAGGCTCAGGCAGGAGAATCACTTGAACCCAGGAGGTTGAGGTTGCAGTAATCCAAGATCGTGCCACTGCACTCCAGCCTGGGTGACAGAGTGAGACTCTGTCTCAATAATAATAATAATAATAAATAATAAAAATTAAAATAATTTTTTAAAAATTCCATTTGGAACATGAAATCTGAGATGTCTAGCACATGCCTCTGGAAAGGAAGGCCAAATAGGGATTTGGATATGCAGGTATGGGACTGACAGAATGGTCTGAGCACAGGCTTGAAGTTCCAAAGTCCCAGGGACTAAAAAGCCATGGGAAGTGAAGTGAGAAAGAAAGACAGCCAAGCACGTGTCCTGACTCTCAACATTGGGAGATCAGGTGGAAAGATAGCCTGAGAAAGAAACTAGGAGAACATGGGGTCTTGGAGGCCAAGGGAGGTGAGTCATTTTGAATGACAGGGTGATCATCCCTGGAACAGAATCCAATCTGGAGTACAATTTTATGATAAGGATGAGGAGGAAGCAGAAACAGCCTGTGTGGGTGACTTATTCTTGAAGTTTGGCCTGGAAAGTGCGTAAAGAAAGCAGATAGTTGCTATGAATCCAGGAAAGCTTTTTTAATTCTTATTTTCATATGGCAGAGTTTAGGGCAATTGCACATGATTTGGAAAATGATCCAAAACCGGAAATGGTTGCAAACACAGGTAAGAGTGGGGCTACCTACTGAAGCCTGAGAAGGCAGAAACAGAGGATGCAGAGAGCAGGTCTCAATCCTGACTGCGGTTTAGGATCCCCTGGGGACATTTTCTAGAATTCCCATGCCCAGCCTAAACCCAAGACGAATGACATCAGACTTTTTGATTTGGGACCCAGGCATCAATCACTGTCAAAGCTCCCCAGGTGATCCCGATGAGTGGTTCCGGGGATTCAGAGCACACCTGGAAGGCGTGGCAGTGTATCCAGGGAGGATCAAGTGCATGTGCAGGCACACGGATAGGTAGGTTCAAAGGTTTGCTGGGTGTAAATTAAGGAGTTCCTAACTTCAGCTTTCTATTTCCAAAATTCAAGGCACAGTCATCTACTAAGCATGTGCTGAGCATGTAATGGAAGAACGGGGAGGCTAAGGGGTGAAGAAACATAAAGATGGCACAGTTCATCTTGAGAGTGGAAAAGGGAAGATGCCCCATCTGGAGAACTACGGCAAGAATGCTGGGCAGACTGGGAGTTTATAGCCATGCCATCCAGCCATTCATTCCCCTGACAGTTGTCAGGTAGACACCAAGCTATGGGATGGGGCTCAAGCATGAGAAAGACATTGTCCCTGAACTCACAGATTTCGCAGTTCAATGGAGGAGGGACACATATTAACAAACAGAAGATTCAAGTGCTACAATTGAATCAGGCACAAGAGAAATTGGGAACTCTAACCCTTGTGGGGACAGAAGCCATCTCCTCGGCACATAGGATGCTCCTGAGACATGCCCCTTCTTCTCCAAGCACCTTACTCTTGTGGGAAAACAAAGAGAGATATAACTCAGTGCATATTCTCCAGGGATCGCTAACACAGTCCCAAAACAGTTATGACACATCAGCAGCACCATGCCACATGGGGCCTCCGAGGAGGAGAAAGTCTCAAGAGATGTCTGGAAGGGCGGCAAGGCTGAGGTCACGAATTTTCAGGTGGTAATCTCCAAGTGACATTCAGAAAGTGGTCACTAGGTGGCAGGGTTAACATTTGCAAACTAACTCCTGTCACTGCCTACCGTAGAGGAATGAACTTGACAACACTCCGTGCGGAAAACCCAAACTTCAGGCCTGCCTGCAGTTTGCCGTGCCGAGGTAACCAGCAAGCAGAGTCATCAGTCAATAATGATTTCAGGTGGCTATTTAATCTGAACTCACTGACCCGTGTTTATTTGGTTTCATTTCTCTCCAGCTCACGTGTGCCTCTCGAACACTTGAAATGGAGACTGAGAAACTGAATATTAAATTTTATTTCATATTAACTTGTTTAAACATTAAAAATTAGTACTCGATTCAGTGGTTGAAAAACTTTTAAGTGTGCCTGGAACAACTTGGTTATGTGAATCTAGTTTTTTAGCTATGAATTTTATGAAATCTAAATACAGATCAAATAATTCCAGTGACAGCATAGTGCCAACATGGAGATGTGATGGAAATGTAAAACAAGCCCTGGGTTTTGAAGACATAATATGAAGTCAGAAGGTAAACATCTCATTAATATTTCACATCAGTTACATTGATTTTATATGATTGCAATAATATTTTGATATATTGAGTTAAATAAAATATATTCCTGAAATTAATTAATTTTTCACTTTGGGGCAGGGAGGACTGCCATGTCATCTATTAAGAGAAAGCAAAATGAAGCAAGGAGCTGCTCTGGGAACACACAGGGCGATGGCACAAGAACACGACAGCTACTGTGTCCCACAATCCCAGAGGCCCCTGCCCGCTTCCTCCACCAGGGCCTGCCCAGGGTCTCAGGGCGGCCTCCCTACCCTGCTTCCCTCCAGACCACCTCCCTCCGCTTGGGGCATCCTCCCTCCATACAGGGTCAGGTATTTTTCTCTGGATTCAAGCAGACAACAATGACATTTTATTTTCTGTTCGTCTCCTCCAACCACCCTACTCCCACCTCCTCTCCCTCCTCCCACTTCTCCTCCCTGTCTCCCTTTTGACTGAAGAATCCCCACTCCCTTGGTCTTCCAGTGAGGCTGCAGTGACTAAAGTGGACCCCTTCCCGTCCACTCATCCCCACCCTGGTCCAGTTTCCCAGACCCCGATGCAGTTGGTTGTAAATTCTTCCAGGAACTGTTTTCTGTCTACTTTTTGGGAATTTTTTTTAAAGTAAAAAACTTAAAAATAAAACACAAGTTTAAAAAGCAAAATGTGGAAAAAGAAAGCAATGACAGATTTGTTTGGTGATTTTTTTTTTCTTTCTACATTTTTAAGGTGGGCTAATAGAAAACTTACAGTTGCGTATGCAGCTCCCATTTCTATTGGGCAGCGCCGCTCAGAAGGATGTGCAGGGTTCACCCAGGCAAGGAGACCCATGTTTAAGCAGATGACAGAGCCTGGGAGAGCACTGCATAAGAGAAAGCCTAGGGGACGAGGCTGGGGTGGGGTCACAGAGCATCAGGCTGGCACTCTCCCACCTCGCTCTGCCCTTGACCCCGAGTATAAATAAATGGACATTTTTCATGGGCAAGGAAGGAGACAGAATTCAAAGTTTTCTTCAAAGCATTGGGCAAAACTGGTCATTCTCGTGGGTTTTTTTTCCCTTCTTCAGGCTTCCCTGATGCCTTCTTTCTCTTGTTTGATCTCTGGGGCCAGACTCCCTAGGTTCAAGCCCCAGCCCATCCACATAGTGAATGACCTTGGGCAATTTACTTAGCTTCCTTGTGTTTATTTGCCTAGAAAAGACTATTCAGAGTCTAGGCATAGGGTTGCATTAGTGTGCATCTCTGAAATACTTAGAACAGTACCTGGCAATAATAAGCACTATGTGCTAGATATTCATTTCTCAGACGAGATGGGGATAAAAGGTAGTATTTTAATGAACTTTCCTATGAAGATGGTAAATGCTTCATATTCTACGAATTTAAAAAACATCAGCAACCTTCCAAATTCAATTCTGCTGATGAAAGTATGTATTTTTTTCCCAAAAGGTGACAATCCAAAAAGAAAGGCGCACCTATTTGGGAAGTGTAGGCCATGGCCAGGCTATTTTCTTGGTAGAATTCTGGATTGGGAGCAGGCCATCTCCTGCCCTGGAAAACAACCAGCTCTTCAAGTATCCAGTTCCACTGCATCCACACAGAGCTTGAGGCCTGGGGCTAGCAGGTGCCTTAACCCCCTGTCACAGGTCTGAATTGCAATGGAGCTCAGTCATTTCCCGTATCAGCACAACATTTTGACTTCACATTTTGACCTCTCCAGAAACTACCGAACCACAATGCCCCACCCGGCTGTACAGGTTTCTCTGAAAACCACAGCCTAGGCTATCTCCAAATCAATTCTGAGAGTAGTTTTGACACGACTGACTCACTTGAAGCAAACATTTTTTGTCATTTGTTCAGTTTCTTTATTGACTCTTGGCCATTTAATGTGCATGTTTCAAAGTTACAAGTCAGCCTTGCTTTATACAACCAAGATATGTGTAGTTACATTTTTAAAAATCAAGTCATCAAAAACCTGCACCAGGTTTGTTACAGTTTAAAGAAATTCTACAAGGAACTCTATTCTGTGAGCACAGTCACAAATAATATGAGTCCTTTGATAGAATAATGTTTACCAGTTCTACAAATTAAAATTGTTATGGTAGATTTGTTTAAAGCATATTAAGCCATACTTAGAAGGTGGGAACAGGAAAAAGAGGAATTTTAGAATTTCCTCTTTTTACTTCTTTTTTTGTTTGTTCCTTAATTATAGACTGCAACAGGAACTACAGTAATTATGTTCCAACGAGAAAAACTATGCTAGAATTTGAAACTAGAATGTTAGAATATCACCATACTTGGCCATTGCTGATGGTATCTCTCTGTAAGGACTTTTTCTCTACCTTGATGTCTGTTTATGGCTGGTCTTATCATGGTATATGCTTATTCTGCAATATAAACTGGAATTTTTCTCTGGTTGAAAACCCGAGACACACCAGTTCTTAGTTTCTTATTTTCTTCTCTACAGGCCCCATATCTCGCATCTCATTTGGGGGGGAAAAAAGTCAAAAAGCTAGAATTGCCCCACCTCAGAGGTGAACTGCCTACCGCCTTGGCCAATGTCAGGGCTGTGGGGCATGTCACATCTCAGGGGGCTGGAGCCCACCACTCCCTGACTTACCTCCTACAAACACATCCCATGGTGCCTCCGCTGGCCACTAGGTCCCAGACCCTGAACTGGAATAAGCTCAGAGCCGGGATCTCAGGCAGGTTTCCTCTTTGATGGTGCTGGCTGCAGAGATGATCAGGCATCTGAGCAACCCCAAGGACTCAGATGAGTGGGACCCAATGAGACACTGAGGGAAGAAAACAAACAGGTGCTACCTGGGCCTTCCACAGACCAAGAAAGATGATGATCCCACAGAAACAAAGTTCTGGTGAATGAGGAACAAATGGGAAGGTACGACAATGTAAAGCCACAGCTTAAAGTGCGATTCAACAATAAAAAGGAATATAAAAATCTGAAGGGACGAAAACTTAAAGAGATAGGCCCAATTAAAGCAAGAACTGAATGCTGACCAAACCGGCCTTACAGGAAAAAGACTTTCAGAAAGAAAATGCAATCGAATGAAATGAATGACAGGTAAAGAAACAAATGCAACCTATAAAAATCAAAGAAAAATAATGAAGATGTGTTTTCCTGAGCACGGATGTCAGAGGGATTGAGCAAGGTTTTGACCAACTCTCCATCAATCTCCACATAATAAAGTGATACATTTCTGCAATTGGGGGCTGCTTTGGTTTTGTTCTTAAGTCAGAAATGATAGTTGTTTCCAGAACTTAGGCTAGAATTGAAAATTTGGGAAACATTCAGAGACACAGTATTTTTTATTATTTTGAAATTAAAACTCCCAAATGTAAATTGACCCAAACTAGCAAATCTCAAAAACCTAAAAATCTTACATATGTTCCAGCCATGCAGGAGCTGAAAGAGAACTATTTACAATAGTTTTGATCAGTGTTATTTATAAAACGGAAATCTCACGAGTCTACTTAGAGCAAGTAGCACTTTTCTCTGGGGAAGTTATTGGGGAAAAGCAAAGCATTTTGGTCCCAGCTATACCAAATTTGGTGGCTTTGGGCACTTATTGGAAGGACCCAAACTCTGCTTTAAAATAGACAGAAACAGGCATGTGAGATTCAAGTCATCTCTAGAAAGATGTTTAGAAAATATGTGCAGATGTTCAGATATTGCCACCATAAAAGCCCTCTGCAAAATCTTAACCATTTACTTCTAGTTCCCAAGCTTGTCCCCAAGCCCCTTCCTATTCTGCCCAGGGCACTCACATGCAGGCTGACTGCTGGAGATCTTACGTGATTGGAGAGAGCCTCCCTCACCGAAGGAAGAAGCCTCAATAAGCAGAGATTGAGTATGCAGACCTGGCAAGCCACCTTAATTAGCTTCTTCATATGTACAAACATTTCCTCGCAGCCCTACTTAACGATCAGCAGTCATCATGTGCCCTAATTCAGAGACTCTATATCAACAATAAATTGGGCCTGGGGCAGACTCCTCCTGCCCTGTCATTAAAGAGTCCTATTTACTGTGGCCTTTGCAGTCACTCCATCTCCTTAGCACTGGAAAGTCACTACAGCTTGCAGTGTTTACTTTGGTGGTCAACAGCAATGGGCACTCAGTGACACCGGCAGTAGCCCAGAGTCTGTAGATTCTGTGCAATTAAGAAAATACATCTGCATGAAGCAAGGAGTGGCCCACGGGCCTGGGGACCAAGTCAGCATGTCCTTGGCATTTACTAAGTCCAGATGTCTTTATCTTCTGGGCAGGAAGTCAGAGCCTGTCCAGATGGCATCTTGATTGCTTTTGGCCCAGCTGATTAAATTTCTAAGGCTGACATCTCTTCCAAATACCCTCTCCATCCTATGAAATGTGGTTGTCAGATAAGTGCCAGAAAGAATCCCCACCGAGGACCGCAAACTGGGAGGGCCTGAATGCAAACCTGAGCGCCTGAGAAGTCCGCGCTGAACACATTTCCTGCCATATGGCTGGGGTTCTGGGATTCTTTCCACTACAAGCAAGGGGATTTCTTGAGAAGCAGTATGGTGGGGAGCAAGAGTGAGTCTGGGATCAGACAGAGAGAGTTAGGAGCCCTGGAACTTCCACTTTCTGACCTGCGACCTTGCATGTATTTCTGAACCACTCTAACCTTGGTGTACTCATCTATAGATATGGGATAAAAATAGGACCTATATCAACAAGTAGTTCTGAAATTACTTGTGGTAATGCAAATCAAGTGTCTACAAGAGTACCTGGCATATAGTATGTATTCCCTACATACATTTTATTTTTGCTCTTCCTTTTACTTTGCCTCCTGAGGAGCTGCTCCTTAAAATCACAAACTGAATATGGACAATAAATCAGCCTGGTCACTCACACATGCTTTATGCTAGAAATAACATGTAATTCTTGCCAAGCATGGTGGCTCATGCCCGTAATCCCAGCTACTCAGGAGGCCGAGGCAGGAGGATCACCTGAGGCCAGGAGTTCAAGACCAGTCTGGAACACAGCAAGAACTCTACCTCTAAAAAAATTTTTTTAATTACTAATTTTGCAATTTTTTTTTTTTTTTTTAGAGACAGGAGCTCACTCTGTCACTCAGGCTGGAGTGCAGTGGTGCAATCACAGCTCACTGCGGCCTCGACCTCCTGGGCTCAGGCGATCCTATTGCTTCAGCCCCCCAAGTAGCTGGGACCACAGGCATTCGCCTCCACGCCTGGCTAATTCTTGAATTTTTTGTAGAGACAGGGTTTTGCCATGGTGCCCAGGCTGGTCTGGGACTCCTGAACTCAGGCAATCTGCCTGTTTCAGCCTCCCAAAGTGCTGGGATTACAGGCATGAGCTACTATGCCCAGCCAAAAAAAAAAAAATTTTTAGTAAATAAAATAAAAATAATTCTTTATAGTCCTTTACGGGTTATTCTCTATAGTCCTTTCTTTCACAAGCACTCTTCAGAGGTAAGCAGAGGAGATAGTATTTCTCTTTTGTAGAAGAAGCTGAAACACTTAGAGTCTAATGACATGTCCAAGGTCAAGTAGGTATCTGTGTCTGAAGATGGAAACCCATAAAGGCTGTTGAACTCTTGTCTGCTGCTAATCCTGCTCACGAGTGGAAGACAGGGCTGCACACCGAGCAGAGGAACAAACAAAAGGTTCCCTTACCCCATCCTGCCTGCAACAAATGCTCCCAGTCATACTGATGGGACATATCTGAGGTTCACTAGAATGAAGGAAGGATGCCACATTGCCATTTACGGAAGTTGTTGCCTACTCTTAGCTAGATTGGGCAATCCTTTCCTCCCACGCTCACTGTAAAGGGCCGTGGGAATTTAATCTAATACAATGCTTACAGTAAAAAGCCTGACATAAGACAAGATGTGAAAAATGTTCCTGAAGGGCTAAAAGTAAATAATAATATAAGTAAGTTGAGTAATAATATAAGTAATCTCAACTATTGGGACTGTTAAGACTGATAGGTTGTTCATTTACATTCTTAATGAAAAAATGATAGGGTTGGATTAGATTATTTTAAAACTTATTTTTAGCTTAAAATTTCTGATTTTAATGCACCACTATTGAAGCTACTTTATTTCAGAGTTGAGAGTTTATCTCAGAATCCCAATTCCCAGCCCTATACTCACTCTAGTCCCTGTATCTCAGTTCTTGTTAATATTACATTCATTCACAGTTTGAGAGAAAAACCCTAAGGATGCCTTTAACATTTCTGCCTTCAAAAAATGCATCAGATGAAAGAGAAGTTAGTGAATGGCACTGATGTTATGGTTAATTGAAAGTTAAAGCCTGACAAATATTCTAACATGCTACACATATTTTCAGAACTATATATATGTAACTGGATGACCACAAAAAAATACTGAAACCCAGATTTGGGGAATGTTCCAACATCAGATAGTTTTCAAATTGCTATAATGAAAGCCCAGAGAATGAATATTTCCAAAATCACTCATCTTGGAAAGAGGTAAATCCTGGGGCAGGGAGTGCAAACGTCCTTGGATCAGACAAGTAAAGACCTCCCCTTCCCCTGAGTATGAAAGCCAAGAAAATTTGGGCTCAGAGGCATGAAAGGACTTAGACAGCTCACCTCTGTCACAAAAAAAAATCTCTATGTCAATGTGAAGATACTATGCTTGCACTGTTGGTGGTGGCATTGGCAGCAGCGCCAATAATAGTGCAGAGAGGACTGGGAGTGGTGGCTCACGCTTGTAAACCCAGTACTTTGGGAGCTCGAGGCGGGCAGATCACCTGAGGTCAGGAGTTCAAGACCAGCCTGGCCAACATGGTGAAACCTTGTATCTACTAAACATACAAAAAATTAGTTGGGCATGATGGTGGGCACCTATAATCCCAGCTACTTGTGAGACTGAGGCAAGAGAATTGCTTGAACCCAGGCAGCAGAGGTTGCAGTGAGCCAAGATTGCACCATCATACTCCAGCCTAGGCAACAAGAGCGAAACTCTATCTCAAACAAACAAACAAACAAACAAACAAAAAAGTGCAGAGAAATAGTCAAATTCTGGATGAGGGTCAGCATCACAAGCCTGTCCAGCTTCAAAAGTACACAGCTGAGCTCGAAATTGAAGGGGAACAGAACATAACACCCCAAAATACACCACTTTGATGTGTTGATTACTCTGACCTGAACATAACTGAGAAATTGCAGATGCAGGGGAGACTTCCTGCCCTCCCCATTTTTACATAAAAACAGGACATAACTTTCCCATGAGACAGGTGCCATTCCTGTACCAGGAATAAGAGAATATTTTTATCACTGGAGACAAGGAGTCAAAACAGACCTTACTTAACCCTTACCTTTCATTAATTTCCCCATATATTTCCCAGTCACTTTCCCACAATTTACTGCTCCTAGCTCAAATCCCTTTTTCCTTTTCTTGTGACATCTCCACAATTGATTGCTCTTTGTTAAAATGGTATGTAATCCTCTGGGTCTAACCGCCTCTTTGGGATCTTCCTGTCTTTCTAGGAAGCCTTTGTGCCACATAAAAATATTAACATCAAATAAAATTATTATGCTTTTTCTCCTGTTAATCTGTCTTTTGTCAGTTCAATTCACAGGCTCCAGTCTAAGAACCAAAGAGGGTAGAGGAAGAGTCTTTCTTCCCCTCTAAATTCAAGCCAGACATGAGGAGAGCCCTGTTTCCTCTCAAGGTGTGAGAGGAGCATCACCATCACTTGCTCTGTCTAGCTTGGTGGCCTCACAAGTATCATTAACCACAAAGACAGAAGCATAAGCAGCATGACAAGAAGGCAAGAGTAGAGGAACAGATGGCTTTGTTCTGTGCACTCATGAAGCACACAACAATAACCCTCAGAGAGAGGTGGGCTTGACTTTGGGCCCTTATGGCTCTGAACCTTGGGCTATAATAATTTGATTTAAAAAAACAGGACAGGCATGGTGGCTCACACCTGTAATCCCAGCATTTTGGGAGGCTCGGGCAGGTGGATCACCTGAGGTCAGAAGTTCAAGACCAACCTGGCCAACATAGTGAAACCCCATCTGTACTAAAAATACAAAAATTAGCTGGGCATGGTGGCACACACCTGTAATCCCAGCTACTTAGCAGGCTGAGGCAGGAGAATCACTTGAACCTGGGAAGCAAGGTTGCAGTGAGCTGAGATTGAACAAATGCACTCCAGCCGGGGTGACAGAGCAAGACTTCGTCTGAAAAAATAACAATAATAAAATAAAATAAACAAACATACATTGGGAAATATAACAATAAAGAGTAAAATTGACCATACAATATTTAAAATATTCACGTTAAATTTTAGATGCAAATAAACTTAACCATCTGGAGGCAGGAATGTACTAAAGTAGCCTTGAACAAAAAGCAGAACTACAACTAAACATACAGAGGGGAAAAATATAGGTCATTTTACTACCAACTGGTGCCCATAAGATATAATATAAATTATTGTTTTAATTCCCTAATGAAATTATTTTAAAAACATCTAGCTTTTTGCTAAACTTAGATCACAAAAGCATATTCTGGTTTGCACGTCCTTGAAAGAAAGTACATTAGTTGGCTGGGCGCAAGGGCTCACGCCTGTAATCCCAGCACTTTGGGAGGCTGAGGCGGGTGGATCACAAGGTCAGGAGATCAAGACCATGCTGTGAATGGTAAAACCCCATCTCTACTAAAAATACAAAAAATTAGCCAGGCTTGGCACCGTGTGCCTGTAGTCCCAGCTGCCGGGGGTGCTGAGGCAGGAGAATGGCATGAACCCGGGAGGCGGAGCTTGCAGTGAGCCAAGATCGCACCACTGCACTCCAGCCTGGGTGACAGAGCGAGACTCCGTCTCAAAAAAAAAAAAAAGAAAGTACATTAGCCTTTGAGTTATCACCAGGAAAGAGCTTGAAGAGCCAAATAAGGTATCCTAGAACCCCAAATCACTCCCAGATTATCAATACATGGCAAAAAGGAAGGGAATGTATGGGCCTTACCAGACAGGAAATTGGGTAGTTCTATGGGGTCACCCATATAGGGAGACAGCTGACCACAAGGGATGAACTGCATGCAAATGTAGTAGAATAAAAGACAGCACAACAACAAAAACAATGATTTGGGATTTGTATGTAATATATGTTAATACCTAATATAAGGATGCTTGAACTTTTGAAAATTTCTGGGGTCCACAGTCTGTTGTTTCGTCACTGACATGGATGCTGATCAGTAGAAATAAAAGGCACATTTCTGGTGCCTTTTCTCATGTTCTCTTCTCCCTCTTCATATCTCTGCAAGAACTGTTTCTCAGCATGGGTGATGGCAGTTTAATCCCTTAAAGGCATTGTGAGTCAACTGGGATTGCAGAAATCACGGTGTCCATCACCCAGCCAAACTTCTCTCTGTAATTTTTGTTTGCCAAGAAGATGTGAGACTACTTGGAAAAAAGAAAGAGCAGATTATTAACAAAAATTAAGTGTAACTCAATATTATTGGCTCAAGCCAAAAACTCTGTTACAAAACTAAATTGGAAATCATAGTTTTGAAATAGAGTAATGGAGTTTTAAATAAAGAAGTACCTTGTTGATAAGCTAATTCAACTCCATCATTTTGCAGATAAGTAAATTGAGACTGAGAGACTGTCCCAGTGACACACAACCAGTGAGTGGCAAAGCTAGGATTAAAATTCAAGTCAGTGCTTTTCTTGGGCAATTGGGAAAACATTTAGATAAACAGCCTGCTAGGGGTTGTAATACATGAATTTATTACATAGTTTGAGGAACTAGAGATTTTTAACCTAGAAAGGGAAAGATTCAGGGACATGGTAGCTATTTTCAAATACTTGAAGGTAAAAAAGGCCTTGAACTTACTCTGTTAGCCAAAGGAGACTTTACCAGTTCAATATAAGATAAAACCTTTTAAACAGTCAAAATTGGTCAAAACCATTGGGGGGTGAGGGACAATGAGTTTTCTGTTACCTGAAGCATTTCAGAATAGACTGAAAAATAATTCAGAGAGTATGTTTTTGTCTACAGAAAGGGGTGATTTAAGGGGTGTATAGGAGAGAATTCAGGCATGAAAATCATTTGGATGGGGTGACCTGTAAGAGGATGTGATTCTTTATATCCAAATTCTGGATATATCCAAATAAGAGTTTCATTCTTGCCTCTAAATTCTAAAACCTATCTTCTCATCTGTTTGCAATAGTTTAAATTTTAATCTATTTCATATTTCAGGGTAGTATGCCCTGAATATGTGATTTGAATGCTGTGGCAGAAGGTCACTCATATTCATTCATTTTATTTTACTCTTATATACTTGCAGTGAGTCTTTTGAATTCATTATGCAAACACATGCAAATCATATGCAAATGATATAGCCTCAGAAAATGACAAAATCTGATGGCCTTAACTGAGCCATCAGACCTTTCTTTAAGAAGGAAAGTAATATGCCTTTCAACATCTCTGGGGCAGGAGATAATTTCCTGAGAGTGATATTTACATGACATCAGAATTCGTTACTCAATCTTTGCCTCACATTCTGCATGTTTATGTGGGACTTTAAGGTAAGGAAAGCATTTTCACATACATGATCCTATTTGATCCTCATAATTACCCTGTGATGTAAGCAGAACAGGAATTATAATTCTTGTTTTTCAGATGGGAAAACAGAGAAGTGAAATGACTTGCCCAAGGTCACTCAGTTGGTAAGCAAGGATCTGCGGTCTAGCACTAGACCCTTCCCAGTCCTCAGCTTTTCCCATTGCACACTGATGGATGTCTTATTTGAAGCAAGGTGGTCTGTCATTGGTCTCGGTTTGCTTAAGACTGTGTCTTGCTGATAGCATCTTCAGAGATGATTTTGTTGATGAAGATGGCATTTTAAGGGTGACCAGGGAAAGCCCAAATATGCGTAGCAGGCCTAGCAGAGTGCCAAGTACATATTTCCTCCAATCCCCTCTGCTTTTTAGCATCTTCTCTGAAATCTCCAGATGAACAACATTCTTCCCCTCATCTACTCTTCAGCTCCTTCAGGAGGCAAAGTCCGTTCTTAAACCATGAAGAGTGGTAGCACAATCTCTGCAGTGAGATTTTCTGGATCTGAAGCCCTAATCCACCACTCTCTAATTGTGTGACTTGGAGAGATCATTTAATTTCTCTTAAGCATCAGTTTCTATATCTATAAAATGAGGGAAATAATAACATCTCTTTTATAGAACATGTGGAAACAGTCAAGGATAGGAAAATGCAGCAAAAAAAAAAAAATTAAACCTGACCCAGTATATGACACACAGTAAGGGCTCAATAAATGGCAGATACTATAGTCATTTGCTTCATCATAGTAATACAGTAGAGGTGGTGGTGGTGGTAGTAATAGTAGTAGTAATAGTAGTAGTAATAGTAGTAGTAGTCGTCGTCGTCGTCGTCGTCGTCGTCGTCAAGTCATTGTGAACTCTGATACTAAGAACTGGGCTCTTGGATATGGAGTGGAAGAACAGCAACACCAAATATATCCTGCATACCAGAGGGCTGAAGAACAGACAGAACAGGTAGCTAAATGCAGCCTATTGAGGAATGTTTGAACTTTGGCTTTCTTTAATCATTGCCACATCTTGCTCCATAATAAGGGTAATTGCAATCCTGCTTCAAAGCTATTTCTAAGAATAGGGCCAAGGCTGGCATCCCTAACTCTGCCCTCCTTTAGCCAGGCTGCTCTATCTATGGCAGTGTCCCCTACTTCCCCAGACCAGGTTAGGAGGGAACAAGAGAGGAGTTCACCCCAACTGCTTTAACAAGTCTGAACCGCCAGGTCAAGAGATGAAGTAATATTCCTCCTATACAAAGACCAGAGGTGGGGATGGACAAGGTGGCCAAGGCAGCAGCTGAGGCTCAAGGAACAGATATACTCTCAAGCCTGCTCCCTCCTGCTCCAGTTCCCAGCTCAGCAGGTGCCACTGAAGGGCTCATTTCTTCAACCTGCCCCCACAGAGTGCTCTGCCTTTCCATGTTCTCTGACACCTCTTCTATTCACTCACCTAGGACAACTGAGAAAGTGGCCTCCTTGGTGAGAAGAGCTTCCACAGCCTCTCTCAGGGAAAAGGACCAGAAGCTGTTGGAGTTGGCCGAATACTTGAAGTTGGCATAAAGTCAATTGGAACCATCACAACGAAAGTCTGTGTGATCAGCCCAAAAGGACTGCACAACTGATTCACGTTCAGTGCCAGGAAATGCAATGGGCCATTCTGGGGCTGGGTCCTCAGTTATTTTTGGCAAAGATGGGTGGTATGCAAAAGGGACTTCCTTTTTTTTTCAGCACAGAGCCACAGAATGCTGACCAGTCAACAGCATTTCTTGTTCTAAGATCACCCTTCTGAGTACCTCTCTGGCTGCCAAATTGCCAGGGCCTTCATAGTTTGATTCCATTTCTCAGCTCCTAGCATTGGGTAAACCCACCAAGCTAGGATTGCACCAGTCCTGTGATGGCATTTGACGTCAGCTGCTTCTTTTGGGTGGTGCTGTTTTCTGCCGGCTGTAAAGTCATCACCTCCTTGGATCAGATGTGCATTGAGGTGAGTCCAAACTGTTTGTCTTCATGCAGATTAAACTGAAAATTTTGAGATTTAGCATGCAGTTCAATCTGAACCTTGGCATCCCAATACCCAGGGTCTTTAAAAAGGAAATGAGGTATATATATAATTTTTTCATTATTGTGAGAAAGGTGCCAAAGAACTCAGTCAGGGGATCATCTGGTGGCATCTTAATAGGAAGCAATGAGAATTTTTCTCCTCTTCAAACAATTCCACCCAAATAATCCCAAGTGGGTCATAAGATATTAATAGGGTCTCTGTGCACAAAGCAGACCCTAAACCTGCCTCAGCCTTGGGGAGTTGTTGGTTTAACATCCCCACGCTCACATGGCCACTATCCCAATGAGTCTTTTGGTCTCCTGGCTCTCAGGGTGAGAATTAGTAAAGACAGGCCTGTGCCAGGTTTTTGAGCATTGAAAAGATCACTCTGAATGAGTCTGGCTTTCTCCTCGACTTGGACAGCCCTCCATCTGTTTTACTAACCCACAGGAGGAAAATCTGAGAATAGAGCCAAATTGCACCTTCTGTTTTGGACCACAGCAATATTTATCAACCTGTGGGAAGTTCTTGGAGGGGGTGGTGAGAGAGAAAGGAGAAGGACCTCCGTCTCTTGCCATCCTCTGAAATTCTTCAAACTTCCTCCCGCTTTCTCTGACCCCACAAGTGTCCAATACCACATAGTCTGTCAGACAAGGGCTACATACACGAGGGACCGTGAGTCTTGGTGGCTTGGTGAGCTGCTGGTCTGGGTTGAGGTTAAAAGAAGAGTAAGAGCCATGGTCGGGCGTGGTGGCTCAGCCCTGTAATCCCAGCACTTTGGGAGTCTGAGTGGGGTGGATCACGAGGTCAAGAGATCAAGACCATCCTGGCTAACACGGTGAAACGCCGTCTCTACTAAAAACACAAAAAATTAGCCGGGCGTGGTGGCGGGCGCCTGTGGCTCGCAGTGAGCTGAGATTGCGCCACAGCACTCCAGCTTGGGTGACAAAGCGAGACTCCGTCTAAAAAAAAAGAAGAATAAGAGAGCCAGGAGTAGCCAGATGTGGAGGTGCCCTGGGGCAGGACTAGAAGGAGGTCAGAGGATCAGAAGAGCAGAGCAAAGCCAGCGCTGGGGTAAGGCTCAGAGCTGGGTGAGCAGAGCATTGTTAGTCTGGCATTAGGATGGAATTAGCAGCAGGCCAAGAGGAGGCATCATGCCCACGAGAAACGAAGGCTGGGAAGGTGCGTGTTGGTTAGATCGGGCTGTCATAACAAATGCCACAGACTGGGCAGGGTGTGGTGGCTCACGCCTATAATCCCAGCACTCTGGGAGGCCAAGGTTGGTGGATGCCTTGAAACTGGGAGTTCAAGACCAGCCTGGGCAACATGGCAAAACCCCATCTGTACTAAAAATACAAATATTAGCTGGGCCTGGTGGCAGATGCCTGTAATCCCAACAACTTGGGAGGCTGAGGCAGGAGAATCACTCAAACCCGGGAGGCAGAGGTTGCAGTGAGCCATGATTGTGCCACTGCACTCCAGCCTGAGTCACAGAGCAAGACTCTGTCTCAAAACAAACAAATACAACAAAAAACAAAAACAAACCAAAAAAACCCGAATACCATAGACTGAGTGACTTAAACCGGAGAAACTGATTATCTCACAGTTCTGGAGGCTGGAATTTCAAGATCAAGGTGTTGGCAGAGTTTGCTTCTTCTGCACCCTTGCTCCCTGGCATGCAGATGGCCATCTCCTCTCTTTGTCCTCTCATGGCCTTTCCTGTGTGCATGAGCGTCCCTGGTGTCTTTTTGTTTGTCCAAATTTCCTCATCTTTTAAGGTCTCCAGTCAGATTGGATCAGGGCCCATCTACATGACCTCAGCTTCCCTTAATGACCTCTTTAAAGGCCATGTCTCTAAATACAGTCACATTCTGAGGTCCTGGAGGTTAGGATTTCAACATGAATTTGGTGGTGGGGGAGAGAAAATTCAGCTCATAACAGAAGGGGAAGAGTAAGACGTTTCTATCAGCCCCAGAAGGCTGTCCCCTCATCTTTCAGGTTGGAAGGTCTGTAATTGCCGACGAGTTCTTCCTGCCCACTGCACAGACAAAATCAATCCACTGAGACTATGGCACTGAAGTAAAGAAAGTTTAATTGATGCCAGACTGGCCATGCCAGGTGGGAGACAGAGCTATTACTCAAATCAATCACTCCAAAGTTTTGGAGATTAGGAGTTTCAAGGATAGTTTGGTGGGCAGGGCACACGGGAATGGCAAATGTTGACTGGTTGGGGAAGAAGTCATAAGGTTTTGGAAAACGGTCCTCAGTTCCGAGTCCACCTCTGGGTGACGCCACAGGATGGGTTGGGTCAGAAGTCTGGGTGGGGTTAGTCTGAAAGATATCTCAAAAAAAGTCTTAGATTCTATAATAGTGATGTTATCTATAGGAGTAATTGGGGAAGTCACAAATCTCGTGATCTTTGGCCACATGACTCCTGCACAGTAAGGAGTAACTATGCCAACACCTTAGGCAAATTCAAACCCCTCTCAAAATCCTAACCTTTCTTTAGCTTTAAAAATGTGCTTTTGTTTTAAGAAGGGTTATTATCATCCTTGCTTTAAGGTTAAACTATAAACTAAATTTGTCCCAAATTCAGCTTGGTCTATACCCAGGAATGACCAAGGAGAAATTGGAGGTTAGAAGAAAGATGGAGTCACCTATGTCATATTTCTCTTGCTGTCATAATTTTGCAAAGGTGGTTTCAGGTCAATGTCATACAGACCTTTGGGAGGCATGACAAGTGGGTAGGAATGAGGACACCATCCCCTCAGTGATCAGGAACACAGGTTATCACTTCCAGGCAACAGCCTCTGATAGGATAATATCACCATTTATTTTCAACTCATTGGGAAGCAGGCTCTTTTAAATGCCCCACTCTTACATACCTATACGTTTAACTCTGAAATCCTTGCATCAGGGGAAGGCCCCCGAGTCCTTTGGCTGCCTGTTCTGGGGCCTTCAGTGCTATTCATGTCTCAGGAGTGGTGCTCAGGGTTCTAGGGCCTGCAAGCCTAGCCCTGTGTGGCAGCAAAGTCTTTCCTTTTTGGATAAGCCAGATGAAACTGAAACCTTCCAATACAACAACCTTCCTGCAGCCCTCCCTCTGAAAGAAGTCTGATTTTAAATGACTTTGTGAACTATTCAGTTAGGATCAGATCTGTATTTTCTTTTGTTTCATCTATCATGTGTGAGTTCTCAAGAACAAGACTCTAAGGCTGTTTAGGAAGCTCTTGCTACTGTGTGGATACCAAGGAGGGAGCTGGGGGATGCAAAGACACATGGAACTTATTCCTGAGAGTCTGGAACTTTCCAGGCTGCTGGCAAGGGATAAAAGGAGGGCTGGCTAAAAGAATAAACGCTTGCCTTTGACTTAAGGGTTTGGCCATTTTTCAAACGTAAATTACCCCAACTTTACTCACCCTTCCCAGCTGCTTTTGTTTCCTCTTTTCTTCTTCCCCCTTCAGGTCATGCATTGTTAACCACACAGCCTCTGCATGTTCACGTGACCACCATTACCCTATTAAGCCTGCGAACAAAAGTTCTCTGAAGAGGAATCTGAGGAACGAGACTTTATTCCATTGAACAGTTCGCAAACTGGAGAGACACGGCCTTTGACACGTAGCTTTTGCATGGTGCATTCCAGAGAACAAATGAGGAACTTGGCTTCCATAGAGAGAAATTTGCCACTCAGGTTCCCAGTCAGATTCATTTATGCAGCCGAAGGATTCAAACTTGCTTAGTTCTGATCTGATGGTGCAGCTGGGTCCTGACTGGTTGATAAAGCTGAGCCCTGATTGGTTGGTTCAGATGAGATCTGAACGTTCCAAAATTAAACAGAGATGGAAATTTTCAGAAATTCAGAGTACATGTGTGACCTCTAGTCAGCAAGTGGCTTCTTGGCTCTATTTAAAATTTAAGCCCAGTTCGCCACTTGGGATCTGATATAGTTTGGATCTGTGTCCCTGCCCAGATCTCATGTTGAACTGTAATCCCCAGTGGTGGAGGTAGGGCCCGGTGGGAGGCGTGTGGGGGCAGCTCCGTCACAGCTTGGTGCTTTCTTGGTGATAATGAGTTCTCCTGAGATATGGTCATTGAAAAGAGTGACACCTCCCCTGTCATTCTCTTTCTCCTGCTTTCACCATGCAGCGTGCCTGCTCCACCTCCGCCTTCTGCTATGATTGTAAGTATCTCAAATCCTCCCCAGAAGCCAAGCAGATACCAGCACCGTGCTTCCTGTAGAGCCTGCAGAACAGTGAGCCAATTTAGACCTGTTTTCTTTATAAATTACGCAGTACCAGGTATTTTTTCTTCCTGTCTTTTTTAAATTTTTATTTATTTTTTAATTTTTTTTTTTTTTAATTTTTTTAGACGGAGTCTTACTCTGTCGCCCAGGCTGGAGTGCAGTGGCCCGATCTCGGCTCACCGCAAGCTCCGCCTCCCGGGTTCATGCCATTCTCCTGCCTCAGCCTCCCGAGCAGCTGGAACTGCAGGCACCCACCACCAGCCGGGCTAATTTTTTGTAGTTTTAGTAGGGACGGGGTTTCACCGTGTCAGCCAGGGTGGTCTCGATTTCCTGACCTCGTGATCTGCCTGCCTTGGCCTCCCAAAGTGCTGGGATTACAGGCGTGAGCCACCGCGCCCGGCCAATGCTGGGTATTTCTTTTATAACAATGCAAGAAAGGCCTAACAAAGGGTTCAGTCTGAAGGATTGGCTGGCTCTTTCAGTTCACACTTGTTTATAAGCCCTAGCCTAAAAATAGTTTTTGTCTGGCTTTGTTGTGAGCTTAATAAACTTTTTGTTGAAGTAAAACATACATATAGAAAAGTTCACAAGTCATAGGTGTGCAGTTAAACGAGTTTTCACCACGTGAGCACATCCATGTAACTAGCACACAGATCAAGATGTAGAACATTCTCAGCACCTCAGAAGCCCTCCTCATCTCATGCCTGCTCCCTGGCACTAACCCCTGAAACCATCCATTATTCTAGTTTACATCACTAGAAACCGGTTTTGCCTGGTCTTAAACTTTATGTACATGGGACCATACAGTGTGTACTCTTTTGTGTCTGCCTTTTATTTGCTCAACATTAAATTTGTGAGACTTATTGGTGTGTGCAGCAATCATTTGTTCATTTTTATTGCTTAATGTTACTCTGTTGTATTAGTGAGCCACCATTTATTTATCCATTCTGCTGTTAATGGACATTTGCATTGATTCCAATTTTTTGGCTATTATGAATGATGCTGCTTTGGACATTCTTGTCTATGTCTTTAGTAAACAGATGTACAAATGTTTATTAGGTGTATACCTAGGAGTGGATATATTTGATCATGGGTAAACATTATGTTCAAACTTTAATAGATATTGCCAGTTTTGCAAAGTGTTACTATCAGTTTGTACTCTGTGGCAATGTGCATAAGTTCTAACTGCTCCACAGCCTCACTAACATTTTGTATTGTTTGTTTTTAAAATGTTAGCAATGCTGATGGTGGGTATTGGTACTTCACTAGGAGTTAATTTTTATTTTCCTGGTGAACAATTAAATTGTTCAATTAATCAGTCATTTGCATATTCTTTTTTATGTGTGTGAAATGCCTGTTGAAGTATTTTGCCCATTTTCACATGGGTTGCCTTTTTTTATTCATTTGTAGGAGTTCTTTATGTAATGTAGATATAAGTCCTCCATCAGATTGCAAATACCTTCTCCCACTCTGTGGCTTGCCTTTCCACTCTCCTAATGGTATCATTTGCTGAACCAAAGCTTTTTTTTTTTTTTTTTTTTTTGAGATGGAGTCTCACTCTGTCGCCCAGGCTGGAGTGCAATGGCGCGATCTCAGCTCACTGCAAGCTCCGCCTCCCAGGGTCATGCCATTCTCCTGCCTCAGCCTCCCAAGTAGCTGGGACTACAGGCACCGTCCACCATGCCTGGCTAATTTTTTTGTATTTTTAGTAGAGATCGGGTTTCACTGTGTTAGCCAGGATGATCTCAATCTCCTGACCTCCTGATCCGCCTGCCTCGACCTCCCAAAGAACTGGGATTACAGGTATGAGTCACCGCACCCAGCCCCAAAGTTCTTATTTTTAATATACCTCAACTTATTTTTTTTCCTGTATTTTCAGTACATTTCTGTCCTGTTTAAGAAATCTTTGCCTACCTCAAGACTGTGATATTATCCCATGTTTCTTCTAGAAGCTTTATTGTTTTGTATTTATTTTCTATTTCTAGGTTTCACATTTAGATCCATCAAAATTGTTTTTGTTTTTTGCATACAAGTAGGAGTCAAGATTAATTTTTAAAGAAAACTTTTTGTTTGGAAAAATATCCAAACCTACCTACAAGTTCTAAGACTATTACAATGAACACCTATAGTCTACATAGATTATTCCATTGTCAAATGCTACATGTTTTCTCTCTCTGTCTCTCTCTGTGAATGTTTGTGTCCCTGTATATGTGTGACTTAAACAAAAATATTAGGACCCATATCAAGTCTTTGGAAGCTGATAACTATGCAAAGAGCAGCTGGAATTCAGTGTTCTGTGATTTGGATTGTGGTATCATTTTAGATGCACTCTTGAAATATTTACTTGAGAATGCGGGCATGCCTCCCCTTTTCAAGTGAGCTCAGCTTGGCCATCCTTTTCCCTCAAAACTGCGATAGACGTGAGCCCTTCAGTCCCTGGGTGTGGGATGGGGACTGTTTTGCAGAGCTCCTTTTTGAAAGGAACTCCAAGTTCATAGACACAAGGGGTTCCCAATAGCTTTCGATAGTGATGCGAGGTTGTGATGATCCAGTTAAACACTAACTCTTCTCATTTAGTGCTGGCACACATTATCGCATTAATCCTCACAGTAAACTTGCAAGGTGAAGTTCCTAACCTCAATCTACAGTTGAGGAAAAGGGAGGCTCAGATAACACAGCTTGGTGGTTAAGAGCTAGGATTTGAACCCAAGCAGTCTGACTTTACAAACAGGAAATAAAGTGCATGCAACTGGAATGCCCTTTGCCTGGAGGAATGAGATTGACAACGAAGTTATAGGGATGTGCTCTCTAGGGAGTGTTTGTTTTGTTTTTAGAAGGTAATTGTTGCTCTGGGATTTGACTCAGTCAATTGCTCTGTCTTGGATGGAGGCATGATTAATGAGGAAGGGTTAGAGGTCAATGTCCCAGACTTCTCATGCATGGGGGGCTGGCTGCTGTGTGTGTCAAGTGCAGATGAGAAATTTGTAAAGGTGAGAATAAACACTTGAGTGAAATTCAAAGAGTTCCAAACTAGAAAATGTTTCAGCACTTGCAAGGAAAGAAAATACAGCGGGATGAGAGGGAGTTAGATATACAGCAGAAGGGAGGAAAATAAGAGCCTGATTGAAAAAATGCAAATGAATACCTAGCGGGAAAAGGGATTGCAAATACAGATATAGCTCTGGGAGCACAGCTCTGAGACAGAGCTGGAGACAAAGCAGATGACACAGGTCCCAGTGCACAGTGGGTCCCAAGCGAATGCCCCTTGACTTAGAATAGTGATGGACATGAGGCAATTGTCATGAATACCACGTGGCCTTGCCACAGCTCTGCTCACTGTGTGAATTCACATCAAGAAGTCCCCTCTGCAGTGGAGCCAGCAGAAGCAGAGAGGTGAGAAAGGGACTTTGGAAATTGACCACATTTCTAGACTTCTCTAGGAAGAAAAGGCTGGATTTACAGGAAATGGTCATGTGGAGAGCAGAGCAACTGCAATGGTAGTGGGTGTCTGCCCAGAAAAAGTAACAGAAGCACATGGTCCTGGCGGTGGCCATGCTGTCTGCTGGGGCCCAGTGTTCCTTCTCTGCATCTTGTCCTTTGACTCTCTGTTGCATTACCATTCTACTGTTCTGGGACCCTGGCTATCAGAACTTATGCTCAAAAAGTTTCATTTGAATATTGATAGGGAGAATGACACACCCTTACTAATGCAATATTTCTACCAAAAATGTACAACCAGGGTCAAATCATGAGGAACATACAAACCTATAAGTGGGACATTCTGTAAAATATGAGCCTGCATTCTTCAAAAGGCATTCATGTCATGAAAGACAAAGGCTGAGGAACTGTCTCAGATTAAAGGAGTCTAAGGAGATACAACAACTAAATGCAATGTGTGATCCTGGATTGGAAAAACAAAAATTACTATAAAGAATAATAATGGGACAATTGTCAAAATTTGGATATAGACAATACGTTGGATAATAACATTGCATGAATGTTAAATATCCTGAATTTCATAATGGCACTGTAGTCATATAATATCCTTGATTTTAGGATATATAAACCTTGGTGTTTAGGGTTTAAGGGTCATGATGGCAGTAGTGTACTCTCAATCAAAAAGAATGTGAATAATAGTGTGTGTGTGTGCATGCATGTGTGTGTACTTTCTGTCTTACAATAGTCTGAAAACAATCTAATGCTTCCTAGATAATTCTAGAGCATGTGGTGCTTTGGTGCCTCTATCATCGTGGCCATTTTGATGATACAATTGTGATTATAAAAGCTATAAGGGAAGGGCTACATGTATGCTGAGCCCTAGACATTCTCTAAAATGTGTTTGGTTTCTAAATTCTCTTATCAGTTGTATTTCTTGTCACTTGCCTCTTTCTCCTAAAAATCAAAGGCACAGGATCTATTGCCATTTCCACCTAACCAGAGATGGTTCAATATTATGGCACAGGCTCATGGTGGCCTTCTTGATCCTCTTGGTAGCGTCATCCACTCATTATCAGTTTTTCACTGGATTGAAACTAAGCTGCTTCATTTACCTGCTTTCTATTTTCAAGGAGCTCACTCAGGCCACTGGTTTAGTAGAACTCCTCCTGGATTCTCAATCTTCTGCATCACATTAGTGCAGTAAAGTGCTTAGTAAAGCACACAAAAGGCTGAGGCACAGAATAATTTAGGTATCATGGGCACTTACATATTCAGGAGAAGGAGGGAAATGACAGCATTGAGCCTTTTGCTGTAGGGCCAGAATAGAGTGAGACAAACTGAGGAACTCCCTTTTGTCCAACCGTATGTGACATCAGTTATGCCAAAGGAGACCAGAAAAGAAAAATGTCTCCTCTAAGCTGATCAGCACCTTTGCAACTATTGGGGCAGCAGCTGCACATGCATATTCTCTCTGGGTCGTCCATATTCATGGGCACCGAGGATAGGTCTGGCAACACGTGGTTTTTTCCCCCACCAGTCAGCTAAATCTAAGTTTTAAATGCAAAGTGTGCATTTCAAGGACATTATGTGGATTTGTGGCAGTGCCTGGAGGACTTTCGGTCTATAAAACGAAGAATAAATTACAAGGACATATAAATAAAGCATTTTCATCAGTGACAGTCATAATGTTGTCACAATATCGAAGACAACTGGTGACTTTCTGTGATGAGCATGTTCTGTGGCTACAAAAAAGTGCATCACTAAACAGAAATTGGAATGAAAGAAAATGAGGTTATAATGGTGACATCTCAAGAGCCTCCTGCTTCAGAGCAAAGTAGGATGTGTGCAGTTCTGTTTCCCGCTAAGCAGATCTGTTTGTAACTCAGCATGAGAAAAGCCACTGATCTGGAGTCCGTACCAGAGTAGATCTTTTCCAGGCCAAGGAAGTCTCAGTGGGGCTTCTAGTGAGCCATTATGTGTCAGGGAAAGGCAGGGGCTGGAAGGTTGGATTAACTCACCTGGAGCCTGAGATGATCTGAGAGCTGGCCCAAGGTCCTGGGATGTCCTTGTTCTTGTGCCCCCAAGGTCACTGTCTTAGTCGGTTTCCTGCTGCTATCACAGAATGCCACAGCCTGGGTAATTTGTATAGAAAAGTAATTTATTTCTCATAGCTGGGAGCTGGGAAGCCCAAGAGCCTGGCTCTGGTATCTGGTGAGGGCCTTCTTGCTGCATGATTCCATGGAGGAAGGTGAAAGCAGGCATGTGGACAGAGCAAATGGAGGCTCTCACTTTGCGGCCAGGCTGGAGTGCAGTGGTGCGATCTTGGCTCACTGCAACTTTCAACTCCCTGGTTCAAGTGATTTTCCTGCCTCAGCCTCCTGAGAAACTGGGATTACAGGCATGCGCCACCATGCCCAGCTAATTTTTGTGTTTTTGGTAGAGACGGGTTTCACCATGTTGGCCAGGATGGTCTCGAACTCCTGACCTTGTGATCTGCCCGCCTTGGCCTCCCAATAACTTACTCCCTTTATCAGGAGTCCAGTCCCGTGATAATTAACCCACTCGGCAATAATAGCATTAATTCATTCAGGAGTGTGGAAACTTCATGATCCAATCACCTCCCAAAGGCCTCACCTGTTAGTATTACAATGGCAATTGAGTTTTCGACACATGAACTTTGAAGGACATATTCAAAGCAGAGCAGGAACTTTCCCTAGAGATCATTTATACCTTTCCAAGGAGACTCCACAGGCAAAATATACTCCATCAGACTTTCATACCTGCCCTGTCAGACCTTTCTATTTGCCCTACTACCCTTTGTCTTAAAGCATTAGCCAGATAAATAATGACCCCACAGTTCTACAGGCTTCTAAACAACCACTTCCCATTTTTTACCTACTTAGTTCAACACATAACTTGTGTTAGGACATGATTGGCAGGCTTCAGAATCCATGACTACCCTGGGGGACGGGATGAGGAACAACCTCATGTGTAGGAACTTATGTATAGGGTCGTGCCCAAAAGCCTACCGTCTGGTATCAGCAGCCTACAAATCCAGAGATCTAAAATTAATTCATACTTCAAGATTGCAAGGCCTCAGGTCTATGCCTCCCTGCTAGTTTTTTTAAGCATTGAGTTAAGAAAACATGTTAAGCTTATACAAAAATAGTAACAAAGAACCTAAAAATGCAACAATCATAAGCATTTGGCCTACTCACTTCATCTCTACATTCCTCTCATCCTTTTTTGCCAGAGTATTGTAAAGTCAATTCCAACATCATGCCGTTTTACTCCTAAATATTTAAATATGCATCTCAAAAGACTAAGAACATTTATTTTACATAACCACAAGTCTACTGTCATTAACAAAATCCAGAATTCCTTAATATCATCGAATTCTGTCCTCATTCAAAGTTCCCTAACAGTCTATAAAATGCCTTTTTGAACTGCTTTATTTGGATCAGGTTCTAAATGAGGGCTACTCTATTATTTGATGGTTATGTCTCTTAAGTAAATTTTATATCTCCGTGTCTTTTAACAAGCACTATCTCCTCTCTCATTCTCTCTCTCTCTCTCTCTCTCTCTCTCTCTCTCTCACACACACACACACACACACACACACACAGAGACACAGAAAGAGAAAACAAAGTCAGTTGTTCTATAGAATGTCCCACTTAAACCCAACATATCACTTTGAGATGTGAAGTTAAACCTAAAATCTTAATGAGTTTCAAGTTTAATTTTTTTCTTGGCAAGAATACTTCATAGACAATGCTGTGTACCTCACATTGTCTCACATGCGAAAGTATGTAATGTTTGATTGTCTCGTTTTGGTGATACTTATCTAAGGTTGATTTGTTTGTTTCAAACTGAAATTAAACATTTCCATTCAACCAAAATCAAAACTGTACAACAAAGTGAATTCAGAGAAGTCTCACATCTATCCCTGCTCTTCTGTCTGGTCTCTTCCCTCTTCTTAAAGGCAATCAGTCGTTGGGTTTTTTTGCATGGTTTGTTTTAACAAATATAAGAAAATTCACACATACCTTTCTTACACAAAAGGCATACTCTGTACATTACACTACATGCTGTATACTATATACACTATATATATTGTTCTGCAGTTTGCTTTTTTCACCTTGAAATATATCCTGGGTATGACTCCATATCAATATATGGAGGTTTTTTTTTTTCAGTTTTAAAGGATTCCATTTTGTGAATGTACCATGTTTTGTTCAAGTAGTCCTATATTGATGAACAGTCTGGTTATTGTCAATCTTGCTATTACAAAAAAATTACTACAGTTAATAATATGCATTCATCATCTTGTTTTTGGCAAGTGTATATTTGGTAAAGATTACTGGAAGTACAATTGCTGCTCGGAAGGTAAAACATATATAATTTTGCTAGCCAATCAAATTAAGTCTAATATTAATTTACCTTGTTTCTCCAATCAGAAAGAAGTCAACAAAACATATAACTGTGAAAATTTAGGTCTCAGTGAAATCCCTGACACTCTACCAAACACAACAGAATTTTTGGAATTCAGCTTTAATTTTTTGCCTACAATTCACAATGGAACCTTCAACAGACTCGTGAATCTTACCTTTTTGGATTTAACTAGGTATGTATCTGAGTTATATGTGTGCTCTTGATATTTTACTTAAGTTAAAGTACAGTATGTGCTCAATTTATTTGCAGGACCTTTTTTGGGGGCCCAGGGACAATCTGCTTATACTACATGTTTACACCTCCCTATGAAATACTTCTGTGTGGGTGAAATATAATTTAAATAAACATCAACCAATGGAGAGGAAAGTGGATTGCTCTCAAACTAGTTGCAACAACAGTACTGTTTGAGCAGTTCTAAAGAATACTGATAGCAACAATGAAAATAATCTTGTATTAAATCAGATGCCAAACTATGCTGAACTTTGGCATAGTTTATTTTTGGGTAATGACATTTAAGAAAAATTTCTAGGAGAAAAGCACATCATCTACTTCCCCCCTGCCCCAACAAATTGGAAAATGAGTTCCATTATTTTGTTATAGTGGTGGAATTGGGATTCCACATGCTGAGCCAGTGTTTGAGAACCAGTGGACAGAAGTATTACAAGAAAATAAGGGAAGAAAATGAAAGGACTGTACAGTGTGTGTGTGTGTGTGTGTGTGTGTGTGTGTGTGTAAGAGAGAGGGGACAGGCTCTGTGTGTACCTTCAGTCTGCACCCCTTGTGGCAGTTTTGCTTCTTCTGTTTTGTCCTTCAACTTCAGCTTCTGTGGACAGAATGTCCACATCCATAGTACCGCTTCATCTTTAAAACCAGCACTGTGAGGTTCCATGGTGCATATTATCATCCAACTTATGGTTAGAGGAGGAGACCATCTCTGTGTGTGTGTGTGTGTGTGTGTGTAATCCAGTATTTTTAGGTGCAATACCAGGATGGTTTTCTCAGATGAAAATACAGAGGTTGAGAAAAGTTGTAACTTGCCCGGGATGACACAGATTTTTGTGTATATATATATATATATATACGTATTTTATAGTATATATTATCTATTATGCATTCTATATGACGTATTTTGTATTACTTAAAACAGTAAATAATAGTTTGATTTTTGCCCACAATCAAATGACACGTGGTTCATTAGAATATAGGCACAAACCTCTGAGGGTTCAATCTAAGGGGTGAGATACCCGGAAAAAAATCTAGATTGGAGTGTTCAGAAGTGAGGCTACTCATTAATTTCTTCAATAGGCCATCTGTTGATACTGAAGAAAGTTCTTATGTTTGATTTTGAATGATACAAAAGATGACTTTGTTAATGTGTGTCACTGTATAGGTTTTTATTTTTCCTTTTTGCAAATGAATTACTGTTAAATGCAATTATCTTTTCAAGGTGCCAGATTAATTGGATACATGAAGACACTTTTCAAAGCCATCATCAATTGAACACACTTGTGTTAACTGGAAATCCCTTGATATTCATGGCAGAAACATCGCTTAATGGGCCCAAGTCACTGAAGCATCTTTTCTTAATCCAAACGGGAATATCCAATCTCGAGTTTATTCCAGTGCACAATCTGGAAAACTTGGAAAGCTTGTATCTTGGAAGCAACCATATTTCCTCCATTAAGTTCCCCAAAGACTTCCCAGCACGGAATCTGAAAGTACTGGATTTTCAGAATAATGCTATACACTACCTCTCTAGAGAAGACATGAGGTCTCTGGAGCAGGCCACCAATTTAAGCCTGAACTTCAATGGCAATAATGTTAAAGGTATTGAGCTCGGGGCTTTTGGTTCAATAGTCTTCCAAAGTTTGAACTTTGGAGGGACTCTAAATTTGTCTGTTATATTCAATGGTCTGCAGAACTCTACTACTCAGTCTCTCTGGCTGGGAACATTTGAGGACATTGATGACGAAGACATTAGTTCAGCCATGCTCAAGGGACTCTGTGAAATGTCTGTTGAGAGCCTCAACCTGCAGAAACACCACTTCTCTGACTTCTCATCCACCACATTTCAGTGCTTCACCCAAATCCAGGAATTGGATCTGACAGCAACTCACTTGGAAGGGTTACCCTCTGGGATTAAGGGTCTGAACTTGCTCAAGAAATTAGTTCTCAGTGTAAATCATTTTGACCAATTGTGTCAGATCAGTGCTGCCAATTTCCCCTCCCTTACACACCTCTACGTCAGAGGCAACGTGAAGAAACTTCACCTCGGTGTTGGCTGTTTGGAGAAACTAGGAAACCTTCAGACACTTGATTTAAGCCATAATGACATAGAGGCTTCTGACTGCTGCAATCTGCAACTCAGAAACCTGTCCCACTTGCAAACCTTAAACCTGAGCCACAATGAGCTTCTTGGTCTCCAGAGTCAGGCATTCAAAGAATGTCCTCGGCTAGAACTCCTGGATTTGGCGTTTACCCGCTTACACATTAATGCTCCACAAAGTCCCTTCCAAAACCTCCATTTCCTGCAGGTTCTGAATCTCACTTACTGCTTCCTTGATACCAGCAATCAGCATCTTCTAGCAGGCCTACCAGATCTCCGGCATCTCAACTTAAAAGGCAATCACTTTCAAGATGGGACTATCATGAAGACCAACCTACTTCAGACCGTGGGCAGCTTGGAGATTCTGATTTTATCCTCCTGTGGTCTCCTCTCTATAGACCAGCAAGCATTCCACGGCTTGGGGAAAATGAGCCATGTAGACTTAAGCCACAACAGCCTGACATGTGACAGCATTGCTTCTGTTAGTCATTTTAAGGGAATTTACCTCAATCTGGCCGCCAACAGCATTAACATCATCCCACCCCATCTCCTCCCCATCTTGTCCCAGCAGAGCACCATTAATTTCAGTCACAATCCCCTGGACTGCACTTGCTCGAATATTCATTTCTTAACATGGTACAAAGAAAACCTGCACAAACTTGAAGGCTTGGAGGAGACCACGTGTGCAAACCCGCCGTCTCTAAGGGGAGTTAAGCTATCTGATGTCAAGCTGTCCTGTGGGATTACAGCCATAGGCATTTTCTTTCTCACAGTATTTTTATTATTGTTCACCATTCTGCTCTTTTTTGCAGTTAAAACCCTTCTCAGGTGGAAATACCAACACATTTAGTGCTGAAGGTTTCCAGAGAAAGCAAATAAATGTGCTTAGCTAAATTGCTGTAAGTGAAGGAACTGTCATCTACTGGTGACCAGACCAGAATTTTCAGATTGGTCCTGGAGCTGGGCAGGGACTCACTGTGCTTTTCCGAGCTTCTTACTCCTGTGAGTTCCAGAGCTAAATAACCTTCTAGGCAAGTACACCGAACCGACTCAGGCCAGAGGGCCAGATGCTGCTGTGAGAGGCACAGAACCCTTTCCGCATGTGGAAGAGTGGGAGGAAGCAGCGGGAGGGGCTGGGCAAGGACTGCCAGCTCCAGAGTCACCCACAGGGAGGCCGTTCCCCTTCTACTCACCGACATCCCTCCCAGCACCCCACATCCCACCCCGAAAGGGGATCACCAGCCCCCACAATTTGGCAGAACTGAAGCCAGCCCGCTACCCACCTCAGCCACAGCATTGTGCTTGGGTCTGGGTTCTCAGTCATGTAGCCATTTGGGAAACTTAGTTGGGGGCAAAGTCTCAATGCTTATTTTAAATGAAAAAAGAAAAGCATAATGAATTTAACAGAAAAGCCTGAGAAATGAAACTTGGTATCAAATAGACTCCATTAATCTTCTTAATCCTTAGGTCTGTAAGGGCTCTGTAATGCTCCTAGGGTGTGAATGGCTATAAAGAAAAGAACCCATCCCCAAGCTTTAGAATTTCTTCCATGTTTGTCTCACTCAGTTCAGAAACCAGGCAGGCTCTCTCTGCCTATCTGGTGCTCTGGCTCTTACGTTACAGATCCTAACTTGCAGGTGGGCTGTGATCCAAAACGCTCTTCTCATCTGGTTCTTAGAAGCCTCTTTCCCAGAAGATCTGTGAAATAAATAGTGGTTTGGTTCTCAGACTAGCCCTTAAAAGCCTATTTGTTTTGGAGAGCATTTGAAATAGCATATTTACATGAAAATGAGGAAGAAGACATCCCTGCATGCTAGCTGTTGGGAACACAGTAAAGTTGGATTAGTGAGAAGTGGTTTCTGTTGAGGCTGGGGATGTCAGTAAAGGTCACACCAGCAATGGACAGCGGCCTGGACCACTGGATGCAGATAGACAAAGAGCAATGTCATGACTTAGACCTAAAGGGCCATAGTCACACAGGCTTCTATCTTCTGAAGTTGATTGCCAGACAAGCTGGGCGGGAGCTCCTGGACTCAAGTGGTGCGTTAACAAGGCCTGGATTCTGTTCCATAACCAGTTTTAGGGTAGAGATAGAGATGGTAACTTGTAGTTATAAAATTCTGATAGGCTAACAAAGTAAAAATGTATCAAACCAATCAGAATACATTAGCCCTTAAGTTGAGGGCATACTAGTGGGACATCATAATAGAGTGGAAACTTGGGGGTCATCCTTTTTGTCTTTTCACCCCCAGGAAAAGCAGGACAGGCAGGGAACAGCAGTGGGTGAAACTCTTCCCTGCTCAGGGATTTCAGGCCTTCACACTTGCTCTTTCCTTTGCCTGGAAGATGCTGCCATTGGCCTCCAAATGGCTTGTTCCTTCATCTCCTTGAGATTTTAGTGCTAATATTTTCTCCTCTCAGGGAGTTCTTCTCTGACCTAGCTAATCCAAAGTAACCTCTATGCCTCACCTGGTTTTATTATCTTTATAATGCTTATCCGTGTTTGGAATTATCTTCTTCATTTGTTTTAATTAGTCTGTCCTGTCTTGTTTCTCCCAAATACAAGCTCTATGAGAGGGTCTTTGCCCAAGGATACCCTAGAACATGCTGGGGACATAGTAATGACACACTCTCTCTCTCTCTCTCTCTATATATATATATATATATATCTATATAGATATATAGATATATGAAACCGAGTCTTGCTCTGTCACCCAGGCTGGAGTGCTATGGTGAGATCTCGGCTCACTCTAACCTCTGCCTCCCAGGTTCCAGCGATTCTCCTGCCTCAGCCTCCTGAGTAACTGGGATTACAGGCACCCACCACCACACCTGGCTAATTTTTGTATTTTTAGTAGAGATGGGGTTTCACCATGTTGGTCAGGGTAGTCTTGAACTCCTGACCTCAAGTGATCTGCCCGCCTTGGCCTCCCAAAGCGCTGGGATTACAGGTGTGAGCCATTGTGCCCAACCAAGACTCAATATGTTTTTAATATGTGCTGATCCCTGAGACTTTATTAGCTCCTAGTTCTGCCACGATGCCCATGCCGCTGACTCTTAGCTCCGGACCTCTCCACAGTTTCCTGGGCCTCCCACATGTTTTTTACTGGCATCTCATAGGGAAGTTTTTACAAAATGGATTCCCAGGCCTCACCCCCAGATTCTGAGATGCTGTTGGACTAAGGTTGACTCTGGGTTCCCAGTCAAATGATTCCATGTAAAATGTGGAAGGTCCATACTGTAAGAATTCAGTCTTAGATAGCACCAACCCATTGAGTCCCTGCATATTCTGTCACAGGTAAGCCCTTTCTTGCCTGAGGGACTTAAGCTGCAGATGGGAAATACTAATTGCTGATTTACCAACCCGTAGACATACTGCCCTCCATAATATTTAATATGTAACTTGGAAAAACGAAATAATTCTGTAGAAAATCTCTGATGTGAATTGCATCACACTAACAGTGAAAGGGGCCCAAGCCTTAGCAAAGCATAATTGCCCATCCTGCTTTCCCTTCTCAGGCCCGCTCCCTTCCATGCGATGCAGCTTGCTGCTCCATAACTGATCTAAGTCTTTGTGACAGCTGCTCTGTTTTAAGCAACAGTAAATTCACCCCACAAAGTCAGAAAGGGAGCTTTTTGATGGCTGCTGTCAATTTTATTGCTTTATCCTGTTTACTAGGATAGAATCTGTAACACGGTGTGTTTATTGGTTTTATGTATTGCATGTTGTTGCTGCTCTGACAAGCTACTCCTATAAAAATGTGTTATTATTGCATGATGTAGCTCAGTGAGCTGACCCTGCATTTCAAAGGGTACTGAAGCAAATAGCATCGAAGTCCATAAAAGCTGACTGGCCTACATCATAAAGGTCTCTCTGTGTGAGCTGCAACTCCTACAATCCAGGAGAGAATTACACCTTTCCCTGTGCCAGCAGCCACTGCTTAGTACAGCACAGTCCTTGAACACAGGCATTATCTGTAAAATTCCAAGACAGAAAACTGTCATGCCATTCTTATTTGTCCAACTCTCCAATCAGGGTTGTTTGCAATTTTGATGTTTATAAAAGTATGAAACAAATGGCTCTTGTATGTTTTCCTATATTAGTATAGTGTGCAAGACGGGTAGCTGACATTGGCCCTGAATGCTGAATAGAAGCTTGAATTATAGCAAGAGGGGATGTGGTTGTTTCTTAGCAAGTCATGACTGGGGGGTCCCAAGTGTTGGGCTGGAGCTGATTACGTGACATGCTGAGTATGAAGGTGTAACATGGTGGGAGTTAGCTTGAAGGCTGTGGAGGAATGGATGAGCCCAGTGGGCTTTTCTAGTTTAACACCAGAATAATCGGGGGACTTCTTTACAAAACAGATTCCTGTGCTTCATCCCTAGATATTGGGATTCTGTTAGACTGGGATTGGTCTTGGACTCTTGGCCATGTAAAATCCTTCCCTTATCTTAATGTTATCAACCAATAGCACAAGTATATGTTAGGCCCCATAAGTCAAATGAGCTGGAGAATTGCTCCTTATCCCATAAGAGGACATTTCTTAACAAAATGGGGAAAAAGCGCTAAGGAACCCTCAAATCCAAGGGTGAAACATCCTGGTCTGGCAGCTTGTTAGTCCCTTCGGGCCGTCACTGCCATACTCCAAGACCCTGCTCCTAAAGCCACCCTGCTCTCCCACCGACTCCCACCCACTCTACTTTATCCTAGCTACTGACAATTTGAAATCATTTGTTGAATACTTTGGAACTTGATAAAGGTAAGAATTAATCTACATATTCTATTTAAAAGCTGTTATTGCTCATGAACGATTAAGCAGTGAAGTTCATTGAACACCATCCTCCAATCCTCCCCATCTTTTGTTAATGTTCTCTGAGCACTTGGCTGGATCCTGCAAAGGTAAGCAGAGGACAAGTGGCCACCAGAGCATCCATTCCATCTCCTCCTCTGCCCTCCATGGTGATTAATGGGCTTTCTAAATAAATTGGGTCTCCCTTTTTCTCTTTCTCTCTTCCTTGGAGGGAACCTAAATGTGCAACAATAGATAAATGATTACGGATATTAGATGATCTGAATAAATGAGGAGATACTCCATGCTCTTAGTTGGAACATCTTAACATTAAAAACATGTTGATTCTATTAGCAGCCAGAGAAATACAAGTTAAAATGAGATAAATGTTTATATCTATTGGACTGGCAAAAAGAGAAAGCCAGATGATAGTCTAGTTGGGGCTGTGGGGTTTTAGGAACTACATGCCCTGATTATGGGGATGTAGACTGGTACAGCCATTCTAGGACCATCTGGCAACAATTAATCAAATTAAATGTATTACCCACCAACTGCTCTGGGGTTTTTTCCCAAGAAAGCATCATATGTCCACAAAGATATTCATTGCAACATTATTTGTGGAGGGGAAAGTTCACAGCAATTTGAGTGTTCTGCACTAAGAGGTAGGTGAGTAAAATGGGGAAGATGCTCAAGACAGGGAGCACTAGACAGTAGTTAGAAGCAGTGTATTAGATGTAGCCATAGCAATGTAGTTGAGTAATAAGCATATAGAACTTAATGGGAAAAAACAAAATTTTATATATATATATATATACACACTTTTTTTTTTTTTTTTTTTTTTTAGACAGAGGCTCACTCTGTCATCAGGCTGGAGTTCAGTGACACCATCTTGGCTCACTGCAACCTCTGCCTCCCAGGTTCAAGCGATTCTCCTGCCTCAGCCTCCCAAGTAGCTGGGACTATAGGCATACACCACCATGCCCAGTTAATTTTTGTATTTTTAGTAGAGACGGGGTTTCACCATGTTGGCTAGGATGTTCTTGATCTCTTGACCTTGTAATACCTGCCTCAGCCTCCCAAAGTGTTGGGATTACAGCATGAGCCACTGTACCTGGCCAACAAAATAATATATTAACATGGTCATCCACATAACTTAAAAAAAGCATGCATAAAAACAATGATACATACATTTTTCAGGAACAAAAACAAAAAGATAAACCATTAACATAATTGCTTATGGGGTGGTGGTGGAGAATGGAAGGGACTGTTGGAATAATTAAATGAACCTTAGAATAGGCCAAGGTTGATGTGCCAGGAACAGAAGAGTAAGATGGCCTCCATGGTCTGTACCTGAGGCTCTCTAACACATTTATTGAAAGAAAGGAAAAACATTTATTGAAAGAAAGCCATACCACAGGAAAGAAAGTGGTGTGGCTCAAACGTATAATGAAACACCATGCAGTCATTATATACATTGCAGAACTTTGCTTATAAACATTGAAATATATTTGTTTTAATATTCAAGTGAAACTGGCCCAAGAGTTTCACAGACAGCTGCTTTTGGATAAACATAGATATGGACCCTTCTGCTGTTAAAGCTTGAAACTTCTGTTTTATCTGAGTTCCTTTCTCAGGAAATGACCTTCAGGACTCCCACAAAAAGTATGGAAGAACTGAAACTAGATTGCCACACCAGATGCTGCACCCCTCATTCACTATGACTGCTTCCTTGCCCCTCCCAAGTTCCTGTTTTCTTACACATTGTTACATTTTTTTTTTTTTTTGCGTGCTATATAAACCGTTGGTTTTAGTTGGTCAGGGAGATAGATTTGAGACTGAGCTTTCCTCTCCTCTGCTGCATCACCCAATTAATGGCTTCTTCCTTGGTGATACCTGTCATCTCAGTGGTTGGCTTTTTGTGCAGTGAGCAGTAGGACCTAGACCAAATCCCTGGTGTTTTGGTGACACAAGTGGAAGAGTAGAAGAGTGGGCTAAAGAGCATGCCCACTGTTATTTCATTATTCAGCAAAACAAAAAAATACCTATAAGTTAAAGAAACAGAGTGACTGGTAGGATTTCAGGGATTCAAATGCTTTCTTCTCCTTTATATTTCCAACATGCCTTCAATGACCAGGTCTGGGCAATAAGGAGAAAAAGGAATTATTTTTTTAAGGAAGACTTTTGCTTTTAAAAAGATAAAAAACAAAGAGATCATCCATTGGTTGTGAGAATGTACAGATACTGAAAAGGAGGCAATGTTTTTCTAAGCCTTTGTGTTTTCAAATGCAAATGGTAAAGCCCAAGCTTTGTGTGTTGCTCTTACCTCTTCCTGAGGGAACAGAGGGAGCCATAGCTGTTCTAAGGATCCCCATTTGAATGGGGCAGTAGGACATGCATTACAGGGAATGTCCACAGAACTGCCTCCAGCCCCAACAGAAGTAGATATGTCTCCAACTCAGGAAAATTATTTCAGTACAGCACTGCTTAACACAGCATACATATTCCAAAGAGACAGAACTTTTAGGCAAATGACTTTTATTTAGACAGGTTAAGGCTGGAGGATATGGTGATGCCAGCCTGACATATGCAGACTTTGTAGCTGCAACATACTTGCTGCAGGCCTTGCAAACAACTTTTCATTCTTCCTTTCCCAGATGCTGACAGCCATCTCCTGGCAGCGCTTAATGAAATGGCAGATGACTATTTGTTAGAGGCTTTCAGCTTTACAAGAGCAATAGACATTTCATCAAGCTGTGTGGGGTGATAACTTGTAACCATATGCAACAGATCTTTTTCCCACGTCTGGACATACTAAACTGGCATTTCACAGAGTGTACAGAGAACTTCAGTCTTGGGACCCATCCCCTTTTTCAAGTGCTTGCCTGCATACAAGTATTGGAATTGACAGCCCCACCATCAGCCAGTGATATTGTAAGAGATAGTGATCTTGTCTTTTGAAATGCTGGGTCTCAGAAATCAGTGAGATGTTGCTGAGTGTTTTCCTATAAGGAATAGCACTAATGACTTCAGTTCAGGGTCTGAGGTGTCTCAACTGCCAGATAACTTGAACATGGGTCGGGGGATTGGCTTTCAGCATCACGAAACGTAATCAAACCAAGGTTTGGCAAAGCCTTGGTCATTTCCAAATTTTCTAGATATATGAGACATATAGGGGGTAGAGAAAGAAAGGAATAACACAAAATGATTGCTTTGAGGAATAAAAGCATCCTGGCAGGAGGGAAATGAAATTTAGAGAACTGCCCCACCATAGATTTTCTTAATGCCTGGCCTACAATGAAGGAAGCAAATTTCTGTAGTTACGATAGCTACACTTTTTCATGTTACATTTGCATTGTGAACCGAAAATGCTAGATGAGAAATTGTCTACTGATTAATTAGAACGGATAAAGAAGCCCTATTACAGAGAATTATTAGCTTCCTTCACTTACCGTTTCCCACCAATCATCAAATTCATAATTTAGCACCATATGATTTTTCTACATGCAAAGAGGAAATAAGATAGCTTAGATTATTCATAGAGGGGCCTGAACCTGAATTCAGTTACATGGCATCTGGTAATACTTAGAAAGGTTAAGAGCTTCGGAACCAGAAAAATTCAGATTCTAATCCAAGCTCTTTCCAGGGTGTATGTTAAGCAAACGGCGTATCCTGGCTGGGCCTGATTTCTCATCTATAAAACGGGAATGGCACCACCGGGTTTGAGAATTGTGTTGATGTTTAAGTCGGCAGATGAAAAGCATCTTGCTCAGTACTAAGCATATATATATGTGTGTGTGTATACACACATGCTTAGTACTGAGTATGTATATATGTATACACACACACACACACACACACACACACACACAGTAGGTGGACAATAAGTGTTTAGGTTGCTGCCTTCCTGATGGTTTCAATGGTTTTTGAGTTTTCTATGCCCAAAGGCTTAAAAACCACTAATAATCATCATAGTAGACTTTAGCTGGAGACAAATTTGAGCACAGATGGTAAATATACTCTTATATTACTATTTCCCATGCCTCCCTGAGAAGAATCACCTACCCCTCATGTCCACTGATTATAAACCCAGTTTCTCATGCCTTGCCCTAGAGATTGAGTGAGTAGATCAGCGATGAGGTCTAGAAACTTGTATTTTTAACAAATATTCCAAGTAATTCTCATCTTCTAGGCAGTTTGGGGAGTAGTGATAACAATGCTCCTCAAATTTTGAAGGGCAAGCAAATTACATGGCTATCACGGAAATGCAGAAAATCAGCAGGTCCAAGGGTGGGGAAGGCCAGGGGGTCAGGGGACTGAGATTCTGCATTCGTAACACACTCCCACATCACACCAATGTTGCTGGTCTGAGGACCACACTTTGAGTGGAAAGGGTCCTTAGGGCTCAACTGGACCAGCAGTTATATGGGAAATGTCTTCAAGCTCTGATCATGATGATTTCATGTTGTGGTAGAATGAGTCAAGTGTCATCCTCTAGCTGGGAAATTTGTTTTTGCTTTTCAACCTGGAATGCACATTAGAACCACCTGTGGAAGTTATTTTATTATTTTTAAATTACAGATGCCTAGGCCCAATCTTCAGAGATTCTAACTCCCTGGTGTGGCCAGGCAGGGCATTCATGTGGTCAACAGGCAGGCAGCATCTGAGTCATTTGAGAAGAGCTTGTTAGAATTTTCTACCCTACCATGGGCCTTCTGAGGCGGAATTCGCAAGATCCCCACATGAATCACATGCACGTTAGAGCTGAGATGTGCTACCTCACCTGAAGTCTTCAAGCCAGCCCCTTTTCCTCTTGTAAATGCTTGGCAGTTCAGTGCTCAACAGCCAAGGGAAGCTGCCATTGCCCCCTGTGGGAGGGTTGGTACGATTTTTTTGAAGTGATTTCTCCTTAATTCCTATCTCTAGTTCATGAATGATCTGGTCCTCTTGATAGTCTTGTGCCATGTCCCCACATCATGCCTCCTCCAAAAGGGAGAACTTGTAATTTTTGTAGGCTGCATCACATTCTGCTTACATTGTTATAAAGAAGGAAAAATAATGCCTTGAAGAGCTGGGCACCCCTGTAGTCCCAGGTACTTGAGAGGCTGAGCGGGGAGGATCCCCTGAGCCCAGGGGTTTGAGGCCAGCATGAGCAACCGATGTCTCTTTAAAAAAAAAATGCCTTGGGCTTAAAAGAGGTAGCCCTCAGTTTATTAGGGAAATATTATACACCCAAACACATATTTAGCTACATTTCAAATTTTTTAAATCCCAAATAAAATAACACTATGTGGATGCTGAAAATACAGTACAAGAAATTGTGCCCCAGACTGGCCAGACCCGCAAGAGCATGTCTAATTGTTTGCCCTTTAATGACCCTCATTAGTTTTACCTGGTCTAGCTCAAGGTAAATACCTTTAAAATTTCATTCTCTTGCTTTTCATTTAGTTTATGTATTCGCTCTAACCTGGTTGCTCATTTAACAGCTCTTGCTATGGCCATTATTGGCTCTGTGATGTGTGTACCTAATATCCTTTGTGGGTTTTTTCTTTTATGATGAAGACTGACTTTTCTGCATAGCATGATACACAGTCCGATTAAAATAACAATTTCCATACTTACTTTTAAAAACTGTGAATCTTAGCAGAGTGGGTTCCTCTAAGCAGGGAAAACTACATCATGCAGGCAGTGAAAAACATTGTGTCATGATTCTGTCCCATTTCATCTTGCAATTTATATTGTAGTAGAAGAGTGTGTGGGAGGAGGCAGGTCTTGTCTAATGGTAGAGGTTAAATGTATGGGCTGTCTAGTCAGATTGCTTGAGTTCAAGCCTCAGTCCTGCCAATCACGAGGGTTAGTCACTTGCGAGTTTTGGCTTCCTAATTTATAAAATGAAGCAATGTATAGTTCAAATGGCACGGAAATTAAATGAGAAGATGCAAATAAAGTATTTAGTGTGTTACTTGGCTCCTAGTAAATGTGCTACAAACAATAGCAACTACTAATACTTCCTTTCCTGTTCAATTCAGTTCAGCAAATGTATTAGTCCATTCCCACACTGCTATAAGGAACTGCTCAACACTGGGTAATTTATAAAGGAGAGAGGTTTAATTGACTCATAGTTCAGCATGGCTGGGGAGGCCTCAGGAAACTGACAATTATGGTGGAAGGCAAAGGGGAAGCAAGCACCTTCTTCACACGGCGGCAGGAAGGAGAAGTGCTGAGCGAAGGGTGGGGAAGAGCCCCTTATAAAACCATCAGTGCTCATGAGAACTTACTATCATGAGAACAGCATGAAGGAAACCACCCCCATGATTCAGTTACTCTACCTCGTCTCTCCCTTGACACGTGGGAATTATGGGGGTTACAATTCAAGATGAAATTTGGGTGGAGACACAAAGCCTAACCATATCAGCAAATATTTATTGATGTCTCCTATGTGCTTTGTCCTAGAAGTAAAAAACAAGACAGAGAACCAGGGAGCTTGAAGTCTAGCAAAGAAGATACACGTGTAGAAAGATAAGTCCAAAATAATGCAGTGAGTGCCATGAGGCAGATACACAGTGAAGCAAAGAGGGTCCACAGGTCAGTCCAGGCCTTTCCAAAAGGCTTCCTCCAGATGTCTGAGTCCAGCATACATGCTAAGCTGGAGTTCTGTAGAGTAAGGATACACTTAAGGAATTGGCCTTTACCCAAAGAATATGGCTGCTATTTTAAAAGTTTAAAGCAGGATAGTAACATGGTGTGCTTACACTTGAGCAACATCGTGCTAGGGACATTGTAAAGAACAGACTAGAAGGGGTAAGAGCGAAGGCAAGAAAACCAGTTAGGTGGCTGCTGAGGTCATCTGGAGAGAGACTATGATAGAGACCAAACTAAGGCTGCCAGTAGCACAATAGAGATGGGACATGGATTGCACGGAAGAGTATATTGTGAAATCAGTGAAACTTTTTTTTTTTTTTTTTTTTTTTTAAGATGTAAGGAAAGAAAAAAGAGTTTAGGTAGAAATCTAGGATCTGACTTGGAGAAAAGATGGAGAATACAGTGAGCTTTGAGAGAAGGGGCACAGAATAAGCACATTTTTGGACATTTTGAGTGTGAGGTGCCTGAGCCAAGTTGAAATGCTCAGAGACCAAGGATGAACCCAGGGAACACCAGTATTTAAAGGGACAAGAGGACAAGGAAGAAATTATGTAAAGAGAGAAAAAGAACAGGTTGAAGACAACTAGGAGAGAGGGCTGTCAGGGACAGACTGGTTCTCAAGATGGTCTACTGAAGTGATGTCTTGACAAGAGGGCTTTAGAGTCAGCTGTCACTGGTGACCTCTGCCACAGCAATGTTGATAGCATGGGGGACAGAGCCAGGTTTAAAAGGGGTGAAGACCCAAAAATACTAAGTGCAGACTCCTCTTGTAGAACGTCACCTGAGAAAGGACAGAGGGAAAAGGCCAGGCAAAGAAAGGGGTTTTCTGAAAGGAAAGAGACAGGTGGGGAGGAAAACGAGAAAGCTGAGGCAGACTATGGTAATAGATGGAGCAAGTTCATGAGAGAATGAGAGGAGGTGGTGGTGGTGTCACAGAGAAAGGAGAATTAAGACCCTCTGAGTGTGGGAAGATGGCGAGTGTGGGTGTAGAAGTTGGTAAGTTCTGCAGGAAAGGAAGAAGGTTGGTAGAAAAAAATAAGAATAAGTTAAAGGAGGACTTAATCTATTTTTTTTTTTTTTTTTTTTTAGAGATAGGGTCTCGCTCTGTTGCCTAGGCTGGAGTGCAATGGCACAATTACAGCTTGTTCATTGCAACCTTGAACTTCTGGGTTCAAGTAATCCTCCTACATCAGCATCCTGAGTAGCTGGGACAATAGGTGCATACCACCACACCCAGCTAATTTTTCAAGTTTTTGTAGAGATAGGGTCTATGTTGCCCAAGTTGGTCTCCAGCTCCTCAGCTGAAGCCATCTTCCTGCCTTAAGACTCCCAAGTAGCTAGGACTACAGGTAAGCACCACTATGCCCAGTTAAAGGACTTAATGCTGAAGAATATTTGTGTACATTTAAAAAGAAAAGAAGGCAAACTGTTCCACTCAGCAAAAAGTAATCTGCAAAAGCCCATCCTTTCCATAATACCAGAGTAATAATCAGTAATCTTTTTTGGAGGTGGAATGTATATATTAGAAAAAAACTTACGAGTCATTATCTTTCATGCTAAATTTTTATTTCAATGTTATGCAACTGCATAAGTATAAATACTTTGTTCCATATACAACAATTATGACATCCATAAGGAATTTCTTAGAGAAAATAAGACTGCAAACACTTTATTGCACAGATCCTAACAAACTTTTAAGCTGGTAAATCTACAGCTGGGAGTACTACCAAGGAGCACATCCTACAATCATACAGAGACCGACCAAATAGAACACAATGAGGAGAATTTCTACCAGCTGATTGGAGAGGTTTACAACAACAAACATGTAATACATGAATGCAACCTTAAGTACTCTTTACTCATTCATAATGAAAAACGTATTTGGCAAAATGATGATACGCTATACAAAATATACATAAAAATATCATTTGTAAACAAATAGCTAGTTGTGCTTTAAAGGAAATTGGACAGTTAAAAAGTAAAGGCTTGTAAACCATGAACTATCTCCCCAATAGACCTGTCCCGATGGCTGAGTGTAGGATTGGGTTATGACAACTGTCAAACACAGATACGTATTATAAACGTTGAGACCAGTTTTGAAATTCATTTAAACTCTTGTAAAGTATATATATGTATTTTTTATAGCTTCACAATGTAGTGATGGGGAATGGCTAAAACCATATGGAAAAAAAAATTAGGGGCAAGGAGGAGGCTTTTTTCTTTTTTCTTTTGTTGTTTTTTTCCTTTTTCCCAATGCCAATTCATTTTACAATGAAGGACAACTGAGCAGTCGGTTAAGTTATGCCTTTGTTTTCAGAGTGGAGTTTACAGCCTCACTAGAAGATTTACAATCCATAGGGCCGTAAGATGATGCTGTGCTTAGATGAACAATTTTATAGTCTGAAGATACTAAGACATCCCCAAGAGAGTTTGGGTGGTAAATTAGTTATTTATTGGTAATTTTTTTCTCTTGCAAAACCAAACAAAAAATTCTGCTATGGTTCCCAAGCATCTTATAAATACTTATCTGTATTTTCTCTTAGTGCCTTAGTACTTATATCAGCAAGTGCCATCTTACAATACAAAACAAGCCACCAAAGAAACTGCAACAACAAAAACAAAAATCAAAAACCTTCAGCACTAAAATGATTTGACAAATTCTACGTATTCCACGGTATACAAAATTTAAATAAGGCTTAGCAAAAGTAAAAAGGATGGTCACATTCAAGCACCAAATAGCTCCAGCCAGTCTCTTTGTTACAAAAATGCTGCTCCGTATTAAGACAGTATTTTTTGCATACAAATAAAGAGATCAGGTTATGAAATGTATGGAGCTACTAGATGCATCAGAAATGAATGTGAAACCCAGGAACTTGCTAAAAACAGCAAGCTTCATCTACAACGTAAGGCCCCAGCTATGTATTAAAATGTATCTGATGTCCTGATTATTCCTTAATCGATATGCTACGATGCCAAAATCTACCCCCAGTTCTTTTCCTCAAAAAAGCAAATTTAAAACCTCTTCCAATGCCTGATGCTTATTACTTGACTTAAGTACTAGAAGATTTGGGTGCAGCCAGTAATATTCCTTTTTATTCAAGAGCAGAGCTGGTGCAGGACTACTACTAAATGTGTGCTTCTTGGACTAGTCACTTACAGCATAAAGGCCTAAGTTTAAGAGTTTGAAAAGAAGGAAAAGAAAGCAAATAGAAAGAAAGTTGATGTGTGTTTATAGTCCCCGCTCTACCTCAGGTGAAGGCCAGACATCCACATCCACAGACAGGCACAACCGGCCTGTTAAGACAGTTGGACCAGGGATCCAGTGTCCATTGGGATGGCCATGTAATGAAAATGGCTAGCTCCACTTGTCCTGGCCATTCCTAATGGAGGAGGATTCCAAATGCAGTACTTAGAGTAGTTCTTGCTTTAGATCTGGAAATATAGGTAGCCAGATACAGTACTATCAGAAACTCCGGTTAAAATACATGTAAAAACTCACAATCTACTGTGTTTAGGGCTTTCTTCCATCTTTACTTAGAATGTTTTAGCTTACAAAAATGGAACCTTGAAATAGTCTCTTAAACCACAGACCAAAACATGTAGGTGGATGTGTATATACACGAATATGGGTGTATCTCTGGTCACACACACCCAGTTTTGACCACTTTGCTTCATTACTACATTATGATAAATGGTAAATCAAAAATCTTATTTAAAAAATGCTGTAGTAAACGACGTAATCAGCAGCCAGGTATAGACTCTACATCCCAAACCAAACACGGTGTATATATTTACAGAGAAAATCTTTTTCCTCAACAACCCTCAACTGTAAAGGTAATTTTTTTTGTTGTTGCTTTTGTACAAACACTATCTGGTAACAGTTTTACCGGTTACAACTGGGAAGGCATCTGGAAGAAGGTCCTCTCTTTGTCTTTCTCTCTCCCCTTTCTCAATGAGGCTCCGAGCTCTGCCTGGCGGACATTCCCACACAGTGCTGGTTTTGAAAGGTAGTCAAGACAGTCGCCCGTTCAGGACGGGTCTCCACAGTCCTGCCCCGGGGCCTGCCCCGTTACAAGGCCTTTTTGTGAGGGCTGCTACGCAAACTCTCTTTCCCCCGCCTCTGCCGTACCACAAAGTCCTTCTCATTAGAAAGGGAGATGGGGCGGTCAGTGTTTGGGGCTGGGGATGGCTTGGTCACGTCTCTGCCCACGTTCTGTTTTCTAGTTGGGGGAGGCTGGGCTGGGGCAGGGTCCTTCCCTTTGGTTTCCCCTACGGTGGCAGTCACCGAGAGCGCCCTGTCCCGGTGGCTGGCTCCGCCCACGGTGTTTGGGTCGGGGTGGTGTGACTCTAGAGCCAGGGTGGAGACCCGGAAGGAGGGCAGGGAGTCACTCTTTGTCATGTGGGTTCGGCCCTCCCCCGCAGGCTGAGCCTTCCTATGGTCCCTGTTGCTGGGGGCTGGAGGCTCCAGCGCGCCCCCGGCAGCCTTGGCAGAAGAGGTGTCGCTGCTGGCTGTAGAGGCCTCTCTAACTCCGGTCCTGGTTTCAGGGAAGCTGGAGGAGCAGCTCAGAGACTTTTCAGGGAGGGCCGTGGATCGGAAAGAACTCTGCCCGGTGGCTGAGGGGGAGCGTTTCATGCCGCTGGGCTTGTCTGCCTCCGTCGGTGGCTTCTGGGGACCGGGCCCTTTCCCTCTGGCCTCAGGGAAACCCTTCCCCAACCCCGCGGCTGGCCGCTCCGCGCCTTTCAACCGGGCCTCGCTTTGCGCAAAGGAAATGTCGGCCTTGACCTTGTCGCCCTCTGCGGGAGCATAAAGTGCTTCGGTGCATTTCTTCCCTTCCGCCCTTCTGTCGGTGGTGGTGGCGGCCGGCTGACTCAGGCTTTTGTCTGTCTGTCTGTTGTCTGTCTGTTTGCACAGGGTGGGGCAGTCTTTCACAGTGGATGGTTTGGGGTGCTTTGGGGACAGGGTTTGCTTTTCACCGACAGTGGACAGTTTCTGGTCCCCTGTCTCACTAGGCCCTGGGTGTCCCGACCTTGGCAAATGCACGGGCTTCTCCAGCACCTCGAGGGGCCGCCCACCACTGGTGGACTGTGGCTTGGTGTCTAGAGGACCCCTGTCAGTGCGCAGCGGGACAGAGGGCCCACTTTGTCCCTGGCCAATTCCATCGCTGGCTTTGTTCTGGGAGCCTGGGGTGACAGGAAACACATCCAGCCCACTCTTACTGTGGGCCTTCCCTTCTCTGCTACCGCCGCCGAGGGACTGAGTGGCAGGCTCTTTGCCCTTTGTGGCCCCAACACTTGGCTTCTGAGAGGAGAGGGACCGGTCGGGGAGCTTAGACTTTGGAGGGCCCGGGTCAGGGCCAGGCCGGGGCTTGTGGCTGCTATTTTCACTGGGCGCAGCAACAGGCTTGGGAGGGTCCTGGGGGCTCGGGCTGGGCTCTGCAGTGCTGGGCTTGGCCCCCGGCTCTCTGCCAGAAGCGTGGCTTGGGGAACTGCAATGCTGCCTGGCAGCCGGGCTGGGCAGGTCTTTGGAGGTCAGAGGGGGCGGAGGGATACTGCTGGGATGCCTTTGTAGAGGCTGCTCCTTCCTTTCAGGTTCCTTGGCACCATCTTTCTGCAAAGATGGGAAACTGGAGAGCTTTTCACTCTTCTCACTCTCAATTCCAGGTGGCTGCAGAGACCGCCTGGCAGGAAGGGCTTCGGGCTTGGGTTCCACGCCACGCCTCACCTTGCCTAGCTCCTTCTCACAGGAAATTCCAGCTGAGTGCACAGAGTTGTCATCTCTGAGCGGGGGCCTCGCTTCATCTGGGCCATCTTTGTGGTTCGTTTTCCCATCCGGCGCCCATGCTTTCTCCATGGCCTGGGTCTGTGTATAGAAATCTGGGTGGGTCCTGCCCAGAGAGAGGAGGTTTTTGGAGTTGTCACTGGTTTTCACAGTTTCTGAAGAGCACAGTTCCATGGAGGGCTCTCTGCGTATGTCAGTCCTCGCAGCAGAGCGCTCGCTTCTGACTGTGGAAGGGCCTCTTTCAGACGATTCCCTAAGGCCTGGCTTCTCCCTTGAGGGGGAAGCTTCAGGTGGGAGCGGGCAGCGTGGCCTGGCCAAGTCAACGCTGTGGAGGTTCTGCCCCAGGCAGGTCAGAAGCTTGGGGTCGGTGGTGTGGTCTTGGCATCTGGGGGAGCTGCTCTCTCTCTGTTGGGGATTGCTTTCCATGACTGTTGCGGGGCTCCTGGCAGTAGGATGGGGACCTTTCCTGTCCCTCTTTAACTCTGGGTCAGGCAGGGAAACTGCTGGTGAATTCTGGAGACCCCGGCTGGGGGGCAGGAACCGAGGCTCGAGCAGGTAGGATTTATTCATCTTTAGGCTGGAAGGAGAAAGCTCTCTCGCACTGGTGGTATCACTCCTTTTCCCACTGCTGTTGGGGAGAGCTGGTGGCACAGAGGGCCTCACATCACCACTTGGGCTAGGGCTCTGTGCAGACTCCGGGGAAAGCAGTTCTGTCTTGGAGGCCTGAGGTCCCGACAGGAGAGCAATGTCCAGAGTGCCCTCAATCGGCTTCAGGCATGAGACAGACCTACCTTCCAGCTTATACTCGGAGGGGCTCTTCCTAACAGGGGACTCAGGAGCAACCAAGCCAGGCTTCTCCGTTCCACTGTCCACCCGGCCTGTTAAGGCCTTGAGGGGAACGAAAGAGACGGCGCTCATCTGAGCTGCATGGGTGCTGCCAACAAAAGCTCGGCTCTCAGAAGCTGGTGGGGGCTCCTGCTGCCCACCCATGGGTCGGACGGGGTTCCCCGGCAGGCATTCGTGGGTGCTAGCTGTCATCTTGGGCTTCAGCACAGGGCAGAGGTTGTCCTCTTTGTCCTCAAGTGACATTTTCTTTCGGAGGTAATCGATGTTGGCCAGCTTGCTGTCTAACTTTTCACATCGGAGAAGCTCCTTGGCCTGGGGGGCCTTCTCCGTGCCTTCCCCCTTCCCGGAGATGCCCCTGTCGAGGGAGTGGCAAAGACCATCCTGGAGGGTGCCAGGAGCAGGGGCCCGTCTGAAGTCCCCGCCACCCTGGCCGTGCTCCACAGGCACCGGGCCATCCGAGGTCGCACCCTCGCTGGCACGCACGCTGGCCTGCTTGTGAAGAGCGTCCTTCAGCAGACTGCCCAGCGGTGGCGCCTCCTGCATAGCCGCTTTGTTTTCAAAGAGACTTGACCTTTCCACAGCCTTCGGATAGATTTTCTTCTCTCTCTCTTCCAGCTTAAACAGAGCAAGGTTTTCCAAATCACTCCCGGGTCCATGGGATTTCTGGTGGGATTCCTGTTTCTCTGGGAAGCCATCTGGCTTCTTCACCACCACCTTGGCCTTCAGCTTGTCGCGGTCCAGGTCATCCACAGACTCCTGGCGGCCCAGCTTCCGGGAGACCGGGCGTTTCAGGCAGCCTTGCTCCACGGGCCGGGCGCGGCTCAGTGGTGGCGCGTCGCACACGTTCTCATCCAGGCTCTGCAGCTGCGCCTCCCGCTGGGACTGCTCCCGCTGTACCTCCTCTTGGGTCACCTCCAGGCTGTGCTTGCGGGAGCACAGGTGCTTCTTGTCACTGCCGTAAGAGGGCGACAGCTTCTCCTCGGACTGCACGCGCTTGAGCAGCGGGGACCTGGGCGGCTCCGCACTCTTGGGCCTCACGATGTGTCTGACGATGGTGGGCGGGGAGTGCATCTTGCTGGGAAAGGCTTGCGCAATCTTGGAATTGCCCAGTGAGTGTCCCAGAAGAGGGGATGGTGACCGCTGCGGGGAGGTGGGTTGCGGGGTTGGAGAGGGCGTCCGGGCCAGCGGGGACAGTGGGATGTTGCCGGCCGACTTTCGCCTTCCGGACCGGTACCGCTGCCCGCCCAGTTTGGGTGCCAGACCGTGGAGAGTGCTGGGCCGGATGTGCCCGGACCCTGCCGGAGAATTAGGGGCACTAGAACTAGGGGAGCTGCTCTGGGAGGAATTAGTACCTGTGGGTGGAAAACAGAAGGCTGTGAATATCCATGGTCATTTTCCCCTTTTTTCCACGGTTGTAGCCCAGACTGTATTAGGTAAGGCCAGGTAAGGTCAGCAAATTGTCTCAGCATTTAACTAGTGGAATAAACACTTTTCAGATAAACCCCTCCACACCAAGGTTTAGTCCCCAACTTCTTATTTGATTGGTCAGAATAGCCACATCTTATGACCTCTCTTTAAATCTGTCTTTATAATTTATACCTTCAACCTGCTTTCTTTCAGCTGGAACAAGCTTCATGTTTTTTGGGACCTCACATGACTTTACCTCCTCCCCTCTGCTGTTTAGACCAGGAGACTCACTCACCAGATGGGAAGTCAGGGGTGGAGCGGTAGCTTGGTGTTGGAGACCGGGGAGACAAGCTATGAGTGGGGGAACCTGGGAGGCTCTCGCCCGACGACAGGGATCTGTTCAAGCAGGAGAAACTTCGGCTGGTGTGGAGTAAAGGAGAAGGCTGCTTGGCTAGCTTTTTGAAAAGAGATCTCCTCCTAGAGCAAAAACAGGAAAAAATTGTTCAGAGTCTTCTTTCAGAACTACTCCTGCCTCCCCAAAATACCAGTGTGCTTAGTTCAATAACTCCGTGTGAGGGACAGGCATACAACAGTAGATTCTGTTAAAGAGCGGAACACCACTTTCCTATTAGAAACTTTCTTACAGCATGTAAAGGAAGAGCATTTGATAGTAGACAGTGGAGGCTCTCTCAATTCCAAACACTTAAGAAGAGTTGGGAAAATAGGAAAGATATAAAATGTATTTAAAATACATTCATTTACTTGTTAGGTTTATGAGGAGGATGTTCTTTGCTTGAAAGCTTCTGAGTACCTACCCCTAAATATATGGACACCATTTAACTAAGAGATAATACAAAGTAAACCTCTGGAAGCAAAACCATTGTACTGGAAATCAAATTATTTAATGGTGATAGGCTAGGCAGAGGCCAATGAAGGGCTATTTGCTGTGCTTATTCCATTGTGGGCTCTTGAATATTCCTAACAACAATGCAGGCTGTACAATGACATAGAAAAACCGAGAAAGGCGAAGTTGAAGCGTATCGTATCAGCAGGGCAGCAGACACTGTACTGCAGCAGAAGTAAATGTAGACTTGGTACTCAACGAGCACATCTTAAGGCAAAAAGCACAGCTTCTGACAGCTTAGTAGGGCATCGGGCTGTGCAGAGTTCTTTTACCATATAAGTCTACATATGGTAAGATCTAACCCACTCCACGTGAGCTTAAAACAGAAAGTTTCTGGTTGCCAGCCTTTGAAACAATCTTTTCTAAATGATGTAAAGCACAGCCAAAATGTAAAGCATAATGATAAAGAGAAGAACTGGTGTGTGTGTAATTTTAATCAAAGTAATAAATGTACTTGGGTGAAAAAGTCAAATAGTTCTATAAATGTACAACGAAAAACAGCAACTGCTCCACTGGAGTTTTTCTCTACTCCCCAAAGAAGTCGCTTTGTATTCTTTTACCTGTTTTTTCTCCCATTTGTCTACATATTGCTAAATGTTTGTACACTGCTATTTTTTAGTTTTTCAGTTTTAGAAATTATCTGTTGATTTCCTACTATGAAAAGATGATAAGTAAGCTCTTACACAACACCCTTCTACCTTGCAACCAAATATATTTCCCCTTTTCTACTCTTCCCAATATAGTGAAAGCAAAATTTTTGGTTAGAAAAATAGCCAATATTGCATTTTAAGTTATAAATATTGTTCACAGCTGGGCCATATGAAACATAATTCTGTTCCTTTCTTGTATAACATTATTGTTTCCCCCCAGAGTTAATACATGGTTTTTCGTTTGCTTGTTTTTCTACATTTCTATCATCAAAAATCTTTTTAATATGATGTGACTCATCAGGTCCAATTGGGTAAAGAAGAAATGCTGTGGCATTGCAAAGGAGGCACATCCAGAGAGTTGCCTAGAAAGAAACAGCCCTGCCAGAAACACATACATCTTGCTAGTGTCTGCAAGCAGCACAAAAAGATACTGATCGGTGCTTCCCAGGCTACAGAAGTATATAAGCTAGTTTGTTTTTCAGTGAGTAAAACAAAGCCCTTTTATTTCTAGGCTTATTTGGAATCTTTAAAGATATGGTTATTTTAGAATACGTGGCATTTTAAAAATAGCAACTGTTTGTTTTTTGATAATGTAAAGGACATTTTAAATGTAGATTTCATGTTAAAAACCACCTGAAGATCCAGTTCCTCAATCCAACTCAACTGAAATCAAGTGAAGAGGCTTAAAAAACAGCAAAGGGCTTTTCCTGACATTCACACATGATAAAAAACAATCTGAATCCTTCTACAATGTAAATATGTAAATCCTTTTACCATGGAAATTAATGCTATTATGAATATGGACTTTAATGTATACATATATGTGAACCATAACATAAAATTTCTCACAGAAAAATAGATCTTCATATGTAAGCATTTAATTAAGGGGTAACTTTTCCCCAACATAGGTATACACCAAACTTAAAAAGAATACTGATTTTACTAACCTTTCGAGACTTTCTTTCTTCTTGGATTTCTTGCTCCGCCTCACCATCCGGCTCTTATAGCTGTTTCTCCTGGCTGGTCCAGTTTTGATGGATGTGTTTTCAAATGGGGTAGTAGTGATTGACACCTTATTCCCACTCTATAGAAAAGATGAGGTGGTATTAAAGGGAAATGCTGTGATGAAGCAAGATCGGAACAGAGATGAGAGATTTGTAGACAAATACAAATAGAAAGGAGCATACATATAAAAGGCCTTCTGTTTCTATATAACCCTTCAATCAAAGAAGTCCTGCCAGAATACAAACTGGGTGGAAGGCAAAATACGAAGGTTCTTTAAGAGGGTGAGCTCTGGGGTCCACAGATCTCAGTTCAAATCCAGGCTCTGTGCCCTTAGCAGGCTGCTACCCTCCCTACACCTCAACTTCCTGTACCAATTAACAATATAATCCTACCTGTCTCCTGGAGCTCATTTGAGGACCACATGAGAGCAAGTCTGTAAAGCCTTTTGTACCCAGTGCAACACAAGGAAAGAACACTATAAACAAGGTAACTACTTCTTCCACAAGTGTTAAGTAGTAGTGTGCCCAGTGGCTGGCTGCTCTTGGTTGATTTTTCTTTTTTCTCCTTTTTGTATTTTTCCTTTGGCCTAAAAATTGTAGAGTAACAAAACCGAATGAGACTTTTAATTTGAATTATTTTAAAAGGCTTCTTTTCTATCACCATAAAACCTGTCAGTTTGCAGAACTGAAATATTTATGCCAGCCAGTGGGAAACATCTTTTTAACCAGGTCATACAGGGTAAGGTAATTTCTAGTGAGTTTTGGTGTCCTTTCTCTCAATCCTGGGAAGGGGCTTGCTGGGCAGCCTCTAGGGAAACTGAGTATAGAGTCAGCAGTCAGGCCAAGGGGGGGCCCAGGGCAGGTGAGTAGTCCCTGGCATTAATTACCCTTCTTGAATTTCATAATAACCAGGGGGTAAACCTGTCTTTTCAAGGTCACAGATGGCCCCGATTACCATGAAAGTACAAGAGGTACAAGGAAAAGGATCTTTCTAAAGGCCCATGCTTGGAAGATACCTAGAGCTCAGCTCAAGGTGGTACCAAGTGAAGGGGAGTTAGGGGGAGTTAGGTATGGTGGCAGCAGAGGACGGAAAAGACAGGGAATGACTGTCTTAAAGATAGCATCTACTTTCCCCCTTGATTTGGGAAGTAATCCATGCTACAGTAAGACGACAATAGGGAAGTATAAAAAAAACATTGAGAAGCTTACCACCCAACCACTAGTCATATTTCAGTATATTTCCTGTTCGTCTTTTCTCACGCATGTGTAAATAGGTACACATGTACACATGCTTTATAACTAATTTAAATCTCAGTTTATTTACATCTTTATGTTGCTTTTTCATTGTGTATTATATAATTTGGAAAAAGTTTCCCTTTATCATTAAATAACCTTTAAAAACATGATTTTTACTGGCTGCGCAATATAGCCTATCAGATGGGTGAATCAAAATTATGTAATATTTCCTTACTGCTATTGTTTTCTTTTTTTTGTTTTTTGAGACACAGTTTCGCTCTTGTTGCCCAGGCTGGAGTGCAATGGCACGATCTCGGCTCACTGCAACATCTGCCTCCCAGGTTCAAGCGATTCTCCTGCCTCAGTCTCCCAGGTAGCTGGGATTACAGGCATGTGCCACCAGGCCTGGCTAATTTTGTATTTTTAGTAAAGACGGGATTTCTCCATGTTGGTCAGGTTGGTCTTAAACTCCTGACCTCAGGCAATCTGCCTTCCTTGGCCTCCCAAAGTGCTGGGATTACAGGTGTGAGCTACCATGCCCAGCCGATGATTTTTTATGTTTAAATTCTTATACGGTTTGATGTTGTCCCTTATTTAGTTTGGTTATTTGTATTTCTTTAAGAAATGATTTATTCAGTCTTACATCCAGTTTAATATTGGAAGGTCTTAGTATTTTATTATTTGTTTTAGAGTTCTTTAATTTTTTTTAATTAAAAAAATTTTTTTGAGATGGGATCTTGCTCTTTTGCCCAGGTTGGAGTGCAGTGGTGTGATCACAGCTCACGGCAGCCTCGAACTCCTGGGCTCAAGCAATCCTCCTGCCTCACCCTCTGAGTAGCTGGGATTATAGGAGCGCACAACCACAGCTGACTTAGAATTCTGTGTATGTTTAAAACAATATATTTTCATACTTAATGCCATATTTGCAGAAAATATTTTAGGGAAAGAGGGCTTTAACTTCAACAAGAGAAAAAAGTTTATTTTGTTTTCTATTGCAAAATAATAAACATTCTTTATGCAAGCACCAAAACATTAAAAATAAACCTTTATCTGATAGTAGAGATTGCATTTTATTTGTTCTTTAATGAGAAAAATCATTTTGTAAGTATGTAAGGTCTATCATTGAAGGTTTTTTGGAGTGGGGTCTTCTCTTCACAAATTGAGGCCATGCTGAAATTTTAGTATTTCCTATGGTGAAGGAAAGGGGCAACAAGCATGGTGAGCTCCTGTGTCACTGATGTTCCTTCAGTCCTCTTCCATATGCAGAGAGTGGACGCGCAGAACCACAATGATCGCTGGGGCTGTTCTATCATGTGTGCCACCTGAGCTGGAATCCAGTTCTGCTCTTTTCTAATAAATTCAGGATTGACTTCTATATCTCTAGCCATACGTGACTAACAATGCTGCCTGGCATTTTAAAAGCATATATTTATTTTTAAACCATTTTCATATATATTCTCTAAATGTATTTTCATAAACAAGTCATAAGGGTTGTTTGTTTTACCCTCATGGCCTGGAATAGTTTGTCATCCTTCCTTTGCAGATGAAGAAAACGGGTTCTGAGACAACGAGGCTCTTGTTTCCCAAGGTCACTGAGAGTCCAGTGGAAGAGCCCACGCTGGCTCTCTTGCTGCTCACCCCCAATGCTCCTCCTACCAAACCCCGCTCCCTGTAGGAAGGGAATGCCCCCCAGTCCTCTCCACCTCTCCTGAGCCTGGCACAGTGCGTAGCTGGTACTTAATGAATGGTGGTGAGGGAAAGAGGCACTTGATTGACATGTGGCATGGTCAAAGTATAAGACTGTCAAGATAAAATGAAGGAGCCATCAACATATAAAATTATATGAGACACATATAAATCCTCAACATACTTATCATCAGAAAATAGTGAAGACCAGGGCTTGCTAAATGACAGCACATCACTAGACTCAGTACAAATGCTCCTACCATTATAAAGACCAAGCCCGGTTCTGTTTCTTGTCTCCACACACGGCTGTTCCAGAGGAAAATTAATTTAACTTACAGGCATATGTCAAAGACAACTTCTCTAAGGGGAAATACAGATACAAAGGATGCAGAGTACAATAATTAGGTTGGAAGTATTAATGGTTACAAAAATGGTAAATGATGGAAAAGTGATAGGCGAGATTTGTGAAGCCTGCCACCTGGTGGATCCAGTCAGCAACAGCGAGTGCTACCTGAACTGCTCAAGGTGGCTTACTAGGTCGCTTTACCCACAATCAACTTCTCCTGATTAATGACTGACCTCATATAGGAGAATTTCTGTAGCACTTGTTGAAAAAATAACAAAAATGCAGCTGGCAGATTGTTGAATGTTCAATTCATTCACTTTTACTTTAAACTATTTTCATGACTGGTGCACAGTGTGAAGAAAATTATTTCAAGTTGCTGGAATTGAATACAATAGCAGAAGTCAGGCTGTCCAATTTCTTCTCTCGGTCTGGCTCTAAGTTAGCTTATCAGTTTGGTCCTGGGTAACTCACCGAACGACCACTTTTGCATTTCCTTCTCTGGAAAGTACAGATGCGGGATGGGCCCCCTGCATCCCTGCATCCTCAACCCCTTCACTACCCAATCTTGGCCATCTTGCACACTGTATCCTCACATTAACCCAGGCTTCGGCCTGATGGTTCACTTGTATACCTCATAAATCTTGATATATCCTGTCCTTGTGTTTACACACCTCATTATTTGGCCTAGACTATTGTGCATCCCTGACTATATACTGAATCGCCACTCATCCATCAAAGCCTTGCATAGATAACCCTCAATTCTTTGACGCCATTCCTGTCCACCCTGGAGAAAAGCCATCCCTCTTTTGGAACTTCTGCCATGTTTATAGTCTGTTACTTAAGTTGAACATTTTGATTTTAGCCTGGCATTGCCACTGTTTCCCCCTGTGAACATTAGACCCTAAGTTACTGGCAACTGGAGACTTCACATGTAGAGCAGTGTGCTGTGGTGGAAAGTGCAGGCTCCGGAGCTACACCGCCTGGGTGCAAATCACGTTATGCTCCTTTCCAGCAGATAAGCTGAGGCTGCTTTGTTATCTTCTTCTGCTTTTGTCTTTTTTCATTTGTGAAATGGGAACATTTATATTTATAGCACCTACCTCAGAGGGTAACTGTTTGGATTACATGCATTTATTCCTGTAAAACCACTGACGAGAGTGTGGCAGTCATCAAGTGCTCTTGCCTCATTAACTATTATGCTTATATGTCTTTTTTTTTCTTGAGACGGAATCTCACTCTGTCGCCCAGGCTGGAGTGCAGTGGCACTATCTTGGCTCACTGCAACCTCCTCCTCCCGGGTTCAAGCAATTCTCTGTCTCACTGGGATTACAAGAGCCCACCACCATGCCCAGCTAATTTTTGTATTTTTAGTAGAGACAGGGTTTCACCATCTTGGCCAGGCTGGTCTTGAACTCCTGACCTTGTGATCCACCCACCTCAGCCTCCCGAAGTGCTGGGATTACAGGCATGAGCCACTGTGCCCAGCCCTTACATGTCATTTTTGTGTAGCCCTTGCGGCATTTTGCACAAGGCTCTGTTCATATGAGGGGCTTGACAAATATGGGTGGATGGTAATCAAGCTATTTGATGGCCCCCATTTTAGTACACAGAAGCTCCCCAGTGTCCATGGAAAGGAAATTTCTGAAGTAGAGGCTGGTAAAGTTTTACGGCTTCTCCTATGCATTGGGGGTTTAAACTAATGCTATACTTAAAAAGCAGCTTGGTTGAGAAGAAAGTTTCTTGGATCACAGAAGTTAAGCCTGGCTAATTGGAACAGGTAATAGGACTGAGCCAAGTATCATCTCCACCTGTAATGCTAGTGGGTGAAGAATGACCTTGGTCTACTTATAAAGTTGTTTTTAGAAAGACTGATGCTGTCTACAAGCTTTCCTCATGGCAGGAAAGCTTTGAGGTGAAGCTGAAGGAGGACACTGTCAGGGATTCACATAGCCAGTGGGGAGCTGAACCGGATAACCATGACATTTTATAATTCCACGGATCGAGGATGCTGAGTGACTTTAGACAAGTTTGTCTATGCATGGAAGATAGTGCACCCATAGCAGGTTCACTTTGAAGTTGTGAAGGTAAACAAGACGAAATGTGATTCTATGAAACATGGAAAATGCTTACTATATTCATAATCCAAAAGACAAACACTGTACAGGTAGTCATGCAGTTCTAAACATACACCTACAGCCCTCTGTCAGGACTTCTCCCCCTTTCTCTAAGAGTGCCATGACATTCCGTAAAGTCCTTTGCAAGTATAAAACACTGTGTAAACAGCATTCTAAAGTACCATAATACAGCCAACTTCCCTGCTGTTAAACCAATGATGGCACACAGGAGCCCAGCACTGACACTAGTCACTTAATACTCTGATTTCAAGAGTCACTGGTTAAATTTGGAAGGAGGCTGCATGATTACACAGTTCACTGGGAAGATAATTAAATCCCTTGTATCCTCTTGGTTTCATGACATTGCTTACTCCTCTTGAGTGCTTCCTTTATGAACACAGGCAGGATGCTCTTTGGATTTGTGACAGAGTACACCATGGCTTCAAAGGGTGCCAATGGCTCTCCACTCCACTGTGTTTAAGTGGTTTCAGTGACACACATTGACTGCATCCAGAAATGAAGGCTTTGGGTTGTGCAAGGTGCTCCATAACCAGACGAGGGCAAGATAATAGAAATGGGATCATCTGAGTCTGCTAAAAGACCTTGCCAGAGTCCTCTAGGGGAAATACACGTCCAAATTTCATAGAAGCAGGAAGATAAGTTTTAAAATACAAAATTCTATTAAAATACTTTACAAAGTAAATCACGAAAGTGATCAATTATGTCTCAGCGAAATAAGCCAATGTATATTTCTCAATATATATATTTCAGTATATTATTTCTTATTCTGATGTTGTGAACAGACATATGATACTATCTAAAGATACGCTGTCACAGGAGCTGTTCTGCATAAAATATAACGCTGCTATAAAGAATGTAGAAGACAAAACACATAATACTATTTGAAATCCCTTTAGCCATTTTTAAATCACTGATAAGAAGATTTGGAAAACGTGTAGTGGGATGAGTGACACTGAGCGAAGCTCCTCCACAGAACACAGACTTACTCTCTAATACAAAGGGTCAAGGGGAGCGCCTAGAAAAGTTCAGGCAGCACTTTAAAGAGTAAGCACCTTAGTCTGCCTATCTTTGCAATCCTTACAAACTGAAAACAAAGGATAAAAAAACCAAACCATTCCCTGGGTTCTTGTCCACAACAGGTGGTTCTGAGCTGAAAGGGACCACCATGGACCACAGGATTCAGGATTGTGAGAGAAGCAGCTGGTGAGACTCATGAACTTTGTGTCTCATCTTGACTTCTGTCTTGAGGAGTGTATGGTCACTGCAGGTGAGTTTCACAGTCCAGGGATCTCAGTCAGCAATCCTGCTCTGCCTCCCATTTCTTGGACGCTCACTCTGAAATCATTGTTCCATCCCAGTTGGACAAAAAATATTATCAGAGACAGATGCTCATCGAAAAACCTCAGGTCTTATCCACATAGGTGCCAGAAGTGGCATTTGTTTCTAAGCAGTGGCCATATGTACCAAAAGGGTAGGCTAACTCCAGTCATCTTAAGGCTTTTGCTACCAAACTGAAGGACATGTACAGCAAAACATGAATCAGGAAATAATAAAAGTGGCCACAGGGAACTTGGCTCCTTTTATAGTAACTTTTGGACAGCAAGGAAAGGAAAACTTCATGGTTTACCTTAATCCCACAAAATTATTGAGACCCCAGCCCCTGAGCCCAAGGTCTGAGCCCAAGACCAAAATCTCATTAATACTGTGAACTAATCAATGGCAATAATGTTCCTATCTACTACTCCACACTGGACCTTTGGATATACACAATATTTACTCTTCCTGGGACCTAGGCCAGACTCTGAATTGTTGGAAGATACACTTATGTGGTCTGGGGAAATGGCAGAGAAGAGAGGAGAAAAGATGCAGTCATTTAACTGCATGTTTGAAAGATGTGCACACCCACTTCTCTACAGTGCCTTCCAAATTCCAGTTCAATGTCACTTCCCTGTGAGGCCTCTCCCCACTTATAGAATGTTTTCTCCAAAAGTATGACATTCCTCTCTCTCCTACAGCCTTAATTAAATTGTGTTTTCTTTTGTTGTTGTTGTTGTTGTTTTTGCTTACTTACATCTCCCATACTTCTCAAGGGCAGAGACCACACCTCAGTCCCCATGTAACCAATGTCTACAACAGCACCTGCTTCAGAGCAAGTGTGCTAGAAACAGTCTGAATAAACATTATATTTAAATGATGTGCAAGTGTTTATGTTTATATGTATTTATGCTTTGTCTCCGTAAATAGTCTGTAGGTTCTTTGCAGCTATGCTCACATTTCTCTGGCTCATTGCCCCTTCCAGAGTCCAAAGCACAGTGCTTAAGAAACAAGAGGTCGTCCATAAATCTGTTGATCTGTAAAATAATTCTCTAAGTAGGGACTCCATTTCTCATCATAGACTAATTAGCCTTCATTTTCTGTGAAAATTTTAACTCAAACCCATACATTCATCTTTATTTGTTTTAACCAGATCCATATTTTGAACCATAACTTTATATTCTAGAGTCAGCAAGTAGCAAATCAAATAACTAAACAGAACAGTCTGACAGGATCAGTGTGTGTCCTTTCTCTCCATTTACAGTCATGCTTCCTGTGACTTTCTTACTCCATAGGCTCTATTCAGCTTACATTTTAAATATAAATTGATCCCTATTTAAGTTAATTTGTATGGAGGGGAGGGAGGCTTAATAATTGCTAGAACTCTTCTTTCACTACCACTTATTTTTTATAATTTATAGTACATGTGTATATATTTACAATTTTGTTTTTCAAAGGAACTCTAATTCTCAGACTAAACCTTCAGATCGAACCTCACAGTTTAATACAATTTTGTCTTCTAGTATACTAGAATGAAACCTGTTAGAAGTTCCTGAAGAAAGTCACCTTTAGGACAGGTGACTCCCAAAGAGATGTCACCGTGTAAGGTATATAAACAAAGAGAATTATTACTACTTGCAATTTAGAATGAGAAGCAAAATTAAATTAGGGAATGAGTATGCAGAAATAAAGACATCATTTCATTACATAAAACCAGAGAGTTCATAATATCTTTGTCTTTAAACTTGAGATTACTGAATACTTCCTCAGTAATCAGACAAGGGTGTGCCACAGGGTAATCAATCTCCTGGTACTAGCCCCTTTGGGGCTGTACCATCATGCTGTCTCATCAGCATGGCCCTGACATAAAAAAATACAATACCTTCAGTAGGAGCTCTATAACTTCTGTGTGGACGAGTCCATGCACCGGTTCTCCATTGATGTGTGTGATAAGGTCTCCAGCCTTCAGTCCTGCCTGGCACGCTGGACTTCCTTCTTCTACGTTCTAAAGTCCAAGAGGAGAGGATATTTGTAGGCAAACAAATGACAACTCTAACACCTACTGTGTCTTCTGGAAGAATAATGAGCTAATTAGCAAATGTCCTAAGCTTCTAACAGAAAATCTAACAGATATGGTTACTATTCCTGTTCTATCGTTATTCTAAAATAGGAAACTTACTATGGCACTCAGAAATTTTCAGGTGATTCAGACTGAAAGTACCAGAGTCACAAAGAAAAAATAAAAATGAATGACCAAAACATTTCATGTGATTTGAGAAGGTAATTTTTAAAAAGAAGACTAGGAAAAAAAAGAAAAAATAAAAGAAGGATGGAAATAGGATTGCCTTTGACTATGTCTACCAGCTTGGTATGTAAGAAAGAACAATCAAATATGAAAACTGGACAGAATTATGAGATACTCGTTTTTGCTAAATTCAATTCCACCGTATACATTCAGGGATGGAGTTCTAAAAGGAAAATGAAACAGGTCCCAAATGCAAACTTAAAAGTATATACATTTGCTATTTATCAGCCAACCTATCCACTCTCCAGGCTTGGCTGGAAATGAAAAATCCCAAGTGCGCGACATGCAGGTTTTACCCAGACGATATGGTGCACTGTATAGATGTCACTGTCTCCCACATACACCCGGATGGCTCGGATGGTAAAGCCGTAGTTCTTCCCTGAACTGTGGATCACAATCGGCTGATGTGGACTGGCAGAAGCTGCTGAGGAATCTCGGCTGGGAGAGGAATCTCGTGAAGAGGAAGGGTCCGAGGACAGGGAATGGGGAGACATTGGACTTCCCAGAGGGGAAACAGCAAACATATCTGTAAGGAAGAAGCCAGTCATCAAAGCCCATGTGGCTCACACAGCATCCATGCAGGCAACCCTCACCCCATGAGCCCTGCCAGGACTGGGGGCACAGTCACAACACAAATCCATTTGTTTCCAACAGCCAAATGAAGACAAAGTAATATAAAAATGTGTCTATCAGTAACGAGGATGAATTCCAAAACTGTCAAACTTCAAGAGTCTTGCTATTTTAACTAATTTTTCAGTTAGGAAAGAGAAAAAAATTTTTTAGTTTCTATGCTTATTAAAAGACAGCACAAAGATTACCTTCTGGCTGTGACATTTTAATGTTTTATTTTAAGTAAAGAAATAAATCATAGATGCATGTATTTCAAGTGTGTTTTCATGTGAAGACTATATGTATTATATTAACAGATACTGGATTCCAAATTCTTCACTAAACAATTTTAACATGGTCCTTTTCAACACACATGGCCAGGAAAGCAGTTTATCAATTTACCAGCTGATTTCTACAATGCTATTGAATGAATACTGATTAAAGAATTTTAACTGGCCGGGTGTAGTGGCTCACACCTGTAATCCCAGCACTTTTGAGAGGCCAAGGTGGGCTGGTGGCTTGAGCCCAGGAGTTCAAGACCACTCAGGTGATATGGCTAAACCCTGTCTCTACAAACAACACAAAAAAATTAGCCAGGAAAGGTGGCATGTGCCTATAGTTCCAGCTACCTGGGAGACTGAGGTGAGAGGATCAACTGAGTCTGGGAGGTTGAGGCTGCAGTGAGCCGTGATTGTGCCACGGCACTTCAGCCTGGACAATAGAGCAAGACCCTGTCTCAAAAAAAAAAAAAAAAAAGGAAAGAAATTTTACTCAGGAAAACAATGAAGTGGTGACTTCTCTATAAACGAATACCATTACTGTGGTGACAACTGATTCTCTTCACATATTACTTGCAATTCTAATAAGGTCTCTGAGAGGATAATGCAGGTGAGATAGAGAAACCTGAAGAGAATCTCACTGCATATTCCAAAACACCAAATCTACTGCTTTCTTTGTTTTAGAAGCAAACTGCTATGCTCTGAATGTTTGTGTCCCCCTAAAATTCCTATGTTGAAACCTAACCCCCAAAGTAATGGTTTTAAGAGGTGGGACCTCTGGGAGGTGATTAGGTCATGAGGGCTCTGCCCCTCATAAGTGAATTAGTGACCTTATACAACAGACTGGAGAGAGTTCGTTCTTTACTTCTGCCATGTGAGGACACAGAGAAAGTGCTGTCCATGAGGAACAAGCCCTCGTCAGATGCTGAAACTGTCGGCACCTTGATCTTGGACTTCCCAGGCTCCAGAACTGTGATCAACAAATTCTGTTATTACCTTGCCCAGTCTAAAGTATTTTGTTATAGCAGCAGAAATGAACACTTTTATTTTTAGTTCATATCCCTGTTTCATCTACATGAATCTAAACAGACCTTAACCAGTTATGTGAGACTGTCAGTGTGTGTGTGTGCACTTGAGAAAAGGCAGAATAATCTACAAAACATGCTGAGGTTTACACAGGAGCTCAGTTGGAGCCAGGCTACAAAGTTCCCAGTGCTACTGAAGGCTCACCAGGGTGTGGTGAGTTTCACTGTGGCTACCATAAGCTCAAAGTATCCATACTACCCACTATTTCAATTCTTATGCTTGTTCAAAGAAGAGCAAAGCCAACTATGACACAACCCACGCTCCTTCCCTCTCTGACTTCATGTAGCATCTTGGTTCTTTTCTGCTGGATCCCTTCTGTCTAATCAAAGGACAGGTGAAGAGATGCATGCTGGCAGGCAGGGAACTTCAAGACATGCAGGTGGGAGTAGGGCACTGTGGACACACACAGATCCAAACTGCTGAAAGGCCAGGCCCCCTCTTCTTTACCTTCTGATGGTCTCCCTTATCTCCCCAAATTGAATGATTTCCTTATTCTACCAAAGTATAGGCTTCCTCACCAGCTTTCAAAACTACACTGGCCCATATCCCACTTACCTTCCTGTCTGTGCAGCTGCACCGGGACCATCATCTTCAGGTTATGAAGAGTCATACAGACTAGGGATACAGGTGTTTGTTTTATGGAGCTAAACGGGACACCTCCCAGAAACTGAATCTGCTAGACTGAGCACTACTCCCAAATGAGCATTTGTTTATGTCAAATTGCTTTTTGCACAAATATGAAATTTTAAAAACAAAAACAATCCCTTTTATACATGATCTGTATTCTTCCAAAAACAAGCCATCTGCAATATAACTCAAGTCTCTTGCTGTCATTTGGAGTGATATCACAACCATCAGGGTGTACATTTCATTTCTACCAGTGGGATTACTACAGACTTAGAGATCAGCAGAGGCAAAACCAGTTTGTGGGAAAATACTACAGTTCATCAAACTTCAATTAAGCCCAGTTTTCCAAAACAGGACAGAAGATGGTTTGCTACCAGTAGGAGGAAGCATAGCTCAACCGACAGGGTTGGGAAAACCTAGAATTTCAATGCTGTCTGTGACGCTATCTCCAGAATGAAAAGCTTATATTCTGTAACTATTTTCCTCATTCATTAGATGAGAAAAACTATATACTTAGCTTTCCAACACAAATGCTGTAAACAGCTCTATAAAGTGTATAAATTATACAGTCTAGAGAAAAAAAAATTATTCAAGGAAGGAAAATTTATCATTTAACTTGGAGGGAGAAAAGAAAAGGAAAGGAAACAAAACAGAAACAAGTTTTCATGGGAAGGAAGCCTCTCTTGTACCCCTGATGCAGAAAGTGAGATGAAATAGGCCAAAATGCTCCTTGGGGGCCCTACAAATCCTGCAGGAAGAATTCAGAGTCTGCAGGCAGAAGCTCTCAAGAGCTGTCCTGGGACATGACCCGTTATTACTTCAAGCAATCTTGCCTCTCGTTCAGCATTCCAAATTGGGAGAGGAGGGATGGGACCACATGCACAAATCACACAGTTTCATGCAAGTAGTATCTCTCTACCTCCTGGGATCATGAGGGACAGAGCACTGGCAGAGAGGGACTTTGTGACTTTCCCAGAGATTTTCTTTTTTTCTGTGCTTTCTAATCGCTGCCGAGCCATGTGAGAAGCGGGTTCACTGGATGGCTTTGAGGAATTATCTGTACTGTCCACACACTCGCTTCGTCCATTTATCTGATCCAAGTGCTCTGAAAAACTGCCAACTGTACAAAGAAGAAGGGATAAACATGTTCAGGAAAATCTAGGATAGGAGAGGTGGGAAGAGGGGAAGAGAGAGACAGCAGGAAGAGTAAATGCTGGAGAACATACTCCTATGTGGCCGGTAAGTCCCGACAGTGTCAGGCGAACATTAACAACATGTGATTGGTTTGAGAAAGGTGACGTGGAGAAGGAAGAGATGGAAGAGGCGTCTATTCAGGCTTCATTCTACCTGTACACATGTCTGCTAATTCTCAATCCATGACTCCATTTAACCAAAGGAATTAGTTTCTTTCAACAATCTATACTTTTGAAACCTTGCAGAGACAATTCTGGTGCCCCTACCACCCATACCATGAAAGGCTGTGCTATGAATCAAAGATCACCTCCCAAACACCATGGCCACCCACTTCATACGGTGATTACCTTATGATACTGATTATCATTATCAATGCTGTTAATCATAATTTTGACACGTGGACATTGTTTCATCACTCCCCGTAGGCTTATGCCTGTGCTCTTAGAACACACCTCATACTAGACTGAGGCAAGTAACTGATAGAAAGGTGCCTAACGTGTCTCTTCTCACTTCTCAGGCTGTATGCCTCCATTCTAAGCTCCCTGTACATTTCAAACGACAAGCAAGACAAAGGGGATATTACTCTCTTCATTACTCAAGCTCACTTCATCCTCCTGGCTTTTAATCCAGCGTATCAAATGCTGATCCTCCCTCATGCTATTTCCTCTCCCCTCTAAACCACACCTTCTTTACTTTTAATTTTGTTAATCTTTAATATAAACTGGAGTTATTTTTAACTTATAAAAATGGGGACTTCCCTCAACAATGGAGCATAAGAGAGGATAAATACGGAGGTGGGTGCAGAAATGGAACATCACTGATGCTGGTCTGGTGAATGCAGAGGCCGAGAGTAAAGAAATCTCTGCAGCAGGGTGACATGTTGAGTCCCCCAGAAGGAAGCTGAACAGCTATTCCTTTTGATTTGTCTCACTCTTTCTTTCCCAGGTTATTGGTCTTCTATCTTGCTTTTCTTTAAAAACATCATTGATAGCACATTTTTGTCCATCCAGGAGAGACAATGCTCATCTCATTTTTACTTCTAAATGCTACATTATAAGCCCCATGTGCTTAAAAATCTTCAACTGCCTCATCACCTTTAGAGATACAATCCATACAGAGTATTTCACACCACTATAAACGATCTTTTGAAAGAGCAGCCAGCACATTTTGAAGTGCTGACCATATGACACTGTTTGCCTAGGAAAGAATTAGACTTAGACTTAACCAGCATTTCTCTTACATTGCCGTCTATACACCACTTAGTGGTACGGTTGTAGTTTGGCCCAAGCTCATGGACAAAGTTCAGACCTTACAGCTGTGGTCTAGCTAAGGGAAGCTGGGAATTTGGACAGCGGCTTTAGGCATGACACACTTTGTGGCCATCTACTGTGCGTATGTACAGGAAAATACTCATGGACTTACACATAACACCCATCTGACCAACAAAGGGAGATAACGTTAAGGCAAATATCAATCTTTTTACTCCTATAAGATCATTCTCATTTAACAGTATATTCCATTCTGTTACAGAAATCAACTACTGAAGGTCTTGATAAAAACTGCTTCGCAAGTAATAAATCTCATCTCACAAAACTGAAGCTTCCCTTTGAGTAAGGTACACACTTGCTTCTTTGTAATTTGGTTTGGATGGGATCACTGACAAGTCTAAAATGAAAAGTTGAATCTCTTTACAATGAGTAATTGTTGGATACATTCGACCCCTACATCTAAGACTTCAAGACATTTATTTTGCATGGCTTCAAACACAATGTAGTCATGATAAAAGAGAAACAGGTATAAAGTTGTACTTCCCTAAATGCCAGAGTGTGGATATACAACCGTGTGTCACCTCTCCCCCTTGCCTCTGCCATCTCATTTTGCAGTACTGCATATAAGCGTGAGCTTCTTTTCTACCAATGGTAGATAATGTCACTTTAATGTTCTCTAAATGTTAAGGGTTCCCTCTTTTTGGTGGTGGAGCAATATAAAAATCAACAAATTTAATTTTACTACAGTCACGGTTTTCAGACTCCCTAATTACCCTTGGCTATAAGCAAATCAGCTCATCTCGCTATTCTGCACAGCCCCCAAGGCCTTTGATTATTTTTAGTGTGTGTATGGGGGAGAGAGAGAGAGAGAGAAAGATGGTGTGAATCTATTAATCAAAATGCATGGCAGGACCTAGGTGGATTTTTTTTTTAATTATGAAAGTAATCAATCAAATGCTTAGACACGATTCCCCTGCCTTCCCCTCCCCACTCTTCCAGTAGTGAGTAGGCTGAGGGGACTAAGAGATAGTAAACAGTTCACTATATTCAGAATAAATTTTAAATCGAGGTGAATATACTCTATTCAGAGTAAGGTAACTAAGAACCAGATAAAGGCTTTTGTAACCAGGAACAGAAAATACCAAGATATCTACATGTGATCTGAGCATCAACATGAGCTAGAGATGGTCAGGAATCTTAGTCTAACAGGTTGCCTTTACACTACTTCCTCATTGCTGTTCTCTTGGCTTTATGGTTAGGATAAGTGGAATTATGCAAAATGAAAACAGAACTGAAGTGAAGAGAGAGAAGAAAATCTAGCATTATTTTCCTCCACAATAAACTATAAGCACATGTGAAGCTTCACAGATCCAAATTTCTTAGTGAGGTTGAAATAAATCCAGTCCATAAAATTTGTTTTTCTTGAAATGATTAAAAAAAAAGCTTACACTATGAATATTCACTTAGTTTAAAAAATGTTGATGAAAAATCTTGGAATCATTCATGGTTATCAATACAGCATATTGAATGTAGCTTAATGAAAACATTCATTATAGCAATTCTAAGCCATATACATCTTTTACTTTTTGAAAAAGCATAAATGCACATACTCTATAGAAGAACATGCTGTGCATAAAATTTTCATAAACCAAATGATACTTTAAATGAACTTAAGAGGCTTGTTCTGGGGCAGTTAATTCCAAGTTTGATTATCTAGTGAGGATACCTCCATTATTAATGACCAGCAAGTATCCACGATATATTAAGCTCCTTAAAAAATCTGTGAAGACACTGTTCCTCTTGTCAGGAAGGTTACATCACACAAAGGTAACATTAAAAAAGTGCTTTCAAAGGCCCAAGCCCACTTAACTGCCTCCCAAACATGCAAAGATGTCTCAGGAGTTTCTTACTCCAATTACCCAGAGATGGGGAAGGTAACTTTTGTCTTCAGTGGAGTTATTTCATATGCACGTAACATACCAATGTAAATCATGTTGGTATTTCTGACTCCCCTTTCCCCTCCTTAGTCCTAGATGGACCAGGACAGCATTAAGTGTTATGCTGCACTGAGCCTGAGTCTAGTGTGGAGAGAGAAATTATTTGGTACAACATAACCCTTTAACAAAAGCCAACTCCATCAAAGAAACAACCATCTATTTCAATGCTAGAGAGAAACCTGGGTTTATACTGTGCCTTACGGGTGATTCAAGACATCTTCAAGGGTAATTTTGACAAGCTGACTACTGGATACTGGCTCTCACACTGAACTTTGAGTTAGATGCAACTGCATAAGACATACCTTTGCATCAACAACTGAGAACACACTCCCTTAGCATATTCTGACTTATTTCCCTCAAAAGATTCCCTGCAACCTGGCTGAGAAGGTGAAATTTGGCCCCAAGGTCAAACTGAAGCAATAACAGTTTGCTGCATGGCTGAGCACTGAGGAGCAGTCTGAGATATCTCATCTTAGCTCTCAGAAGATCGTGTCCCAAGCCTAAGGACTGAGGTCATGGAGAAAGTCTAGCAGCGTAAAACACCCATCTTTACTGCCTGGCGAGGCCATCCCCGGGACCGAGCGCTAGGAGTCAGTTAGTGTGGTGAGGAGGACAGCAGGCACTATGGCCCGAGGCTTACCTGACAGGGTGGAGCTGCTGATGGTGCTGGCTGGAGTGGTGACCTCGGGCTCCTCCTGGGCACTCTCTTCAGGGGGAAGGGCTGGCTTTCCTGGCTCCTCATGGGGGTCTCCAGGGCGGGAGGCAGCTTCATCTTGTTCTCCCTCTGTTGAAATAGCCAGTTTGGGAAGTAGGCCAGAACTGAGTTTATGTCTGTTGCTTTCAGTATCTGAAGAGTTGGATGTTGATAGCTGTTGCCTTAATTAAAAGCAAAAACAAAGTCATATACACATACTAGAAAACTGTGTTAAAGGTGAATTTTGGAAGAAACCAGGTGAAAATTGGACTTGGATAAGCCTAACCGAGAGATGTCTAGCACAGTGGTTCTTAACGTGTGGTACCCAGAGCAGCAACATCTGCATAATCTGGGTACTTGTCAGAAATGCACATTTTCAGGCCCCACCCGAGATCTACTGGATCAGAAACTCTGGAGGTGGGAGATCTGTGTTTTAACAAGTCTCCCAGGTATTCTGATGCTCACTGAAGTTTAAGAAACTCTGCTCTAGTAGCTACTGCTTATATTACTTAAGAGGCATTTCACATACATTTCAGAATATTCTGAACTCCAGCTCAGTGTTTCTGTGGATGGCAAGGTTGTGCTTTTGGCTTTGTCCCCAGAGTCTTCCTTCTCTTCTGCTGAATTCTGAGTGATTCGATCTATGCTGCTGAAAACCTGGAAGGCAAATAATCGGTGCTTATTAATATCTACTAAAAAGAGTTTGTCAGAAAAACACTCCAAGTCTTGGGAGGAAAACCTGAGAGGATAACTAAATTCTGAACTGAAATTGTGTATTCAGAAAGTACTTTCCAGTGTTGTTGACCAGAATCCTGAGAGGAAGGGTCAGAGTGAGTGAGTGTGAGTGTGAGTGTGTACATATATACAAATAGGGAGCTAAGAATTCATCATCCTCTCATCATATCTTGTTGCGGACTTTGTATTGGCAAACAAAATCCACAGATGCAGTGGAGTTCTAGGCCTCGGGATCAATGCACATCTTGATTACTTTTTAACCATGAAGTCAACTGGAAAAAGAAAATAACAGAGAAAAAGATTTAATGGCCACCAGTCAGGGGTAGGAAGAAGAAAAATGAATTGGAATTGAGTGCCAACAGAAGAATAAACTATCTGTTTCAAGACTGGGTGGTGGTGTGGCAGGGATGCAGTACATATTTTGTTGTAAGAGCCAGAGGTATGTGTTTCGCTTACAAATCACATCTACAGACAGGCAGTTTCCTATGTTGGTGCCGGGGTTCCTTAAGGGGATTGGATTCAGGTAAGCCCAAGGTCTCAGCTATCTCTGAACCTCTGTTGTCTCATAGGAAAGAGAGAAGGTAAAATGGGGGTCTAAGAGCCTAGGGTAGGAAGCACTCCCTACTGCCCTGCTCAGACACTTGCTGCTCTCATGGGAATGGTCCTGAGGCCTCCTGTAATCTACTAGGAACAGCAGGAAAGTGGCTAAAGAACAGGAGACGGTGGGAAAATGCAATACCCACCAAGGCAAAGAAGGAAGCAGTGTTTAGGGGTTGGCTTTGTTGTCTTTGATGGCCCAGAGAACAGTCCTGGTCTGAGTCCATACTTAGCAAAGCTTCTGTCCTGGCTCTAGGACAGACTGGCTACCACTTTCTCCAGGGAAATCCTTACCTCAATGCCATTCCCATAAACAGGAAGGGTAGTGCTGGCCAATTTGCAGGTGCATCTAGGTAATCATTTAGAAAAAGCTACAGAGCACTTTAAAATCACTAAATGTTACAGAAAAGCTAAACGACAATCATGCAAAATGCCATGGCAACAGAAAATATGTAGCTACTGAAAATAGCAAAAGGGAGGTAGGGTACCCTCACGTTGATTTCCATTTTTCCTAGGGCCCTGTTCTGTCTCAGAACTATCAGTTTTCTTTGTTTTGATTAATTATTTTTTTAATCTTACCTCTTCTGGTAAAAAGGCATCTTTCTCAATCATCAGCTTTATTATTTTCTACCATTTTCATGATTCTAGCTTGGCTTCCTACTGCCTTTTCAATATGGCTTATAATTTCTGTTTACTGGTTACGAGTCTTTTTTTTTTTTTTTCCTTTTTGTGGAGAACAGGAACTCGCTATATTGCCCAAGCCGGTCTCGAACTCCTGGGTTCAAGCTATCTTCCTGCCTCTGCCTCTCTAAGTGCTGGAATTATAGGTGTGAGCCACCATGTCCGGCAGTTACGAGACTTTACAATTTTATAGTCAACTGTCCCCAAGTATCTTTGCTTATGTCAAGGACTGAGCCTTCTCCTTTTGTCGTACTCTGTGTAATCCCTAGGAGATGACTCTGCACACAGTGAAGCTGGCGCTCGTCATCCTAAGTTAAAAGCAACGAGTGGTGCCTCCACAGCCTGGCATTGAGCCAGGTGAGACATTCAAGGCAAGGTCATCATATAAGTAGCAGTCACACACTCCAAAAACAAGACTTTGGGTGCAAGGCTATGCCCCTAAGAAAACAAGATCTTAATTCATGGAGAGAGAAATATATTTTCACAGTAGCATAGGGACAGACTATAAGTTGAGGGGATCACTTTTCTTCAACAAAAAAGGAAGTTTGGGCATAGGAGACCTCAAACCCTGGAAAAGGGTAAGTGTCCAGCTGTTCGGGGATACTATCTGGCCAGCGAGAGATCCTCCCAGAGAGACTCTGTATGTTTATGCCACATTTCACTTACTTTTGAAAACCTATGTGAACATGAAGAAAACTGCCTTATTTCCACATTAAAATCTTCATCATTTGTGTCGTCTTCTTCCTCCGTTTCCATATGATGATACTTCTCAGACCGAGCTGCAGTGAAATGTTTGGGAACAGGTCCAATTACTCAGATTTTCAGTGTTTAGATATTTTAATTATGACTTTCTGTATCGAATCAGCATTATGTTTAAGAACTCAGAGATATGAAGAGTTGCAAAAGCAAAGGTAATTATTTATCAAGTAAAGGCCAAACAATATTTTATGTCAGATAAAGCACATACTATCAAAATAACTTGTGTCATCCTCAGATTCCAGTTGGGGAATAAATTCTGCCTTCTGTCTCAGTAAACTGTTCCAGTCTAAAGAACGGAAGAATCGATGCTGTTTGACTTCATATGCACCACCTGGAAGTGGGCAGGTAGAGACAGAGAGGAAAGTGTTAAACTATCCCCACTAAGCAAAGGCAAACATCAGTTTTTAACAATTTTGAAAACATATCAGCAAAGAAATACAGACATGAAAATCATACTTTTTCATTCTACAACCAAAGCCCCACAAATTTTTCTGATAATTTGTCAGTAGGAAATGTGATGTTGCTAACAGCAGTTGCTATGGCACTGTTTTTCTTTGTTAGTTTTTTCCATGACTTCCTCCATTTTTCAAAGGTTAATGTTGTGGACACTTAAAATCACATTATGCTGAACCTGGAGATGTGGATAAATATTGGCCCACAGCAGACTCACTCAATAAAAACCCAAAGAAATTCTAACAAGGTGCAAAATGTGTTCACAGCAACATTTCCTCTGGAGGAGAAGTGAATATTGATAAATTTTTCCTAAATATTATTTATAGGGGTTACCATTCAATTTTATTGGATTGCTCATTAACATAGATAAGAATTAGATTCTGTGAACTACAGATTCGTAAGTAGGAAACTGACAAATCTGTTTTAAAGACTTTTAATGCCTCTAAAATATCAATCACCATTTCCAAGTTTTAGGCTTCTTTTTGCCAAGTCAGCATGATAGCATAATTCAGTGAATTGTTTTCAATTCAGTTCATAATTTTAAAGAGTGATTTTAAAGGACAGGCCATCAAAAATATGAATACCGTATCCCATATAAAGAGAAAAAGGTACATGATATAATATCATAGCATAAGAATCAGACCCCCGCCCTGCCACCAGCACACATATTGTTGGAGAGATAACAAAGAATCAACCCTGAAAAAACTCTGAGAGATATCTGAGACGTTAATAAAGGGTCTAATCAGCCTCCCTGCCAAAAGATCTCTGCTAGGTGCAAGTAAATGCCTCTTTCTTGTAATTGTCACCCAGGCCTCTCATCCTGTCCTCTGTGGGGTACAAAAAGAATAGGATGAGAAATACCAAGTTGAATGCAAAATGGGCTGTGAATCTTGGTTGGGGGTTGCTGTCTGTGGATCAAAGATTGGACTCTGTCCTCATTGGACCCCTCTAGCATAAGGCATAGTGTCAGCCCTAGCTCTGAATCCAGCCAGGGCAAATTGGTGTTCTGAAAATGATGGAATGGAGTGAAAACATCAAAGCAAGGAAATTACCCAAAAAAGGGGGAAATGGATTCTTCTTTATAAAACATTTAATTAGAATCTTTACCCTATTCTATCCAGGTGGTTTCCACATTTCTAGCAAAATACTGAAATCTGACAATAAGCATGAGCAGCTACGACTGAGAGTCAACTTGTGACAAGTATTGCACTAGATGCTATGGAACAGGTATCTTGTTTCCTTTAATTAAATAATCAAAGATAACCACACGAAGTGGGCATTACAACACCTTTTGTGGATGTGGAAATGAAGCATAAGCAATAAAACACCATGGACCATGATCCCCCAGAGGGTAAAGATTCAAGGCTGAGCCTAGGCCTGCCTAAAAACACCCAGGCCCAACCTCAGTGCCACATATAAGGCGGAGGCATGCTTTAATTTGTTCCTACTCCACCATCTCTCTTGCATCGCTTTGCAAACAGATTCAGAACTGCCAATACTGGGGACCTGAGCCTAACAGCCAACTCACGTGGCTGTTCTACAGCACCTCTGCAGAGTCTCATTCCAGCCAACCATGCATCCTTGCTCTCACCTATCCCTAACCAATGCCCGTATACACAAGTGCCCATCTCATTTTCTTCTAGCGCTCTTTTACTTGGAGAAACAGAATACTAAAGCTAAGAGGGCTTAACTGTTTCCCTACCCAACATGGAGGTCGTCAGCACGGTGAGGATGTTGGATAGGGGAAGCCCTAGTTAGTGGTCCACAACACACATCTCTGAACTCCTAGTGCAGTGATGGTTCCACTAGACCACAATGACTATCACTTCAGCTGCTGCTCATGGGGCCGTATCAACGCTCCAGCCCTCACATTTTGGGTTGCTCAACTTTATCAGAAAAGCAGTTTCTCTAGGGCCAAGAGTTCAACCAGACTGCAGCCAGTGTCGGGGGTTTTACCCCACCGCCTGCTATCCTCTGGGACCCAAGCTGGTGAGAGCCTTCATTTCATCCCTGTAGACAATGACAAAATGGGTCCTCCTCAAGGACTCACAGCCCATGGTTGATTTGCTCACATTCTTCACCCTTTGGCCTTTGTGCCTCACTTATGAGAAGCTGGTATTAGTTGGTCCAGTTTCTCATGCACTTATGGAGAGATAAGGGAGAAAAGAAAGCGGGGTGGGGGGGAATTGGGGGAAAATGACTCTGGGCTAAATTTTTGGTAAAATATGGGTGATAGCATCATGAGCTAAAAACAAATCACTCATGCAAATGATAGTTCTCATTGTAAGAATTCATCATGAAGGGAAAGGAAACATTATTCCTTGAGCTCTTGCTAGGTACTTAGTAAATGAACTAGATACCTTCATGAACATTTTTGCATTTACTCCTCACAATAATCCTGTGAAGTATATACAATGCCCATTTCCATAGACTAGGAAACTGAGACTCAGGGCAATGAAGAAACTATTCAAGACATGGGTAGCAGTGACATCTGAGCAGCTCTGAAGTCCAATGAGTCAGGCTGCCACTCAATATTCTACAAGTTCAAAAGTATAGTTCCAGTAGGACAAGCTCCCAAATTGCAAGTTATGCTTTGACACTAACACTTTCCCTTTTCTCTCCTTTCATGGAAGTTTCTTAAACATCCATTATGTTCTTCACACCCTTTTTCTCAGCCTCTCTAATCTCTTGGGCAAATGTGCATTCGCACATTTTCACGGTGCATTATTTTGCCCACTAAATATGCATTAAATACAAAATGCTGTCATTGGGAGCAGCATGGCAGGCCTGCGGGATTCTCAGCCTCAGGCTCTGGGCCCTACTGGGACCTGTCATGTTGGACTGGCCTGTTTGGCAAGCACTTGACAATTCTAAGAGCTTGGGTAGGGTCTTTTAAATGTCTCTTCTGGGTTTCTGTTAGGAGATTCGTTCTTCAAACTGTCAAACCCTAAAAAGACTGAAAGTAGCAGTCAACGAGAAAATGTGCAGAGAAGTAACTTGCAGCCTATGATTTATAAACACAGAGATGCTGATCATTATCACATCCTTGTCTAGTTAAATGAAGCCCAAACAAGAATCCAAGTTTTCCTGGAGGAGTAAATACGGGGCAGAATACAGGCTGAACATCCTTGGTCTGAAAATTTTAAATCTGAAATGCTCCAAAATCTGAAACTTTTTGAGCACCAATATGACACCACAAGTGGAAAATTCTACACCTGACCTCAGGTAACAGGGATTAAAACATATATGATGGAGCCAGGCACGATGGCTCATAAGGCTGTAATCTCAGCACTTTGGGAGGCCAAGGTGGGTGGATCAGTTGAGGCCAGGAGTTCAAGACCAGCCTGGCCAACATGGCAAAACCCCATCTCTACTAAAAATACAAAAAGTAGCTGGGCATGGTGGCATGCACTTGTGGTCCCAGCTACTCGGGAGGCTTAGGCATGAGAATCACTTGAACCTGGGAGGCGGAGGTTGCAGTGGGCCAAGATCACACCACTGCACTCCAGCTGGGGTGACAGAGTGAGATGCCATCTCTAAATAAATAAACAAACAAACAAACCACCCCACCCACCCACCAACCAAAAACCAAACAAAAAACACATATTATGGGCTGATTGAAGGACTAGGGCAGTATGCATTCATAACAGAATAAGAAATCATGTCAGTTTATGAACTTAGAAAATAATTTTAAGATAAAACTGTTGTTAATGAGGCAGATGACTCTGGAGGAAATGTTTTAAAAAGCCATCCAGCAGAATGCCTCCTCTTCCCTAGAATGATCTGTTTTTATCTTTATAATAATCCTATGAGGTAGCACTTCAAACATTTCCTTTTTACAAATGAGGAGATGAGCACTAGAAAAAGAAGTAACCTGTCCAGGGTCATACAGCTGAGATTTAAACTCAGGTTAGCTGACTGTGGAGTTTATGCCATCAACCTCAATTTATATTGGGTTTTCAGGTTAAAAGTCCACTCACCCACTGAAAAAAGTAAAAAAGGCACAAGGTGCTCTAGTGAGAGGCTCAACTAAAAGAAGTTTTCTAGTGAAGCCCTAATTTTAAGCCTTTTTGGATTCTCTAATGCAGGGTCTGCAAAGCTTTTGTGTAAAAGGCAAAACAGTACACATTTTAGTCTTTGCATGGCATACGGTCTGTCATGACTACCTAACTCTGTCCTTGTAGCATGAAAGCAGCCATACAATACCTAAATGAGTGGGATGTGCAGGTGTTTCAGTAAAGCTTTATTTACAATACCAGGCTGTGGGACAAATCTGGCTGTAGCTTGCTGACCCTTGCTATAACGCATTATCATAAACTCTAGTAGCACTGCCTTCGTCTACACTTAGGTAAGAACAGAGACCTCCAATAGGAGAATCGGTGGGTGAATGTGGAGAATACTATACAATAAATATTTGTAGCTGTTTCAAATTTTTGTCTTGGAAAAAAATGGGGGAGAAAATGATTTCTTCAGTATTTTCTGTTATTTCTATTAAAATGGGGGTAGAATGAAACAGCTCAGAGTAAATAATCCATCAAGCCAACACTTTTCACTGATGAAAATTATGGAGGCTGGCTAGACTATGTGCATTTATATTTAATATTTAGTCTCATCTACATAAATTCACATACTCGGGCAGACTGGGACTCTATACTGGGATCGCTACGTCTGTCTATTCAGAATACAGAGAAGAAAAGGGAATAAAATGCTGGCAGAACAGTCAGAAAAAATTATCAGCAAGAAGCAAATCTACTATCTTGTTAATCCTGAAAGGCAGTGGTTTTTAATTCGCTTTCTTGGGTCATGGTGCTCATCACTGTGCTGATCACTGTGACAGGACAGCATGGTTCAACCCCAGGCACTCATTTCTAGTAATTAGTCCAAGTACTGATAACCCATTTCAAAGTCTATGGATAGTAACATGCTGGGTCAAATCCGTATGGGGATGTATATTTAAAGACAAAAACAAAAAGAGTTCCAAATAGCGAATCCTGTGTTTCAAGTTAGTTAAGATGCATGCTTTTCAGGACAGAAGAGTTACATGTGCCTTTGAGGTTTTCTTCCAGAGAAGCTTTATTTATTGAAACAAATTAAGCATAATTTCTGCTTTGCCAAACACAAAAACAACAAAAAACAAAGACAACCAACCAACCCTCTTAGTGTACACACTGCTTTGAATCAGGAAACAAAATCCAAAATATTATTGCTATAAAGTGTTGCAGTCATGTTCTACATCAACTAACAGATGTTGCCTATGCAAAAGCAAAACAACAACAAAAGCTTCAGAGCGCTCCATGTAGACATTATTTCTTGCATATTAGCAAAATTAAAACACATGGGCTCTAACCTGTTCCCAGCCTCTCCAGGGGATTCTGCCTGAGGAGTAAGGTAATCAGATCCTGGGCATCAGGTGGGGGTGCCTCATCCTTCTCAGGCCAGTTGATCTCATCTAGAAGGAAGAAAAGTTGTTTATAACCGTATTGTTCACAAGAGGGTCCAGGTCCCAGCAACATGGTCATCCCCTGGGAATTTGTCAGAAAGGCAGAATGTCAGGCCCACTCCAGACCTACTAAATCAGAGTCTGCATTTCAACAAGATCTTCAGTCGATTCCTAAACACAGTCATGTTTGAGAAGCATTATTTTATAAGACATAAGTAGCACAGATTTTTTACAAGGTAGGAAGAGAATATTTCAATAAGTAGGTCTTTCATTTGCTTTTTAAATTCATTTTTCTTTCAAAGAATTGGCTTCCAAAAAGTTGCCTGTCTAGTTATTAAAAGACTCAAAATAATAGAAACTCTAAACACTCCCATTTCAGGTGGCTAATATATCCATCCAGGGATTATCTCAGGGTAAGATTTTTCTCTCTTAATTTCCTCAACTGAGAATTTGGCCACAGCCATAGAGTTCTTCAGCTCTAAGAAACAAGAAGTAATTTTGCAAAAATAACTATTTCCGGAAACAAATAAACAAAAAAGGTCAAAGTGCTAAGACTGAAGAAGAAGAAAAAAAACAACACAAAGTAATCATAGTAATGGAAGTATTTAAAATCTGTCATAAATATTAAGAATACATTCTCATTCTGAAGGAGTTTACCTGAAGATAGGTGTGCGTGCTTGTGTGTACGGAAATGCAATAAAAACATGAGTTATTTCTGTGTGTGCCTGCCTCTAGCTTCCTCTGCTGCAGTTTAAATCTGATTTGGAAAATACAACATGAATATGCATCTGAGCCGTAAGGCATCAAGAACAAAGCCAGCATTTGCTGTTTGTGTTAATTAAACAGTTGATTCCCTTTGCCATTCAGGCCTTAGTATATCAGAAAACAGCCTAGTTATAAATCCATAAACAGCTCAGATACTGTATAAAGGGGTCATACACTGCAGGCAATTCACAAATCTGCTTTGTTCAAGTTTACAAATATGCCTGGCTTGCAAAGTCAATGATAGAAAAGATTGCTGTGATAAAGCAGCCTCACATGCAAAATGATTTTTTCCCCTACTTCCACTGCTGGACCTTGTAAACACAGTCCAAATAGACCAAAGATGGCTGATAAAGATGTCAGTGACGCCTGACAAACTTTCAAGAAGAGAGACCTTTCTGATCTGTTCCAGGGAAATTTATAAAATCGGCAGGTAGGGTAGTGATACACCCTATTTAATTATCATTTAGTTTTGCCACAGGCCACCTACAATAGTTAGGGTCAGCTTGCCAGGTTAAGATCTGAAAGTTATTGAATTTTAAATGAAAGATGAACAGCTGTTACAGAAATAACATTACACCATAACAACTACCAATGAAATCATTAACAATCTGTGGATTCAATTTGCTGCTTTCCCATTCTCATCATTTATTATTTGGTAGACATTTGTTTTAGGGTTTATTACATTTTTGTTAATTTCTTCATTATGCCATTAGCCATTTTCCCCATTTATGTAAATGTTACCCACATTAACCTTTTCTTCCGTGGTGCAACTTTCCTATCATGGAAAGGAAGACTGGACGGCAATTAAATTGCCTGTAAATCCCACACCAATTTCCTTTGCAGAAAAAGCACACGATAAAAAATGGTTTTGTTGCTAGTACATTTCCAAATTCTATGTTAACGTAATTTCTTCAGATCAGTTTTCAACAAAAAGTGCTCTCTTGAGATTAAGAATGTCAGTTATATGCTTTGATGAGTGAGTTCTTTTAATTCGTTGGCTCAACTGTTTGATAAAGGTTAACATTTTAGTAGTAAAAACTGTGACACTCAACAGATTTACATTAAATAGCTGCTTCCCAACAGTGACTTAAAGATAACTCCTGATGATATTTACCACTGATGACTTGTCCAAATAGCTCTTCTGGAGTATCCCCAAAGAAGGGCACGCATCCAACCAGAAATTCATAGAGGATAATCCCCATGGCCCACCAATCCACCGGCTTTCCATAACCCTGCCTCAGAATCACTTCTGGTGCAATGTATTCAGGTGTGCCGCAGACCTAAAAGATAATTGCAATATTTGAATAATTGGAATATTAGACATGAATTAAAATGAGCAAGATGGCTAGTCACCAATTATTTTGCCCAGAATGCACCTGCTCAACCACATGGAATCACATGGACAAAGAACTTAAGAGCAACAAGTATAAAAAAGTATTTAAAATACCAAGGCAAAGAATTATTACCAAAGATGGGAAGTTTACAGTTCTGCTCTAATGTTAAATTATATGTAATGTTTACTTTCAAATTGAGAATCTGACCCTGTTTGGTAGTTTTACCTATTATACAATATTAAAACCACTTATAATCCTTAAATTTAAAATAATAATGCATTTTTAAGTTTGTCATTGTCAGAGAGAGTTTTAGTATCTATATGACCAAAATACATTCACACACAGGTTATTTCATAAAAGCAATGACAGTTGAGCTGTGTTTACCTTAAGTAACTTTACAATGAACAGATTGTGGGCACATGGTAATGAGGCATGCTTAAAGGGAAATGGGCCGTGGCTTGGATTTAGCACCCGTGATGGTACAGTGCATCATGAGTTTCACAAGTACTCTACTGAGACTCCTGAATTCCTTACAAAAACAGTTTTCCATTTGTCTCTCTCACAGTCTCACTTGTGTGCAATTAGATCGTTCGTCTTGCTAATAGACCACAAAGTTGGGAGAGGAATGTAGAGGGAGCAGACAGTTCAAAGAGGCCCAGGGAGAAAAATGGAAGCAATTTGCACTTTATTAAATGTAAGGTTTATACAGACATCTAAACCACCAGCACTAATGTGAAGATAGCCCACACAAGTTGATTCTGAACTTCACTGGCAATACCATACTTTGTATTTCTCAATAAACTAAATGGCACCCAAGCTTACCTGTTTATCCAGGAACTCTCGAGCATCCTTCTCAATATGACCCTCATAAAGGTTGGTAGTCATGCTCATTAGTCCCACCTTAGATAATCCAAAATCTGTCAGCTTTATGTGCCCCATGGAGGTAACCAACAAGCTATGAGGCAGAAGGACATATGACACAATATTCACTTTATAAGCTGGTTATCTATTTTCATTTCCCCCCTACCCCCATCAATTTCTAAGACTATTTAATATATGGGCATCAAGCTTATTACAAAACCCAGCCTGGAAAGAGATGAAGTCACACAAAGATGTCAAATACTTCCATCTAGCAGCTGAGCGTAATTCACAAGGGAGGGCTAGAGACAAGGCGTAGCTAATCTTCGTTGGAGCAGCCACATACAGCATCATTTATAACACTTTGAAACTTCTGGAAAAATTCAAGTATGAAACTCTGATCCCTTTCCATTTTCACATTAAGAAAATGAAAAAGAAAGGGCATATACCAGGAACTAAGCAACCCATTTGTGATACAAATGAGACACAAGATAAAAAAAAAAAAAAAAGAAAAAGAAAAATATTGTTTCAGATTTCAACTTCCATCTCTAATTTAAATTTCTACTCATTAAGCACAAAACCTGTATTTCTTACACATGCAAAGAATCTGCAATTAAATATATTTAAAACTTTTCATTTTAAGTGGGAAAATAAAAAGTTTAAATAGTATATACAGTATTATAGTAATTTAAAAATTAAAAGAATAGAGGGATTTTTTTAAAAAGTTACTGGATGGAAATATCCCAAAATGTTATAGTTGTCTTTGGTAATAATGAGGATGAATTTTTTTCTCTTTTTTGTTGCTGAATTTTTCAAATTTTGTAGAATAAGCATGAGTCAACTTTATCATAAACTTTTCAGCACACTTAAAGTCTTTACATATTAATATGTAATGTTTTTAGAGGCATCTCAAATTAGTAGATAAAGCATGAAATATTTAATAAATGGTGTCAAGATGAATAGCTAGTCATTTATCTGTATCTCAAATCAGACAGCAAAATCAATTCCACGTAAATTAAAAATTACTAAAAAATTAAATTGTGAGTAAAACAGAATGTAATATCAAGCACTTCATCTTGGAGTAGGAAAAGGTAATCTAAGTATGGCACCAAATAAAGAAACTATCCAGAAAACAACTAGTAGCGTTCTATGAAGCCATTATCACATTTACATCATTAAAAAAAAAAAACTTAAAAAAATTAACTCTGGCTTTATGATTATCTTTTTCTCTTGTTGCTGGTAAGTTTGTTTTTTTTTTTTTTTTGAGACGGGGTCTCATTCTGTCACCAAGGCTGGAGTGCAGTGGCGCGATCTTGGCTCACTGCAACCTCTGCCTCCCGGGTTCACGCCATTCTCCTGCCTCAGCCTCCCGAGTAGCTGGGACTACGGGCCCGCCATCACATCCAGCTAATTATTTTATATTTTTAGTAGAGATGGGGTTTCACCACGTTAGCCAGGATGATCTCGATCTCCTAACCTCGTGATCTGCCCGCTTCAGCCTTCCACAGTGCTAGGATTACAGATGTGAGCCACCGCGCCCGACTGATAAATTATTAATATAAGCATTGTGGGGCGTGGGGAACTAGGGAAGGGATAACATTAGGAGAAACACCTAATGTAGATGATGGGTTGATGGGTGCAGCAAACCACCATGGCATGTGTATACCTATGTAACAAACCTGCACATTCTGCATATGTATCCCAGAACTTAAAGTATTTATATATATGTATTTATATATATATATACACACACACACATATGCATTGTATCCTCTTTTCTATGAGTTTCCTGAACTTCACATAAGAATATCCTTTAAAGATTTACATACAAATTACCATATATACTGTTAAAACAACTTATTTTGGACATTATGGAAGAATTTAAAAATGAACATTGCATTAAAAGGAAACATCTTTATAAATATACAAGAACTTTGTACTGGGCAAAAGAAGATATATATTTCATTTGTGTACATACTTGTCTGGTTTCAAATCCCTGTGTACAATTCCGTAATTATGTAAATATTCCAAGGCCAAGACCGTCTCGGCAAAGTACATTCTGGCCATATCAACAGGGAGAGGACCCATGTTTTTCATTAAAGTAGCACAGTCTCCCCCTATAACACAGGAAAAAGAGTTAGTAGCTATAGGATCAAGGCTTAATGGAGAAAATCAGTTTAGACTGCAGAATTTCAAGGTGAAATAATTTCTACCCATAGACACAGCATATCATAGTCACAACTGGAGTCTGTGTGTGAACCTGTCATGTTTCTAACTAAGACATGGTATGCAGAAAATACAGATTTTTATTTAAGAAGTAGTATTCATAAGAGAGAAGGTTTGGCTCTGAAGTGAAACTGTACTTTAAAGAACTGCTAGCATAATTTTAGGATCATGGTAACAATTTAAAATATACCAGCATAAAACATGGATTCTAGAATCAGGCTACCTGAGTCCAAATTCTAGCTCTGCCTCTTACAAGCTGAGACATCCTAGGCAAACTACTCTTGGTTCCTTCATCCGTAATACGAGGATGGTAACAATGTCATCTTTGTTAGAATTCTTATGAGAATTAAATGAGATAATCTATATAAAGAACTTAGGATATTGCCCTACACATATCACATACTAAATGTGTGATAAATGTTAGTTATTGTTTTTGTTAAGATAACTACAACAGAGGTTAAAAAAGCAAAATATTGGTGTGGTAGAAAGAACATTAGATGAAAATAAGGCAAACTACGTTTTTGTCTTTTATCTACCACTCTATCTAGTAAGTCTTCCTTTCTTGGACTTTATTTCGCTCATCTATGAAATGGAAAGGTTAAACTAAAAGGATATCTAATGTTTGAGTTTTATAGTTTTGGGATTCTGTTCAATGACAACAGCTTAAATTAGATGCTTTGAAATTGTTACTGATCTATTCATCTTATTAACTTTATGTCAACAAGTCATGGTCACTTGAACTCAGAAACTTAATGTAAAATTGATGGAAATAAGATTACTTGGAGCATTGAAAAGGTAGTCCACTAACCTCTAAAGAAAGAAAGAAAAAAAGCAAAAATCAGGAAGACTGGCTTCATTTTCTTGAATGTACCTCCTTTTCCATTTTATTTCATACCATAGACTGAAAAGAATATATATTTCTTTCTGTAAGACTAATTGTGATGAGTACTTTTATGATACGTAATAAAAATAAGTAGAAAAAAATCCCATCACCTATATTCCAACTTTAATGACCAACTGAGAGGAGGTAGTTAGGATTAAAAACTATTAAAAAAGATAAACAACCTTTTTCCAGATAGCACTAATTTTCCCTTTGTTATAGTAGAGCAGGCACTTTACAAGCAATTATCAGAAGATAATGACTGGGAATACAGCCATCTCATTTGCCTGGGCTTTAGTTCCTAGGTGGATACAGCCATTATGTGGCACAAATACAGAAAGCTTCAACAACACAAATAAGCAAGGAATTTCTGGGTACAGGTGTCATGTTCTCCGTGTCAGATACTGATATACCTTCCACATATTCCATGACCATGCACAAGTGGCGCCTTGTTTCAAAGGAGCAATACATGCTGACAACAAAGGGGTTTTCTGCAAAAGTCAGGATATCCCGCTCCACAAAGGCCTGCTGGATCTGGTTTCGAAGGATGAGGTTCTGTTTATTAATCTTCTTCATGGCAAACCTCTGCCGGGATTCTTTATGCCGAACAAAGTAGACTGCCCTGAAAGGGAGCAGAAGTATTGGGGTTGACAGGAAGAGAGAAAGTAAGGATGTTTTGGGGATACAGTAAACCATATAAATCATCAACTTTTTAAAAGTTCACACGGCAGGTGGAATGTAGCTCCCACAAGGTGGCAGCTACAAACATCCCATCCCAGGCTAAACTCCTTTGGCTAGATTGATTTTTTTTTAATTCTTTCAGTTAAAGGTCAAGGGTCATATTCAGGCATCGGATTCATCTTCACTGCTGAAGGAAGGAAATGAGCAGTTCCCAAAGTGAGCAATTTCCTAATAGCTAGCTGACATTTTCAGTTTTTCCACAAACACATCAAAATCTGATATATGTCAGAACAGTAAAGAATTAACAAAATTACACACATATAACAAACTAGATCCTTTCTAGCATTACATATATATTACACACTTTTTCTCAACCATCTAAAGCAATGATTTTCTTTTTTTCCCTTTTTCTTCTTTTTTTTTTTTTTTTTTTTTTTTTTTTTTTTTTTTTTTTTTGCGACAGAGTCTTGCTCTGTCGCCCAGGCCGGAGTGCAGTGGCACGCTCTTGGCTCAGTGCAACCTCCGACTCCTGGGTTCATATGATTCTTGTGCCTCAGCCTCCTGAGTAGATGCGATTACAGTTGCACGCCACCATGCCCAGTTAATTTAGTGTGTGTTTTTTGGTAGAGACAGAGTTTCACCATGTTGGCCAGGCTGGTCTCAAACTCCTGACCTCCTTGGCCTCCCAAAGTACTAGGATTACAGGCGTGTACCGCTGTTCCCGGACCCTAAAGCAATAATTTTCTAAATGATACCCTTGGGATCTGCAAAAAACTCCATAGCTTCTTAGAGTATCTGGCTTCCAATTCAGAGACATTTACTTCCGAAGAAATGTCCAGATAAATGAGAAGTATGTGTTTAACACATTATATGGGGCTGTCTTGCAACAAAAGGTAGCATATTTCCTTACTGCAATCCTCAGCATGTGCTACCCCATGGCCGTTTCAACAGGAAATGCATTTCTCAGCATAAGAGCGGGCCAACGATGGAGCTATAATTCTGTTCTCTCCAATTCATGGTCAAGGTGTCAGGGAACTTTACAACCAGACGAGGCTGCACTCAATTTCTGCCTAAAGCCTCCCCCAAATACTTTATAGAGCCAATTATGTCTAGGTAAAGACAAGGGACCCACTGAGGCTTGGGATAAAGGAAAGAAGAGAATTAGAAGGAGGAGTCTTAACAGTTCATCTGGAAATGATGAGCAACAAGGAACATGTCTTGGATGGGCTCCTTTGTCACAAGTCCTCCTCACTTGTCAATATCATGGGAGAACAAGTTTGAAATCTCCAATAATCAAACAAGAAATCATTTACCTGAAGAGCCATCAATCACAGTAAAGCATGTCCAGTGCCCACCTTATAAAACAGGTGGTATGTGATCTGAAATAGATTTTCCACTAGTTACTTAACCGTCCCTGAACAATGACTGCAAGGGGGCCTAGGACACCCTATGCTCCCGCTCAATCAATATATCAGGGTGATTTACTGACATAAATTTCCACTATATTCAATCCCAGTTTAATCAACGTTAACATTTTTCCCTTAAGTGTTCAGCTAGGAATTACTTTTTCTTTCATGTATGTGTATCTTTATCTCTGTCTTCTCATCCTGCTCATATTTTTCCTTTATTCAGCAAATCACACATCTATATTTTTGTCTTGGTCTAAACATTATTATTATTATTTTTGCTTTGCTCATATTTTTCTTCTCTTCTCATTTCTTTGTTTTTCTAGTTCTTCCTTCACTGAATAGTAAAAAGCTTCTTCACCATACCTCCCATAAACAATGCACCGAATGATCTAGTGCTGTCACTCTCACTGTAAACCAGCCAGCTGGGTGCCCAGCGCTTTCCACACCAACTGGTGGTACTCTTCAGTATGATCAAAGCCTTGGGCTCCCACCATTCTGAGTGATTCCCACACCTGTTTTGCTGGCTAGATTTGATATTAAGGATAACTAATTTAAACAAATATTTAAACTGATGAAACATGAGTGTAAAAAGGGAAAGCACTATTGTTTATCAGAAAACTAAACAAATGTTTTAGAAAATCTTAATAAATGTGAGTTACTAAATTAAATTCCTGTTGATTTAATGTGGGTGACAAGATTGGCAAAAGTTGAAAAAATAACAAAGATCTAGATTCCTACATTCATATTGCTTCGAGTTCTTGTTTCACCATTAGTGAAGGTAAAATTGGAAAACAGAAACAATGTATTGTAAGTCTGGTTTACACTGACTTTCTTGAAAAGGCCTTCCATCAACAGACTAGGAAATTTATGTATATTTAGGCTAAATTAAAATGTTTAAAACATGTATCTTTTAAAATTATTTTCTACTTTGACTAACTTTTAAATTAAACAACCAACTACTAGTTCTGTTTGTATCAGATTAAAGGCTTTTAGTATATTTTTCTTTCTTCAACTACTGATCAGCTACTATTAAGAATCCACAGATAACTTGAGTTGCTCCTAATCAGATGATGGTAGCAGGACAGAAATACAAAGGAGCACAGAAAATAACTTGGCCATCCCTCAAATAGAAGATTAGTATTGATATACAAATGTTGTCATTTGATCCACCATGGTCAAATCAGCTTCATCCCTGGGATGCAAGGCTAGTTCAACATACGCAAATCAATAAATGTAATGCATCACATAAACAGAACCAACCACAAAAAACACATGATTATCTCAGATGCAGAAAAGGCCTTCAACAAAATTCAACAGCACTTCATGCTGAAAACTCTCAATAAACTAGGCATTGATAGAACTTATCTCAAAATCATAAGAGTTATGTATGACAAACCCACAGCCAATATCATACCGAATGAGCAAAAACTGGAAGCATTCCCTTTGCAAACCTGCACCAGACAAGGATGCCCACCCTCACCACTCCTATTCAACACAGCATTGGAAGCTCTGGCCAGGGCAATCAGACAAGAGAAAGAAATAAACTGTATTCAATTAGGAAAAGAAGAAGTCAAATTGTCTCTGTTTGCAGATTACATGATTGTATATTTAGAAAACCCCATCATCTCAGCCCAAAATCTCCTTAAGCTGATAAGCAACTTCAGCAGTTTCAGGATACAAAATCAATGTGCAAAAATCACAAGTATTCCTATACACAATTAATAGACAAACAGAGAGCCAAATCATGAATGAACTCCCATTCACAACTGCTACAAAGAGAATAAAATACCTAGGAATACAACTCACAAGGGATGTAAAGGAACTCTTCAAAGAGAACTACAAACCACTGCTCAAGGAAATAAGAGAAGACACAAACTAATGGAAAAACATTCCATGCTCATGGATAGGAATAATCAATATCATGAAAATGGCCATACTGCCCAAAGTAATTTATAGATTCAATGTTATCCCCATCAAGCTACCATTGACTTTCTTCACAGAATTGGAAAACTTCTTTAAATTTCATATGGAACCAAAAAAGAGCCTGCATTGCCAAGACAATCCTAAGCAAAAAGAACGAAGCTGGAGGCATCATGCTACCTGACTTCAAACTATACTACAAGGCTACAGTAACCAAAACAGCATGGTACTGCTACCAAAACAGATATGTAGACCAATGGAACAGAATAGAGGCCTCAGAAACAATGCCATACATCTACAACCATCTGATCTTTGACAAACCTGACAAAAACAAGCAATGGGGAAAGGATTCCCTGTTTAAAATGATGTTGGGAAAACTGGCTAGCCATATGCAGAAAGCTGAAACTGGATCCCTTCCTTACACCTTATACAAAAATTAAGATGGATTAAAGACTTAAATGCAAGACCTAAAACCATAAAAGCCCTAGAGGAAAACCTAGGCAATACCATTCAGGACATAGGCATGGGCAAAGACTTCATGATTAAACACTAAAAGCAATGGCAACAAAAGCCAAAATAGACAATTGGGATCTAATTAAACTAAAGAGCTTCTGCACTGCAAAAGAAACGATCATCAGAGTGAACAGGCAACCTACAGAATGGGAGAAAATTTTGCAATGTATCAATCTGATAAAGGGCTAATATCCAGAATCTATAAAGAAACTAAACAAATTTACAAGAAAAAAACAAACAACTGCATCAAAAAGTAGGCAAAGGATATGAACAGACCCTTCTCAAAAGAAGACATTTATGCAGCCAACACATACGAAAACAAGCTCATCATCACTGGTCATTAGAGAAATGCAAATCAAAACCACAATGAGATACCATCTCACACCAGTTAGAATGGCGATCCTTAAAAAGTCAGGAAACAACACATGCTGGAGAAGATATGGAGAAACAGGAACACTTTTACACTGTTGGTGGGAGTGTAAATTAGTTCAACCATTGTGGAAGACAGTGTGGCGGTTCCTCAAGGAGCTAGAACTAGAAACACCATTTGGCCCAGCAATCCCATTACTGGGTATATACTCAAAGGATTATAGATCATTCTACTATGAAGACTCATGCACACGTATGTTTACTGCGGCACTGTTCACAATAGCAAAGACTTGGAACTAACCCAAATGCCCATCAATGATAGACTGGATAAAGAAAATGTGGCATATATACACCATGGAATACTATGCAGCTATAAAAAAGGATGAGTTCATGTCCTTTACAGGGACATGGATGAAGCTGGAAACCATCATTCTCAGCAAACTAACACAGAAACAGAAAATCAAACACCACACGTTCTCACTCATAAGTGGAAGTTGAACAATGAGAACGCATGGACACAGGGAGGGGATCATCACACACCAGGGCCTGAAGAAGGGTTGGGGGCTAGGGGTAGGGATAGCATTAGGAGAAATACCTAATGTAGATGACGGGTTGATGGATGCAGCAAACCACCATGGCACGTGTATACCTATGTAACAAACCTGCACGTTCTGCACATGTACCCCAGAACTTAAAGTATAATAATGAAAAAAAAAAAAAAAAAAAAAGAACCAAAACAGGGGGTTTTCAAACAGGAAATATATATTTCAAAATGAAAGTTAGAATTTTAAATACTGACAGGGAGAAACCAGTATCTTTGTATTATAGTTTGCCTATTTTGGAGAGTAAAGTGGCATACAGCTTATTATCTCTTCCTTCAATATTTGGTTTTGAGTAGGTTTAGTGCTGAGGAGCCTTAGACGTATATTATGAGTTTCACGGATGATCACAAGGTGGCCATTCTGATTTTCAATCAAGAATCACCATTTCTTACATAAATAACTACTCTGCAATATGTTTGAGAATAGGAGTGAAGGAAGAATGGACTTATCCATGATTTTATGAAAAAATAAAAGACAAATATGCCTCCGGCCCAGTATGACTAGCATCCTTACTGGGTCTCTCTGTGGCACTGTATTAAAAATGGCTTTAGTCTTTATTCTCAGATTTTCAGTTCATAAAACTTTGTTTGACTTTCTGCTTTCCCTTGCTATGATGTACTTACAATAATCAGTTAATCCTTGGGAAAACTGACCTAAACCAATTTAAAAGAATCCTATAAGTAGCTTGAGATATCGCCGCCTGAGGACATGCATATCTTGATGAAGTCACAAGGGTCAAACAGACTTCCTTATTAGAATTAGTTGTGGGTGGATTTTTTGTTTGTTTTCTGTTCTTGGGTTTTTACATTTCTATATTGCTTTGGGAATGTTACTCGTCATGTTGAAATTTGTTTATTTAGTAATAATTGTTGTGTGTGTGTGTATATATATGTATGTATACCTTTTCTCTTTTAAGTTGATGTTCCAAATGTGCTTAAAGTTAGCAAAGAGAGAGAGAAAGAGAGAGACAGGAGAAACAAGGAGAGATACCACAGCCACCGACAGCCAGATATATAACACTGTTGAGTGGACTGTAAACCTCCCAGTGTTAAAAGTTGTACTGAACTGATTGATATGGCTCCACATTTCTTCTCTGCTTTCTGGTCCCAGAGATTGTGCTTTCTTTGAAGAGGCTGCTTCGGTCTCTCTTCCTACACTGACCTCCCTGTGAAATAGGAAAACCCAAGGGTAGAAGGTGGGGGGCGGGGAAGACGTAACCAAAGACCTTAGTTCTCTCTGAGCCAAGCTTCTCCCCACCCATGCAGAACTGAGGTGTGGGAGGGTGGGGAGAAGTGGAACTAGAAGCTGACAGGATCTAGAGCAGAATGAATCAGCCCTTATTGCGAGCATGAATGTCTAGCGTGTACAAAATTATGCACGACTCTGAGAGCCCAATACGTGACTCCGTGCTAGCAAATCTCCATGTGGGAATGAGGGTGCGTGTGCCAGAGGAAAGTTGAAAGGAAAGACTATAGGGAGAGCATGTGGGAGACAGGGCGTATACCGCTTGTGCACATGTGCCTCTTTGAGACATGTCCCAGGCCCCTTCACAGGTAAAAGAGAATCATGTGCATCAAGATTAGAAGGAAAGGCAAACTGGGGGAGAAATAGTGCGCCTTTCAAAATTAGTTTTTTACTTTTAAAAATTTTAAGTCAATTTTATTCTTTTACTTTGAAAACATCTGAAGTTATGACTTAAAGATCCTGGTGGAAGTGTTCACTGGAAGAAGCAGTACCTCTACAACTCCAATTAGGATGGCTAAACATTTTAACAAATGGATACCTTATAGAGAGAAGCGAGTTCCACTTAGAAATCAGGATATCCGTGACTGTCTCTGCACCTCTCCTTGCCTACATGTGAGTGGAAATAATATCAACTACCACACAAGGGCTCTTGTGAGAAGAGAACATATATAAAGAAACCAGCACAGTGCCAGGCACATAGCCCCAGCTTTCTATAAAGCACTAAGTTGGCAAAAAGACACGTTTCACTTCCAGTCAGGGATCAGAAGTGTGTTAAACAGAGAAGGAAATCAGATGTTTATCAACTTGGCTTTATAACATGAATTTTCACCAAGCATAATGCTGAGAAAGCCATGTGTGTTTCAGCACTGCAGATAGAAGCCCTTCCTAATGACAGGGTTAGTTCCCAGCTCCACCAGTTTTTGAGGAGTCATGGAATCGGTGCCTTTCTGAGTCACTGATGTGAGTGGTAGATCCTGTGCGTGGATACCTAAGGAAGCCTCTAGAAGGGCCAGTTCAGCCACCCATAGGGGGATACATTTGTTCAGCCAGTTCCCATAAGCCTGCAATCAGCCTCACTGACTGGGTGAACCAATAGGGATGGTTCCATTCAGATTTCAAATTAAAGATTATTAAAATGTGGAGAAAATCTATCAGAAATAAAATGAGAGATTAAATCTGAGATGAGAAAAATAAAAAAAGAGTTTTGGCTGATCAGCAGAGACTCCCATAGGCAGCTTGTGAGTGCATTAATGACTTGGCCTGCATCCTGGGTGTTTACTGATTCACAGCTTGTTTAACTTCTTGTATATTCCCAACTATTCCCCAAAGTGTGATATACCTCATCTACTATACAGTGGTTTAATCGCACTACAAATGAGTTTACTCAACCAGTTAGAACTCCAAATACTGCTAAGATATATGCCTGCATTTTTAAAAGTGGTGCTTCACAGATAATCTTATTCCAGAATTCCACTGCTAATAAAATCTAGCAGTGCTCAAACCCATATACCCATTAAATCAAAGTTTAATCTTCTCCCTAATGAAGAAAGAAATCTTCAGGTCATTTCCAAAAGTGTAAAGAACTAAAAAACAAATGATAAGCAAGTAGAAACCACAAACAAATGCATGCTAGAACCATCTTCCTAGGTAGAAAAGTTTCAATGAGGTCCTTGAAAAATTAAATATTCCAAAAATACATCAGAAAGCATTTATAAGCCACAACAGGAAATATGGCATTTGACATATCCTGAAAACAAATCAGTGAAGCATAGAAGGGACTCACAAATATTTAAGTTCTTAAGTTAATGGTGTGGAAAATATTCGAGGTGAAAAAATGGTAACAGAAACATCCCTTGTGGCACAACAAAAACCTCTTTTATTTGATCTGCTCATCTGTGTGATAAACAGCAATAAATGTCTATGAGATTGTTTATTGCTCTTTATATACAGATAGAATTGGAATTAATATTTAATTAAACTAGAATTCTTGGGCTGTCTAAACTGGATCAGGTTATAGTCTGTGCATTAATTACCCTTCTAAACTATTAGTAACTCAGAAGAATCCTGTCACTGTTTACCGCCACAAGGAGAAAATTGTGTGTCTATAAAAAGGGATCAAGGAAGGAACACCATTAATATCATTAGATTATAGCATACAGCTCAATTTTGAAAATCCTGGTGTAGGAGTTTGAGACTGCAGTGAGTGAGCTATGATTGCACCACTGTACTCCAACCTGAGAGACAGAGCAACATCTTGTCTCAAAAATAAATAAATAAATAAATAAATAAATAAATAAATAAATTTAAAACAAAACGAAATAAAAAAAATCCTGGTGTAATAAAGACTAAAACAAACATATTACTCTAAATCAAACTTATCCAACCCACAGCCCGTGGGCCGCATGCAGCCCAGGATGGCTTTGAATGCAGACCAACACAAACTCGTAAACTTGTTTAAAACATTATGAGTTTTTTGTGATTTTTTTTCTGGTTATCAGCTGTTGTTCATGTTAATGTATTTTATGTGTGGCCCAAGACAGTTCTTCCAATGTGGCCTGGGGAAGCCAAAAGATTAGACACTCCTGCTTTAAACCTTCAACCAGACTTATTTAAAGACATTTATCTTAAGGTTGTCTGCTGGTCAGACATGAAATACAGGCTATTTGTCATGTAGTAATACTATACAGAAAATTATAAATATATGATTATATATAATATAGTATTTAATATATACATATATATCTCAATCAAGAGTCAGGTGCTTCTTTTAACCCAGAAGGGCAAAAATGAAGGAGGCAGAAACAAGAGTAAATAAAATTTTTCCTTGAAAGTCTTTCTCTCCAACCCTCTAAAGTAACTACTTGGTCACTTGGCATGTTTTCTGATGAGGTGTCCAGTAAGAAGTGATTTTGGCTGTACAGTACAAGTCTCAGGGAGGGAGCAGTGATCTGAAAAGTCAAGTCCTTATACAGCATCTATTTGGCCTTAGATAAATGTGAAGAATAAATGTATTACTTGAGTGTGCAGAAATACAATAGAGAGCTTTTCTTGAATTACTCACCCATAGGCTCCGTTGCTAATCAATTTAATCGTTTCAAAATCACTTTCCCGAGGTTTTCTTCGAAGTTTCAGGGAGGCATTAGAGCTCTTGGAAACAAAATATGGAAGTTAAAAGCAGTTCAGAATTAAGAAAATTATTTTATCAGCAAATAGATTATATTTGAATTACATGCTGTTATATAATATGTTGAAGTACAGTATTCCAGCCACAGGAACCTCAGGGATAGCTTTACAGAGCCATCATCCACAGCAATGCTGACAAACTCCTTGTGACACTGTCACTTAAGCGAATCCACATTTCCAGGCAACCAAGGACAATTCCTGATATTAATTTCTTTTTGTAAACTACTCAGGTTGGCCTTGTCCTAGTCTTTTAACATTTTGGGATTTAACTCCATAATGCCAAGCTTTTCCTTTGGTTTCTGTCGGCCAAAAACAAATGGGCCGGAGTGGCTCTACATGGGGCTGTATCCCTGACAGAGCATGTCTCTTTCATTCCTGCGGCAATCTTCATTGCTCAGAAAGGTAGTAGGCAACACGTGGAACACCCAAGTACAGAATGCCTGCCTTTCTTCACTTCCATGCTAGAAATCTAACACGGCTTACAAAACAAGTTTCAAAAGGACAGCTCTTTAAAAAGTTTAACTCAAACAATGGGAATAGAAAAAAATGCTTAAAAGAAATTCTCTCATGCCCCATTTATCTTAGCATGGAGAGGGAGTTACCAGCTCTTTGCTGCCCTCTGCAAGAGTCCAGAGTTCCCTTCCTATTGTTTTGGAAGAAACCCTGTGTGGGCGCCAGCATCCTCAACTCAGCGCTGTCATCGCTGACCCTGTCATCCCCACTCATCTTTGGAAGACTTGGCTACCCACCTTCCTCTCCGCCCAAGAGCTGTCTCACCATCCAGGGTGACTTCAGTGTCTACACATATAACCCACCCAACACTCTGGCCTCCAGACTACTTGACCTCTTCAACTGGAACCATCTGTCTCCTCTTCTCCCCCTTGGCCTCTGGCCAAGATCTGGATCTATCTAGTCATCATCTGCCAATGCTCTATCACAGAAAACAGACTTCAAGACTGGGACCACTTACTTGTTTAGTCACTCACTATTACTCTTTTAATTTTTTTATTCTTTTTTTTGTTTTCTTATCTACTTTGCACTGGCTCAGAAGGTAATTCACTCACTATTACTGCTCTTTCATGGCTTTGGGCTGCAAGGCTCTGTCCAAGGCTCTCTAATCTCATTAACTCTTCCCTACATGAGTGATCTCATTTATGTTCATGGATGACTCCTAAGTCACTTCCACCTCCACCAGAAACTCTCCCTCTGAGTGCCAGAATATACGAGACCTTATATACAGCTGCCAGTTTGATGGATCTTCTTGAATGTTTCAAAGGAACTTTAGTCTCGATACATTCAAAATTATGAGTCAGATAATAAAATTAATAAAACAGCTATCATTTATTCAGCACTTACTATGTGATACTGTCCCAACCGTTTTACATAAAAATCTCATTTAATCTTTTACAAACAGGGAAACTGAGGCACATAGAAATTTCCCCCAAACCCCAGCTGGTAGAAAGCAGTGTTTTCAACTCTAGGCAACCTAACTCCAGAGCCTGGGTTCTTATCACCTAGGCTACACAGCCTGCTCCTGCTTTCCTAATCCCTAATCTGATGCATCCTGGTTCCTCTTTTGGTGTTCACAATTGAGGAGAACGGCACCAGCATCCAGGGCCTCTCACCTGTGCCACGGCAGCAGCCTCTGAACTGGCTTCCACATGGTCACCCCTCCCTCCTCCTCCTACCCCACTGCTTTCTGCACTGCAGTCAGTGTGATTTTTTTCAAGTCATAACTCTGATTGGGTTATCTCCCTGTCCACTCCTCCCACCCTCATATACCCATACACCTCCTCCAAAGTTCAGTCCCATTGCTCTTAAAAAACAAAAACAAAAAACCTGACAAACATGAACAACAGGGACCTAAGTATCCAGTTTTTACTCAAGTGCTCTAGTTTCTGCCGTCTCCCTTGCTTAGTCCTCTGATGTAGCCTGTGTCTGGAATGTTCCTTTTGCCCCTTCTTACCCTAGTAATTTGTTACGTTTAGCTCAAGTGCCATTTCCTTGGGAAATCTTTTGGGACTGGACAGACTATGGCAAATATCTTTACGTTATGGTAGCACATGGTCTTTTTTCTTCATAGATCTCATTCATATTTATCATTTCTATTTTTTGCATGTGATTTTTTATTAAGTTTCGTTTCTTTTTGAAAGAAGGGGCTAAAATTGTATGCTTAGTGCCTGGCACAATGCCTTGCACACAGAAGCACAATAAACATTTGTTGAATAAATAAACGAACACAGCCAAAGTCTCCAGATGCTAAACAGAAAAACCAACATCATATTTTATCAAGAAATATACTTACACTCACTGATTCATCTGTTTCTGGAGTTTCTGCTGTCCCACTGTCGTAGTTTCCCAATTGAGCCATTTCTAAGTTAAAAAAAAAAAAAACAAAAAAAAGGTAAGCTTAATAAAAATATTGCAATTGGATAAGAATACTAAGTTGAAACAAAAGAAAAATAGTTTCTCCAATATTTAAAAAATTGCTCTAGATTCCAATGTGCCTATGGGAAAATCTTAAATCTAAAAAAAGGCAGCAACTGGTATTTTGAAATTGTTCACTACACACACCTCCCCAGAACCCCGTTTCTTGCAAACACCTAGACATAGGAACGTAAGAGGCTGGGCATAGGAACTCATTGGCTGATGCAATCACCATAGCTTGGAAAGGCTTTGGTGGGTCAACAACTCTGCTTAGAATCAGGTATCCGAGAGAGGCAAGTCTTTCCAGGCTCTGGCGGGCATCAAAGCAGCACTGACTACAGCTAGGGAACGATTCTTAAGTTGTGGTGCATATCTCTTGTTCCATTCCTTCATATCCACTGAGAAATACCCTGCCAAAGACACTAAGAGTTTGAAATTTGTCAGAGAGGAAGTAATAATGGTGGTTAAGAGGGATTTGGATATTAAAAGACTTAGGTTACCACTACTATCTGCATTTACTGACTGACTGACCTTTTAACTTCAAGCTCTTCTGCTGTAAAACGTAAACAATACTACTTCTTAGAGCTTTTTGTGAGTACTGTATGTGATAATGCATGTAAAGCTCTTAGCATACTAACAAAAATTAAATGCTTACTAAATGTTGACTGTTTATTATTATTTATATTGTGTAATCAGCCTTGGATTGGGTATCACATGCTTGACACCAGCTTTAAGTACTACCCTGATGATTTAGTTAAGAGACAAAAGTGTCTAAATTGATCAATTCGCATTGGAATACATCCTTAAATTTATAGAAGTAGATGAGAAAATCAAATTCTTTTACTGTTCATTTTTTTAAACTTTTAAAAAATCATTTTTATTTAAAAAACATGAAATAATTTTCTCTAAAACTATGATAGGTCTTAGCTCAGTGACAGGATCAGAGATAATATTTTCTTCTTTTACTTGTACTTTCCAATTTTTCAAAATTGAACATGCATAATAAAAGTCAGTTTTTAGTTACATATTTTTGTGTGCATCTAAACATATTTAAAATTTTCAATTTAAATAAACTTAATTTTGTTTAAAATTAAATAATTAAAAATTTCTTAGGTTCTTATTTTATGTATTCACATTCTCATAAATATGATCATCCCTTCTGGGCAGATATTATGCATAAGAGATATGAAGCAAAACAACATTGGAGTATTACCTTTAGATAAAAACTTATAAATTCTAGATTCTGGAATAAGTGGACATTGACAACAACCTTCTCAGTTTACCTATAGGGGAAATTCCAGAATAAAAATGAGTTCAGCGCAAACTATGTACTTTCTTGGTCTCATTCAAATGATGTCAATGTCCAATATGACTAGCACCTTAGATTTGTGGACTTGGAGGTGAACTAAAATGCATCTAGTTGGAAGGGCTCTCAAGGAAAGGGACAAATATTAATAGTGTTTAAATAAAATAGCAACAGCAGCTAACATCTATTAAACACTTACTATGTTAAGCAATTACAAATATAAACATATAATCCTCAAAACAATCCTATAAGTAGATGCTATTATTATCTCTTTTTTTTTTTTTGAGACGGAGTCAGCGTGGCTGGAGTGCAGTGGCGCGATCTCGGCTCACTGCAAGCTCCGCCTCCCGGGTTCACGCCATTCTTCTGCCTCAGCCTCCGTTGTAGCTGGGACTACAGGCGCCCAACACCACGCCCGGCTAATTTTTTGTATTTTTAGTAGAGACGGGGTTTCACCAGATTAGCCAGGATGGTCTCTATCTCCTGACCTCGTGATCCGCCCGCCTCAGCCTCCCAAAGTGCTGGGATTAGAGGCGTGAGCCACCGCGCCCGGCCTATTATCTCATTTTTATGGAAGTAACTGAGGCACAAAGAGGTGCATCACTTTGGATAGTCAAGGTTCACACAGTGTGCAGTGCTGGCTTAGGGTGCCGACCTGGCAGCCCAGCTCCAGAACTCCCAATTCCTAACCTTCAAAGGACAGGTCTAAGGTATGTTAATTTAGACGCTGACAGGAAAAGGAAACAAATGTAGAACAATCAGGGTTTGTAATCGTTTATTTTTTATTTCTTGAGAGGGAGTCTTGTTCTGTCACTCAGACTACGGTGCAATGGCGCCATCTCGGCTCATTGCAACCTCCGCCTCCTGGGTTCATGCGATTCTCCTGCCTCAGCCTCCCGAGTAGCTGGGACTACAGGCGCCCGCCACCACGCCCAGCTAATTTTTGTATTTTTAGTAGAGACGGGTTTCACCATGTTGGCCAGGCTACTCTCAAACTCCTGACCTCAGTTGATCCACTCACCGTGGTGCAATTGTTTATTAAATTACCTGGAGAAGTCATATTTCAAATGTTAACAAATAGATTAAAAACTAGCCTCAAGGCCAGGTACCCTGGCTCATGCCTGTAATCCCAGCACTTTGGGAGGCCGAGGCAGGCAGATCACCTGAGGTTAGGAGTTCGAGACCAGCCTGGCCAACATGGTAAAACCTTGTCTCTACTAAAAATACAAAAATTAGCTGGGCATGGTGACACACGTCTGTAGTCCCAGATACTCGGGAGGCTGAGGCAGGAGAATCACTTGAACTGAGGAGGCAGAGGTTGCACTGAGCTGAGATCATACCACTGCACTCCAGCCTGGGCAACGAAGCAAGACTTCGTCTCCAAAAAAAAAAAACCAAAAACAAAACAAAACAAAAAAAAAAAACACCCCAAAAAACAAACACAAACTAGCCTCAGATCTTAAATTAGGTGTCAAGAGTTAAAAACACAACTCCCAGTGATTAAACTCCAAACTTGTTAAAGATCACTATTCATGTTTTCTTTAGAGCCTCTAGAAAGCTAGTTTCTACATGGGCCTCAGATTATTCACCTACCAAAGTTCAGCCTACAGTGATTGCCAGGTAAGAAAACTAAAGAACTCACTTGGTCCACAATTCAAGAGCTGACGCAATCTTAACTACACCAGCGTGAAGAGTCACTATAATCTACTTTGACAGCCTCCCCAACTCCAACTATTTTCATAAAAAAAAAATTAAAAGATGGTTCTGTTTTAAATAGAATTTCTGCTAAATAACTATTATCTGAGAAATACATATTATTTGTAAGCAGTGGGTAGTAATGGAATGGAACCAAGAGTCAGCTTTTGAAGCAGGAAGCTAAGGCATCAGTTTGTAATGCCTGAAGTGATTTTTAAAACTCATCTAAATACCATTAAACATCTGCCCTTTTTATTTCATTGATTTAAACCATTTCTGAAGACTCATGATTCAAAAAGGTAAAGATGGTAATTTAAAAGCCATGGGGAAAAATCTCTCCCCAGGGAACTTTTCAGAAAAGCAGCCACCAGTCTCTGATAAGTGATGAATCTGTTGTGGAATTGCTTTCAGTACAGTATAAATTTATCTGGCATTATCTCACAGTAATGCATGCATCATTTCACTGGAAGCAAAGATACGATGGCCATAGGAGCAAACAAAGCAGGGAAACAGGAGAGCAGGGCAGAGAGCAGCAGGTTCCCTGGCTTCAGATGGGAAAATCTCTGTGCCAACATTTACCATTACAAACAATTTAACAAGATAAACGCTGTTTGCAAATTCAATTTAATGAACCGGGAAGACAATTTTGAATGAAGGAGTCAATGACAGTTTTTGAGTCTTTTGGGGGAGTGTATAAGTAAATGTTATAAATAACAATCCTAAACACTCATGAACAGGAACAGGTTGTCAGGGGAGTGGTTTACTAATATCAGATTTTTAAAAGTTCACTTGCAGGATGCTTCCTATTTTCTGTATTTAATTTAATAATATTATTTTAAAATGTGAATCAACTTTTTTTTTTTTTTTTTTTTTTTTTTTTTTGAGACAGAGTCTCACTCTGTCACCCAGGCTGGAGTGCAGTGACGCGATCTAGGTTAACTGCAACCTCCGCCTCCTGGGTTCAAGCGATTCTTCTGCCTTAGCCTCCCGAGTAGCTAGGACTAGAGGCACATGCCACTATGCCCAGCTAATTTTTGCATTTTTAATAGAGACAAGGTTTCACCATATTGGCCAGGCTGGTCTGGAACTCCTGACCTCGTGATCCACTCACCTCAGCCTCCCAAAGTGCTGGGATTACAGGCGTGAGCCACTGCGCCCAGCCCATAAATCCTTTTATAAGCTTAAAAAAACATTTTTATTGGTTCTCCTGTATATTACTATGTTTTATACTTTAAGTAAACAAGAATATACCCTATGAATACTATACTCAATTTAAAGTAATCTACCATCAACTGCATTACTTCCAAAGCAAATTTAAATGTCAGTTTAATTAATGATAATGTCTTTAGCAACATTTTAAAAATTAGAAGTACTCTCAAAAAGAGCCCAACTGAGCTCTGCAGGAGAAAAACTACTCAGTGAAGACTGAAATCAAAACCCTCTGGGACACTCTGGCATTCTCAGGCTGACAGGCTTCTAAGGATGTCAAGGCCTTGACCTACACTCTAGGTAGACACAAAATGGGTCATGCTCAGTCGCATCTCAGGACCCAATTTATGGCTATTTCCTTCAAATAGCAACCAGTCCCCAGATATGGACTTTTCAAAAGGTAGAGCCAAAACATGAGGAAAAAATAAAGATTTGCCACTTAAGATTTCCTCTATGAGGTGACGGTGCATAAACAAAGTCAAAGGTAGGAACAACCCAGGGACTCACCTTCCAAGGGATCCTTATTGAGTCCTAGTTGGCTAATGATGTACCTGGGAATGTCAGTTTTAATACCCTGTCCTTCTTTGGCATGGCCTTCTGCTGCTTCCAACAGGTAGTAAAATTCTTCCGGATCAAATTCCTAGCAGAAGACAAACACAGATGGATACTTCTTTGAGCCAAAATTGTCTGAGGTTTTATTACATAAATCCCATTCACAATAAAACTGCTGGATATACATGGCTGTAAGTTACTTATGCAGAAAGGAGGCAAATGGATTTTAAAAGTATGTAATTCTCACTTCGTATTTGAAGCCTATTCATATTCTAAGCCAACACATTTATGTACATGGTAACCCAAAGATAATGATCATTTCCAATTTGCTTGTAATGTAAATACGAAGGTACTACGCTCCACTTAAGATCTCGCTCATCGGAAATGAACAGGTCTGATTTTTAATTGTGCCTTTCTGGCAAAGTTGTAAAATCTGGGAATTTCCATCCAGAAGATTTGAGATTCAATTTCTCTCTCCACTCAACCAGCAACAAAAGGAATGTTAGAATGCACTTACTCAAAAATGCTGCAGGAAACTCTCTTAATATAGAAGTATCCAAAAACATTAGAAAGAAAAACTTCAAAGTTACCATTTTTTATTAGTTAACTATAACATTAAGTTACCACTATTCACATAAAGACCAAGAAAGAAAAATGGGAAATTAAAGCCTCTGTCTCTTATAAAATTTTGAGAATATATTTTCCTATCTATTTAATTTGTTGTGTATATGTGGCTGCCTGTTGCTTCTAGTGTGTAATAAATATCTTCAGGATCACCATACTCTAGATGGATGCTGTGATACTATCAAATGTATGTTTCGTCTTCATCCCTGTTTTCTGAAATACCACTCCTGAAACCCTTGGAATCTCCAAAGTAATAAGTGGCTTTCTGTATTCTAGTGAGTTGACGGGTGGCTGGGCACTTCTGGGCAGCCTCTGGAAGAGGGCTGGTTGTCAGGGGAGCCCATCATATGATGAGAGGTTGGGAGTTGCAGCCCCATCCTCACCTCCACTTCAGAGAGGAGCTGAAGGTTAAGTGGATCATGAATGGCCAATGATGTCATCAAACATGCCTATGTAATGAAGCTTCCATAAAAACCCAAAAGGACCGCATTTGGGGAGCTTCCGGATAGCTGAACGTGTGGAGTTTCCTGGAAGGCAGTGCAGCCAGGGAGCTTTGCACTCCTTTCCTCATGCTTTACCCTATGCATCTTATCATCTGTAGAGTTTTTAATGTATTTCATAATAAATTGGTCAACTTCAGTGTTTCCCTGAGTCCTGTGAACCACTCTAGCAAACTAATGAAACTCAGAGATGGGGGTCATAGGAACCTCGGTTTATAGCAAGACGGTGAGAGGCACAGGCAAACCATCTGGAGCTCGCGACTGACATTGGAAGTAGGGGCACTCTTGTGGAATTGACCCCTCAACCAGTGGGATCTGATGCTATCTCTGGGTAGACAGTGTTGGAATGGAATTGGAGGACACCCAGCTGGCGTCTGCTGCAGAACTGCTTGCTTGCTTGTTGTGTGGGGCTCCCACATAACTGGTGTCAGAATCATGTTGTAAGAGCACAGCAGGAGAAACCAAGTTTGGTTTTTCCTCTATGCCCAAAGGGATGCCATGGATTTATGTGTTGTAAACAATTATGCTTATTGCCTAAGCCCAGTTATTAATTTCAGTTATATTTCCTGGATTTTTTCTGGAGTTTCTAAAGGTCATTAAAAAAAAAAAAAAAAAAAAACTTGCTGTAAATGGAGTAAAGTTAAACCAATGTAAATACTCAGAGTCTTTTACATACACACCTACTACAATGACTGACAGAGCAAGCCTGGGTACTATAGGGATAAGATGATAGCCTGGGGGAAGCATCCCCTAATACTATGAAACTCCAGTTTCATCTAAGCTTTAAAGAGTACTTTGAAAGCAGCAATATTTCCAAGCTACTTCTAAGTTCACTTGTTTCTATCTTTGAGAAGCTATACTTTTTCTCTTCTGATTATGAGTGATTACTGTAAAAAGTTGATTTCCTCCTTTAAAGCAAGATCTGCTCTTAGCATATCTGTTGTCCAGAAAAACAAGTTTTAATGCTAAATGAAACTTTACCCTAAATTAAACAATTGTGGGAAGTACAAACATGTGGTCTGTAATTCAAAAGTTACAACAGGAGAGGCAGTAAAAAGTTAACTAACCCTTCTACCTGGATTTACCAGTCACCCAGTTCTCCCTGAAGTATCCAAGTTTTTTTCCTTTTAGCCTTCCAGAGACACTCAATGCCAAATGGTGTGTTTGATTCTATGATTCTAAGGGTCCTCACCATTGACAGAAAGCCCTTCCCTACACCTCCCAACTCCTTACCTTTCTCCTCAAGATTTTCCCTCTGTGTCTGACAAGGCAATAGTATATATTTTTGGTGCTGTGAATATTTCACTATTATAAATTATTATGGATGACAGTTAAAATAAGGGCAAGACCAAAGCACTGCAACCATATGTGCATTATGTAGGTATGTATGTGTGTATTTCTGAAAAGCTGTATTGTATGTGGTGTTATAATTACTTTAATAGCCAGTGGAATTTAAAAGTGAGTTTTGATGCTATATTAGTAGATCCTTAAAATAATTCTTATGTTCACAGCTTAATATTTGTTCAGAGTTTTAACTGAAACCTCAAATCAAAATTCCATAAAACAAAAACTTCTCAACAGGAAAATGATCACTGGCCAAAAATATGTAATTGTATTTATTTTTAATTTTATTTATTTTTACTTTTTGAGACAGAGTCTCGTTCTGTCGCTCATGCTGGAGTGCAGTGGCGTGATCTCAGCTCACTGCAACCTCCATCTCCTGGGTTCAAGTAATTCTCTGCCTCAGCCTCCCAAGTAGCTAGGATTACAGGCGTGCGCCACCACACCTGGCTAATTTTTGTATTTTTAGTAGAGATGGAGTGTCACCATGTTGGCCAGGCTGGTCCGGAACTCCTGACCTCAGGTGATCTGCCTGCCTCAGCCTCCCAAAGTGCTGGGATTACAGGCATGAGCCACCACACCCAGCCAAAAACATATAATTGTTAAAATGAACTAATCATCTCTAGAAGTCTCATTCCTTCAGGTCTGCATGAGGCTCTACTGTATTTTCCCAAATGGGATGGTTAGCATCTTATTTTCTAACTTGCCACATTTTAAAACAAAGAATAATTATAAATCACAGGTTACTATTTATCCCTGCATTTATCTCTATTCCTTCTCTGCATCTTGGCAACTCCAAAAATGTGAGGTACAGCAAGCGTTTTAAATTAGCTGTGACATAAAGTAATTATGCTGAGAAAAGGTCAAGCACATTATTTTATGATTCTACTTCAAGTTTGCCTAGAATATCGTATGACTATCACTTAGTAGAGCAAAAGTCTAGAAGTCTCTTTAAAATAAGAAAGGACAAGTCACATATCGACGTCATAAACATTCACAACTTGTAATTTCCTTTGACTTTTTCCATTTAGCTCTGGTGTTGGAAACCAAATGAAGCTGGAGCTTTCTGATGGTAACTGCTTTCCCAGTTAACAATAAATAATGTAGTCACATCGAGGGGCAACTTACCAGGCACTCTAATAACCGAGCAGGGCGGGCAATAACAATTAGAATCTTTCGAACTAGTTGTTTAATAAATGCCAGTTCTCCACTTTCTGAACGATCATGAGCCTAGGAAAAAGCAATAAAGAGAGTGATGATGCAGAGTTGTTTCATTAAATGGAAAAGAAAATCAGCAAAGCAGGCTAATTAGATCACTGCAAATGTTCAAAAATCAAGTGATTTAGAAAATGCTGTTAAAAGATTGATAAACAGACATTATCTGTATATAAATGGACACTATTAAACTCCTATATCTACAAAATCTTTCTATTAGCTAAATCTTAATTGCAAAACTCTGATATATTATCTGTGCTAAAAATCAAAGGGCGCTTAATGTGAACCATGAATGAAGGAGACATTAAAAGTTTATGACACATTAAGCACACGGTACAAGTAGAGTGGGAAGCTGATCAAGAACCTTGATTTTCCAGTTAAGAACATCTTAGACATAAAAAATGACTAATATAGTGAAGGACTGCTTTTATCCTGGACACTTAACACATTCTTGAAGTATATTTCACATATACAATATGATTCGCCTATAAATTAATTATATTATCACACATAAAAAGTGTACAATGCATTTTTCAAGTGTTAGCTGGATAAAGTATATACCAGTTGAGTATCCTTTATCCAAAATGCTTGGGACCACAAGTTTTTGGATTTTTTTCAAATTGTGGAATATTTGCATATACATAATGAGATATCTTGAGGAGGGGATCTAAGTCTCAACACAAAAATTCACTTATGTTTCATGTACACCTAATACATATAACCTGAAGGTAAATTTATACAATATTTTTAAAGAATTTTGTGCACTCATCACATGAGGTCAAGTAAGAGAATTTCCACTTGTGTTATCATGTTGGTGCTTAAAAAGTTTCATATTCTGGAGCATTTTGGAATTTGAATGCTCAACCTATACCTGGGTATATAAATGTGAATTCAGTTTCACACATTGAATAAATAATACCTAGGCACTTAACTTAGTAAAATTTAACTTAAAATCTTTAAAATTTTTATTTTGTATATTGCCCAAGCACAATAAATATTCTGAGAGCAAAGCTGTTTGTTAATAGTCACTTAAATTTTCAATAATATTTTCTTGAAAAAAATCAGATAAATCTATATCAAGACAGGCACAAAACAAGTTTAGAGGTTTTAATGTAAACTTCTCTGTTACGTTCACTTTTAGACTTTCTTAATCTTTGTTTTTATGATTTACTTTCCTCTAAGGATTAAAAAATACCATTTCATTGTGATGCTGGTGCAATATAATTTCACAGACACGGTAATAAACATTTACAGTCATTCTTGAAGGTGCTTTACCATGACAAGGACCAATCCCCTACCCACGTGAAAAGAACTGGCAGAGATCAAATTTATAAAAAATGATTGTACTCAGAAGTAATATGTCTGCTGAATTTAAACCATCAAATCCAAAGTCATTTTCCAAAACACAGGCACAGAAACCATATACCAGCAAAAGTAAAACAGTTAGCTTTTGACATTAAAATAAAAGGAAAAATGACCATCGGTGAATAATCGTAGAATAGAATGTGTTCAAAGAAAACCAACTAGTAACTATAACGACAGGTCCTAGTACCCAGGAAGGATGCTAGGACATATATAACGATGCACATATATATGCATCTCAAATATTGAAACTGCCTTTACATTTTCTTCCCAATTTTTGCTTTGCAACAAAAACAGATTTTTGGAAGATCCAGTGAATGACAAAAAATATGGTTACATCTTCCTTATGGTTTATCCTCAACCAAACTAAACAGAAAACTTTAAAGATGAAGCAAAAAAACCAAAAAACAAAAAAACAAAACACTTAACTTCTTAGTTAACACTTTGGGCAGGATACAGAGCTTTCTTCTTACTATAATAATTTTTGCTTTATAAATTCAGGAATATAAAGAAAATCTGAAAAGCCTAAATACATTTTGGGTTGTCTCTTCAAAGAGAAATGAGAATTTTTTATCTTAATAAACTTAAAAAAAGTCAGTTTAGATTAAATAAATTCAATTTCAAAAATCATAATCAGTTCATTCTAACTTCTTAGTTCTAAGAATTATCAGTCATAGCCAAGGATAAAACATATAATTTACATTAACTCAAACAGTATTTTATCTACTAACTTAAGTGGGGAGAAGGAGCCCTGTTAAAACACCACAAAATAAAGACACAATTAGCCCGTGAAGAGAAATTGGTTCCTGGCTGTTAACCACCAAGCTCCAAAGGGGAAACACTAACGGATACCCTGTGTCTGTATTTTAAGGGTTGGCCACTATAAAACATAACCATGACCCAGATTTGAGAGTAGGTTAGAGCTTCCTATGTATGTTATTGTCTTTGGCTAAACTTCTGTAAGTGCAAAAAAGAATGGAGACATAAAAGCATTCATCTGGAATTGTCTTAGGCCTCAGGACTTTAAAAAGGCATTAAGCTGCTGAAATCTTACGTGGATTTTACTTGGGTTATGGAAAAGACAGACAATGAGAAAAATGGCTGGGAGATAGGCCTACAGAGCACAGAATGTCACAGTTGGGAACTGACAACTGCATCCTGGGGAAACCAAGGCAAGTTCCACAATTTGGCTCTATCTAAAAAGGGCAGGCCCCCCTGCAGTGGATTAGCTCCATGTTCTGGAAAAATACTGTAAATGTGATTAGGCAAACAGTTTAAATTTTTACAAAAGGACTGAAGGAAGCTCTTTATCTATAAAGCTAAACAAGAAACCATTCTTATTTATACCCAACAAGACCTTTATGCCACAAGTATACATGCTTCTCTGGCCAAAAAAGAAATTTCTTTAAAAATCAGCATTTTAAAAATAATAATAGGACCCATCATGTGATCTGTGAAACCCTAAGATTTTATTTTAATTGTCATGAAGTAATCTGCTGCGTCTGTCACAGAAACAAAATTAAGTAGGGGATTTCAGTGTAAACAGCTTTGGATAGCAATCCTACCCTTTTCAGGGCATGCCTATAAAGGAATGAAAAACACAGGATTAAGCTGGTAACTATGGTAATATCCTGGGACAGAATTGCAGAATTAGGAGTATCTCACAGAGGCTGACTACAGAATTCCTGTGTCTGCCTCTTCTGTTCGAAAGTGTACTATTTAGCAAACATACTTTCAAAATATTCTCATAAATAGTAATATGCATAGTGTTTCCAGCATTTTCTGGACTCTGATTTGATTAAAGCAACAGCAGAATTAGATTACTTGATACATCCTAATAGGCTGAATATTTTGGTATGCAGTCGTATCTATTTTCTTCCTTCCCCACTTCCACGGTTTCTGAGGAACTGATAAACACCAGGCACTGAATTCAGCACCAGAGCATTAGAGATGACTCCTGTTCCTCAAAGAGTCCCCTGTCTGTTGGTAAAGTGAGACTGCAGAAGTCAGTACAACTCATTACGGCTAAATGCATTGAGACGAAGGGCACAGCAACAGGCCATGTTATGGTTTATACCTATGGGCAAAATAGAGCCAATAAAGAGTTTTAGATAGATACTCTTGCAGCTGCATAAAAGTATGAATTTGAAGAGTTAAGACTGGAGGGAGGCAGATTGGTGAGGATGAGGGTTTGAGCTGGATGAGGGTCTGAGCCAGGAAGTGATTATAGAACAGGAAAGAAGGGTTGTAGAAATATTGAGGAAGTAAACTATGAGGTCTAATGGGTTGCTTGAAGAAGGGAGAGAGGGAGTCTAGTATTCTCAGAGTTCCAGCAGTTGACTGGGTAGATGGCGGTGCCAATGATAGATGAAAAGAATGTGGGAGAAGCATGTGTGATTGAAGAAATGCTGTCTAGTTTTACATAGGTTGGGACTGCTGCTTCAGTGGGCTGTCCAGGTAGAAAGAGATTCAGCAGACAGGTGGATCCATGATTCTGAAATGTGAAAGATGACTACTGGTCTGAGATAAGGATTTGAAACCATTAGAGTCTATAGGTCTTTAATCCAAGACAGCCAACAAGATGACTAGGAGAGAAGGAGGAGGAGTAGACTAAGGATGTGATTGTGGGAAAACTTATAGAAAACAGGTGTTGGAAGAGAAACCCCTGGAAGAGGCAGAGAAGAAACGGTCAGAGGTGTCCCAAAAATAATAAATTAAAAGGAAGACAGAGAAAAGGAGGGTTTTAACACTGCTGAATGCAGTAATATTCCAGTAAAATGTTCAGTGGATATGACAATAAGGAGGATGTCAGTGAGTTGAGGGGTATCAGAAGCCATTCACTCAAAAAATATTAAAGTCCTTCTATGTGTCACACACCATTCTAGGTGAACAAAGCAAATAATATCCGTGCCCACAGAGACTTTATACTCTAGTGTAGAGCAGTCAAAGGGCAGCCTGTGGAATGGGACCAGTCCACGACTGTTATCTGTGCGTGATGAGATATCTAAGTACAATTTTAAGCGTAAGCATGTGCAACTCTTACAGCAATTTTATATTGTAATGTAACTCATTTAGCAATTTTACATTGCCAGGAAACTCAAGTATATGATCATTTTCCTGTAAAATTCATTTTCCTTTTAGTTTACGGGAGAGAACAGGTCCATACCAAGTAAGAAATTAACAGAAAAACCCCCAAAACAATGTGTTCACCCCTAAGGATAGTCTGAAAGGGACTGCTTCAGTGAACTGCAGTCAGTTGCAATGTGAGAAATTGGGAAAGAGTATAGAAGGCCTAGATGGCAAAGGGGAGAAAAGTAGCAGTTGCCAGCCAGAGAAGGATCTTATCTGGCCAGCTAAATTCTGCAGGGGCAAGGACAGTTAGAGTTCTCAAAAATTATGATGCTAATATTTTCCTTCAGTTTTCTGCAATTATTTACATATTGATGTTTTAGAGAAAAGTGTCTATAATTATGTTTACACAGGCATAATTTGTGCCTTGTGAGATACAGAAACACAATATATACAAACACATAGGCTAAATAGGTTTCATTGTAGGCTGTGGCTGGTCAATTTCAGTCAGAAGAGCAATATTATACATGTATTCCATTCCCCCATACAGACTGTCTTCCTGTCCTGGGTGTTATCAGGTGCTAGGCATGCAAGTGTTAGGCCTAGACAGGACCTGTGTTTATCTGTCATTTTGGAAATTGGATATTTTGTTAGAAAAAGAACTGACACTAATGAAAATATAAGTTGCCATTTACTACCCAGCACCACGTGCAGGTTAATTAATAGAACACACAGCCTGGAAGAAGCCAGCAATTTTCCATTTAGCTTTTTCAGATATTAGAACTAGATAGCATCATCAAATAACACACATACGCTCAGGCAATTTATAACTTTATGGTTAAAGGGGGAAGAAATCACTGCTTCAAAATCCTTCACAATCCACTTATCCTAGAGTCATAGATTGTTGGGTACCAAGGTTCCTGTAAAGGTTATTACATTAATTTTCTATTACTATAAATGATGACCAGAATCAATTTAGAGCAAGTAGCAATCAGGTAAGTTTCTTTTTTTTTTTTTTTTCCTTCTTCTTTGCTTCTCTGGAATGTGAACTCCATTTCATGGTTATAACTTATAAGCAAAAAAAAAAAAAAAAAAAGAATTTTTTTTCAGGGAAAAGCAAAATAAATCAGAAAACTATACGGTGCATGGTTCTTACCTCCTGTAGCAACTTATCTAATTTGTGCTGTAATTCAAGGAAGTATCGTGAGGTGATGAGGCCCTGGTGGGATTTATCCAAGCAATCTCGAGCCAGTTCAATAATCTGGTGGTGAGTGAAACTAAGCACTCCATCTGCTAGGGGTAGAACGTTGTCAGGAGAGTAGCTGGTGATAATTTCCTTTAGACGTTCTTCCATCTGAGCTGTAGCCTATATAGAGAAGACACACATACACAGATGTAATACGAGGAAACACACATGTAAACAATTCGACCATCACATTTTTTATAGCATTTTCAGAGACCTCCACAAGTCATTAAATGGGATTCTAGAAATCAAATTTAAAAGAAGCCTCACTTCTGATAAAATAATGGTACATACACGTCATCAGACATTTGTCCGAACCCACTGATTGTACAACACAAAGGGTGAATGAACCCTAATGCATGTGGGGGGTGTTCATACATAGCCTTTCCAGGTACATGGGAAATCTTTGTACCTTCTGCTCAATTTTGTTGTGAAGCTAAAACTGTTCTTAAAAAGTTGCTTCAAAAAAGCAGCAGCCTCAGCATGTGAAATAAAGATATGAGGATACATAAGTGAAATCAATATTTCAGAATGATAATCTCCCTTTTCCGTGTTCTATCAAATGTAAAATGGTCCCTGTAAGCTTCTTCAAGTAACTCAAATTGTATCTGTGAATTGTTATGCTTTCATTTAAGATCTTGGGCTCTTTCAGATGGATTGTCCAAAATATCAAATATTTCTTTATGTTTTTGTACTTAAACATCAGCATGTTGCTAGAGTTCCATGACCTAAGCTAAAAATGTATCTTTTTTGGCTAGGTTTTAATGTGCCAGGAGCACACATCTTGTATCATCTTCTTTTCCCAAAAAGCTACATCCTATGCAAAAGTCCCGGGGGACTCCCTTGGTAAAATAAATCTAAAATTTCCTTTCCAACTTTCATTTCATTCTCTGTGGTCACCCACTGCCTAATCTATATTCCTTACTTACATTAATTATATATGCAGGGAGACTCCCTCTCCTTCCTCTCTCCTCCTCCCCTCTAATATCCTAACCTGCATTAACTAGGTAACAGTCAGTATCTGTTTCCCTGGTGAGCAAGTGACATGTGATAAATAGCTAAAACAGCTTTAATCAATGACATCAATGCTGGGTTAGTTGCAAATAATAAGTACTCTACTCTTGATTTATGAAGCCAAAGATTTTCATTTGTTCTCCAGCTTAGGGCAACACAGGCTGTGGGGGCGGATCACGAAAAACATGGAGAGTGGCCTTTTCTCAAATGTGCAGAAATGCTTTGGCGGGAAAGATGTGGAAACAAGGTGAGTTAATGGGACCAGGTCCTTGCAGCCAAGGGCTTGGCAGCAACTCTTCACAGTTGCTCTCTCAATTGACGTTCTTTTACCAGTCTAACTGGAGAACACGACAACTGTGCCTTCTCTTCTAAATTAATAGGGTTAGAAATACAATGTCTAAAGAGATGGGAAATCACAGAAAAGTAATGTGGAGGAAAAAACCTCTCATGACACACCAATCTACAGGCTTCTAATGGAGAAAAACAGTCTCTACTTAACAATATGGCGCAGGCCCAGAACATGGGTACAAAGTGCACAGTCTAGAGGCCTTTCAAAGTAGACCCTCCCTACGGCACCTCACCAGGCCTCCCCCATGTGTGGTGCATAAGTGGCAGGTCCACTTTAGAGCCAGCTCAGCATACAGAGAGCACAGCTAGTTCTCAGCAGTTGTTAGCTTAACATTTTTTTTTAAAGTTATTTTCTCTTTCTAAGACTATGGAGCTGTTTTATGCAAATCATCACAGATTGGACCCTTACTTCCCATAACAAAACGACCTTACAGACTAAAAACCTATGTTGCCTGTTCGTTTAGATGCTAGGCATCTTCAATTCAATTCATTACCTTTGGGAACCTTTCTTTGTAGACATGGTTCATCATAATTATTTCATGGTCACAGCAGGCGGGAGAACGTCCAGGGCTGCAAGCAAAGCAAATTACCCTTTTAAACTTGCCACAGCATGAAATGAAAATAAGCTTTTTATTTATAAACAGTCAGCTGCATCAAAAGTACTATGCAACCTTTGTAAGAAAAGTATATTAGATAATAAACTACAAAATCAGTCATTAGTACACATGCACACATATATTCCCACAAACACAGAGACACTGAATAGGACTGAAAAAGAAAGCTCAAGAAGTGGAATGTCACAAAATCATCATAGTTACAATACTAGTTCAGAAAGTGTTTGTAAATTGAAATTATATTCTGCACGTAGTGTGAGCTTGCGTAAGATCTGGAAAACAATTAACAAACTGCAAAATAAAACAAAATAGGGTAGCTACAAACAGCAACATCTAGGACACGTTTAACAGTGTAATTTCACACTTTTATCATACACCTGCGGTCTGCCACACACCACTGAAAAGGTCTGAGTCTTCCATGGCACAGGTGTCATGACTGAAATTCATTTTCTAGCCTAGCAAATATTTATCTGGGATGCTGAGGCAGGCATTATGTATAATATGAAACAGAGGCATACAACTGTTGTGCATTCTTCTTTACTCTTTCAATAGTAGGTTCATCTTCCTTCCTAGTGGCATATAGTTGTGCAACTTCAGTGTATTTATATTCCTAAAGGGATACAGCTTATACTACGCATCTTAGGAATTCCTTTAATTAAAAAAATGGCACCCATGTGGTAAAACACGGTGCCTGTAGATGAAATAGTAAAACCAGTTGTTAATTCCATATCTCAGAATAATCTAACATGTCTCACAATTATCCAGTGTGGCTATATTTACTATTAGCTTATGAGACTAAGTGAAGACAAAAAGAACAAAGGCAAATTGCTTCTCATTAAACTTTGATATTCAACTGACCACCTAATAAACAAGCTATTTTTTAATATAATAAAACCTTAAGATATCAAAGTTCACTAATTCTATAGCATCAAGATCTCATACTGCAGTGGACAAGGTGATGCCCTGTCCTGATCCCTCCTTCAAAGAAGGACCTGTTGCCCGGCTGCTGGGAATGCTGTCCACAGAAACCTTCAGCTGTCAGTCCCTGCAGGGATGGCATCAGCTGCAAGAAGTCATCTCGCCTGAGGCTGAGTCTTTCCCAGGGTGCCACATCCAGTGAGGGACACAATGACTGAGGTAGGGATATAAACGAAGGCACAATTGGGCCAAGGGAGCAACTCTGCTGAGTCCTGTCGTTCCCGAGCTCTCTGTGGAGTTGGCTAAAGCTGCTGGACTTCTTCCTCTGCCCAATCCTGCCTCCCCCTTCCCTCCCACAGGTGCTAATTTCAAAACCACTCCCAGAGAAACATCCTGAACACGAAGCTCTGTTTTAGATTCTGCTTCCTGAAGAAACAAACTCACAGTAAAACTGGCCCTATTCAGTGTCAGGTGGACTACATTTGGCATCCACAAACTTCAGGTGACACAAACTCCTAAAAATGTGTTCACAGTCTTAGAGAAAGTAAGACTTATGACGGGAAGAAAGAATAAAAAGATATTTTGTAATATGGAATCTGGAATTTAAAAAAATCCTCCTATTCTTGTTGTCGTTCTATTCCCACCAAGCTGTTACCTCTTAACATAACAACATTAACTGCTTTTGCAATGCCTTGAAATTTCCAGTGGCTAGACGTTTTCATAGGTAGTCCTGAGACCATCATGATTACTACCACTGCTGCAATCAGCAAATTGTGAGAACTGAAAAGGAAAATTATAAGATGCCTTTCAGTGGTCATTAACAATATTATGTGTACATGGAAACATCACGCTATATTTGTAATAGTTTGCAAGTCAGTTCACACACATATGAACTAAAGGACCAAAGTCTTCACTCAAAATATTTGAAAATAGAGAATTCAATTAAGTAATGGTTTTCAGCCAGGCCCACACACCTCAGACTTCGGGAACGGGGGCGCATCGGCGTGTTCCTGCATCTGTTCTCAGTGGCGATGCTTTCGGTGGTACAGAAATGTTTCGACAAGAAGTGTAACTCGTCCGGTGTTGGTTGGTATGGTAACTGATGCAACTTCTCCTGGGAGGAACAGGATGACTGAAACAAACCAAAGTGAGGTCACATAACTACCTCAGAAAGAAACTCTTCAAAAGAATAGGAGAGATAGATGAGTTAAACTTGGGTAATACTACCATTTTTATTGTTTCTTTTTCAGGTTAAAGTTGTAAGACCTACTGCCTAAATGTATAACTTGATGTTCTCTCTCAGAGTTCAAAATGCTTTCCATATTTTGCCTCATTTGTTTATAATTTCCCAAAAGGTAGTTTTCTCTCTGGAGAAAACCCAGGCTCTGAAAATGGATCAGAACCAGTCAAAGCCAAAGCAAGAAAGTGATCACTGGAGTGACATTAGGGAGCACTGTATCGCAGATTAGCTTTCAGCTGAACATGGCACCCCCAAGTTTACTGCTGCTCAAAATCAAATACTGACTTTTAGGTAAATAACATAAAATAAATGATATGATATGAGATGGTCAATAAGGCAACGAAACCTCTCTTTATAATGCATCAGAGTGTGCCATGAGTAAAACAGGGGAAGGATTAAAGAAGATACTTTTCTCAATAAAGCCACTGTTTTAAAATCTGGAATTGAATTGTCTTTATTCCTTTTTCTCGGGGAGAGTGAAGGGTTGAGACTATAACTTAAAATAAAAAAAAAAAAAACCTTTCAAGTCGTGTTGAGTTTTTTGTTACACGCCTGTAGATTTGCTTTTTAGAAATCGTCATTCAACATTTGGAACAAGGAAAGACAGGAAAGGTGAACAGCTAAATAACCCTGCTTTTAATCAATCTGAAACATTTAACTAAAAAGCAAAGAAACTATTGTTTTCATTTTTAGTTGGACGTAAAGTCTCTAAGTAATTCTAATTAAAGAGACTGAGAAATTTTTTAGTAAATGGAAACATAGTTAGAATAAGCACATTTTGAAAGATACTACTTATTTTAAAATGTCAGTTCTCATTAGCATTTTTTAAAAAATCATTATATTAAGAGTACCCTCCATAAATACTAAAACACTGTAATGTAGCAAAACTAGAAATTAACGCCTAAAGCTTAAAAATTATTCCTATAACTTGAAATTATAAAACATCTTAGTACATATTGAGACAAAGGAATTTTTATAATGTAATGAGATTATTTTACAAGCAATAAAAAAAATGAGAACACTACTAGAAAGACTTATGAGATAAATCAAAGCTCTATTCAGTAAGTACAGTCATGGCCTTAAACACTTTTCACTAAGAAAAAAGAAATAAAACACATGAACTAAATCAAGTCAAGAAATCAAGAAAAAAAATAAAATCAATGCAAGCAGGAGATAAGCAGTGGTGATCAGAGGAAAGATAAGGAAATTAGCAAATAGAAAAACAGAATTAAGAATCTATAGATATGTCTCAAAGGTAAATCAATGTCCACAATCCTGTATCCAAGATTTCAAAACCCACAAACTCAGAAGTTTATTCCTAAGTTTACAGTAATCTCTTTTGGTGGCAAAGCACCAATTGAACTGATGTGAAGCTGTTTAAAATATTTATTTAATCTACTTAGTGTGAATGTTGATTCAAGCTGCTGCAGAAATACTAATACATTTGATTATAAGCAGCTGGCCCCACCGTTGCTGGTCTGTTATGTACAGAACAGGGATATTACCTTTCTCAAAGTGAAAATTCCAAAACACACCAGGCTCAAGATATTATGCAACTGTACTTGCACAGGAACAGTATCTATTGACTTCAGAGAAGGGTCCAAAGAATGAAGATATACCAAAAAAATTATGCTGCTAGTTCTTAAGGCAATTAGAGTTCCAAAACCATGTTCTGAGTCATGATATCATTCAATAAGCATTTAGTCTCTGCAGGTAACCATTTTGCAAAGGAGAGTATTCATATGCACATACAAGTTTCTACTTTTTATTAAATCATATCATTTTATAGACATACCTCATATTTTTATTAGTACTTATATTCTTATTTCTGTACTTTCACTGAGCAGAAAATAATTTATCTGGTAAGAAACACATGGGAGAATGTCTTCTGACTGCTACAATTCTATAGTACTTATTTCAAAATTAAGAATTATCTGAATATATTGGAAAAGCTCCACAAATTAATTTTAACTGCAAACTGTGATGTTAGAAGAAATTGCAACACTGAATATTCTCTGGAAGGACTGATATACTTCATCTGGCTAAATCTTTCCAATTTCAGAATATAGCATTTTTAACATTTAGCAATTTTGCAGTTTCCATAATAACCAAAGGATACAGATATTATAATGTTTACATTTCAGTCTGGCATTCAGACAACAGCTGAAATTATCTGTAAAGTTTAAACTATATTTTCAAAGTGCTTGCAATTTTATTTGTATATATTCTACATTTGATTTTTTAAATAGTTAAAGTACATTTCTGATTGGCTAAATGACTAACAGTTAACCCAGGGAAATGAGAATTTAAGAGTGATTCAGATTAGCTTTAGAAAAGAAAAACCTGCCAACTACTAAGAAGTTTTACACACTTTCTGCCCTAATATTTAAAGAGTAGGACCACAAAGAAACTGAGAAAAATAGAGAAGTAGCTTTTCTAGTTTTTCACTCATCACTTTTATCAATAACCAATAAAGAGAAAAAATAATTGAACTTTCACACTACAGCACCTGCAGTTCATAATCTAAACAGTCCCTTCTGTCTGTTGGCAAAAGGAGTAATTCTGGAAGCTCAAATTTCATTTGGGAGGAAAAAATAGGAATATTGAGCCCAATAATTATATGATACTAATGTCTTCAATCAAATAAACACTTCAGAGAAGAGCTGTTAGAAACACAAAGTATGTGTGTAGACTAAAAACGGTCTTGGGGGTGTCTTCTGTAGGCATATACAGAATTTAGAGACAGCAACGATTCCATTTTGACTGATGACCAGGTCAGCTTTATTAATTACAAGGTTTATCTGAAGAAATGCCATGTAAATTCCTTTAAAAGAGCCAAGAGACTGGGTTCTAAAACTGCTCACCATATTCTTACTGAGAAAACAAGGGGACAGTAAACAGTCACTCAGTTAAACAGTCTCTCTGTGCCTCAGATTTCTGGCCCATACAATGAACAAAACAACAGCAATTGCCTGATAGGGGATGTTGCTAAGATTAAATGAGCCAATGCATTTTAAGAATTTAGACCAGGGCCTGGCATATAACAAGTATTTATAAAACAAAATTATTTTAAAAATTATTTTTTACCAAACAGGGTCCAATTTTATGTAGCTCACCTTTTATTATGGATTCACTTTTAAAAATGAATGACTTACTAAAGATGGAAAGAATACAAATCCTGAACTCTCCCCTATTTTTCTTGCAAAAGAGAGATTTCTATGTCCAAGTTATAATAAAACTTGACTGAAGGCAATGCAAGGTGTTAGAGTCGAAATTAAAAAAAAAAATTTAGAGTTAAAAGACACGTCTAAAATACTGGCCAATAACCACTGATAGTGACTGCCATAAGAATCAAGGATGACTTCACTATTATTTACTGACAATTTTACTCATTCATGCTATTCAGGATTTTTAAGCATCCTTTACTGATGCTGATGTGCCTCTGAAATCACTCAAGGGTGTTAGCATGTTTCTAAAAATATGATCTAAATGGACAATAGACTCATATATCACAACAAAATGGAATAATGGATAGAAAAATAAATTACCTTTGCTCAATGAAATATCAAAAAGAGATGGTAAAAATAATGCAACAGTTTTTAACAAATTGGTTTTAAAGGCACACCAGAAAATCTACACTATATTATTATACTTGGAATTCTGGAAATACATCAGTAGAAGGCAGAGGTGATACCAGTTAGAATTTATCTATTTAACTGTAGTTTCTTGTCATTCAAGTGTTATTAAGTGGCTAAATCTATGTGCTTAATGGAGTGCTGGGGGCTATAAAAAACACAATAGATGGATATCCCTAAACAATAAACCAGAGATTTTGACAAAATGAGGCTCTAGGTCCACATTCCTCGCTGGTACAAATAGAGCTAGATCACTTCATATATTGAACACCTGCAACCTACTAGGCCTTTCTAAATGACCACCTTGTTTCTACAGCCCTGCAGATACAGTTATCCCATATGATTACTAATGTAAACTAAAAAAACATAGCTCTAACCTACTGAGTTGTTTCCAGTAATTGTTAGGTCTCTTGTTGAAATGTTAAGTTTGGGGCAAGAGTATCCATTTTCCTCTATCCTATTTTCATAATTCCACCATGTCTCTATTTATCTTAACCTTCTTCCAAGTTGTTTTAATTTCTTCTTAAAAGAAAGTTCTTACCTAGAAGGCATAAATTAAGACTTGCCTTTTCTTTCTTTGAAGGAGAGAAAAAAAACAGAACAAAACAAACCTCTATCTAAGCCACATAGGAAGAAAGACCCAGTCTGTGAAAGTTCAATGGCATTTTTAGCACTAATGTCACTGGCATGGAACCAAAGCAATAAAACTAGACTGTGTTTTTCCCCCCAAACTACACCAAATGCTATTAAAATGAAAGCTTCCAGTCTCCTCCAAACGTGTGATCCTGGAACTTACTCAATTTATGCACTACAGTTTAAAAGCTTGCAGTGAAAGTATGTCCTTTTTATGTCTGTCAGGCCATCATTTGATGCGTTGCTTACTCAGAGTGGCAGACATGCAGAATTTATCTTCTCCTCCCTACCAGGAAACACCCAGAGAAAACACTGCCTGTGTAATAGCTCTGTTGTTGTGAGGAAGAGAAAAAAAAAGAAAAGTCAGGCACTTACAGAGACTGTAGAGCTGGGTGTGTTTGTCCCATAGCCAGAGGAAGGGAGAGAAGCCAACGACCAGCGGCGTCCATCAGTCCTATTGAGAAAGTGAGTTTAGCTTAGGCCAGCGCTGGCATACTGTCACATGGGAACTCCAAGGAAACTAAGTATTTTTAGTCAAACAAATGACACAAACATAGTCTGTGAGGATGTGGAAATGCTCAGCAAGGGTCAGGGTAAACAAACATTATACAGTAGGTTGACTTTTATTTAAACTGAATCAATACAACCAAATAAGTAGAAAGTGAATGGGCTGATCCATATTATTGATGTCTCACTAATATACTCTGACAAAATGAATACCAGGGATAATTACAATGGTCAGACTCAGCAGATTCAAATGAATAAGAACAGAAAGGGAGGAGGAAAACACTCTCATCTGGAAACTGATAACCAGAGCAAATGATCTTTGGAAGGGGCTGACTTCCAGCATGGCACAAGAGCCTGTGGGGACTTTCTTTGCATCTGAAACACTTTCTGCTTATGATTTTCAAGGGAACAGTTCTACTCATCATGCTTAGGGAAGAAGGGATCATTGGGCTCACGGCTGGCTCAGGCCTGAAGTGTCAAATAACTTTAGCATTAAGTAAGTAACTGACCTTATGCTTAGAATCTCTTAAGAGTTACTGCCTTCGGACATGACCTGGCTTGTTACAGCAAAGCCTCCTGCCGAGTCTGAGCATGCAGCCCAGCTCTGGCTGGTTAACAGTCGGGGCAGAAAGAAACCTTCTCCATCAGTGATAGAACTTAATGCGAAGACTAAGTTGTTTGCCTCAGTCTTAGAGGCAAAGCTGGGAGGAGCCATGAAGAGGGTGGTTTTTATCTTCAAGTGATGACAGAATGGGTGGTTTCTCAGTTGGAGTTTGGCTGTGAATAAGGGTCATTACAAGGGTCTCAGATGAGTGAATGCAGCAGTAGAAACAATACCGCTGCAAAGGGAAGGGGACACCAGAAAGCAAATTTTCTGAAATCTCTGGCATTCCAGAGCTATTACTTTAAATGCAATTTTGAATAAGATTGTGCCTTAAAAGCCATAGAGCATTTTGAATGTTCTATGCAAATCTGCCAAGGGGCAAAAAAGGAAACACACACTTTAAAAACAGCAACATTGCATTCTTAGATCAATAAGACTGCAGTGTCACATATGGACATTTCGTAATTTGTGTTATTACGTTTGTAATTATGTTAACTTGCCAAGTGACAAGAGTGGACAAAATTTACCAGAGACACATTCACAATAAGTTGAAGTTAGGGAATTCAACAGCATCAGGCTTGAATTTGAGAAATGTCACCATTAGATGTTAATGTAAAAAACTGACATTTTAGCCTAAATTTATATTCATGGGAAAATAAAATTATAGGTTGCCATGGATATAACCTCCAATAAATGCAAATGGTCCACAAAGACAAAATGGAAAAAGTCAAGTGGACAAATCACAGAACTACGACAATGTTAAGATTTTAGTAAAATTTACCTGTCATTTCTGTACCATGATTGGAGTACAATTGAATCAAGTATGTTAAAAAAAAAAAAAGAAGCAAAATAAGATGTATGTAAATACACCAGATAAAATAAATTGAGATAAGTTATATGTTCTTTTGAAATACTTTTAAACAACTGAAAATGTTAATGATTTAAGAAGAAAGTAATTATATAACATGTTTATAAAGATACTTGATTGTTAAATGGACACTTATTAAAGAGTTAAGAATCCATACCTGCACTATATATTTTAAGCACCTCCAATTTGATAAAGTAAGAAAAGGATATGATTTTAAAAGAATTATTTAGTCCATTTAATAGCAATTATCAGAAACTAGTCTCTGGAAAGAGTGAGGGACACAATTTCCCCCCACTATGATTTTGTTTTGTGATTCATTAACTCTCCTTCCCCTCAGGTATCAATGAACATATTTCAGATGAATGAGCAATGCCAAGAGAAGACATGTTCTTATTAGTTCTGAAGCATAAATTACATTTGCTTGCTCCGGAAAACACACAACTAGAAAGATGTTTAAACATGAATGTGCTCAGCACTCTGTACAGCCATGGACCAGAAATAATTTACAACTCATAAAGTTCCCTAAGTTGTCTGTGTCTGTTTACTCAAATGGAGCACAAAGGACCACTGCATTTTCATTACCATGACAACTGCACATCAGAAGTTACTATACATGCTATATACAGTACTTGAGAGAACATGCCCTTTTTTCAAGAAAGCTATCACACAAGTGCAATTTGGATCCTGCTAACAATGTTGTCTTTTCTTTGCAGTAGCTACCATTGAAACGTTATAGGAAGACAAGACTACATTCTTGCCAATGCAACAAGCCTTTTTTGAAAAGAGTCTTTTCCCTTGTGGGTGGGAATCTTGGTGTTACATTACATGAAAAAGTAAGAAGAGAAAAACATCTGATGGGAACATGGGACATAAAAAAGATCAGCAAAAAAATAACAACCTTTATTTCAATACCACTCACAAAAATTTAGATTAATATGGTACACAACAAAGAAAGAATAAACAGTTCCAATATCAACCTGGCTATTCTAACTGTATGAAGAGGAAGCAGATTTATTGTTATAGTTACCTGGAGTGATACACCGAATATTCCAGTTGATGTTGGAAAAAGTTGAACTATGCCAATATAGTTAACTCAAATCTACTCCAGAATTCTGAAGGTGTAACTGAGAGGTTACAATGATCAGACTCAGCAGATTCAAATGCATAAAAACAGAAACGGAGCGGGAAAAACACTCTCATCTGGAAACTGATAACAAGAGCCAATGATCTTTAGTAGGTCTGACTTCCAGCCCAGTACTCAACAATTGTCTGATGACCTGAACTCAGCAGGGAAGTTTGTAGTAGTAATTGGCTTGTAGAAATACACTTGGAGATTCAACCTAGTGCATAATAACTAGGCAACTAGGAGAGACCCACAGCATTTCTTGGAAGGCTCTATGTTTCCCACAAAAGTGAAAGCAATCTGCAATACATAAACTTCCACAACTTCTGGGAATGGCAGGAGAGTATTTTTACCTCCATTTTACCACCAGGGAAAAAAGGATTAAGTAGGTCCACAATCAGGTGGATTGTAAATTAATACCACAATTAGCAATGTGAAAATGTTTCCTTGCTCCAGACAACATCTATACTATGGTTCTCACTTTCATCTTTTATTTTACTTAGTAGTAAAAAATTAATTCGATTATTTCACTCTCAAATCTGCATTTGAAAATATAGAAAGCAAGTCTGTGTCATCATACTTTGTACTCTATACTTGGACTATTTTGTTACAGGGGATGGTTACTAGGGAAGTATTACCACATAAGGTAAGAAAGATCAGAAAAGATTAATAAGCCAGACTTTTATCCCTTTACCCAAGACTACTTTTAAAAACAGAGCAATATTTCCTTAATTGGACTAAATTTTACAAAACAATAAAATGTGGGAGTCTCAAAATGACATTACTTCTTAAAGGCTCAGCAATGTGCACCAAATGGAAGGCAACAGAGACCTAGGAGTGGAATCTCCACGTTGCCTGAGGAAAAATCAACTCTAAAATGGAGAGAAATATCCCAGATGTTACATAAAAATACACCAATTTGAGTTTTCATGACACAGGGTTCTGTTTACTTGAATAACAGTTTAAAATGATGATCACTCATGTCTTAATCTAAATTAATACTTTTTGAAGAGTGTGGAGGGAGTTCCATTCGGAAATTCATGCAAATGAACTAGAGGTCTCCTGTGATAATCTCCTGTCACGGTTTATGGTTTATTCGTCAAAAATTAACATGCCTGGGGAGTTTATGTATTTTTTTAATAGCATGGAAACCAGATTCACGTGTCCTTCAGTCACCTATTTATTAGATTCTCTTCAATTTTCTAAATCTGCCAGGATTAAGATACTGTGATTTCTGTCATGTTTAAATGCACTCCATGAGATTTCCATATTTCTTATTATTTATAATAAATGTATTCTCCCCTTTATAGAGATAGGTTTTAAAGACTATAGTAAACACTTACTTATTAATTTTTATAGGATTTTTTTCCACTTGGAATAGTAGCACTATTATGAATTAATATTCATTGGGCAAACAGGCTTTCTGGGACCAGTACATTTTCTTACAGTACTTAAGAAGCTAAAAAAAGAGAAGTTGGAGCTGGGGGTAAAAACAGCGTATGGGTCTCAATAAGTTCCCTGGAGATGATGTTTTTATCACTCTTGTATTGTCCCCATGGTGAGATATATAAAGGCATTTAACACATGATGGGAAACAACTTAACTATGAAAAAACAAACCTTTTCACATCAGATTTATAATGAAATCTTAATTACACAGAATTCTGAAAATGCGGCAACTATTTTTTTTAGACTTAGTAATGTAAAATGCATGACACGCTGACAAACGGTCGTGAGGGCACTCCAAGTTTTGCTGGTTAGTCATATGTGTAAGAACAAGTATTTTTTTTTTAACCTACCTATGTGTCTTTATTAAGTGCTACCTTAATCCACTTCAGGATATAGTTAGGTCTCTGACGAAAACTGAGCAAATATCTAGGACATTCAGATCATAAACCGAGTTTCTCCTGAATATTCAGAAACTTGACTAAAGGTGCCATTTTGTTTTCTTGGTGTTTTTCCTGGGCAGAAGAGGACAAGCTATGCACGTGAGAGGGATGAAGGAGCCCAGGAAGGTGAAGGACTGCATCTGACAGGGCGAAGCAGATGAATTCCACATGCAGAACACAGAAGACATGACTGTGCACACTCCTCTGACTTGGCTACGTCATAGTAGAAAATCCACAATGAACATGGTGTGACATGACATTGTGCGCCTGCTATCCTCTGAACAACAAAAACACTTCCTCTTGACTCAGTGGTCCAGTTATAAGACATCTATCGTTGACGTCTAGTGCACAATTGCAAACATGATAGGAAGAGAAAGCAGAAAACATAGTCCATGCATGGCTTTTTCTCAATGGGATTACTAAATTGCTGGCTTGAAACTGCTAAAGCAGGTGTGTTAAAACAAAGCTTTGTGGCAGCCTAAGCTCCTCTGGCCAGTGGGGCTTTGGAGAAGGCCTTACAGAATAATGAGCAGGACCTCGCAGGGCACGGAGCAGCGGAGGGGGAGAAGCGGGGACGGGAGGATGCGGGGAGGGGGAGAAGTCGGGAGGGGGAAAAGTGGGGAGCGGGAGAGGAAAATGGGATTCTCTCTATAAGACTTTATGCCTCCACTCACATAAAGTCCTTACCTCCGTGCAAATGAAAAATGGGCTGAGGCACTGGGGGAGAAATTTCTTGGACTATCTTGAGGGCTATTTCCTAGAGAGAGAGAGAAAAGAGAAAATTTTACTACATGATTTTGTTTTTGTATCATTTCCACCTCAAGAATCCTCTCCTTAGAAATAAGTTTATTTACATTTCTGTAGAACGTCCTTTCCTCCAATAATGCTTTAGTTTTACCTGGACCAGGGATGGTGGGGTGGGCCAGGGGAGGAGATGGGGATGGGGGAGCATGAGTTCCAGCACAGCTTTCTTAAGTGTGCGAGACACATGAATAAACACATTCAGCTATATCACCAACCAGGAGTCCTGCATGGATATAACAATACAAATATTTCAATCTGATAGAGTAATGAATATATACAAGTCTTCGTTGTGACCCTCCAGATGCGAACATTTCAATGAGCAGGATGCAAGGGTAAGCATATGCTTCAATTGGAGGTGTTTTCCATTTTAGCAGGCAGCCTTAGTACTTTTTGTTTATAGTAGACTGAATAAGAGTCTGAGTTCCTGAAGATAAATCCTCATATTCTGAAGCACATATTTTAAAGGTGGATGTGTCAGAACTAGTTGTAAAACACTGGGAAGACCACAGCAGTTTGGACCTAGTTCTCAATGACCCAGATCTATCTCAGCATTGCCAAGTGGCTCAGCAGGATTACCCCTTGTCAATATTTTCCTCAACAATCCCTCTGCTCCTAAGCAGCTGGACTGTGACTGACCAGGCAGCCTCCAAAAGCCACAGCCACACAAAGGCTGGCAGAGCTCATCTTCCCCAGGCCTTCAGGGGTGGTGTGGAGCAGTGATTGCTCGTTGGAAGGAGGGCAGCTCCCCTGGGGCTTGTTACTTTCTCCATTAGCCCACTCAACCTGCTGCTGCTCATTGAGAAAGCTTGGCCAGCAGCTGGCGAGGGCAAGTTCAGGATGCTCCAGACCACCCTGCTTCCCTCTGCATGTTTAATTAGATTGGCAGAATTGTCTGAGGACCACATGGAACTGTAGCTGGTTTAAATAAGTGGGTAAGGAAAGGCTGCAAAGCAATCCTGTACCTTCTAGAAAAAGGAAAAAGGAAAAATAAATCAGGAAGCTACGTTTAATCCCTAACAGCAAGTCAATTGCCACATTACTGGTTTCTTAATGAAAGTGACTACTGTAATTGGGTATAAGGAATACAAGATTTTATGTCAAAGTCAGTACCTGGCTGTAAAAGGTAAACAATTTATTACCAGTGTGCAGAAAGAATAGACTGACACATTAAGGAGGATACATTTAGTGTTACCTTGAGGACGTTTGGACTGACTGTATCTCAACTGAAATTCTTCAATTAACTTAAGGTTGCAAATTTTATAGTGATGTCTTCAACAAATGCCATTAACTTTATGACAGACAGCACAATCACAGCCATTTAACTGGGAAGCGCTGAGAAGCCCATTTCTTTATGGATAGAGAATCATGAAGCATTTTTCCCCCTGCTGCAATGAAATTTATCATGGCTTTGCATCTGTTATTCCTTGGGCCCCTGGAGAAATGAATTCTGCTTTTGCCATCCAGTAACCCAGGATTCATTTTGTCCATTTATCTACACAGCTAAATTAAGTTCTTTCAACTTCTCTCAATAGCCTTCATCCCCTCTCCTGACACCCCTAATTTAGCTTGTATATTTCTCTTCATATTCCTTTAAAAATCTCAAATTTCAAGATGGCTAAAAATTTTGTTTCCTAAAGGAAATAATCTAATGCCAGAAATATTCACATAAATTTTTTTTTTCATTTGGGAAAAGTGTTCAATTTGCTCACACACCATATAGAGCAAACCACCAGTAAATAATTAGGCGTAACACAACAACTGATTATCTGAAGCCAAGACATTCTAAGAACAATCCCTGCTACACCTATTCACTTAAAATGAAATCATAAGGCTAATGAAACCTGGCACCAAATTCTTAGCCCTGTGTGCTTTGTAAAGAAAACACTATATCTGGAGATTCTAATGTGATCAACCAGAACAATAGAGAGCTTATTAACATGTATTTTTTAATCTGAAGAAGGAAGAAACAAGGAATTGACTTAAAACCCTTTTCACTTTTTGGGATATTAGTGAATGGTTCCCATGCTGACCCATCATCTTCAGGATGAACAGGCAGAGACATAGATAAAGAGGTGAATTTAACTCTGCTCTTTAAAACACACACACACACACACACACACAAGGATGCCATTAACCATTTTCCATATTCAGATTTTGCCCTCGCATCTTAGGCTGCATTTCTAGGTCCTTCGCTTGAACATTTTCCTCATTTTCTTCTCATCTACTACACTGCTGTAAAATCTAACTTAAATTCCCACATCTTCAACTTCAAGACTATAGAGGTGTTGGTTCTAGCTTACTAATCACAGATGTTTCTGTTTCATGTCAGGCCAAAAAGCTAAATTAAAATGCAAATATATATACATACGTATCTTTAAACACACACACACACATATACACACATACATAAACACACACATATACATACACACATGAATTATCATAAGGCTCTTAACTGTCAGAGGATATTAGAGAAAATGAGTGAGAATGATGTGGGCTAGAGAAACTGATAATTCCTTAAGGACAAGGGACTCTAGCTCAATTTGAAGGCAGTTTAGCAGGTTTTAGGTAAGAGGAGAAACAGAAGGCGACTTCAGGAAGGAGTCAGAAACAATCCAAACACAGTAGGGCAAAGCAACCGAGACAGTTTCTCTGGCTGAAGGGAATGGGGACTGGGAAAGCCAACGAGCTGTGTTTATTGGTACTGATTAGTTAGAGGCTTTAAGAAATACTTGGAGGCAAGAGAGAGATGCCAGAGGTTCTAAGCTGGCCTGAGTGTACTTGGTGTGGGTGGCCAGGGGAGTAGAAGAGGAGGAGGGACCTAGACTAGCACATGGAAGGCCAATAGAAAGGATATTCTGGTGGGCAAACCAAGTATAGTCGTTAGCGGATTAGAAACAAGTGAAAAAGAATACAGGCTAAAAAAGTGACTGATGTTTCCAATGTGCGTAGATTGGGAAAATGACTGATCCCCTAATAGGAAATTTTCGGAGAGAAATGGAGTGGTGGTGGTAACAGAAGAAAAGGGTAAATGAGCATTCTATAGATTTCTGTGTTACGTATTACAGAAATTCCTCCATTTGCCTTAGGGAGGAATTATAAGACTAGCAGATTTGGCAGGTAGAAGTCAATCTTTGAAGTCTTTGTTCTTATTTGAAATAAAAATTAATTCCTACTCAGTCTCTGAAGACTTAGCAATACTATTTTGTTATGCAGTGATCAAAATACTGCTAATTTAGAACAGGCCAAATTATAAAGCACATACTATACATTCCAAACTCAGCAATGAGGACTTGGCTGCTGTGCATATGCACAGTGCTTTCCCAGGATGAGAGCAAGAAGGAGTGAAACCTGAGTCCTATACATGACCTTCACTCCTCATAGCACTGCTCTCTGAATTCATCCACCCATCTGCAAAGCAATACCTGAGAGACTCCCAAATGAAAACTGGTGCCAGTTAATTCTCTGCCCATATGTGCAGCACTTGCTTATAACTAAAATCCTGCTGCTCCCAGGGATTTGCTGGCTCTTGGATGTTCGAGGGCTAGGATACTTTATAGACTGCTGGTATCACTGCTGCTGTTTCTGACCTGGTAAAGTAAACCTTAGTAGTGGTCAGGCATTAGGCAGGTAATTAACTCCATGATCCCCATGGGGAACCAGCATGGCTAATACATAAGCAGTGTAGGAAAAACATACTTTACCTAACAGCACTACACAGGGTGCCTCATTTTAGCGGCAGCTATTGTCAAGAAAGTGATTTCCAGATTAATTAAATTGTTTGATTGCTTTGTAATTAGACTGGAGAAGTCCTGTGTCTTCGCTACGAGAAGCAAGCTGCAAATCTTTTTAAAAGGCATATGCTATGCCCTCTATAGATTATTAACGTGCTTTTAATAGCTGTCTGTTTGCGAAATGATAGTTTCTGATGACTTGAATTTCTATCAGGACTGAGGGAATCCAAGAATGAATGATAATTGCCATTTAAACTCCCGGTGGATCAAAGAGTAAGCCCCCATTTGAATCCCTGTTGCCATTACTTGATGATCCCCTTAAATGAGTTGTGACATTTGCACCATAACAATCAGTGCTGTGTTTCTTATTGCTGTGTTCGAGATTCCTGGCAAATGGACACTGCTTAAAAATCCTAAAACCAAACTTCACAGAATCAAATCTACGATCTCCTTGTATGATGAACACCAGCAGATAAAGTGGGCACTGGAACACGATGCAGGAACCTCAAGCAGAGTGAACTCTGTAAAATAACAGTTCCGTTCCCCTGAGAACTTTGAGTCCATCTCACCAGACCCAGACAGGTGACTCATGAAAAGAGCTAGGAATCTCCCTTTCATTTAGACACCTGTCTCCAACTGGCTCCTCTCCAGATATAATTGTAGAATATTAACTAAACCTGGGCAGCTGTTTTGATTCTAAGTGGCCAAGAAAAAACCTTGATTGGCCGTCAGTGGAATTCTCTGGGTAAGTTGTCAAGTGTTCACAGGCAGGGCAATGAATAGAAGTAGAGTCATATGCTTAAGTTTCAAGTAAAAGACAGAATTATACACAATGAATCAAGGCTTTCTTATAATCTGGGCTCTCTGAATCTTTGGTTTTTCCTGTCCCTGTCTTATTGACCCTTCCATAGCTATAGCACCATTACTCACCGCTTGACTGATTGAGCCAACAATATTTACTAAACATCTACTCTATAGAGAGGGATAACATGATTTGATTTACATTTTAGAAAGACCCTTCCAGCTGTTGTGTGGCCAGTGGGCTTTAAGCAGGCAAGAGTGGAAGCAGGGGGATGAGTTAGGAGGCTACCAGCACAGACAAGGTAAGAGAGATGTTGATTTAGATAGGGTGATTGAAGAGCTGTTATGTTTTGGCAGCAGAGCCAATGGGATTTGCTGGAAAATGGGATTGCGTGGAATAAAGGGGAAAAGAATGCAAAGAAGACTTCAAGATTTTAGAAGCAAGTGAGTATATGGTGGCATTAATTGAGATGGAGAAGACTGAGGGAGAATATGGTTTATCAGTGTGAGAGAGAATTAAGGGCAAAACTTGAACACCTGGGCAAGCTTTAGTCTTTTTTTTACTTATGGAGGCTCCACATAAAATAATTTCAAATATATTAAATGTGTTCATAGTCCACAATTCTGCAATCATATATAACGATGTTACATTTAATTGCAGTTCTCAAATGTAACATTTAGAGTACCTAAACACTGAAGAATCCCGTTACAATTTTCTTTTTTTTTTTTTTTTGAGACGGGAGTCTTGCTCTGTCGCCCGGGCTGGAGTGCAGTGGCCGGATCTCAGCTCACTGCAAGCTCCGCCTCCCGGGTTCACGCCATTCTCCTGCCTCAGCCTCCCCAGTAGCTGGGACTACAGGCGCCCGCCACTTCGCCCGGCTAGTTTTTTGTATTTTTTAGTAGAGATGGGGTTTCACCGTGTTAGCCAGGATGGTCTCGATTTCCTGACCTCGTGATCCACCCGTCTCGGCCTCCCAAAGTGCTGGGATTACAGGCTTGAGCCACCACGCCCGACCACAATTTTCTTATTGTATATTAGAGTAAATAACATTTTTTAATCTCATTATTCAGTGCATAATGAACTTAATGGTCCTAATCTATTTCAGACATTCAAACCAGTCAACAATGCTAAGTAAAATATTTGTAGAGAAGAAAAATTCTACAGGCTAAATATTAAAGTTTGGATAATGACCATTTTAATCATTCCGTCTCCTGTCCCCATAAGTAAAACTAAATGGAATATAACAATAGGTAGATAATATTCCACTTCTTTCTCTAAATAATTTATAATTGTAAGTGATGGTAAGGGATAAACTCCAGTTATACATCTAGATACACAAAAAGTGTACTTTGAGTTCTCAGTGTCTAATCTCGTCCCTGTTATATAGCAAGCTGAAAACAGTTTTTTTCTACTTTAATAATTATTTATAAGTTCTTTTTATGCACAGGGCTTTGAGCTATCTGCTAGAACAGATTATAGGTGAACACAATGTAAAGAGCTAAACGTCTACTGATAGATACAGATGTGTATATCCAACTCCAGACTTACTTTGTGAAATCAATTCTGGATCCTTATCCATGCGACAAAGAAACTTTCTTAAATCAAAGCCCTTAAATATATTTACTTTTTAAGAAAACTGTTTCACAATAGACTGTTGATAAATGGACATGTAATGTTTTCTAAGGAATGACTGAAGAGGTTATAGAGAGACAAACATGTAGGGAGTGGAAGAGAGACCCAATAAGAGGTCAATTTCTTGTCATAAGACTCACACAGATACCCATTGTCTCCATTTCATGAAGCTGTTTCTCTGGAACTTGTGTACTGTATTTGAAATGCCGTGGCATTGACAGGAATCCCTTGGAGATGTGTTATAATGGGTTCTTGAGAATGTTTTAGCTTTTCATTGACCCTTCCTTATTACTCTGAATTGATGTCACATCTCAAGGTGATCCCGAGTAAAGACTGCTGAATGTCACGAGTGATGAAGAAAGTTGATTTTTAGTTGTATGTTTTCCTCCCATCTACAGTAATTCATCTTCCTAGCAACAGAGAAGAGATGACTTTTACCCCTTGTTTAAAGTTACCGAGTAGCATTTGTAAGGTCAAGGAAGGGAGGTAAGAACATAGCCACTGTAACAGATATTCCTAAGCTTCGTGCAATTTCATGAAACTTGATTCATTCTATTAATCTTACATAATTAATTATAGACTGAACCTGGATAAGACTCTGAGTTAAAGAATGTAACCTAATGCGTACGTATTTTTTTTTCTATCTTACATGAAGGGATTTAATTCCTTAACATAATTAGATACAAAGAATTTCCCCTTTTTCCTAGAAGAAGGGTGGATGTTATCAGGAAATGGGTTTTTCTCAGACTGTTTGTTTCAATTGCTGAGTAATTTCTAGTCAAACAGAAAGTATTTAAATGAAACACATATCCATATAACTTTCTAAATTCCATCTAAAGGTATTCTCTATTATAAATCTCTTTCTTTTGGCTCTTAGTTAAAAAATAAACACTAACTTTAATGAGGCCCCATTTAAGAAATGCTAAACGTTTTGTTTGCCTCTGGTACACAGGAATTTTATCTGGAAGAAGCAAAATATGTGAAAAGATGTTTTCTTTTTCCTTTTACGTTAATCATTTTTCAATTTCTAACTTCAGAAGTGTGTTCAGACTTAAAGGATCAAAGGCATTTAACCCTGTTGCTTCATAATAAAACAGTATGTGATGTGCCAAGAATCTATCAAATCAGAATTCTGACTTTTAAGTTCCCATAAACCATACAGGAAATGTTGGAAACTCTTGGCCTGTAGATATTTATTCCTCTAATATTTTTCTCACACTCATTTCCTCCATTTCCTTAGATCAATAAACAGGTGTCAATGTGAACGGCATATGAGAATCACCTTTGAAGCTTTAAAAATGACATCCAGCCCCTATCCCAACTTCCCTTTTTGGTGACACTTTTTATATTTCAAATTTAGAGGAAAGTTGTAACAATAGTAGAGAGAGCTTCTGCTCTCTTTACTCAGATTCACCTGTTTAACATTTACAATTACTTTATTACTATTTCTCTCCATATTTTTAAATTTGGATTTTAACATTATTTAAATAAGTCAGAAACATAGTCTTATAACTCTAAATTTTTGTATATATGTCCTATGACCAAGGACATTCTCTTACACGCCCACAGTTCGATTTTCAAAATTAGGAAACACAATGTTGATACAATGTTATTATGTAATCTGTACTCCATATTTAAATTTAACCTCACCAATTGTCCAAATAATGTCCTTTAGGGCTATTCTCTTCTCTTACTTTAGTATCTGATCCAGCATTTCGCATTGCATTTAGTTGCTATGTCTCTCTGGTTTCATTCAGTCTGAAACAGTTCCTCAATTGTACCTCTGCCTTAAAGACCCTGACACTTTTAAAGATTGCAGGTAGGCTGGGCACGGTGGCTCACACCTGTAATCCCAGCACTTTGGGAGGATCACGAGGTCAAGAGATGGAGACCATCCTGGCCAACATGGTGAAACCCATCAAAAATCAGCTGGGCATGGTGGCACGTGCCTGTAGTCCCAGCTACTCGGGAAGCTGAGGCAGGAGAATCACTTGCACCGTGGAGGCAGAGGCTGCAGTGAGCTGAGATCCCACCACTGTACTCCAGCCTGACAACAGAGTGAGACTCCGTCACAAAAAAAAAAAGATTGCAGGTGGTTGTTTTGCAGAATGTCCCTCAATTTGGGTCGTGTAGTATTTCCTTATAACTAGATTTAGGTTATGAAATTTGCAGGGGAGCAATATCATGTAAGTAATGAAGTATCTTTCTCAGTGTAATATATCCAGAGGTACATGAGATTGATTTATCCTGTTATTGATAACTTTGGTCACGTGGCTAAGGTGGTGTCCACCAGTTCTTCATTGTAAAGTTATTATTTTTCCCTTTGTGATTAATCCCAGGCACTTTCTGAAACACATTTAAAATGTCATTACAAATAATAGAAAAACTGACATCTTATTCATACAACATTAGCTTTCTATATATCTGAAGCATAGAAATTTTATTTTCACAAAAAGTATTCTTTATCACACTAGAATATTTTAAAAATCAAATGCCATATATGTCAACATTTGAAAAAAATTATTTTTATAGTTTTAAAGGTGCAAGTGCAGTTGTGTTACAGAGATATATTACATAGTGGTGAAGTTGGCCAACCCCTTTTAAATGAGATAATTCTAATGTGCAGCCAGGGTTGAGAACCACAGTCTTAGAATTCCTTGTATACTGTAGATCATGTTCTAAGCTTCCACTTGTCCCTGAGAGTTCTTAACCAGGAAGTCTTAAAATTTTTTCTTACTTCCCTATTTTCTCCCATAATTCAGCATCTCTTCTTCCTTGTCTCAATCATACTAGTTCGATGTCTGTTTTATACATTCACCTCACTTCGACCTCTAAGTATTGTCAAAACAGCATTAAGACCTGAAATTCCTTCCCTATCAAACCAAACAAATAGTATATCGTACCATGTTAATAATCCAGAAATCCCAAATGCCCACAGATATCCTCCTGGGTTAAGCAGGTACATAACCTCCCCCACCCCAAATCCTATTGTTACTCTTACCCAATTATATGAACAGTTTTCCCTTCCCTCTAAAATAGGAACCCCTCCCCACATGCTAAGCTTCTACTGCTCCTGTGTTCCTAGGCTAAGATCTAAAAACCTCTGTAAAATATATATATTTATTTATTATATATTTATATATGTTAAATATTTATTATACATTTATATATAATATATAAAGAAAACATTAATTAACCATAATATTTACATTTTCACTATCAACTTTACTCATGTTTGTTCATACCAGTTTTCATTTTAATCAGTACCTAACAAACATGAATATTTGACTTAAAATCTATGCATCTCATGCTTGCTTTCATTTTTATAAGAGGCAGAATGCCTATTATACGGTCCATGTAATATTAGACTATTTAAAATTATTAGGACAGTTAAAATCAAGGCACGGGATCTAGATTCAACAACTGATTATCAGAAGCAAAACTAAGAGTATTCACTCTAATTCTTCTTATCATTCCCTCTTGCATAAAAACATAATTTGCCTTTATCCATAATAGGAACATGGCCGTTCGGATCCTTTCATTACGTTCTGTACATGCATCCATGATATCTTTAGTAGATAACCTGAAAATAATTGATAAGTGTGATTAGTGGAGCTTGTTTCAAGCCACACGTGACTCTTGAGATTCTGTATGCACAAATGTCAACCTTCAGAGAATCACTATCTTACACAGCCACAGTTACTATTGCAAGGTGTTGAATCCTTCAGGTATTCTGGGGTGCACTGAGATGGGAGAAAAAAAGTGGGGATTATTCTCTTAAATGACATGGCAGGGTCTTTAAGTCCCTCTTTGAATGAAAAAGTAAGTACATAAAAGGCACATATTTAAAAATTTTAAATCATTTGGCAAGCACTTATGCAGAGTTAATATATGCAGGACACTTTGCTGGGGCCAGAGAGTCAAAGACAAATGATACTCGGGGCTTCCTTCAAGTTATGTTGGCAGTGACAATGGATGCGATGGAACGCTGACCATTCTGAAGGCTGCGTTTAACGAAGCCAAAGCTTTGTATTCTGAGAATACTCAAGGGGTCAGAAATGGTGAATTATTTTGCGTGTCAGGTCAGGTGTGACTATAAGGCAGACTAGTGCTAAGAAGCTGGACAGTAAAGCACTGCCACTTTTCCCTCCCTTTTTGCAGACCCCTGGTAGCCTTTGGAGAAAGAAGGCTGAATCAGACCATCCCTGACCACAAGCCTCTAACCCACGAGGCAAGGAAGAGAGACCCAGCATGTGGAACTGTGTTCACGGAGGTAACAATAAAATAGGGAAGATGTGAATTCGGAAGAGAGAATAATGGACAGCTTTGCAGGGACAACCTTCGATCTGCATCTAGAGGAAAAAGTGAAAGGAAAGGAGGCTTTGAGGCAGAGGAAAATGAAGGGACAGAGTCCCAAAAATGAACTGTATGTTTTTACATGTTTTAATTTTTATTACAAAAGCAATTATATATACATGGAAAAAAATTCAAATGATTCAAGTAGACATACGATAAAATCAAAAAACCTCTCTCAACCTCTGTTATTCACTGGTTCATTCAAACACTTTTGTGTCAGGCTCTGTACCAAACTTTGCGTCTCCACCTCCACCTCCCCATCCCCAGTCCTACAATTCAGAAGTGACCTCTTTTGATAGGGTATGTACCTATCTAGAAATATGTGAATATGTGTGTATTCACAAGCATATATTATGTGTATAAAAAATTCCTCCCAAAATAATACATCAAATATAATGATCTATATTTATATACCTTAAAGTTCTATATTTGCTATTTTTTAATTATCTATAACCTTTTGAGTTAGCCCATCTAAATCTCTATTATGTTTCAGCACCAAATAATATTCCAATATTTCAGTTAGTATCATTTACTTAGTATTTTATGAATGAATATTTATACTGATTTTAGTGTTTTGAAGATTCAGTGAACATCTTCTAAATATTTACAAACTTACTTCCAAGAGCTAAATTCCTATGAGCAAAACTGGTGGGTACAGTTGAGTACAGTGCACTCTGGACTTCGGTCCTTCTCGCTAAATTGCTCTCCAAAGACATCGCACTGGTATTTTCACTAGTGACATACAGGATGCTGTCTACCTTACACCTTGCCAATACTAAATTTTTTCAGATTTTGGCAATTTGATAGATAACATCAGATTGCTTGAGATATCTATCTATCTATCTATCTATCTATCTATCTATCTATCTATCTATATTTCCAGTTTTACTGAAGTATAATTGACAAAAATTGTACATATTTAAGGTGTACAATGTAATGTTTTGCTATACAAATACATTATAAAATAATTACCACAATCAAGCCAATTAACAAGCTAATTATCATGTTTCTTCAGATGATTATGAGTGAAGCTGAGCATCTTTTTAATGTTAACTGATGATTTGTGTTTCTTTTTGTACAAACTACGCAGAGTTCATACTTTATTCCACTGAGTTCTTCTGTTAGTCTTTTATTGTTTGTTTTTGTTTTCTTGTTTTTCACATCAAGGCAACACTGTCAATATATTGAAGACTGGTTTTCTCATCTATGTTTACCTTTTAATGTTGCTTATGGTAACTTTTCTGTGGAAAAGTTTTTATCTAATCAAATTTGTCAACCACTTTCCTTTATGGCTTTTAGTGTTTTATCTTGTTTGGAAAGGCCTTCTCCAATCCCAAATTATTTTCCAAATGTATCCATACTTTTTTTCTATTTATTTATGTATTTATTAGTTTTGAGAGAGAGTTTTGCCCTCGTTGCCCAGGCTGGAGTGCAATGGCGTAATCTCGGCTCACTGCAACCTCTGCTTCCCAGGTTCAAGCGATTCTCCTGCCTCAGCCTCCCCAGCAGCTGAGAATATAGGCACCCACCTCCACGCCCAGCTATTTTGTTGTATTTAGTAGAGATGGGGTTTCACCATGTTGGTCAGGCTTGTCTCGAACTCCCGACCTCAGGTGATCCACCTGCCACAGTCTCCCAAACTGTTGGGATTACAGGCGTAAGCCACTGCACCTGGCCTTTTTCTAGTACTTCTATTGTTTAATTCATTTTTTAAAATCTATATGGGGCTTATTTCTTGGAAGGAATGAGATAGCAGTCCAGCTTACCTCTTTTCCAAATGGCTAATCAATTGATTTAGGACAATTTATTGGCTTGAATAACCTACACTTTCTTTCAATGATTTAAGCAAGACACATTTAAGTAAAGTGAAGTAATCTGATGCCATGGATGGGGAGTTGTAGGAAATTAAGGCAGAGAGTGAATGGCGAGGAGCAAAGTGGATGGATGAAAGCATAACTACAACAGTCGGGGGCCAGTAGGAAATATTCTTTACGGCAGTACTACAGGTGATTCATCACCTGAGTGGGGCCCTTATTTTTATCAAGTACTCCAGGTGCTTCTTAGGCACAATAGTGTTTCTGAATCCCAGCTTTAGAACAGTGATCTTAACCTTGGCTTCACATTAAAATAGCCTAGGGAACTTAAAAAACCCCAAAGCCCAAGTCACACTGCAAACCAATTAAATCAGAACAGGGAGGGAGGTGGAGGGCAATCATCAGTCATTTTTAAAGCTTCCCAGGTGACTCCAGTGTGCATTCAGGTTTCAGAAACACTACTTTAGATTCTGCTGGAAAAAAAAAAAAAAAGTGAATTTTACAGTTTAAGTTGTTCTCTACCATTACTCTGTATCAAAATCTCTGGGGAGCTTTTAAAAAGATATAGGCCAGGCCAGGCCAGACACCTTAAGTTTCTGACTTAATTGGCCTTGGGTCTGGGTATGTCTTTAAGTTCCACATGTGATTCAAATGTACTGCCAGGCTATAGAACCTACAGGGCAGTAATTTTTCAACTATAGAGTGTATCAGAATCACCTTGAAAATGTGTTAGACCACAGAGTGCTGGGCACCACCCCCCACAGCTACTTACTTAGTAGATCTGGGTTGGAGCCTCAGAGTTTGTATTGCTAACTAGTCTGGCGGTGGCAGTGGATGCTGCTGCTGTTCTGGGAATCACTTTAATAACCACCATACTCCAGTATGTCATGATGAACCATGAAATGTTTTACATTAGGTAAAAGACATAACTAAGTTCTTGTCTTTCAAAAAAATGGGCTTCAGTGTCTGAGAGAGATTTGATGGAGGTGGAGCCCAGGAAGTGCCAAAGCAGGCTCCCAGTTCTCTGTCACTGCAACATCCCAGTGGCTGTGGCACTGGGGAGGGGGGTCAGGTGTAAAACACTTTTCAGAGGGAAAGCAGGAGGAGGGTGTAACAAAGGATGATGCTGACATTTCTAGTTTGAGTGACAAGGTAGATGATGTTGCTAATAACAGAGAGAATAAACAAATTGGAGAAAATCAATTTGATATTGGGTAACAGCTAGATTTGAGGTGCTGGTGGGACACAATCAGATGGACAGAGTGTTGGTAAACAGACACATGCATCTGTGTTCAGGAGAAATGTCCAGACCCAAGATAAAGCGGTGGGAAAAATCAGCACATGCATGAAAGAGAGGACCTTGGTAAAAGAGTTTATGCCACAAGTAAGTGTGACAGAGAATGTGATACAAGGGATTCCAATAGTTAAAATAGCAGAAGCAGCAAAAGGAGCCAACAAGAACAGAAATACAGAAGCAAGCACCATAGGAAGCAAGAGAAGACAACTACTCAAGAAATTGGAGATGGTTCCTGGTATTAAATACTGCAGGGTGCTGAGGTTCAATTTTTTTTTCTTTCCCAGAAAGAGGTCATTGGATCAGATTAGGCCACTGGGCAATCAAGGTGCATCTCCCACAGTGGAGCAGTAGAGTGGAATGCTGTCAGGCTGAGTTCATCACCAATTAATCATGGGCAATGTTATACCTGGACTAGTTTCCCAGGGCTACTACAGTAGGAATTCCTGGCTCTGTTTTACCAAGACATGTAATAAAGATAATAAATAACAAGATCTATATTTGGTTATTAAATTAATTAAATTATAATTTCAAAAATAAAAAACCTCCAATGTTATAATAGCTAATCATTTCATAGCATGATTTTACAACTTAAAAATGTGCTATCAGGTGGAAAAATGTGTGAGATAATGCCCAAGGGAGTGCTTAGCTTTTATATATTACGACCTACAGTTACAGCAAAACAAAATTTTGACCTTTCCCCTATAGGCTAGCAGATTTATCATTTTGGAATCCTAATGAAGAACAATATTTCTTAGGCTATTATTTACTTTTTTTAACTAAAAGATAAAGATGACAAACTTCTGCTAAATAGTTTTGTAATATTTTACAACATCAATGAACTCAACTCCCCACCAATGACATTTTTATTCAGCAACGCATGTCATAAAAAAACACTCCAACGCCAGGTGTGGTGGCTCACGCCTGTAATCCCAGCACTTTGGAAGGCTGAGGCCGGTGGATCACTTGAGCCCAGGAGGTTCAAAACCAGCCTGGGTAACATGGAGAAACTCTGTCTCTACAAAAAATACAAAAACTTAGCGAGGCACGGTGGTGCATGCCTGTAGTTCTCAGTTACTTAGGAGGCTGAGACGGGAGGATCACCTGAGCCTGGGGAGTTCAAGTCTGCAGGGAGCCATGATCATGCCATTGTACTCCAGCTTAGGTGACAGAGCAAAACCCTCTCTAAAAAGGAACAACAACAACAACAACAAACCCATTCCAATCTTCATTCAGATCCTACACTAACCTCCAGCAGACGTATACCTTTCTAGGTGGATGTTAGGTAGAAGATAGTAACATATGCCCATCACTACCATGGGGCTGACTAAGGACAAATTAGACTGAGGGGATAACTTTAGTACTGCTACTAATATTGGAAAACGCTACACATAAAACTGTTTAACTGTTTTAGACTGAGGCAGATGGTGAGGGTGAAAGCAATATGCACATGAATTTTTCTAGTGAAATGTTTAAAATCTATAGGAAAAGAACTGCTCACCTTTAAAATAACTTTTAAAAATCTGACTCTAACACATGATCAAGGCAGAGGATCTGCAAAATACATTAAAGTATAAAAATGAAATTGGTAACCCTACTAATGTAATATTGTAGTGTCTTTTTTTACAGTGTACACATGTATACACAAATATACTTTCAAATTAGATCACAAACCATACTCAGTTTTGTGTCCTGCTCTTTATAATTAGATTATAATTACAATCTTCCTATGCTATTAAATATTTTTCTAAAAAGTGATTTTTAAATAGCTACAAATTATTCCATTATACAGATGGACTACAATTTAACCATCACTCTTCTTAGTATTTAATGTTTAGGGTGTTTCCAATTTTGTACTATTACATATTATTGCTGCAATTAACATCCTAAAATGTACATTTGAGTACTTTTCTGATTATTTCCTTAAATTATATTTCCTAAAATGCAAATAATAGTTCAAGTGATGTGAACTATTTTTAGGGTTCTTGACATAAAATATCAAGCTGCTCTCTTAAAACTATTGTAAATTTACATTAATGTAGTGAAAATATCCATTTCAGTATACCATCATCAGAAATGAATATTACCATGTTTGCTGTTTAATATTTGCAAACAGGTGAAAACTGATGTCTCATCATTTTGATGTACGTTTATTTGATTAATGAGAGGTTTGAACTTTTCATCTGTTTATCTGTCATTTCTATTTCTTTTGTGAGATGTCCGTTCATGTCATTTGCCTATTTATTTAGTGGGGTAATATTTTCATACGTTCATTAAAAAAAGCTCTTTATGACTTAACAATATTGATCTTCTGCCCATTATACTTCTCGTAGATATGTCCTAAGTTATTTGTTAGTATATTAATTTTGTTCACAGTATTTTTTAACTTACAGAATTTTAAACTTCTATTATAAATCTTTTCCTTTCAGTGATTTCTTCTACTTTTTCATACTCAGAAATTATTTCTCCATCCTAAATACAGTAAATGTTCAACTATATATTAATTTTACTTTTTAGCATTTAATTTTTACAGGTAATTTAAAAGCCATATGAGAATCATTTTAGTATACAGTATGAATGAAGCTCACCTTAAGTATTTTTCATATACTTTTCCCAGTACCATTTGTTGATTAAACTATTTCCTTTGCAGTGGTTTGTGATGTTTTCTTCAACATATCTTCATCCATTCCTTCCAGTTCTTATTCATATATGAATGCTTGTATTGTCACTTTCTGATATGTGTTAATCTCAGGTAGGTCAGGTCCAACTCACTGATTTATTTGGCTAATTTTATCTACTGAGTTTTCTAGACGTACCCTGGAGTCATTACATCAAGTTACCACTGTAAACATTTGTCATCTTTATGGTACCCCAGTTATCTTCTAAGCAACCTCCCTATGTAAGAGGAGTTTCCCATATCATGAGCTGAGTCCTGCCTCTGCAGGGCTGATGCCACCACCCACTTTTCCAACTTTGCTTGCAGTTAGAATACAGGCTAGGGTTTTTTTGAGTTTTTAAGCTAAACTCAACTTTGGCTTGAAACAACGCAATAAGAAGAAGACCTGCCAAAGAAATAAATTTTGGTGACAAAAGTGGCAGCAGAGTCATTCCTTTTGGGGAGCATCAGTGTCAAGAGTTTCTGCACCCCAGAGATCAGAAGCAGCAGGAGCTGGACCTGCTCTGGCACAGTGCCATGGTGTGGACTGGGTGTTCTTTTAGGGTATTTGGCCTTCAATGCTCACTCTCTGATACTACTACTAATTCTGTGAGCTACCTAATACAATTTAATAAATTCCTCCCCTGCTTAAACTAGACAGAGTGCATTCAGTATTTGCAATAAAGAAAACAGTTAACCACACATATACATACTCATGAAAAGTCTAATTGAAAGTACATCAGAACTATAATTTGGGGAAAATAACAATATTTAGCCTTTTCTCCAATGAACAGGACATATCTTTCCATTATTCATAACAGTTTAGTTTTCAAATAAAGTTTGTTGTGTTTTCACAGCAATCCCTTTCAAGTCTTCTGGTCATTTCAAAGCATGGTATTTTCTGCCCTTTGGGAGGGTGGGCAGTGGGGGTGGGGTTATGGGAAAAGGGCATGGAATGCTGTCACAGAATATCATCCCTTTCTCCTACTATCATTTCTAACTTGTCACAGTTGGTAATATACAACAGCATTAACTTCTATATATCCATCTTGTATACAACCTACTTCATTATTAATTTTAAAACTTATTCACTGTATTCTCTTGGATTTTCTAGGTTCTTCATGTCATATGAACATAACAAATTTTACCATCTTTGAATTATACATTTTGTTTCCATTTTATGTATTATCTGACTGCAAAGAATGTGTAGAATAAAGTGTTATATTAATGGAGAAAGATTTTAACAGAATGCTTCTGGTATTTCACTAAAGACAGACATTGGCCATTAGTCTAAATTAGACGTCTTTCTACATTATGGATTTCTCAATTCATTCTCATTTTCTAAATAATTTTTAGCAGAAATGGATGTTTAATTTTATCAAGGGCTTTTTCAATGTCTATTCAGATGAACATTTGACACGCTGCTATGATGTATTAACAGTGTTTATAATATTAAACTAATCAGCACTCTTATAATCCTAAAAATTCACAGTAAATAATTCTTACACTGTTCTACCAAATTATAACATTTATATTTCAAAGTAAAGTTGATAATTTTCTTATTCCTTGCTGGTTATTTTTTTCTTCAGTAACATAAAAGGAAATAATGGCTTTTCATGCTAGTAAGTTTTATTCCAAAATGTTTTAAAAACACACCTGCATGCATATTTTAATTAATGAGTTGAAAAGAAATACAATATTTATTCTTATTTCCTCCCCCATGCCTCAAAGTAAGTTAAGGAACTTCGCACACGTGTGCTTTTGTGACCCTTGTCTCTGATCTTAGTTAATATGAGTTCTAGATCTATATTGCTATTAGTGGATTATCATTTATACCACATTTTAAATTATCTTTTTAAACTTTCATTTTCCTATCAATATTATAGTACTTTTATAACTCATCTTTCCAATTTAAGTTCATTTTGATTTTTCGGTCATCTTCTGTATATCCTTTTTTTTTTTTTTCTTTTTTTTTTTTTTTGAGATGGAGTCTCGCTCTGTTGCCCAGGCTGGAGTATAGCAGCATGATCTCGGCTCACTGCAACCTCCGCCTCCTGGGTTCAAGCAATTCTCCTGCCTCAGTCTCCTGGGTAGCTGGGGCTACAGGTACATGCCACCACGCCAGGCTAATTTTTGTATTTTTAGTAGAGACGGCGTTTTGCCATATTGGTCAGGCTGGTCTTGAACTCCTGACCTCAGGTGGTCCACCCACCTTGGTCTTTCAAAGTGCTGGGATTACAGGCATGAGTCACTGCGCCCAGCCATCTTCTGTATATCTTTAAGTGACTTTTCCAGGAAAGATCCATGGACTATTATTTTGTGTGTTCTTAAATATATGATTTTATCTATCTACCTACCTCCCTCCCTACTTACCTACATCTTCTTAGCAAATAGAGTTCTCTGGCCATTACATCATTATCTAGCAGTGAAAGGTATGACTGAGGTCAGCATGCATTTTATTTCTTTGTTAGCAATTATTTTATTTTTTATCCTGTTCAGATAATTTCAGTTGTTTGTAGGTCTCTTGCCTTCTTTGCTTAAAAATTTGAAAGTCCCAAGACTATCTCTAGAGCAGAGTTTTGTTTGTTTTCACTATTTGTACCCATTTTACTGTTTTCTGACTTATAAAAGTCTTCATTGATACTATTTTTGATCATTGATTTTGTTTCATTAATCTGGCTCCCCCACCAAAAAGGCATATTATTACAGATTAATAAATGAATCTCCAATTTATCTGATGTGGGATGTTTAAAACTGGAAAGTATAGTTTCTTAAATCTCCTGCAGAAAGATAATACTGTTGGGAGGGCAATGGATGGCTCTGATCAGCACAAAATGCGGCTTCTTTGTGGTGTGGGGTTGGGTGGTGACTGCCAACTATTCTGATTGTGGGGACAGGTATATAGTCTCTGATGTTAGGGTATGTAGTCCAGGAAGGTTAAATCTACCTTCTGTCTCCTGCCTATCTCACTATCATACTGTTTCTGTGGTCTAGCCATGAGCTGATTACTGACACGAGATTTTATATTGACACAGGTGACAGGATTCATTCCTACTCAAGATGTGAATGATCATTGGTACGTTCTTAGTTTCCAGTATTATAGTAGTTTTATAAATAAGGGGTGGTGGCAGATGTTATGGGTATTTTAATAAAAAGCAGAATGCATGATTAGCTATCAAACATAAACTCACAAGTCAACTGCTCATTCTGAAGTATATAAAGGTCAGCAACTTAAATTTAGATATTGTAACTTCCACCCTGCTAGTAAAGACAATTTCAGGAAACGAATGGTAAGTAGGATTCAGGTTAGACAGGCACACTGCACTCATGACAGAAACAGTTAAAGCCCACATCACTAGAAGAAATGAACATCCCTCATTTTTGTCAACAATAAGAACAGTAGGATGAAATGAAACAGCTTCACAGGACCACTGACAGAGCAGACCGATACTGCTTATGTGAAATGTGTTGTCAGGGGAGGTATGTACATCTCTTGATGTTAAAAGTCTGCCTATGTCTCCAGAGAAGGGAGAAAAATTTGCATTTGGTCCCTCTCTTTTGGAAATCAAAACTGTCAAATGAAATGATAAGCTTAAAACTCACATTTCCTACTGAAATAATGGCATAAGAGCACCAAATGTGAACCAATTCACCTATTTTTTTTTCTTTCAATTTCAAGGATGCTAGAATGTGTTCATTCCCAAGCCACATTACTGATCCCACAAGGAAGTGGGCTTTTTTTATTTTTTTTTACCAATTAAGGAACTTGTTTCATTTCCTACATTTGGCCTATTTAAGATGATTTGCATCTCTAAACACTGAAGCAGGGCATATTCTCTTGCTGAGGAACACACACACACACACACACACACACACACACATTTTCTCTCTCTCAAAGCCTTCAAAACTACGTTCATTCCTTCAGACACTGGCCGGTCACTCTGGTAACTACTGCAGAACTTCCAGTACATTCCCACATGTGCAAAAATAGGCTTCAGGCCTAATTGTTCCAGCAGATAGATATAATTACCACAAACTGGGATGTGTTGCTTCTCCAGATAAACAAGGGGATGCCTGGCCTTCAAAGTTCCTGGGAGGCACGGTCCACAGGATAACCTGTTTTCCTCTCAAAGTTCCTTCCAAAGGGCACATCCATCCTCAGATGCTAATGAAATGTGGAGTACATATCCAGAACATGCTGGGGGTCACTCGGACATGCCGTCACATCTTATGTCTGTTGGGCCCAACCTGCTAACCCATTCTCTTCTCTTTAATATTTTAGACGCTGAGAGTATCATTTGTCGTCAGACCGGAATATTAAAAGCATGCCTCCAATGGAGAACACAAGGCAGATACAAATTAATCCTGAGAACACAGGGTGAAAGAAAATCTTCTTTAAAGGCAAAAAACTAGAAATATGAAGGTACAGCCTTAGAAGGAATATTAAAAAATTATATATATATGTATATGTATATATATCTCCAATCTCTTCCTTTAACAGAAAAGGAAATTAAAGCCAAGTTAAGAGAATTGTTCAAAGTCATATTTGATTGTTGGCAGATCATGATAAAACTTTAAGAAAATTAACGTGAAATATAACTTCTTTACATCCAAGGATAAAAGATGAGCAGAGTCCAAGTAATTGAATGCCAGTCTCTCTGTTCATCAGCATCTGATACTTTAATACACAGACCACTTTAGAATGCTCATGCTTTGGGGACGTCCTTAGGTGTATGTGTATCAGCGACTCTCCACCAATGAGAAGGGTGTCAGCAGGAGGGTCAGCAGAATACTTAGGAAATGCACGGTTTTTATTATAATGGTTACTAAGTTTTCCTCTCTCAGCCCACGTGTTTCTCAGGTAGGTGCCATCTCCTGCTGACTATTCTTGACTTGATTTAGTTGCATGGGACCTGTTAGCTTACTATTATCTTGCTTATCTCTTGACTACTATTTTAATGTACCACAGCAATATAATTCATTTCTAAAATAATACTAGAATTTTTTTCTATACTTAAAACATCCATAAATGATAACTATCACAACAAAATGCCTGTAAACAACAACAACAAAAATGCCTATATTTCTTTTTGGAAAAGTGAGGTTTCTTCCCACCCCACCACCACTATCTATTTAAATGGGAGACCCAAGTTCTTTGACAGATAGTATGGTTTGGCTATGTCCCCACCCAAAATCTCATTTCGAATTGTATTTCCTATAATCTCCACGTGTTGTGGGAGGGACCCAGGGGAAAGTGATTGGATCCCGTGCTACTCTCAGGATAGAAGTGAGTCTCACAAGATCTGATGGCCTTATAATCATCTGGCCTTTCCCCTGCTTGCTCTCAGTCTTTCCTGCCGCCCTGGGAATAAGGTGCCTTTCTTCCCCTTCACCTTCCGCCATGATTGTAAGTTTCCTGAGGCCTTCCCAATCATGTAGAACTGTGAGTCAATTAAACTTCTTTCCTTTATAAACTACCCAGTCTTGAGTATTTCTTCATGGCAGCATGAGAGCAGACTAATGTAACAGAATAGGACAGATGAAACATAAATGAAGAAAACCAGTCATCCAAACACTGTGTTCAGGACCCAGAGAGAAGAGTGAATCAAGGCTCCGCTCACTCTGGAGATGTCCCAGGTCTTTCCTGATTCTTCTAGAAGGCATCTTCAGGGACAGATTCCAGGGCCTCACTGGGAGGAGTGCAAGATGCAGAGATCTGGGGAGCAGGGCTCCAGAGCTGGCTCAGACACCAGCAAGTCACAGGATCCTGGACACTAGGTGCACTGGGTCTCTTGTTTCCTAGAATGGTTTCAAGCCCACGTGTATGTGTATGTATACCGATTCTATAGCTCAAACAAAAGATTACTCCTTAGTCCAAATGGTTGAGCTTCTCTGGTTGAATGAGGCAAAGGTGGGGTAGAGGCTGTGAATCCCACTACCAGATCACCCTTGCCACTCCCTATCACTGAGGCAGCCTCTCTGGAACTGCCGTGGTTCTGATCCACTGGAGTTGATTTTTTTTTTAATGCCATTAATTTCCCAAATCAGCTCTCAACGAGAGTAACTGTACTAGCAAAGGGACCTCCAAAGGTTGGTATACAAAATGAAAATATCACAGACTACTGAAAGTGTGTCCCAGCAGACACTGTTACATGGATGACACAGGCCTTTGTCAATAATCCACTTGGAGATGCCAATAAGTCTGTGTCCTAATTTGTTTTGTATTTACACACTACGATGTCCTATCATTTCTAGCTATAAATTTCTAGCTATAAATTCAGATTGGTTGTAACAATCCTTTGGTAGTTTCTAAAAACTTGACACTGTTGCTGTACTTTATAATACTGAGAATACTTTCCCATTTAAACAATCATATGAGATTCCAAGAGCAAGTTTGACTACTTCCATTTGACAGATGAGGAGGTTGAGACCCAGAGAGTGAACTGCCCAAAGTAGCACTGCTACTAACTGGGAGGGCTAGGTAAAGACCAGATCTTCTACCCTGAGGTCCAGTATTTATTATGTACACCATTTAGTGTATCATTAATTGTCAGCCATCTCAAAATCAAAGGGGTTCGGGTAGCAGAATTTCTGAGTTACATAGTAGATGGGGGTTTCTACACTAAAGTCTAGTCCTCAATATCTGGGAGGAACAAAAGTGTGACAGGTTCTGTAGCCTCCTGCAATAGTTCCTTCCTCGTTCATCTCACTGACATCATCAGGTCATCATGATGTCGCTGGGTACAAAGTTCCTGGAAGTTTAACACAACTAGCTATTGTTTCAGCTAGGGAGAACATACTTGAGAGGTACTTAGATATGTGTAAAGTTATTTTGGTGCCTATACAACACATTCTTGATGCTTATTAAATGTCATTTGCAGCAAGCATTAAAGAGCATTTCCTGTGGATACAATCTCTGGCTTCTAAGGCCTCAAAAATCTAAGTAAGGAAATAATGGAAAGCCCAACAACACAAACACAAGACAATAAAAGGCCAACACTTGAAAGAACATTTTTCTTGGATTAAGCTGAGTAACTAATCAGAGTTGATCGCAAAGATTCATGAATAATGCTATCCACCACAACATTACCTATAAGAACAAAAATACTGGGAACAGCCAGAATGTCCATTAGCAGGAGGCAATTATGGCACTTTCATAAAATATAGTATTTTGTATCTTTTGAAACTAACGATTAGGGGAAAAAAGATATTTAATGACATATAAAAACAGTCAAAACATAACACTGAAAGAAAATGATAAAGACATAAAGTTATATTTACGATCATACATTTATACATGTATCTACAAATGTATATATATAAATCATGTTTATATATAGAAATTCATGTAAACATGTTATAACTATTATAATATAGATATATAAAATACCTAGACATACATTCAAATGGTAAGTAGTTAATTCTGAGTAATGGATAAGAATATAGATTTATATTTACTTATTCCTATTTTCTTTTATCTGTATGTTTCTTTTAAGGGGAACAATATAGATGATTTTTCAATTCTTCTTTGTTCTTGTATTTTCCAAGTTTTCTATACTGAATATATACAGCTTTTGTAAATAGAAGTTTTTAAAAATATTTTTAAAAACATCTAAAATAGCTGATTTTTTTCCATCAAAATTCATCTCTCCCCCCTAAAACTGTATGACTGTTCTTGTATTTACACACTTCTAAATTTTATCCACCTCTCTCCTCCCTTGACTGGGGAAACCAAAATATGCTACCAACTCCAGTACAGACTGTTGATGGGCTCCTCCTCCCCAGGGTTGAATCCTCTAAACTTCTGGGTTACCACAGTGTGTGCACACCTAAACACTTCATGACAAGCTCTGCAATTACCCACTGTTACTCCAAACATGAGAGCTTAGAACTTGAAAGTCTGCAGTTTACATGGCTTTTGTAGAGAAGTACTCACACATTGCTGCAGTCAATTTCAAAAATCTGCATTAAAGCATCATAAAGTTGAAGCTGCAATTATGCCAGAATGAATAAGTTCAAAGATAGAGACATCATTCCTGTATATGATATTTAAATGTGCCAAAAAAAGAAAATGCTTTTTAGCATATATACTTGATTTTAAGATACAGACTTTTAAACTGCCCTTACTGGTTGCCTGATGGGTACAGGCCACTGTGGCTGTGTTGGGCATTCAGCCTTCTGTCTATGGCAGTGAGCACTTAATGAAGACAGCTGGCTGATCCCCACGCTAACAGGGCCCCTGCCTCAAGTCCTTTTGTCTCTGTGGAACAGTTAGTTTGCCTGTGATACAAATCCACACTCTCTCACCAGCTAATGACGGGAGGAAGACAGTCTCTATTTACACACAGCTGAGGATTTCTAACTCGAATTCAGAGATAAACCTGAGAGTAAACTTCTGACGAGTGAGCTAGGAGCAGAAAAGTCAAAGCCACAGAAATCACTGTGACGGTCACTGAAACTGTCCCGTCAGAGACGACTATGTTCGCAAAACCACAAGAGTAAGAGGTGACTTAGTAAGAATTTTAAATGTACCTTTTACTTTCTAGGTGGTCAGTGATCATACCTTAGGACAAAAGCAATCCTAGAGACAAGGCAATTTCTCATTTTCAACTAGCAGATAAGAAAATTATTTTTCCCAGTTTGAATATATAAACTTTTAGGGACTTAGAATATATATACTAATACATTGTCATTTATACTATTTATTTAGACATTTTAAGCAATAAAATATGTAATTATATGCTGCACCAGATTTAAATCTGAAAACATCAAATACAAAAATGGACAAAGCAGATAAACCAATTATTTTAATTTCCAATTGTATTTTTTTGTTTTAAAAAATTTGTTATTAAAAAGATTATCTTATCTCAGTAACTTTCAAGAAGTTGACCATTTTGAGACTCTAGTTTTTCAAGGTTCCTCCCCTCTCTAAAATTTATAAGAATCTCTTCTCACAGAAAAAGTAACCTCAAGAATTCCCAATGTCAATTTTCTGTCAAAAATAGAAAGTTTTAGGCCGGGCGCGGTGGCTCATGCCTGTAATCCCAGCACTTTGGGAGGCCGAGGCAGGCAGATCACAAGGTCAGGAGATCGAGACCATCCTGTGAATGGTGAAACTCTGTCTCTACTAAAAATACAAAAAATTAGCCAGACATGGTGGCGGGCGCTTGTAGTCCCAGCTATTTGGGAGGCTGAGGCAGGAGAATGGTGTGAACCCAGGAGGTGGAGCTTGCAGTGAGCTGAGAGTGCACCACTGCACTCCAGCCTGGGTGACAGAGCGAGACACCGTCTCCAAAAAAAAAAAAAAAAAGAAAAAAAAAGAGAAAGTTTTAGATATCCTTGCTTTAGGTGAAGCACTGCCCTGTTTGGCTGCTGGCTGCTTTGTGGACTTGGGAGGTTGTATATCAGTCTCACCTTGGTAACTAAATTATGGAAGAGTTGGAAAGGCAACAGCCTCCATTCAGCTTAGCAATGGTTGAAACGGATTATATTATGGACAAGGCAAATAAAGGATTTGCTAAAACTCCTTTCAAAATAAAGTAATTAAGATCATGTATGATGTATGGGGCTTTGTAGGCACTTCAGTGTTAAGGAAGACTCCCTCTTTTGGGGGAAGTAATGCTTGACTTGCATTAGGGCACATGCTGAATTTTGGTCCTAAGAGTCAAATGAGACTTTGGCCATTTATCTATAAACAATTGTTTATTATTTCAGTGAACATCTGTGAAGCGCCTGATAGGGCTGGCTGACTTGATGTTAAGATGGATGCCTCCCTCATTCTGGGCACCTGTCTGCTTTTGGATTCTATGGACTGCATTCTCCACCTTCCCTCCTGCCTCTCAGGTTTCTGCTTCTCAGTCACCTGCTGGCCATGTGTCCTCTCAGGACCTTAAAATGTTAGCATTGTAGAGCCAGGCTTTGGCTTCTTCTCACTCCAATTCTCCCTTCAATGATTTCCTCCCCTTTCATGGTTTTAAACACCATCAATGAATTAATGGCTTCCAATTGACATCACCAATACAGAGACAACTTCTGAGTTTCAGACCTATGTAACAACAACTGCCTATTTACATCACTTGGATGTCATGAGCAAGTTGGCCCAATATGCAGCAAAGTGAACTCTTAAGTATGACCTCTGATTCATTTTTCTTATTTCTTCCATCTTGAGAAATGCCCCATCCAGTCTTCCATATTCTCAGCAAGCTGGAAGTCACCTTTGATCAACTCTCTCTCACCCCACACCCAATATTTCTTTAAGGATTGTCAATTCTAACATGGAAAATATGTAATTAAGATCCAGCTGGGACTTCAGCAGCCAACCCTAGCTAAACAAAGTCCCCAGTAGATACATAAATACAACAAAAATGCTGTGAAATTTTGATTAAAAAGCAAAATTAAACAGAATGAAAAACCTGCCCTATGGGTGGCTGCCCAGGATGACTCATGTTCTTACAGAAAAAAAAAAAAGTTGCTACCACTTTTGTTAACATGGAGGAGCTTTAAAATTAAATGTAGGCATCAGTTTCCGACAGCTTTGATTTATAATAAAGGAGAGAATAAAAATCTAAATCAAAGACCATTCAGATTAAATTCTCTTATACCCAGAGATTAGGGAAATATGAACAATGTCATTGAATTATTATTAGGAATAGATTATACATCAACATTACCGACTTCTTAAGGGCCAAAATGATAAATGAAGGGCACAGGGCAGATGGATCTGCATAAAGGAATTAACAAAGACTAATGATGTTGGTATATACACCCGATTATTGACTCAACACAAAGCAGTACCCCAGACTAGGAAAACACATTGACTGACGTCAGTCCATCTGATTTTATCATTCTTTTCCCTAAGCAGGAAGGGCAAGATGTGTCATTACTTAAGTAACAATTGGCAATTACACAAAGGCTAAGGACAAAAAGAAAAAAAAAAAGTGAGAGCAGCATGGAACATAAAGATGGTATTCTCCCTAATGCAGAGAAACTTATTAATGAAATGACTTGAAATCACAGAATAGACGCACTGTGAAATGATATAGCTTGGACATACACACTATAAGAAATCTGATCTTGGGACTCAGTGAAAAAGGTTTTAATAAAATTAGATGATTCCAAGGTGATGCTCTACCCATGGCTGACTAAAGGAATCACCTGGATAAAGTTTAGCCACATGATTTGCCTATTTTACCAACATAAAATGACACTCTACAAGGAGGACACCAAGGTGCTCTAAATCGAAGATAAGGTTTTACAAGTTGATTTTGTTGAGACTGACATAAATTTTTTTAAAAAAGGAAATGTATGATGTCAGAAATCCCTTTGAAAAAACAAAAAACAAAAAAGAAAGTTAATATTATTTTAAAGAAACAGTAGTTATGTGGGGCACCAGGAAACTTAATTCCTATTAAGGCTAACAATTAATTTGCTATGTCTCTGTGAGCACATAATTTTCCTTTGTCCTATTGCCCAAATTTAAAGAGGCAAGGGAACTATTTGTCTTGTGCTATCATGTCTATGCAGCCAAAGGAGGTCATTGCTTTGCTGAATGAACATTTTTATTAAAGATCTATAAAGCAGGTTCAACCATTTGGGAAATAATATTTCAAGCATGGAAAATCCGCTGAAGGCTTCTGAATGAAAGTCACAAAATAAGCACAACAAAGGCAATATTTCACTCAGGGCCATGTCTCCAGTCTCACTTTTTTTTTTCTTTTTTCTTTTTTTTTTTGAGACAGTCTCGCTCTGTCACCCAGGCTGGAGTGCAGTGGCATGATCTTGACCCACTGCAGCCTCCACCTCCTGGGTTCAAGCAATTCTCCTGCCTCAGCCTCCTGAGTAGTTAGGACTACAGGCGTGCACCACCACGCCAGCTAATTTTTGTATTTTTAGTAGAGACAGGGTTTCACCATGTTGGCCAGGATGATCTGGATCTCCCGACCCCATGATCCACTCGCCTCAGCCTCCCAAAGTGCTGGGATCACAGGCGTGAGCCACTGTGCCCAGCCCAGCCTCATCTTATAAAGAGAATTTTTTCACTGGCACCTAAAGATCATTCATCTCTAATGACTAAACTGTTCTCACCAGCAACCTAAAATTCACAAGTAATAGCCTCTCCTTTGAGCACTGCATGAAAATCTGATGGTACCACAAATACCTGAGCGGAAAGGTGTGTGTGTAAGTCAACTCCAGGAGTCTGGGGAGGTGAAAAACGGTTGTAATGCCCATTTGGCTTACAGACATCCTTTCATTGTAGGCTCACCAATACAGTTTAGAAAGAATTCAGATTTTTTTTTTTGCCCTATACTGACAGACTGAGTATGAAAAGGTAAAGAAACGCGTCACTGATAAACTTGTCAAGCAGAAAGAGGGAGGGGAAGCAATGAGATCAGAGCAGGTGATGCTGACAGCAAGACCAGTCTTGTTAAAAAAGCAAAACTCTATACAACTATACATAACAACAAACATGGAAGAAATCAGAAAAAAAAAAAAGATTGACAGATTGGACCACACACAGGTACAATATGAAAAATAAGAAAAATAATAACTTCTATTAGTTAAAAAAAAAAAAAAAGGGAAACGGCAAACTGAAAAAGGATACTGGTGAGATTATAAAAGATTAATATCAATTCTCACGTCTTATAAACCAATAAAATAAAAATTAAACAAAAGAGAGGGACTGAGGATAAAAATAAAGGTAAATAATAAAAGGAGATACTAACAGTTAATGAGTACGGAAAACATCTAAATCCCATAGAAATAAAACATGTACATTACAAATACTAAGATAATATATTTGGCTTGTATTGATGGACTCTTAAACACTGTACTATTTGGTGATGATAAGGGGAGAATAAAAGTTTCAGCATAGGCATTTCAGTCACATGTTCAGATGGACAGACACACACACACACAGGGAGTACATACAGGAAAAAAGACTGAAGAGATACAATAAACTGGTAACAAGGGTTATCTCTGAGTAATAGGTTGATAGAGGATTTATATTTCCCAGATGATTTCTCATATTTCTTACAAATTATTAGCTTTACTGTTATAATCAGAAACTCATGCTTTTAAAGCAAACCAAGCCTTGAAGATTAGAGTCATGGCAACATAGCCTATAAAATCTCTAGAAATTTTAAAATGAAACAGTCATAAGCATATTAGTAAACAGGTAAGTGCTTGGTTGGCATTGTGTGCCAAAATTTCAGGTTTTACTAAATCCCTTACGGCCCAACTACACATCTTCCAAGGTTAAAGTCCTGGGGCAGTAGAATGTTACAAACTTTCATGCTGATATCAAGGATGGCACTGGGTTATATCAGTGATACCCCTAGGAGTATCTCCGGCACACTGGAATATCTACTCACCCCGTTCTACCCCAGACTGGCTTCTCTGAATTCACTAGTCCGCCTTGTTTATTTTTCCCTATCTACCTTATTGCCAGACTATTAACTTTCAATTCTTTGCATTAACATGCCTGTTTATAAAACCATTGCCTTTATCACCATCCAATTCAGTATCTCATCTAATGAACGAGTTGCAAGATTGAGGGGAGTGGAACTGATATAGCTGAAGTGCAAGGTGAGCAAGTTGCAAACAATTCTCATGTGTGGCTCAAAAAGAGAGACTCTAAATCAAAAAGAGAAAGGTCCTTAAGAGGTTTCCGAGATAATGAAGATACTATGTTTAAAAATGTACATGATGTCATATAGTTTCTCCTTGGAAACCCTCTAAGTTACAAGCTGAGTTTTATTTGTTAAGTCAAAGCCCCATGGGTGATTGTGGGATGGGAGGCAGAGAAGATAATGAAGGGATGTGCATGAAAATGTTCATGTGATTCATTTTGAAGAGTGGGATTCGGAATGTTGTGTTTTGTTGCCTAAACCCCATGTGCCTACCCTAAACAAACAAGCAGAACACAGCTGCATAAGTACAGCGGTGACTAACCCTTAAGAAATGAAGTCTCTTTGTAACCTAAATCTATATATACACATAGACAGAGAGTTAGGGATATTTCCTATCTTCAATAACTCCTAAAGTTGCCCAACAGAAAAGTGAAACTCCTTTCCATCCTTCCTTATGGAAACACTTTTAAAAATACATCAAAGTAGCCACCTGCAAATTCACAGTAAAACAACTTTTGAAGACACAGAAAATAGGTATTTTGGCCATCAGGGCTACATTTGCTACCTAAGCACTTTAAAGGCCTGGAGTCACTGTGTCTCAGTTATTTGTCTCCTTTTCCTCTGTGGCTCATCCTCTTAAGTATCACTCTTAGAGCTCCCACTTCTACCTATCTAAATCAAAATACAATATGAAGTGTCACTGTGGTGGGCAGAATTCTAACCATGATCTCCTCAAAATTCCAGTCCCCTAGTTATTCAATCAAAAATGAATACTACCATGAAGAAATTTTTAAGCTGTCTTAATTGTCCGAAGTCAGTTGACCTTCAAGTATAGAGATTATCTGAGTGGGGCCTCACCCAATCAAGTGAGCCTTTTAAAAGCAAGAGTTTTCTCTGGTTGATGGAAGGAGGAGCAGTCAGATTTGAAGTGTGAGAATGACCGGATGTGCCCCTGCTGGCTACGAGATTGCAGAGGGCAGCCAGCCTCTAGGAGCTGAAAAGCAGCCTCTTGCTGATAGCCAGGGTGAAGCAGGGAACTCAGTTCTACAAAGGCAATGATCTAAATCTGTCCACAACTGCATGGACTTGGAAGTGAGTTCTTTCCCAGTCTCCAGATAAGAGCCCAGCTCAACCAACACCTTGATTTTGGCCTTATAATACCCTGAGCATTGAGAACCCAAGTGAGCCTGCCCAGACTTCTGCCCTGAAGAACTGTAAGATTAATAAATGCATGTTGTTTAAACCAGTAAATTATGAGTAATTTGTTACTCAGCAATAGAAAACTACTGCAGATATTATATTGTTTTCTTATGGGTTTTATTTTTAAAGCCTTATTTTTATCAGAAAGGCACTATGTGCTAATTTCCCTACTTTCTTATTCCCTAAACACTTAACAGTTTATCCTTTCCTTTTCCACAAATCTCTATGACTATGCATGAATATACAAGTGTGCTTTCATCTGTATGTACACACTCTAAAACACAGATGCACATGAAATGACAACATGCAATGTTTTCACCTAATAATGTATCTTATGTATCCTTCCAGTACCAGCACACAAAAGCCCACCTTGTTCTTTGTAACAACTATTTAGTGCTGGGTTATACCCCTGAATCATTATTTACTTAACTAGTCCATTACTGAAGAAAAATTTAAATAAGAAAACTGGTACCTTTCCATTTGCTAGGTACAAAAGCCATGTTATACTTAAAATTTTCTGTTATTTTATGAGAATATCAGTAAGATAAATTCCTTTACATGAATTTGCTGGGCAGAAGGGTAACACATTTGAAATATTCACCAATACTGAAAACCACTAGCCAAAATGGTTACACTAATTCACATCAACCCTTAGATCATGGGAAAGGGACTGCTTTCTCACATCTTTGCTATCACTGAATTTTATCAATTAAAAAAGGTTTTTGACCCCATGCTAGGTGAATGACACTCTCTCTTTCACCTAGGGTGGAGTTCAGTGGCACCATTATAGCTCACAGCAGCCTTGATCTACCCAGGTCAGGCGATCCTCCCACCTCAGCCTCCTGAGTAGCTGGGACCACAGGCATGTGCCACCATGCCTGGGTAATTTTGAGAAACTTTGTAGAGATGAGGTCTCACTATGTCATCTAGGCTCAAACTCCTGGGCTCAAGCAATCCACCTGCCTTAGTCTCCCACAGCTGCAATAACAAGTGTGACCACTGTGCCTGGCCACTTTTTTAAATAATTGCAATGACATATCATTTCATGTTTTGTCGGCCATTTTTTCCTTATGTCATGCTATTTGCATCTTTTGCCCATTTTTCTATTGATACATTCAATATTTCATATCAATTTATACAATTTCTTCATGTAAACTGGCAATCAGTTATGGGCATAAACATTTTTTGTACTTTGATTTCTTCTGAGTTTGTTTTTGATATAGAAATTTTCATTGTAAGAGAGATACACTAGTCTTTTCCCTTTGGGACTTCTGGATTACTTTTCATGCTTACAATCTTCCTGGACGTAGGAGGCTGTGATTTTCTATGCCTTTTCTTTCTTTTTATTTTTTTTTAATTTCAATGAGACTGTCCTATTCACTGTTCTTTTAGGAATCTCCGGCTCCCCACAAACACTATTTTGTGAAGACACGCTCCGGAGCACTGTGTATGCCAGTCTCTCTTTCTCCCCAGAGCACTCTCTACTGATACATTTGATAGGTACAAACGATGTGTCCGTGATGACTGGCCTGGTTCATGTAATCCTCACCTAAGAAAAGTAGAAAGTGCAGCTTCATCTTTTAGGTTAATAAGTGCTGAAAGATGGAGGTTCTTCCATCTCATTTTGATGGAGATGCCTAGAAAACCTCGCTGGCACTCTGTGTCCAACACAGGATAGAGAACGTAGCAATAGAAAGGGTGAGGCAAAAGGAGTGGCCACTCAAGAGACGCTGCATGTTATCAAGATGTGAGGCCTAGTCCTGTATCGTATTCACATGTTCTTCCTTTTATACAGAAATAGGAATCTATCAGACAGTGATAAATGCCACTTCTCACAGAAAGTCTGACAGGCTTCTACTGCCTCTGAGAGAACAATAACTTGTTGGCTCCATAACATAAAGAAAAACAATGCTGAGTGAGGTGCGGTGGCTCATGCCTATAATCCCAGTACTTTGGGTGGCTGAGGCAGGAGGACTGCTTGAGCCCAGGAGTTTGAGACCAGCCTGGCCAATAGGGCGAAACCTTATCTCTACTAAAAATACAAAAAAAAAAAAAAAAAAAAAAAAAGAATTAGCCAGGCATGGTGGCATGGCCTATAATGCCAGCTACTCGGGAGGCTGAGGCACGAGAATCTCTTGAACCTGGGAGGCAGAAGTTGCAATTAGCTGAGATTGTGCCACTGCACTCCAGCCTGGGCAACAGAGGGAGATTTTGTCTCAAAAACAACAAAAACAAAACACTCTTAGAACCTGAATGACAGGCTTCCCTCTGCCCACTCCTCTGATTAAATTCTAAATTAATATTTAAGGAGAAAGAACTTAAGCTAAGTCTATGAGAGAAAAGAAAAATAATTAAAAGGATCATTAAAGTCTTAGCCACATGTTCTGTCTTCTCAATATTAGAAGTGAAGAAAATCACAGCTATAAAAGACTAATCAACAGGCACATAAAGGATGGTGAAATTGCTATAAATACTATAAAGAGGAGTGAAATTAAAATCTTTAAATCACAGAATTATATACTAAAAAACAGAATCCATCATTCACTTAGCATCTAGCATACACTACTGTGCTGGCTGCCAGAGTGATGTCCAAGTAAGGTATTTGGCATTGTTTGACCCTCTGCAGGATTTTAATGACAGTGGTGTAATATCAATCTCAAAAACAGAAATGGTAGTAACAGAAGTAATGTATCCTCATCATGTAGCCTTGGAAATACAATGTTACCACCGTTTACACCCACTCCCTAATTATATCCCTCTCATGCCCTCTCAGAGGTAACTACTATCATGAAATTGGTCTTTAACATTATCATGTTTTCCTTTAGGCTCTTATATCATAAAAATACATAAAATATAATACAATGAATGTATAGATTATAATATTATAGGATAAATATATATCATGTATACATATGTGTGTGTATATATCCCTGAACAAAATATTGTATGTAGCATATTAACTTCATATGAAAGGCTTATATAATATTCTTTTGTGACTTGCGTTTGTTGTTCAACAATATATTTGAGCTTCATACAAGCAAATCTGAGTAGTGTTCATTTGTTTTCTATGTGCACAGTGTGTTTTGGATATAACTATGCCACAATTCATTTATCCATTTTCCAAGTCATAGATCCTTAGGTTACTTCAAATGTTTAGCTATTACAGATGATGCTGCAATGAGTGGTCTAGAACTTGTCTTCATCTGTGTAAGAGCTTCTCCAACTCTAAGGTTTTACCTGGCAGAGGCCTTTCTAGATGTTAGTGGTCATTTTACAGTGTCATAATTTTATCTATTTATCTTTTACCTTTTTACTTTACCACCTTTAATTCCTTTAATTATTTCTACAGAGAAAATAAAATTTCACTCCAAAGGAGCAACTACTTTTCTCTCCTTCTTCTCCCCAGTGATATAACAGACAACTCCCAATCTGAACTTGAAACGCCCCTTGAGCTTAAGAACTGCTTTCTGGGTGAGAGTGATAGCCCTGCATTTAAATATGAAGTCAAGATCATCTGAGAACACATGAGTGTCAAATTGAGAGTTTTCACAAGAGTACAGTGAAGTAGGGCTAAGAGCTCATTCTTCTAACCTTCATCCTTCACAATCCTGAAGATACCTTCCTATAACACAGATCCTCCTTAAAACCCTTAAAAGGGCTTCAAAGTCAAACTTCCTCCCACTTCCTGACCTTCCTCTGCCTTTCCATCCTTATGTTCTCTTAATGAAGTACACACATCCCACACTCTAGCCATACACTGAGAATTCCCTTCCTCTCACTCCATCTCTACCAGCCAACAAAGTCTTGCTCATCTTTCAACATCTTGGGCAAATGGCTCCTTTAAAGGCTTCCAGACTTTCTTTATTGGAATTAACCCTTCTCTTCTTTGCATCACCATGGATAGAACTTTGAAAAAAAAACAAACAAACCAGCATATAAAGCAGTTATCATCGTCTAGTTTTTACAGTACTGCTCTAACCTTCCTTATAATTCTATAACATACTTGAGGCCAAAGGCTTTGTCTCTTAAATCTTCATTGTCCCTAAAATGACCATCACAATATATTAGACAAGTTCAATTTTAGGGAGAAATAAGCTGAACAGTTCTTAACGTTAGTACTTTTCATATGAGTTATCATGTTTACATTTCCCAAGGATATTCCTAACATGAAAACCATGTCTTGTATCATCCAGGCATTTAGAAATGGAGAAAGAAATAATTAAAAAGGGACCCCATATAAAAACGAATTCTATATTTTAGAGTCCAAACAGTTAAACAGAAAGGATAAGATTTGGGCTAACATGTCGCAAAGAACAACTTAGGGATAAAACAACAGGAAAACAAAGATAACATGTGAAGACACACCAAATCTCAAAATGCATTAATTATTTTAAAAACCAACAAATAAAGAAATAAAACAAAATTCAAGAAAAGGTAACCAATTACCTGCATGAGCAGAGAGAGGTGAGTGTGGTCGAGGCAATGCTGGTGACTGCCCATTGCCTATTAAGCTTTTCCGGTTGCTTGTTCGGCAACTATCAAAAGGAAAGAAAAAACAACGTTTAAAAAGAATACAGCATCGATAATGTTCAAGCATGTTCCAGGTAGACATGGACCAGGTTGAACAACCTATCTGCTCGTGTTATTGTTAAAATTATTACAATTATGCATTCACTAATATTTGAGGGGTGGCTGCCTCTTGAATATCAGAAAATATGATGTATTCATAAAGCACAACACCATCAATATTCCTCACCACCAGTGGTGCAATAATCAAATACCTTCTTCCAGCGCTTGACTGCAAATATGCAACATGCCATACACACAAGTGATAAATTAAGGATCCAAATCAGCAAACCACAGGTAGCATCTTTGTTGACACAAAATTTCTAATACAAAATTACATGCAATGAAGTGCAATGACGTTAATCTTATAATGATGCACTAATTAAAAATCTAATTATTTAGACAAAATTTCTTATTTGTGCCTTTTGTCAACAGAATAGCTGATGCCTAAGATAAATGTATCTCACCACTCATTCATTTTTCTTTTTTTTTTTTTTTTTTTTTTTTTTTTTGAGACGGAGTCTCGCTCTGTCGCCCAGGCTGGAGTGTAGTGGCCGGATCTCAGCTCACTGCAAGCTCCGCCTCCCGGGTTCACGCCATTCTCCTGCCTCAGCCTCCCGAGTAGCTGGGACTACAGGCGCTCGCCACCTCGCCCAGCTAGTTTTTTGTATTTTTATTTTTCATCTTGTATATGGCATTCACAAATTCTTTATTAAGGTAAATGTTCTGGAATCATAAAATCAGATCCCAGTGTATAAAAACAATAGTGATGGTCCTCTTTCACAAGCATGCTAGCTACTGGTTTGATCGTGAATACCCAGAGCTTAGAAATAAATTACTACACATGAGCACAGGGCAACAATTTGTTCCTGTTTCTGCTAGTAGGAAGTTATAAAATGGCTAACTTGATTTCAAAGTAACTTTCACAAGCCTTAAAGAATAAGACAAAGACAAAACTGGCGGATGGTGAAGTGGATATTATCTTATTTTCATTTGCTTTTCTTCAAAATAGATTGGCACTTCATTCTCTATTAGCAATACAGTAGTCAGAGGAGGGTGATAAAACTCACCAAGTTACCTCATTTAATTCACCTATAACAAGGTTCAGGGCTCTGTGCCTCTATCCTCCTACACTATGCTGCCCTCAACCACCATTAAGAGTTTATTGCAATGCCTTCTTAATGCAGGACAGACCTCTGTTATACCAGATTCCTGAAACAGGAATTTTCACCGGACTTCTAATTTAGGTACAGTGAGATAACATTTCTAAATATTCAAATAATGCATTTCAAAACCAAACCCAATTTCTTTCACCAATACGAACTTCGGAGTTATCTTCTCTTAGATGTTTGCTGCTTATTATCATTTGTCAACAGTCCCATATTTATAATTTCTTAAGGTCAGGCTGCATCACTTTGTTTTCCTTAGTGCAGCAATCAGCATTCCCTAGTATTATCTGTGAGTTTAATTAACATCATGTTTACTCAGCCTTAAAGCAGTTGTTAATAAGAATAGACTTTTGATATTTAATTATGAAGGTGGGTTGGATATTATCAACTCATCTATCAAGAAATGTATGTATTCAACCTATTAAATTCACAATCATTAAATCAGACAGTCTGATTGTTTTTAAAAGATACTGTATATTTAGTGTTAATTCAAATTAATGTCTCCTTTCATTCCAATACAGAAATATTAAATATATTAACTTGCTGTTGCTAATAGAAGAAATTATAAATGACAGATTTATGTCCTGGAAATGTCAGCAAACTTCTTTCAGCAAATTAACTGAAATTCAGGTTGTTATAAAAATGGCTATATTTTTTCATGTTTAGCACTTGATCTACATCATGTATAAAAATCTTTTCAACATATTTATTGTTTATATGTATAAAAAAGAAATGTGTATCAGTGCAAATAGTAATCTAATGAATATCTTAACTAGGTATAAAATATACTGATATACTTAAAACTAAATTTAGAAAATGTTTTTTCTTAAAGAAAAACTTAAAAATTTTCTAAGAAATGTATATTACCATACACACTAATGTACATATACTACCACAACAGGCAAAATAGTGAACAATTTAGATTAAAAAAAAAATGAAAACACAAACAACAAACCCTTACATTTGTATTAGTTATTTAAAGTCTATCAAAAAGGGGTAGAAAAGTGATTTCAAAAATGTGATTCAAAAAAATCTCAAAAAGAAATGTCTAAATAAAACCCGCAAATAAAATATACTTGTTTGGTCAATATACTAACAGATTTACATTACAGTCATCCTGGGTGCGTCTACTTCTCTATACAGATTTCTAATCTTTTTAAATAGATGATTCATTATGAATGCAATGTAGAGTGAAAGAAAACAGGCTACTTCATCTATGAATACAGGAGCAAGTTAAAAGAAGAGAAGTTAAAAACAAATTACCTCAGAATTTGAACAGTTTACCATATTTAAGGCATGGGTATATGTTACACAAAACAAATTATCAAAGGTATAGCTTATTGATAAATGCCATGAATAATCAAAGCATAACTCATCACTAAAAGTGTCTCCTCTAACTTTTTTTCCTTTCAAAATGAAGCTAGAGATGATATTAAAATTACAACAGACTTGGAACTTTCCGGAATCTCTCTCGACAATGAAATAGAAAGCTTTTAAACATCAAATGTTCCCAAAGTAGCAAAGCCAGTGTTTATATAGTATAGGCTAAGATATATTTCCGTATGTATAGGAGATAAATCTCTATACTTATGAAATGGGGTCTTAGCCTTATGAATGAATTTGTTGCTAAAATTTTCAAGGGTAGAGGGACACTTTACATTGCATTTCATTCCCAAATACCTAGGCCTTTATATATATATATATATATATCTAAATACTTTTAAAATCCTAGGACCCTACTGAGATATTCTGTAGAAAACCTTTCCAGGGTACAGGAGGGAAGAGTCATACAATCTCAATAGTACCTGCTTCTGGTATATCTGACAGTCACCCAATCTTATTACTCTAAGTATCTGATTCCCAATAAATGAATTAAAATCTGCACTTAACCCCAACAGTAAGAAAACTCCAATTGAGTTGGAACTGTATCTGCCACCTAGGTTGCCACAGCACCTGGCAATGCCCACATTAATAATAACATTGGTGCAAAACGCTGAGCTGACCCCTGTTCTCCAGGTATCACATACTTTTCTGCCCATGAAAGCAGAGGTTTATGGCACCTGCATGTCAGGCAGCCTCTCCAGGTGTTCACGGCCACGCCTACTCATTTAATCCATTAAGTGATAAAATAGTGGAAACATCTCCACTCAGGCAAATTAAAGCCTCCTTCCTTTTCACCAGCATAACTAAGTCAATTCTGCCTTGCTTTTTTTTTTTAAGCAAAGTCACCCAAGGCAAAAACAGGTGATGTCTGACCAGATTAAACATGAATACTACTTCTCCTGTAGCAGGAATCTCTTCTTTATTATTCACCCTTATCCAAGCATTTGAGCTTGTAAAGAGTTATCTCCAGTTTTCTTCCTTAGGGACACAGGGACACGCCCGCAAAAATGAAACTAAACAAAAGTTATGAACTCAAGTTGCAACTATTCCACCCCTAAATGCCTTCTTTTGACTTCATTCTTCAACAGCTAGAAGCCATCCACCATGCCCATACTGCAATCTGAAAGCTCAATATGAGACTAACCATTTCCCACAAAGTACCTCCTCTCTCAGTTCTCCAGTTGAAGCAGCACATGGAAAAACTTACTTTCCTGTGGATAAGATGCACAGTTTGTTCTCTGAATTTAGAAAAAGTGACAACTATTGTTGTATTAACATAATGGCACAGAGTCACTACTTGTAAATTCAGAATTCAGGCTGAGAAAACAGTCATATAACAACTTGAGACAATGGCATAAACAATGGATTAGGACAGGAGCTGATGATCACAAGTAAGCATCTATTTTTACTTTCTTCATTTATCTGGAACCTCCTTGGGAAGCTCCTCCTAGTGGCAACTTTGAGGCACAGAAAGTTAACTTAGAGCACAGGAAACGCACCTTACTGACTATAGAATCTGAGAAGAATGGGAAGGGGGAAAGATGTTCTGATGATAGGACCCTGAGGGAGGAGGACTGGCTGCCCCTGAGGGGTAGAAGGTGAGCAGGCATGGACAGAACACTGTGTGTAAGAATGTCACAGCTGAATGGGTGCTTGGGTGGAGATGCTTTGGAGCGACATGAGGTCACCACCAGGAAGTGTTTTATTTGTCTGCATGGTTTTTGCTCAGGCAGGCGAAATGAGGATTGAACAAGGCACCACACCTGCTCCCTGAGTTCACTGTTACCATCGCCAAAACAGTTTCACAAGGAGCTTCTCAATTTCCTAATTGCTGCCAAAAGCACCTCCCATTTGCTAGGAAGATAAAGAGACAGGCCATGCATTTCATCATCTAAGTCAGGCCTGGCTCAGTGTGAGGGACAAAGAGGACTATGGGCTACTAAGATGGAAGCGGGTGGGGAAGGAGGTGTATGTATTTTTGGTTCCAAGTACCCCATTCCATTTCTGCAGAAGTTGTCCTTATGCTCCGTGCTCCATAAGAAAGGCTTGGTGGGCCTGTAAAAGTTTCACATCTGGGTCTGCCACTTGTTTCCTGGCAGAAGAACCTGTTAGCCATCCCCCACCAGGTCTCTAAAAACTGCGAGGCCCACCAGGTTGTGGCCTTTTCCAATTACTCTGAGTAGCTGAAATCTAACTTAATTTTAAATTACATTCACTTTGAGACATAAATTCTGATCATTTCTGACCATGGCAAGAACAATGAAGAGAGGAAACCCCAACAGGCCATGATTTTTACATTCACAGCTGACTTGAAAGGTCAACATTCAGTAAAACATAAGACTAACCACCATTGAGGGGCAGTAATAATATAGTGAATTGAGTAAGAGGGGCCCCGGTAATTCTGGAAAGCTAGAATTATTACTTCGTCCTGATGAAAATGTGATAAATTTGCACAGGAGACCAATTATAGACCAGAGCTTTACTGTCCATGAACATCTGCTGTTTCCTCACACCTTAATAGAAGACGATCATATGAATATTTCTTAAACAAAGAAGAAGTCTGAAATGGAAGAAATAGGGCACGACCAGAAGGCAGAAATTGTCTAGCTAATGTGGTACTGCAGAATAAATGTTATAAACTAAGCAGGTTTCTATCTCCATCTCTTCACAATGAAGAAGTTGAAACAGATGAGGGAAATAGTCATAAACTTATTTTTTTTTGGTCTCAAAAATTTAAAAAAATAGAAAAATAATCCAACAATTCCTACCACACTGGAACAAGCAACTGTATCATTTGTCCTATTTGTATGATACTACATACACATACTATATGTATAACCACACTACATGTGTGTGGTTCCACTTTTCACTAGTAGTATCACATAACAGGAAAAACAGACTTGAAATTGTACAAAAGAAATTAAGAGTTACCTTTTAGTGGCTTGTTGGGCTTTGTATAGTAGACGATCCCTGGGAATTATTTGATTCTGTAAAGGTATACACATTGTTTTTCTATTGACTAAGTGATTTTAAAACTCTGTAGATGCTTAAGTTAAGTAGAAAACTGGGAGTAATGCAAATGATTCTCATCCATAATAATGTGAATGAATTTTATCTGGTGAAGATACAATTAATGTCCACCCCAAGGAAAGATGAACTCAAATATTTACTATCAATGTCCTATAAGATACTAATTTTGCATCTATGAGCAAATTTGTTTCATAATTCCTGACTATATATGTATATATATTCATATATGTCTGATTTTAAAAAATCTCTTTGAACCTGTTTTAATATGTTACTGTTGCCCTCACTGATACGTTAAACAAAATATTTGATACATGTTCATTTCATATTTGTATGACGGTCATGTTTTTGACTTTTGGATGAACTATACTTTTGGATGAATATCTATACAGAATTAGATATTCTGTAACTTACTTTTTTTTCACTCAATATTATGTTTTTGAGGTTTAACCATGGCAACATAAATATGGGTCTAATTCATTCCTTTTTTAGATTATTCCTTTGAAGCAAATTTTAGGATTCCTAAATGCACTAAAATTATATATCATGGACATTTCTGTTTCCTCTCTGCAACATTAAAGATCTAGAACTCTGTGCATTTGATTGAAAAAGCTTTGAAAAATGTCTTTGACAAGAGGCTATATTTGAAAGAAAAATTATATCATGTTATATCATGCAACACAAAGCAACCATTTCTTAAAATCTTCTTTGGACACTTCTTCCCCAAATCCTGCTTATTGCTGCTTCACCTGGATATCTCTACTTTTGCCTACATTCTGTTGTCTTCTCCCAGAAATAACTGTCTTTCTCATGTAAATCAGTTGACCCTTTCTTTCTAGGCATCCTCAAGTCTACATCTCCACCACCTTTTCTGAATAGCACAAGGCCACACCTAGTAGCTGGCTGGATAAGCACTATTACTCCTTAGAAGGCAGCAGAGAACAAAGCTGTTGTCTGCCTTTGTCACACACCCTTTGCTACTAATGTGAAGTTAAGAAACTCGCTGGGATCATCTTCCTTATGGCCCATGAAATCAGGGCTCCTCCGAAGCTTTCATTAATTCCTTCAATAAATTACTTTCTGAGTGCCTAAGATGCTAGGCACTATTCTAAACAAACAAAAGTCTTTGTTCTCAAGGAAGCTTACATTTTGGAGGGAAAAGCAGAAAATGAACATAACGAATTTGTAAAATTTGTGGTACATGAGATAGCGATGGAGGAAAAATAATGCACAAAGTAGACAGAGAGTGCAGGGGTGGGAGTTCACAATTTCAAACAGGTGGTCAGGAAAGGCCTCACTGGGGAGGTAAGAGAGGATAAGACCAGAAAGCAAGGAAGTGAGCATTCAGCAAAAGCAGAGGCCCTGAGGCCAGAGTGTTCTAGAAGCAGCAGGCAGGTGAGCACGGCAGGTGTGCAGAGAGCCAGGGAAGAGTGCCAGCAGAGGATGGTAGAGCCATGGCAGGAGGCAGGTCTGCAGCAGCCTGCAGCCCACAGTGCAGAGTCAGGTTTTTAGCCTGAGTGACAAGGGAAGCTGTTGGAAGGTTCTGAACATAACCTGACTTTTGTTTTTAGAGAATCATTCTGGCTGCTAGATTAAAAGGAGGAAGCAGGAGGACCAGTTAGGATGTCGAATTGATGTGCATATTGAATGCACTCTTATCGCCTGTGATTCTGCTTTCAAATACAGTATTTTACTTTAAAAATTAGTTTGTACAAACACAGCTCCAAAATTCAATGTAAGTGTTACATCAGTCTACGCTCTTTTGTACAGCCTAAAAAAACTTGGAGAAATAGCAAGTGATGATGCTGAGGCGACTCAAGCCCGAGTGCCTCAGGCCTTTCCATATTTGTACCAATGTAATGATCCAGGTCATAGTGATCGGGGGATGTAATTATTGACATTACTGGCTTGATACTTGAACTTAACTTTTCTATTAGCAGAAAACCTCTTCTAAAGGCATTAATTACAATGGGAATGAATGGTTGCCTACACTGCTTTCACCTATGAACAAACAATTAGGCTAATTTCAATAGCTAGAGAAAGGGATAAGCTTTCAAAAATTCTGAAGAAAGTCAATAGGAAAATAGATATTACCTTATATAGTACTTCCTGGAAATATATCTAATCCATTACGATAAATCCACAGTGAGTTCTGGCCCAATTCTCTGTCTTCATAGAAGAAAAGAGAAACAGCTGAACATGTAGATATTAGAAAAGGCACTATCCAATATAACAAGTATTTCTGGAATGTCTATTCCCATGTACAAAGTACTGTGTGAGATAAGAAAACGAAGCTGTTTCAAAGTGTTTAAAGTATAAAAGGGGAGACAAGACTGATTCACAGATAACTAGACTCTAAGGCAGAATCTGGAAAAGAGATAACAAAAATTTGCTGAAGTGTGAGATAAATTCCCATTCAGCTTTTAAACACATTTTCATAAACAATATACACTAGAATTTTACAGAACATACTATGCATTGCAGATTATCTATCCATTTCATATGACTTCCCTAAATAATCTCGTAATTTCAGTGATCTGCCTGACGAAAATACAGTCACCTGTTGCTTAGCAGAGATACATTTAGAGAAATGCCTCATTAGGTTATTTTGTCCTTGTGCAAACATCACAGAGTGCACTGACACAAACCTAGATGGTAGAGCCTACTGCACACTGAGGCTATACGGGATAGTCTATGGACCCCAGGCTACAAACCTGTGTAGCATGTTACTGTACTGAACACTGGAGGCAACTGCAACACAATGGTATTTGTGTATTGAGAAAAGAAAAATAGCTCAGAGCAGTCAGAGCTACGTGAAGTATGCAAAATCTATCAGGCCCAGAGAGGCAGGAGTAGGGACTTCAGTCACGTCCTCACCTTGCCTGGGGGAAAATCGTTTAAAGGCATTTTGTTTCTGACTAGTTGCTTCACTCATTATCTTCATGTTCCTGGAATTTATGACAGAAATGACAATGGATACACAATTAATAGTTTGTGTTATTTTAACATAAATTCTTGGCAAACAACCGACTACCTCTTCTTTACCTCTTCTTTCCCTTTAAAAATCTACCTGTAACTGGTGCTGATTGGAATGCACATGCAGAGCAACTTGAATCTCTGCTCAGGGTTGCAATCCTCAAACTTAGCCCCAATGAAACGCTCTACGTATCTTAATTTTGCCTTGAACTTCTCCTTTCAGGTTGACAGGATCTAAACATAGAGGTACAGTGAAAATACGGCATTGCAATCATGTGGGACTACCTGTGTATATGCAGTCCTTCATATATGTGGTCTGTTGTTGACTGAAATGTTACACTGTGCATGAATGTACATTTTTAACAACTCATTTCTCCTGAGTTATTCTCCATTTTGTGGCTCTATTTCAAAGTTGGACATATCAGCATAGTTATTTCTACAGGGCTAACATGGAGGGCTCTGACGTCACAGTATTAGCATGTGTCATTGGTGGCTGACATTCACCTCGTCGTATTGCAGTAAACCTGGCAAACACAGTATCACTTGGTGGTCATTTACTCAATAACGTAACACATAACCTGGGATTGTACATGAAGCTTACAACCTAGGAGTGGGCTATAAATTTTTTGAGAACAAGGATTATATTTTATGTAACACTGAATCCCTTTGGATACCCAGAAGAACACAGAAAAAAATTACTTGAATAGATAATACATTAAATACTTTTGAATGACTGGCTAAATGTGGTCCCTGCCTTCCAGAAGTTTATAATTTAACTTGGAGGACAAACACATAGTCCAATTTATAAGACTAAACTGATCTAAAATGTCATACTATAGTCCAATACTACTGGATTGATCAAGGCAATGTACATAGCTAAGAAAACACAAAGAGCTGATGAAGTCTGTGGTACTGCATGCATGGTATCAAATATCCTACTGGAACAATCGACTTACATATCATTCTGAATAAAACCGCAATGGGATCATCAATCTGATTAAAAGAGGGAGCAAGACACAATGATCAAAGTCAAGTAGAAGCTGGATATCACGGGATTTGTATGGCTCACGCCAGTAATCCCAACACTTTGGGTGGCCAAGGCAGGAGGGCTCATTGAGGCCGGGAGTCTGAAACCAGATTGGTTAACATAGGGAAACCCCAACTCTATAAAATATTTAAACAAATAGCTAGGCATGGTAGTGTGTGCCTTAGTCCCAGCTACTCAGGTGGTTGAGGCTGGAGGGTAACTTGAGCCTAGGAGTTTAAGATTGCAGTGAGCCATGATCACTCCACTGCATTCCAGCCTGGACAACAGAGCAAGACCCTCTCTAATTTTTAAAAAAAAAAAAGGTGGGGAAGAAGGAAGGATTTATAGTAGCAGAATAAATCCAACTTTTTTAAATGTTAGAAGTAAAAAGTAATTAATGTGAGAAGGGCCTATATCTCATTGTCTATTAATTTTTCAGTGCAATTTATCTGCAACATGAGTCATAAAAGATACCTGGTCTGCATGCCCACCCCAGGGATTCTAGGTCATCGGGGCAGGTCATCTATTTACAGGAAGGACCTCAAGGGCTGGGAGAGTCAATGATGGAGCCGGCTTTTGGATTTAAGATTAGTACAACAGCCCAAAGATCAAAGACACACAATAAAGAATGTTACCATTTGAGATGAAGATGGGAAGAGAGTACTGGAAAGGCCAGGTAATTATCTCTAAGAGCTAAAGGACATGTGCTGTAACTTGGGAAACTTCTCCAGGGGCTGATGCTACCTAAAACGTAGTATAAAGTCATTTAAAACTCACATGGTCTAATCTAGCCTGCCAAGGACAAAGAGCGGCTATGACCAGGCTGGCCCTACCTAGAGTTGGGTTATCAAAGTAGCAAAGTTGGGGGAAAGTGGAGGTGGTAGAGCCAGTTTTATAACAAGCGGAAAGGTCAGATCAAATACCTATGAGACAGACATCCAAATGGTTGGCTGTCCATACTTCAGTTATTATTAGGGACCAAAGAGAAGTCAACAGGCATACTGGGCAAATAAGAAAAGATACACAAAACACAAATTAATGGTTTTCTAAACATCTATTTTACAAGTGTGTGCTGGGGGTAGGGAAGATGTGTGTGACATAAACAAGTTGTTTTTTGTTTTTAACTTCCGTGTTTTGTACTCAATATAAGTATATTAATGTCACAATTTGATATATCTTTTTCCAAGTAGCAAAAAAACTAAGTTCAAAGTCCTACTGTTAAAATTACTTTACTCAATTAATTTAATGTCATTAGATTATTCTCAATTGGCCAGGGATAAGGAAGTAACTCTTAAAAAGACCTTAGACAGTGGGGGCAGTCCCAAGCCAGAGTTAATACAATAACTTAAATCTAATGTTCCAGTCTTCCTTTTGGGAAATAACACAGTAAAATTCTACTATTAACTTTTTTCTCCTGTACCTCATGTCCCACTTGCACTGCTTTTATGAAATGGTCATTGGCTTTAGAAAGCTTGATTGGGAGATGTCCTTATATCCAAAACTTATTTGAATATATACATAGCAACTGAATTATTATAATACAGTTTTACCCATTTCAGCTTTCTCTATACAGAAATTAAATCTCAGTTTAACTTGCTACCACTAGAACTATTTAATTTGGTGAATATATTTTAGTCTATAATTTAGCTACATAGCTAATCACTAACCATAAAAATATCCTTCCTTCTGCTTCAGAGGACCCAAAGACTGCTTATTTTTGACCCACAAAACGGAAGGGGGCTTACTTCCATGACCACCAAATCTCCTTTTATGACACTCAACAGAAATTTATTTCAAGCCCAGAATGAACAGCATGACTATTTAACACCTCCCAGCTCTACAGCATTTGGCTTTTAGATAGCAGTTTGGCATAATGTTCTGCCCACAAGTGAACTGTCCCTGATTTCATGTGCCTCCACAATCAGAACACAAACATACAAATATAAGAAACCGACACCAGAGCGCCACTTTGTTCTTTTTTGTGAGAAGTCATGTGGCAAAAAGCCAGTGTCTTTCTGTTCAGCATGTTTTGTTGCTAGCTGCTCCTAATTCAGTATCTTGCAAAATGACATTCTGTTAATGACATGAATGTCAAAGCTGTGATAATGGGCAGAAGTAGAAGAAAATGTTTCCTAAATGGAGAAGCAACAGGAAAACTGCCAAATGGATATTAAAATTAGTTGTGTGTTTATCCCATAGTTTCATGCTTGATCCTTACTATTTGTTTCTAACACGAGAAGGGAAGTACTCTCTAAGGAAGGAAGAATAGCCCACCTTGGTGAAAAGCGCAGGGAAAAAAAAAAAGAGGTCAAAGGAATGTTTTCCCTTAATTAACTTGACAGATGTCTTTTCTTTTCCTCATTTGCATCCACTAATGTTTTCTTAGTCGTTCTCTCATTTTGCAAAGATGAAATTGGCCACAAGGAACCAATTCTGTTGCTAAAGACAGGAGGGCTGGGGAATTACCAGAAGATGCTGGCCTTTAAGATGCTCAGTATTCAGTCTGGGTAATGAGTGTTCCTTGCTGTTGTTATTTGTGGGGTAAGTAACAGAATTTTAGGTCTGGAAGACAATGAAGTGACTTGCCAACGTAGCACCACCAATTAGTGGCAAACAGAGCCTAAGAAGGGAGGATAAGTGGCTCCCACAACCAGGGTACATTGGAAGGTAGAAATCTGCATGAGACATATGGATATACTCGACTACTTCTTATGTGAACATACAGTAACTCTGTTCTACAAAGGAAGAGATAGTTCTGTTTTAAATTAAATGGACTCAGTTTCTTAGGAGAATGCAACCATCAAATACAAGGACTTGACATTAGTAGACCTAGTGTCAAATTCCAAACCCGATAAGCCTCAATTTACTGATCTGTAGAACAGGGATAATAATATCAATAACCATGGCTAGGCATAGTGGCTCATGCCTGTAATTCCAGTACTTTGGGAGGCCGAGGCAGGCGGATCACTTGAGGTCAGGAGTTCGAGACCAGCCTGACCAACATGGCAAAATCTTGTCTATATTAAAAATACAAAAATTAGCTGGGTATGGTGGCACATGCCTGTAATTCCAGCTACTCAGGAGGCTGAGGCAGAAGGATCACTTGAACCTGGGAGACGGAGGTTGCAGTGAGCTGAGATCGCACCACTGCACTCCAGTCTGGGTGACAGAGCAAGACTCTGTCACAAAAACCAAAAGAATATCAATGACCACAGAGGGCAATGATATTCTTTTGATTAACTGAGATAATGTAAGTAAAGAAATTATCATAGTGCCTGTCACACACTTTTTTTTATAATTTTTTAATTTATAAAGTCACAAGTGCTTTATAAATCTTGGCCATCAAAATAATTCTAGAGTACTTGATGTTGTGAAAGAAAAAAGAACAAAATAAAACATTTGGTCTTTCTCCCTGGTATATATTCTCTCAGGCATATTTGTTTTTATAAAAGAGGTTAGTTCTATAGCAGCAAGGCTTGATGGTAAATGTAAACATTGTCCTAGTTATAGAAAGAATGTAGCAGTAAGAAGTATAATTGGTGGGCTTTAGAAACATAGAAAAACAAAAACTTCAGAACCACAAGTTCAAAGGATTCACTCAAACACTGGCCAAGGGCTTCTAATTGTCAACATCAAGCTGGAGCAACATTCAAAGGACTGTACTCAACAGACTTCAGTGATTTGGAACACTGTCAAAACCACGCACATCAGCCCAATCTTCCTCTGCTACCATAGTCCCCAGACAACCTTCTGATTAGCTTCATGGAGAGGTCTGCCCAAAAGTGATTAAAAAGAACCAAAATAATAATAACTGCTAACATTGACAAAGCATTTAACATACTCCGAGCAATGGTTTAATTTTCATGACAATCCTATAAGGTAGGACTTATTTTTATCCACATCTTTATAGATGTGAAAAAGTGAAGAACTGAGAAGTTCAGTAACTTGTCCAAGATCATAGAACTAGTAAGTGGGAGAACCGGGATCTAAACCCAGGCAGTCTGCCTTCAGAACCTGCGCTTTTAACAACCTTGCTAGACAGTCTACAAAGCAGAGAATAAGACCTTTGAAGGGCCTAGGCCCAATAATGATTATATGTATACTTAAAAATTAATATCTCAGCATTCTGGTCATACATAGAAATCACATGAGCTTGGTAACTAGGAATCCACAACTAAAAGATGGAGCTGGTACTTGGGATACCAATCAAACCAGACTTTTGAGTCTGTAGCATGAGGGTCAGGTACAAGAGATGGCTCAAGTTATGGAGCTTTACATCAGATTGTGAGGTTTTTCTGGAGGCAGTAAGTCTGACCCTGGTGGACAGACAGTCCAATATTACCAAGTGGAGCATGATTTTTATCCCAGGATACACTCGTGTACAGATTTTTCGGGCTCATGGTAGACAGGTGAGATGTGGACACAATGTGGACACTCCTTCCCACACAGTGTATTCTCAAAGATCCATAGGTAGATGATCCAACACACGAATTACCCATGTCAAGCAGGCACTTCCTTCCTTATCCCTGCCCAAACCAACAGATCCAGCCAGACACAACTCTCTGGAGAGAACTGTGTTTACACATGTAGCAGATTTTTTTTGTCCTATTGTTTTCTCGTGGATTTCAAAATCAAATCCACATTTCTGGATCATGCCTCCTTTTATATGACCTTTTTTGGTTTTTTATTTCTAGATAACTAACTCTCAGTGTTCAAGAGAACCCAGAAATCAGATTTATGATATGAAGCATCCTTGTACAGCACTGGTTTTGGGGAAAAGAACTAATGTCCACATTATAACATGCATCAGAAAGCAAATCTGGCCAGCAAATCAGAATAAGATATACTGACTGCATATATATATATCTGATATATATATATGAGATATATATATATCTCAAAATAAAGCAAACTCAACAGTAAAAATCTTATATTTGCAAATCTTATAGCCTTGTAACCTCAAATTTTAGATTCTTCTGTTGTACTTAATTCTTTCAAGATGTCATTCCTTTCGTCGGGTACCTTCCACCATTACCGTCCTCCAAGAACTCCCTAGACTCTAAGAAAGCAGATAGGAGATGGATCTGTGTGTAGAAAGAGGCCTCACTAAATTGTGTGGATTAGATTAAAACTATGGCAGGAGATGGGATGAGACAGAGTGCTTCAGTTAATAAGGAAAAGTTTAACCATGGTTTCAGTCACTTTCAGATCTCTGGCCTGCTTCTTCTGGGTATGACCACTTGTTTCTCACAGGTCCAGCCTTCTGTTTAATGAGATGAACTCATTTGTCCCTAGTTGGAGATTTGGTCCTTATTAGTAAGTACTCCAAGCTCCAGGATAACACATCAATTCCTCCTCACCATATTCACCAGACACCCAACCTAAACTCATTCTGCATTCCCTGCAGTGACTCAGAGAGTTCCTGTTCATTGTGTCCCTGGATTCCTGTTTATGAACGCTATGGAATCCCTGACCTTCACATGGAAGTATTTCTAAGCAGAAATTCAATAGTATAGACAGATGGGACCCCAGTGTGTCAACTTTCCATATTGAAAGGGATCTCGAATAATTTACCCGCATGAAATTAAACTGCATATCAAGACCAGAATTAGGATGTCTCAACTTACTGAAAAGAAATCAATGGTACTATGAAAGAAATAAACATGAACTCTTCTATTGCTTACTTCCACTTACGATTTCTCTAAATAGACCCTAAATCCTATTGAAAGGGTAAAATATGTCTGAAAACAACAATGCAGTTAGATCCATCTTGAAAATAAAACCTGTCAATAGCTACCAAGTGAGTCATTCCTTTGGCTTTGTGGTCATAACATATTTTCATTCAAGTATAATCATAAAATTGTGGAGCTCGCTTATATAAAATAAACAGTGTTCTCTACATCCTTAAATTAAAGATCTCTCTCCAGAGGCCTGGGTCTTCAGATACTAGCTTCAGCGACTGCTTATTACAGTAGGCTGCAGTGTTTTCCGAACTCACAAAAGTATATGGTAAGGAGTGAAAACACTTTGTACTATTAGCTTGCCTCCCAGGCAGTACACCAAAAAATTGATGCTATGTATTTCAAATAAGAAGAAATCATTTTCATCTTAAATTTTTTAAAAAAAATCACATGAGCACCTATTTTTGTATCTAAATGTGTCAATATTTTAAAATAATGTATAAGAAGGCAGATAAGTGGTAAGCATGAGGTTATGCTGTCTTTCTACAAATTGAAGACTAGCATTTGGAGATAAATAGTTTCATAGGACAAAGTTAACTCCCACTCCACTCCATCAACACCATCATCAATTTGGTTTACTTCTTCTAAGTCAACTTGTTTTTCTGATGTGTAAGTAGCCATGTTACTCCACCAAAAATCCTCCAACATTTTTTAGAGTATCTTGCCCCAGGCAGAGGACTGGTACCAGGGCCCAAGACAAGTGCTTATAAGGAGTTTGTAATCAGGAAATCTAGGGAGGGTGACTTTTCCTTGCATTATTAAATAGATCCATTGTTCAGTTGAGTGACTTTGTATAACTGGGAGGACAAAAATAAATAATAAAAATCAGTCTACCTAAGATTTGACAAAAGCTATGTTAAAAAAAGAAAAAAAAAAAGAGAAACTAAAGGCAAAAATAAAGATAAAGCAGCATATAAAGTCATCTAAACTAGAAATGCAACTGTTAGAGAAAGATTTTAATAGCCAGGTAGACAAAGTGTACCCCATCTTAGGTTAAGGCATTTTCTGAAATAAGTGCTGTACAAAGAGAAGATATTTAACAAAGAAGCAATTTTTTTTTTATCATTAAGAAATATGAAAAAGGTTGATGGAAGAGGTCTCTGGGAAGATTAATATGTCCATAATATATTGTTAAACAAAACAAAATTCCACCTATGAAATAATTTTTTTGGATTATTGTATCACAGCAAACACCAGAAGAACCAACAATTAATGTTTGTGTTCTAGTTTCAAAAAAGAAAAAAAAAAAAACCCCTGGGCAATGAGTGTAGCACCATAGTTAGAAAGAATTAATGATATATTAATTATAGATGATAACTCTATCTCCCAAATTCTCCTGGCTCTTGTTGTCAAAGCCTTGCTTCAGAGATGGGTCATTTTTCAATTGTTAAAACTTCCTCTTAGAAAAAGAACACTGATTAGTTTTCTACTCTCTCTTCTAAGAGATGATTTTACCTCAAAAAGATTAATCTCTAGCTCATCCAGGAGAAAGAGTTAATCAGTTTGTACAGAAATGAAGAAAACTGCTTCCCTGATCTTTTTTAAATGTTTTATTAAAAATTGATAAGATCCAGGAATAGAAATAGGGTTGACAACGCTTCTCAGGATAGCTCATTTTTTGGTTCTCCTGTCCTCCAAATGCTTTTTATGTACTAAATGAGCTATGTATTTTTAATACCCTACCCCACAATACAGATCTAGTTCTGTCTGAGTCACGCTAGCCTAAAATCAAATGATGACAAAGTCTAGAGCTGAGGGAAGAGAGGGCATTTCAAAAGAGAACAAGGACTGAGCCTGACACAGAACAGGCTTGCCCTCCAAGAACTGGGAAGCTGGAACCCTCAACAATCACCTCTCTGCTTAGCCACTAACTTTCTCATTTCTTCTTTTTATTTTATAGAGATGGGGTGTTGCTATGTTGCCTGGCTGGTCTTGAACACCTGGGCTCAAGTGATTCTCCTACCTCCGCCTCCCAAAGTGCTGGGATTACAAGCTTGAGTCACTGCACCCAACCTTTCCTTTTTACTGGAGACCACTCAACAACCACCCTAGAATTAACTGCCTCTTTTATGTGGCAGGGTTTTGTTTCTAATCAAGCCAATTAACAACCAATCTCCCCTATACATACATCCTTTTTTGGCCTTTTTCTGGGATGACAATGAACAAAAGACAGTGTAGGACAAATGATTAGTCTCTTTCTCCTAAAAATCCTGAATAAAATGTAGTTAAGCTATACTACAACCACAAGATGGGATTACTCCAAAAATGCTTACAAAGACATAGGAGAAAATATATAGCATCCAAAGGCTGATATTAAACACCAGTCTCTGTATCCGTGAGCCATGCATTCACAGACTCAACCGAATTCAGACAGAAAACACTTGGTGAAAAAAATTGCATCAGTACTGAACACATACAGATTTTTTCTTGTCATTATTCCCTACACAATACAGTATAAGATCTATTTACACAGCATTTACATTGCATTAGGTGTTATAGGAACCCTCAGATGATTTAAAGTATATAGGAGGATATGGGTAGGTTATATGCAAATACTATGCCATCTTATGTCAGATTTTGAACATCCTCAAATTTTGAACATCCTCAGATTTTGGTTTCCAAGAGAGGTTCTGGAAAAAACTCCTCGGGACACTGAGGGACTACTGCATAGAGAATGCAAAGAAAATGAATATGAAGAAAATGTACATGAATCATAATAGTGATTACTTCTCAGTGGCAGGAATATGGGAGGATGAATGTATATATGCTTGTGCTCTGGTTTTCAAAAATTTTTAATCATGAATATTTTAACCTTTTAACCTGGAAAATGTGAGTTTTATAAAGAAAAGTTGATGTCCTTTTAAATATTGCTAGCCACAATTTCTAAGCAGAGAGGCAGAAGCTAGAGAGGGCGGGCAATGGGTCCCGCCACAGGATACTTTATTGAGATATTAATTTGTGGTATTCTTTCTGCAGGAAGAGAATGAAAAGTATTTTTTCCTTCCTCTGTACCAAGTCTTTGTATTCAGAGTCTGGCCTCCTGGGCCTTGAAGGGTATTTCATGCGTTTTAGTCCCAGAAAAGGGAGTGGATGTTGGGAGGCATGCTAAAAGCAAGCCCCAACCCAGGCTCTTTCCTGAAACACTCCCACAGGGAGGGCAATGGGTAAGCTTCTCAAGCCTAGAGGGGTCTGCTTTCCTGAGACTGGGGTGGGGAATGAGGGAGGCAGTGGTGTCTGGCCTCCTCATAGCGTTTACATTGTATTAGGTGTTACAAGTACCCTGATTTAAACACAGTAGTGTCTGATTGTGTAGCTAACCATGTGAGTAACAAAGACCTGTTATTCCTTTCCACTGAAGGACTACAAGGGGTGGAAGATGACAGGCCCCATGGTGGGTATTGTGTGGCTTGGGGATAGAGGTAAGCAACACACCGTGAAGAAAGGAAGCCAAGCTTACTTTGTAAGTGCCAGTTACAGATGTTCCTGTCCACCACGGGCATCAAGGAGGACCACATCCCAGCTTAAAACAGGCCACATCCCTCCATGTGGGCTTGGACAATAAGTAACTCTGATGAGTAGGAAGAATCTGATGATTCCTGGTTTCTGTGTCACTTGGCCACATCAGAAAGGCTACAGCAAGCATTTACAGTAGAAAACTTGACATAGTAGATCCAGCTTTCTTGAGAAGTACCAGCCAGTCCTAACTTACTCAACGGCAACCCACAATACCAGCAAACTGTCTTTTTCAGGAAATTATCAACATTCAGTATGCCTTTTTTTTTTTTTAGCCAAAGTCTGTCCCTCCTCAGAACCTGACTTAAAATGTGAAAACAAAAACAAAGCACAGAATGCTGACCGTACAGTTTGCTAATGAAAGGAATTGTTTGCACCCCTTAAATTACAATCCAATGGCTGTTCCTTAAGTAGTCACAGCAATGCTAATCAAAGCCAAGCCAGGCCAGGCCCATTCTAATAGTTATTGATGATGTGGGAGAGACCCAGCCAGACTTTGGCAGGTTTGGTGAATTTCAGAAATAGCAAAGCCAAAAGAAAAAGGACTCCTTTACTTAAAATGCAAAAAGCACAAAAAGAACTTGAGTTGCAGAGATTTGAAAAAAACACAACTTGAGTTGCAGAGGTTTGAAAGTGAATGCAGGTTATCTCTGTCTCTATGGTTCACTCTAAACCAGCAGTCCTATAGGGGAACTTTCTTTTTGGTTTATAAATTAACCCTCTGAGTTACGGGGTGCACTCATCAATGAAGATACTATCATTTTAGAAAATCCTATAGAGCACACAATTTTTATAGTGCTAGACATAACCAGCTACTCTAAAATAATAAAGAACTCCACAGACGTCATCTTTTCCCAGCTTTTATTGTTAAATATATTCACTCCTTTTGGAGCTTTAATTACTGAATTTATATTTGGGCAGTGATTATCATATTGCATTGGAATATAAAGTGTCTCACATCCAATTTGCAGAAAACTTACAGAGTCAAAGCTGCAATGCCAAATCTAACTAGAATCACACAGTCACTTGTTAAAGCATAAAGCTCGCAGTCCTGGGGTTAGTGAGATTGACTGAATTATCTGTTACTGCAGTGTCTGACATTTCAGGAAGGTCACCTGACTTTCGCTATTGAACTTCTGGCTAGAGAACTGATGGAGCAAACACATAAGTTAGGAATCTAGCACCAGAGAGAATGAAGGGATGTTGTGGGTTTGAAAGCATTGTTACGTAACCCCTACCCCTATCTCTACCCAGCCTAAACAGGCCCACAAGTATCACTTGACATGGATCCCGTCCATTTCCTTCCTGAGCCCTTTCCATATAGGTTGCAGAAATGCCATGCTTCTGTGGTGACAAAGAGCATTTCAATTATGTCAGGAGTTCAGGGTCCAGGTGGCTTTCAGCATCTTACATAAAGGCAACTTAGCAGAAAACATCTGAATAAGCTCTAACGAACAATTACAAACTCTCTAGGTGTGGCTTGTGATGACACCACAACAAAAGATATAAGCCTTTTAGGCAAGTTGTTAAATGGATAGACTGTACAAAGCTAGATAAGACATTTTGTACTTAAGTCACCAGCCAACTGGTTTATGCTCTAATCTCTTATTTGAAATGTGGTCTGCTGTAAAGAGTAAGCTGCTGTGAAGTGCTTCTTTCATTCAAGATCAAATAGATAAACAGGGTTACACATCTAAAGTGAAATAAAATAAGAGTTAAAAAATTTATTCTCATACTTCATTGTTTACATCCATCTGCAGATGGATGGCATATGTAGATGCGGATTCACAACGCCATATTATTTGACAATAAACCGATACTTTCCTTTGAAATCTAAACTTATTTTGCTTATCACTGAATGTGGTTACAAAAGCCAGGGTCAAGGTGGCAATAGTAATGAGAAACAAACAAACAAAACCCACAGGCAGACTGTCTTTCCACAGGAGAGTCAAAGTTAATCAACTTATCATATTAGGGAATCTAGATCACTATAATGTAACAAAATTCACAGGGCACCACACATCACTGCTTTAGCATTGTGACTGTTTCACTAATGCAAACTAACACTCAGTTACTTTTGAATCGGCTGCTTCATTTATGACATTGACCAGGCGTTTCTGTTCCTTGGCCAAAAAACACAGAATATTTTTTAGAATATAAATCCTGACTATGCCTATGTTGCAATATACTATGCCAAACTAGCTCAGCTTGACTGCTTTTTTTTTCTTTTGTGTAGTTTCTTCAAAAAGGAGAAGTATCTGCAACAATCTGAAAAAACAAAACAAAACACGCATCCACACACACACCCACAAAGAAATGAAAACCCAAAAAAGTAATCCTTACAACTCGATCAGTTAGCTGAGAGAAAAATTTCACTGTTACTTTAATGTTACTAGCTGCCACTTTTTAAAAAGTGTTATCAAGTCAGCAAGAGTGTTTTTCTTTTTCTTTTTTTTAAAGGGTTAGATGTTCACAGTAAGAACTAATTAACTGCCAAGAATGAGATGGTTTTCCAAAGGAATACCATTCTCCTCATCAAATACTAGTTTCTATTTATTTTAAGTATGACCATTCATTCTTAATCTGAAAGTATTTGTGAGCATGGTTAGAACAGGGCAAAAAGTATTTATATATTATTCTACAACATAAAGTAATTATCTTAATGTTGGATTGAAATTCACCTTGTATGTGTATAAATACGGTATATCACTTTTCACACTTAGTACAACACTGGACATGAAATAAATGGCAATAGGTCTGAGCTACTAGATGTTATTTGTAGTTACTATAAGTGTGTCTGTGTATTTCTGCTTAAAATATATGATACACATCATTTTCTTTTTCAAGAGTTTTGAATTCTGTTGTTCTCAATAATCCTCTCATCATTTACCTAAAAGTCTATGGTAAATAACCATTGTACATACCGACACATGTGACCATATGAAATAGGTAAACCCACTGTTCCAGACAGACCAGACTATGCTGCTGAAAATCATCAAGTCAGGTAAGAAGTAACCCTTATTTTGGCCTTGATGTAAAATAATTCTGCACTCCCCCAAAATAAAAATGGTGTTTAAAACTGGTCTTACTTATTCTAACACACCTTATAGCTCTCCTACTAGGCACTGCAGACAAGCATATATCTTGTTCTTTCTGTGACCCTAATGCAATACCTGGCACAGAGGCACGCTTAATTAAACTTTGCTGAATAAATGAATATTTTGAAAGAATAAGCTAATAAAAATGAGAAAAGATCAATTTTGCTGAAACCGTGGGTGGGGAAGTTTAGTCATAATAAACCCTAATCTTTCTTAAATCTCCCCCTTCTTAAATTAGTGGAAGTTTCCATTTTACAGTTTCTCCTAAAGATCCTAGAATCTTCATTAGAAAGCAGAGACTGTGGGTCAGGCTGCGCTGAGAGCTATACAAAGTCAGAGTTTTTCACTGGCCTCCAGAGGCTCAATCTAAAATGCATTACAGGTACAGCAGGATAATTCACAGAAAGATTCAGGCAACTGCAAACATTCTGAAAGAATCTATGGGTTAAATGAGTTAAAGCAGCCATGGAGCAAGAGTTTTTGGAAGGTGGGCAGATTGCTTCTGACAAATAAGCACCCCTTCAACGCAAGTGACAGAAGTAGGTCATGATGAGTAACTGAATTTTCCACTGACTCATTTCCACATATATCAGAGGCAGTAAAGGACGCCAGTGATCTAGTTCTCCACCTGTAAGAGCTGTACAAATTAGTTCTCTAACGAAAGAAGGTAGAATAAAAACTGACCCAGCAGGGAGAACTGCTATCCTGACCTATAAATAGGTCACTAGGCAGTAAGGTCAACAGGCCTGACAGGAATATTCACTTCAGAGAAGTCCCCTGTCTTTAGAAACTCTAACAATTTAGACTGTAGGGATATGGGAACAAGATGATTCCTGCTCGTTCTCCAGCTAACAGATCAGCACAATCAGGTTTAATGGTGTTACATACCAATGAACATGTATTTTACAAATCTTCACTAAGTTTGCATGCAGTTTTTCAGTGTTTAACTTTGAATGCAAATAATCTCTACTTTAAGTGTGATAGGAAAAAATTTTGCAAATCATTTCTAAATACAAATTCATTTATTTTAGTGCAAATGCAGCATACCACTGTAAATGTCAAATACTCGCCATCCATTATGATAATAGGGCCCAGCCAATCTTTCCAACTTATTCAAAGTTCACTGCATGAATGATCCAAGCCCTTAGTCCCCAGACAGAACTTAAAATATGTCCTTATTAAAAAATTCAAGAGCAATAAATCAGGCTAAAAATGTGACAAGAGACGACCCTCCTCTGCCATCAACTCTGGGAAATGTTCAGTGCTTTCTGCTGGATTAGCCAGGGAGCTGACAGATTCTCTGTATCTATGCAGAGGACAGCAGCAAAGGGTAGTAATTTAAAGACTGATAATCTCCACCCACCAAGAACTGATATTAATCTATTTAATAAATGCATACATTTTACTCTAGTCAGAGATCATCCACAGATGAAAGTAAATGCTTTCTTTCACACAGAAAAAAAAAATTCTATGTGGAAGTGTTATACCCAATAGACATCAATTTTACTTTTTACAGGACAGTGAATGAGTTAGGCAGCATTATCCACACTTTGAACAAAAATAGTCAAATTCCAGCAAGTTCTAAAATACCAGCTAAAGCTATAGGAAAAAACTTTCACCATAACAGTTAACTGGCATAGAATCAACATCCATGACCTTGGCCTCTTTAGCACAATGTTCTATTGAACTAAAATACTAAATAAAAACATAGCAATTGAGATACCCAAGGCTTTATAAAAGGAGACATTGTAAGAGAGTGACACAAACACCCAAGATAAAAAACTGCTGAGGTACAGAACACTTAGAAGACGTGAGGTGTTCCAAATATACAATGTTTGTATGGTTTTAATGTTTTAAACTAAACTCCCTTGAAACTACAAAACAGAATGGAAGGGCTTAAAACCACAACCTCATTACTAATAAAAAACAGATCTTATTCTAAATATCACCCCTTGGGACTCTGACCAATTTGTCCCAGGCCTGCTCTGGAATGGTGATGTACAGAAATGAAAACGTATTTATTTTCTGAGTTAAAATGTCACTCAGATGACCCATTTTTGCCACCAGTGCTATGGTTACCTCTTCAAAACCAAAATGATGATTATGCCATTTTACCACAGCTATCTAATAAACATCAGATGGTCATCTCAGAGCTCTCATTCAGTGCTAACCTGATTCAAGCCAAAGTTTAAAAAGAAAACAACCCTAAGCCATCAAATATTGCTTCTAAGACTATAAAACAAAAGAGATACAGAATAGAGGTATCATACTATGCTATTACTAAATTAACTATAGAGCCTTTATGTTGTATTGCCCTGAGAAATGATTTGTTAAATAAAAACCTATAAGGATGTGAATGACCCATATGTATACAAAATATTTAGATAAGAAAAATATACATTTAGTTTGAAATTTGGTTTTACAATTTCCTAGATGCTCCTAAATATATATAACACTCAACAAGGAATCATGTAAAATATTAGTATATTCCAACCTTAAACATATAATACATTTTTATTTAATTGAAAAAATTTCATTAAACAAAATTTAAGTATATAATTTAGAGTAGTCCAAATGTAGAAAAAAATGAGTCTTAGTTTCAGACTAATTAGGATTAACTTTGTACAAACTCGTAAACAGGACAAATTTTTCAGGTCCACAGCCATTTCAATGATGTTGTTAATATTAAATTATAAAGTCAATAGTAATGAGTTTGTATTTTCCTTTCTCCTACCTTTTCCCCATGAGGAAATGTACTTTCCTTCTAAAACTCCTACTATTCTGTCCACCTCACTTTTCTTCTTCACGGACACAGAAATGTTGCCAATAAAGGTTTTCTAAGTAGCAAACACTTTTTGTTCTTATCAAAAAAGAAAGAAATGGGCCGGGCGCGGTGGCTCAAGCCTGTAATCCCAGCACTTTGGGAGGCCGAGACGGGTGGATCACGAGGTCAGGAGATCGAGACCATCCTGGCTAACACAGTGAAACCCCTTCTCTTTGCCGGCGTGGCGGCGGCGCCTGTAGTCCCAGCTACTCGGTAGGCTGAGGCAGGAGAATGGCGGGAACCCGGGAGGTGGAGCTTGCAGTGAGCCCAGATCGCACCACTCCACTCCAGCCTAGGCGACAGAGCGAGACTCCGCCTCCAAAAAAAAAAAAAAAAGAGAGAGAGAAAGAAATAAACAAAACCCAACAATCAAAAAACACCATCACTTTGCCACGGAATTCTGCAACCCCAATTTCCTGCTCAATATCTTTCAAACCTCTCCAGCCTTATTTCCTTTTTCTTAGAGATGAAATACACAGAATGGTGAGGTCCCTCAATATACTTAACTAAAAGAAACATGCTAGCAGTTTGATGAAATTTCAGTAGATATCTGATCCTCCTACAAGCAAAGATGTTTACATCCCAAATATTACTCCAAAGTAAAACAAAACATACATGCCTATGGGAAAGATAAGTATATGGAAGGCTCTATGGCTTGTCCTTCCTAGAAAACACTTTTTAAATAACGAACAAATTGTCTCCCCATCCCCACCTCCATTTCTCTTGGGAATGCAGAGGGCCAGAAACATTAGACTCTGACCTGGGTCTAAGCAAACCATAAATACTTGAAGCTCCTGGAAAAGAAATATTCAACACTAAATAACTTCGGCGCTCTTCATTAATCTTTATTTATATGACTTTTTTTTTTTTTTTCTTTTTAATTTTTTGAGACAGGGTCTTGTTCTGTCGCCCAGGCTGGGTGCAGTTACGTGATCATGGCTGCCTGTTGCCTCAACCTCCCAGGCTCAAGTGATCGTCCCACTTCAGCATCCCAGGTAGCGGGCACTACAGGCACATGACACCATGCCTAGCTAATTTATCTTTTATTTTTGTAGAGATGGGGTTTTGCCATGTTGCCTAGGCTGGTCTTAAACTCCTTGGCTCAAGCGATTCACTCACTTTGGCCTTCTAATGTGCTGAGATTACAGGCATAAGTTACCATGCCCGGTGGTGGATGACTCTTAATCCCCAATCTGCAACTCTCTTGCCTTCCATCCAGATCCACATATCCAGCATCTCCACTTGAGTGTGTCTATAGAAGCTCCAGTCCAATGAATCCCAAACTGAAGTTATCATCTTCATCCAACATGTCTTGCTTCTGTGTTCCCTATTTCAGCAATTGGCACCATTATCTAACAGGCTAAAGCAGAACTATGAGCACAACCTCCACTTTAGCTCTTCTTCACTCTAATCATTCAGTTAGTCATCCAGTCTTGCAGAATCCACTTCCTGAGCATCTCCCTTCATTCTCACAGCCACCAACCTGCTTGTGGCATCATCACCATCTGCCCCAGAAGCCCATGATGCTTGCTCTAACTCAGATCCTGGACTCCTTGCACAACTCCAGTTCAATCCCTCATTACTAGGAATCTTTCCTATGGGCAAATGTGATCTTATTGTCCTGTACAAAACCCTTCAATGGCACGTCCTACCCTCAGAGTACATTTCCTGTTTGTCACTCTAATGGAATTTCTCCTCAACTCTCACTCCAGAGTCTCTTTCTACTACAGCTATTTGTTTTGTGTTGTTGTTGTTGTTGTTATTGCTTTGCCTGGATTATAGTCTTCCACATTTCAATGATCTCTTACCCATCAGGGTTGTTTACTTTTTTTACAGACCACTTGTTTTGTGTCTCCTGGATGCCCTCAAAGTCTACAATATTCCCCACCATGGCATGGCTGAGACGGGTAAGACAGACATGTACTCACACACGATACTGTAAATTCTGTTACTTCTTTGTGTTTTCCTGTCTCTACACCCAACTACACAGCATTTCCTATAAAGTTGCAAGCTCTCAAGAAGGTAGAGACTCATCTGTCTCCTTCACCACTGCCTCTCCAGCACAATCCCTAACACATGGAAGGTGCTCAACTAATATTACTGAATTAATGAACAAATAAATGCAGAGGATGGAGAGTCAACTACACTCAGCTCCAAATTCCAAGCTTCATCTCCAAGTGAAATCTCCTCTACATATCTTAAACTTAGAGGTGGTTATAACAACAGATCCTACCCTAAAGAGTAGCTTCCAGAGAAGGATATTTCATATCTGAATTGCTTAATACAGACTAAAAGTCAAAATATTCCTTATTCATCCAACTCTATTCATTAACAATCTACAAACATATTTTTAGACTGAAAACCCTTATGGTGAAAAGGCTTATTCTTATAAAATGCACAGCTTCTACTTTTTATTCTGACAGGTAAAGTTTTTATTTGGAATGATCAAAAGAAAACTAGAAGGAAGTTCTGCCATCTTTGATGCAGTTCTATGGTTAGAAACAACTGTGCATCCAGGAACCATGTCTAAGACTCCATCACTAAACTGTGTTTCTTTTTGCAGTTGTACCAGGAGGTATCATTAGCCCCTCCAGATCCTTATGTGCACAACATATATTTACATTCATCTGTGAGTGCATACAGAGATATGGTATGTGGCTAGATTCAACTTTGCTTCCACAGCATAGTAGGGAATCTGATGAGAATAAAGAACATCTGTATGAACTACTAGTCAAGACATATATTTTATTTTCTTTTTGTAATGATTACACATTTCAATGAGTTCAGTACTGCCAATAAATGTGAACAGTACTCAAATCACCTTTCTTAGTACAACATTAAAGTATAAAACTGCTGTCTTCTACGCTAATTCTCTGAATTATATCATTAAAAATGTAGATAAATATCCTTACATATTTTCTAGCAATAACTCTGATATTTTACAATCATTATATAAACAAGCGTTCTTGAAGATAACTTAATAATCTTATGTAAAATCATTAAAAATAGGATATATTATATTCTACCTTCCATATTTAACATGGTATATTTGGATGTTCACAAATAAAACAAATAAAGGTAACCAGCTTTTTTTTTTTTTTTTTTTTTGAGATGGAGTCTCACTCTATTGCCCAGGCTGGAGTGTAGTGGCATGACCTCCGCTCACTGCAAGCTCTGCCTCCCGGGTTCACGCCATTCTCCTGCCTCAGCCTCCCAAGTAGCTGGGACAACAGGCGCCCACCACTATACCCAGCTAATTTTTTTTTTTGTATTTTTAGTAGAGACGGGGTTTCACTGTGTTAGCCAGGATGGTCTCGATAGCCCAACCTCGTGATCCACCCACCTTGACCTCCCAAAGCACTGGGATTACAGGCGTGAGCCACTGTGCCCGGCCTAAGTGGCTAATTTAAACCTGATTTATTTTCAAAGAGTTACTTTTTCATCTGCATTAAGAATTAAAACATTAATATAAGGTGAGGCCCAAAGATAAGGAGGGAGGGAGTCTTTGCCCTCCACATCTGTGTCAGCCTCCATGTGTCATTAAAAAATGATGAATTGTTTTTTCCATCTCTTTAAAACAGAATTCTGTGGTCTCAAATATTCCAGAAGTATGCCTAAGGGGCTATGATTTACAATTATTCTGTCTCATGCTGATTAGCATAAATGACCATGATAGAAAATTGTATGCAAACCCTAGAAGAGTCAATAAAATGTATTGATCCATAGCAGCAACTAAAGGAGGAAAAATTGCTTACAGTCTATGCTTCAAGCTTCCGATCTAATTTAGTAGAGGATCTCATAACCTGAAAATAATTCCATGTTTACAAAGCATTCTGCTGATGGTTGCATGAATTATATTTCACAAGCAGATAGAGAAATCAATCTCTGTACTTTGCTCTACTCCCCATTCTATCAGGCTGTGAGTCTGTACCCGGATTAACACAGAGGCATTAATGCAGCAACTGAAAAGCCAAAAAGAATGCTCTTCTCCATTAGAAACTATTGCGAGATGCTGTTGTAGTAGGCAAGTGGCACGGCATTTAAAAGCATTTGAGGCTTTGCCTCTTAAAATATTTCTTTCCCCTCTAAAATATAGCATCGAAGGTAGTAGGTATGTAGGTAATGAGAAGAAATGTCTTCACTCCTCTGAAAAGGTTAGGATAAATTTTGCTCACCACTTCTCTTATTCATTACATACTTAGACCTTGATCATTAAAACACTTACAAACTCTAGAAAACAAAACTGCTTTAAGACTAACAGATGAGAAGAGCTTTATCATTATTATTCCTTAGCTTTTTTGTATTTCAAAGATTTTACTTCCAGCTGAGCAATACCAATTCAAGCCTGACAAGTAGGTAGGTGCAGTACACAATCTTTATACATTCGTGGCCACATTTAATTAGGGAAAAGCACGCAGTTATGACAAAGGAATGGTGAGATGCTGAGAGATACAGGCTCCTTTAAAGTACTACACAAGTGCAGGGGACACAGTCACATTTCCGCAAGTCCTGGCCTTGGGGCCCTCCAAGGCAAATGATCCTGGTGGTAATTACTCTACTCCTTTCATATAGTTCTTCTTTGTTTTAATATACTCCTGGGCTTTCCTAGCTACATGCTAGGTAAATGTAACTGATCAAAGCCAGCACTTTTCTGACTGGAGTGCTGACCAGGTAAATCAAAGGTTACTTTTTTGGTATAATGTCCCCTCAATTACTCCAGAGGCCACCTGGGTCAGCTTTCCACTCCACTACTAGTGTTTAAGCCACCGGAGACACCAGAGAACTTCTGACCTGGAGTCTGTGGACTTCTAAGATGCCTATGAATAGAACTCACTGTGTCCATGAACTTGGGTTGTTTAAAAAAATTATGATTTTCACTAACCAGAAACTGAAATGTAACATTGCCTTCATTTATGCATCTGTCATCACAGTATTAGCCACATACTTTTCCATATCACATTAACAGTTGTTGCAGATATATTAAAAAATTATGGCCGGGCGCGGTGGCTCACACCTGTAATCCCAGCACTTTGCGAAGCAGAGGCAGGTGGATCACTTGAGGTCAGGAGATCGAAACCACCCTGGCCAGCATGGCGAAACCCCGTCTCTATTAAAAATGCAAAAATTAACTGGGCATGGTGGCGGGCGCCTATAGTCCCAGCTACTCGGGAGGCTGAAGCAGGAGAATCGCTGGAACCCAGGAAGCAGAGGTTGCAGTGAGCCGAGATCGTGCCACTGCACTCCAGCCTGGGTGACAGAGCAAGACTCTGTCTCAAAAAAAAAAAAAAAAATTTATTTGTATTCATTATCACTTCAAAGTTACGGTAGTTACTAGACATGCCTCTAGATCTTGGTATCTTATGTGCTAATAAAGAACCACATATATCACAAATATTTTAATGTGTTCGTGACTATTTCATTATAATTGGTTTCCTTTACAATATTAGGTATTTTATGTAATACATTTAAAAATATTATTCTGAAATTACATCCATAGGCTTTACTATACTGCCAATGGAATCTGTAATTAAAAAAAAAAAAAAAAAAAAAAAACCGGTAAGAATAGTGAATCTACAATGACTTGCCAATGTCACACAACTAGTTAGTGGCAGAAATGTGAATAGAAATAAGATCCTTTTTTAAATTCTTATTTTCAATAGACAAATAATAATTGTACATATTCGTGGAGTACACAATTATATAAAACAAGATCTCTGGAGTCACACTTCAGGGCTCATCTCATTACACTGCTTCATTCCAGATGACCTTAGCTAAAAATAAAAAAACACACGGGATCCCCAAAAGAACGAACATAAAATGGAAGCATGTTCTAGGCACTGAATGAGGCACTGGGTTCTCACAAGCATCATCCCTTTCCTTCTTACAATCTTTCATCATCATCAGTACGTGTGGACCTATCAGTTTCTTCGTTCAAGGTATTCAAAAGCAAGCTGAGATATTAAGTGTTAAAGCTCAAACATCTAAGAAACAGAAAATCAGTTTACCTATCTACCACCAAAGATTATCCTCAATGACTGCAAATAGTACTTAAACATTATTTCAGATAAAGATAACACAATCCTTTCTAGAAAAAAGATTCAAAAGTCTTTTGAATGTGTGTATATAGAGATATATATACACACCCCACATTTTGAGCACAACAGTGTACCCTCCATATATATGCTTGTACGATTATGTATGTGTATATATAGATATATATCGTGTGTACATATATAGCTATCTGTATGTGCATGTATATATATAGATATGTATATACACAATGAAATACTGTTCAGCCTGAAACAAGGAAGAAAATTCCAACACATTCTGCAACATGGGTGAACCTTGAGGACATTGTGCCAAGTGAAATAAGCAAGCCACAAAAAGACAAATACTGCATAAGTCCAGTTAAATGAGGTACCTAGAGTAGTCAAATTCACAGAGACAGAAAGTTAGAATGGGGGCTGTCAGGGGTTGGGGGAGGGGGAATGGGGAGTTGCTCTTTAATGAGTAGAGTTTGGTTTGCAGGATGAAAGGAGTTCTGTGGTTGCACAGCACTGTAAATGTACTTAACACTACTAAAGTGTACACTTAAAAATGGCCAAGATGGTAAATTGTATGTGCACGCAATTAAACATTTTTTTCTATTCTAAAAAATAAAAGACATGAACAGAATGGAGAAGAGATGGAGCAATAATTGGACAAAAATTTTTAAACAAAACTGAGTGCAGAATATGAATAAGCTAAGGAGGCATATTTATCCTACATTTGCCAGTCTTTCAAACACTCAAAATATCATGTCATAATTACCCCACCATCCTGCCCTCCACCCATAAGTTTGCAAATAACTCAGAATAAAAGTACCCATCTTAACAGAGTTAAAGCCATTGGGTTAGGAGGATCTGTTCTTAGTCCTCCAGCATGTTCACTCCGATCCACATAATGAAGATTCATTTGGCACTGTCTAAATAATAGGACACAGGGTCCACAGAAAGACTTTCTAACTTTGATTCTCCGCAAGCCACCTAGATGTATCTTTAAGGTCTTAAAGCAATGGGCTCTGGAAGCAGTGACATCATTGTTCATAGAGTACTTTTCAGCTGCTATGGCTTGGAAATGACCAATGCATGATCATGTGCTACCATGTAATTATTGGTTCCTCAAAGATTCTCCTAAAAATGTCTAAGTAGGTCAAGGCCCACAGACTCTAGATTGCTAGAAAAGATGAGGGATATTATCTGAAAGCCAGACCTACAACGTAAGAACTTTTTCTCATTCCTTTATGTCACTGTCTCCCCAGAAATTGAAGTCATGGCTTAATGTGGGTTAAGGCTAAGCTGGACGATAATATATATACAATGGAATATGTAACTTAGAGTAATCATAAATCATAGCTATTTGGAATATTTGTTGAACCTTCCTATTCATTAGAATCATCAATCTCCACAGGATATTTCTAATAGAACATTGTTCTTGCTCTATTTAGCTTAGACCCCACAAACTTTACATGCCATCTTATAAAGTATCACTTGGGTGATTCTATGTATTCATCAATTACATGCTTGCACCAAAAGGTAGGTATGGCTATTTATCATTGGTAATTTATGGGCCTGCCATATTCTAGGCATATGGGAGGGGAAATATCAAACTAAAAAAAAAAGCTACTGTTGCTCAAGGTCACAGCATGGAGGCTCCATCTTATTTCACACACACACAGATCAGATCTATTGAAGATGGAAATGCATTATACATTACACAAACAGTTTCAGACTTTGTTAAAAGCAGAACTTAGAATATGCATTAACAGCAATTTGCATTTAGTGATGTTTCATATTTGAACATTAAATGTGTTAAAGGGGAAAAGTAAACAAAAATATTCAATTGTTTCCTTGAAATACTGATGACAATTCAGTAAAGGTTCATAGTAGTAATGAAACTCCAGAAGTTCTTTGCCCCATAACAGTATATTTTATCCAGTACCTTGCCACTGCTGCCTGCCTCCCTGTTTCCCAAGTTCCACATGAGGGAATTTTATTCCTTAGAAGCTCTTCGTCCTAAAGTATATGCAATGTTCATTCCAAACTTGAATTTGGCAATAATGTACCCTACTGTCATTTTTTTTTTTTTGGTAGAGAAAATATGGAACACCAGACTGACATTCTAGCAATAATGTACCATGCAATATGAGAGTCACAAACTTGGAAGGCACCTCAAGTAGACAAAAAGCTACTTGGCACGATGTATTAAAATTCATAAACATGTTCACGTCACTTTGGCATAACAACCTCTATTCTGGGAAATTATCCTAAGGACATAGTCCAAAAGATAGAAAACGCTATACGCACAAATATGCTCACTGTGTGGTGCTTTCATTCAATAAACCTTTATTAAGTGTCTATTATGTGCCAGGCACTATGCTGGCATAAAGTCTGTGCCTCAAGACACTCGCAGTCAGCTTGGAATTCAGATAAGTATATACAGAATTACAACATGTTGGAATGAATGCTAACTGAGGACTGTGTGAAGGCAAAGGAAATATTAAAATATGCAGGAAGTAGGGGACAGAGAGAATCAAGGAGAACTTTACAAAATTTGGGATAATGCTCTTATAATTTCTTCAGTATTTTTTAAGACACAAGGAAATGTTAAAATACTGAACAAATAAATCCTTTTAGTATCCTGAAAAATGACTCCTCAATACATTTTTTAAAATAAAAAATACCAAGCAAACATAACTGCCTTTAGCAGCTCTCAAAAGTTCTCATCTTTCTCTCCACTGTGTGTGGGAGTTAGAGTGTGGTAATCAAGCAGTAAGTCCTCACCTGGCACATTCTACCACAGTCTATTCTCAGTCTTAGTCTTCTACCAGACACCAGGGTGTCCCTAATGAAAACTGCTAAGAAACTGTGAATTCACTTTGCTTAAAAAACAAAGCAAAATAAACACACTAAAAAAATCTTATTGCTCCTTTGAGAACTTTTTTGTTCAAATGGCTCAGAGTTGCTTCAAAAATTCCTAGTTTAAGATTTCAGAAGGTCCTTGCTAAATATGGTATTTGTAATTTGTAATAATTTTTTTAGTGTATTTTCAAATGTGTTTAAAAGTTTTTGAAGGAGCATAGACTGGACTCACCTTGCAATATATAGTAAGAAATAATCTAAGCTAAATTGGGATATGTTGCAATCTATACAGCATGCCTGTATTTACACTTAGATAAGAGAAAATTCTATTTCTGTAACATGCACAACATTCAATTCAAGTCAAGACATGATACATATCAGGGTGTGGGGGCCATGAAGATACCTCTTTCAACATGTTCTGTCCTATACCACGGCTCAAGGCCTTGGCTATACTCCAGAAGTGGGGTGGGGTTGTAGAAGGGTTACCAGAGAAGGCCATGCCTGAACTCACTTTCTTGAAAAAGTGCCTAAAGGAAAGATTGAACTTGAAACAACCAATGGAAAGAGTAAAATTACAATTTATTGAGTCTCTATATTTGCCAGGGATTGTCCTAGGTAAGAGGCTAGCAAAGTCTTTCTGTCAAGGGCCAGATAATTGCAGGCCAGAGTTTCTGTGGCAACTACTCGATTCTGTCATTGTAGCACAAAGAGCCACAGACCCTCCCATGGGAATCAGTGTAGCTGTGTTCTAACAAAGGTCAGCACACAAAACCAGGCAGTGGCTAGATTGGGCCTGTAGGCTGTAGTCTGTCTACACCTGCTCTAAGTGCTTCACAATCCATTTTACTTATGGTACAAAAAAGGCTTGCTGATTATTTTCCATACTGAAAGATGAGGAAACCAAGTATCATACATGAGATGGCCTGCCAAGGTCACAGTCTAACTCAGGATTCCAACCGTCTGTCCAAATCCAAAGTCTAAACCCTTTCTACTGTATGAGAAGGGCCTCTTAGCAAGAATACAGAGGAAGAGGTGTCAACTTGAATAAAATAAATAATGCCAAGTCTAAATCCTTCCTTCCTGTTTAACAGTAACTGATGTAAGCCCATCTATACCAAAATATGGAGGACATCAAACATGATGGTAAGTAGGTGAAGCAATCCTTCTAAGAGAAGCTTCTGGAATAGTCAGTGGTAAATTCCTTCATACCAAAGGGAAAAGAAACCAAATTCTGTATGATAATGTGGCAGATTGTGGGAAGGCTATAATGTGGTCATGCTCCTAGAATTCCAACACTCTCTGAGAGAATTTTGTAAAACAACCTCATTGATATCTATATATTCAGTAATTCATTTATTCCATGACCAGGTAGTACACCATCCATAAGTACTTTAAAAGAGGATGTGGCAATTGTCCTTCAGGAACTTTCAACAGAACTGGGAGGCAAGGCATAGTCACTAAACAGTTAATTACCTGCTGATCTGAATTGCCACTTGAGGGCAAAAAGACACTGTAGAGGTGACATGTACAGTTCAGTGCCTGAAACTCAAGGGAGAACAGGCATAAATATGAGCATACTTCTAGCTGAATCTTAACTAGGTTTTCGCCTCAAGAGATTAAAGATTCTATTTTCACCATGGTTGTCCTACTTTGGAACCTGAAGACAAGATTTCCAGACCATCTCTGTTGTTTACCAGCTTGAAATTTTGTTACCTAAATATTAGTTTCCTACCTTACAATGAGGGGGTTCAACTAGACGTTTCTGAAAGTCTATTCCAGATTATATCTCCATGAATCAGATTTTCAACACACGACTCTATATACCCAACTTTCAAAAACAGTAATTCCCTGGATAGAACTTAGATGTCCATATATTTTAGTCCATGACAGGGTTCTTCACATCTTTATAGTTAAAAAAAAGTTTCAATTATTAAAACTATTTCCCTTAAAAAGCAGAAACTACCACTTACAAAGCTGCATAACTTACGTCTGAAAATTAAATATGATTTTCCCCAAAAGACAGAGGGGAAAGGAAGATGAGGAGCAGATGGATTCATTGTTCCCCTATGGAGAAAAAACATTTCTACACCTTGCAAAAATATATTAATTGGCCTGCCATCTGGCAAGCCTGCTCACATACATAACGGATAAAGTTTAGATCTTGAGGTTTAACATTTAAGCCTGTGGGGAGATGGTAATTGGAGTCTTTCTGAGCTAGGATTAGTATTTTTAAAGGAAGCATTTCAAGAGAGATCCGAATACAGTAGGAGAAAAACAGGACCTGAAATGTGAGCCCATCCAGGGTGCCTTCACTAGTGTCAATGGGCCCATCTCCACTGCATACCAGGAAGCTGGCTGTGGACACGCCCACAATGGGTGCAGCTGCGCATTAACTAGCACAGCAGCCTCTGGACTCCTTTCCAGTGTGCCCCGGGACTTACCATCAACACGCCCCAGTCTTCTTGTATACTATAGGTATTTTTTAAAATTTCTAGAAATCTTACCATTGCAAAGCTGGGCATTTAAAAGAATCTCATTAAGGGAAAACAGCAGATAATAAACCAGGAGGTACAATAAAATATCGGCGTTGTGGTATGCATGCAACATGTGTGCACATACGCAGAGAGGAAAAATATTACTCTGCCAAGTTTGTAATAGTGGTTATAGCTGAGTACTAGAATTTGGGGTGATTTTTAAAAAAATATTTTCCACATTTTTTGTCTTGAGCATGTGTTAGTTTAAAATTTAGTTTAAAGGTTATATAAGGTTCATTAAAATTAAAATATAATAAAAATAGTGGAAGGACTGATAAGTTATTTTACAAAGCAAATAACGTCCTTGTAATTTATCTTTTGTAAAATACATATTTTCTTCCATCTTCACCTGCATAGAAAAACTCTACGATTCCTTCTGGATCTCCATGCTTACTTTCCAACAATCATAATCTATATCTTAAGTTATACACCTGCCAAGTCCTCCACTGTCAAGGCCCTGTTTCCGTCCCCAATAAACATCCCCAAATTATTGTTAACAATTTCCTGCTAGTCATATCTGTTTATCTGGTTTCTTATAAGTTTTTTCATCTATGTAGTATCAAAGGGACTTTTTTTTTTTTGAGACAAAGTCTTGCTCTGTCACCCAGGCTGAAGTGCAGTGGCACGATCATTGCTCACTGCAGCTGCGACCTCCCGGGCTCAAGCAATCCTCCAACCTCAGTCTCCGGAGTAGCTGGGACCACAGGTATTCAAGTTTAAATTTTTTTTTTTTTTTTTGAGATGGAGTCTCCCTGTGCCACCCAGGCTGGAGTGCAGTGGCACGATCTCGGCTCACTGAAAGCTCCACCTCCCGGTTTCAAGCCATTCGCCTGCCTCAGCCTCCTGAGTAGCTGGGACTACAGGCGCCTGCCACCATGCCCGGCTAATTTTGTTTCTTTTTTTTTGTATTTTTAGTAGAGATGGGGTTTTACCGTGTTAGCCAGGATGGTCTCAATCTCCTGACCTCATGATCTGCCCGCCTCGGCCTCCCAAATTGCTGGGATTACAGGCGTGAGCCACCGCGCCTGGCCGTTTAAAAAATTTTTATGGAGATAATGCTCCCCCTACATTGCCCAGGCTGGTCTTGAACTCCAGCGCTCAAGTGACCCTTCTGCCTCTCAAAGTGCTGGGATTACAGGCATAAGCAACTGTTGTCTGTCCAAATGAGCTAATACATATTAATAGTGGACCACACAATTTAGTTTGCTTATCTTTCAGGTATTTCATTCTGATGCATTTTTCCGGTACTTCACTTGACAATATCACCATGTAATCTAACTATGTGTTAATCATTTCCTAATAAAAATGATTTTTAAAGAGGATGACACAGTGTACCATAGTATCCTGGATGGAATAGAAAAAGGATATTAAGAAAAAATTGTGAAATATTAATAAAATGTAAAACATAATTATAAAATAGGAAAGGAGAGCAAAACAAATGTCTTATTCTAATCGTATATTAGCATCACCAAACTGCTAAATCTACATAAAATTTTTTGAGGTAACAGAAATACTCGGCCAGGTGCAGTGGCTCACACCTGCAATCCCTGCACTTTGGGAGGCTGAGACGGGCGGATCACGAGGGCAGCAGTTCCAGACCAGCCTGACCAACATGGAGAAACCCCATCTCTACTAAAAACACAAAAATTAACTGGGCATAGTGGTGCACACTTGTAATCCCAGCTACATGGGAGGCTGAGGCAGGAGAATTGCTTGAACCCAGGAAGCAGAGGTTGCACTGAGCTGAGATCACACCACCGCACTCCAGCCTGGGTGACAGGGTGAGACTCTGTCTCAAAAAAATAAAAATAAAAAAAATAAAAAAAGAAACACTCTATACCTTTACTTGCATGTTAGCTACATAAATTTATTTGTTAAAATTTATTGAACTACATACCTGAAAAAGGATGATTTTACCGTGTATAAATGTTATCTCAATAAATCTATCTCAACAAAACTAACACCTAGTTGCCTGGAGTAAATACAAGTGGTAAACCCTGTGTCAGTACAAATCTCAGTAAGTCTTGGGTCTAGGTTAGTAGTAATAAAACACACTTTCTTTAACCTTTAACGAAGTCCCTAGAGGGAAGACTTCTTTCATTCCGTCTTTAGGTAGGGGCAGCTATTGCCCAAAAACAGCTCACATATTGTATTATCAAAAGCTAAGAGATGGCCAGTAAAGTGTGTGTGTGTGTGTGTGTGTGTGTGTGGTTTAGAGAATTCTGGACACAATATTTGTGTCCTTTGTGTGTTGTAGATTATTTATAGTCTATTCTTATGCAATTGTTTTATGTATTACAAAGCAGTTACTTTTCCGTTCTCTAAACACAGTAATTTTCTCAAAGGAAAAGGTGTATTTGAGTACCATCGAGTCATCTCCTTCTTAATAACAGTTAGCAATAGCACCTTCAAGACAAATTATTACATTTTTTAAAAGGAAAGAAGACTATGAGTAATTCATCTCTAAAATCTCCCAACAGATATATTCTGGCATACTCATTGTATTGCCATCCATATAAGCAGAAAGAATTTTTGTCCTTTCTAAGGGATGAACTAAATGCATTATTAGAAGATCGGCATGGATTTTGAAATGTGTGGATAACATATACACTTATGTGAATGTGCAGGATTTTACAATGCATAGAGGGAAAGCTCAGGAAAATAAGCCTGAGTGCGTGGGGTGTTACTCATTCAAAGGCCTAGAAGACAGCAGCTGTGCAGAGCTACACCGCAAGTAAAGCTTCAATTTAAAAGCACAAACCCATTTAAACACCATCATAAACTGTGATACTTTAGGATGATGAAATTACAGCAGAATACATTTACAATTTCCATTAACAGGAAAGAGAATCAGCTGGTGGCAATCTTAAAACAAAGTAAAACCTACTTCTGTTTTTCACTCTCTTCCCTCAGACAGCGGGCAGCATTTTCTAAACGAAAGATCAAAATTATCAGAGCTCTATATTCCACAAATATCTTCTGAATTGCCAAGAGGGTACTGTCCTATAAAATTAAAAAGGTACTAAAATCTTGCTTTACAAATATTATTTTCAGTAATTAGAATGCTGTTGGAGCTATATTTCTTTTGGCCATAAGAGAGTAAAGTTTTTATCCAAATTCACTACTTACTACTGGTGAGATTTGGGGACAGTTAGGTAATTTCTCTAATGCTCAGTTTTTTCATCTGTATAATAAATATAATAACATATCCTTCATGGAGTTGTTGTGAGGATTAAATGAGACTATATCAAACCGTCTCCACAGATATTCTCCCCCTCCCTCCTCCTGGGCTGATGTTGGTAGATCTACCAGTTACTGCACATCACTCTAATTCTTTGTCTGTATTACTGTCTAAAGCCCACTAGATTGAGCTACTTGAAGAAAAGGATCATGCTATACATATCTTCGTTTCCCAGGTGATAATCGTAGCCCTGGTCACATAAAAGGAACTCAATAAATATTTGTCATACAAATGAAAAAATGAGGTGATGTGATAAATCCTCAGACCCTGTTCTCAGAAGCCAAACTTAGCCAAACTAGGTTATCAGGTTATCAGGTTTCAGTGAGTGATTCAGCCTCATCCACAAGCTCCCAAAGCAGTAAAAGGGTCACAGAGAGATGCATGACTCATAAATAACCCCTCCAAATGTTTGTAAATGTAATTAACTTCCCATGTTTCAGAGGTTAATCGTCCAGCTCTTGGTTTCTCTGTCTTTTGGCCGAATTTACAATCACTTGACTCCTCTTTAGCGCTTCCAGGAAGCCAAAGAAAAGGAACTGCAAGAGAGGGTATATAGCCTTCGGGACTCAGAACTACTCCCTCCCAATCCAATCCCTAAAATAATCTTAAGAAATTCAGTCTAGGACTAGAAGGCAAAACCAAAACAGAACAAAGCACAAACAATTACTTTCATCTAATAGGCCTTAACATATACTTTAAGATAAATACACACCTGAGACTTCCCAACAAAATCCATAAATGTTGGGCCATGAATCCCCTCCAAACATGTTAGTTTCTCTATTAAAAGCTTTGAAATCAAACCTGTTAAGTGGCTGAAGGAACAGCTACAAGCCACTGCCTGCTGGGCACACATATAAGAATGGAAGGTTTGAAAAGCAGGGGTTGTTTCTTCAGCTCCAGGCCAGGCAAGCCACTTACATGGGAACTAAAGAACTGGCTTAAAACGAGGACTATAGTCTTTCTGGAACAATAGGTCATGACGAGCTTCCTTAATGCCAAAATAAGTGTTTAGAAGTAACCTCTGCTAACTGAAAAAAAGTATAAAGGGCATATATATTTACTCTGGCTGGAATACAACATTTCTGAATATGTTTATCAGCGCCAAGAGTCAGAACGTTTTTCCCTCATGGATTTCCAACCTGGGACCCATTCCATGGAATGTTTCTATATCCTAGAAATGGCATAAAAATGTTGTATCATATTAATATCTAATCAGTTCAGTATCTGTACCTTTTGGCCCCCAAATCACCCTAGATCTGATGTGAGAAGGTAGACTAATTGGAAGGCTAAATCTCAAAAGGTAAGAAAAGCCACGATTGCTCTTGATTAAAGAGCTTCCTCTACAAGAAGCCATCAAATAATACATAATCAATCACAGTGTTATAGAAAAATGAAGTCTACCTGCTAAAATGGCATTTTGGCCATGGCTATGCTGGTAAAATAGCATTAAAAGCACTAAGATCCAATAACTGGACTGAAGAGGGCAGGTCTCCGATCTCAAGCCTGGGATCCAATATTAACAAAACCACTATTGATTTTTCACTTTAAAAATCCTTGATTTCAAAGGCTAACTTGCCTGAACTTCACAGGAGAGAAGGCATCTACTGAGAAAGAACGCTACATATAAGCTTTACAGGCCACACAGTCAAAACATGGCAACTTTTATTCCATGGTTCAAATACATAACCCCAGACATCAAATCCTAAAACATATAGGAAATTATGATTATAAGCTTAGAGGCTTATTTTGCAGAATCCATAACAATAACTATTACCTAAAGCACCCAAATTATCCCACATCTATTTAGCTCCACTGGTCACTGAGGCCATTTGAGATCAAAGATGAGAAATCCTTCTGCTTAGGGACCCACTATGGAAATGCGAACTTACAATCATCCATTCAACTTGCCAAGGCAGCTGATGTGCCTATCAATTGTTTTGCCACATGCCTGCCCTTTGCAGTGGTTGAACAAGCCTAGGTTAATTTTACAATACACCAGTTTTGGGGTTAGCAAATTACTTGTGTTTATCTGGATGGGTACTAGGATAGGGAATAGTAAGTAGATAAAATCAGTCCTTACATGGACAAAAAAAAAAAAAAAAAAAAAAAAAAAAAAAATCTGACATAGCTTCAGTAGCTCCAGTGCTTAGTTCCTGATCTAGGTAATCTATTTGGAAAAGTCTTTGATTTTTGTATCAAAAGTCTTGAGATTAGCCAAGTGAAAGTAATATTTTTACAGGAATTATATCTCAAGTTCCAAGATCAACAAGCCACTCAAATCAGACATAAGAAATAACATTACATAATAGCCACTTAGTGGCTATTGTTTTACAGTAACAAAGGCTTCATTTACCATATTTCCTCGAGTACTTTATTCAGCTGGCAGTTTTTCCCATGCCAAATATAATTTTTTTCCCTCAACCCCTCCATAAATCTATAAAAGTAAAATATTTAATTATTATAATTCCCAATTTAAATATATTAATCATATTGCATTTTAGAAGACATTAATGTGACAGGGGCATAAGTGATTTTTACATAAGCTATGGATTCAGTGACTTTCTACAGATTTCATAGCTGAGAAATTTGTCAATGACTAGATAATATTCCAATAATGACTCTTAAGAAACCCAGTAAAGTGTGAGACATAAACATACACTGTAACATTTAAAATTAGATAGAATAAAGCATACTTCTTTACAGCTTTTGTTTTGTTTGACAGCTTCAATAAACACTCATATGGCAAAATGGACCTGGTAAATCTATCAGCTTTCTTCCCCTTCGAATTCTATGACCCTAGGAGACCTCAGCAAATTTCACCAATTTTCAGTTTCTCATTCCCTCCACCTAGGTGATTCACTTGGAACCTAATATACTACCTCTAAAAGATACTGCCACTTGAACTTCCATGTCAGGTTAGAAATTTTCCAGGGGCACAGGGTGCTGGTACTTACTTTGAACAGCTAAAAGTTTATTCAACTTCAGAATAAAAATGGTGGTTGGCCTACCAGATGTCAAGATCTGCATTTTGCTTATACTAGTGCCTGCAATTACAATTTGCTAAGAGCTCCCAAACTCTGACAAAATCAGTCACTGATAAATGTAGGACCACAAAGCAGAATGTAAAAATTTCCAGGATTCTATAATAAAGTAAGCAATGGGGTGCTTCAGATAAGAGACATACATTAATGACTGCCTATTCTTCTTACCAATCTATTTTACCTTTAAGTACTGATCAAAGCCTAAATTCTCTGCTATGGTCTTTTTTCTTTAAAATAAAACTATATGATACGTCACTTGTGATATTAGTATAATTACCTTCTCAAATAGGCATGTCCAATAGACATTCATGTAGCTAACGTTCCCATAGGTCCTTTTATTCTATTAATAAGGTTTAAGGTCAACATTTTCAGAAATTACAACCAAGTTCCTGGTGGAATTTTTCCTTTTCTTTTCTTCTATCTGCCGGGAAATAAGAAGAGTACCAGAACTACAAGTATTAACAAATGTATGAACTTTTGAGATCTATCTAGTTACAAAATGAACCACATTATCACGAAAAACAAGTTCCGACGGATAGAGACTCACTCTCACTTTTAGTAGACAATTTAATGCACACTTTGTACCTACTTTCATCAGGGTAGCCCCAGGACCATTTTAATCTCTTGGCTCTACTATTTAAGTTTCAAAAGGATTACTCAGTTACCATGATGTCACTCCCAAATGACTAGTTACAGGTAGTGAAGACAGCTCAGATTAACATAGCTTTGTGCATGCTTACTCACACTAGAGATGGGTGTGTATGGAGGGTGAGGCTGGGGTCCAGGGCCTCCAGTTTCCATCTCTGTGAGAGACCAGCTATTTCCATTTCAACCAACAGAAGGAGGACTTTCCCAAATTATTCAGACTGAATTCTATTCCAAGCTTCCTCTTCTATGGGCCATCTCCATACAGGAACTCAAATGATTCCTTGACCCTAACACCTGTCAATCTTTAACCCAGAAGGCAAATGGTCTCTATCTTGAAGCTTACGATTCCTGTTAAAGGTATCATCACTTGGCCTTCTGATAACAGGAGAGATATGTAAAGAGAAGCAAGCAAAACCATTAAGGAATATAATGTTCTACCCATCACTGTGCACTTATCAATATACTACTCGCACCACTGCCTTGAGTGAAGAACACACACAAACACTCTCTCTCACACACACAATAGCAGTGAATAGTCCATGTCTCCCCATGCAGCATATGCTCCATAATTCTCATGTTTTATTTTTAATGAATTTCTTTTGAAATCTAGTTTTTACACTCTCACACATTTCTCTCTCCCCTTCTCTCTCACTCTTTTCTTCGCTTCCTCCCTCCCCCTTGTCTCACAATAGACCTACATATTACAGAGGCAAAACAGTCTGTGATTTCCTATTGTAAGTTTCACACTAGAAGCTAAAAGCAACATTTTTGAACTGTGCATATTTCTGCTTCCATCCTTTGTATCTGGTAAGCCTTAGATGCCCAGAATCTGCAGAATGCTGCCACAGTTGGGACAGCCAGGTTCTCAACAGGAGCCACTCAGCTGCTGGAAGCTCTGGGCTTGGAGCTCAGTTTTCTCCTCTGCTCTAGGGGTATCCCTGACCAGGCTGGGGCAGGGGAGGGTCAAGAGCAAGGGCAGCCCAGGTTGCTGGACGGCGTCATGGAATATTAGCAACGTGAGAGCTAACTAGAAATGAGAGAAGGACTGAAGGGGCGAGCCCTGAATGATTTGTAAGCCTGTCCTGCCTGCCGAAGACACAGTCAAGAGCATAAAGAAAGTACAAGGATGAAAGGAAGCAACTATGAAACAGGCCTGGGCAAAGCAAGGAGTAGGAGGAAATGGGCGCAGGGACTCAGGGAGGGGCAGAGCCTGCAGGTCAGGCGTGGAGAGGAGGAGAGGAGCAACAAGTGGGGCCAGACTTCAGTCTCCTGTGGACTAGGCTGCAGGGGAGGGGCTGGAGTACCAGGGCCTCAGGAGGAGAGCAAAAGGTGGTGTGTGGGAGCCAGAGACACTCGGTCAGGGCTTTACAGTAACAGAAACTCCAAACATAAGCATGTCAGAAGGGAACAGTCATAAGGCTGTGGAAGAAATTTGAGCTTCCAGAGTGAGGTGAAAAGGAAACTGTCGTTGCCAATTTGGGCAATGAAGCTGACAACAAAGTGAGCAACAGTGAGTAAGGGGATATGATTCAGGCAGGAGGGCTGACGGGCCAGTCACGAATGTGCAGAGGCAAGGCCATCATAGCTGGGCTGCTGCTGTATTTAGCTGCCCACAGAGAGTGGCCACCACCCATGTTCTCCAAGTCCTTGCTTCACTCTTTTCTGGGTTATGACACCCCTTCCCTGGGGCGCCTGTTCATGCTCAAGTCATCCATGAGTTTCCATTTGCCAGATACAACACACACCTTCACTTCACCTCTCTGTGGAGTGCTGGGGGTGTTGACCATTTTCCTCCTGGGATTTCCAGGACAGCGCCCTCCTGGTCCCCTCCCTTCTTAGGGGACTTTTTCCGACTAAGTCTCTTTTCCCGTACCTCGCTGAATTTCTGCCCACACCTTAAGTGGGGTATCTTTAATTCTCCCATGTATTAATCTGATATATTTCTCAGATAGTCTTAATGGTGAGTCCCATGTCTATTATTTTGGCACAGCCTGTCTGAGTGCTCTGGATTTATGTACTCAGCTGCCTGCCTAGGGGGCTCTTTCTTCCCAGTCTCAGTGCCTTTGATGTTCCCAGATGCCTGTCCCCAAACTCCTCCCACGATGGCTCTTTCTCATCCTTTAGGGCTCCCTTAAATATCACCTTCTCTAAAGACCTTCCCTGACCATGTTATCTGAAGTAACTCCCATCACCACCCCACAGGGTTATGTTCTCATCTCAGTTCTTGCTTACAGCCATTGGAACACTGACCACAATTTGGCAATTGACTTAGTTAGATACTTGTTTCTTGGTGAGGCCTAAGCACTCTGTCTATCTCATTTATCACTGTGTCCCTTGACCAGCATGGGATACAGGGTTGGGAGATTGGCTGAATGAAGGAATAAATATCCCATGGTGTTCAGTGGACAAAAGATCTTCAATAAATGTGAACAACTGAGCTTCAGGGGACAAAAGGGACAAGTATAATACAGGTTCTTGTGTTTTCCCCTGCCTCACTCTCAGAAGTACAGGTGGTTCCTCCCTCTCCTTGATTCCCAGTGTCAAAAACCCCAGGGCCATCATGGAATATTTCTTCTTCCCTCAGAGCCAATGGCTCACCGACTTCTCTCAAAGTCATATCCTTCATATCTCTCAAAGGCACAATCTCACTTCATTCTTTATCTAGCCCTGCAAAATCTTTTAAATAGACTACCCCAAGAACGTATTAACTGGCTTCCAAGTCTCACCCCCAGTCCCAGACCTAAACCCTAGTATGCCTAGACATGTCTCCCCAGCCCAGGATCAAAACCAAACTCCTTCAAATGCCAAGCGCCTCAGCTCTCCTCCCCAGCTTCATCACCCACTACTCATCTTCATTTGTAATGACAGCAATAATATTAACAGCTAAAATTTATTGAGAATTTTTATATGCCAGTCATTTCATTAAACATTTTACACATATGAATGCATTTTAATCTTCACAACAATCCTATAAGATAAATACTTATCCCTATTTTATAGACGGAGCGACTGAAGTCCAAAGTTAACATAACCAATCTCATATAGTCAAGATGTAAACCCAGGTGAATGGGCTTCAGAACGACCCTCTTAACCACTGTGTAGTACTGCCCCTTCCAACTCTCTGCTTCAGCCATACTAAGCCATGTCTAGTTCCTGGGACTCTGTGTTGCCAAGGTCACCAAGCCTTCGTACACACCATTTCTCCTGCCCCTTGGAAACGCCCTGTTCTTCACTTTCGTCAACACCAAAATATCTTTCAAAACCTTTTCTATGTGGTGTCTCTTCTGGCTCCCTGAGACCAAATTCTCTCTTACCCACTGACCACTCCTATGGCTTATATGTACCTTGTAAATACTTCTGGATTATCTTGGCTTGCAATGATTCATTTACTTGTCTTCATTGACAGCAAGCCTATGGCTTTCAGAATTGGGTCACAGTGCCCAGGTACACAAATAGGTGCTTAATAAGTGTGGAGTTAATTGAGATTTGGGTAAAAGGGGTGAGTACAGGTTTACTAACACCTGCAATACCAGGGCAAGAGGGAAGAGGATTCTTCATAGTTCTCATAGTCATGACATACATTCATGAGCAAAACAAAGGAAAATCTCATCAAACACTACAGATGTTTCTGAAGGGAAGATGCCGAATGCATAAAAAATTCAATACATCCTGACAACTACAGGATTTAGTTTAAGATCCCTGAAGGTACCTGCTGTTCATAGCAATTGCTGAGTAATGTGAATTCTGCAAAAAACAAAAACAAAAACAAAAACAAAACAAAACAAAACCTATCAAAATAAAAACCCCAAAAACTTATTTTTTGGTTCTCAGAAAAATAATTTGGAAACTTGCTGAAAGTGATGAACTGAGTCACAAACTACCCATTGGCATGGATAATGGTTTTATTGATTTAGGTGTCATCAAGGTTGAGAGATTATCACTTAAGCAAAATGAAAACACGACAGATTTCTGAACATTAAGGTTAAAACACAAGCATCTTCTGGAGTCTCAAGAGTGCACTTCAGCAAAACTAAAGGTCCAACTCAAAACTTAGCAGCAACATTTAGAAATCAATTGTAGCCCTTTCCTTAAGGTGTGACAGAGAGCAGATATAATTAAAAGAGAAGTTTGATTTGTTTCCCCCCAACAGTTTTTAATATAATGGGCAAAGAAAAGATGCTATAAATATAAGCAGTGACGTGAATACAGGCCAACTCATTTCCATTCTGAGTTGTGAGAGGATCCTCAATGAATGGAATAGCCACAGACCTATGAAACTGAAAATCTCTAAAACATGCAATCATTACTTCAGTCTAAACCAACACATTTTGGTATAAAAAGTCTCTTCATTTAAGCCTAGGTTTCTGTCCCTCAAAGCAGCAGGTAAATGGCTGTACTGAGACCACCTTGAGGAAATGAGGGGAAGGGAGAGAAGGACAAAGCCAGTTATATAGAAGGAACTATTTCCAATGGAACATGTAAGCTGTACAGCAAAACAGTAGACAAAAGCCAGTGTGCATCCCAACAATCTCATGTATGCCATGGTCAAGACAAAAAAGAATGAAGGGCATAAGATACCGTCCTTGGGACGTAGCACAAGAGACAGAGTCTTTCAGTTCATCAGTACCGTGCCATCTTTGAGAATCTAGGCCTGAGAGTACATCTGTAGGCTTCTTTCCCCAGGAACCCCAAGAGTTACAGGCAAAAGTAGGGCTGTGGGTTATAAGAAAAACCTTCAATATTTTTCTCTGAGAGTAAATTAACTAACAAACCAGCATCACATTGAACTATAAGGCAACTGTAATGTAGCAAACCAGAAGTCTCCATGATGACAATTTCTACCACAATGAAGGTTTAAGGTAAGAGTCTGAAACTATTCAAGCTCTCATTTAAGTGTTACAAACATTCTATCCTTATGAGTTCTAAGATGCTCATTCACAGGCTCAAGGCTGAATTTCACCCTTTGATAGAAGCAAGAAGCTGATATTTAAAAAAAGCTAAGATGAAGTCCTCCAGAATACAATGTGAGTCTGAACAAATAGCTGGTATAAAATATTCAAAATGAACAATCTGTCACATAAATCAGCAAGTGTGCAGGAAAGGAACTAACTTTGGGAATGAGAGATATCTCAAGGGTTAAGGCATATCTGACTGATGGTGAGAGCAAGGCGTCCTCACCTGGACACTAGGGACACCCTTATCAAGGATGGCAAAACACGACAACTTGGGAACAGAAAGTTCCTTTGGAAAGGAGACAAACTACTCAGCCAGGTAAGGTATGGGGTTAGACTTGGAAAAGGAAACAGGATTTAGAACAGTTAAGGGGCATCCCAAAAGTGGAAGTCACAATGTAAGCACATGTTTCATGTCCTTAGGGAAGGACATGGAGCCAGAATTGATCACTGTATAATAACAGGATGCAACAGCCACACACGCTGCCCTGGAGATGAGGACACCTGGCCTTCCGAATCTACATAATAAATATAAAGCAATGCTAGTCCTTTGAGACAGATAATGACTCGATGGATGTAGAGATGATCTTTGGGATGTTTATTTCCAAACTGCAAAACCTGAAAATCTCCAGCAACAAACAGGCTATCATAACCTCTACTCTTAAAACGGGGAGGAGAAAATCCACTTCCATCTCTATTTTGCCGAACTGAAGATACGGGTTCATGACTTGGGGTGGAAACAGCTCACCCAATGCTCTCCCATTTTACTGGGAAGAATTCAGGTTACCTTAGAACCTAGGCTCTCTGTCAGTGTGAGCTGTCTGAATTGGAGTGTTCAGGTGGGATAGGTACTGCCCTAAAGCCAGGCTCAGAGCAGCCTGAGAATTCTCCTGCATCTGACTCTCTCCAATAATACTGTCAATAGGAAGGTAGGAAGAAGAAAGGCTCCAACTGCTCTACAAGGTTCAGACACACACATACGATGCCCGAACAGACTTCTCTCTCTAAGAACTGGTTCCAGGGAAGAGTAGAAGCTGTACCGCAGCCAGGACTATACAACTCAGAAATATTTAAGGGATTCTGTCAAGTTGAAATGGTAAGAAATTATACGAATTATCTGCATAATCAGCAATGGCCTAGTTCATGTGTAGCATGTATCTCCTTGAATTCTATCAGTTTCTTGGAGGTTTGATGCATGGTTGACACAACTTGAACAAAAATGAGCAATACTGCAAGAGAGGGTCTCTGACCATATATGGCAGAACGAGAAAAACACAGTCACGTTATTTAAAAGGCACAACTTCAGAATCCAACATAGTTTCAATACTTCAAACTGCATCAGAAAGCAAATATGACTTTGAAACTTGCCGGATGTCTCTCTCACACACACAGGTGCACATGTGATTTGTGTGTGCACCTGTGTATATAAACAGTGTATGTGAGTATTCCAGGATCTTTCTGAAATGTAAGAAACACCATGAAAAACTTCAAAAGGAAAAACTAAGTTTTCTAAAGTATCACACATCCACATTTATACTACAAAAAGTTACAGGTATAATCAAAAAGAACAAACCATTTACTTGGGTTCTTCAAACACCGAAGCATAGAGATTGTGAAGTTCCAAATCTGATAGCCTGCATCCTGTTTATTTGACTGCAAAGTTGCTCTCATGCATGTTCACATGTACATGCAAGTCAAGTTTTGAAGGAAAACAAAGAATCAGCATTAACACAACTCAGAGGGTGTGCCCCTCTAAAAGCACAACAATCCTACTTTTCTGTGCTGGACACAAATGTGGCGAGAAATGCCTCCTTTAAAATCATAGTCTCTCAAAACAAGTGTCAGCAAACTCTTGGAACTGCCTGTCACTTGTGGCATGAGTTTCTTCTTGACTTTAAAATTCTTTTTCTTTCCCCATCTTTTCTGTCAAATATATGTTACAAAATGAAAAGGCCAGTCCTGTATTAGTAATAAATGTCAGCAAACCATTGAAAAATCAAAATGACAAAGTTATGTAGATCTGCCTCTCCACAGATAGTATGAAATAGCTAACCTGGGCTATCCTTGCATTGTACATCTGCATCTTATAAAGGTCAAATATTTAATAAGAACATCTGAAGGGCTCAACGAGAAGTACCAGAAGTCTCAATGACTGGGTGAATGAAATGGATAAACATGATCAGATCAAAGGACAGACTTAGACAAAGTACCTCCTCCTCCTTCCCTTTTTCTCTCCCCACCTCTCACAAGGAAATGTCTTATTATCCACATTTCAAAAGGAGAAAAACTACCAGAAGCACATTTATCAGGGTTACCCAGGAAACCACAAGGACGATGAAATACCTGAAACAGTGCCCCCTCCCCTAACAGGGCAGAAACTTTTCAAAGTGTCACCCAATACACAAAACCCACAGGCAGCTGGGCCTGTGGGCCTCTGGGAGGTGAAAGCATTCCCTCTCCAGGCAGAGATCCCCGCGTTTTTACCTTTGTGTTCGCCGAAGCCTGTTCCCACTCCTCAAATGAGGCAAAGTAAAGTTTGAGAGCACAGTCCAAAAATTGGGGTCAGACATATCCATTTCTTTCTCTCTTCAATTCACTGTGGGTTCAAGGCCATATGACTAAAATGGGGAGAGGAAAAAGAAAAAGAAGAAAAAAAAAAAGGAAGAAAGACAAGACCAAAAAAAAAAAAAAAAAAAAAATCCCAATTATCTACTCACTCCCTCCAGAGAAAACGTGGTGGGAACTGTGATCTCAAGAACAACTTGGAGCATGTCTGAGAAGTACCCGTCCCGTCCTAGTCCTAGTCTTTAATTAACACACAGCCTCCTCTCAAAGGTCCGGGAAACTGATTTCCTCTCGGGTCTGCCCTCTCCTAGTCAGGCTCGGCCAGCTATAAACAGTAATTACAAGAGTTGAGCCGTGCGTTCTGCTCAAAACGCTGTCTGTGGGATTCAGTCCGAGGTACTTTGTCATCTGTTTGGCAGATACCATTCGCAGCTTCTGCGGGGGGCGGGGGAGACGACTATTTTGAGGCTTTGGTTCCGGAGGCTGTTGCTTATCAGCAAAACCATTCACATCCGAACATGCCCAGTGCCGAGTTTCCTTTTGGTATCTACATACAAGGAAAAGAATTTGAATAGAAAAAGCGGCTCTTGCACTCCCCTCCTGAAAAAAACGGAAACTTGAAAGCACTTTTTAAAAATGGGCCTATTGGAGGACTTGAACCTGACACCTTTGTGGACCCTTCCAGGGTCCGGCTGGAAGGAGGCGGCGGCAGGGCCCTGTCCTTGGACAGCCTGGTGGCCGCGCCCCCAGCTTCTCCCGGCCCCCCACCCCCAGCGTCCCCGCTCCCCCTACCAGCCCCGGCCGTGCCTGGGGAGCGGGGGCTCACGGGAGAAGGAGCAGGCGGCCACTACGTGACCCCAGCCAGTGCCGGGACAGCCCCGCAGCCACGGCCACTGCTCCCCCTCCCGGGAGCCCGGAATGGATCCGTCCCGGAAATAAATAAATAAATAAACCCGCGGCTGCTCCGGGTGTGTGCTGCGCGCACCTGAGGCCGACCTGTGATTCACCGCGGGAGGGATGACAGTTGACAACGCTCTAGGGAAGTCCACAGTGACTCCTCTGCCGGGACGCCGCTGGTTGTATAGGAAAAGCACGCGGACGGGAAGCCACACTCACCGAAAACCTCAGTATACTAAATTGATGAGTTTACATCTGTTCTATCAATGACCACGGTGCACACCTGTTTTTCTTCATGGCTGGCAACTACAGATCTAGGTAATGATCAGCCCCGACGTGGAAAGACACAATCTGGCATTTATGTGGCAAATGCTACAAGTATTGCCCCTTCAAGAACGTTAGACCTTGAAAGGACGGAATGAAGGGGGCTGAATGTTCTTGTTACTCATTTTGAAGAAAGGCGTGGTATTTAAGTATCTCCCCCAATCCATGAATGTTTGTATAAAGTACATAAAGAAAAAATATAATTTAAATTAGCTGCCTTAAGTCTGGTGTAATATGGGAAGAAATACTAAATCAAAAAAGTATATATTCAGCAAAAATTACCTCTAAAAATGGCTTAATCCATGCAGTAAATACTAGGAACAAACTCGCTTACAAAGATGGGAGGATAAAGAGAAGGTAGAGGGGGTGTAAGCTGACAAGGTAGGCGGGGTAAACAAAAAGAAGCCTACAGTGGGATCTTCTTTATCTAATTCTTGTGGCCACATTAATATTTTCACACCAAGGGCTCCAAGAGTTTTAGATGATATTTCGTGTCCAAGGCTTTTGTATGCATTATCGCCTCACATTCTTACAGAGCCTCCACAGATCCTTGCAACCCAGAGGTAGACAAAGAAGGTATTATTTTCTCAATTTTACATTTGGGACTTTATCCCAAACATTCAGGGACATTAAATGACAAAACACACTTCAACAGATATTAATGAGCTTGGTCCAGCATTTTTGCCCCATGCTCTTATTTTAAAAAGTATTTCTAAGTATTGCAAAATACGTTTTGAAGGCTGACACAAAAGATAGTCCCTGAGCTCCGGAGCAGTTTCTAGACCTCCGCACTGTTGACATAGGCTGGATAATTCTTTGTCTGAGGAGCTTTCTTGTGCATTGGAGGGTGTTTAGCAGCATTGCTGACCCTGACCTACTAGATGCCAGTGCTAACAATTAAAAATGTCTGAGGACATTGCCAAATGTCCCTTTGGAGGTAAAATCACCCCTGGTTGGGAACCATTTTTCCAGATATAGGTTTCTCTGGGAGGGGTGATACAGAGCACTGGTTAAGAGCAAAATTTTGGGTCTGAATTCTGGATAGACACTTACTATGACCTTAAATCTCTTCCCATTTTCCCCAACTGCAATATGGGGTCCATAATAGGACCAACGTCTAAGAGGCTGACATATATAAATGAAGAGAAGATGGCATACATAAGGCCTTTCATGCAGTGTCTACACACACACTGCACATAAATGTAGGCAGTATACAGAAGCTGAAAGAATACTATGCGGACAGACATAAGGCTGGAGCAGAGGACACCCACAATGTGCTTCTTTCTACTCTCTAGGGTCTTCAACATGTCTCTACTGGGCTGCTGATCACACTGTGTATAATTGACTGTTTACTGCTGTCTTTCCTATTAGTCTGAGTTCCTCAAGGCTAAAGCCACATTTTACTGATCTTCATATTTTCAGAACCTGACAGCTCCTGGGTTTATATAGGCATTTAATATTAGTAAATCCTTTTTGAATGGATACTTCAGAAGCCCGAGTATCTCTTATTTCTCTTAAGATGCACTGAAACTATTAGTACTAGTAGATCCATTGATTTTCTCAAAGAATACTGAATTTTTAAGAATCCCTTGAAGATGCTGTTAAATTCTAAAGACTTTCTCTTATTTTTATCTATATAATGTAGCTGGAAAAATATCAGTGCTAACATTCCTCAGGTCTTTACATGGCTCTAAGAAATGTCACAATCAAACTCCAGGGGAACTCCTTTTGAGTCCCATGTCCCCTCCTCAAAGGCAAGCCCAGAGAATAACTTTTTGTGCTCACTTGTAGGTATCCAAGATCAAGAGGGATAATTACATATTATAAGCTGCACAGAGAAGAGTAATCAAGGTGGACATGAACTTGTGCTATACACGTTTTGGGTTGAAGAACTCTGTGTGGAAAGTAAAGAAGAAAAAATTTAGGGAACAAGTAGTAGTTGAATACAGCTATATGAAAGAACTATGTGAAAGAGGGTTTGGATCCAAAGATGAAAAGAGCTGACACAAGAGTAGATTTTTTGAGAGCTGTTGGAGCAGAGAAAACTTGAAGGAGATACAGTGAGTAGAACACAACCTCTAGGTGGTCTGAAGACCTGAGGACCTCAGTACCTCCCAACCCTCATATTCTCAATAGTTTTTCTAGAAAAGCCCATAACCTATAACCTATAAAGATGGGGCATAACCTATAAAGATGATAGCAACTAAAACGGATATATCAATGACATAAAATGTTTATTTCTTCTCTTGATTAAATGACAGATACCCCAATCTCCAGGCATCAGATGTTATTACTACTTCCACTCTCTGCATTTTGAGAAAGCCTCTACAGAAATTCTCAAAGGAATGGGTAAAGATGGGTAAAGACATGAGTATTTTTAACTACATACACTTTAAATTTTTTTTTTTTTTTTTTGGATTTAAAAGGCTTAGGAGGATTTGGGTTGTATCCAAACTGAAAAAATAAAAATAGGTTAAGTACATGAGGAGCCAGAGTGAATTAATATAGTGAGTGAAAGTGGATGGTACATTCCCACACTCATGAAGAAAAGAGTAGATGTGACACTGAAGTATGACTTGTCTTCTAACCTGTTTGACTTGATTTGGTTACATATGATTCAGAAGGTAGAGCAGTCGGTAAACACAAGAATTAAAATTGTCAAAACTACTGACATTTTCCTACAAAATAATTATATGGGCAGAAACTATCGTTGCGACTGCAGTAAAACTCAACTGCAGAACAAAGAGGGAACTGAGATTATTCGAAATTCTTAAGACTATAGCTGGTCTAGGTCAATATACAGATATTCAGCAAGATTTTCTATTGTGTAACAACTAAGCCTATACAACAATGGACAAACTTTGTGATTCAGAACTTTCATTCATTTAATCAGAATGATATTGTCAGCCCTTGGTTTTATAAGGTAAATGAAACTGAAAAATAAGTTTCTCATCCTACTAAAATGCAAGCTTAGGAAGAAATAAGTAGTTAAGAAAGGGTCAAATCCTTCACTATTACCTCCTCTCCTACATACAAAAAATGCCAGGTCCTTTTTACTGACTTGAATTCTGTTTACTGCCCACCTGTTGACACAAGCCCCCCACCTTTTTTTTTTTAAGATGGAGTTTCCCTCTTGTCACCCAGGCTGGAGTATAGTGGTGTGATCTTGGCTCACTGAAACCTCCGCCTCTCGGGTTCAAGCGATTCTCCTCCCTCAGCCTCCTGAGTAGCTGGGGGATTACAGGCGCCCGCCACCATGCCTGGCTAATTTTTTGTGTTTTTACTAGAGATGGGGTTTCACCATGTTGGGCAGGCTGGTCTCGAACTCCTGACTGCAGGCAATCCACCCGCCTCAGCCTCCCAAACTGCTTACAGTCATGAGTCACCACGCCCAGCAACATATGCCCTTTAAGAAGGGGTTTTCTCCAGTCCACATAGAACAATATTAAGAGAGAATATGCCCAGAGTCTTGTCTTGAACTTAGACTCTATGAAAAGACTCAGTTTTCTAATGTGGAGGTGTGAAGTCTGCAAAGCTGTCAGCTACCTGTGCAGGACATTCGAGACATGACGCCATGCCCAATATGACACTAAGTCAAGATTTCATAAGCACTCTACCTGATCCTAGCCTATTCTAAGGATTGTGTCCTAAACTAACTTTGACCTTTTCCCACGCCCATTTTCAGAGCACCTAGAAGTGACTAGTTCCCCAGGGCTGTCCACACCTTCAACTTCAAGTCCACTTTGGATACCTTCTAAATGTAGTCTCGAGAGTTTGAGGCTAGAAGTGTGAAGAGCAAACTGGCTGTCCTGAATGACAATCCTTGTAATCATTTTGTACATCCCAAGAAATAAAGCTTAATACCAGGATAGAAATGGGAAGAAAGTTACATCAATGAGGAACAGGTTGAAAGAAAGCGCTTCTAGTATTATTAAACAAATTTGCACTACAGTGCTAAAATATGGAGGAAGATAAAAAGATAGACAAAAATTAACTTGTAGGGATACGTCTGAATGCTGAAAACTAAGACAGATAATAGGCAAGGTTGTATCATCCTGGAAAATATCAAAAAATACTTTAAAATAATACCACAAGGTAAGAGAGGTTCAGATTTTTAAAGCGAATGAGTCAAATGAAAGAAACATTAACCTGGAAGCAAAAAAGGAAAAGAAAAGAAAAAAACCCCGAAACAAAGGAAACAACATAAGAATTCTATTTCCTGATAGGCTGAGCAAAGAACTACGCAATCTCCAAAGGTGGTGTAAAGTATACAGTCCAAAGCAAGTAAAGTACACTCTGAAGACGGGCCAGAATGGGAAGAGAATGCAAGGTCTTTCTCAGGCATTCTCTGGATCCCAGGAAAATCAGACACAGAAAAGGTTAGCAGATAACCTCTAAGCTAACAAAATAGAAGAGAAGACAGTGCATAGATATGGGAAATGAGGCACTTACCTCCCAAGGCAGTGAGTGACTCCTTGATATGTATGATTGATAAGTAGAGTAGAATACACATATGGCGCACAGCCCATAGGACTGGGGAAGGTGCAGAATCACGTCTTGCAAGCACATTCCAGTACTCTACCTTCTGACTTTCAAGCAGGGGAAGTTCCATAGCTTAGTCCCAACAGAGTTCCACCCCATGGGAGAAGAGCTGAACACACTGCCAGAAAACACATGGCATCCTTACAGGGATGAAGGGGTCATGCAAAAGAAGACTACTGGGTGAGATCCAGAGATGAGTGTCTCTCTCCATTCTAAAACAGCTGTCTGGAAGATATATCAATAAACCACATGGAGCACTGGCCTGCAGCCAAGCCAGCAATCCAATTATGAAGTAGACGGCAACACTTGGAGATCAATGCATCACCCAACAAACAGAAAACCTAACTCCTATCTTGTTTTAAGACCAACCTTGTTGCCACTTTAGGCAGCCTTTATGGGAGTCCCCCATCTCTAGTGAATTAGATATCCCTCTACTGGGCTCTGCTCTTGAGAGCTCCTGCATGACAGGGTTCTTCCACTGTATCAAAATCCAAATCAGTTTGTGTACATTATCAATCCCTATTAGAGTAAGAGCTCCTTGAGGGCAGGGGCTTTATCCCCTCATCTTTAAACCATCACTACCACCATTGGGATGAATATTAAATAAAGGGAGAAAGGGAAGAAAAGATAGAGAAAGGATTGGGGGTGAAGGGGTGGGCAGGGGAAAGAAGAGAGTGAGGATGGATTTGCTACAGGTTAGAAAGATGTGTGATAACAAAGTTAGGGCCACCTGCCTAATATTTTAGACTGACCCTATACATGTTTTAAAAACCTTTTCCTGTCTATTTCAATTTCAGTTTCATGGGTTCATGAGTCCATTCCATTTTCTATATAAGCTGTAACTATTAGGCAGGTCTATTGTTTCAAATTTCAAAATCTCAACAGAGACCATGATATGTAACGAATTGTGTTTAAGCATAAATATACAACTAGTTGTGTATGAAGTGCTAAATGCTTTCTGATGGTAACAGTGAACCCCAGTTACTGATAATTGCATTAGATGCTCAATCTGGAATTAACTTCAAGGACAAGGTGCTTCTTGATCCAGAAGCTTGGGTCTAAGGTGCATCATTTCTTATACAGCTCTTGAGCATGAATTATAGTGCAATTATAAGAAGTGTCAATTTGGTTTAAGTGGGTCAGCATGGTTATATTTAGCCCTTTAGTAGCTGACACTAAGACCTTTCGGTAATTTAAGATTAAGGTTAATTTATCTGTTCTTCTTTTCTTGAATATTTTTTCCAGGTCATACATCTAAAGTTATGGAAAATTATGCCATTAAAATGAGAAGTATGAGTTTTCATCAAAGTACCATACAGGGAGCATATAGAGAGGTAGAAATCACATGCTTCTGTAACAACAGGAATTTCCCTCCATTGCTAAGATCAATTCCAATTATTCCACACATCAGAAGCTAGTATGTCAGGGAGGACATGAAGTTATTTAGTCAAGGAGTTCTATTAAGTTATATCACTTCTATACCAACAAAAAGGTTAAAAGAAATGTTAATTCACAGGGGCATAAATATAATGTCAGGCTTGACAAGAGGTAACTCTTACTAGTTATCATAAAATGTAATTAAAACGTCAATCAGGCTGGGCACAGTGGCTCACATCTATAATCTCAACACTTTCGGAGGCAGAGGCACGTGGCGCATCTGAGGTCAGGAGTTCAAAACCAGCCTGGCCAACATGGCGAAACCCGTCTCTACTAAAAATACAAAAAATTAGCATGGTGGCAGGTGCCTATAATCCCAGCTAGCTGGGAGGTTGAGACAGGAGAATTGCTTGAACACAGGAGACGGAGGTTGCAGTGAGCCAAGATCATGCCACTGCACTCCAGCCTGGGCAACAGAGCGAAACTCTATCTCAAAAAAAAAAAAAAAAGAAAAAAGAAGAAAAAAAAAAAAAAAAAAAGAAAAGAAAAGAAAAAGAAAAAGAAACACATCAATTAGGTATCAATTTTACCTGTTTCATCGGTAAAGATTAAAAAAAGATAATACTCAATGTTGGTGAGGGCATGGGGAAGATAAGTACTCTCTACTAACTTTCTGGAAAGCAATTTGGAGAATGAAAACATATATACACATAGACCCATATATGGTCACATACATACATACATGTAGTAGGCACACATATATATGTGTCCAAACACATATATAAATGTATGTGTCCATATATACATGTACATATAATATTTGAATTACACATATATTTGAATTATAATTTCATATGCAAAATTTATACAAAAGATACAATCAAGTATGCACACAAAGATTTGTGAATATGGAAATTAATCTCAGAATTGCTTATAATAGCATAATATTGGGGAAAAAGCCAAAGGTACAAGACAAGGGCAATTGTTAATAAATCCTAAAGCAGTCACAAAATAGAATTTTAGAAAACCAGTAAAGAATTAGAATTACAGTAGGCTGAATAATAGATTCCAAAGATACCCAGGTTCTAATCTCTGGAACCTGTGAATATGTTACCTTACATAGCATGAAGAGTTTTGCAGATGGAATTAAGAATCTTGCGGAGATCATCCTAGGCTATCCAGGTGGGCCTTATTATAATCACAAGTGTCTCTATGAAAGTGAGGCAGAGGGATATTTGAAGAAGGCAGCAATGTGGCACTGAAACGGGATGGTAGGCTGCTGGGCCTGAAGATGGAGGAAGGGGCCAAGAGCCAAAAAATGCAAGGAATGCAGCTCTAGGAGCTGGAGAAGGCAGGGAAACAGATTCCACCTCAGTGCTTCTAGAGGGAGCTCAGCCCACTTGACATCTCGATTTCAGCACAGGGAAATTGATTTCAGACTTCTGACCTTTAAAATTCTAAGAGAATAAATAAATATAAGCTAGTTTTAAGCTAGTTTGTTATAATTTGTTATAGTAACCAGAGGAAATTAAAACAATGATTTTTTTTTTTTTTTGAGATGGGGTTTTGCTCTTGTTGCCCAAGCTGGAGTGCAATGGCGCGATCTCTGGCTCACTGCAACCTCCACTTCCCAGGTTCAAGTGATTCTCCTGCCTCAGCCTCCTGAGTAGCTGGGATTACACGTACGTGCCACCACACCCAGCTAATTTTGTATTTTTAGTAGAGACAGGGTTTCTCTATGTTGGTCAGGCTGGTCTCAAACTCCCAACCTCAGGTGATCCGCCCAAGTAGCTGGGGTTACAGGTGCCTGCCACCATGCCCAGCTAATTTTTTGTACTTTTAGTAGAGACGGGGTTTGACTATGCTGGCCAGGCTGGTCTCAAACTCCTGACCTCAGGCGATCCACCTATCTCTGCCTCCCAAAGTGCTGGGATTATAGGCTTGAGCCACCATTCCCAGCCAACAAAGTATTTTTAATGAACATCTACAAGTACAGAATTATGATTTATTCCTTTTTTATACTTTTTTTTTTACAAGTTTGTGTACGTGTGTGTGTGTGTAAGTGTGTGTGTGTGTGTGTGTTGAGAGAGCATCTTGCTGTGTTTCTCAGGCTGGAGTGCAGTGGTGAAATCATGGCTCACTGCAAGCTCCAACTCCAGGGCTCATGCAATCCTCCAGTCTCAGCCTCCCAAAGTGTTGGGATCACACATGTGAGCCACTGTGCTGTGCCTAGGTTGTTTTAAATTTAAAAAATTTTTGGCTGGGCACAGTGGCTCACGCCTGTGATCGCAGCACTTTGGGAGGCCAAGGCAGCTGGATTACTCGAGGTCAGGAGTTTGAGACCATCCTGGCCAACATGGTGAAACCCCGTCTCTGCTAAAAATACCAAAATTAGCCGGGCATGGTGGCGGGCGCCTGTAGTCCCAGCTACTTGGGAGGCTGAGGCAGGAGAATCACTTGAACCCGGAGGTGGAGTTTGCAGTGAGTCAAGATCACACCACTGCACTCCAGCCTGGGAGACAGAGAGAGAGATTCCATCTCAAAAACAAACAAACAAAAAAAATTTCTGATTTCCAGGAGCCACACATTTGACAGTCCTATTATCATGACCTGAAAGTTCAAGTTTCTGAGAATTTTAGAATACTTTGAAGAGTTTACAAATTAAGAAACAATACACACTTTTACTCTGGTATTTTCATAAAATTTGATTGATATATTTTCACACACCAAATAATGCATATGTATTAATAAAAGATCTATAAGTCTTGGAAATAAATACTAAAATTGCTTTTAAAAATAAGTCTTTCCTACTCCCAGGAATTTTATAATATGAAAATGAAAAAATATCTCTGTTTTCTAGATATAAATCCTTACTACCTTATCTATGGCAACTGGGCAAACAGGTATTTTCAAAGCCGACTGGGCTTTAAATCCATGCAGGGCTTTGCTTTTGTTTGAATATATGTGTCATTATTTGCAGATTGGTGAGGCTGTTCATTTATGTGAACAGTTTTGAATTCCAGACCTGCTTCCCTCTGTCGTGTTATACAGTGAAAGCTTTCTTTCACTGTTCAAAAAAAAAAAAAAAAAAAAAAAAATGAACTCTTGAGAAGCAAACTTACTTTTAACATTATCAAGACATGTATATAATAAAAAATGATGCTCTTCATTTCAAAGAATTAAATAACTATAATTTGGGATTACTTCCTCCTTTCTCCAAAACACACAAACTTGTTATTTCCCATGAGACTAGATAATTCAGCTTTAACTGTCTTTATATAGTTAGACTGAGAGTACTGAAAGGTAAAGACGATGTTTCTGCTGCTAACCACAGAAATATTCTTGTATTCAATGTACTGTCATACATGTTATAGAAGACAACTGTATTAAAAGTTCCTGGTGATCAAAAACTTTCAAAGAGAAGTTACTCCAGTTAATAGGAATGAGAACAACAGCCAGTCAAGTCACCCAATATAGTGACAGATGAGTGATGAATGAATGAATGTGAAACAAGAATTGTCTTTATAAGTAGCTTTTAGGAAATGAAGTACATACAGAATTAAGAATGCTCATATACGAAGGAGAAAGAAAAACAAGGCCAGATGACATGTACACAGCAGTAATAGAAAACTGAAAAGAAAAGCAAATCCCATTTAAAAGTGGCTGAAAAATACACTAGATTGGAAAATTGGAAAATAAAAGAAAATTGGGTACGAGTTTTCGCTCCATATAAAATGATAAAGGAACAATAGATTTTCATGTCTTCTCCTCACTTCCCATGACCCTGGTCATGGCTTCCGCGATCTCTTGTGTAGATTAATGCACTACCGTTCCTTCCGCTTGGTGCGCGTCACTGTCAATGTGAAACCATTCTTCCGAAACTGCTCAGCTCAAACAGGTGCACACAGTCGTATCACTCTCCCATGAAACAAAGTTGAATGGGTCCCCATTGTTCTACAGCAATGTTTCTCCACACATGGTTTCTGTCTTACCATCATTGAATCATCTGGAATGCTTGTTAGAAATGCAGATTTTGGAGGGGTGGGGGGCGTCTTTTGCACACCCATTGATTCTATAATTCTGGAAGTACAGCCCAGAAATCTGCATTCTACTAAAATGTCCAGGTGATTCTTAAAGTTTGAGAGGTACTCCACCAAAATATCAAACCTTTTTTAATGGAATATTTTATGCTATAATCCCTTGTTATTTCTCCTGCCTCATCCCTTAACATGTGCCCTCTGTTGTTTATGTACCTGTCAGAAATACCGAATTACTTTAAGCTCCTCAGACACTGTAAGCTCTGCCACACCCCACTGCCTTTGCACATCCTGTTCCCTCTTCCTAGAATTTCCAGCTCCTCTGCCTGGAAACCAGGACATCTTTCAAGCATGAGCTGTAGGGTCACCTCTCCAGTAAAGTGGTCCTGACTTTTTCCTGCAGACATAAATGGTTTTTCTCCTGGCTCCCCAATGAATTTTATTCATATGCGTGTCTCTTTTATATCAGTCATTCCACTGCAGCACAATTATGTCTTTACAGGTCTAATTTCCTACTATGCTTAAAGCTCTCCAAGTATAAGGACAGTTTCTATTCATCTGTGTATGTCTCAGAGTACACACCAGACACTCAGCTGAATGAATGGTTGCACACACATTTTTTCTAAGGTTAATTAAAAACAAAAACAGTTATTTTTCTATTTTTCCAACTTCTACAGATAAGCCCTAAGGGATGCTTCCAGAATCAGGTTACTGTTGTCAATTGGCTGGATGATTTTTCTTTTAAAGCACTGCCATTATTGACAATCTTTGTAATGAGTAATAGAATGATCAATAAAAAGTCCATGATATTCAGGCATATTTAAAAGGTTTATTAATAAATGATCCAAGCACCACTATTGGGTTTTTACTTTCCTTCCCAATAACTACGGCTGAAGTAAAGTGTTATTTTGTCTCCTCTAAAAAGATGAATAAAAACAGGAACTTGAGCAGGGTGACCTTTTTCCAAGGTAGAAACTCAATCCTGCGGGAAACATGATCAACACATACAGCCATAGCAGAGAACAGATGAGGATCAAGAGTGCTACATCAACAGTGCTCAAGGTTTGCAATCTGCTGGCCACCACCTCACAGTATGGGGCTCCTGGCTCAGAAATGTCAGCTTACACAGTGAAACCTTCCGTCGCACTTAGGAGGAGTTACAAAGTTGAACAGACTTCAGATCAGCTCATCTGAGTAATGTTTCACAATCGGCTCCCTCTGTTCATCTCCTCTCCTAGCACACTTCTTCCTCTTTCACAACTGCCCTTTCCTACATCTTGTTCTTGCCTGTATTGCACAGACAATCTCACCTAAGGCTTTAGATGAGATTGATAACTAAGAAGTAATGTTTAGTTGATAACGTAGAAGATGTGACCATCTAGCTGGCTTTACAGTTTAGAAACTTTTAGATGAAAATACAAGATAAAGGTGATGGGGAGAGTCCGCCCATGACTTTGGAAGTCTGAGTTTTCTGAGTTTAGTAGGTGATGCTGCCCATCAGAATTTAGAGACAGGCTTCCCAACGAGTGGTAGCCATCACTCCATCTCCCTATTTATTTTCATTAGAGAAAACCAGAAGTGAAGATGCGAAACACTGAAAAGGACATCAGTCCTTGATATAGACACTATCTCTTTTATTTTCCTCATAGTTATCAAGAGTAGATGACTTATTTACTAATTATGCAGACACCAAAAATGATCATTATGAAGATTATATAGCAGCATGGTAATATGTTACATGAAAAAAAACACAGAAAAAAGTACACCTGTGTCATGATTGCAATCATAAAGTCATGTATGCATACAGAAAAAGATTTATAGGCATCACGGAAAACTGAAAACATTCATCCTACGTGATTTATTATTTATTTCTGCTATCATTGTTTTAATATATATTAAAACACATCATATATTTTGAGAATGATTTACAAATCTTTAGTGACTTGCTCCATGACTATATCCGTCTGCCTTGCTGCCAACTCATCTTCCCTGAAGGAACCACAGCTACCTTCAAATAACACTGCTTGATGCAAAACACACAGAAAAAAGCAGTAAGGCCCAGGCTGTCTCTGGTGAGGGCTCATAGAGGCACATCCTTCAATCATTCAAAAATCCTAAACTATAAACTGCCTGGGGCTAAAAGACAAACATAACCACATTTAACATCTAGAGTGGCATCAGATACTGCCAGAGTCCTTTCTCTCCCTTTTCAAAATCATCATTTTTCTATTTATCCTTTGTATCTAGTGCTATAGCTTCAGAAACATTACTGCAAAAATCATGGCTCAGAAAGATCTATCCAGTGATTTTGTCCCAGAAACAGGATTGGATATACTTCAGAGAGCTGCCAGGTATCTGTAAAGTACCTAAAACTTGAGGTATTGTCTGTTACTTTCAGCTTTATTGGGGAGTGAAGCCTGCTGCACATAATGGAGAACACTGGCCCAGTCACTCAAATCACAAAGGCTATTTCATATGTGCTTTAAAGATAGAAGACAGGTAATATTCTGGGTGAGTCTAATACTCGTCTGTCAACACGGGACCCAGGGGTTATGCCCATGATATAACATGTAAATATCCAAACCAGGGCAATTTTCGAGGAGAAACGAAAAAGAACTCTTGGTGGCATTTCCTAAATATGAGCCATGCCAAAACTACTGAATTTTTTTCAACTTGCTACTCTCCAAGGGAAGCAAATGAAAGAACAAGTGGGAAACAGTGAAGAAATGAATAGACCAGAATCTGCAAACCAGCCAGCCAGTTTTTATAGTCGCAAAGTAGCAGAAGACTGTTTCATGCCTGTAGTCTCTGTAACATCCCTTCTCTCAACCCACTGATACTTCAGAGCAGTTTAGGACACAATTTCTTCTTTGAGTGAGGTAGCAATTTAAGGTCCTAAATTTCAGAGTCACTATTTTTGAGAAGCTTTCACTCAAATAATTCTGAACCTATTTTTTTTTATCCAAAGAATCAGCATTTCAATAGGGAATAACTAAATTCATAACTATTTCTGTAAGAAATAGTCCAATAAATAAAATTGTTTGGGTGAGGGAGAAGGGACAAGATGGAGGAAGGTGAACAAGATGGAGCAGCCCCTGTTGTTTCTGGGTTCTTCATCACAGATTTTCCCGCGCCCAGGAAAAGAACCAAATCAACTGAGCATGCGCAGAGTGACGTCAAGCCGGGGACACCGAAATTCAAGAAGCCACGCCTACACACACGCCCCAAACTCCTCCCCTTCCAGCTCCCAGGCATAAAAGTCCGCCGCTGGTAAGCGCCGGTGTGACTTCTTCGGTCCCACATTGGTGGACTGGAGAACCTCACCCGAGAGCTGGTGCGACTTCCCTGGCCCTTTTCCGCAGACCAGTGAACCTCGCCAGAGAGTGCGTGCATATTTGCAAATAAAAGGGTTGCCACTTTCTTTGCTTGTTTTGGCCTTTATTGATATTTAGTCTTTGCGTCTATTAATAGTGGTAATAGAGAAACAAAAGAAAAATAATATGTTTCCCCAAAGAAATCACATGTACTCTAATCTGTCAGATTCCAGGAAACTCTAGAGATTTATACCTAGAAGCTTACAAGTCAAGTAACTTAAGAAAAAGTCTCAGAGAAACATGACCAGGTAAGTTTATTAACAATTGAGACAAGTAATACAGAATGCTCATATGACTCTTTAAATTTCAATATAAACTAATAGGTTTTTTTGTGATGGAGAGACAAGGCCTCTGTCTCCCAGGCTGGAGTTCAGTGGCATAATCGTAGCTCACTGCAGCCTCGATCTCCCTGGCTTAAGCAATCTTCCCACCTCAGCCTCCCTAGTAGCTGGGACCACAGGCATATGCCACCACATCTGATTAATTTTTAAAAATTCTATGTAGAGACGAGGTCTCCCTATGTTTTCCCAGGGTGGTCTTGAACTCCTGGGCTCAAGTGATCCTCCTGCCTCAGTCTCTCAAAGTGTTGGGATTACAGATGTGAGCCACCATACCCAACCTAGACTATATTTCTGAGGTTTATTACTGATTTCCAAACAAAATCAATAGTTTCTAAGGCCATATACATTTTTAAAGAGGTCTTTAAAAGAAAACAAGCATGAATAATAGAAATCCATTGATAATTCATAAATTTTATTTTATGAAATTAACTTCTTACCACACTGACTCTTCCATAGATCTGTCAACAGCTGGCAAATTCTAAGTCTCAATCCTCTGTGTCTCCCTATGAAACCTGTGAAGGCTTGCTGGAGAGCACAGAAATACCCTAAGGTGGAGATCAAGAATAAAGCTACAAAAGCACATTTCTCAGCTCATTTATTTATGTGTCTGGTCTCCGAATATTCTGCCATTGATTACAAATTTAAAAAATTTAAAGAATATGAGGATGAAATAAAAATCCTTTAAAACAGAGATTTAAGATAGTCTAAAATTCCTTTATATTTTTACTAAATAAAACTACCATATTTTATATATTCTAGAAAAATGTTTTATTCTTCTTGGGTTGTAAAGAATTTTTGCTTAGTGTGATTGTGTTGTTTATTGAAAATTCTTGGAAACTCCCTAAAGTTTGTCCAAAACTGTATTTCTTTCTGTAAGGGAGCTGATTTCAAAATGTCAGTGGGGAAAAAATTATGCTTCACCACATTCACAGAGTTCTGCTTGTTTGCAGATAGGGGTTTTGATCAAAGCCACAGACCTGCATTCCTGCTGTGCCTCCATTCCTGAATACCACAGACTCTGCCCAGTTTGCTTGAATGAATTCTGAGCTGCCACATGCCTCAGTGAGATAGTGAAAACTTCAACTCATCAATGACTGGGTCAAACCACTCTGAAGACAAGCAGCTCTCCCAGGTGCTCAACACTAGGACTATTTCTGAAGCCTTGATGAGAATGACTGGCTTCCTGAAGGGAACGTAAAGAGCCTAAACCCGATTACGAGCAAGGAGGTACAAGGAGAGGCAGGTGCAGTTTGAAAATGCTTCCGTGGATCCTAGAGAAGAGGCGGGATCCAAGGCCATTTAACAACGTCAAGGTCCTAGAAACTCTTACCTTTGGAAGCCCCATATGACATTATTGTCAAACAAATTAAAACACACCAACACCCCACATGACCTTTTTTTTCCTGTAAAATATAACTATTTTATATTTTTGCTTCATATCTCAGTAATCCTCACACACACTTGGGAATTCTCATGAAGTACAAAGATCTAAAATAGAAATTGTTTTCAAATACAACGTTTTTGTGAGCATTAAATTTGACAATTATTGAAGTTGACATATTATGTTTACAAATATGTCTTATTTTCCTGAATAAAGCTATAAGCCACAACCTGATTCTAGAAACGTTAAAATGGGAACAATGTATGTGTTCCTAGGTAAATTATGGTATAAATTTTGATTCTACAGTTTTCTTGTTGTGGTTTTCAACCAAAATCTCTCTCTTCTTTGTAGACCCAAACTTGTCAAAATTCTGTGAATGTCTCTTCGTGCTTGAGAAACTGGGTGTAAGTGGAAAGGCAGTATTGTATAGTGCTTGAGAACAGAAATCCTGGAGCCACTGCCCATGTTTTTAACTACAATATCAGTAGTTTCTAGTTCTGTGGTCTTGGATAAGTTACTTAACCTCTAAGTACCTTTGTTTCCTATTCTGTACAATGGGAATAATAGTACTTATCTCATGGGACTGTTGCTAGGATAGTTAGTATTTTTAAAGTATTTAAAACAGTGTCTGATATTCCAGAAATGTTAGTCATGTTACTGTTATTTTACACCTAACAGATAAAATAGTTCCGGAAGAATCACTCACTTCCCCTAACAAAGCGGCTCACCCATTGGAAGCTGTCTTGAAGGAATGGAATGAACCCCAAATTTCAGGCAGATATATCCATATACCAAGCCCTGGTCCAATATCCTTAATTTTACCTTTTCCTTCCCAAAGTTTCTTCTCTAAAAGAGGAAGAAGGGTAATCCCAATGCTAAGGATAACCCCCTTCAGGTTAAAGGTCAGTGACGGAATCAGAGAGACTAAGCACCTTTTCTTTCCCCAGAATAAATACTAGAGTCTCTTCCCTCTAGTGGCTGAAGTATACAATTACAACGCCCCCAGCCGACTGCATTCTTAGGGTCTGTTGTAATGGAAATAATTCAGAGGATGGTAAACTTAAGTGAAAAGTCAGCTTTAGGCCAGTGGAGAACTAGGCACAAAACAACAAACCATTGAGTTGTTGTTTTTACTTTTTTAATAAAGCAATATTAAACCTTTGCACAGTGTCATAATTATTAACCTTAGCATCACAAAAAGAGCAACTTTAATTAAATGCAACCACGTTGTAACTGTTTTATAGTTCCATGTCCTAACTATAGTCAGTGTAATCCTAACTATAGTCAGTGTAATCCACATAATAAATAGCTTTTTGTCTCCCTAAGTTTTTTAATGGATGGCTCATTAGTTTACATAATCATCCCTAAAACTAGGACAGCACTAGCACTGTCACTCCGCAGTAAAATATTAATCCTACCAAGCCAAATATTTGACATGATCTGTAGGGCTTGAAATATTTTCCTTAAACCATTAACTTCTCAGTGGTATAGGCAGACAAAATAAAGAGATAGAAAAACACCACATGTTTTCAGTACAGTTTTGTTACATAAGGAACATTTTACAAAGGAAACTGGATTTTCTGTAAGAGTATTGAAATTAAACACCATACTTTAGGGACCATTTCTACAGTCTGCTACTAGAGAAGTTTCTCTGAACCTACAGAGCACCTAAAAACAAAGTAGAAAAAAAAAAATCACAAAAAAAAGAGTATTAAAATTCTTTTTGAGCAGTTTATGTCCTAAGCCATTTCAGGCATCTAGGCCTCCAGCTCATCTGAAAAGTTCTGATTTTCAAAACACATTGCACATGACTCATCAGCATACTCTATATGCTAGACACTGATGAAGGAGGGTTACACCAAATCAACTGTAAAAGTGTGACTCCTTTCTCGTCTGTAAAGTCACTTAAGAAAGCAAAAACCTGTCACCTTCAAGACACAGAAAAGCTTCCGAAAACAAGGCTCTCGTTTCTTTCACATAAACTTTATACACACTTATATACATATTTAACTTTAAAAAACCACAGCGAAAATATGCCCATTAGAAAAAAATTTATTCTTTCAGGCTATTAAATACACAAGCATTGAGGAAGATTCACTCTAACACATGCAACACCATGAAGAACCTAGTAAGTTTATATAATCTCACACTTCTTTAAGATTTTGAGAGGTAAGAGCATACATGTGTTACATGCACATTTGTTTGAAACAAAATATAGACAGGTTTAGCTGGACGTGGTGGTTTATGCCTATAATCCTAGTTTCTCAGGTGGCTGAGGTGGGAGCATTGCTTGCGGCCAGGAGGTCAAGATCAGTCTGACCAACATAGCAAGACCCTATCTCTAAAAAATAAAAAATTAGCCAGGCATGGTGATATGCACCTGTAGTCCCAGCTACTCAGGAGGTGGGAGGATCAACTGAACCCAGGAGTTTGAGGCTGCAGTGAGCTATGATCATGCCACTGCCCTCCAGTCTGAGCAACAGAGTGAGACCCTGACTCAAAATAAATATATATATGTATTTAAATTTATACATATATATTTTTAATATATGTCTATTTGGAGAGAGAGAGAGAAAGTACTAGAAAGGAAGAATATGAGCTTTGGATATGTTTTATTTAATGTGGTGGCAATTCATCCAAGGGGTGATGTTGTCTCAGCATTTGGACGCACAGGGCTAAAAATAAACAGAGAAAAAGACAGAGTGATATGATGCACATTTACGGATTTTCTTTCTAAAATGAAGAGCAAGTATTTCTCTGTGTAAAAACATACGGATCCATACTCTCTACAAAAGTCAAGTCCCTCTTGGGCTCAGTTTCCCTTTCCACACTCTGCACTTAATGCTTCTTCCTTGCCCTTCCCAGCACTGTGCTCCCCAGGGAACCTGCCCTGCACTCTGCTCCCGCTGTGACCCTGCCCTGCCCAGCACAGGATGCCTCGCTAGCTCCTCCCCTCTTCCTCATAGACAACTTTTCATCCTTCTACATCCTGCTGAAACAGAATTAGACAGAATTAATCCCTTTCCTCTGGTCTGTTACTATATTACAGTTGTTTTTGTCTGTTTTCCTTGAGGGAAGGTCATGGGTCACCCATCTTGGTAGCACAGCCTCTATTGTGGGATCATTATCGGCAATCAATATATGTTTAGAGGATGAATGGGTGGTTCTACACTGTGCTGTCTACATGTAGGTGACTTTAATCTTTTTTAGAAGTAGGTGAGATACAAGGAATCAATGAAGCTAGGTTTCCCTGGTTGCTGTACCACCTGCTAAAGTTTTCGCTACTATGCTAAATATATTGCCATTTTATTTTTCTAATTCAATGACATAGGAAGCAGCCCCACATATTAAAGTTATTTTTACCTTCTTTGCCTTTGTTTTGATTCCCCTTCCCATCCCATACACCCTTGCTCCACTTACCCCAAAACCTAATCCTTCCTCTAAGCCCAACCTTGTATCTTACCTACTCCAAAGTCTCTTTCAGCTACACAGACACACACAAGCAGGCTACAGGTTAAAGGAAAATAAATAGGTAGGTTATAAAATCATTCCAGGCCTACTACCCAGATAAGGCTGGCACTAAAAATAAACCTGATTTGGTAACAAAGAAGGGAAAGACATCAAAAAGGATCGTTCTTCGGTACCTTTCAAAGATCCAGAACTCCAATTTGCCCAGCAGGAAAATCTAGGGTCCCTCAAGCTGCTGACATGTTAAAGGCTTTTGTCTTTGGTCGAACATTTCTTCTAGCACCTGCATTCTACCTTCGACTCACCTACCTCTCCTGAACCCTCCCCAAAATGGTCCTTTAATTCCATGGCCTGTGCACAGATGGGCACAGACCTTTCGGCATCTGGCATTTCATATCCTCCTAATGAAGGATCAGCATCACTCCATACAGGAGACCACTCTCCTGTGTGAAACTCCTCCTTCATTCTGCTTCTTTGAAATCACCTGCCTGGTCTTCCTCCTAATCTCTGGCCATGCCTTCTCCAGATCCTCAGCATGACATTTCAATCTGCAGTGTCTCAGGAATCTGTCCTGAAGCTACTTCTCACTAATTGACTTCATCCGGTCCCCTGACCCTGTACACCACCTACTTACCTAAAAGTCCCAAATTTACTTCTCCAGACCTAACTTCTCCTTGGAATTCCAGACTTCACAAGGGTATCATATAAGGATCTCAGATTCAACACAAACAAAACAAAACTTCGAATTTTCTTCCACGATCCTGCTCCCCACCCTCTCAAGTCTTCCCCACCTGTGTAAACAGAACCGTGATCTTCTGTTAGTCCAGTGGACAATCTAGGACCCATCCTTGTTTTTGCTGTTTCCCTCAATGTCCCCCGTCCCGCCCCCATCCTCCAACTCATCCCTTGGCAAGCCCTACACATTTCCCCTTCAGAATACAGCCTGAATCCATCTACTTCTCTCCAATTTCACTATTTACCCCTGTAGTCCAAAGCAACATTCTCTCTCATTCTGAACTACTTTTTGGGCTCAATCCACCCTCTACACAGAAACCAGGGTAACTTTAAAGAGGCAAATGAGATTATGTTATTGCCCTACTTTAAAATATCAAGTGTTTTCTACGTACGTATGTAACAAACCCACACATTCTGCACTTATAGCCCGGAACTTAAAATAAAAATATCAAGTGCTTTCTTTCCATCCTGCTTAAAGGAAAGCCCGATCTCCTTACTCCAACTTATGAAGTCCTGTGGACCTGGCCCTGCCTCTCTGCCCACTCATCCACATGTGTGCCCTGTGCCCACACCACTCTTCTTTAGGTTGCTCCTGCCCTGGACGGTCTCTTTACTTGTGAGGCTTTTGCTTTGGTTTTCTCATGGCTGTTGCCTTTTGGTCATTTAGTTCCAGCTTGCATACCACTCCTTCAGGAAGAAAGAAGCCACGGCTCCCCAGTTTTATTTCTCTGAAGCTCACTTGTCACTCTGCAGTGTTTTTCTGGTTTATGTTACATCCTCTTCTCCTAATCCCTGCACCCCACTAGGATACAAGCTCCACGAGAGCAGCGACTTTCTCTATCCTGTCAGTTACTGTATCCCTAAAGCCTAGAACACAGCCTGGCTGGTGGTAGCTTCTCAAAAACACCTGCTGACACGAAGATTGTGTGAATGAACACAGTGCCTCCTCTGTGTTACCGCTAAACACTGTCGGCCAAAATATTTTGAGATGCATGGTCCAGGACTTCTTTCTCCGTCCTCCTCTGTTTGAATTGAACAGTATTTCACTCTGTAAGCTCCACGATCTGATGTCATAGGTTACATCTTTGTATTCCTTCAGGAGCTCCACCTCTACTAAGGCTTTGTATAAAGTCATAACACTGGCATAAACCCTCTGTTGACAAACCACAACGTTACATAATGAAATAACCAAATCACAACATGACATAAGAAAATACCTCTAATCCCTCCTCCTTCCCCTCCTCCTCAGTTTTGTAGCAACTATTTACTAATCATTTCCCCTGTGCCTGGTACTTAATGATCCTCAAACATGGGAAGATTAATGTTAACTTCCCCAATATATAGATGAGGAAACTGGCACTTAAGAGACACTACGCAAATAGCCCCAAGTCCCTTAAAGCAAGTATCATGCAAATGGTAGGTTAAAATATCTCAGAGGGAGAACCAGGTATATGGAAATAACCTTCTCTTCACCATTAAAGCAGAATCCCAAAGTCTAGCTTCTACCAAAATCATGAAAATGATCAGCTCCAAAGTCACACAGACAGATTCTGGAACAAAGCTAAGGTATGGCCATCTGTGATCATGGAAAAGTAGCTCCTCAGAGATAAGTGGCATTAACTATTGTCTCCAAAACTAAATCAATGCATTGGTTTGACCAGGGATCTCACCCACAAATGCTGCCTGGAGGAGAAACTGACTACTTCTGACATTTCATATCCTCTTAATGAAGAAGGTACACACAGGTATGAAGAGCACAAGAAAAGCTCCGTGGCAGCAAAAGATTGGAAATTTAAACCGTGTATCTACCTCCACGAAATGAAGCCAGCTACATAGTGAAGGCAATACTCACCCCTTAGCTTCCTAAATAAAAATGTGATATAAATGCTATGTGTTCAATAAAAGCTATAACTCTCTGATGAATGGTGCAGCATTCCTTGATATCTATTTTAGTGGAATTCAGATTGATATGAAAACTAAATCCAGCTAGACAATGAACCCTGTATAGTTGTGCAAATTAATCACCAGTAAAAGGGCACTACACTCCAACAGTGGTTGCAGGCTGGCAACCTCCTTCGAACAAATTGCAAATAGGCACTTTAATGAGGGAGAAAATATGAGCTAACATAACTGTAGTCAAATCAGTTCCTACAGGAGGGAAAGCACATTAACTGATGTGCTGATATCCACCGCCAAAATATCAGCTAGGGAGAACAAAAGGCTGTCAAAGCAAGATGCTGTTACTAAGCCAGACAGCCCAGGGTATGGGCTTAAGGTGCAATATAACATTCTCAAGGGGAACATGAGTTTTGTTTCTAATGTCAGCTCTTTAAGTGCTTTTTATTGATGTCATTTTATTAGGATGTGCTAGTTCTCCCTGACTACCAATAGGAGATTCAAATAGATTGTCATGGTGGCTTCAGAAATACACACTTTAATAAATAAACACTCTTTTATGACATCATTTTCCTAGTTAGGCAGGTCATGGTGTCCAGACACATTCAGATCACTCGATATTACATCTCTAAGTGACCCTCCATGCCAAGTGAGACGCTTTACCAAATTGTTATTAGAATCGACTTTAGTCTCCTGAAGTAAGGAAAAATGGAGAAGTTAAAAGAAAGCACACACTCTCAAACACAGGATGCTCATGGTTCAGAATGGGATAAGGCCAACAATGTTAAAAGATAAAAGAACATGTCACCTGCAGAAAGCTGAGATGTGCAAGGCCATTATACAGGAGCAGACCAGATCCTGGCCTTGCCACCTCCTAGTTTGTAAGACTCAAGACAAGTTCACCTCTCTCTGTAAATCCTGACTTCCTCATCTTTAAAATAAGAATAACATCATCAAACAACTCCACCTATTCTACCTAGTCCCACAAAATTGAGGCCTCAAATCATTTTATGGCTGCCTCAAACACAATAAAAAATCATGGGATAAAGTTCAAATAAACAAAGAGTAAGAATGATCTCATTGGGTTTTTATGAGAATCAAGCAAGAGTTTGTGTGTGAGAAGTGTCCTCAAATTAGAGAGCACTTAACAATTACTGAGCCAATTGATCTTGGCAGAGACACTGAGTTTTTAATGCTCCTCCAGAAGCAATACTACTCTACAGCCCTCAGAATCAAAGTGGGTCAGAGCCTCTCTTGAAAAATGAAATCTCAAATTTAAATGGGGCAAAAATAAGCTTGGCCCTAGTCTGCATTCTCTCTCAAAAACCCAAATCTGTTTATAGGGCTATGAAATCCATGTTCTCCAAGAACAACAAACTAAGGATGTTTTTAGAAGCATCTGAAGCTTCTGGCCAATTTCTGACAAAATAAATTCAATGCAACTCTGCCAGTTTCTGAACACAATTTCCATTGGCAAATCCCTGGCGCAGGTGCTGCCATCCCCACCCCCATCCCTCCATCACCACAGTAAATACTGCCGATTGATTATGCAGTTTTCAGCCACTAAGTCCCAGACGGAGCCTCAGAATCTTTCTCAGCACAAACTTCTGAGTGGATGTCGTCAGAAAATATCTATTATTAGCCATTCCTAAAGTAGAGAAATGAACAATTGACTGCATAGTCCAAAGCCTTTCCAAAATAAAATTGCTATTTTGAGCTGATAATTTCTAACAAATAAAAACATTATTAAATAGCTGTATTCATCAAATCAATATATTCAGCTATTCTAGGTAACATTTTGCAAAAAAATTCCCACTTGTAGGCTTAAAAATAAGTGATGCCACTCAAAGTCACATGTTTTACCATATTATGAGGTAAATGGAAAAGGTACAGGATTACAAACTTTTGACTTTAAAATTTCTAGGTCCAAACGATCTCTCCCATACTCCCCTGTGCAGAGCTTTGGAGTCTCAGTTCAGCACTAGTATTTCTTTAGCATAGTCTTTACTCTTTCATGAGAAAGAAAACATCCTGATCAGCAAACATCCCTGCAGTTTGCTTCCTTGGGTAAGAGGGGAAAGCGTGTTACTGTCAGGCCTCAGGCTCTTCACCAGCATCAAAAGCAGAAGGCTCTCTTCTTGACTGCCCCAGAATACCTACACTTTCTAGGCCCAGACGGAGCATTTATTCTAAAACTAAAGACTCCTTGGAAATGATCGAAATTAGGTGGAGAAGAGTGACAACTGAAAGGCAAAGAGAGACATGCTATGTAAATGTATCTCTCAGTTCTGGCCCTAGATGAATTAGATCACTGCTGGGAAGCAATATTCTTGCAACAAATACAGAACTTACAACATTCTTTGTTGAACCATACTAAAAAGGACTCGTTTAAAATATATTTTCACCCTTTCTGATGAATTGAGGTCATTAGCCATTTCGTGAAGGACTTCTTGTAAAATTCCACATGAGGACAAGTCATAGAGCTCCAAAACCACACATGGTTTCTTTAGTCTGTTTCCCTTTTAGCTTTGACTACTAGGAAACTAAGTTAAATTCAGACCTCAATTAGATTAGTTATCTTACTCAAGTACCACATAAAAGTATCTTAGAGTTTGAGTACTTGCTTATCCTTTTTAATTAATTTCACATGTATGTTTTTGTTGTAAACTACCTTAAATCCTTTTCAAAGGAGGTAGGTATAAGTGACGAGCACACAGCCAAGTGTGAGGCGTTGTCATGCATCTAGCATTGTGGCTGCAGCTGGCTCTACTTACCAGGCCATCCTTGACCCTTGGGGGACTTATCTCTGGCCAGATATGTACATTTCAGCCACTGCAAGAGACAGTAAATTTCACCTACTCCCCACAACCCAGCTATTCAGAACTGATAAAACATTTCTTTATATCCAAACAGAATTTTGCATCCAGCAAGTAGCTTGAAGTTAGGAAGGCATCTATTCTTCCTCAGATAACTTCTGCACACCAAAAATCTTGCAATAATAGTGGTGCCTGACAATGATTTTCCCCTGATAAATTAAAGATGACATCATTCAGAATTGTTCTGCAAAACCTGGTCAGATCCATAACAACTGTCTATACTCATAATAGGCAGACAGTTCTGAGTGAAATGTATTCTATACATATGTGAACTACACACTTAATGACTGTGAGCCATGGGGCTAAAAGAGCTCCAATAACCATTGTTTCTCACAAAGTTCAATGACATTTTCTAATAATACATATAGAACACCTGCAAGCTGGACAAATTATGGCCTGAAATTTCAGTATCTGGAGTGTGAAAAGGACCTCAAAAGCAAGCTCATTTGGTCTCTCGACAGCTAGTTTGATGTATTAATGACATTCAATTCCAGCAGCCCAATCCTAGTAGTAGAAAGAACAAACAAATGTGTCCCTGCCCCCACAACCAAGGATCACTCTCTAGCTTCTGGGGCATCTCTAGTGGATCTAGAGGGTGAACCCAAATTGGACCTTAAGGCCATTCAGGTGTTTCTCCAAAGCGGAACACCAGGCTTACTCCCTAGTTAACTGAACTCAAGAAATCTCAGTCGTAGGTTGCAGCTGAACATGCTTCCCCAAACTAATCACTATATTTTTTTCTGAGTCCACACCGAAACCACAGGAACAAGGAGCAAAGGTGGATTTTGCAGAGCATCTGCCCCCACTACTCGCAATTTTAAAGAGGCCTCAGTGTCTCCATTAACACCTCCTACACCTTCATCTACATTCTATATGAAGTTCTGAACATTCTCCCTGGGGTGCATCTCCAACAGCAGGCTGGACCTTTCTACTTGGCTGCTGTGCCATCATTTTCAGGTTCAATATTACTAAACATAGCTAAAAATGAAACTGTTATCTTCAAAATGGACTGTTAACCTTGCTTCTATCTGAGATATCACAATTCTCCCAATCTGCGTAAAAAGCCTCCCACCCTTCAGCAGGTCCTGTCAACTCTTCTTTCACGATGCCTTCCGTTCTTCCTTCCCCTACTCAAGCCTGCCTTTCTTCAGCTCTTCATCATTCCTTTTCTGCACTTTCCTTCTACTCTATTCAGATCAAGTTTCTCCCATGCAGAAATCATTCATAGTCAAATTCATAAACTTGTGCATATAACAAAACAGTGCCTCAAAACTAAGCTACCATGTGATTCTATTTTCCTAATTAAAAAACCTCCAGACACGTCCTACACTGGAAAAAGAAAACTCAAGACTAGCATGTGAAACATGACAGTCTATTCCCAGTGTTCCTCTTCCACAAAAATCCCTTCTGTCCTCATGCTCACTGTATGTAAGCTCTCAGGCAAGTCGACTTACCCAGCATCCTTGAACATGTCTACATCATCCCTTTCACTCCTATCCTTCTGCTCATTCCCAGTGATCTTCTCTCCTCCTTTCCACGTACTTAGCCCTGAATCCACCTTCGTAGTCCAGTTTAAATCCTGGTCCTAAATTCTCATGGCCTCTGGTGGGTACCACTCATGTGGCATTCATAGCTCTGCACATTTTTTCAGGTGTCTAGCTTAACTAAATTGTCACTTAAAACTAAAATAAGAAGTCTTCTCATCTTGGTATCCTTCCCACAGCATTAGTACAGCAACCTAACAAAAGTGGGTTATATTTGCTGACATGCCATAGCTTATAAAGAGTCTTAAGAAGACTTCCTAAAGACTGATTTTAAAACACAGAATAACTAGAATAGGAACATCTTAGGTCTTTACTTCGTTTAGTAAACCCTCCTCTCATTACTACAACTCACCCAACCTTGGATGTACTTAAAAAACTGTAAAACTCATAAAGTGAAGGGAAGAATAGAGGAGTGCATTTTACTCTACTAGAAAGATCTCTGATTTTAGTTTTTAGTTCTGTGTTAAAATGACCACAAGGACTTCAAAGTATATCCTCTTTCATGTTCATTCATAGTCAAATTCATAAACTTGTGCATATAACAAAACAGTGCCTCAAAATAAGCAACCAATATAAAAATGTATGCATGTGATTTTACAGCAACAGTACTTTAGGCAGCTGATTTTACACTGAAAAAGAAAATCTACTTTGAAACTTCAAAGAAGCAGAGAATGGAAATAAAAATGCTTTTGGAGACAGGATGATCACTGGGTTCTAGGTTCTGAGTTCGAATCCTCTGTAGTTGACAGTATTTTCTAAGATGTCACTGGAATGCACAAACCTAGACACAGAACTGACCAAAAAACAAACAAACAAACAAAAAAACCTACATTTTATGCCAAAGCGTTTCAATTCTGTTTTCACAAAAGAATACAGAATCAAATGACATTTCATTTATTTCTCTTACTGTAGTCATATGTAATCTTTTTTCCTTTTGGAAGGAAACAACAGCCAATGTAAACCAAAGAGCAGAACTTGATGCGGACATCAAGGTGAGGAACAGCGACTCATGCCTGAGAAGCTATTATGAGGGATTTATGGGTCTAAACACTGACAATAGATTGAATAAACAAGATCATGCATAGGGGCAGGAGGTTCCTGGCCTCGCCCCCTGCAAATGTGTACAGCTGCTGTTGTGATCAATAAAATAAAATTTAAAACAGTAAATGCTCTGAGGTTGCAGTCACTTTCTGCTTTTTCTACTTTCTCAATCAAGAGATCATGTGGGGTGTTCTAAAAATGTCTGATAGCCAGGCGTGGTGGCTCACTCCTGTAATCCCAGCACTTCGGGAGGCTGAGGCGGGCAGATCACCTGAGGTTGGGAGTTTGAGACCAGCCTGACAAACATGGAGAAACACCGTATCTACTAAAAATACAAAATTAGCCAGGCATGGTGGCACATGCCTGTAACCCCAGCTACTAGGGAGGCTGGGGCAGGAGAATCACTTGAACCCAGGAGGCGGAGGTTACAGTGAGTGGACATCGCACCATTGCACTCCAGTCTGAGCAAAAAGAGTGAAACTCTGTCTCAAAAAAAACACAAAAAACTGATAATAGAAAGGATCCTCATATTCATGAAGCTGAGACTATCTATATCAGCCCTGATGCTGACCCTACACCCCAATGCCACAGAGATCTGTAGCTTGGTTTAAAGCTCTTGGCCTGCCACTCTCTACATGATGTCTATACAATTTAGTTCCTTTTATATTTCCAATCATTATGAATAGAAAACTATAGATGCAAAGAAGTTGAGGATAGGGGTCAGTGGTTATTAAAAGTGTTAAAAAGGGTACTCAGTTATCCATATTCTATTTAATCTCAAACTGAGCTAAATAGGAAGCCCACAGGATCAATGTTCCCAGGTAGTTTACAAGTTTCATAAAGGTAATGGGTAAAGAATTACAACACATTATAATCATCACACCAAAATCTCCAGATCGACACTGTGGGGATGTTAATTGTCCAGATCGCTCTCCTGAATGCCACAGCCTATGGAATCCCTTCTATCTCCTGGTTCCAGGATGAGCCTGCAGAGACCTGTGCATTAAACGCATTGTTCTTTTCTCCACACTTGTGGGCAGAGGGACAGCATAAGATTACTGTCTCCATACTTCTGCTATCACATTTCAGTCAAGCTAGTTCCCTTTCTGTTCCCCATACAAGTCTGAGAGCTCCCTGAGGGGAGGGATGGAATCCTTTTTCATCTTCATCTCCCCAGTCTTGTGCTTGGCTTACAGAAGCAAAATGACTGTTTAGTAAACAAGAGAACAGAAAGGACCCATCATATATGCAGCAGTGGCAGCAGTGTGGATCAAGAGGCCTGGAGCAGTTCACAGCAGGGCCTGTAGCAGGAGAACTCTGATGGTTGCCAGGAAGAAGGAGTGAGCCCATCTGAGTGCCTTCCAGAAATGGGTAATGCCTTGGAGGGCTGGAACCATCCAGTTCATCCTGTGGCTTTTCCTTGGAGTCTCATGTTGGTGTTACCCACATGTACATGGTACATGCACATGGCAACAGCACAGGCAAAGATCCCATGAGGTAAAGCTAAAATGTGCTGTCAACTACACAGCAAGGGATTCTCTTCTCCACACACAGACAGACACATGGATATAATGCTCAGAGGCATCCAACACCTGGAAAGTTAAACAGCATTTTTTTTTTTTTTAGACAGTCTAGCTCTGTCACCCAGACTGGAGTGCAGTGGTGCGATCTCAGCTCACTGCAACCTCATCTGCCTCCTGGGCTCAAACAATTCTTGTGCCTCCGTCTCCCGAGTAGCTGGAATTATAGGTATGCGCCACCAAGCCCAGCTAATTTTTGTATTTTTAGTAGAGAAGGGGTTTCATCATGTTGGCCAGGTTGGTCTTGAACTCCTGACCTTAGGTGATCCACCCACTTCGGCTTCCCAAAGCACTGGGATTACAGGCGTGAGCCACCGTGCCCGGCCTAAACAGCATTTAAGCAGGGATTATATCCCTGGACTGTGGGAAGCAGGACTGGTCACTTTCTGACTCTCTCAATATTTTTCTCCTTTAAGGATACCCTTGTGTTTCCACCTTACACACATTTGTCCTTAATCTTTCCAGCCACAGTGGTCTGTCTTTTTTAAACTATCATGATGAGCACTCTGTGAGCACTGGTTCCAGTCACTAGGAGGAGGCTGGGGGCCACAGTGAAAGGGGCACTGGGCTCAGAGTTGGAACAGCTGGTTTAAGTCACCGGGCTCCCTTATCCCGGGGCTCCTTCTTCTGTAACATGAATGTGAAAGTGCCCACCACATTGCCCTCACTTCATCACTTCGGGGTCCCGGGAAAAACAACAGAATGCAGTTTACCACTGCATTTGTTTCCTGCAGCAGCTGTTTAACAAATGACAACAAACTTGGTGGGTTAAAACAATAGAGAGATTTTCTCCCAGTCTGGAGGCCAGAAATCTGAAATCAGTGTCAAAGGGCCAAAAGCAAGGTGTCAGTAGGCCAGGCTCCCTGTGAGGCTCTCAGGGAGAATCTGCTCCTTGCATCTTCTGGCTTCTCTGTGGGCCAAATCCCCCTCGGCCTCTCTTACAAGGACACTTATGATTGAATTTAGGGACTATTGAGATAATCCGGGATAATCCCCCCATCTCGAAATCCTTAAATTAATCACATCTGCAAAGACTCCTTTTTTCCTAAGGTAATGTTTACAGGTTTCAGAGGTTAGAACCTGATATCTTTGGGGCCACCATTCAGCCCATGACATGCATCAGCTATATTAAGTGTTAATGCACAATTCCCACCCCATATTCTTAATTCTTACAATCTCAGCTAGAATAGAAATTCTTTGAAGATAAGAAGCAACTCTTACACTTTGAAAGTCCCATGAAAGCTTTCAAGGTATTATGTACAGAAAAAATAGTTATTTTTTTCCATTTAGAAAACAAAACCCTTACTCTACTCAATTTTTAGTTGCCAGCATTATATTCCATGGTAAAAAGTTCTAACATAGTCAAGTGTTTCATTTTTTATTTCTAAAATGGTCAAACTTTCTGTTCAGAGAAGCTGGAGAAGAAAGAAATGCATCGTAACATGTTTCCACGGTCCATGGCAAGTGCCTTGCAGTGAAGTGTCATTTGTAATGCATTGTTAGTAATACTTCTAAATACTATCAGAACCCAAAGGCAGGAAAGCTACTAGAAGCAAAATTGCAATGAACTCCAGACAAACATCTATAAACCCCTTGCAGTCAGTCTGATTCATCTCAGTGTCATGAAATAGAAAAGCAGCAGTAGCTCATCTGGAAAAGCTTGATGTAGGCTCAAGGTGGGGATAAATTCATTCATTCATTCATTTCTATAACAAGTGGTTGTTGAGGACATATTATGTGCCAGATACTAGGGACTCAATGATAGCCAAAATAGGCAAATCCCTTGTAATTTGTAGGTTTCATGCTAGTTGGGTAAGATAAATAAGAAACAAATAAATAAATGTTATATTAGGTGAGATATTCACTATAAGAAATATCATGAAGCAGTCCAAAAGGTGGTGGTGATGCTGTCATAGAGAGGCCAGGGAAGGCCTTTGATACAATAACATTTAGTACAGACGCTAAGGAAGTGAAGGAGAGCACCATTCAGGTATCATTTCAGTGTTCCTTCAGCTGTTCTGGACAGCTAGAACATCTTGTGCCAGAAAGTGAGGAGGTGCTCAAAGATTAATAGCATCATGTTAAAAGGACCCAGGAGCCAGCTTAAACAGCTTCGGCTTCCCACTGATGAATTTTAGGACAACTTGACCAACAAAAAGAGGAATGCTGGTTATAGATTATTACACATCAAATATATATTTGTCTTCCATTTTCTTCTATAGAAAACTGTATGAGTCAATATTCCTTAAAATGAAGGGAGAGAAAAGAGGGAATATTCTTCAACTGAGGAACACCAACTAATAATAGAAATAAAAAATTGTGACAAACAGCAATGTAATAAATGATTAAAGCAAGGTCATCAATGAATGCAAAAACCACTGGGTGAAATCTTGTTGGGAAGAGTATATTTATATGGACTAAAAATTTCACCCCAGAGATTACTTAATAAGGTAAAGGCATAATCACCATAAAGGGAAAATGTGGCAGACACCAGCTTTTGGACTTCCTGGTGTGATGCTATGAGGAGGACATCATTGCCTTTTCTTGGCAAATAGATTTAACCTGAACCTAAAGATGACAAAGTCACCAGACAAACTGAAATTGTGGGATGTTCAACAGAAAAGTTGTCTAGTACTGAGGGATGATGAAAGATAGTATAACTTTCTAAATTAAAGGAGAGTAAAGAAAGAGATATGACAATTCAGTGGAACATCTGATCTTTAACTGGATCGTGAAATTAAAAAAAACTTTTACAGACACATTTTTTGAAACAACAGGAGAAAGCTGACATAGCCCATATAATAATGTTCAATTTTAAGGCTATTATAATAATATAGTTATATAGGAGAATGTACTTATTCTTAGGAGATACATGCTTAAGTATTTAGGGGTGAAGTGTCTGAATGTCTGCAAATTACTCTCAAATGGTCCAGCAGAAAAAAAAATGTTTAAATACATCTAGGGGCTAAGAGAGGAAGACAGGGAGAAAGATCTAATGTGGCAAGTGTTAACCGGTGAATCAAGATGAACGTGGTCGTACAATTTTTTCAACTTTTTAAAAACAGATTTGGGATTTTAAAAAGAAAGTTGAAGGGGTAGGAAGAGAGTATTTAGAAACAGGGAATAATCAGCCCTGACACAGGAACATGCTTGAAGTGCTCAAGAAAAGGCAGAGTCCAATGAGGCCAGAGGGAATGGGTGAGACATGGCAGGAAGCCAGATCATGGAAGACAGTGGGCACCCACTGGAAGGTTCTGAGCAGGAGCAGCTCTCACTTCACAAAGATCACTCTGAGAGCTGGATGGAGACGGATCATAGGAGGGCAAAGGTTGAATTAAAGCAGGAAGACATGCTAGGAGGCTACTACTACACAAATCTAGGGATAAATGGCAGTGGCTCACACTAAGGTGGGATAGGAGAGGTGGTCAGCATCGCATATTGCGAAGGCATAATCAACAGGACTTCCTAGTGGATGATGCGCACATGCCCCCAAATCCACACGTGCATACTGCAAAGATTTTTAAAAGGGAAGAATTACAGATGGCTTTTGACTCAGAGCTTGATTAAAGTTGAGCCCAATTTGTATTTTATATAAAGAGGAGAGAAAAAAACAACACCACTGCAAGAAAATACATGTTCTTCTCAATATGGGGTATCTCCATAATGTTTTATTAACTAGAGTCAGTAATGATTCAGCTAAACAAATTATCAGATAAGTAAGTAGAAAAGCCTAAGAATCCATGAAATTTAGCTCATCTTCTTTTCACCCCAGACCATTAGTACAGCTCTCCCAGTTTTATAATGCCTCATCATTCACTATCATTTCAATTAGAATATGCAACATTCTTGATACAAAGGTTGGGTTTTGTAGTTCATTTTGAATGCTGGGTTCCAAGAACAATATGACACTAATAATAACAAAACAGAATACTCTTCTTGGAACATTTCACATACATGACCTAATTAATTCTTACACCACCTCCAAGAGGCATTATTATCTATGTTACTGCTGGAGAAACTTGACAATTTTTTAAAGTTTTTGCATTTGTATTACTCCTTTTACTGAGGCATCTCTGAGTTTCATATTATCATCACCATCTTACGCTTTCAAAGAACATCACAACTTAATTCTCATATCAACAGGGTGGGTGTTAATGGCTGTATCCATATTTTAAATGTTGGAAATAGGTTTTTAAAAATGATGTGAAATGTCTTTTTCTCCTGTGACAAAGAAATGCCTTAACAAAATGGAACATAGGACTTAACTTCCCCCCAACATACACATGCACGTGTACACACACACACACACAGAGCAAAGTAAATTTTTATTCACCCCAAGAAGATCTACTAAAAAAGATAACTGTTAAGCCTCCATAGAATAATTTCAATATATTAAAAAACCAAAATTTAAAAAGTTACTTAAGTCGTCACAATATTTGGCCCAGAAAAGACTTCATAGTAATGAATCATCTTGAGCTACGAGGTCCAAAGAAATGTTTAAGAGTAGATGGTATCAAGAAAGTGTCCGGGCTCCTTGCAAATGGGGTGAGGAATTCTTACTCAGGCCTGAAGTGGCTGGTCTCCTAAAAGGGCTCCCGGAGCCCTCTGAATAACACAGCAATGGTGAGAACACTTGTCACCTCCAGGGCCGTAGCAGGCTGGCCTGGGCTGAGGGAACAAGGCACAGGCTGCTCAGACTGGAGTTGCTGGGGCCCATGGCCTGATTTCCAAAGCAAATTCAATTTTACCTTCTTTCCATCACCTAGGCTCTGTCCAAAATAAAATTTTAAAGAAGTCATATTGGGCTTCATAAGTCAAAACATGCTCCTCATACCCACGAGTGCACTCTCAACGGAGGACTAAAACATCTAGGCAACCAAGCAAGAAAACTCCAGACACAGTAACAAATCCACCTGCCAGTAAATGGAATCTTACACTGTGAATGCAAATGAAAATGACCACAAATTGAAGTCCCGAAGAAACAGGGGCACAGGCTCTCCAGCCGGAGACTTGAGCTTGAACCAGACCAGGTACCTTTCTAGGGCATAATCTGTTGGTCAAACCTGGAATGGGGCATAATCTGTTGGTCAAACCTGGAGGTTTTGAAAGTGAAAGGGGGGTGCCTTTGAGCATCCCACTGGAAAAAACAGGCATACACCAATTTGTATCTGGGCAAACTGAGATGTGTGGGCTCCGTAGATAAGTCTGTCTCTGTGCCTCAGTTTTCACATCTGTAAAATGAAGACAGTACCTGCCTCCCAGCCACAGGGTGAAAACTGTGTGAGTTAACATACGTGCAGCACTAAGAACAGTGCCAGGCATGTCGCAAGCTCCCATCAATGCTGGACACTAACCTGTTGCATATGCAAATATCTAGCTTAGCAATTTGGGCCTTTAACTCAAGACAGTAGACAAAACAGAAAAGTTAATGTGAAAAGGTGAGTGCATAGAGAAAAAAACACAAATAATCATGACAAAAACCATGGCCCTGGAATGGCTGTCTGGACCTGGAACATATAGGTGTCTACACATGGATGAGTGAAGACGCTGCAAGGACTCAGCTGTGCCAGGACCCCATGGACCTGAAAGTTCTGCTTGCCATCTGACCTCACAAGACTTCATCCCCTACGTTCTGCAAGTTTACAGCAGATGAGCTCACATCCATTTTAAAAACACTCTATTTCAGAAAAATCAAAGGAAACAACCTTTCTGCAGTAAGTTTATTATGCTTGCCCTTCCCCATTACTGCTACCCACGTGAAGTCTCCTAATCCTTACCCTCTCCTCCTCTGGAGCACCGCACACACATCCTCTTTCTTACTAAGCAAGAGAAGTCTCCAGGTGGTGGCACTGGCAGAAACCAGCAAGGGTGGGGTGGAGGGAAGTGCTAAGCGGCCTGTCCACACCACCCCAGTGAAGCTGAGACTGCCAACCTTCCTCATCGCTGCCCAGCCCCACACCCACAGGGCTGGCACCGCGTTCATAATCAAGCTCATCTCTGCTTGGCTGAGCCATTCCTAAGAGTGCCTGCATGACACAGATTCGATCCTACATGACAATTCAGAAACAAAATTCCGGGAATTCATTAAACCATCACATTCACAAAAGCACAGGAACTGGTGTCTGTAGAGTACAAAGAAATTACCACCTGGTACGAGTATCTTCAGATTTTTCCAATGTTCTCCACAAAGTGAAAGTGGGAAAAACAGAGTAAAAAAGACAAATGGGCCCTCTCATCCGAAAAGGCAAAATAAACTAAAAGGGTTTAGCGGTGTAGCCATCAGGTGACTTTCCCAGTCTTACAGGTTCCCTGTGAAAAGGAGACACAAAATCACAACATATTGCCATGTGTTTGGTAAACGGCTATGATGCCTGCCCCTCACCATGGCAACAAGTGAAGTGAGGGGGATTCAGGCAGCCATGGATACCTAGTAACCTTTCCAAGCAGCAACAGGACAAATGGGCCAGCTCTTGGCAAATGGGACTAGGTGAGAATTATGCTGGATGCCCTCCCTGTTAAGGTGCTGTCTACCTTTCCTGCCCATCACTCTTAGGACCACCATATGCTCCATTCTTGCTCACAAAAAGTTATTGCACTAAAAATCTATAAGCTACTGTTCTTACATTGCCAACGAGGTAGGGGATTCATAAAGACAACAAGCGTCCAAGAAGTTTAACACCTGCCCAAGGTCACAAAGCTTGTATGTGGTGAGGTCTGTGAGCAAGACTCAGGCACTATGACTCCTAGTCTGTGGAGTCTCAAACTCAAGTGTCTCCAGGGCCAGTCAGGTACTGTGAATGAATGAAGCCAGCTAGGTGGGGTCTGTGCTGAAATGGAGAATGGCAGCTATAAAAGGTGCCGCAGGGTCCCAGCCACAGACAGAACATGGCTGCAAAGGAACACAGACTCGCTAAAGGGCTTCGGGTTTTTAAAAGCAGTCCCCAATTCACAATTCTCTTACTGCTTCAAAGCACATTTAATGACAACAACTAAATAATTTATTTAGTACCTAGTTATTTAGTACCACATTATGCTACATGGGCTAGGGAGACGGCAGTATGTAAGATAGACAGGCCTTGCCCTCCAGCGCTTCTATTCTACTACTGTTCCTTAGAGTGACTTATCCTCTTCCGTGTGTCATCTGCCATGACTTCTGTATCATTTTCTCTGTCCCTCACCATAGTCAGGCATATCTGTTAATATACGCTGGGGTTTAACTTTAATTAACAATGCCTTTCTACTTTGTCCTAGATAATTGATATCTACTCAGTTTTTACATTTTGATGGCTATAACTTACTATTTATAGAAGAATAAAAAATAAGCCCTTTCTCTCAGGGTGCCAGCACTGCTTTCAAAACATACCTACTATATAACTTGATCTCATGTTTAAGCACAGGTGAAAACATCAGAACAGGCTTGAATCCCAGGGAATAACACATTCATTCATTAAATCAGTACATATTTACGGAGACTCTCCTATGTATGTCAGGAACTATTTTAGGTTTTGTGGATACACGTGTGAAAAAGTAGACAAAAATGGTTGTCCTTGTGGAGCTGATAGCACAGTGATAATATTCTTCGCTGGAAGTAGTACTATATCCTACCAGCAACATGGCATGTGTGTTTTCAGTCACAGCTGAAACAGGGAGAGAGATTTGGGAGATGGAAGGAGAAGAAACAGCGTACCTCCTCTACTGCCAACTCTGGCATAGCTGACTGTGTGTTTACCACCCTGAGACTCCAGAAACTAAATGGAGATGCAAAGAAAAGGATGGAAGAAGTAAAATACAAGGAACACAGGACATGCAGCCAGCAGGTTCTCGAGTGGTTATCATCCAGGAAGATGTTGGAGGATGAAACAGAAGTACAAAAGAACATCACTATGGCATAATAAAAACTTGGCCACTGAGTAATGGTGTCCCAGCCTACAGCTACTTACTGGGTCCCTATTGACGGCAAGGCATGCTCGGTGCCAAGAAAGACACTGAGAATGTGAAATGAGATAGTTTCTTCTGGAATCTTGCTATCTAATCACAGTCCAGACTAGGAGCTGGCACAAGTCACATCTATATTACTCAGGAGGCATTGATGTCACCATTATACAAACAGCCCCTAAGTGGTAGCCAATTTATTAAGTACTGGAGGTCATGAGAAATTCTGAGTAGTTACGGTTGCCTCAGAAGGAGGAAAGGAAGGTTGTACATAAATTCCACTTAAGGTCTTAAAGATGCTCTCTGTCACACTGGTAACTAATAAACTGATATTTAGGGCCATAAGTATATATATTTAGTTTGTAGACAAAGTGTGTATTTTGCCTATTTCTCCAGCCCTGATGGAAGATTTTTTTTTTAAGAAGTGTGAGATTTTCAAGATGGAAGGGCTTTTGAGAATAAGGTAGTCTAACCCTCTGCTCAGTGCAGGAATAGAGTCTGCATCTTTCCAGCTCACTGGGTGCCTGGCTTTCCTGATGGTCTGATGAGGCAGCCCATTAAAAGTTTAGAAAGCTTCCTTAGAAAATTCTTTATTTCATACTGAGCCCAAATTTGTCTTACCATAACCTCCATACGGCAGTGCAAGGTCTTATTACCCAGACATACCAAACAAAACGTAAGTCCTATTTAGCAACTGAGCTGTCCTGGAAGCTGCAGATGTCTTACTTCTGGCCAACCTTCAGGAAGCCTGGCCTGGAGAAGCCCCTGGAGTTTCGCTGGAGATGGAGAGCCGACTCATGTCTCTGCACAGCCTGCCTCCAGGGTTTTACTATGAAAAGAATAGAATCTTCTATTGCCATATTTAGAAACTCTGTGTGTCAGCACCTCAAAAGGGCACAGACACTGTGATACTCACCACCACCACTCTCTCCTAGACCTTCAAGCCCCACTCATGAGAAAGGAATAAAGAACAAATCTGACCCTTCACAATCAATGGTAGGAAAACAAAATCTGTGCAGGGATATAATACATGCTTTTTTTTGTGGTAATAGCATGAACATGGAGTCTTGCAATTTATAATATCAGACCATCATTTTGGGGCACACTATCAGAGATACCCAATTCCAAGCTGCCAACTAGATATCTCTACCTAGAACTTTCTCACCGTGTTTATGACCAGACTCATTATTACAACATTTTCCTCCCTCCCCAACTCTGTTTTTTTGGGTTTAAGTCATTAATGCTAGAAATCGCAGTGTAAGTCAGTCATTCATTGAAAATTATCTACTGAACACCTGCTATGGGGGACCTTTACTTCATCAACTTCTACAACAAAGATTGCTAACTATTTAACAAAATGTATTTCCTCCTTTTCCTGGACACCAGCAAGCCATATTTCCCAGGCTTCCCTGTGGTCAGATACAGTCAGAATACCACATTCCAGGCCATGAAATGTGAATGGAAGTGATGTGTGCCACCTTCAGGTCTGTCAGTGCATCATCCTTCATGCTCTTTCCCTTTCCACCAGCTAAATGTCGATGCCCAAGGCATCCTTGAAGGCCATCGGTTCAAGATCCCTCTGGATCCCTTAATGACTCTATGGAGCAGATCCTCCCTCAAACCCTTCATCTATGAGTGAACAATCCAATTCCATTGTATTTGAGCCATTGTATGTTTATTTGGTGGTTGATATATTAGCAGCACTGTAACCAATATATCTTCTATTTCTTATTCACTCATTTATTCATTATTTAATAAGCATTTTTCAAACACTTAGTACATTCCACATATAGAGTGAGGCACTGGGGAAATAAAAATGACTAAAGAAGGTCACAAGGTCTACCTAAACCAGATAATTAAAACTCAATATAAATGATCTCAGAGCAGCATGTGTATGTCTTAAGTTAGTCACAGTGGAAAGATCTGAGACTTCATTTTGAGTCCTAGGCTACTATTTAAACTCTGTATGTGTTAGCATTTTCATCCGTAAACAAAGGCAATATTCATTTCTGTCTCATGTAGTGTTGGGTGGATTAAATGGAATGAAGCCATGTATATAAAACCAGTTGGCCAACTATAAAGTACTTTGCAAATTTTAATTTAGTTTATTGCAATTGTCCTAATCCCAGACCTATTACTCATGATATATTGTACTAGAATCCTCATTGGAGTTTCTGCCTAAAATACAATCTATTCTTAATATTGGTAAGGTACGTTTCCTCAGTTTGAACTCAGATTGCTCATTTCCTGATTCAAAACATCTTCTGACTCCTGAACACTTACAAAATGAAAGTCGAACTTTTTAGCTTTAGTATTCAAGGCCTTACATAGCATGCATGACTCCAAATTAATTTTCAAGTTTATATCAATCTCTATACAGTTCCAGACTTTTCTTCCATTTCACCTATCCTATGTCCTAGTGACACACATTATTTCTACCATATACTATGCTTTCTTACATCCTAGATTTTTTTTTCTCTGTCTGGTTTTATCCTTCACCCCCCCGCCCTGCCCCCACCAATCCCTCCCCACTGAACCTCCAAGATTTTTCAAGGTCAAGCTCAAACGCAACCAGTTCCCTAAAACTTTTCCCCCAAAACACTCTTCAGAACCTCATCCTCCGCTGCAGTACCTTAGCATTGAATCTAATTCTCTTTTCTCTTCTACTAATGATGGCATCTTCATATTGAATAGCCTATTGCCTTTAGGAAGAATAAAGAAAAGGAAATACGTGTATTGTATTAAATGAAAACATATTACACTGAAGAAAAAAAGTTCAGGACACAGTTCAATTTCGTGCAGTTGGATAACCAAAATGGACACATTAGAAGAGCAAAGGAATTCTCCAGATAGGAAAAAACAAAACAAAACAAAAAAACTACTCTTATGTTTTAGGATCTATTAAATTTAGAGGATGCTTTATAAAAGCTATTACAAGAAACTCTCACGTTGAAAGTCACTTTTACAATAATAAATATAATCCCATCAGCAGAAGAGTAGAACTAAAGTTCCAAGTCATTAATTTGTTTCCCTAGTCAATTATTCTTTGCAGATTTCAGTTCAGCCTTACTTTAGAAATATGAAAGAAACAAATGTGTTAAATTGTCCCACTCACATCATCTAAGGCTTGTAAGTTAATATTTTTCAGGAAGTGGTCATAAGTGGCAGATTCATCATTCATTTCCATCTATGAAATAAAAAGTATTCTTAAAAATTTTAAGTTGTCCTTTGCATCAACGGATAATTTGATTCTACTTTCTTCCATAGGATTTTTTATTTTTTATTTTATTTTATTTTATTGAGACGGAGTCTCCCTCTTTCATCCAGGCTGGAGTGCAGTGGCCGGATCTGGGCTCACTGCAAGCTCCGCCTCCCGGGTTTACAGCATTCTCCTGCCTCAGCCTGCCAAGGGGTAGCTGGGACTAAGGCACCCACCACCATGTCCAGCTAGTTTTTGTATGTTTAGTAGAGACGGGGTTTCACCGTGTTAGCCAGGATGGTCTCGATCTCCTGACCTCATGATCCGCCCGTCTCGGCCTCCCAAAGTGCTGGGATTACAGGCGTGAGCCACCGCGCCCGGCCCCGTAGGATTTTTAAAAAGGGGAAAGGGATGCTGGGTACTCTATGTATGTCTTCTGATTAGATACGGTTAGATTCACTATATCCGTAAGTAGTGAATTCATGAAAAGTCTATTAGAATATACATACTATAGATACTATAGTAGCAGTATTTTCTATCATGTATTCTTATAACAAACTATGCTAAAATGTAAGAGTTCCTTGGGGATATTTCTCTAACAGAGAAAAGTGAATATAATCAGCCTATGAGTGAGGGGGAAGGAGTATATATCTTGGAGTTCTAAAAAATTATTTAAAAAATATTAACCCTTTAGACAATTTAAATACATTATCCTGTAAATAATAGGGTATAAAATAGTTTCAGGCAACAGGTATTGTGATACTCTCATAGGAATTATGAAATGTTTTCTAGAAACTAATACATTATATCTTTATATTGATCAAAACTTACAGAATTCAGTGCAGATCATTTCCTAAGAAAGCAAAATGAAAAACTGTCATATATACACACACATTGAACAATGAGTCAAGAGACACCAAGTGAAATATGAGTAAATATGCTACATGGAGTCAGTGATCAAGTAAGTCACCAAGTAAACAATTCGACCAGTTTCCTCGCCCTGTATGTTAACGCTAGGGCAACAATTAAGAAGAAATGGTTTATTGTGGATTGCAGAGTCTGAAGTCATCAAATGCTGGTGGTGGGAAATGGGGCAATAGAAAGACAAAGCAGCCCTGGGCAGGCCCTGGAGCATGCTTACCTCCAAAAGTGAAAGGCCAAGAGAGGACTACAAGGACTGCCTGGGCTGGATGGGGTTGGACTCAGGCTCCTGGGAGTGAGACTGAAAGTTAAAATAATGTCATTCCAAGTGGGAGAATTGATTGCAGTAAAAATAGCATAGCTCAGTTAAGGGACTGTGTTCCCTTAGGCCAGAATCACTACGGCAAGCTTATCAACACCACTAGGTAATCATCTAATCACTTGCCCTTTTCAGCTCTAAAATACAGAACAAGTAAAATGCTTCCTGCTGAAATTTACATTTTAAAAACTACAGCTGCCATTTTTATTTGAGCCTTTTCTTTGTCACAAAGCAACTTGGCAGATATCTTTGACATGTGATTTTTGCATCAAAGAAAATCCAGTGCCATTTTATATTGAGTATATTTTATTCCAGATTAAGAAGACAATGCAAATAAAAATTTAGGTGAAATACCATAGTTTTTAAAAAGCAAAGCAATTCACATTTCCATATAGGAAGATATGTTTTTAAGCACTTTTGCAAGGAAAAACAAGTCTTCCTTATAACAAAGACCCAGTATTTTATCTAATCCTCAGGGGCAATGAGAAAAAGTGTTCCTATGCGTATATTCAAAATAAACAATTTCAAAAATTATTACAGGTAGTTATACATTATTTTACCTTCCAGAAAGGTCTTCTCAAATCCAACTGTCAATGAACCATTATAATCCCTGCCCCCCGACTCCCCACCCAACCATCTAAACCACCACGATTATTCCAGCCAGTTCTCAAATATTCATCACAGTGTGGTTGGAATAGAGTTCATTTATCTTTTTTTCTTTTTGGCCTAATGTCTCTATTTTTAGAGAGATAAAACTGAAATTAGATATAGTACAACAATTTAACCAATATATATTAAAGCATGAAGTTGATGCTAGTCAGTTACCAAGTATTTTTACATGGCAAAATCAAAGTAAAAATTAGCTAAGTATTCTGTAGGTATTCTGGCCCCAACTCTCAGACTGAAGTGAGCAACAGAAACTCCTGCCAAAGTGCAATGAGTTTCTTTCCTTTCCTTTCTTCTTCTTCTTTTTTTTTTTTTTTTTTTGTTCTTTTTGAGACAGAGTCTCACTCTAGTCACCCAGGCTGGAGTGTAGTGGCTTACTGCAGCCTCCACCTCCTGAGCTCAACGTGATCCTCCCACCTCGGCCTCCCAACTAGCCGGGACTATAAGCACACACCACCACACCAGGGTAATTTTCGTATTTTTTTGTAGAGATGGGGTTTCCCCATGTTGCTCAGCCTGTTCTCAAACACCTGGGCTCAAGTGATTCTCCTGCTTCAGCCTCTCAAAGTGCTGGGATAATAGGTGTAAACCACCGTGGCTGCCTTTTTCCTTTTTTAGAGATGGGGTCTTGCTGGGCCGAACTTGAACTGCTGGGCTCAAGAGAGCTTTCCATCTCAGCCTCCTGAGTAGCAAGAACTATAGGCACATACCACCGTGCCTGGCTAGTGCAGAGAGTTTCTTAAAGAATGTTATTTTGCCTCTCCGCTGGACGATGGCTCTACACTGTATCATGTTTTCCTATCTTAGAGAATGAGGTCTTGAAACAAAGCTGTATTGCAGTTGATTCAAGCTGGTTGTGCTCTTCATTGGCACAGAGAGTTGGCAACGATGGCTAAAGTCAGATACGGGCTTACCATGGTTTGCAAATTCTAAATACCATCCTTGTCTCCCATTATATGGATAATTGAGACTTGGCTGTGTTGGTCTTAAACTAAAATATAAAATTATTGCTCAAAATGCTCTAATTTAAAAAATATAATGTTTCAACAGAGTAAAGTTTTATATCTTCTAAGACCATTCTCTGATTTGGTACCAGTACTTGGAATTAGTACGGAATTATTTTCCTTATACACTCAGAGCATATTCAAAAGCTGCTGCTCTTAAACATGCTGTACTCTAACTTAGCAGCTCATTGGAAAGCTCTCGGGAATGTCCCCTGATATGTCCATCATTTTGTCTAAGAACAGTCTTATCTATTCCTTCTGGTCCTAAAATCAGCATGCATAGGCACTAAAGCTGCTCCCTGTCTCCATGCGGAAATACACATGATGACTGCTATGAAGTGTCTATGTACTCGATTCTATACTTACAATGAAAAAAGAAAAAACAAAAAAATCTGCCTTTCTCAGAAACTGGAAAGCCATGCATAGGCTATTTAGGCATCATAAATTTCTTATAAATTAACAACTTACTAATTTCTGAAATATATATTTGATGTCTAACACCTAAGATTTCAATACCTGAAACAGGAATCAGAAACTGCCCCATGTGTATTGATAAATCCGATGGAAAATTCTAGATTGCATCTACAGAGCATAAAATAGGCTCATGTAATACTCCACAGCTGCAGTGCTTATGGAATAAATTCTTCTGAAAGAAAAACAGTAATGTCTCATGAACAAAAGTTCGAGAGCTGTTCTACACATTTGCTGTGTGAGTTAAGACTATAAGATTGCCAAATAATTAAATTTATATACATTAAATCTGTTTTTAATAGAATCAGTGATAAGATTTTCCATTATAACATTCCTCTGCAGTGGCTAGAAGTTGAATTTACTCAAAGACTGCAGAATTAGCTTTCTCCATGAATGAATGTAAAGTTAGCTATGTCTATTTTACAGTAATTTTGCATTTCAAGGTAAACGAAATGTTCAAAGTAAATCACATACTAATACTACGATGATATTTAAGAGTGATTCTCTATTTCACTCTCACACTCCCTAGGCAAACAGAATTATCTATTTTAAATTCACGGTAATATTTACCAAGATAAGAGGATAGAAGGAGGGGGCGTGGCCTGATACCAAAACAACATCCAAAGATGCCCTGTGTTTAGCTGACTGTTATGTCCTGTGTCAACGTTGGCAAGGTCATAAAACTCGTGGCATAGTTCAGTCTTTCTAATCATAAAATGGAATGTTTGATACAACTGAGTTCATGTTTTTAAAAAGTTACTTTGAAGTGTCTCCTCTTAATGTAGACAAAATTGAAAAAAGAAAGAAACGAAAATAAAGTAAAGGAAGAAGAGGAAAGAAAGAAAAAGCCTAATGTGAAATGATATCTACTAAGTTCAAAGAAAACAACCAGGAAACAGCACAACAGAAAACAGAGGCAAAAGCAAAGCTGGAGGTTAATGCCCCTGGGTTTTAAACATAGAGCTATGGCTCAGTTATGCATTTCCAGAACGCTAGAGAGCGGAGGGTTAAGTAGAAGAATGAGTGCATGCCACTAAAATATTCCACACAGATGGTGAGAGTTGAATGTTAGGATGGGGGTGGAGATGGGAGAAATATTAGGGCAATGGGTAAATACTATTCAAACCTCTAATATGAAGAATGTCACAGCTAGCAAGAAGGTTGTAAGAGCCCTCTAACTTTTTGTAAGTGAGCTGCTCGTTAGTATAAAATCAGGGCACAGTTTTAGAGCAAGGACTGATTAGAAAAGTATTCACTTCAGAATGTCATGCTTTTATCAATTAAGGAAATTATTTCTCTTGTATGATGCATCTACAAAATTCAAGATGAATAAATCATCCCCAGAACCAAGCACAGTTCTCATCCTGTAGTCTCTTTCTGGAGACAGTCCAGTATGAGATTATTGGGACTGTACAGATTTCACTAAAATGTAATTTTATATCTGTGTTGTAAGTTAGAAAGAGGGATATTTATATTTTTTCTACCGGATTTATATTTTACTGTTTATTATTTTAAGTGTGCCAGCACAGACTAACTCACAGCTTCTGCATCTTTGACTAACAGATTTAAAATAAAAATTTGCTGACACTTCCTGCATCACAGATGTCTAACTTCTGCGCCACAAATTAGATGTGGACATGTTCATATAGCTACATTACATCAGAAGGCAGTAGTCAGATGAGTTAATGGGTTAAAAAAAAAAAACAAAACAGCTAAGCAAACACACAGCTCAACTAGGTAAACACATTGCATGCAGTGGCTGGAGATTCTGCAGAGATGATTCTAAATGTACCACAGTTCATTAATATTCTGTTGCACAGATAAAACATGGATCACATCTAATGAACGTCACAAATAACCCTTCTCTTGCACTCTAATCCATTGTAATGTCTTCTATTATTCAATGCAGACAGAGGCCTTTCTTTAGAAAAAGGCAACATGGGGATAAACAAACAGTAAGAGAGAAGAAGAAAAAGACAGATACACCATGGCCTACTGATACATTCTTTCACAATGAGCTGTTAAGATGTTTCCAGAACTGGGGTTTAGTAACTTTAAATATGCAGCAATGCTTTTCCCCTGACTGCAATGCAAAATGCTGGTCTGGGTGTCCACATTAGCTGAAACCAAATACCATGCATTTAAGACATGTTCCTCTACCTCACACTGCAGTGCTCTGAGGCTGTCAGTACAAACAAATGCTAAATAGCTATTGGTCGCCGGAAAGCGAGTGCCATGCAGAAAGCATTAAAATATTAAAGACAGACAATACTTACTCCAAGGTCAGCCCCGGAATCTGTAGCCTTTCCCGCTGGGCTTTCATGGTTGTGATATGTTAGCACACTCTATTGTAACCATGACACACACTCCCTGCCAGCGTCCCGGTGATGACAGAGAGCCAAACCGAACCTCTCTAAAGGACTGGACTAACACTCTCTCGAGGGGGAGGGGGAAGCTGCAAGTTTGGGTCCTTCCACCTCTAGCCGTAATCAAGAGATGCCAGCTGCTTTCCTCAGGTTAACGGCAGTGCACACTGCACTGATTTTGTTAAAGGAACGAGGCTTGCAGCTCTGCATATCAAGTAATTGGTTTCTGATTTTTTTTTTTTTTTTTTAAGAAAGTCGCTTTACTCACAGACCCACTTTTCACCTCAGTGAAATGAAAAGTCCTTTTCACCCTGCAGACTGGGGCAAAAAAAAAATAAAGCAACAGTGTCACACTTATAAAAGAGTTTATCTCAGCACACGTCAACTATTCCCCACCTCCCTGTGATGCTCTCGAATAGAATTCAGCCACCCTGAGGAGGCTCGTCTTACACTTCCCTTGGTGGAGTTAACTAAATCACTCATAGTCCCTGAGAAAGAAATGAGGAATAGTGCCACATAAAAATAATTAGATCTTTCTCTATATATGGCAATCATCAGAACGAGGAATAAACTAACTGCATTAATTTGGGGGAAGTCTGACTCTGTTGTGCGGCAAAGACTTGTGTGAACAGGCAAACTCGATGATAGGAAACTACCAACTGGAAATGCAAGAGATTTTTCTTGGCACTTGGATTTTTATTTTCGAAAAGCTCATTTTTAAGATCGCAGTGCTGTATACTTTACAAAAGCAATCTAATATGAATAAGGAGGGAAAGAGAGAACACGAATTTTGAAAGCCTGAAAGTTTCATCTTGTATTTATTCAAAGAACCTAATTTTTGACAGCATTCATAACTTGGAACTAAGTGTACTTCCATTGTAGTGTATGAAGAACGTAACTGACTCACTTCCTCTAATGCATTTTAAAATGTTTTAAAACTTGGCAACCTCTGGTTTGTTGAGAAGAAACACTAGAGCAAATTAGAGCTTTATTTTGTCAAGAACTCTAATTTTCAAGTACTACAAGGCATCTCTTTCTCTCTCTCTCTCTCACACACACACACCCATACACACACACTCAAAGAGAGAGAGAGAGCGCGCCAAACTGTGGAGAAATAGCAAGTATATTCAAGCAGTTATATTTCAAAGGCTATGAATTCAAACTCCGTCTTTTTACAGATGAAGAAACTGAGGGCACACAGTTGGCGGCTATACTAGGATTAGATCCTGGTCTGTAAATTTACTCTTATCCCAGAGGCCTGTCTAAGCAGGGATGCCATAGACAGCTGTTCGGGTTGTGCCCTGGGCAAGGAGGGAGGTGGAACCAACATCTAGTCTGCTTTCCATGATTTTATGCCTGCACCTGGCTCTGGGCTGCTTCCACCCTATCTTTCTCATTTTCACCAAGTCTCCCTCAGCTCTGTGCCCTTCTGGAGGGCTACCTGTTTCTAACTCCACAAAGGTGCATATGGGCCAGTGGAGGTTTATAAGATACTCTCAGAACTCTTTTCTACATCCTTAGCTATCAACTTGCTCTGGGGCATTTGTTAATGTTAACTAGGTACCAACTTATCTCTCAGTGTGAGCTCACAGAACCAACCAATCCTCCTACCCTTTGGAGGTAACAAATCCATACCTGAAATATAGTCACCAACTCCATAGACAGGCAGATAGAGATGTAAAAAGTAATTGTAATTTAGTAGGAAAAAAAAGGATCACAAAAGGAAATACTAAAGACATAATGGATCCCAGCTACTCAGAAGGTTGAGGTGGGAAGACTGCTTGAGTCCAGCAGTTTTGAGACCAGCCTGAGCAACAGAGCAAGACTCCATCTCAAACAAACAAACAAGATATAATAGAACACAAAAAAGAGGACTCAACGTTCCTTAGGAAAGTTGTTTGGGGAAAGTTCGAAAGCATGGGTGTCACAGCCAGATTATGATAAACAAAGAAAAGAAAAAAATCAGTTACCACCCTATACCAAAAAATAAAGCAACATCCCCAAATTCTTTAACTTTTAAGGTAGACATTCATCTCAGGAAACACATTAGAATATTATTCCATAGCCTTCTACACACAGATCTTCTGAAGTAAACTTCAGTTCCATATAGCCAATTGACTACAATACATTTTCACTTCAGTTTCCTTCTACTACCCCTAATTTAACATACCCAAAAGAAAACTCACCATCCTGCCCTCCAAAACCCCAAAATAAGCCTCCTTTCAATGTAAAAGATCCAGAATGCCACCATTATTTCCACCTAATGTCAAAATACATTGACCCAAAATACATTGTACCTTGGCTAGATTATTCCTCCTAACTGGTCTACTTCCTCCCTGGCACCCTCACTTTGGTGGCCACACACAAACTCCAGAGTGATCTCTTTCAGAATATGTTGCTCTTCTGTTCAAAAATCCTCCAACAGTTTCCCTGTGAGTAAAAGCCATAAATTTAGCACATTTGGCCCCAAATGGGATAATCAAGCATCAATAGGAACAACAATGGTAATGTATTACAACATATCAAATGTTTAAAGTCATGAGTTCAAGAAGAGAAAGTTACGTCACCTTGAGAGGATGCTAGAGAACTACTGCAGTCATCTTGAAAACTGATAAAGGGGAAGAAGCAAGCACATCCCCTGCATTCCCTATGAGTTATACCTCACAGATGGGGAAATCATTTACTTTATAGATGCATTCCAATTGGTAAATAAAAGGGGAATTGCGGTTCTAAAATATCACAATTTTTCAGACTCTAAAGAACCAGGGAATCTAAGCCATGATCACCAATGACTGCTGACATCACAAAAAGAGAAACCCTGGACATCGGGAGCCTCTCAAGACAACACACACGAAGTAGTCTTATCAAAAAGACTCCAGCACCCCGGATACAACCAAGTCTATAATCAAAGTATCAAGTTACAGGTTAGAGACAAGGGGATATGTAAACAATATCTTAGAGACGTGATCAGCAAAAGCGAGATATGAAAGTCAGAACAAATGACCTGGTTTCTTAAAATTTTAATGGGGGGAAAAAGAGATGGAAGGGGAACCTAAAGTTTAAAAGAAGGCCAGGCACAGTGGCTCTTGCCTATAATTCCAGCACTTTGGGAGGCTGAGGTGGGAAGATTACTTGAGGCCAGGTGCTCGAGACCAGCTTGGGCAACATAGCAAGACCCTGTTTTCACAAAAAACAAACAAACAAACAAAAGAAACCTTAAGAGATATATCAACTAATTGTAATATATGAACTTTTTAATGGGTCCTGATATCAAACTAATCAAACTCTAAACAAACACACACATAATCAGGCATTTAGGAAATAATCAGCATATTATATATGTACACACTTAAGCCTGAAATATATATTCAGTATATGTATATACGTGTGTGCCTATATATACACACATGGTTTGGATATCTGAGAAAACTAGCCAATCATTTTAAAGTATAATATTGGATCATAATCACCTTTAATTCCCTATCTTTTATAGATACATACAAAAATATTTACAGATGAAATAATACATGTAGAGTTTGCTTCCAGATGATCTGGGGAGGGGAGGTAAGAGTATATAAAATTAAAGTGGCTTTGGTTACTATTTATTAAACTTGGGTAATAGGCAACTAAGGGGTTCATTATACTATTCTCTGCACTTCAGTGTATGTTTGAAATTTTGTCTTATAAAAAATTGAAGAAGAGTCTCACCAGGAGTCTAAAGCTCCATATGGTATGTCCATACCACACCTCCACACCCGCTCTTCTACAGCTCCCTCCCTGACACTCCTCACTACCGTTCACATACACCAAGCACACTTCTGCCTCATCCTTTGCACTCACCATTCCCACTGCCTAGAACTCTTCTCCCCTGAGATGTCCAAACATCCTGCTCCTGAACTTCCTTTACATCTTGCTTGACCCTATTTGAAAACACAAGACTCCCTCATCTAGTGTTCCTTCTCCTTCTCTCTCTCTCTCTCTCTTTTTTTTTTTTTTTTTTTTTTTTGAGACAAGGTTTCACTCTGTTTCCCAGGCTGGAGGGCTGGAGTCCAATGGCACAATTATGACTCACTGCAACCTCTGCCTCCACCTCCTGGATTCAAACAATCCTCTCACCTCAGCCTCCTGAGCAACTGGGACCACAGACACATTCCACCAGGCCCGGCTAATTCTTGTGTGTGTATTTTTTGTAGAGACGGGTTTCACTATGTTGCCCAGGCTGGTCTCAAACTCCTGGACTCAAGTGATCCAGCCACCTCAGCCTCCCAAAGTGCTGGGATTACAGGCATAAGCAACCATATCTGCCCTTTCTCCCTTTTTTTTTTTTTTTTTTTTTTTTTTGAGACAGAGTCTTTCTCTGTGGCCCAGGCTGGAGTGCAGTGGTGTGATCTCGGCTCTCTGCAACCTCCATCTCCGGGGTTCAAGTGATTCTTCTGCCTCAGCCTCCCGAGTAGCTGGAACTACAAGCACATGCCATCACACCCAGCTAATTTTTGTATTTTCAGTAGAGATAGGGTTTCACCATGTTGGTCAGGGTTGTCTTGAACTCCTGGGCTTACGTGATCCTCCCTCCTCAGCCTCCCACAGTGCTGGGATTACATGCGTGAGATGCCATGCCCAGCTTTTCTTCTCATCTTGATGTATTTTTCACCTAACATACGTTATATTTATTTATTGTCTGTCTTCCCCTATCAGAGTGTAGGCTCCAAGAAGGCAAGTGTGTTGTGTGTTGTTTATAGCTGTTTATTCCCAGTGCCAACAGCAGCCACGTACATATTCAATAAATATGTGATGAAAATGAATGAATGACCCTCCCTATATTGCAGAAACCACCAATTCAGGAGATTTTTCATTTTTTAAATAATTGTAGCTCACCACAGTACTACATAACTAAACAGTGTCAGAGTAATGACCTCAAATAGTAGTCTTAAGAAACGAGAATTGGGACATGTTCAGATACCACATGAAGACCCAGAAAAGACCTTTGCTGGCTCGGAGGCATACATTATGGACTAGCTGTACACACGTGCGTGCAGAAGAAGAGCCTAAGGCTACACTAGAGTCATGTGTAGAGGTGGGTTGGGTGGGGGGGACATTGGTTTAAACCACAGTACTTTGATATGACTAAGAAGACATATATATATGACAAGGTGGAAGTTAAGGAGTCTTCCCTACCACTGCTGCATTAATGGTGGAAATATGGGGTTTAAACAAACCCAGAGGCATGGTTTAAAGCTAGATACTTCTATGCATTCTCTAGAGCGGTGGTTCTCAACCAGGTTTTGCAATGTCTGAAGACATTTTTGGTATTACCCTTTACAGCAGGGAATGAGGGGGTTACTGCTATTGGCATCTAGTGAGTAGAGGCCAGGGATGCCGCTAAACATCCTATAGCACACAGATATTGCCCCACAACAAAGAATTATCCAGACTCAAATCAAAAGTGCTATTCTAGAAACCTTGCTCTAGAGACAAGGGTCAATTTCTGCAGGACCCTCGGCATCACTGACTAGTTTTAACATGTCGGTTCTGATTTCATTGCACTCAAATGGGGTGAGGGAGGAGCACTCGAACTGTCTGGCTTCTCATGTCACATTTCTCCTCTGGGAATATTACTTCAGTGTATGTATATACTTCTGCCCCTTTTTCAGGAGGAATGGCTTTTTATAGACAGAGCCTCAGACTGTCTCTAAGTCACAGAAACCTAATTATCAGGGTCTCCATGTCATACAGGAACAGCAACCTAGATATGGAATTCTTAAAAGCAATATGACCCAAACTACATACAAAATAAGCTTCACCACTGCTTATTTTGAGGCCATAGTTAAATAGGCTGACTCAAGAGTAAAGCCAGTTGCATGTGTCTGAGGCACCTGGGCAGACAGGATTTAAACTAAGAGTTTTGACTTCTCAGATGAAATTCAAGGGACAGATCTCCCCAATGCAATATTTTCTCACCTTTTTCCTTTCTAGATCCAAGGCAGCCATAAGGAATACACAAAATCTTAGGGTAATCGTGTTCCCCGAATGTTCAATTATTTCTATATTCTTAAAAGATGTGCACAGTTGAGGAAAACTTTCAAAGAAGGTGAATGTGTATGTGCTCTCTAACCACTCACGTAATCCAGTAAAGGTTACACGAAGTTAATAACATTGTCATTCTCTCAACAGCTCATATCATTCATTTAATACACTTTTATTCTGCAGCCCCTGTTCTAGGTGTGGAGATACAGCAGTGGATGAGACAGAAAGGTACATCTATAAAGTCTCCATTTATCAGGGAAAATAAATAAAGACACACATAAGGTCATTTCTGATAATGACAGGTACTCCCATCACATGATGATGGGCAGTGAGTCAGGGAACAGAGAGTATCCTTAGATCAGGCTGGGAAGATGAGATGATGGGCAAGCTTCATCTGCAGGATTAAAATTGCCAGGTCATGAGAGTCGCGGAGAGTGCTGTGGGCAGAGGGAGCAGCAATTGCAAAGTCTCTGACACTGGAACAAGGCAGGCTCATTCAATGCACATCAGAAAGGCCATGTTTGTGATGACGAGTCATTGAACAAACCTTTAGTGAGCATTATACAATGCATGGCATTATCAGGGATGCAAAGATGATCCATATGTAAGTTTGGGTCTCAAGGATTGTATCATCTGGTGAAGCAGGGAGAGTAGAATAAAAGTTAACAGAGGGGATCAGATTTATGTTCTATATGAGGAGGAGGTAAGAAACAGGTTTGATTTTGGTGGCATCGTTTAATAACGGGAGTTCATTTTTCGAGCAGGTCTTTATAAGAAGCTGGCTAATGGCTTCTCAGGACTCTCTACCACTTCAAAGAGCAGGAAATATGAGTCTATCTGTATGTGTTCATTCACTGAAGAACATATCTTAAGTGTTCACTGTGGGCAAGGCATTAAAGAAGCAAAATGACTAAGACATGACTCTGGTCTACAGAGGCATTATGAGAAAAGACCAGGGTGGAAACATCTTCCTCTCTTCCTCATCCGTCTCTCTCTCATCCTTCTCTCCTGCTTCTCTTCCTTCCCCAGACAACATGGGCCCCTTTCTCCCCAATCAGAGAGGGTTCATCATTGTTACCTAAGGTGTCAAGTTTGCCACCTGTACACCTCTTCTCAAGAAGCTCCTGCAGGATGTGCTCCACATGAACAATGAAAGAAACCATTGAGGAGAAATGGATGAGATCAAAGAAAGGGTGGTACATGGAAAGAAGCAAAAGGAATTACCATGATGTTAATAAGGGTGAGGGAAATCACCAAAAACTGCCACCATGCAGTAGACGTAGATAGCACACCATCCAGCTTGGAACAGAAAAAATGGAGCGTCCAGGAAGGAGGCTTTGAGAAAAAAAACTTACAGGTTATCTGATGTGTTTGATAACATGGAAAGTGCAAACAAGAGTTTTATAGTTCTACTGAACAATATGGAAAGGATTCATGACAGCTACATAAAACCTAAACAGAAGAAAAACACCCCAATTACTAACTCCAAAGAAAAGCACAAAGTTATAAAGGAGAGGAACATTATCATTGGTTCATCAGTGGGAAAAAATACACATACACACACACACACATACACACACACACACACACACACATATCATGGGAGGCAAAATAATGGCCTCTCTAAAGATATAGCAATCCTCAGAACCTGTGAATATATTATTTTACATGACAAAAGGGGCTTTGCTGATGTGATTAAGAGTCTTGAGATGAAGAGATTATTCTGTATTATCTGTAATATAATGTAATCATGATTTCCTATAAGATAAAAGAGGGATACAAGAGATACAGTTAGAGAAGGAGATGTGACAAAAGCAGAGGTTGGACTGATGTGGCCAGGAGGCAAGGAATAGGTCAGTGTTGCTGGAAGCTGGACACCTAAACTTTCCAGTCATGGATAAGCCATGTCCCCTTTTCTTAGGATAACATGGGTTGGCTATTCCATCACTTGTGCTACAAAAATTACCAAGTGATACAACCGGAAAGTTTTATGAGTTGTTGTTCAAATAATGTCTTCGATTTAATGCTTTCCTTTTCATAAGAAAATAACAAGGCTATGGAACCTTAAGGCCTAATTTTTAAATGCCCTCTAATAGTAGCACTGCTTGTAATAACCCAAAACTGAAAATTACCCAAGTGCTTATCAATAGCAAAATGGCTAAGTACATTATGGCACATTCACATGATGAAACACCACACAGCAATGAGACTGAATGGCCCACAACTGCAAGCAGTAATGTGGATGAACCTTGCAAACATCAAGTTAAGCATAATGTTGAGCAAAAAGAAGTATAACTGTGGAAATGTAAAACGGTGCAGCCGATGCAGAAAATGGTATGGCAGCTTCTCAGAAACTTAAACACAGAATTAGCATGTGATCTGGCAATTCCACTTCTGGGTATATACCCAAAGAAATGAAGGCAAGAACTAAGATATGTATATACCCATTTTCACAGCAGCATGATTCACAATAGCCAAAAGTGGAAGCCAGCCAGGCATTGATTGACAGATGAATAGATGAGCAAAATGTGGTAGCATCCAGACAATAAATATTATTCAGCCTTAAAAAGAAGAGAAGTTCTGACACACATTACAACATGGATGAACTATAAAGACATTACACTAAGTGAAATAAGTCAGACACAAAAGGACAAATATTGTTATGAGGCTGCTCTAGGTAGCTACTACTCTATTTTGGCACATCCTGTAGTTAAATTCATAGAGACAGAAAGTGGAATGGCTATTGTCAGAGACTAGGGGAAGGAGAAATGGGAAGTTAGTGTTTAATGGAAAAAGTTTCAGTTGGGAAAGATGAAGAAGTTCTCGAGATGCATGGCAGTGATACCTGCACAACTCTGTGAATGTACTTAATGGCGTAGAATTGAATGCTTAGAAATGGCTAAAACAAAAATTTTATGTTAGGTATATTCTCCACAACTAAGAAAAACACAGTATACTGCTATACTTACCCTATGACTCTACTTATATATGTAACTTCAAATTTCTGGCATAGGCAACCTATGCTATCAGAGTCAGGATAGTGGTTGAGGTGGTGGAATACGGCGTAGGGTGGGGCAAGGTAGTGGCAGGATTTTCAAAGGGGAGTTCTAAGGCAAGAATCATGTTCTTTTTCCTATGTGCTGGTTGCAGTTTGTGAAAATTCTCCAAGCTTGTGAATTTGGGGATTCCTCAAAGTCTCAAGCTGCAGCTCTCGTAAAGCAAAGAATCTATTTTAGAGGTTTTACAGCTTTCATACACTTCTCAAATACACTCCCTCTTTAAAAAAGTTATTTATACTCAGCGTCATTCCATCTAGGATTTGAGGCAATACATAAGAATACACACATACACAGACTACTCAGTAACTTTTTGTTAAACCAACAAATGAAGCAAAGTAGAAAATTAAAAGTAAATTAAATCAGAACCACGAAAAATAGGATTAAAAGACAAATCCATGGGAAAACATAGAACCCTAAGTATAACAGAAAACACAGAATCTTAAAGGGATAAATTTTACAGAGCTATCTGTGACCAAAATAATTAATTACTTGCCTGTATTAGTCTGTTCTCACTCTGCTAATAGACATACCTGAGACTGGGTAATTTATAAAGACAAGAGGTTTAAGTGACTCACAGTTCAGCATGGCTTGGGAGGCCTCAGGAAACTTACAATCATGGTGGAAGGGGAAGCAAACACATTCTGCTTCACATGGCAGCAGGAAAAAGAAGTGCTGAGCGAAGGCAGAAGCCTCTTACATAATAAAACCATCAGATCTCATGAGAACTCACTCACTACCATGAGAACAGCATGAGGTAAACTACCACTATGATTCAATTATCTCCACCTGGTCCTGCCCTTGACATGGAGCGATCATTACAATTCAAGGTGAGATCTGGGTGGGGACACAGGGCAAAACCATATCATTGCCCAACATCAATAGTTAATAAGTGATTGAGCTGGGACTTGAAATCAGTTCTGACTCCAACTACTGCATTCTTTCTACTGTAGTAAGCTACACTTTTCCATATCATAGTATGGATGAGTTGTTTGACAAAATGATTCCAATTGTATTTTCCCAGGTAATGTATTCATTAATGTAATATTTTTGTCTCTTTGCTATTGTTTGCATTCATAGTTCTTTGACAAGTACCTCCAGCTTACTTTTTGGCATATATATCATATATATGTGTGTGTGTGTGTGTATATATACACATATATACATATATCTGACTTTATGCAATGCTTTCAAAAGTGCTATTAAAAAATTGTTGGGGGGTGTGAATTAAAAGCCCCATGAAGGCAGGAGTCACATGCCTTTATAGTCACTGTTTTATATTAAGTGTTTAACACCATGCTCGCAAACACAGTGGGCACCTGACAAAGCAAAGAGCTAATTAGCTAACAAAGATTATGAAAAGTAGAGTCATAAGGGGTGTTAAATTCAACTGGGAGACTATTTCCAGATGGCTTATTTACCCATTCTTGACTAGAGAAATTCAAATTACTCTGGGCCATCTTAAGAAGTTCAGCTTGCCATGTTTTACTCAGTTCCAGCCACACCAGTGGACACTGATGGCATTTTAAAGCCCAGCGACATGGCTTGTGAGTACCAAGAGTAGTTACATAGCTTGGAAAGTGCTGTGGAGGAATGGTGCAAGCTGCCCTGAAAAGGACAGGCTGAGGGATTTTGCTGTGCCCTACCTAAGCTTGGGGAGCAGGGGGACAACAAAAGGCTCTGGGTATCAGGAGGTGGAAAAGAAGTATAAAAGCATATGTTTGGATAATTCTGTAACCAAACAAGCAGAGAGCTACTGAAGAGCAATCTCTGGTAACATTACACAGAGACTACATATGAACGTCAGTAATGCCTTCCCCCTCTCTAGATAATCTAAAACCTGGAATCCGATTGCACACGTATCTTATCCTCCTCACACTCCAACTTTGGCTCTTTGGAACTCAGTCCTTGGCTCTGTAACAGGTAATCTAATTTGGAATATGGCACGGGTTCTCGTCTTGCCTTTCCTTTTCTGTCTGCCCAGCCAACTTGGGAACTTAGTCCCTCAGCCTGTTTAAGTCTTTAAGCTGCCGGCCTCCTTCGTCACCCACTCCTTCTTTATACGCAGGGTATGCAGGATGGAATGGAACCTGTGACACTTGGCTTGTGCATAAGAGAGACAGTCCACTTTACATGAGAACTCTGTCATCTAGACACTCTATTTTCCTTTGTATTTTGCAAGGGAAAGAGATTAGATTTTTTACAGTCTCCAGGTGACAGGAGATTATTAAATAAGTATTAATGTATCTTTACTAATTTCAGACTCATGCTGCCTCCTCACGTCATCAGCTACTGACTCTAAAGAGGGGAAATTCTTGAGACCCAACATTAAGAATTAAAATATACCCATGATCTCAAATCTAAATAAAAAATCAACTTACTTTTCCCATGGGGTCCAGGATACACTACCCAACCAGGCTTTGCCAATATGTGCAAGCTTTAGGAAAAAAGTTGTCTTCTGCCATGGGGAAACGCTTTGCAGGTTGGAGGAGGATTATATAAGGCAAGGAAGATACTCCTATGGACATTTCACTATAATAACAATTCTAGAAAGAAGAGGCTGCACAGAGAAGCAGCGTTGAGTAGTAAAGTGAGTGGGAGGTTAGCTTCCAATATCTAGATGGCAAAGTAAAAAGCTTAAAATACTTAAAACCTCGAAGAATCAGAGAAGACTGTTAACCCATTATACTGTGATTTCCACAAAAGCTCAGACTTGAAACTTGATGTGCTTTATAAGAAAAAGCAGAAGAGAGAAATGTTCATACATTTTTCTTTGTAGGGAGATGGATAGGGCATAGGAAGAAAAAAAAACAAACCATATTCCTTTATTTCAATGTTCCTTGACAGATCAGGATCAGGCAGCAACTCAGGTCTGGTCCAAACCCTACAGGGACCATAAAAGTCATGCAGAAAAAATATACTCATTTTCCACGGTCCTACTTCTTCTAGGGCAGAAACAACAATAAAGAATCCAGAGGTGAAAAGAATTAGTACATCATAAAAAATAAGAAAGAAAAATAAAATACTCTCACATTGACTGTCCCTAAGAGAATTTACTCACATACTTAAATTTATGCAGCAAGTTACCAGGAGCCTCATAAATACTGGACCATAATCAAGCTGTAATCATTCATTTTATTTACATCTCATTAGGGGGCAGTAAGGTAATGATCTTCCAAAGTTTCACTGCGGCCAATGAAAAAGAAAGTGGATGTCTAAAGTGGGGAGGGCATAAAAAAAGAATGTCATTTGTCCCAAAGGCACAGAATTATTAAAAACAATCTGTTTTAAAAGTTACCATGTGCTTTTATGCATTCCCGACTCGTAATTGCATTCTGAATTATTTTTACTCCACATATTACATGTGAGGTAAGACCTGAATCTATCTGACTAAAGAATTTAGACTGAACTTTTAGCATTACGTGAAAAACAAACTTCCATGAAATAGAAGCTGCAACGGTAATTTCCAATACACCTGGAACATTCACCATATATATTACCACTTGTCGTTTACTGTTGGCAAAATCCATGACAACCTTTCAGGTACTTCTATAGCAATTGGAATAGCTGCACAAAAGGGCAGAGCAGCAATATACTGAATAAAACATCCAATGCCTGTATCATTCCTTTGAAGGCTGTCAGCCATACATTTTGAATAACCTGAAATGAAGATCAAAAGGGAATAGAATTCATTTATTTATTTATTTTACCTGAGGCGGTGAATGAAAAGAAAGTAAAATTTAGAATTACGAAAGGTCTAAATTTAGGCAAACATCAATATCTTGCTTATAAGAGCTATAAAGAAGTTCAATAATTTCATCTAAGTCACAAAGCATGACACTGAGGTATAAAAATAGAGACCAAAGCAACAAAAAGAGTTAAAGAAAAATAAACCAGATATTCCTTCCTCTGATTTTTTTCCTTCTCAGTCACCTTCTGCCTGACCTTCCATACACACAGCTCCTCTGTATTCCAGTCATGAGCAGCACGTTGGTTCTCTTCAGTAATTTCAGTTTGAGAGTGGTTCCTCCTTCCTGTGGGGATTCCCTGGGAATTGTTCATGTTTCTCCCTCTTTTCTCAAGCACATTTTAAAGACAGGAAGAACGTGAGAGAACTCAAGATGGGAAGAAGAGAAAAAGACAGGCTGCATTATTTTGAAATGCTTCTACCTAACACGTAAATATCTGTTTGAAATAAACCTGATAAGCCATCTCTTTATACGGATTCAAAGAAACATAGTTGAAGAAACTAGCTGAAGGATGAAAATGCTTGTTAAGTAGTTTAACACATAACCTGCTGTGCAAGTTATGTGCAAGTTTAATGGGCACCATTAACAAACCTACTATCACTACATAATGATTCTCTATAAAAGATCATTCAGCCAGTAAGATTCCGTATATAGGGTATACCATAATTACCTAACTGACAAATTAAATATGATCCCAATACTCAGTGTTGGAAGCTTTCCCTACCAAAACAGAGTGGATGCAGCCAGTGCCTTCACCTACTTCCAGCAGACACAGAGACAGCTAAGGGCACGGTATGGGCTTCTCCTTGTTGCTGGATGAGCCACAGTTAACTTTCATCTCTGAGGAGCATTCCCCACACAAGGCAGCCATAAGGCCTCAACTACCTTCATGGGGCACAGGGATTAGGCCCCAAGAGGTTCTGGATGACTCTGAAGACAATTTTCCTGAGACTAACGTTGGATTTTGCGGAGCCAATTGGGAACTTATCATTTATAGCATGATTTCCTTGGGGAAATATGTTCATAGGTTTTAAACAACCCCTGAATGTGAACTGTTTAGAAAGAGTTCATTTGAAACTTGAACTGCTTAGGAAAAAGCAACTAAAAACCAGGCTCTCACTCAACTGGAGCTTTTGCCTCTAAGAATGTCTGTTTGGCCCTTTTAAGTCAGTGATATCTTGAGTCAATCAGTCTCCGCAAATTTAAGTTTTACTCATTTATAAAATGGAAGTCATACCATTGTACCTAGCAACCTAGTCAACAGACGTTCATTTACTTTCTTCCTTAAATGACTTTCCCCATATAAAAGTTTTAAAACGCAGGATATGACAGGCAGAATTCTAAGACCTCCCCAACGACTGACACTCTGTATAATCCCCATGGTCCTGTGGACTGTGGGCAGAGCCTGTGGAAAGGATGGGATATGACTCCCATCATGAGGCCATCAGTCAATCATCTTTGACTAAATCAAAAAGGAGGTTATAGTAGGTGGGTCTAACCTAATCAGGTAAATCCTTTAAAAGAAGGGGAAGCATCAGAGAACTGCCAACCTCAAAGAACACGGAAGAGCCATGAGTTCTACTCTTGCAAGGAAATGAATTCTGCCAACAGCCAGGAGAGCTTGGAAGAGGACTCGCTGAGCCCTGTCTAGGCTTCTGATTGACAGAACTGTGAGATAATACATGGGTGTTTTAAGCCATTAAGTTTATGATAAATTGTTACACAGCAATAAGAAACTAATAACAGAACCTAGGCATAAGTCTATGTGTTTCTATAACTACAGGGAGATGAGACATCAGAAGTAATACAAAACACATATTAGAAAGAGAAAAAGAAAAACAAGGCAAGATATTTGAGATTTATTATGCCACTCTGGTAGATGCTTTACAAATGTTATCACCTGCAAAGAAAGTCTTATTTAGAAAGAAGTTCTAAAGCCTTCTGTTATGCTAATATAGAGTTTCAATTTAAAGCCAAGTTACTACCAATTTAATAACATTTTTAATTTTATTATCATGATTGAAAGCAAGGGTACCATCTAAAGATGGCTTTGAAGATTTTCATTTAAAAAGTACTCAGAAAAACAACCAAAGGGTAGAAGATGATGACCTTTGAAGCAACTTTACCAAACCATTTGTTTATCATATAAGGCAATTCAGGACCAACTCTCAGTACTGGTGGAATATTAAACACATTATTTTAGAAACAGATGCAATGCAACTCATGTGGCCATGCAGAAAGCAAAGAGCTGCACCAAAGATATTCAGAAGGAAACAGGAATTGTAAACTATTTTTTAAAAATAGCAAGATCAGAAATTACCTTCAAAATGTTTTAAAACTAGGAATTTTACACATCAACTCTAACAAACCAACAGAGCAAAGAATGGGGAGATGGTTACCCGTACTTTAAGAAGTCTCAGCCTCTATGTCAAACACAAGATTAATGTTATAAGAATGCTTGAGATTCCTTAAAAACGGAAATAGACATATCAGAGAACATCAGTGAATACAAAACACACTTTGCATAATGATTTGGAAATTTCTTTCATTTGTCGTGCTCTAACTTTGATTCTTTGGGGAAAAAAAGGCATGCTCATCAAGTGTAGCCTCAAAACCTTTCAGAATGCTAGCACAGGGAAAAGGCAGCACTTTTTTTCTCTAAGCACACATTTCCCAGCACTGTAATTGATATCCTAGTGTTCCAGGGGAGACAATAAAATTATTCAAATAAATACTAAAAAGTTTTAAGTACTATTAGTAATAATTCTTGCTTAAACACAAAACTTGGAGAAATGCATTCACCAAGCAGTTCCATTAAACAAATGAGCCTCTTGAAATTTGCTACTATCTTAATTTTATATAAATATATTTCAACTGTATGCTATAGAGTACATGGTATAATGAAAACAAGAGCATTAGACAGATCTACGAGACAGAAAGTCAACAAGGATATCCAGGAATTGAACTCAGCTCTGCACCAAGCAGACCTAATAGACATCTACAGAACTCTCCACCCCAAATCAACACAATATACATTCTTTTTAGCACCACATCGCACTTATTCCAAAATTGACCATGTAGTTGCAACTAAAGCACTCCTCAGCAAATGTAAAAGAACAGAAATTATAACAAACTGTCTCTCAGACCACAGTGCAACCAAACTAGAACTCAGGACTAAGAAATCCAATCAAAACCACTCAACTACATGGAAACTGAACAACCTGCTCCTGAAGGACTACTGGGTACATAAGGAAATGAAGGCAGAAATAAAGATGTTCTTTGAAACCAATGAGAACAAAGACACAATGTACCAGAATCTCTGGGACACATTTAAAGCAGTGTGTAGAGGGAAATTTATAGCACTAAATGCCCACAGAGAAAGCTGGAAAGATCTAAAATTGACACTCTAACATCACAATTAAAAGAACTAGAGAAGCAAGAGCAAACACATTCAAAAGCCAGCAGAAGGCAAGAAATAACTAAGATCAGAGCAGAACTGAAGGAGATAGAGACACAAAAAAACCCTCCAAAAAATCAATGATTCCAGGAGCTGGTTTTTTGAAAAGATCAACAAAATTGATAGACCACTAGCAAGACTAATAAAGAAGAAAAGAGAGAAGAATCAAATAGACACAATAAAAAATGATAAAGGGGATATCACCACCGACCCCACAGAAATACAAACTACCATCAGAGAATACTATAAACACCTCTACACAAATAAACTAGAAAACCTAGAAGAAATGGATAATTTCCTGGACACTTACACTCGCCCAAGACTAAACCAGAAAAAGTTGAAACTCTGAATAGACCAATAGTAGGTTCTGAAATTGAGGTAATAATTAATAGCCTACCAACCAAAAAAAGTCCAGGACCAGACAGATTCACTGCCGAATTCTACCAGAGGTACAAGGAGGAGTTGGTACCATTCCTTCTGAAACTATTCCAAGGGTACAAGGAGGAGTTGGTACCATTCCTTCTGAAACTATTCCAATCAATAGAAAAAGAGGGAATCCTCCCTAACTCATTTTACAAGGCCAGCGTCATCCTGATACCAAAGCCTGACAGAGATACAACAAAAAAAGAGAATTTTAGACCAATATCCCTGATGAACATTGATGCAAAAATCCTCATTAAAATACTGGCAAACCAAATCCTTCTCCATGGGCCTCTCTGTTTCCTGAGACACCACAATATTAAATTTGGCCACTTAGTAACCCTACAATGGCTTCTAAGTGTTCAAGTGAAAATGGAAGGGACACACATCTCTAATTTTCAATCAAAAGCTAAAAACGATTATGTTTCATGAGGAAGGCATGTCAAAAGCCTTGGAAAGCTAGACCTTCTGCACCAAACAGTAGCCAAGTTGTAAATGCAAAGGAAAAGTTCTTGAAGGAAATTAAAAGTGCTACTCCAATGAACACACAAATGATAAGAAAGTAAAACAGCCTTCTTGCTGATATGAAGAAAGTTTTGGTGGTCTGAATAGAGGATTATACCGGCCACAACATTTCCTTAAGCCAAAGCCTAACCTAGAGCAAAGTCTTAACTCTCTTCAATTCTATGAGAGCCAAGAGGGGTGAGGAAGTTGCAGAAGATGGAAGCTAGCAGAGGTTTAAGGAAAGAAGCCATCTCCATACCATAAAAGTGCAAGGAGAAGCAGCAAGTGTTGATGTAGAAGCTGCAGCAAGTTATCCAGATCTAACTACAGATTACAATATAGACAATACAGCCTTCTGGGACTTTCATAGCTAGAGAGGAGAAGTCAATGCCTGACTTGAAAGCTTCAAAGGACAGCCTGACTCCCTCTTTAGGAACTAATGCATCTAGTAACTTTAAGTTAATGCCAATGCTCATTTACCATTCTGAAAATCCCAAGGCCCTTCAAAATTATGATAAATCTGCTCTGCCTGTGCTGTATACATACAGCAACAAAGCCTAGATGACAGCATATCTGTTCACAGCACAGTTTATGAAATATTTTAGGCTCACTGTTGAGACCTAGTGCTCAGAAAAAAAGATTCCTTTCGAGGTATTACTGCTCTTTGGCAATGCACCTTGTAACCCAAGAGCTCTGTTGAAGATGTACAAAGAAATTGATGTTGTTTTCATGCCTTCTAACAAAACATCCACTCTGCAACCCATGGATTAAGGAGTAATTCTGACTTCCAAGTAGGGTTATTTAAGAAATATTTTCCCTAAGTCTATGGCAGCTATAATGATTCCTCTAATGAATCTGGGCAAAATACATTGAAAACCTTCGAAAAAGGTCATAAAAAGAGGTCAAAATAGCAGCCTAAACAGAAGTGTGGAAGAAGTTGATTCGAAGTCTCACAGATGACTGGGAGAGTTTCAAGACTTCAGTGAAAAAAGGAACTGTAGATGTAGTAGAAATAGAAAGAAAATTAGAATTAGAAATGGAGCCCGAAGATGGGACTGAATTGTTAAATTTTAATGATAAAACTTGAACGGATGAAGAGTTGCTTCTTATGGATGAGAAAGAAAGTTATTTCTTGAGGTAGAATTTACTCCTAATGAAGACGCTGTAAACGTTGTTGAAATGAAACCAAAGGATTTAGAATATTACATAAACTTAGTTGATAAAGCAATAGCAGGGTTTGAGAAGGTTGACTCCAATTTTGAAAGAAGTTCTACTATGGATAAAATGCTACCAAATAGCATTGACTGCTACAGATAATCTTTTGTGAAAGAAAGAGTCCATTGCTGTGGCAACCTCATTGTTGAATTATTTCAAGAAATTGGCACAGTCACCCCAACCTTCAGTAACCACCACCCTGATGAATCAACAGCCATCAACACCAAGGCAAGAGCCTCCATCAGCAAAAAGATTATGACTCGCTGAAGGCTAAATATGTATTTATGAGACAGGGTCTTGCTCTGTTGCTCAGACTGAAGTGTAGGAGCGTGATCATAGCTCATTGCAGCCTTGTAGTCCTAGGCTCAAGGTATCCTCCTGCCCTAGACTACTGTGTAGCTGGGATTGCAGGTATGAGCCACCACAACCTGGCTAATGTATATTGTTTTTGTAGACAGAATGCTAGTGCACACTTAATAGACTACAGTATAGTGTATACATAACTTTTATATGCACTAGGAAATCAAAACAGTTGTGTGCTGCTTTATTGTGATATTTATTTTATTGCAGTCACTTTACTGCAGTGGTCTGGAAAAAAAAAAAAAAAAAAACCAGCCATATCTCTGAGGTATCTTGTATACAAATAAATCCAGCTTTTTGTTGTAAAATAAAACAGTATATTCACCACAAATATTATATTGATCTAGAAAATTTATCTGTAACAGAAATGACAAAAGATTATTACCTCAGAAAAAAATTACAAATTGTTACAAATGACCCCAGATACATAATGGCAAAATATGAATTGATATTTCTCAGAAAAGAACACCTAACTAGCAAAATACAACAAAAAGGTAAAATGTTGTTACTGAATGAAATTCAAATTAACAATGAGATATCACTTTACACAGAAACTGGCAAAATATAAATACTGTTAAAATACATATTTTTGGCAAGGATATGGAAAAAGATGGTACTTTGCAAACAGTTTGCAAGTGGAATACATTTATATATTATTTCCTCTCTGGTTTAGTTTGATTATTTTCTATTTACCTGTTTTCCAGTTTACTAATCCTGTCTTCCACTGTGTTTAATCAACTGTTAAACACATCCAGGGAGTTCTTAATTTCAGATATTATGCTTTTCAGTTTTCTGTTTCTCTCTTCACAAATTTCAATTCTCTGATGAAATTTTCCAAATTTCCATCTGTTTTTCTTTTACATATTTTGTTAACTGATTAATATGTTAACATTAATTATGTATTTTTAAGTCCATATGTTCTAACTCCAATCTCTGAAGCGAAATTGCAAATGCACATTATATTGTCTGTCTACTGTCTTTTGGTCAGATATTTTTGTCTTTTAGAATATCTATAACTTTTAATTATCAGGTAGTGTACTAAAAAACTGAAAAGGCTCTAGATCAGTGTTCCCCAACCTCTATTTTTTCACTATTATCTCCATAAAGAACTCTATTAGACTTTTTGTTACTAATTTCCGCAACCTGCCAGTTTTATCTCTTTATATGTTGTGGGTTTTTGAAGGTGCACAAATCACTGTAACATTTAATATTTGTTTCACATTGGAGGAACCAATCTTGTACCTACTGAGAACACACGAACTAAAGGATGTTATTTTCTACAAGAGGGTGTTACTCTTCCTCATATAGGCAGATAGAGAATTAATCAACTTAGTGCAATCATGGCTGAGCTGAGTCACGGCTGTTTATGGTTTAGGTATAATTTGGTGTATCTCAGATTCAGCCCTGTTCCCAGGGTGAAGGTCCCCCTGAGTTTTCAACGGACAGCCTGGGGGCCTTTGCCCAACTCTTCTTTAACCTCATGAATAGAACACAATCATTATCATTATAAAGCCAATAAGATAGTGTTCTTCTGATTAAAAGACATAGGTCCATTAAATTCAGGCAATTTTTTCTTATCTTGAAACCATTTTCCTTTCTGGATAGCAAGAAGCTTTCACTGAAATATGAATAAGGCACCATGTGACAAAATTACCATGTAACTAAAAACAAATTTTCAGTTATACGGCATTTAAAATTTTAATATTTCTTATACTAGAGAGCATATTTTACACTAACAGTCTCGAGTTATCTGAATAAGGCACTAAAAGTATTATAAGAAAAAACCATCTACCATAATCATTATGTAATGCTGATTTGGAATAAGATTCAATGCAATACGACAATTCTAAAAGAGGTAAACATATTGAAAGAAGAAAACATATTGAAGAAGAAAAATGATCATTATTTGTACATAATTTTATATCTAAAAAACCAAAGAGACTCAACTGAAAAACTATTGGAATTAATATAAATATTTTAAAAAATCATTATTTGTACATAATTTTATATCTAAAAAACTAAACAGACTCAACTGAAAAACTATTGGAATTAATCTAAATATAAAAATTAAGTGCCCTGAATGGATCCCATAGAAACATAAAATTCCAATTTTGCTACCAATGACAACAAGAAAAGGTGGTATAAAAGAAGAAACTATTAACATAAAAACAAAACTAAAATAAAAGGTATAATCATAAAAAAGAATATGGGTTAACTACAAGGGGGAACAAAACACTTTAGAAAGAGAAACCAATACCAGTGTCATTAGACTGAATATAAAAAATGTTTCTAGAAGAAAAAATTAGATGCCACAGGATGACACTTTCTCCTAAATAAAATGTATACTTTTAATATGTGCCTTAGGGAAATACAGCATAGAAGGAGAACCTCAACCATGATTCTAACTTATCTAGAAAAAAATGAATAGCTGAAAAACATGAGTAGATGAACGTACTCATAAAAACCTGTAAAAGAAGAGCAAACATAGAAACATATGCCAACCCTTGTTAAAAATAGTGTAGTAATGGCTAAAGAAAATACAGATCACAAAACCTGAAAGAATTTCTGTGAGGAGAGGAGGATTACTAAGTAATTGGAGGAGAAAGTGGTTAGCAAAAGGGGAAGAAAATGTTATCCTACTATGCACCAAAAGAAATGCCCGATCCATTAGACCATTTACATTTGTTCCAGGCCTACTAGGTGCCATATACTTTTAGGTCTTGGAGATTCAAAGATGGGAAGACAGTCTGGTAGTGCAATAAATGAAGCAGTACATATGAGTGTGCACTGAGGTACCCCTTAGCCTTTCTAGTGAGAGAGATTTTGTTCTCCTAATTTGAATGAGTACTTATGAAGTTTAGAAGGGGCCATGTCCGTTCTGTTCACTGTGCCTCCCCAATATTTTTCACACCTAAACGTACAGTGCTTGACATACGGTAGGGGTTCAAATATTTATTAAATAGTAAAGTACCATAAGTGCTTTAAAAATAACATGAGTGCCTCTCTGTGATTCACATGGTAAAGCCTGGATTCTTGTCCTTCCACCTCCAATGAGTGAAAGCTTACTGGAATTTGTCCGTTGCAGAGTGATTAAAGAGAAAGCAAGCAGTGGGAGATGTAATTAAAGCTGCCCTGTAGTGAGGAGGAGGGAGGGCATCCAGGAGAAAGCGTTGAGTAATTAAGAAATGGGTACAAGAGCTTCTGAGTAGCAGAGAAGATATTGCTAAAGATAAAGAGCATATAAGCGAGGTCCCAGACACATCAGTCTCAGGACTTTCTAAAATCAAGGATTTGGGCCGCATAAGGAGTTCAGCACTGAAGGTTATCTAAGAAAAAGATGACGCTGGGAAAAGAAATTTTAAAAAGACTTTTTCATTGATTTGTAATTTGAAGTCATTTTCATTGTTATTTAACATACCCACATAAAGGTTAACATTCGTCAGGAACTGTTTCAGGTGCATTTACAAATATCACTTCATTTAATCATTGTAACAACCCATGATAAGCATGCCATTATGACTATCTCCATCGCACAGGTGAAGACAGGAAGGACCAGAGATGTTAAGTAACTTGTCCAAGATCATGCGACTATTACATGGCAAAAGCCAGGAATTAAACTCAGACTGTTATAAATATGTTTCCATTGATAGAGTCCATTTGAAACACATGACCCTGCCCAAAGCAAATTCACACTTTCTCGTTTTGAAACCAGAATAACACAAAGACAAGAAAACAGAGGAACTGTCAAACAAGTGATAAAGACTGGAGCTTGGATCCTGTCTGTTAATAGCTTTCAGATCCCGGGCAGGCTAAATAATCATTCTGGGCCTTGGTGTTCACATCAGTTAAGTGGAGACAAAGCAATCTGACTTTAGAATTAAAGACTTGGGGCCGGGCGCGGTGGCTCATGCCTGTAATCCCAGCACTTTGGGAAGCACAGGTAGGTGGATCATTTGAGGTCAAGAGTTCGAGACCAGCCTGGCTAACATGATGAAACCCTGTCTCTACTAAAAATACAACAATTAGCTAGGAGTGGTGGCAGGCACCTGTAATCCCAGCTACTTGGGAGGCTGAGGCAGAAGAATTGCTTGAACCCGGGAGGCGAAGGTTGCAGTGAGCTGAGATCATGCCACCGCACTCCAGCCTGGGCGACAGGTCGAGACTGTCAAAAAAAAAGGGGGGAGTAGGGGAGGGGAGGGGAGGGGAGGGGAGGGAAGGGAAGGGAAGGGAAGGGAAGGGAAGGGAAGGGAAAGGAAAGGGGGAAAAGGAAGAAGAAGAAAGAAAGACTCAGGGAGAAAAGTGTCTATGGAGAAGCATCTGACAACTGAGGAGCACAAAGTTAGAGCAATGGTGGCAAATGCAGCTACAACTTCTTTGGCAGTAAGTGGCACACTGAGTACGGAGCTGACAAAGCTTCCCTTAGGCTTCCCTGGACAGAAAGGGAAAAAAGGACACACTAGAATGACAGCTGAGGGAATTTAAAGGAGGGATAACCAGGCTGGAAAAGGGCAAAAGGGCAGATTCAGAGGGTAGTAATGAGGTTGCAAGGTTCCAATATAATTGGCCTCCATTAGTACCCTAGATGGTAATTACTTTCATAAAAAAGCTAATGATAATACACCACCTTCTACGCTAAAAACATCATACCACATAGTATCAAAATCTAATGACTAACCGCAAGTTGAGAAATGGGGATGCCTGTCTCAGACCTTTACTTGTATTCTCTGTATGTGAAATGAATTCAAAGAGTCGTTACTGGGAATATTTTTCTTGCAGTACTGGTAGTGGCATTAGGAGTCAGCAAACATCCACTGGTGCCAAGCGTAAGCCAAGGACTGTGAAAAGCATTTTTGATACACTCTCTCACGAAAGCCTGTGATTGGTCCTATTTCCACCATTCCCATTTTAGCAGAGGCAAAGTCATACAGCAGCTAAGTGGCAGAACTAGATTGGAAGACAGCCTTACCTCCTGAAAAAACACTGTGGACATGATCCTAACTATAGTAATTATCGCTTTCAAATGCATATGTCTTTGGGAAACATAGTTACAGAAATTATAGAATCACCCAGTAAAGAGTTCCATGTTACCACTGATGGCAGAGACCTTTTTACTCATCAGAGCTCGTGGTTGGACAACATTCTCTGCCATCTCACCCTTTGAATTCCTCCTTTGCTGCCAGGTTAGCTTACCTGTAGCAAATGAGATAGCTAAGAGCAAGGCTGGGTTTAGACAGAGACAGCCAAAGTCAAATACCAAAAAATGCAAAGCTTAGGTTTATGCAGTTAATCCACTAAAAGTAATTTGCACCAATTCTTACTCTTAATATATGTTATGCCAGTCTTCCTCAAACTGCAATCTGAAAAAAAATTTTCAGGGATATATTAATACTTAATACATTTTTAAAATTTTTGTTGCCATGTCATTAGCAGTCTTATAAAACAGGAAATGTATGATTACTATCCTTTAATTTCAGACTGCCCCATGATTTCAGTGCCATATTTCATATGTACTAATAATCAAGTTGGCTAAATACTGCTGCTTCAATTTTCCTGAGCTAATGAGAAAAGATCAGAGGTCTAATACACAAATGAAGTGAAGACCAAATGATATTATGGAATATCATGGAATCGTCACTAAAGGCTTTGTATCAGAAAAGTTATAGGAGAATTGAGATTGCCTGTGATAAATATATCAACTCAAAAAAATAAAATAAAATAAAGGAAGCCTCTGCCAGAGTAGTCAATAGTATATTCATATTGTAAAGGGTGATTTAGTCTCAGCAGAGTATCACATTAATATGCAATATTAAATTCATATTGTTACTTTACATGCTACTTTTCTGCAATTATGTTGTATTTATTTTAAATTGTTTTAGCAGAAAAACTGTTAAACACAGAAGTTTATCTCTGACTTTTTTCTTTATAAACAAAGTAGCATTAATGTCAGGTGTGGTGGTTCACACCTGCAATCCCAGATACTCAGGAGGCTGAGGTTGGAGGATGACTTGAAACCAGGAGTTCGAGACCATCCAGGGCAACACAGTAAGACCTCATCTCAAAAAAATAAATTAAAGCAAAAAAAAGTATCATTAAAATAACAACTATTTAAGTCAATATTGTGGGTATGGATTTTTTTCTTTTAAAGACATTCATACATTATTTAAATTAGAAGAATACCTCTAAATATAAAGACAAACTACTACCACTTGGCTTGGGAAGCACTGAACTCAGCAGTCTCCACATGCAGCCACTTTGCCATTAGGTACTCCATAATGAACAAGTGTCAGGCAGATCACGGTACCACAAGAAGCCTAAGATTTAGGGAGAGGGAGAAGGTCCATGAGAGAGCAACATGCATACATGTTTATATACAATTTCAGGGAATTCACAGGCTCCAGAAAGCTATCCACTGATTCCAGGATAAGAATACCCAAACAAGATAGAACAAGAATAGTCTGTAAGAGGTGCATTATTTAATTAATAAGACGAAGATGATGGCATGCAATCAAGAGAAAAATAAGTTGGGACCAAAAATATTTTTTTTCTGCAGCAATAAAAGAATGTGGAACAATTATTAACAGGTTTTGCTGATGGAAGCTTAAACACATGTATCCGCAATTCCAAATCTCCCTTCTCACTTCCAGTGAGTCAAATTATGAAAATAGCTCATCACCACTGAAATATTTACTAGAGATTTTTCCATATAAAAGGGGCATACAAGTGCAATGAAGGCATATGGAGTTTATCACAACTATAAGTACTTAGTTTACTTCAGTTAAAGAGAGATGAACAGAATCTACGGTGGACTAAATGTAGTAAAAAATAATAAACTTGAGATATGCAAAAGTCAGGTCTTGAAGAGCAAAAATTCTCTGGTTTCCCAATGGCTATGGGTTTCAAAATATGATTCTTATTTAGGTCAGAATTAAAGGCTATAACTATGAGGAGATTACAAATAATTATGAAAAGCTATGTTTACTAGATGCCAAAGAACCACTAACTAATATTTTGAAAGCCCCAACACAATGTTTTGTTGAGACTTATTTTCACCAAGTACCGACTTTAGATGAATAAAAGGATTTAATTGTGAAATTTCATGGTTTGTCAGAGAAAATACCAGGTTTCATTCTATCAAAGACTAATAGAAAAATCATAACAAAAACTGTGTAAATTATTTACATAGCTTAAGTAGATATCAAAGATTGCAGACATGCTCTGAGGAACAGAACTAATCATCACCCCATGACCCACGCATAGCTAATTACCAACCCCAATATGGAGAAAACTTTCATCACCTCTTTAGTCTGTAATGCAGCTTTCAGATCAAGGTTTCATCATTTCTGGTCTTAAATAAGAATCAGCCATGCAAGGAATTTAATTCAAAGCATAAGCACAATTTCAACACGCATTTATCTCATATCGTTTTTTCTCTACTTGTCCCTTTTTATTTTCATGAGAAAACAAACTGTGTTATTTCTTGAAATATACAACCTGTGGGGTAGCCTTGAGATCTCAGTCACCTCCACTTCCAAAATCACATGTTATCCAGCTAAAATAAACTAAAGAAACTGGAGTCTTCTTTGGAAAAGCCATCTTATGAATTTACTGTTTGAGTAAGTAAACTAGAAGATAAAACAAGGCATTCATTTATAGGACTGAACCCCCCTCTCCATGCCCAATAATTCCCAATGAAAAGGCCAATCTCATATAAACTGATAAGGTTTTGGCATGTTTCTGATAATGGTGACAGACCTGATGAAGACTTTTTACCTCCTCATCTCCAGAAACCTCTCAAATAATTCGAATCGCAGTTTGACAAACAGATTATGCATAAAAAGCCCTCATTAAGATTTTATGTGGAGCAATTCAGAAGGGATAGTTCACTGAAGGAGGAAGTCAATGTGATGTTTCTTACCAGCTAGGCTATTGAAGATATACTCCATACCACTCCTCCTCACCCCTGAAAAAACAAAACTGGATACGAACTATAATTTCCTGAAGATAACATGGTTTCAGGGCTCCTTCCATGTACTTTTAAAGCTTTGGTGAGACCACGCTACGGGATCACCAGGTGTCAGTATTATTCTGGTTGTAATTTCAGTGGGAAACTATTATCGTCCTGTATTGGGGAATTGGATGCTATTTCCTTTTTTTTTTTTTTTTTTTTTAACACAGTGTACTAATATGTGCCTTTCAGGCAGCAACGCTATCTTCCATATGAACTAAATATTTTTTGTGATGGAGGCCAGGTATTGCATGAACAAAGAAAACACCATTTCCAAACTTTCTGAATTGCCATGGAAAAACTAGACATCAATAAATGAAATCCAACATAATGTCTAGCTCAATCTTGTTTCATCAGCAAGTGACAACTATAATATTTCATAGAAATATATTAAGAAAACTGTTAGGATCAGAGTTGGCTCGGCTCCTTTCACCAACCTCATTGCAACATCTCTCCCTCCCAAAAAAAGATACAGAAAGAAGAGATTTCCACAAACCCAGTACAGAAATTCCACCCTCACAACAAAGAATTAGGTTCCTGATAAGCACCAAGAAAAGGAAACTCACAATTGGAAAAATTAATAGCTTGAGGGAAAAACAGGGTACTAGGACCTGCGATTAGAAATAAACCTTTAGAAAACCCTTGTAAATGTCTGAAACTCCATAAAAATAAGTATAAACACATTCAGTGAGAAAATATGTCATTTTATATACTCAGGTAAGTATAAATGGATAGCATGAATTGCCTTCTCAGTTCCCCAAGCAGTAGATACTACTTAGGGTCTCATATCATTGTGACTTTAGAATGAGACACTTAGAAACTGACTTGGCCTTGTTACAGATAAATAAGTTCTCAGAAGCTATATTTCCCCTAAGTCTGGTCCTCCATGAAAATCTTCATCTCTGAGGGTTGGTTGTAAATCCAAAGATGTAGAGAAACATGAATCATTCAAGACGGACAAAGAAGCTTTACAGGAACCTTTATTTACCCTCCACAGCTGGAAGGAGAGTGGATACCCTCCACAGGACCAAGTATACAAGCTCAGTTCTGCCACAACAATTCTATCCATCTCTGCTTCTCCTTCCTAAAAGGTCCAGCACTGTGTGATCTAAAGCAGGCACACCCATCCTTATTTCCTCTCAACCCACGATGTTCTTTCAGAGAATGGTTCAGTTGCTGCAAGACAGTGAACCCAGACAGAATGGTACAAAGGCAGCTCTCTACTTTCCTGCTTCATACATTCCTGAAAGCATGACAAAGGGTCAAATACGTATTGTCAGGGAAGTTTTTATTCCTTGAGACACAAAACATTTCAAACTTCCTAATTCTTCCTCATACACTCAGTGATACAGCCCTGATCTGTCCACATCCTTTACCTTTGTTCTTCTCATTCACAATCATATACACACACCACTGGCCCAAATACAATGAATGTCTTATTGAAGCTAAAGATTAGACCTTTTTGGAAAGCCAGATAATTTCCCTGTGGTGTCAGCTCCATTTAGTTTATGGGAACTACACTTTTTACCAGATAATCAGCACATACTTCTGTTTTCTACTCACCTTTCTGAAACAACACTAAAAAGCAATGAAGTACTCAAAACAGTGTTTTACTGCCAAAATGTTGTTGCTGCTGTAACTCAATGTGAGCTAGCAGAAAATGGTAATGGCCAACACCATCTATGGTATTAGATAAAAGCAAAATTTGATGAAATAAGGAAGTAGCTAAAGGGGGTACAGTTTCAGTCTTCTCTTCCTGCTCACATTCAAGATGCTTTAGTGAAAAGATACCATGGCACACAGCAGACCTGTTGTTCTTAAGGTCTTGGAAAGTAATTCTCTTTTCTTCATTCCACTTGGTTGACCTTTCTTTTTGAACATACTATATCCTCTAGAGGATAGTGACTGGGGTTCCTATGGAAAGGGTCTCTCTATGGGTTAGAATTAGCTGTGGCTGCAGATAACTGGAAAGTCAAATAAGTGATTAAGCAAAATAGTTTATTGCTTCATTAGGTAAAAGAATTTCAGAAGCAGAGGTGGTTTGGTAGCTACCAAATCATCAGACTCAAGCTACTTCTACCTTGCAGTTCCATCATCCTTAGCATGTAGAGTCTACCTTCATGTTTATTTCATGGACCAATATGGCCTGCTGGAGCTCTGGCCAATACAAATTCATTCCAGATAAAGGAGAAAAGGAAAAAGGTCCCCACCTTTAAAAGTCTATCCCTTGAATTTAATTCCCTCTGCTTACATCTCATCAGCCAGAATGTAGTAACATAATGTATCTAGCTGTGGGAGAGGGAGGCTGATAGGTATATCCTTTTAGCTGAAAACATCACCAGCCTGACAAAAAGCAGAGTTTTATCATTAAGGCAAAGGGGAAGTACAGTGCGATGGTTAATTTTAGTTGTCAACTTGACTAGATTAAGAAACATCTGGAGAACTGGTAAAACATTATTTCTAAGTGTGTCTTTGCGGGTGTTTCCAGAGGAGACTGATTGACATATGAGTCCATGAACTAAGTGAAGAAGATTTTCTCTCAATATGGGCAGGCACTACCCAATCAGATGGTGGCCCAGATAGAACAAAAAAGACAGAGGAAAGGTGATTGTCTCCTCTCCATTTCCTAGAGGTGGGACATGTATCTTCTCCTGCCCTTGAACATCAGAGCTCCAGACTCTCCAGCCTTTGGAATCCAGGACTTACCCTAATGGCCCCCAAGGTTCTCAGGCCTTCTGCCTCAGACTGGTATTTACACCATTAGTTTCCCTGCATCTGAAGCTTTCAGACTTGTATTGTGCTGAACCATGATACTGTCATTCCAGGGTTTCTAGATTGTAGACAGCTTGTTGTGGGACTTCTCAAGCTCCATAATCATGTAAACAGATTTCCTTAATCAATCCCCTCTTATCCATTCATCCATCCCCTACTGGTTCTCTCTGGAGAACACAGCTAATACACACAGACTCTGGGTTAGCTGATGCTTCTCCCAGTCACCCAGTCAGTTTTAATTCTGGGCCTGAGCATGATCTCCTCCACCTCAGGGGAATCACCATTCACCAAGGAGACACGACTACTGAGCGGGCAATGGCCTTCTACCACGGAAGAGCACCCTTGCCCAAAGCATCCCTCTGCATCTTTCCAGAAGCACTCAATATGGAAAAAGAATTCAGGCTGGCATGACCCCTAGTCCTCACCAACTCCTATTTCCCCAGCTAATCTCCACAACATACAAAGCTGTGCTCTGAAGGTGCATCTATAAGTTTGAGAAACCAGACCACATTCTTAGAGAAACAATGTTATAAAACATCCGGGAGGTTTCTAGGTTTACCCACAAAGGCCAATTTAACAGATAATGTAGTAGAAATGGTATTTATTTGCCATTGTATTGAAAGTGGGATTGTTTGGATTTTGATAAACTAGATTTTGCCTTAATGAGCTGTGGAGAAAAGCCCGGATCGAGCATGAAAGAAACAATAGCAAAGAGCAACTTAACCCTCTTCCTGACTTTGCAATCTGGCAAATGCACTCTTCAACTGTCCTCTCCCCAACAAGTAATTTGTCTTATCCCTGTGTTTTTCCAAGTCCTTTCACTGTCTATCAATGGGACTATGGACCCCATTCTGAAGAACTCAGTAAGAAAAGAGGAGACATCCCACAAACCACAACATGCTCAATTGGGCCATGTCACCTGGCAGGTGGAATCTGCCTTCTAGGATTGAGCAGTAGGGATGGGAATGGAGGGGTATTATGCATTGAATTGTGCCCCTGGAAAGTTGTTGAAGTCCTAACACCTGGTACCTTTGAATTTGACCTTATTTGGAGATAGGGTCTTTGCTGATGATCAAGGTCAGATGGCGTCCTTAGGGTGGACACTAAATCAATATAACTGTGTCCTTATAAAAAAAGTGGAATTTTGACACAGGGATAGACATACAGACCAGAGAAATGTCATGTAAAGATAAAAGCAGAGATGGAGATGATGCTTCTGCAAGCCAAAGAAAGCCAAAGATTGCCCACCAACCACCAGAAGCTAGGAGAGAGGCATGGAACAGGTTCTCCCTCATAGTCCTCAGTAGGAATCAAACCTGCAAACACTATGATCTCGGATTTCTAGCTTCTGGAAGGTGAGATAATAAATTTCTATTGTTCAAGCCACGTGATTTGTGATACTTTGTCATGGCAGCCCTGGCAAACTGATACACAAGGCAGATGGAGCATCTTCGAGCACCTTTCTGGGTCTAGCACATTGCTTCCTTTCCTCTCAAGTGTCCGTCCACATCATTGCCCACTCTCTGTCTCCACCAAGTTACTTCTCAAGCCCCTTCAGCCACCATCATTTATACACATGGGGCTCCAGCCATGCAGACTTCAGGGGTATTTCCAGGAATATTCACTGGTTGAGAGTAAGCGGCAGGTACAGGGCCCCTCCATCCTGACAGGGATCATATACTACTATGAGCAAGAAAATGAGAAGTCAGATGCTGCTAAATTGGGTACCTAAATTTCAAAGCCTGCACATGTGATATTAACACCTGGATATGTAGCTGTCAAAGGCTTATGTAGAAATAGAAACCAACTGAGTGAAAGAACAGTACAAGTAAATAATTCCACATCTGGAGGTATTACAACTGCCCACTTCTGAGGATTCAACAAGGCCAAATATCTCAGTGTATTCTATGGGTCACTGTCTCTTAAGTGTAATTCTCTGCTTCCGTAACATCTCTCTTTCTTTCCTTCTCCTGGCCATCTTGCCACAGGATCTGTCTGGAAGACATAGGAAATAGAAGAGGCTATAAGAGCTGGAGAAGAAAGCCAAACCCTTTAATGATAAAAGAGAACAGGAGGAAATCCCACTTCCATGAATATCCATTCTCCAGATTTTATTTTTTTTAATTAAAAAACATAGGAAGGGAATCACATAATGAATACTTACCTACATATTAACTACCCAACTTGATAAATCATACATAAACACAGTTGAAGGCTCTAGAACTCTCTCTCATCTCAGTTCCCCTCTCTCCCCTCAGATGTAATCACTGATGTAAATTTGGTGATTATTCTCTAGCATGTCTTTATACTTTTAGTACAAAGAAAACCCACCCAAAATGATGGTGCTCCTTGGCCACAGTCCTACTACTTTCATTTGTTTTAACTCTTTCCTTTTTCCCCTTCATATAGCAAAAAAAAAAAAAAAACCCAAAAATAAAAAAACAACAAAAAAATCTATCAATGTATTCAAGCCATAGTAACAATGCTATACACATACACACACACACACACACACACACACACACACACACACACATATATATATATATAGAGAGAGAGAAAGAGAGAGAGAGGGAGAGATGGTGTCTTGCTCTGTCCAGTGGTGCATTCTCAGCTAACTGCAGCCTCTGCCTCCCAGGTTCAAGCAATTCTCCTGGCTCAGGCTCCCACGTAGCTGAGACTACCTACAGGTGCACGCCACCATGCCGGCTAATTTTTGTATTTTTAGTAGAGATGGTGTTTCACCATATTTGAACTCCTGACCTCAGGTGATTGACCCATCTCGGCTTCCCAAAGTGCTGGGATTACAGGCATGAGCCACCGCACCCAGCCGGAACATAATTTAATTTTATTCTTATCAGCTGATATCTATTTTTCACCTGTATTATCTCACCATCACCACCACCAATAAGGCTGTGATATAAGGAATTCAAGCCAGACTAATGGGAAATAATTTGCATAGTTATCTATTTCTGGAACTCCTTAATTCATACCAGTAAATGGGAGCCTACATCACCTATGCCAAAATCTCTCCTTGACAAAAATCCCAAATGGATGGGAATTAAATTGCATTCCTTTATATAGAAGACTGGTAAAACATCAATCAGTAGTGAATCCATCACTCATCTGTTCTCATAAAAGACTTAAATAAAAAAAAAAAATGTACTAGGCTGGAAGCTCATTAAATGGAGGACTCAACAGTCACCATTATATTTGAAGCATAGCATGTTCTTATTAAAAGTTGGAGCAATTTAATGTGGGAATTCAATAATTACTTGACCAATTAAAGGGTTAGTCAATGAGAGTGCTAGGCAGTAAGGGAGACACACGATTTAAAAATCACACAAAACAATATTCTACAAATATTTATGGAACACCTGTTACATGCTAGGCACAGTGCAGGGAACAAAACTCCTTACCCCAGGGAGCCTCCCCTCCAGCAGGACAGTATATACAAAGTTACATTAATGATATATCCTGAGGAACTCTGGGAAATCCTCCATGATCAATAAATCACTCTATAAATGATAACTTGGCTAAGAATGGCTACAGTGCTAGTTTCTGGGGAAATCTTATAAAGCCCCAAGTGTTAAGGCAAAACAAAGAAAATCTGTTATATTCCCTAAATGAATATAGCATCTCTGTTGACTACTGGAACTTATTAAATGTGTTGCTTAGAGTGATTTCCTGCACATGAAATGTAAAAGCTTTCTTGAACCTAAACAAATATCACCAACAGCTGAAGGAAAAATGTTACCTTTTGGAATTTCATAAAATGAATTACTGAAACTGCCTCAGTACCCTAAACAACTATACATGACCACTAAAAACTGTCTAACACTTTGCTCTCCCGGCTGTTTCTGTTTAAAGATGCAGCAAATTTTGTGGGCAAGCAGAGCACTCAACTAATACACAACGGGTCAGTTACAGAAAGTACTTCCCAGCTAGAAAGAAAACGCATGCCAAGAATCAATAATTATCAAATAAGAATTTAGAAAAAAAGTCTAAAAGCACATAGAAAAACATTTGTGCCGACTATCCTACATGGTCAGATTATGGGTAAAAACTATCTTATTCTTCACATTTCTGTATTTGTCTATAATATAAATACTCAGAAAAAATGATCCATGCTTTATGATCTAAGAATTTTCACAGTAAAATAAAATGTTATCCTGTTTCTTAAATGCTGAGACTGTAACACTGAAAGTACTTAAAGAAAAATTATTTAATGCATCAAAAGATGGAAGTAAAACTCAGTTCTCTGCTTTGTAAACTATCTTTTCCCTAAGTGATAAAATATGGGGTAATTTTAAATGCATTTTTTCTTCTCTGTATTTTCTAGGTTTTCTAAAATGACCACCTACATGATCAATTGAAATATTTATTTTCTACAAAGACCAACTAGTCCTATTAAAATATTATAATTTCTATATTTTTACTCAAAAGATAGACCACAATAATAGGGATACATGTATCAGTTTATTCTCCAAAATAATTCTTGGGCATGCCTCCGGGTTAGAATTACTTCCATCTTCAAAAGGATCCATAGAAGTTCAAAAAGGTCAAAATGTACAAACTCTTCTGAAATTGGCTATTTCAACTGAATAGACAGGTGCCAGGCCCTCTGCCTTTCCTACTTTGTAAGCAGATCAGTACCAAATCTGATGAGTCAGGGAGATGAGATGGCAGCAAGGAGAAAATGGAACAGCAAGGTGGCTTGGTTTTTAAAATCCTATCATATGTCATTCATTGAAGGATTAAAGGGTTTCCTGATGATGGAAAAACAACTAAACCAGGGGCCACCTAACTCTTTTATGACAGGTTTTTAAAACGCATCTTAAGATGAGCTTTTTGCTCCTTCGGTCCTGAACGCCACTTCCCAATAATTGAATGACAGCTTATGAAGCCAGAGAACAATTTGCCACATCTCTGAATCCCTTTATGTACAAGGCCAAGTTTCATCAACCCCCTTCTCCCCAAACAACTTGAAATATATGACTGTGTTGTGAGGTTAAGGTCAGCAGGCTGGGTTACAAACACAGGCAGGATGATTTCTAGAGCAGCAACCAACAGGCAAGATCTTTGCAACCTCAAGAGTCATTTAGACTATACTGAGAAGAAGCATGAGTTTGGCTACCCTTAGGTATGAGACAATGGAATCTGGGGGTTACAGGAAGATGCAGATTTATGACCACAAAAAGCCAGGAAAAAGAGAATATGATAGCCACAACCTCAGAAAGTTCTACCTACAGAAAGCACTTCCCTCACCAGTCAGTTGCATTATTTTGTTTTGTGGCAATTCCCTCAATGGCCGGCTAGACGTATTTTTTCAGCCTTCATGTTGAAGGCTCCTGTGACCAACACCTGTCTGGATTGTCTTCGGCTGACCCTTGAAGACGGGAGAGTGAGATTCCCCAATATTAACGTATCCCCAGAGGACAATGCTTTCTGCCAGACTCACATTGGGTATGAAAGCCTTTCACTAGCCAGCATTTCTTTTAATCAGTTATACTGCTTTTGCGCTCATTTTACAAAGCCATCTGGCTTTGCAGACATTAATACAAGGACTATGAAAAACCCCACTTTTTATTGTGGCCCCACAATGGGGAGCAATCCACTTCAAAGTCTGTTGAGCTCACAAGATTCTGGTGCTGAAATAGATCGCTCAGATTTTTCATTGTTCAGGCTTCCAAGGAGCCTGGCCATCTAGGAGATAAAAGAATTCTTCTGAAAGCACCATGTAAAAGAAAATATTTGTTCAGTCGCAGTGCCCCCAACAAATGTGATCTTCTGCTCCACGGCTGGACGTCTGAGAAGATGAAAATGAAGGGGCCTTAACAGATACGGTGGAGACCTGGTCAGATAAATTGGAGGTTGGGGAACATGTGCCGCCCTAAATTGGAGAATGCTGAGGTGCTCCCCTTCCTGTGAATATCCTACTCATTCTTACAAAATGTTCCACACCTCAGGATGGCATTAAGAAGAAATCCTTTGACGTTTTTTTCACTACTGAATTCAACTGCAATTATATTTAAAATATCTTTATTTTCCATTACTTTGACGGCTTCACTTTTGAAGTTTTCTATTCATACATCTCAATAGTCCTATCCCTTTCGAAGCAATAGTAAGCTGGCCTTTAACAAAGGCAATACTAGAAGAGACAGTATATATTTTTTGCAAGTAGTTATTTCATTCATTAGAATTTGTGTCATTTTTAGCAGAAATGACAGCAGAAAACGGAGAAGAGGATGACATTTAAACATTTAGATGTATACAAGTATTGGGGGATTCATAACTAGGGACAAAATTCAGTGTGTCGCTTTAAAAGATAGTCCTTTGACATGACCTAACCTGGAAGTTACATGCAGCTGGCAGTACATGTCACCAGCTCACAATAGGTTCCCAAAGGAAAGAAGTTGCTATTTCTCTTTAAGGCACAGAGAATAAGGGTCACTGACTACTGACCCATTGGCTTCATCTCAATAAATGGAGCAGTCTCAACTCATCTCTTAATAGCAAGAAGACATGATAGCAGGGAAGACGAGCACTCAGGTCACAATTACAGCTAATTTACAATTTCCACAGCGAGCCCAGAAACAGAGTGGGTCCGTACTCCAAAAGAACTGCATCCTCTCTTGGGATGCTACACTTTCCCACTGACAGAGCCGTTTAAAATTTCAGCAATATGGAAGTCCCGCACAGGCACTGAATCTGCTGTGTCAGTAGTTTGCTACCTCTTGTGTGTAGGAGGCTTAACATACTCTACCAGTGGACTAAGGTAAAATAAAGATGAAAGACTGGTGGCATTTCATTCTAAGACAATTTAAGATGGTACCAAATACATGAAGGTAGTATTGAATAAAGGCAGCATTTTCACGAGAAGATATTATTATTTAATTAGAACATTACATGAAGTTACATTTTATCTTGGTCATTTGTACACAAACTTTACAGGTCTTAAATTGATAATTAATGTATGCAAAACACTAATCTTGATTCATTGTTTTCTTTTGAGATGGGGTCTCACTCTGTCACTCAGGCTGAAGTGCAGTGGAATGATCTAGGATCACTGCAACCTTTGCCTCCCAGACTCAAGCCATCCTCCCACCTCAGCCTCCTGAGTAGCTGGGATTACAGGCGTGCACCACCATACCAGCTAATGTTTTGTATCTTTTAGTAGAGATGAGGTTTCACCATGTTGGCCAGGCTGGTCTTGAATTCCTGAGCTCAAGTGATTTGCCCAACTCAGCCTTCCAAAGTGCTGGGATTTCAGGTGTGAGCCACCGTGCCCGGCCGCACTTTTAATTTTTAGTTGTACTATTTTTTCATCTTTTACAATGTCACATAAGGGTTTTATTTCAGTTTGATATAAATTAAGAATGCCTCTGACGAAGGTGGGCTGCAGTTTACCTCACCTCATTAGGTCCAGGAGTGATGTCCCTGGCCTTTACGGAGTGCTGCTTTGAACATGAGACCTGAAAATTTTTGGAGGTATATTATTGTTTTCTAGTCAGCACAGAATACTCATTTGCTTAGTATCCTTATGTCAGACTTAGGGGCTCTAACCTAACCTTAGTTGATTCATTTAAATCAACATACATGATTTTTTTTTAACCCAATGCTGTAGTTTTAGGGCAACCCCCCTGCCACCCCACCTTATTCTTTAAGTCATGTGAACATTATTGTATTATTCTAGTGCATCCCAGCTTATCACTTTGTACCCTCTAATCATAAGTAGCTTTTTGGGCATCTTGGTCCACTGCAGCTGCTGTGATTTTTCTGGCTTTGGTAATAATAAACTCCACAGTCACAGCACTGTCTGCGCACTCCAATCCTCACTCCAACCCCCAGGCTTTCTGGTTGTTTATGTTCACTGGTTTCACAAAAACAGAAAAGTTCTCTATTCTAATGTAAATAACTCTATCTTCCAGAGTCATTAGAAATTAAGCAGCCCTGGAACAAATTCAAGGGTTAAATATAAGTATTATAAAAGAAAGATTTTCACGCCTGTAATCCCAGCACTTTGGGAGGCTGAGGCAGGCGGATCACCTCAGGTAGGGAGTTCGAGGCCAGCCTGACCAATACAGAGAAACCCCGTCTCCACTAAAAACACAAAATCTAGCCGGGTGTGGCGGTGCATGCCTGTAATCCCAGCTACTCGGGAGGCTGAGGCAGGAGAATTGCTTGAACTCGGAAGGCAGAGGTTGCGGTGAGCCAAGATCACGCCATTGCACTCCAGCCTGGGCAACAAGAGCGAAACTCCATCTCAAAAAAAAAAAAGAAAAGAAAAGAAAAGAAAAGAAACATTCAATGTTTCAATGTAGGTATTATAAGAGAAACACATTTATAACACTTAAATGCAAGTATTATAAAAGAAACAGGTGTTAATCTTATGATACCTGTTATATAGTGATTTTTACTGTTTTTAAATCTGGTTCTACTTTTATTTTAAAACAATTTTACTTTAAAATTAACAATGTGGAATTTACACAGATACACAGAGTTATATTTAAAATATACTCTTTTTTTATATTTATCAACTGTCAATTTTGATAATGATTAAAATGAGTGTGGGAAACACAATTTGAGTTGCTCAAAATGCAGCTTATTTGAAAACACTGGAAGCACAATATGACTTTTATTTAGCAATAGTTTGTATCATTTGTCACCTCTGAATATATCATGATTGACTCTTGGCTTTTGAGAGGTTCAACTTGTTAAAATGGCTTATAATTACCATTTCCTCTTTGCTACTTAAATTTTCACTACTGGCCAGCAGAAGTTACCTCAGTTTGGTTCATCTGCTCAACCTCCACACATCCTTGAAAGCACCCTTGTTAGAGAGAGAGAGAAACAAAGAGAGAGACAGACAGAGAGAGAAACAGAGAGAGAGAGAAACACACACACACACACACACACACACACAGAGAGAGAGAGAGAGAGAGAGAGAGAGAGAGAAAGAGTTCCAAAAAAAGAAAATGTTCCAACAAAATTCTGCCTATTTCAATCATGACATCCAATTATGTTCCAAAAATAGTCCTGATGACCTTTAGTGGAGAATAATATTAGAGACCGAAATCAGGGTAAATAAAGTGATTATTAGTTTTTTATATCACTACTAGAGAAGGTAACTGTTATCACCTTTTTGTTTGTTTGTTTTTCTGTGATGGAGTTTTGCTCTGTTGCCCAGGCTGGAGTGCAGGGGCTTGATCTCGGTGCACTGCAACCTCTGCTTCCTGGGTTCAAGCAATTCTCCTGCCTCAGCTTCCCAAGTAGCTGAGATTACAGGCACGTGCCACCATGCCTAGCTAGTTTTTTGTATTTTTAGTAGAGACAGGGTTCAACATGTTGGGCAGGCTGGTCACGAATTCCCGACCTTAAGTGATCTGCCCACCTTGGCCTCCCAAAGTTCTGGGATTACAGGTGTGAGCCACCATGCCCAGCCTGTTTATTACCTTCTTTTGAATGAGACAGAAAAATTGTTTTGATTTAGTAAAGATGATAAGTTCATATGGAAGATTTCAGTTTAACTCTATGTTGACTGTCCTTTTTTGGTCTTAATGCAAATAACTTAATTTCCCCTTCTTTTCTAATTATCATCTTTAATATTCATATACGTGCAAGAAAGTGCTATATCAATCTATTTCTGTGAATTATACTACTATTAAAATTAGAAGCAATATCCATTTTTTTTTCTCTTTTTGAGACAGCTCCTTGCTCTGTCACCCAGGCTGGAGTGCAGTGGCATGATCTTGGCTCACTGCAACCTCCACCGCCCAGATTTAAGCAACTCTCCCATCTCAGCCTCCCAAGTAGCTGGGATTACAGGCATGTATCACCATGCCTGGCTAATTTTTGTGTTTTTAATAGAGACGTGGTTTCACCATGTTGGCCAGGCTGGTCACGAACAAAATCTCAATTTTTAAGACAATTTTATTTTATCTAAGTATGTCATTAATATATACCATTCATTATATATATACCATTCATTAATATATACCAACCATTTCACCATTTTATTTTTGGCTACAGAACAAACTAATAATTTTTTCTACTTCATCAAGTAAACATAGGTAGAACCTACATGGGGATGTCCTTCTACTTCTATAAGTAAATTAGAGACCTCATATTTGTTTGTCTTCATTCGTAAGCTAAAATTACCATTATTTTTAATCCCAGTTTTAGTATTTAGCTCCAATATTTCAGATGCCTTTAGAAAAACACAAAGTATTTATTACTTTAGTATTATACCAGCTAATGAATTCCAAAAAGAAATTAAGAATGTCAGTAAAAACAATTAAGTTAATATTATATTAATACAGTGTAAATTAAAAAGAATGGTCAAAAGCTATCAAATACTAAAAAACTTTATCCACAGTTTCAAGTGTGACAATTTCTGAAGTCCATGTAATATTCAACATTAAGCTTAAAAATAATTAAATCACAAAAGATTCCAAAGTACATGGTTTATTGTACACTTCAGTTATAGTTCTTTGTTCATATCATATTTGCAAATCTCTCAACCAGTCCAGATATGAGTATACTTCATAATTTGGTATATAAACAGATATACAAAACTAGAAACTTACATTCATTGAAAACTTGAACCCCTTAAGCTTTAATGCAATAATTTAATTATTGGATAATTAAAAAGTTATGGCTGTATCCCAATATTTGTATCTTGGCATAACTGTGCAATTATCACAGAGATAAAGTAAATCACATTTAAAGAATTAAAACTGACAGAAGTAATCTTTAGTTTCTCAGTAAATATTCTTCCAATTAGTGGCATCAGGTAAAGAGATCCCCACACTGAGAAATATTAAATATTTGGTTCTATTTATTGAGTAGTGTTGTATTACCTTTCATTTTAAAAGCATTTAGGATAAAACTCCTTCAATTTAAAATTTTTAGTTGAACCAGAACAATGTGGAAAAATAACTGACTAAAAAAAGTCATGAAAGTATGAAAGGAGAGTGAAGGAGAACTTACCAGAAATTATAAGTCACTAGAAAAGCCAGTGTATTCAAAACAGAATGGTGTTGGCACAGAAACAGACAGATAGGAGCAGAATAGAGAGTCCAGAAATAGTTCCAAATATATATGGCATCTTTATATGTGACAAGGACAACAATTCAATCCCATGAAAAATAAAGTTTCTTGTATTAACTAGGACTTAAGTAACTGGTCATCCATCTACGGAAAAAAAAAAGAAAGAGAATCCTGCCTCATCTCGTGTACAAAATTTTAAGTTGAATGCTTTTTTAAAATGGTGAGAAAATATAAGAGAATATCTGCATGACCTTGGGATGGACAATACCACTCTGAGCAAAACAAATAATTCAGAAGCAATAAAGAAAAAGACATATTTGATTAAATAATAATTAACAATTTCATTTGGCAAAAGACATCATAAACAGATAAAAACTGCAAAGACATTTGCACGCATACAACAACAGATTAATACTTTCATGTAAGAGTTTGTAGAAACTGAAAAACACTACTAAATGGAAAAATGGGCAGTGAAAATGAGCATGAAATGAAGAGAAGAGAAATGTAAATGAACAGTAGACATATGAAAATATACTCAACATCAGTGATAGTGAAGGAAATGCAATTTAAAGTAATGACCAGGTGTAATAAGGTTGGAAAGAATTAAGGGCAGTGACATCCAGTGCTGGTGAGAATGTAGGAAATGGGCATTCTTATGTGTGAAGGTGATTTGCTATTCTTTTGGGTAAAGTGATAGCTATTAAAATTAGAAATACACCTACCGTTTGACCAAGCAATTCCACTTCTGGGAATCTATCCTATAGGAAAAAAAGGACCAGTACGTAAGGATACAGGTACAAAAATGTTTATTGCAGCATTGTTTGTTGTGGGGAGGGGAGAAAGGGAGTACTGAAAACAACAAGAATGTCAGTTAATAGGAAAAAGGTTAAATAAAATGTGGCATATCTATAATGTAGAACATAATATAATTATTAAAATAAATCTGATAAATTTGTATCTACAGACTTGGCAGACTGATAAGGTGACAAAAGAAAATCGAAAAGTGAGTGTTTAACATTCTTTTTTTTTTTTTTTTTTTTTTTTTTTGAGACGGAGTCTCGCTCTGCCGCCCAGGCTGGAGTGCAGTGGCCAGATCTCAGCTCACTGCAAGCTCCGCCTCCCGGGTTCACGCCATTCTCCTGCCTCAGCCTCCCGAGTAGCTGGGACTACAGGCGCCCGCCACCTCGCCCAGCTAGTTTTTTTTTGTATTTTTTAGTAGAGACGGGGTTTCACCGTATTAGCCAGGATGGTCTCGATCTCCTGACCTTGTGATCCGCCCGTCTCGGCCTCCCAAAGTGCTGGGATTACAGGCTTGAGCCACCGCGCCCGGCCTAACATTCTTGTTTAAGACACGTAGTAGCAACAACTGCAACGAATCAATGTATGCAAATGTACCTGCACCTGTATGCACATGAAGTGAAGAATGGAAGAATACACACCAGTCTAACAATGACTACCTAAGGTTGTGGATAAATACAGGGATTGGAAGGGATAGGGATTATTTACTTTCTCTTTGTATATCTTTGTGCTGTTTCACTAGTTACCATGATCACAATAGTAATTTCATAATTTTCAAAACTATGTTATTAACTTTTATAAATGGTAGTACAGTAGTATTTCTATACATTCATCTTTAGTAAAACAGTAGTAAATGAACAAACATTTTTTGCCTATGCCAGTCTCACCAATTGTGTTCAGTTGGGGCTACTTGCTTAAAATCCATTCCATCTCTCTCTCTCTCTCCCCTCTGTGTATCAGCCATGTAGTTTGGGTGGAACTGACTACACTCCATTTCCAAGGACTCCTGAACGCGCTAAGCTACTGTTCTACACCAGAAATACAATTCAGAGCCACTTATACAATTTAAAATTTTCTAGTAGTCACATTAACAGGTTAACATAATTTTACTAACATTTAACCCAATATATCCACAAATACTATCATTTCAGCATGCTATTAACATAAGAGTTACTAATGAGATATTTCGCATTCTTTTTCTGGATCTCAGTTTTGACTATCCGCATTGTAAGAGCTTGAGAGCCACATGTGGCTAGCGGCTACTGCACTGGACAGCGCAGGTCTAAGCTAATGATGGCAATGCTAGAAACACTCCCATGTTCAGGATTAAACACATAATTTAAAATGGTCCAATTGAAGAAAAACCCATTATGGTAGGAGACGAAAATTTCTTCTTCTTCTTCTTCCATTAATTCTGGAAACTGTGGGCAGACACTGAGGGATGAGTCAGGAAGGAAGCCTGCAGCCAGTGCAGAAGGACCCGTGTCCCTGAGACAGCAGTGAGCCTCGGGACCAGCCCCCCAGTGCAGGAGGACCTGTGTCCCTGAGACAGCACTGAGCCTCGGGACCAGCGTCCGCGTGCAGCCTGCACTGTTTAGTTACACAGCTAGCAATTTTCTTCCTCCAATCACTTTGAGTTACGTTTTCTATTACTTGTATCGAAAAGTACACTCATTGACAAACTCATCTATGGACAACGTCACATCCAAAGAGAATAATTTTCTTAAGTACACTAGTTCAAATGCTAAAATTTTCTTCCAATTACTTTTAGTCAAGCTATTCTTTTGTTAAACTGGCTTTATTTGATAACCTTTTTAGAAATCTTCTGAAAATATCCCCAAAGAAGAGTCCCACAGACTAATTTCTTATCATCCAGGGAAACATCCCAGTCACTATACGAGAGAACAAATATTTCTCCTCAGAAGAAAACATGAAATCTCAGAGCAACCAATCAGCTCTCATTCCACCTTCCTTTTTTTTTCTTTTTTTTGAGATGGAGTCTCACTCTGAAGCCCAGGCTGGAATGCAGTGGCGCGATCTCAGCTCACTGCTACCTCTGCCTCCCGGGTTCAAGTGATTCTCCTGCATCAGCCTCCTGAATCGCTGGGATTACAAGTGTGCACCACCCCATGCCTGGCTAATTTTTGTATTTTTAGGTGAGACAGGCTGGTTTCCAACTCCTGACCTCAAGTGATCCACCCACCTCTGCCTCCCAAAGTGCTGGGATTACAGGTGTGGGCCACCTCGCCGGGCCTCCGCCTTCTTTTCTGATTCTCACTCTCCAGACCAGAGTTTCTCATCCTCAGCACTACTGACATTTTGAGCAGATAATTCTTTGGGGTTGTCTTGTTCACTGTAGGTGTTTAGAAGTATCCCTGACCTCTCTCCAAACCCTGGTCCCCAAACAGTTGTGACAACCAAAAAGGTCTCTAGATATTGTCAAATGTCATCTTTGGGGGTAAAATCACCCCCAGTTGAGACCCACTGTCCTAGACAAGCAATCAGTTCAAGTGTATAACTGACCTTCATTGTTGTATCAGACTCAGGCATTGTAGCAATCATTAAAGCATGATGTCACCCTCAGTGTCCCCTGCATCACAACATTTTGGACCTATGGTCCTCTTCCCAGCCACGGAACCTCCTCTGGTCACACTCTTCCTCTTCAACCTCCTCTCTGTGCTAAGCGTGAGCTCTCCATTATAGTTCTTTCTAGAAGAAATGTGGCTAGTTCTTCTGACCTCAGCTTCAAATCATTACTTGAGCTACTCCCTGAACCACCTACCCAACTACATCCCTTGCACTTCTCTGAGAGGCTTTTTGGACAAAGTATTTGCTAATTTATGATCACTCATTCCTCAACTCAAACTCCCCAGCCTGGTCCTTCTCCTCCATCAACACACCTGGGGACCATTCCATCCCATCTTTCCACACTGTATCAGCTTACACACTGTCCTCTTTAATCCATCCCTAAGACTAGAATTTCAGTATAAATACTCAACTTTTCAAAGCTCCTCAGGTTGATCTATGGATTCAATATGATTTCAATAAAAATATCAACAGGCTTTTTTTTGTAGAAGCTAACAAACTGATTCTACAATTAAAACAACTAGAATAGCCAAAACAACTTTGAAAAAAGATGAACAAAGCTGGAATACTAATGCTTCTGAGATCAAGACTTATTATAAAGCTACAATAATCAAGACAGTAGATTGATATGAAGACAAATCAATGAAATATAAAGTCTGCAAACGGGAATACAAATACACAGACAGCTCATTTTTGACAAAAGTTCAAGGCATTTCGGTGGAGAAAAAACAGCCTGTTCAATAAATGGTGCGGGAACAATTAGAGACGTGTATGCAGAAATCAACTTCAATCCATATCTCACCCCCATGTATAAAAATCAACACATTAATCATAGACCTAATGTACAATCTAAAACTATAACACTTTTGGAAGAAAACATAGGAAAAACCTTTGTGACCTTGGATTAGGCAAAGATGGCTTAGATCCAACACTAAAAGCATTTAAAGAACGAATAAAGCTTTTGCTCTTCAATAGATGCTATAAACAGAATAAAAACACAAGCCACAGGCTGGGAGAAAACATTTAAAGATCACATATATAAGGTTTATTTATAATGGCCAAAAGCTATAAATAAGCCAAATGTCCAGCGGCAAGAGACTAATGAAACTGACACAGTCATTCAATAGGATATTACTTAGCAAAAAAACCCAAATAAATGATCGACATATGCTATGACATGGATGAATCTCAAAATAATTACGCTGAGTGAGAAGCCAGGCCTAAAACAAGGGTGCATACAATATCACTCTAGTTATGTAAAATTAAAAAAAAATGCAAACTAGTTTCTAGGGATGGAAAGCATTAGTAGCTGTCCGGTTGGGGATGTGGCTGTGGGGGAGCAATGACAAAGGGGCAGGAGAAAACTTCTGGGGGAGATGGGTATTTTATTATCTTGACTGTGCTGGTGGTTTCACGAGTGTATACACATATCAATTTATGAAACTGTGCACTTTAAATTATGTACAGTTTATTATATGCCAATTATGTCTCAATAATGCTTTTTTAAGAGAGAAATGCAATGCTAGCTATTGGGGAAAACCTCACTACCATACCATGTAGGGACAGCTGAAATTGGTTCATGCTACTTGGGAATCCATGAAAGGAAGCAGTTTTAGAGGTTTTGTTTTGTGGTTTTAAATTCCTCTGTGGGTTAACACAAACAGAATTCACAATTCTTGGGTACATGAACATAATACAGCCTAGATGATATTAAATAGTAGATGTGGTGTGTGTTCGGAGGGAAAGACTTAGACCCTTATGAAAACCAATTTAAAGTGTCTTTGCTTTAATTCTCCTTTTAAGAGACTCCCAAGACAGTCACCACCATCATCTTAAGGGTATGTCTGACCAACATCTTTCAGCAAAAAAAAAAAAAAGAAAGAAAGAAAGAAAGAAAAAAGAGAATAAAGCTAAGTGGCCTGAATTCTCAAAGATAATAATCAAATAATATGCTTTTAACCAGGTATTTGATGGCATTTCTCCCCATGATTCTATCAAATTCAACTACCTCTACATACATATTGGTAGTGCCTTAGAAATCCACCTTAAAAAGCCACCACTGTTCCTCTAAGACATGAAACCTGTGTAGTGACCTATTAATTTCATTCCAGTGTATGATGTCAAGTGCATTTTAAAAATATACTTCATTGCTTCCAAGTGCTTCTTTAATCCACAAGGACTGGTTTTAGCATTTAAGCTAATTTATTCTAGACATAAAAAAACCTTCCGCTTATTCTTGCAGATAATTGATTCTTGATTTGTTAAGGTACTAAACACTATGGTTTATGTGCTGAAATACAAAACCCCTGGTAAACCCACTCATGTGCCCCACACAAAGCAAACTTGAATGTTTATTGCCTAGGGAGAGAGGTCAAAAGGAGCTGAGAAAGGAGCAGAACTCTTCCTTACTTTGTCCTGCTGCTAGTACAGTGGGAAGGTCCTACTCTCCCTGCAATTAACATTACCACTTGTTCCACAGCAGCCGCACATGGAAGGCACACAGTACCAATTTCTCAAATCAAATGCCCTCCTCAATTTCCTAAAAATAAAATAAATCTAGAAGATAATCTCTGCCTCAAAGCTGACCCCTCTAAGTAAAAGCATATACCATCACCCCCAAAAACAATAAAAGACTGCACTGGAAAATCAGGGTTTAGGAAGAGTTAGGCACTCGATGCTAATGTTACCAAAAGGTTACATCAATCCCATTGATCTCTATGACACACCAAAAGTTAAAAATTGTTTTTTCTGCACAATAAAGAGCACAAAGCATAAGGTAAATTAGTATTTTCTGACAAAGAACATCTTCACATAAACATCTACAAAATATGTAAATATTTCTTGAAAGATTACTTTATATTTCTACAATATACATGTTTAAATTCATTCATTTATTTATTTTTTAGAGACAGGGTCTCACTCTGTTACCTAGGCTAAAGCGCAGGCGCATGATCACAGCACCTCAAACTCCTGGGTTCAAGCAATCCTCCCACATCAGCCTCCCTAGTAGCTAGCACTATAGATACATGCCTAGCTAACTTTTTTTGTTTTTTGTTTTTGTAGTTGCTGTTGTTGTTTGTTTTGGGTTTTGTTTTGTTTTGTTTTGTCTTTTTTTGTAGAGACAGGGTCTCATTATTTTGCCCAGGCTGGTTTCCAACTCCAGACTTCAAGCAATCCCCCTGTCTTGGTCTCTACAAGTGCTGGCATTATAGGAATGAGCCACTGCACCCGGCCTGAATTTATTATTAGAATTTGCAATCTAAAAAAAGTTTTAAATGTGTCTGTCTATGCTAGGTCAGATTCCTGCCACCCATTTCCACATGCAAATCAAACACATAGATTGTAATCAGTAAAACTTTTTCCTCTCATGCAAATGTGTTCACAGAACTATCTGCAGAGAATTTCCTTATGGTGCTGGTCAAAAGTTAAGTGAGTGATGTGCGGGATGAAGCAAAGCTCACACGGTCACTGGGAGGAAGTGTGCAGTTACTGGTATTTCCATGGGTTTGTCTCATGTTCCTGTACTTAAGCATGGGAAAGCCCTCAACATCATCCCAAAAGAGGTGATGTCATAAAACAACCTATTAAAAGAAAACATGGGCCTGGTGCAGTGGCTCACGCCTGTAATCCTAACACTTTGGGAGGCCGAGGTGGGCAGATCACGAGGTCAAGAGATTGAGACCATCCTGGCCAACATGGTGAAACCCTGTCTCTACTAAAAATACAAAAATTAGCCGGTCATGGTGGCGTGTACCTGTAGTCCCAGCTACTTGGGAGGCTGAGGCAGGAGAATCGCCTGAAGGGAGGCGGAGGTTGCAGTGAGCCAAGATTGCACCACTGCACTACAGCCTGGTGACAGAGTGAGACTGTCTCCAAAACAAAAAAGAGAAAGAAAAGAAAACACATGTGTACTCAGATGAAAATAAATGGACCACCAAAATCCTCAGAGGGTGAGGTCCCTAACTCAGAAAAGTAGAGAAAGAAACCCTGAAAACCTTTTGGTGTGGTTTTTCCCTCTAGTTACTTAGGTCTGATAGTCTACTGCCACAAGGAGTAAAAGAAGAATTTAAATCTTAAGAGTCAAAATGGCAGAGGAGATGGCACAGATTCCAAGAAACACCAGGACACAAGAGAAGTCCTACCTTTCCATAGTTCCCTGTTAGAGCTACCAGGGCCCAACTTGCTACCACACAACAGGGGTAAAGAGAGAACAATACAGAATTCAGCTGCTCTGCTCACATGGCTAATTGGATAATGAATATATCTGGGGACTGCCAGTTACTGCAGCTGGGACCATTACACCACACCAGTGTGGCTGTTACTATTCTCTTTACAGTCTGAGATAAACTCAGCATCCTGGTAGTGCCGGGTGTGTGGCTGCAGGTTTCCCCTTCAGCAACAGTGTTAAGGGGACACTCTTAAGGCAAGTTTGAGGCTTTACTTTCCAAAATGTTCAAAGAAACTATGACAAACATGGTGAAGTCAAGCAAACTCTGTGAGGTCTACCCTTATTGGGTCCATACTGTGGGTGTTGATGCTCACATTTCTTTATAAAACAAAACATACCTGTATTAGTCTGCTCTCATGCTGCTAATAAAGACACACCCGAGACTGACTAATTTATAGAGGAAAGAGGTTCAATAGACTCATAGGTCCACAAGGCTGGAGGGTCCCAACAATCATGGCGGAAGGTGAAGGAGGAGCAAGTCATGTCTTACATGGTGGCAGGCAAGAGAGTTTGTGCAGAGGAACTCCCATTTATAAAACCATTAGATCTTGTGAGACTTATTCACCACCATAAGAACAGTGTGGGGGAAGCTATCTCCATCATTCAATTATCTCCACCTGGCACTACCCTTGACACGTGGGGATTTTTACCATTCAAGGTGAGATTTGGGTGGGGACACAACCAAACCATATCATTACCCACTCCCTTGCTGATATCTGTGTTTCTAACCCAAGCATGTTGACCTCAAAAAGGAAAGGCTGCTTGCCAGTCCCTGGGAGTTAGGAACCCTAAATTCTGGTCATGGTTTGCAATCAACATATATACTCCCTAAGCACAAGCAAGCCTCAAATCTTCTGAGTCATTAGTTCCTTGTTTACTAAATAAAGATATTTTCAGTCAGACTTCTCTTAAGGCTTCTACCAGCTCTGAAATTCTATGATTAAAATTTTCCATATAGACTGCTATAATATACCATATTATTCTCTCAACACCTGTCAGTCCCAAAACACAATTTCAAGGAGTACCCTGATTACCCTGCTGAGAAGAGATGGCTTAAATCTGATAGAGGGGCCACTGAGGACAGGGAGTGAGTTCCCTCAAGGCCTAATGATACTGAGCCGGAACACCTGTGGGATCTGTCCCCACATCTGTGCAGAGAGCTCGTGTCCTTAGGGTTGACCAACACAGGGTACAAGTGAAAGAGCTATCCAAGGACATGGGGTCAACTGCCCCTTTCACACCTCTTCATGGAAACAGAACAGCCCCTGAGAAAATGCTACTCCAATGAGCTAGCTTTAAGGGGATTTTCCCAGCCTACTTTGTGGTCTTTTGCCTAACTCAACAGGACAAAAATAAATGATTTGGGGAGAGAGAAAGAAGGGCATAATTCCCAATATATTTTATTTATTTATTTAAGAAAACATACAGTACTTATTGTATGCCAGGTACTGTTATAAACACTTTACAAATATTAATTTAATCCTCTAAATAATTTGAGGACACAATGACATTATCATTCTACTTTAGGAAACTAAGGCACACAGAGGTTAAGGTCACACAGTCGGCTAAATGGCAGAGACAGGATTCAAACCTAGGCAGTGTGACTTCTGAGTCCATGCTCCGAAATGCTACTCAGTGATTACCTATTGATTAACAGATGTGAGAAAGTGGCTTTTAGTGAGACAGCACAGATATCCGCCTCTCTCAATGGGTCCCTCTAAACAAGCGTTGCTGAAAAGGACTGCTCACTAAAAAACTTTCCCCCAATCCTACTTGATTCTGATTTGCTAAAAAGTTATTCCAGTAAATATGAAATAGGGAACTTCTGCTCCTGCCTTTGGCTATCCAAGCCTCTACCTCACCCTGCCCTCAATACACACTAGACTCTGATTTGCATTCCCGAGGGTGTTTGGCAATACACACAGATTTTTGACAAACCTCCCACAGGTAACCTAACCCTCTCCCCTGGGACAAAACTAAGGTCTTCGTATAATTTTCAAAGGCAAGAAGATCAATCCTACATTGTTTCTATCTCCCAAATCTCTTCCCTACCCACTTCACAGGAGACAAATGCATGTGTGATAAGGAAAGCTGCAAATACGTGCCAAATACCAAACCGGCTATTCGATGAATATATAAATGCAATTGACATTCTTCCACAGTCTGAAATTCTCTCTTTACTCTCAGGATAGATTACACTGTTTTCTTTTTATATAAACATGCCACTTTAAATGCTAATTCAGATGCGACACTCGATTTTTTTCTTCGTTTTGTTTTTGGGTTTCTAACATTCAAAATGACACTGGACTTCCATGTGGCTTTGACAATGGATATTTTGAATTCTTGCTTCAATATTTGTGGGAGTGGGAGGACAGAAAGTGCTAAGAAACCTAAATTTATTTTAAAACTTATTCAAATATGGTTTACATGTCCTTTATTTTGTTTGAATTAAACTCTTTCCCTCTCTTTCAGGAAATATTGCCCTTACTTTGCTGAAAATCTCACAAATGTAATTCAAGTAAGTTGAAAACCAAGGTGATTCCCTTTCCTTGCCTGCTAGAAATAATCTCATTTTACTCAAACTACTTTTCTAAACAGGCAGTCAAGGCAGTATTTTCTGATATATAACAGGCCTGAATGTAAGTCTTTTTTAAAAATACACACACACACACACACACACACACACACACACACACATGACCTATGCCCATTCAATTATACAGAAGCTCACTTCATATCTTGTGTCAAAATTAGGAATTCCAATTTTAGAAATACCCTAATCCAATATATACAATTCAATATGATTGAGACAGGAGACAGCCAAGGGTCCCTGACAAAATCCCACTTTCAAGCCTAAAACAGCCTGAAGGCTGAAATACCAGACTGCAGGTCCTGGATGAAGTCCTCCCTTTTTCAGCTGATTCTTTCAGAGTAATGCCCACCTGCACCCTGGGAGGATGAGGTAGAGCCTCGGGAAGTTTGCACCCTTTGCAAAGGAGAGGAGCCTGGCCTCTTCTGTTCCAGTGTGGTGACCTGGGATTCTATCTGTGAGGTGGGAAACCTCCTAGCAGGACTCTCTCTCTCACTTTGCTGAGAGTTATTTTTCCTTTTCACCCCGTAGATTCCATTTTCCCCACCCTTCTGTACGTCCACGAGCCTAATCTTTCCTGGTCGTGTGAAAAGAGCCCAGTTTTAGCTGAACTAAGGAGAAAGTTCTCCAACAAATATATCTACTGTAAGACAAACTATCTCAGAAGTCTAGCAGGCCCAGCTCCACCCAGAAACTACCATCAAGTTCCCCTGCTTTGTAGTCCTAACTACTTTTTGACAATATTCTCTCCCTCTGTTGGTCACTCTCATCTTTCATTTCATCTCTGGATGCCCTCTACTGTCCCTAACCAACAAAGACAAAATTTGAAAGCGGTAAAATAAGTTCATTATTCTTTTCATACATTTATTAATGCATTCATATAGTAAAATGGTTCTCAATACCTGCTCAACTTTCTGCTAGCCTTGTTTCTTGCCAGTTCACCAGAAGCATCCCATTAATGAATTGTCTTCTGCTGTGCTAAATTCAGTTTGGGTGACAACCTGTCCTGACCAAAGGTACATACATTTCAGTGAGGTACCAAAGACATCTCCAAGATCTGGCAGATGAATTTCTAGTACTGGAATGTTCGACATGTGGCAGATGTGTTTAAGATGGAAATCCCCTTTGCGGTCAGAGGGGGTGGACCTCCTAGCAGACCTGAAACTATCAAATGCCAGTAGATACCTAGCCCACTTATTCCAAGGCCAGTCCTAATAGACTCCAACCACTCTCAGAGGAATAACAAAAGGGTGAATGGAGAAAAATCATAAAAACATATAAACCAAATAGAAAATTCTAAGTCCCCCATCGGACTGAATGAATCCCCCCTCTCAGCCAATGGCATTCCAAAGCAAACCTGAAAAACTAGTTCAGGCCATGACAAGAAGAGAGGGTTGGACATGCCTCATGATACCCTCCTTCCCTCTGGAATTCAGCACAACTGACCAGCTGACATTAAAACAGAGATCTTAAGACTGACAAAGCAGGCTCTTTGTAGTAAGAGACCAAATTCCAATGTGACTCTAGTATAGCATCACATGACAGCAGGCCCTGAAAGAAATTAAAGTACTTTGCCCCAAAATACATTTTTTGATAGATTTTTTAAAGGCTCTGCAAATCTGTCTCTTGTGGAGAAAATCTACACTCTGTAGAGACTCTCTTCCCTTTCCAGAACTTTTCCTGATCCAGGAGAGATTAAGAGTCTGATACCTTTTAAGGCCTGACAAGAGACATTTACCATCTGTTCTACATAATAAGAACCCTGGTTTCCACAATCACTTATCTTAACCCAGACACTCCTTTTTACTGATTCCAGGTCTTAGATAATAACTGTTTCAACCAACTGCCAATATCAGAAAATCTTTGAATCCACCTATGATCTGTAAGCACCACCCACCCAGCTATCCCACCTTTCCACACCAAACCAATGCATAATTTACATGTATTGATAGGTGTCTTATGTTTCCTGACCATCTTGGGCACATGTTCTCAGGACCTCTTGGGATGATGCGTCAGGCCTTGGTCACTCATATTGAGCTCAGAATAAATCCCTTCAAATATTTTACAGAGTTTGACTATTTTTCATTGACAAACCCTATAAAGAGGAATATTGTTACCAGCTACTAGTATTGTTGCTAGATCAGTTAATTAAAATAAGTAAAACCTTTTAAATTGCCTCTGGGATAATTTGAATACTCTCAGCAACTCCTCAGCATGCAGACATACTTTTCCAGGACTATTATACATATTAGGAGCTGCTTCTGCTTTGGGTTCCTGTTGCTGGATATTTTTTGGAGACAAAGTCTCGCTCTGTCGCCCAGGCTGGAGTGCAGTGGTGCGATCTCAGCTCACTGCAAGCTCTGCCTCCCAGGTTCACGCCATTCTCCTGCCTCAGTTTCCCAAGTAGCTGGGACTACAGGCACCTGCCACCATGCCCAGCTAATTTTTTATATTTTTTAGTAGAGATGGGGTTTCACCATGTTAGCCAGGATGGTCTCGATCTCCTGACCTTGTGATCTGCCTGCCTTGGCCTCCCAAAGTACTGGGATTACAGATGTGAGCCACTGCCCCCAGCGTTTTTTTTTTGTTTTTTTTTTTTTGTTTTTTTTTGTTTTTTTTGAGACAGAGTCTCACTCTGTTGCCCAGGTTGGCATGGGCACGATCTCGACTCACTGCAACCTCCACCTCCTAGGTTCAAATGATTCTCCTGCCTCAGCCTCTGGAGTAGCTGGGATTACAGGCATGCACCTCCAAGCCTGGTTAATTTTTGTATTTTTCAGTAGACATGGGATTTTTGCCATGTTGGCTAGGCTGGTCTTGAACTCCTGACCTCAGGGGATCCACCTGCCTCGGCCTCCCAAAGTGCTAGGATTACAGGCATGAGCCACTGCACCTGGCCTTGGATATTCCTTTAAAAGCATCCTTAAAGTATGAGTGTGGACATAAAGATGGGAATAATAGACACTGGGGTCTACTGGGTCTACTAGTGCAGGGAGACAAGGGGGAAAGGGCTGGAAAACTACAGTTTGGGTACTATATTCACTCACTACCTGGGTGTCAGGATCATTTTTACCCCAAACCTTAGTGCCATGCAATATACTCCTGTAGCAAATCTACACATGTACTTCCTGAACCTAAAAGTTGAAATTATTTTTCGAAAGAGTTGGAAAAATGTTATAAATAAAAATACATTTAAAACAGCTGTTGCAATCAAATATCATAACCAATCCATCAATCAAGCAAGCAAGCATGTGTGGCCAGAGAACTTAAAGCTAACAAACTGCCAAGTGTCAGTCACTGCTTCTACTAAAATGAAGTGGTAATTGCAGATAATTTTATAGATCCCAGACCTACAAAGCCATGAAACAATGCACCAAGGCTTATAATTAAACAAGGTGGAGGAAAGGTCATTTTAAGTAGCCGGGAGAACCTATTTGCTAAGAATAGATAATACAGTTTCCTTCTTCTCTGTACGAAGACATCTGAAAGACCACTTAAAAGCAGGAGGCGGCACAGGAGCTGGCCTGAGCAGATTTCCTGCTCCTCTCTCCAGGGTATAAACACCATCAAGGCACTCTAGGGAATTCCATGAAAAAAGAAGCCTCTCTGTCCTGGAGAGCTGTTTATTTAGGCAATTAACAAAACACAAAGGAGTCCTTTAAAAATAAATAATGGCTGCCAGGGACACCTTGGTTTGGCTCCTAACCATCTTGGGCTCACATCTTGGGCTTTTCCACTTTTTGCACTTTCCTTGCCTGAAAACAAACATTTCCCTGTGAATTTTTCCACTTAGAAATGTGATTTCAAAACTTACATGCAAAATATGGGTGAATTTTAGAAAAAAAGTACCACAACAATAATGGCACTTTCATAAATACAGACAGTACAAATTAGTTACTAGAAAAATCTAAATCAAACAACATGCAGAAGGTTGATGTGTTCCATACTGAATTGAAACCATGAAGGATCTGGCATCAGCCATCCAGCCGTGGCATCACCACTTGTCCTCATGGCGCAGGCACAGTGACAGAACCTAAGAGAACAGGGCAGGTCCACTGCTTGGAGGCTCCCAATCTAGCAGGGGGAGACAGATTTGTACAGACTCCACAAATGTCTGCACTATGTAGTTATTATACCGGGCACCTTGCTGAACACAAAGAACAGGCATTCACAGTCACATCTCTTTGATGGGATAAAAATCTAAAGCAACAAATCTAGTTCTGAAGCTAAGTGTAATAATATGCCATCGTAAATGCTATTATCTCATTTGCTTCATCCCTGGCTTCAGGTAGTATATACTAAAGCATTTCAAGATTATCACAATTTATCATCATAATTTTTTCTATGATGTTCTGGCATTAACCAATTGGTATCTGCCACTGTAGATATCTGAGTTACTGTCAAATCGTATTTATTTGGAGCAATCTTTATTATGAGCCAAAATTAACCAAATACACACACACGCACAGACACACACACACAAATACAGGTGTGATATATTTTCTTATTCAAAATAGAATGTTTACATAATTGTTATTCAAATTACTTAAAAATCTACATAAATACTTGGTTAAAGCAATTTTAATCCTACTTCCATACAATCACTGAGTATTTTACATAAAATATTTCAAGAATACCAAAAATACAGAGGGTATAATATAAACAGCCATATACACACTACCACATTAATGATATACGTGAAACTCCTTGCAGAGGCCTCTCAAATCCAATGTATTTCATTTTCTCCACTAGTAAGTGACCTTTATCATAAACTTGCTTTCCATGCATCTTTTATACCTTTACTGTAAATGCCTGTATTCAGAAACAACATACTGTTTTCCATACTTTTAAGTTTTATAATATAAATGCCATCTTGTACCTGGAATTTGCTTTTAGCACTTGTCATTCTATTCCTGATAATTATACCTGCTGATACATATACTCTGGTCCGGTTACTTTACCTGCTGTATAATATTTCACTATCTGACTATATTATGATTTTGACAGGTAGCTGGAAGGAGGGGGATAAGACAATGTGATAACTTTAGTTACAAGGAGAATGAGGGGGAAAGTACAGGAAGTATCTGGGATCAGAAGCAGCCTTGGCAAATGGCTATTCATTGAATGGAAAAAGAAGAGAAATAGCTAAAATCCAGCTGTCTAGGAAGCTGTAATGCCTCTGGAAAAGTGATCTGGAGTTACTTGATTATCTCATAACAGCATCTTGCCTGGAAAGCTGTTTCCCTCACTTCTCTTGTCTATTACCCAGTCACAATCATTGCTTCTACACTTTTTAAAAATGTTTATAAAGCAAGAGAGTCTTCAAGTTAGTTCTCATTAAAATGATCATAAATAATAAATTAGTGAGGATCTAAATTTCTTTTTCTAGACAGAATAGTTTGCTTTTTTATACTTTCAATTAATAACAAAAAAAAATTTTCCTGAGGTCTTTCATTTCTGAAAGCTTTCAATGTAATATATGTTTTTACCATGATTCTGGATATAAAAGTTATCTTTAAGCTTATTTAAAGCAATATTCAAAATTTTCGAAAAATGTGGAAAACCCCGTAAGTTTCAGAATGCTGAAAATGCAATTTTAAAACTGCTGTCTTTCAAGACATACAGATTTGAAGCAGTAGATATATCAAAAGAGGCCTTTTCAGTCTTTATCAAGGTACACACTCTCTAATAAGTTGGATCACATTGCTATATAACCAAAGACAATAAGAAATACATGACACTATGTGCAGTTGCTTATGTTAATATGGAACAACAACAACAAAAAAGAGACTGAAAAGAACAGCAGGAGCAAATCTCCAATCTTTCTGGGAGAAGATATAAAAAGACTTCAAAGGAGGAGTTTGAAATTTATGGAGGAGTCATGTACGCAGTAAATAAACTAAGAAACTGTTAACAGGCTTAATTATCAGGTACTATTATGTTGGCTAGCTGATACTAATAAAGATACATTTGTGCCTTTCTTCATTAGATTTGTATAAAATCACTCTAGCATTTATTTTAAAAAGCATTTTCCCTTTCTCAAAGTCATAAAAGAAACTTGCACGAGGAGAGTAATTACTGGCATTCTGTACAGTATTCACTAAAAATGCTGAGTGACAGTGGGTTCTAGCACAGCTATATCAGGCATCGTTAATTCTCTGGGGAATATTCGTGTTTAACAGAAAATACAAAATATCATGTTTATTTTTAGTTTACCTCACTTGAAAGTACTAATTTTCCCAGAATTCACTAAAAAAGTAGATTTGTGTTCACATATACATATACAGTGTGCTTCATGCTCATCATCTGAATGCTCAATTGACTTTTAACGGGGAGAGGAGTTTAAATGGCTCTGATGTAAATCAAACTTTCTCTTACTATGTTTCCAAAGGATGGGCTCCAAACAACTTATGTCATTATTCTTTTTTCATTAAAGATCCCATTTTCTCAAATAAAGAAACTTAAAATACTTTCCTTATCACATATTTTCACATCAACTCATGGCTATCAGCTAACATTAACAGAATTGAGACTTACTCAAGTGCAGAAGAGGAAATTACCCTTAAATGGAAACATGAAATCTAATTCTGTAATTAACATGATCTTTATAATATTATTGGAAACACTAATGTGATAAAACAAGAAACCAAAAAGAAAACCCATGTGCAATCTATTAAAAAGGCTAAAAGCAAGATTTGACTGAAGTTCTGAAGTTTTCAAATAAAAAAGAAAGGGTGTTTAAGCCTTAAAGAAAAGTGCAAAAAAGCAAGTGAGATTTTTTTCTATAAAAGTATTTCATGTAGTTCTCTATTTTTCTTTTGTCTCATCATGATGGGAAATAACAAAAAGTTTGGACTTTTACAAGTTTAGGCAACAGAGTCCTAATCATGATGCAGAAGAGGAAAGAGTTTAATTCTAAGTCCATTTCCTATAGCAAACTATTTTCTGTTAAACTCTAGCACAGAGAGATGGAAGCTAAAAGCTAGTGACAATTTATCTCGGCACATTCTCCAAAAATAATAATCCAGTGTCTGCCTGGCAGCCTAAACTTGTACAAAAGACAGGAAGCAAAATGGATAGTAATAAAATGTTCACAGCTGATGAATTTTTGGTTCTTAGATGCAAAGGCTGAAATTTTCCAAAATTTAGCCTAGAATAAACCCTATATTTCAACAGTCAACAAATTTTTTTCTAATCCTCCAAGAGGAGAGTTGTAAAAACTTATCTTAAATACTATTTTTTTAAAGGAGGTGCTCCATCTACTAACTTCTTCAACTTAAATTAGACATCAAATGTAAATGTTTCCAGACCAGCCCTTACACAGTGCTATTGGATAACAAATCTGACTTTAAATGTAGTCAAATATTGAGGGTAGTTAATTCTATCCTCAATTTCATTCTGCAACTTTCTAATGGAAAAAAAAACTATGATTTGTGCAAATATATTAATGGTCTTAAAAATAAAAGATTAAAACACAGTATAAAGAAATCAAGTCAAAGTTCGTAAATCCATTATTTTAACACAAAAGCATGACATGAATCAGTTCAGTAAGATCTAGATCTAATAATGGAAAGTTTAACTGATTCAAAGTCTCCAATTCAGGATTCAAAAGTACATAATTTACTCCACATAAAATCCATAGTATAAAAAAATCATGGATTTCAGATCATAAAGAACACTAATTCTTGATTCAGGTCAATTTATACTATCTCCTGACCAAATAATGTTTTTGCTTGATTATATAACAGCATTAAAAAAATTTAAGATTCTCCAAGGAATAAATATGCATTTAGGTTTACAATGCCCATATGGAACAAACCCTGGAAATTATGAAATTATTACTGTTTGACTTTTATAAGTAAATTCAGTTTTTTGTTTTCTTCAGTTGATTATCATTCATTTTACAATTGCCACTAATGAATCAGAGAAGAATCATACTATAAACTATATATTAATAAAAAGAAAACAAGGAAACAAAATCCTACTACTTACAAACTTCCTCTTCTGGGGAGACTCAGCTCCTTCTGCAAAAGAAAAAAAAAAAACATATATAAGTGATGCTGCATTAACCTTAAGATTACTAGGATACCAAATGGATAACAAAGAACGTATCATCCCTCATTATGCTTGATTTGGCATTTCCTATACTGAAAACATTTTAAAGTCATAATTTTATGCTGGATCCCTTCTTACACGGTTCTCTTTACACACTGTGTTTAAGGTACAAACACAGCTTATCTGAATTCCAGAGCAGAAAAACTATCAATCTTCCCAAAGCAACTACAGTAAAATACTGAGTTGAGTTACATGGCCCTACAATTGAGCATATGGAAAATCTGAGCAAGCAAAGAATTTATCCAAACAGGATTTAGCTATAAGAAGTAGGAGACATTTTGCAGGATTATAATTAAACGAAAGGTGCAATGAAAGGGACAATTAAATCAAACTATTTGCCCTCAACAGAAATATATTCATGCAAAACATTATGCATACCAAAGATTGCACTTTCTATTTTTTAAATGATAATGGAAAAGATTTCCTTTTGGTGTTATTTCTCAAAACATCCATTTATTCATTGGGATATTTAAAAGCAGCTTAATCAACTTCTGAAAGGTAATCAGACAGCCATGACAATTATTAGTGTGCTTCATAGTTTTAAAAGGGTGCCTTCACACTTCTCTCAATTTGAGATTCTTATCTACCTAATCATCAAGAGGCTGTGGAAAACCAAAAAAAAAAAAAAAAAAAAAAAAAAAAAAAAACACGCAAGACAACAAGCCAACCAAAGAAATAAACAAAAATAGATTCAGAAATACCTCTATCCACTAATGAAGTTTTCAAAGCTCAAGAATAATTACTTGCTGTCAATTATTGAAGAATAGGAAGCGATGAGTCATTTGGCTATTTAAACTCAAAATGAAGTACACTATGACTAAATTTGGTTATTCATGCCCATAATTCTCATTTATTTTTCTGCCTTTCAGGTGTTTGAGCATTATCCTTTGAAAGGTATTTCCCCATCAGCTTCAAACTCACCTTTCCTGTCTGTTATTTTTATTGACTATTTCAATGTTTGTCATGGACAGCAGGCTCAGCTATCACTTTTCCACAGCACAACTTACTCCACCACAGCTTACAGAAAGTGGCCACGAGAGTGTCAGACCAGAGCAGAGGAGAGCTCTGTGGCTGCTGCTTTAAACACAGCAGGCCTTACTTATTAACTGGCAAATATATTTCCATACAGATATAGTAATCATATAACTGTTCAAAAGCAAGAAAAACAATCAGCAACTTTAGGAATGAATTGTCATCTTCTTTCTCCCAATAGCAAATGTTTTCTTTTCAAGGGCTATAGGGTTCAGTGGTAAAGTGCCTTTTTTGTTTTGTTTTGCTTTGCTTTTTTCTTTAATCTTTGATTAGCTCCAAGAAATTATAGTGTTTGCTGAACTTGGCTCCCTGATTCTGAAACATAAATATACCTTCATTTACTAAAACCTCTAATGACAAGAGAAAAGTCTCTGACCAAGACCGTTTTCCTTGGGAACCGAAACATAAATAGAAAACCAATGAGTAATTTTCTACACATGGATCTTTGGTTACGACAAGCATAGAGAAATCTGTGTTGTATTCAGGTTAAAGAAAAGAAAAAGAACTTCCTAGATGTAATAGCTCAACACACCATATTTTTTATTTTTTAATTTTTATTTATTTTTAGGATGAGGTTTCACTACATTGCCCAAGCTGATCTCAAACTCCTGGGTTCAAGCATCCACCTGCCTCAGCCTCCTGAGTAGCCGAGATTACAAAGTACACCACACTGTACCAGACCCAGGCCATTTCTCCTAGAAAGAAATTGATACTACTGCAGAGCAAAAGGTCTAGAGGCCAAATGAATAATACTGCTCTGTCCAGTAAGTTGATCTGACAGCCGCATAAAAGGTACCTGAGGTATTATCATTAATAACAACAAAATAATAAATCAGATGTTATTTCAACTATATATGCAAATAGATCATTCAGAAGACATAAGAGGAAAGGGACCAAATGAATGACCCGAACAGTTCCATCAATCATATTCCACCAAATGACCCGAGCATAAACTGGCTGCTTTGCTCTGAGAAAAAGCTGCTGAAACAGCAAGATAAGGGATAAAAACCAACTCTGCTTTTAATCAGAAGTCTTTCCAGTAGGTCTAGAATTATGAGTTCTAAACAAGGAGAAAGGTTACAGTGGGTGACCCAGCACTGCTGCTCCACAGGATGGCAGCCGAGATTCCAAGATGAGGAGCAAAGGACATTTAATAGGCCACTGTCAACTGACCTGAAGCTACCACGCTAACCAAGCTGAAGGAGCTAATCCACCTGACGGCTTGAATGTCAGGCTCAGGACTGGAAACTCAATTTGGTAGCAAATTGGAATCACATGTGATGGTAATAAAGTGAGAGAAATGAATGTGCTGTGGCCAAGACCTTGTGAACAGGAGCTGCAAAAGTCTGCAAATACCAGGAGGGCTAAGCAATCACAGCCTGAGCAGGAAGCAGCTCCTGCCCTAATGGATGAGGGCCACATGCTGATAAATCTGCACCCGTCAGACGTAAATGAACGGCATCAAGGCATTTTATCACCAAAGTCCCTGCGGTACTTTGTGTATGTGTCCTCATTTTATTTTCTTAATGTCAGGATAAGGTCACTAACACCTACTCAGATAATTAGATAAGACGTGGAATTGGTCTGAGTCATAAACCTAAGCTTGTGCTTGACATATGTGGAGTGTGTGTTAATTTACTCTCAGGTAAGAATTGGAGGAGGAAAGAAAAAGGGAAAAAAGAAAAAACAGCAAGAAGTATCCATCTGAACTAAACAATTTGCTAATTGTTGACACTGGATTAAAGAAATTCTTAAGATTAAAAATTTCTAGATTTTCATTGATATTGATGATTCAATGACGTTTAACATTTTCTAGAGTTCCTGTTTATCATTACTTGTTTGATATTTTATCCTCCCCCTGGACTTTTAAGGGTTAACTAGCAAATATTTGCATTAAAGATAAAGATTAAATAAAATTAATCTTGTCTGAGAATCCTGTTATTTTTGAGATCTCTCAACGTACCCGAGGATACCAAAAGATCCCTCCAATCCAGGAAGAAAACTCATGGAGAGTCTGACAAGAAAGAAGGGTAAATGATTCTGCTCCTTTCTCCCAGCCATCCTTAGTTTCAAAAAGAGAAGGCAACTGTTTCATTCATGAAGACAGGGGAGAAAACTGCAATGTTTTACAGGTATGAGCAATCGCCACAGTGGTAATTTTAAAACTACTTATAATTTTTAGTATTTAACAGCTACTCACAGACAAACAAAACAATATTGCTATATATGCTGCACGTGTTTAGAGAATCTCTGAACTCTTCTTTTCTAACTAAGGGTAAATTTATGATTTGAAAGAGGACATTTACAGAAGCCCAAATAATATATGTAGATACTCCCTTCTTCAAGTGGTAGAGCTTAAATCTCCTCTCTTTGAGAGTAGGCTGAGACCTAGTGACTCACTTCCAAATAACAGAATAGAGAAAGGGAACAATAGCAACATTTTAGTGGGGAGACCTGCAGATACCACAACTGAGTGATCAAGGTTAACGTCATCAGTGGTAAGCCACGCTGACATCACGCTGCCATCCTCTGATATGATATGATGAGAAGAACACTTCATGACTGTGGTATTCTCTCCAAAATCCAGAACCCCATTCTAATCATGAAAAAGCCTCAGGCGAACCCAAATGGAGGAACCTTCTAAAAACATGTGACCAGTGCCCCTGAAAGCTGTCAAGGCTGTGAAAAACAAGAATAAATTGACCAACTGTCACAGATGAGAGAGGACTAAGGGTGGCTAAAGGCAATGAAGAATCTCAAATAAACGAAGAATCTTGAATTGGATTCTCAATCAGAAAAAGGACATTAGTGGAAAACTTGGTGATAGCTAAATAAAGTTTGTAGTTTAGATAACAATGTCTCAATGTTAAAGTCATGATTTTGATAAATGTATTAAGGTTACATATGAGGTCAACATTTTGAGGGACTGGAAGAAGGGAATACAATAATTTTCTGAGCTATCTTGTAAATGTTCTATAAATTTTAAAATTATTCCAAAATATTAAAGAAAGCGTATCAAAACGGGGAGACGGGGAGAAGGGAAGGCTGGTGTAGGGCAGGAGAACAGAAGAAATGAACACATAAATATCTAAATATTCAAAGCTTACTTTAAGGTAATATTTATACCGATTTTTTAGGAAGCTATAGAAATACTGTAGGTGAGAGGGATTCTGGCTAGGACCAGCAATGAAGATGGAAAGGAGTAGTCAGATTTGAGATACATTTTCATAAGATTTACACAGAAACTGGATGTGAAGCATGAAAGACAAAGCAAGGAGAAGTCATAAGTTTTTGGCCTGAGCAAATAGTTAGACAGAAAACCGGTTCAGCTTTGACATGCTACATTCAGGATGTCTGTCTGTAAGAATTCCAAGTAGAAGATTCCAAACAGGCAACTAGACAAATAAATCTGGGTGCAAGAAAAAGGTTAAGGCTGGAGGTAGATTTTGGAGTCATTAACACTAAGATTGTATGTAAGCCATGGGACTGGATGAAATGGAGAGAATTGATAGAAAAAGGAAAACAGACACACCTGATTACAAAGCCATGGGGGCTTTGCCATTTAAAATAAAGAAGAAGGGAGGATTGTGCTATACACTGTTAACTAACCTATTGCTCTATCCAGCAGCTGGGGTTCTTGAAAGCAACAGAAATTGAATGAGATTGGCAAGTAAACAATCAATGTATGGACGACTACTGGCACCCCTGAAGGCAACAGGATGATTGGGTAGACAAGGTCAGAAAGTGGGCAGGAACCAAAAAATTAAACCCAGAAAGTATGACCACACCCAGGGAAAAGCCCAGTTAGGACACCTGTGCAGCTGAACCTTGAGTGGGAGCTCAGCCTCCAGGAAGAATCCCTAACTGCCCCCACACACCTTCACTTCATCTCTCCTCGCAGGTGTCCTGTGAGGGTTACATGATCACACCTGGGTCTCTGCCCCAGCTTCCAAGTGGGCAGGAAAAAGGAATATTGGCTCTCTCACTAGTATAGTGGGAGGTGGGGCCAAGTCTACCAAGATCCACACTTTGGGAGTTCCTCCAAAAAACAAAGGGAATTTGGAAGTTGAGCAACTTGCCTTCTGCACCATGACTCCCAAACCCCACATAGAAACAGAGTGGCAATGTCCAGCACACACCATTCCCTCACCCCTTTCCTGACACCAATGAATTTCAAGCGCATGCACTTCCCCATCATCATCTTTCTTTCATTAGTCATTGGTGGCCTCATCCTATGACTGAGTTACTGCAAGTACTCTGCACTAACAATTAATTTACGAAAAGAGTTCAAAGAAGCCGAGATGTGTAAGGCAGTATATCAGGTGCTTTTAGGGACACATGAGGAAAAACAAAACACATTTAAAAGCTAGTTGGGGCAACATACACACACACATATAAAACAAAAGAGTTATCACCAGGTGCAAGATTATGCAGTATTACTTGAATGTGTAAATGCTAACAGAGGAGACAAAATAAAAAGGAATGAGATAATTCAGCTCAAGCAGTGATTCTGAAGCCTGGCAACACATTAATGTCACCCAGGGAGTTTTTAAAAATACTAACGCCTGAGCCCCACCCCTAGAGATCTAGAGAGAGTGGTTTGCGTATGTTGTTTATTAGAGGTTGGTAGTTAAGTCCCCCTAAGGACTATTGGTTTGCATAAACCATTTGCCTTTGGATTGTTTTTCTCTTTAGGGAATATTAATTTTCTAGCTGTCATTACAAAGGTAAAGCTTCAGGTTTTTACTTATTTCCTTTGCAAGTGGGAAGCAGTGTGAGGCAAGGAAAGGTACTCAAAATGGAACTCTCAATACTTGACAAAGCATAAAATTAGCTGGGTGTACAGGCTCATCCAGGGATAGGATCTCCTAAAGAAATGCTTTGGGTGCCATTTTTCTGGTCTGCATTTCTGAGAGTCACTTGTGAAGGCAGAAGCAGAGGACAAAAAAGTTCATACCATAGAACCAGATCTTACACAGGACTTAGCTGTAAATCATCAGAAGGCAAAAATGGTCCACATTCTAACAACACTTGAAAAATCCAGTAAGTTGCTCATAAATACATGTTTTCCTAAATGAAGACAGTAGTCAAGCTAGAAAACCAGTAGGGAGATCCCCATAGAAATGTCTGAACAGTCAAACCACCCAACCTGTAAAATAACAGTAAAATCCTTGTGGGAAATGTGACATGGATGGAGAATCCTAAATTATCTTTCTCTTTTCACAGATTTTATTTCATTTTCTTTTTGTATCTATAATCATAATGCACTTTCATATATTTATTTGTGCTAGTAAAGTTAAGCAAAATAAATCGGCCAGGCACAGTGGCTCATGCCTATAATCTCTCAGGATTTTGGGAGGCCGAGACGGGTGGATCACTTGAGGTCAGGAGTTCGAGCCCAGCCTGGCCAACATGGCAAAACCCATCTCTACTAAAACAAACAGACAAACAAACAAACAAACAAACAAAAAATTAGCTGGGCATGGTGGCATGTGCCTATAGTCCCAGTTACTCAGGAGGTTGAGGCAGGAGAATCACTGGAACCCAGAAGGTGGGGGTTGCAGTGAGCCGAGATGGCGCCACAGCACTTCAGCCTGGGCTAAAGAGCAAGACTCCGACTTAAAAAAACAACATCATCAAAAAAAACAAAATAAACCACAAAAGGCTAAAACAAAATGCTTGCTGGATTTATATGTAAATTTTATTTGATCAAAACCACAACAGTCACTTTCTTTGAAAAATAAAGAAATTTGCTACCTTATTCCTTTCTTTCCAAGTTGGCTTTTTCTGCCATGAACCTAAATGAACAAGACTGTGATATCAGTTCTCGTAAGCTCTTTATACAGACAAAGTCATTGTCTAGTGTGGCTTATTAAGATTTTATCATAAACTGAGTCTATAAGCTTCATCACAAAATCAGCTGGCTGCCTGGATAGGACACACAAGTCTTCCCATGGAAAGTCCAGAGGAGATCAGCAATTGACCAGAGTTGCAAAGCCATGAGATAGTGGAATCAAATGAACCTATATCATCCAGTTCCAATTTTTTCCCCTATACTCCACCACAGAAATGCCAGAGAGTGGGAGACAGCGGTGATGTGAGGTACTGAAAGGAGAGGTTTGAATAAATACACAAGCAGGGAGGGCTGGTACTGATAATAAAGAGGGCACTCTTTCCCCTAACGAGGTAGAAAGGAACAGGTGAAAACAGGTAGTTTTCAAAGATAGGGCAAAGTAAAACTGGAGCAATTCACTTGAAGTTCTGTAACTGCAGTAATACAGAAGGCAAAACTCTTCTACCAAGGGCAAAGGCAAGGGCACATTTGGGGATTAAAGCAAACAAAATGAGTTTCCTTTATTCAATCACACACTTTTTAGTAAAGGTGGATATGGCTGGTGCTGTGCCAGACCCTGGGGATAAAGGACTTTACTCACTGTAAAATACAGTGTGAAAAGGCCTGGAATGGAGGTCTTTTCAAAGTATGCAGTAATACAAAAGGGAGGGGGGTGATCAGTTTCTTTGAGAAGGGTCAGGACTGTTTCTTCCTCAACATTTCTTGTTATTCATGCTAACAAAATACAGTGGAAATGATACTACCTTCAATGTCAAGGATAAGCTCCAATTAAACTAATGACAAAACTCACTCTTTTGGTCAAAGTAATTGGTTTAAAGATGACATGTGACTCAACCTGAGCAAGTAAGATGCAAAATGATGTTTGCTCAGGGTTTCTGGGAAAGAACTTCCTCCCTTGTCCGAGAGATCTAATGGGAAAGAAGTAGCATTAAACCCATGAAGCTAATGACAGCCACAAGAATAGGCATCACAGGCGGCAGACAAGAAAGCCTGGTAGAAACTGGGACTTGGGTGAAATCTCTGAAACAACACATCTACCCTTGCGTGTGTTTGGACTTCTCTGGTATATGAGCCAATCGAGTCTCTTTATTGTTTAAACCAGTTTAACTTGCATTTTCTAGTCTTTGTAATTCAAAAATTCTTAAGTGACACAATACTGGAGCCTGGTCTTTCTTTTGCAATGTCTGGGAATTAGCCAGGCAGCCTTGGGAGTAGGTGAGGAAGGGGAATTCTAGAAAAGAGAACAGACGTAGTCAGGTAGGGTGGAGTGAAACAGAACACACTCATGAAACAACATGGCTGGAACAGGGAGCAGGAAGGAAAAATCAGCAGGACAGGAGTATAGAGGCAGGGAAGGGTTTTGGAAGTGGCTGCCTTTATCTTATAGGCAATGGGGAGCTCATGGAACATTTTGAAGAAGAAAATAAGCTGACCTAATCAACATGTTAAAAAAGATTACTCTGGCATTAAGGTGTCACATTGCTCTGGGAGGGCAACATGGGAAAGAAGTTAGGACACTTCTTTAATTATCCAGGATGCATGGCTGAGGACCAGGAACAAGGAAGAGGCAGTGAGGAGGAGGAGGCAGAGGAGGAGGAGGGGCAGAGTCAAGAGAAAATTGTGTGTACAGGATCCACAGGAGTTGAGAGAAAATGCTCAACTCCTGGGCCGGTTCACAACAGTCGTGGTGGAGCTCAGGACAGGGTACCATCCAGAGATGAGGAAAAAAGACTGTCTAAAAGCACTGAGGGCCCTTCAGAAGTTAAACATAATGAAAATCTGAAAGTGGATGAAAAGATGGTAAAACCATTTAAGTTACACCAGCGTGTCCCTGATGAGTAGGAATATGAGACAAATTGTAAGATAAAATCCCAGATTTTGCTTAGATGAAAAGTTAAACATCATTCATGACAACCACCTTTTCCACTTTAAATTTTTTACACAAATAGTGGGAACTGTCTTTCTTTACTAAGCTCATCTAACTTCACTACCTTAATAATGGCATCTCACATTTACTGCTCAGTGACATACATTATCTTAAACTTCACTATTATTCTCATTTTACAGATGAGAGAACTGAGGTACAGACAGGCTAAGTAACTCACACAAGGTCATAGAGCCGGTAAAAGACTTAGCTTGTCTTTGAATCCACATCTGCCCAAGTCCAGAGTTTGTTAATTATTTTTCATCACCAAGTAATGATTTGATACATTTGCACCACAGACTCCTCGTATAGGCTATCAAGCTGCATTCATAGTTGGTAACACACTGTCAATTACTCTTAGGAGAGACAAAACACAGATCTTGGCAACTCTTTCTAAGCAAATTTCACACTTACTTTTATAGACTCTGATTTTATTTGAAGCAAAGCCCTGTGAATGTTACTTTTAACACAGACCTTTTAAAGCAGAAGAAGCGTAACAAGTCAAATAATCAGCTAACCTCAAGTAAATGGACAAATGAAACAAGCTTCCTTTCTAGCCAATTACTATGGGTTTTGATGCTTCCTAACACGTTATACCCTTGATGTCAAAATCAAGCTTGAGAATCAGACATCTGTACACATACGGTCTTCCAAGTCAGTATGACCTAGGGGGAATCTGTCTCCTAAGTCAAAGTTTACATGCTCCTCTGCAGGGTTTTGCTGAGTAGTAGCCAACACTTACATAATTAACAGCTCTAGATTATTGTTTATTATATACTAAGTGAAGTGCATTATTATATCAAGGTTAATAGCTTCCAGCCCACAGTCATATTGTACTTTGTGTGCTCACTTTGTTTTCAAAGAACAAAAGAACTGTCTCTTTCAAGCAAAAGTTTCTGCATCATTTTTAAAATTAAAGAAACTACTTTTGATCAAATTAGAGAAGGCACAGTCCTTCTTAACAAAAGAAGCTAAAATATAAAACACGTATTATATCAATTGAACTCAAAGCTTAAAACAATCCTTATTTAAGTCAATTGTATGTTTCCTAGTAATTAAACAAATAGGATCTGGATTCAGATATACCCATATTCTAATCCAAGTCAATGCCAGGGAGCATCCTTCAGAAACTTTAACTTCCCTAAGATTCAATTTCCAAAATTACAAAATGAAGATAATACAGCTTATTTTATAGGGTGTTGAGAAGATTAATGCTAACACATGTCCTGCATGTGGCACAGCTCCTAAACCTAAGAGCACCCTTAGTGTCAGCTATGACTATTTAAGTGCACTACTTGAATTAGAAGAAGGAACCTAGGGCACAACTACAGAGCTATGGTAAAGAGAGAGCAAGGACTCAATAAAAGAGCAAGGGTGTGTGACCCGCACATCTTCTCCATTTCTAAATCACCTGGGCACAGGGCTGTGAATACATTTGAAGATTCGAAGCAAATTAGACTTCAGTGAAATCACACACCCTGCTATTAATCAGTAGGAAAATTACTTTAGCAGAAGGAGACCAAACACCAATGCTAGTTACATATTTATAATTTTAATTGTCTTTAAGATAGTGCAGATTTCAAGGTCCTTCAGGATCTCTATAAAATTAAAGTCACTGTGGACAACTTTTGTGATTTCCTTAGAATGACTTATGAAGGCTCTTGATAAATATGTGTACCAGCTCTGCCACTTAACTATGTTTCTTGTTACTTGGGAAAGCCTGTGACCTCCAGTGAGCTTAGATAAAAAGGCAACAGTGCACAGCTGTGCCCCACAAGGCTCTGCAATGTTTTCCGTTCTTCTATCCATTACCAGCAAATTACAGTAAATTCAGGGTATTGATCTGCACAACCCTATATGGGAAGAAAGTTACCATCGACTTTTATTGCTTATTGTTGGGTCCAATTCCCTAGAATCAATAAAAGCTACAATGTTCATAAGCTTCTAAAAAGCTAGTTAATATAGTGGATATGAGACATCTTTTAGAATCACTATAAATCTATAGGATTCTTCAACAGAACAGCGGCAAACATCTTCAATGTTCAAAAGCTTTATTTGATTTTAGAGTCTTCTCATTACCCAGGAAAATGCCCTGGGAAAGAAGTGAATATCAATGATGTGGAATAAAAACTCAGCAACTAGAAAGAACCCTGCTTAACAGATTTCCACTTTCACTTTTCAGTTCACTTGCATTTCCACACCAACCTCACTGTCCAATCCACAGCCAATCATTAAGAATTGTGATCATTTCTAAGAAGGTGTCTCTCACATAGATTTAAGATGAGTTTTCTTGACAGGACTTTCCAGGACCCATCAAGGGACCAGTTTGCTAATAAACGTACATTTCAACTGCCCCTAATTTGAAGAATCAATATCCTTTTATGAACCAATTTTTTTAAATCAGGTAATAATTCAAGTGTTCTATTAAAATTATAGACAACCTTAATACAAAAAGAAAAAGGCTTTTTATAGAACCAGGAAACAGAATTGGATGAGACTATTTGACCAGTGATAGTGAATTTACTCTGCTGAGATTAATCATTTTTATTTACTACGGACACCTTGTGGTTTATCTAGCAGTCCCTATTCTGAAAGCCTATTTCAGTGTAGAAATTTACTGGCAAATCAGCTCAAGGGACCTCTTGAAGTGCTATATGAAGCTAATATCCACAAGTCTACTTTCTTCTGGCCATTCCTCTCCATCTAAATGCAAAAACAACACTTAAAATGTACATACAAAATGTATGAGCACAATGGAAGATTAATGACACACATTCAAATAATCAATAATGTAAACTTAAGCCTTTAATGGTACTGAAATTTATTGTAAAGAGGTCACAGAATAAACAATTAGTTTATAGAAGATATATATCACTTAATCAGTAATAGATTCTATTTGTTACAGGGTACAGTACCTGCCATTTTTTAAAGTATTTTCTCCAACGTACTATTTTAAATAACATCATCTGAAAGTATGCAGGAATCGAGAACTTCGAGAATGAAGACCATGGGTTAAGGTAAGATCCCCTATTCCCCACTTCATATCTTCCCTCCCCATCACCACTATGAAAACTAGTACAGCTTTGGTTGCCATTGCAGCATTAAACATCAACTTTATTCCTGAAAGGGACATTTTCTCATATAGGATTTCATGCAAGCCTTACCCTATCCTGCAACTATAGGAAGAATTTTCAGTATTTTTTCAGATGCGGAAATTGAGTATTAGGAAAGTTATGTCATGATTTGCCCAAGGTCAGGGTCCTCACATTAAAAAAAGAAGAGCAAAGACAAAAATAGCCAGGGTCCTCAATGATACTGTTTCCATATGGCACCAGCCCTGGACATTCTACCAACAAATATTCTTATATGAGAAAAATAAATCCCTATTTATTGAAGCTACTATTAGTTGGGTTTTCTGTTACCTGTAGCTAAGTACATTCCTGGCTAATACTAGTACTAAATAAACTTTGCAAATTAGCTCTGGCATAGTGTTTCCAAATACACACCAGACATCAACACAGCCCTGGCATCATAAAGGCTGGTGTATGTTACCTAAAGAAAATGAACAAATGTTCTTAAATCAGGATTAGGTTCTATGAGAAACAAAAGCCTTGAAAACATTGATTACAGATCTGTCAAGTTGTTTCCCTTTTCCAAAATATATTTGGGAGGGCTGTACAGTGCGTGTTAGTGACTTTGAAGTTAACCAAAGAGAGTCCAAGTTTAATGGCATCATATTTGTGACAGCTAATTAGCAGAAAATATTTCAGTGCAGTGAGATTTTTTTTTTAAAGCAATAAAAGGCTCTGGGGTTTTAATTGCTTCTTCCTAAAGACTGAATTTTGTTCTCGCTACAAAGACAGAATCCTTCCCTCAAAGTCAAAATGATCCCCTGTGGTTTTTTGGGATCACAAAGACTATACAACTGAGTGGACACTTATTTTTGAGACTTAAGAAAATGTTCATAGGTGGCCTCTTATTTTTGTTAACCAAAAAATCAAGTCATTTCCAAGCAACAAGACCCTACCCTAATTACACGTGAATGCAGCCATCTGCAATGTATGAATGAGTTTAGGTAGTTTTCACTTTAGTTTCTATTATACTAACTAGGGTCTTCTTTTGAAAAATAAAAAGCATATTAGATCGTATTGGATTGGCATGCCTACTGAATTACACAGAAGGTATGTGTTTTTACACAGAATTACACTGGATTGCCTTGGAAACATGAAACTGATAGTTGATTCTGGACTCACTTTCTTCAGAATAAAAGTTTAAACACACACACACACACACACACAGCAACAACAAAAACTGATGATATAAAATAGTTCCAACAAAGGAGGTGGGGAGAATCCACATTACAACAAAGGAACTTTGAACAACACAAAGTTTTAGGCAGCCTAAACTATCATTTGAAGCTACACTATTTGGACAAGTTGATGACTTTGCACTGATACTTTTAAACGGTTCTGTCACTTTAAATGCTAGTTTAAAAAAGAAAACTGAATTACACTGAGTTGAACTGTATATCAACCAGAAAAAAAATAACAGTATCTAGAGTAAAAGAAACCCTTGAAGAATTACGTCTCCTTTAAAGAAAGAATCTAAAAACAAGCCATATATGCTAATTGAATTAAGTGGCTTACTCACCCCTACTTAGGACCACCAGGATGAAAATGTTGAGGTGGCAGAGCTTCAGGTACATGGCCTGGCAGAGTGTCTCAGAAGTCTGGCTTGGGGGTCTGCATGCCAAAGTGAGTGCCAGCCCCATCTTTCCATATGGCCTTGGGTAAACTACCTACCCTTTCTGTGGCTTTCTTGTGTCGCTGGATATTGTAGATTTGAGAAGTCAGAGTTGTTGTGAAGACTAAATGAAATAATATATGTAAAGCACCTAGAGTAACCGGCACACACTGAGCACTCTAATATTAGATTATTATTCTATCTTAAATATTCATGCACAAATCTGACATTGCAACCCTAAGGTTTTGCAATTTGGAAGTATAAATTATTCATCTACATAATAGGTAGTTATGCTGATGTATCTTCAGTGCACCAAAGGACAAACGAAAACTAGTAATAAATTTAAATATTATCTAAGCCTACTTTGATGAAAACTTAGAGAATCTATCCTTGAATTTATTATTGATACTCCCAGGTGCTTTTAAATGAACTTGGTTACTTTAAAACTAAGCCAAAATGGATTACCTGGGCAATTGTAATTGTCATTTATCAAGCATGAAGTCCATTTCTTAATGAAAAACAAACTTCTTACAAAGCTGGATTCCATTTTTATCCACCCACATGCTAAACATATTGGCATATGTTCCAAGCATTCCATAGCTGTATATTTTAAGCAGATCCTTTTTATCTTGCATAGCTTTCATTAAATTGCAAGAGAAAAGTATTTCTTGCTATGACCAGAAATAATATGCTAGACTCTGCATTTTGTATTTTTCTCAGTCTACCTTTCATCAATAAATAACAGTGTTGCTTTAACTAAAAAGTGTGGAAAATTCTGATTGAATTTTCCACTTCAAAGTACACAAAATCATTTCATCTAACACACTGTGTTAGAAAATCTATGCTCCATTCTGACCTCCTGTTGCAGTCTATTTCAAGTATTGGTGATGCACCGTATCACACTGCATGGCTGGTGAAGTAGAGTAAACATATTGACTGAGAAATGTTTTGAAAACCCCCATTCCACATAGATCCCAGCTACTGTCAAGAATCACAAAAATGTTTGCATTCTGTCTATGCAAGAGCATGACAGAGCTCTAGGAGAAATTCCCACGATAAATAAAACCAGCTACTTGCATAACACTCTGTCGAAGCAGGACTGTGCAGGCCTTACTGCTAGGGGAAGGAGGGGCAAGATTCAGCCCAAATAATATGCTCAGAGGTATATGGGGGAAGACGTTATTAACTGCGCCCTTCCTTTCACCTATTTGCAAGGTTAAAATAAAATTTAGCAGAAGAGATTACCACCACTAGTGAGAAGGCACAACTCTGCCGGCGGCCAAGGAACACATGGAAAGAAAGGTAATATATTGATTGACCTTTCCTTCCAATTGCAGTCTAGGCAGCTAACTGTCTTTTTTCATTTGGGGGGATATGACAGCTGACCTAGCTTATTTTCCTGGACTAGCAAACTAGGACAGTCCTTGGAGAAGTCAGGCAGCCGAGACCAGGATACTCCTACAGTAGCAGAGCATTACTACATTAACACTTACAATAAGGAGACCTAAGCCACAATGCTGCAACCAAACAGGCTTCTGGGGTAGAGCTCTTCCTTCCTCCAAATGCAAGCTTCCCGGGTTCTTCTCAGGAAACAGTGGAGACGATGTTTCCAGGTCAATGACAGGCCAATATGAATTATTCATACTCCCCAAAATATAGAGCAACAGAGTCCATTTAACTCAACGTTTCCCCAAAGAATGTTCTGCACTTTGTGAATGGCTTTATTTGACAAGAAAAACTTAAAGTTCCTTTGCTAAAAGGTTCTGTATTCAAGTAAGTTTGAGAAACACCTAATTAAACATAGCTTAAAGGATTTACTTATTTTAAGATTTCCCCGAGACTTTTTACAATCATTAGCATTTTATTTTCTAAGAGCAAGGAACATAATCTCTGGTGCTACCCAAATTTAATATGAAACACTTTTTGGGAAAACATAGGATGTGCTTCTGAAAGAATATACTTTGAAAAATGGGGGTTTAAATGAGCCCTAATTTTAGTGCAATCATAGAATGACCACAAGGAAAACGGAGACTGTTATTGCCACACCATGTACCAGTTATTGTACTTAGTAACTTAGAATTTCAGTCTTGAATTGTGCTACGATGAAAGAGGTGGTGGCCTACGCTATAATTCAATAGTGTCCCTTTGGACAATTGCAAGATTGCAGCAACAAATCCAAAAAAAAAAAAAAAAGACTAAAAGCAAGAGCTACAGAAACAAATCCCTTGCGTACTACAGTGATCAAATCTCTAAAGAAATAAACACAAGGCATAAAAATACAAGACTACCATACCATAGGTAGGCCTGCAGCTCACATGAAAGATAAACCCAGAAAATAAGGAGTGTTACCATGTCCATGCGTTTATAACAGTGACAGGACAACATAATTGTGCCCTATTTATCAATGGCCAAGGCTTATCTCTGTTCTTTTTTCCCTACTGGCAAATTTCCTAGTCTTCTTGAACAAATTTCCTATTTCTGAGACTTCCACATAGGACGTAAATAATCACAAGAGACCACTGCTCACGACATGAGTGAAGACAGAAAGAAAAGCTAGAAGTGAAAAGTAGGTTTTCAATTTGGCTGATTCCTTCTTACCCCATTCATGGCAGATTCCTCCTCTTCCTGCCAATCCACCAGGGGTGAGAGAAACCATGGGTCTCTTCTTTCCTTTGAAGAGTTTGCCAATTTCTGGAATTTACTTTTTCAAGATTTATGTTCTTAGCATTTTTTATGATTTTTTTAAACTATGATTTTTATTACTTACTCAGCTTATTTTGACTGTAGAAGTGAGAGCAATGGTCCCTGGTTATAGTCTACCTCCTAAGTGGTAAAGGACATCTCAGAAATAGGAGTTTTTGCTTCTTCTCGTATCGGTAATTTTTCAAGTAGGTGCCAAACATTTTAAATCTCGGTAGAAACCGACGCTGAGGTAAATACTACTTAGTTTCAGAAAAAGGTATGCCTCTTCTGCGTCATACACTGTAGTAGGGTGCTGAGTCATTCTGCTCCCTGCTTGAGCTAGGTTTGGATAAGGTTATGACCCATGGTCAAGAGAAGACACACAGATACAGAGATAGTCAAGATGCTGGTGCTGTCAGACAGACTAAAAAGTATGCTAAAGGATACGGTGGCAAATGTATGGCAACATAAAGATGATGTGGGAATTTTTAGCATAGAGATTGAATTATAAAAACAAAAAAGAAAAACCTAACCTGAAGAATTTATTAGAATGAAATGGGCTTACTCACAATGAAATGGGCTTACTAACTGGCAGAGTAAAGCACAATAAATGATCAGCAAAGTTAAGTCAAAATAATAGAAATTATCCCAAATGAATTGCCAAGAAAAAAACAAAGCACAAATCAAACAAAAATAAAAAGAATGCCTAAGATCTGTGGGACAATATTAAACTTCCTAATATAGATATAAACGGAGTCCCAGGAGAGAAGAGAAAGTGGTTTAAAAGATATATTTAAGTAGATGATGTCCAAGGACGTCCCCAAATTTGATGAAAATCATTAATCCACATACCCTAGAGGCTCAGCAAATCCTAGGCAGAATAAATTCAAGGAAAACCATACTTGGGCACATCAGAGTCAAATCTCTTTTTTCAGGCAGGAAATAGACAAAGGTGTGCGAGGTAATGGAAAGGGAGTATCTATAAAATATAATTTTAAAAACTCAAAACACATTAACCTGAAAAATGTTAAAACAGGCAACAGAGTTATCAAGACACTGAAACCAGTTACAAAAAGTTATCACCGGCCTCTGAGCACTGGCCAGCAAAACCTATGCCAGGTTTCTCTTCTCAAGCACTACTAGGAAACAGACTCCTTCCAGAAGCCACAGAAGCAGGACAAAACTTGATAAAACTTGCCCGGTTAAATGCTTAATTTTTTTTTAAAGGGTTGCTGGTTATGTTTTGACTTGTTTTTGTTGCCTGATGGGTAAGGGGACTTGGGGGCAAATGAAATACAGAAGTCCCTAAAGGTAAAGGGATAATTTCAGTAGTTCTTCGTAAATAGAAGCCAAATTGAGTAACTTGTACTTAACCTCATCTGTGATCTTTTCACCTTTAAATTTAAAACATTTCCTACACCCTTTCTCCAAACAAATTGCTAATCCCATCTTGGCAAATTTCCTGTTACACAGTCTTTGGCAAGCACAACTCTGATGACTGGGAAAAGTCAACAAATTATAATTCACCAATTTTTTAAAGTCTTTAAAAATAAAAGTCCCCATAAGGATAGGAGAAGTGGGACTGCAACAATTCGCCTATGCCTACTCAACTTTTGCCAGCTGCAAAACAGGAGAAAAATAACTGCATTCCTGTGTTAGGAAAGAGAAATGGACTAAATATAATTTTCCTCCCAGATGTTTTTGGTCACAATATTCAAGTGGACTTAACATAGAAATTCCAGCAATTGAAATCTTAATAGCCATAGCGAGTATGATCTTTACACATATTATTTTACCCATGTTCTGAAATTCAATCCCATCCTTTCCTTAAAAACATAGAAAAACCAAAACAGCTGTCATTTTGCTGGATAATAAATTATAATGTTGGGAAGCAGTATCAGGAAAAATACAAGATTTTGAAAACAAAAACAAAACTTCAAAACAATAGAAAATTCAAAATAGAATATAAAATTTGCTACAAAGATAGTACAAGGGGATTTCCTGGGGGCTGGTGATGCTGTTTTGTTTTCAATCTTGGTGCTGATTACATGAGTACAGTCAATTTGTGAAAGTTCATTAATACTTGCATTTTTCTGGATATGTGTTACTCTTACAACAGAAATAAAACGGTGTTCAAGATTGATGGGAAGGAGTGATTCTTCAAAAGGCAGCTGGCTATGCTCACCTTCCAGTCTAAGTACTAAATCTCCAGCACTTAGCACAGTGCTTGGCCACAAAGTGAATGTCAGTATATATTGCATTAGTGGAACTGAGTTTCAAAGATATTTTTTATCTTTGGTATTTTTGGGTGCTTTAATACTGTGTTTCTATCATACCTTATACATAGCATCATGGGAAGTAAGTGGAAACCACTCTCCTTAGAATTACTTGTATGGGTCTGAGTAGAGAGATGTTAGGCTGAAAACAAACGAGATGAGCTCTAACCTCTTCTACTTCTCCTTCTCATCTTCTACTTCTCCTTCTCTACCTTTTGTTGCAATAAACTTTAGAGGATTGTGAATTTCCTCAAATGGTCCATTGTTAAGGGGAAGCTAGGCAATTCAGGAGGAATCCAGTAGAAGTTAAAAGGGACCAGGGAGGTTTAGCAGCTGGCACAGAATGAAAGGAAGAAACTCTGGGTCAAGAGCTCTGGATTTCTTTATGTTTAAAAAAACCCACTTTTTTTGGAAAGGTTAATAGATTACCACAGTCTATAAAGTATAGAGAAGCATTTAGTTTTTAAAAAACTCCTTTCCATCCTAGTCCCCCATTCACCCAATTCCCATATTACTCTCCCAGAGAGAACCACTATTCTAAGTTTTGTATGAACTTGTCCAGAATTTATGTGCAAATATGTAACATCTGACTACATGAGCCAATGAGTACATAGTCTTATTCCCCTCCTACTTTTACAGCAAATGAAACATATTAAGCCTACTATTCAGCCCTTTGACTTCTTCATCTGATCAGGAGATCCTTTTATATCGGTGCAAAGCCCTCCATCTTTTATATAGCTGTATGGTATTCCATAGCACAAAGGAAACATAATTTGTTTATCCACTTAACTACTAAAAGATATTTGGGTTGTTTCCAATCTTTTGGTATTAAAAAGGATGATATAATAAAAAATCTTTTCCAGGACTCATTCAGCATGTACACTGGTCTATCGGATGGCTTTACTCCCCAAAGAGGAACTGGTGGGTCAAAGGGTACATGTATTTTGATTAACACTGACAATTTGCCATCTGCAGAAGTTGTTCTAACCTACATTCCTACCAGAATTATAAGAAAGCTATTTCCCAGACCAGTGGCTCATGCCTGTAATCCCAGAACTTTGGGAGGCCAAGGCTGGTGAATCAATTCAGCCCAGGAGTTTGAGACTAGCCTGGGCATCATGGCGAAATCCCATCTCTACAAAAAATACAAAAATTATCTGGGTGTGGTGATGTGCGCCTGTTTTCCTAGCTACTCAGGAGGCTGAGGTGGGAGGATCACCTGAGCCTAGGGAGGTCGAGGCTACAGTGAGTCATGAGTGATGGCACCATTGCACTCTAGCCTTGGTGACAGAGTGAGACTGTCTCAAAAAACAAAACAAAACAAAGAAAGCAAGCTATTTTCCCAGAAAGTATAGCTGCAAAATACTTTTAGTTTTAGATTTCCAGTTTTAGATTTTTGCCAAACCAACAGGTAATTAATATATATGTGTGTGTGTATATATGTGTGTGTGTATATATATATGTGTGTGTATATATATGTGTGCATGTGTATATATATTTATTTTAAACTTACATTTATTTTAAACATTTTATATATATATATATATCAGTACAATTTTTAATTTGTACTTTTCTTATAAGGGCAGTTGAGAATCATTTCCTATGCATATGAGCCATTTATTCGTATTTGATTTTCTGTGAACTGTTCATTTGTTTGCTTCGCCCATTTTTCAATAGAATTGTTAGGGGTCTGCAGTTCTTGTTAAAGCCAACGGAGACAAAAAAAATCCTTGTAAACTGGGCTAGGAACCATAAGGAGAATGCACACTGTTCCACCCGCTTTGCAGCTTTACCTAGGTCCATAGGAGCCAGGGGCCAGAAGAGCGGTATCTAGGACAAAAGATTTCTCTGGCATTTAGGTATAAAGAACATCACGATTACTTCAGGCTAAAAGAGAAAAAAAGATGGTATAGTGGTTGCCTTCCTCTTGAACCCTGAGAAATCTTGCATTGCCTAGCACAGTCTGTTCCCCAGGAAAGAGGCCCAGTCCTTCCTAGGTGTTGGTGGCAACGACTAGGCTATGATGGCAAAGTACAGAGATTAACTGGTCTGAATCCTAGCTTCACCTTTTACTAGCTCTGGGATCTTGTGTGAGTTATTTAACCTCACTGCCCAAAGGTTCTGAAATTGTTGTGTACGAATTTGCCAGGTAGGCAGAAGATGTGTTAAGAGTAGCCCCAAAACACAACATGACACTTTTTCTGGACATAGAATTGACCATTTGAAATATGGGAAAACATTATCCTTTTAGTGTGATACACATTGTCATAGCTTTGTCCTGCAAACTGGCAAATGTGGCCCACAGGAATCGACATTGAACATCTAAGACAGTTGTCCCACAGAGTTAAACAATGACCAGGAGAGAAGAAAATTCATTTATCTGGCCACTGCAAGGTCTTCCCTATGATCCAATCATGATAGGTATTTATCTATTTATTTATGTCTAACTAACGCTTGCAGCTCAAACTGCTTTATCGTTTGATAACAGGAGGCTGCCTTTAAATTCATTGAGAGATTTTTCTGCTTTCCTTCACGAGTCATCCATGCCTCCCGGCCAGTCATAACAGAAGCAACTAACTGTAGTAAAAAAAAAAAATCAATGAAAAGGTAGAGGGGCTTTTTCTATGCCTTAGGAACACCTGATATCTCTAGCAATTTCAGAAAGTTTTACATTTCTATTGTTTTTACTTTTAAAGGCTTATGTTTTTCATGACGTTGTTTTCCAGCATCATAATTTAGTGCCTAGTAGAAATGACAGACGTTTTTGTTTTCCTTAGTTTTTCAGGGCTGTCCATCTTGTTCTGCGTTGCTTGATCTTGTTCAGTGTGTGGAAATTCATCAAACTGTACACTAATGAGTCTATATTATATTTCACTAAGAAGTTTTATATATATGTGCACACACTGAAAGAAAATGGTCAGCCTCCACAGAGAGGAAGCAGTTGCGAATGCCAGGCCCGTGCCAGTGGTACCACCTGTAGAAGGCATTTTTACCTCTCATCTCCACTTTAGTTACATCCATCAGGAGTCAGCAAGGCTTAGTGGTTAAGAACAGGGGCTTAAAGCCAGGCTAACTGGGCTTGAATCCCGGCTTCACTTTTACCAGCTGTGTGACCCTGTGCAAGTTACTGAACTTCACTATGCTTCAGTTTCCTCATCTGCAACATGGTGTTAACAGTACCCAAAATCCTCAGGTTGCTGTGCAGATGAAAGTGGTTCACATGTGTGTAAAGCAGCTGGGAGTATGCTGGGCCCATGTGAGTACTATGTCGGTATTAGCTATCCCAGTGCTCCCCATAGCAGTACTTACCTTACAGGTGGCTGCATCCACTTCTCAAGCATTTAAGCCTCCCTTATGTCATATTTCTTTGCCTACCAATTTCTCCTTGTGGAGGTCCAAGTGTAGAGGAGAGAGTAGGCTGACTCCTACTCCCCAATCACTCATCCGTTTACTTACCTGCAAGGCTACTTTCCAGTCCTAAGCCCTTCCCTCCTGCCTCCAAGCAATCTTTCTCTATATCTGATGGACATTCAGCTATTTGCACATGCTCCTATAAAATGTACATTGTGTGGTGTGTACTTTTAATTGACTGACATTAAAAGTATGATACTGAAGAATTGATGTTTTAAGCTTGGTTCCACACAGTGATATGTTTTAGGCTCTATCCGCATTGCTGCGTGTTCCTTCGGGCTGTTGCTTCCAATGGCTAAATGGTACTCTATGACATTCCCCCATTTACCCAACCACCCTCAACTGTCAACGCCCACAAAACCTCTGACTTTCTGTCACAACAATGCTCCAAAAGACACCTGGGTACATGTCCTCACACAAACACGCCCTCTTTAGGATTGAGGCTGCTGGGCCATAGGGCAGACTATTTCTCATTTAACTCAGTACTGGCTGTCCTTAGGCCAAAACAGCCTGATCACTCTATGGAATGGCTTCACCAGATCATCTAATTATAACATTCCTAATGAGGTACATGGTGTGACTTCCCCCATTGTACTGATAAGATACAAGATTTCCCCTTTGCTTCATAGCTGCTATACAGAATTTGAAAATAGGGCACATGACCTCAGAGCTGCAGCATCTCCCACCACAGAGGGCCATGACAGGAGCATACCTTCCATCTCATCTCGGCCTGTGTCACATCCCCTATCTCCTGGCCCAACCAATCACTACTGCATGCATTCCCATAATGGACATGCCTAAGCTCATGCTGTTTAAAAAGTCCCATCCCACCTTCCAGGCCCACGTGGAAAACCACCACCTCAAGGACACCTTCTCTGGCTGCCACTCAGATCTCCTTCCACTCAAAATCAACATTGCACTGAGAGGGTTTACCAGGCAATTCATTACTGTCTCTGCTTCATTTATTTATTTTTACCAGTTAAATGACACTTGAGGGGGTAAGAATTAAATACTGCAATTTATATTCCTCCATGGCTAACACACTGCTGAGTGTACGATAAGCAATTTTTAGAAACGTATAGTAGAACTGGGGCTAGGCACAGTGGCTCACACCTCTGATCCCAGAACTTTGGGTGGCCAAGGCAGGAGGATCGCTTGAGCCCCAGAGTTTGAGACCAGCCTGGGCAACATAGCAAGACCCTGTTTTTACCAAAATAAAAATAAAAATGTGAGCTGGGTGTGACGGTGTGTACCTGTAGTCCTAGCTACTTGGGAGTCTGAGGCATGAGGATCACCTGAACCCAAGACTTAAGAGATCACACTGAGCTATGACTGTGCTACCGCACTCCAGCCTGAGTGACAAAGTGAGACCCTGTCTCTACAATTATTTTTATTAAAAAAATAAAAATACGTAGAACTGTATAGACTTTTAATAATGCAGACATTTTACCTCAACAATCATGTGGTCCTAACCACTTATTTACAAATGAGGGGAAAAAATGATTACCAAATAACTATGGTAACAGTAATCATAACTTAAAAGATTGTTATAGTTTGGTACTCATTAAGTGCCTGACCATGTGGTAAAAACTGTTTATGCATTATCTCATTTAATCCTCAAAATAACCTGATGAGATTGAGATTATTTTGTTCCCTATTTTTCAGATGAGGAAGCTGTGATTTTCTCAGGGTGATTAAGTAATTGACTCAAAGTCATGGTTAATAAGTTTCAGAAATGAGATTCATGCTCATTTTAGTTGGGACCAAAGATAATTTATAAATGACTGATGTAAAAACACAAAAAAACTATCAGCTGCCTCAGAATTTTCTATTAGAAATTTATCATCCCTAAAGGCCTTTATAAAAAGTTTACAAAGTACATTTTATGTGACTAAAATACTCCCAGAATAATTATGGCAACCAGTCTTCCAATCCCTTCCTCATCTTTCTATGTCCTTAAATATAGTAACAAGTATTGCACCCTCTGAAAAAGAAGAAATTATTCTTTAACACTTGAAATTCCTAAGACTAGGAAGGTGTTAATTACCATCCAGAAACTCAATGCATAATAAGGCTCAAAAATGTAGATATTTTAAAGCCTATCCCCTTAGTGCATAAAAATCAACCTATTTTTTTGATGCTACAGACAGAAACACAATTCCTTGATTTTCCATTACCTTTATATTATATCATCTATGCAACTATGAACTCCGGCCAAGACAGCTTCTTGTTCCCTGTGAACAGTGGGTTTCTAAGGTCTCAAAGACACTTATTCTTCAGATAGGTAAAAATGAAAAAAAGGATCAATCCTAAAAGGTTTACAGTAGTGAGAAAAGAAGACCATCTGCTCTGAGACAGCTCTGGGCGGATTTTCCCAGCAGGAAAGCCCAGGTTTTAGAAACCTTGTTATCATTAGAGAAAAGTAAAGAAATCGCTGAGAATTAGGATAAAAGATTTTCAAGCCCTACAGCAGACAGAAATAATGTATTTTAGAATTATATGAAGGTTTTTGGTAGTTGGATTATCTGTGAATTTGGGTAGTTTGGTTTGTTTTTTAAAGAAGGGTAGACTGTTACAACACTTCCGGGTTCTGAAATAGATCAGATGCTATGCCTACCACTATTTGCTCTCACATACTCAAAATCTCATACCATCTTTATGAACCTGTTTATTCTGGATCAGCAGAGCTTCCAATGTAAAATGACAGCCCATGTAGAATAAATCTTCATCATTCTTTTGTGCTGAAATGCCAGGAGATTTGAAAACTAATCCTCTGTACACTCTTGTGTTCTCGTCTGTCCACCAGATCATGTCCCTGATGCTCCCATATCAAATAGATTTTTATTTAACAGAGGCCTTTGCCAGCTCCACAAATAACTGCTCCATGGTCTTTGAACTACTATTCCTATTGCCCGTTTTGCTTCATTCTTTGTTCATTTGCTGTATTACAGCGCTCATACTGAGGGACAGACAGGTGAGCATATTCTCAAAGTGAAAGGCACTTTAGAAATTCCCAGCAGACAAGCTTAGCCAATCAGAGGCACAATACTTATCTTTGTTTTCCCTTAACCCTTTACTCTTATTCAAATAAAACAGATTTAAAAGCTTGTTTTTCTATACTCAAAGCACAAAAGGCTTTCTAAGACAAAGAAAAAAATCAGGCTAAAAAACAGCCAACTCCTTGAGTAAAACAATGAGTCCCTTATTTCTGCTCCATATTTCCCCTATAGCTTTAAAGTGATTTCTCTTTTAAAAATTAACTTCCTCTGAAGATACTGAGAGAAGACTGCCTAATAATAATATTGTGCAAGGAATAAGAAATGACATTTGTAGAGAGATTTTAGGATTGAGAAACACCAGGCGAAAACCTCAGACTAAATGGTAATACATCTAGTTATAAGTAGCCTTAGTGGAAAAACGCAACAATTCCGTATTTGATTAACGGAAGATTTCTTATACTCTCCTCACAGATGAGAAAATCTAGAGCAATGGGGCTCAGTGTTAACTGATCGCCCAAGTCCACAGAGCTGGTTAATGACAAAGCCTAACATACAATCCAGTCCAGTATATTATTTGCACCATATCATATTGCCATTGTAAAGCTAAACATTTCTATCTGAACACACTTCGACGTAGACTCATGATAAAATCAATGTTCTCAAAAGATTTGGCAGCTGGTTTACCGTAATTTGTTACTGACCTCCAGAATATAGGAACCTGTAATTTGTAAGAATTCTTTACTACGGCTCAGGTTATTGAGTTGAAAATGACATAGTGCAGAATCTAAGCAAAGTGTGCTTATAAAGAAAGGTCACTGGCTACATACATGCACATTTCCATTTGCCATTTACTGTCCAAGTAATGCATCCACACAGCAAACTGTGGCTTCTCCTATGGCTTCCTAATGTTAGAAAACATTTTTAGGCCCTCCTCAAATTTCTACCACTGCAGTGTTTTGAGGAGGAAAGAATGTGACCTTTTAAACCTATTTGGTAATGTGGCTGAACCAATGCACAAAGCACATTAAGGCAACAGACATCTTCTCTATGGCAGTTTAATGAGTTCCTCTTCAAATCTGCCTAGAAAAAGAAGCCATGATTCTTGCTCAAAACAAAATGGAACAACAAAAAGACTCTCACCACCAGTAGAAGAAAGTTAGCTAATTTACAGTGTACTATAGAACACACTGCACGGTGAGGCACAGAATTTCTGCAAATGCCAAGACAGAATGAAATGAATACAGGACAAAAGAAAGAGGGGGAACAAAAGCACATGCTGAGCTGAGTCCTTAAAATACCACCGATCAAGAGGTGCACGCTGTGTATAACAGTAGATGTACTTAATACACCCAGTATTTTAGTGCCTCATTAGTGAAAAATCTTAGGCAGGGTCCCAGAAGGCCCCGCCGTACTCTGAGTTGTGCTCTACGTTAGCAAAATTCACATGTTACATGATGAAACCATATGACTTATTCAAAGCTAGTCTGTTTTTTCCTTCATGTATCAACAGAACTCCCATGACTTCATCTCGACGCTACTGAGCTACAGCGAGTTGTCTGGGGCTCGGCGGGAAGGGAAGCCCTAGACACTTAATAAATGTGACAAAGAGCTATGACATCTGCAGTCTAGTTTCAAACACTTCAGCATAGGCAATGTAATATATTTATGGATTAAAATTACATCCTGGCCAGGTGTGGTGGCTCACACCTGTAATCCCAGTACTTTGGGAGGCTGAGGCAGGTGGATCACTTGAAGTCAGGAGTTCTAGACCAGCCTGGCCAATATGGTGAAACCCCATCTCTACTAAAAATACAAAAATTAGCCGGGCATGGTGGCAGGCGCCTGTAGTTCCAGCTACTTGGGAGACTGAGGCAGGAGAATCACTTGAACCCAGGAGGTAGAGGTTGCAGTGAGCCGAAATCACGCCACTGCACTCCAGCCTGGGTGACAGAGTGAGACTCTGACTCAAAAAAAAAAAAAAAATTATATCCTATACACAGTCAGTGGTCCTAATCAGAATTGACTTCCCCAGGGTAGTAAACTAGCATTGTATCAGAGGCATCTGTGTCTTAGTCAACACCAGAGATTTTGCTAATTGGCATACTCAAATGGATTTTCATTGGTGAAATCAAAATCAGTGGCTTGCTGCTCACGTGGCAGATGTTTAACAACAGGTTTTCATCAATGAAACTAGTGGTGTTTAAGATAAGTGAATTGGCAAAATTTTCCACCCTTGTACGAACAGAGCATGAGAATCTAGGGATGTCTACAGTTTGTACCCTTAGGACATCTGATGTTCAGTTGCTAAATGGCCTTATGTCCAGCAGCTGGGTCACAGGATGCCCACTCCCTGGTGCCCACTAAAAAGGTGAGAGAATCCTGCCTCTGGAAAGTTGACACGTTGACCTGGAGTGGAACTGTCCAGAAAAATTTGACTGGAGCACTTAAAAAAGCCAGAAAGCTGGAACTTCATTGGGTTTACGGGACAGGCTTCATGAATGCTTCCAACCTATTTGCTAATAACTGTTTAATAAAAGTCTGTCACACAGAACTGGCCTGAGACTTAGTTGAGTTGCGTGGGATGAGCAAATCCTCACACAAAACTTCAGCCACTTTTCTGTGGCTACTGCTATCTATTAAAAAGAATTGGGTATGACCAATTGGCTTAAGACTATTCTCAACACGTACGTAAAATATATAACTGCTGCCCTGAAGACAACCCATCCCAACTTGGTAAATTTTCAGGAGCTTTCCAAGCCACTTGTTAAAAATTGCCATTATTGTGAATTAAAAATGTCTAAGTTAAAGTAAATATCTTATATTGAAAACAAGGGTAATAGATACTTAAAACTGATACACTTCCTATGTAGTTTGCTATGTTTTACAAGGGTTTACGTCAATTGTATTTATACGGTGGGGAAACTACATAATACAACTACACAATAGTGTTCCACTGGGCCTCTCTTTCCAGCTCTGAGTTCAGTGATGTCACACTGGTACTGGAAACTGGCCAGGGTGGGAGTATCTACACCAGGGAAACCAGCAAATGCTACCATCAGGGATTTACTTTGTTTTCAGGACTGGTTGTTAAACACTTACCAGAATACCACTGATGTGCATGGTCTTGATTTAATAGAGAAGACTTTGACTCCTCTGAATATCCATATTCTAAAACCCTGGAATATACCAGCATAAATAAAACCCCACACCCTGTTTACCGCAGCGGGACCGTGCCGCCATGCACACCCGCTGCCCAGGGCAACGGGACACACTCACTTTTGAAGCAGCTGGGTCCACTAGTCTCTGGCGATGTCGGGCTGAGTTGAAATGGCTCTTCGGAGGCTGCCCTTCCTGACAGTGAATGGAAGATGGGGAGTGAACGAGAGGTGGGAAGGGAGAAGGTGGGGTGTGGGATGATGGAGAAATGGTCAGAAAAGGGAGAGGGACAGTGTTTAACGGCACTGTATTTTGTTTTAGCTAAACAACAACAACAAAAACACAAGACACATTCTATCCCACAAAAGCACATGTGATGTGCAAGTTATTTTGTTATAAACAAACTTCTATGTGCATGTGTGTAATAAAGTCACAAACACAACCCAGTATTAAGATATTTCCCACCAGATCTTCATTTTTCTATTATTTGATAGTTGTCTCTATTTCAAAAATACTAAGGGAAACTGAAACATGATTTCTCTGAATATGAAGTCCATCTTCCTGAAATAACAGAAAGTACTGCAGAGCCTTCTTAGGGTTAGAATTGCCACCCATTTAGATATGAACAAAATGATGTGGAAATCACAATCTTCCTCCAAACCATGACAAGTGTCCTGTCTGAGAAGCTTCTCTCTCCATCATCCCGGCAGAATTCATGGTGTCTGATAGCCACCATAAACTCTGCCCCTAAATGCATATTATATTTTATTGGCCAAAACAGAGATTTAGCATTAAGTTTGTAATTTAAACCTATGTAAAAGAGTAGTCTCTCCTAAGACCAAACCTGTTAACGCCCTCGTATACATATTGGACATAAGGATCACAAGGAAAGGCGTAACACCTTCCTATTATTCATTCTATGCCAAACACACAAACATACAACCCAAGGTACTATATTTAAAAGGGAAATCTGGAATGGGGCCTCATTAATGGTATAGAGTTTTACTTCTCCATCTCTCAGAGCTGGACAACAGTGAACAAGAACGTAAGAAGCAAGTACCACCCACTGTGAGCATCAACTCCAGGGAAAGGGAGATGAAAGCAACTAGGAGATGGTCTCACAAAATCCCTGGGTTTAAAGGCCCCATGCAAGTGAGAGCCAACACCAGCCGCGAAATGACCCTCATATGAGGGCTAGCATTTGCTCAGCTCTCTTAACAGAGGAGGGTGAAAAGACCTCCTTAGATAAAAATGCAATTTCTATATTACAATACTTAAGTATTCTTTTTCTTCTTCTTCTAGGAATAACAGCTCTATTACTTTTAAGACGCGTATCAATCACACCCACTTGAGTTGCCAACAATCACTGCTTCGGCATTCACAGTATAATGCTTACCTTTCAAAAAGGAAATGTTTTAAGTAGTAGATTGCCAGTCAGGATTATGTTTTTCCTAGTAACCGCCCTGCCAACTTGCATTCTTTCTCTACCCTCTCTGGGAAAAAAATGCAAGGAAACAGTCTTGAAACTCTGCTGACCTAGAAAATGTACCAAAGCTTTAAGAACAGAGAATCTTTTCCATTGACTTACTGACTATTGGACAAAACAAAACCAAGCAAAAACCCGAGTATGTCTTCCCATGTCCATAGAATCAGGAGTTTTCACATGAGAAATACAGTGTTTGAAAAAAATCATTGTGGATTATTTATTTAGTTTGATGTGAAAGTGCTCCTTTCAACTTAATGGTTTATCAGAAGGTGGTTTTAAAGCTTTTTTTTCCCCTAAAAGTTATCAAATATAAATACATAATTATCCTCATTAATCTATCTGAATAACTAACCACCCTTATTAACCTTCCCTATGGAATGGTTACAACTGATTTAAGAGTTCCAAAGCACAGTGCCAGGCTCCCACTCATTGGGAAAAAATTAACCTCAGCATTAAATACACAATTACAGTCAATATGCAAATTAACTAAATCCTGGGCCCGTGGTTTATTGCTCTTCTTCTGACTCCAAGGTGAAAATGTTATTTTATTTTTTATTAGCTAATTGTGCTATGAACTCGGCAGGGGACAGATGTTGATATTAAACCCAGGATCTGAATCTTAAACTCCCAGTAGGTGGGAGACTGGTTTAAAGAGAGCAAGCACATCCTTCAAGGGTTAGGCTTTTGAAACCCAGTGTCCATTTTATCTAACTTATTTTCAAGTACAATAAATCTGTAACAATAGTCTGCTCGCAATGAACAAATAGGGCTATGAAATAATCAATGTATTTACACAGAGATTCCAGTAATACATCTTCATAGAAACAAGGAAGAGCCTGGAGGATTAAAGTCATTTAATAAATTACATATGGAGTGAAAATAAAGGAACTGTAAACAGCTCACCACAAGTTTTTCTCTATGTGACTCATACTTTAAACTAACCTTAATTTTCAAGGAACTAGTCACTTGGTATCCTATTGATAAAAAAAGAAAAAAAAAGTTTGTGATGGTTATTTGTATGCATATATATATATAGAGAGAGAGTTAGTTAGTTAGTTTCGTGACACTGAGACTTTGTGGAAAGGTGCACATAGTTAGATCCAAAATGGTAACCTTTGAGAAGAATTTAATTCCCTAGAAGCTTAACATGCCTGCTTCTTCACTTTAGGGAGATCCTACCTGAAAATACTTTTCTTTCCCTATTCCCAGTCTTGCTACCTACCAGATCCTATGACACATCCAAGAAAGGTGCAAATTCTAAACCTTTGAGCTTAGTCATTTAAGTACAGCTGTATCAGTTCGATTATGTAATACTTTATACATTTTTCAAAAAGCAAACAGGGCTCTCATAAGTGATATCACAGGGAACTGACGATCTTGTATAACAGATTTGTTCACACAGCTTTCCGTGTTCAGGAGAACATTAAATTATGTCACTCAACACTAAAGGTAAAATCTGTGACTTCATTTTCCCAAATTTTAAGAATCCGTTTCTCTTTCTAAATGACAGCCTTCAGACTCTGGTACTGTCATTCCAGACTGAGACATCAGTCTCCTACTATCACTTACCTCCTGGTTAATGCCATCAACATCAGCAAAATAACAAATAGACCTGGGCAAGCCCCACAGGACTCTAAACTGAATGGCTTATTTGCATATGCCAATAGGGCTCTTCACTGCAAGGGGAGCTGGCTGAGGAAGGGGTGGATTCCTCACCATTAGTTTTGTGGAAAGGGAATCTATTGCTTAGGTAAACCCAACCAAAATCATTTTGCTGGGATAACTATCATTAATAAAAGAAGCAACCCTCAGTTATGTAAATAAACTCTTAGAGACTAATAAAAGAAGAATTGACATGTGCATAATGAAGAAACTTAATGAGACATATTTCATCTCTATGCTAAATGCTTTCACCAAGCCTTCTCCTATTAAGTCATTTTAGAAATTATAAATATTCCTTAATACTACACATCATACTTTTTACATAAATTATTGTTCCCCTAATATTACAGATCTGATATCTTAGTACTTTAGCTTAATTTGCATCGTGTAAACATATTTACAAGAATGTTCTATGGAAAACAATATATCAGGCATGAAATAATGGGTGCCCAGTGAATTTAGTTGCTAACATCAGACAATTTATAAAAGCCTAATTCTTTAAATCAGGTATAAGTTATTCTATATCAAAATGAGAAGCATAAAGAAAATTTAAAACTAAGTATATCTATAATTTTAGCACTAGTTCCATTAAAAAAAAAAATCTGTCATTAGGCATTTCTAGCCTAGAAAACCAGAAAATCATATATCGGAGCATACAAGTATTTGAAGGCCCACCAGCCTGCTTCTTAAAAGTCCATTCAAAAGATTCATTCAAATTAGCTGGGCATAGTAGCTCACGCCTGTAACCCTAGCACTTTGGAAGGCTGAAGTGGGGGGATCTCTTCAACTCAGGAGTTTGAGACCAGCCTGGGCAACATGAGAAGACCTACTTAAAAAAAAAAAAGCTAGCCTGTTGTGGTAACCCACGCCTATAGTACTGGCTACTCGAGAGGCTGAGACAGGAGAATCACTTGGGCCCAGGAATTCAAGACTGCAGTGAGCCATGATCACGCACTGCACTCCAGCCTAGATGATGGGGGTGAGACCCTGGCTCAAAAGAAAAAACAAAAACAAACCAAAAAAAGAGTTTTAACTCTGAAAAGAATCACATGCATTTTCGGAGAAGAATAAATTTATCTACTCACCTCTGAGATAGTTTGTATCTCACCCCCAACCAAAGCTCTTACTAAACACTATACTTAAATGTAACAAAGCTATTACAAATAGGCACTATTAAAGGGATCCCTGAACATAAGTAAAGCCATATAGGATTATGCAAAGTCAAAAATATTCCATGAAAATAAATCAATTGATACAATCTGTAAGACAGGGAGATTTAACCATTATCAAACATATCAAAATAGGGATCAGAAACCCAAATGAACATCAAAGAAATGTACCATTTAGAAGTAGAGCACATTTTTAATTATGACATCATAGGTTTCTAAAAACCCATAAAACTAATCACAATTTATGAAACTTCTATTATTAATAACCTTGTAAGGAGAAGAGATCATTTTCCCTCATCTCCAGAAAAGTCCAGTTAAACCCAGACTTTTCAAATTAGCTTGAGAAGTGAGTCACCAAAATGGGATACCACCATCACTGAAATGCAGACCCTAAGACAGCAGCTACTTTTTTTTCACCATAACGTTCATATTTTACATCATGAAACAATACTTGACAAAACTTTTGGCAGCAATTACCAGCAATGTACTCTATTTCCTGATTTCTTTTTTTTTTTTTTTTTTTTTTTTTTGAGATGGAGTTTCACTCTGTCACCTAGGCGGGGGTGCAGTGGTGCGATCTAGGCTCACTGCAACCTCCACCCCCAGGGTTCATGCGATTCTCCTGCCTCAGTCTCCCAAGTAGCCGGGATTACAGGCATGCACCACCACGCCTGGTTAATTTTCTTATTTTTAGTAAAGATGGGGTTTCACCACGTTGGCCAGGCCGGTCTTGAACTCCTGACCTCAAGTGATCCGCCCGCCTCGGCCTCTCAAAGTGCTGGGATTACAAGCGTGAGCCACTGTGCCCGGCCTATTTCCAGATTTTTCAAACAAATGCTGGTCTTTACTTACTGAAAATTGATGATGTGACTTGTAGTTTAAAACAGCCCTAAGAAAGTGGTTTTTAGACTGTGATGAGACAGGGCTAGAAAACTCATCATTATAAATGCTTTAAGTTGTGTCTCAAACCTTCAATCATTTATTAATTTTTCCCATATCCATGCAGCACTACAAGTACTATTACATATAGTTCATGTGCTATTTTCTTAATAGTTTTATTTAAATAGATGACTTTAAAAAAAAACTTAAATACTTCCATTTTAATGATGGCCTATGTAATGACATCTTGAAAATGTGTCTTTGTAATATGCATTTTTCCTTATACATATTTAAAAATATTAAATGCTAAATTAAAACTATTTGTGTATTGACTAGTATAATCCTGTGTGCAACCAGTGGTGCCCACCCTACCTCTGAAAAACCAGTTCTAAAGCATGGCCCTCAGTGGCAATGAGTGGTCCAAGCTTTATAGTTTCAGAGGCAGCAATGGTAGAGTGTGATGGTCACCATAGCTGGCATGTATCACTCCGTCACATCTCCTTCACGTCTCCAACTATCTGAGATGTCAAACAGGGATTGCAAATTTTACATGTCCCTTGCCAATTCTTGACCTTTGCCCACCAAATCCACCTTCCTCAGTGTTTGTCATCTCCAGCAAAGAGAACTACCATCTACCCAGTGGCTCTAATGACTCAGCGGTCAACATTACTGTCTCACCCTTGATCTCAGTTTCTCTCTCCTGTTCTCTCTCATGAGCCAAACAACTAGCACTGCTCCTATGTCTAATGCCTCAGCAAATCCTACTGGTTTTAACTTCATAATATATTACTGATTCAGCCCTTTCTTACTTCTACTGTCCTCAACCTCATCTAAGCCATCTGTGTCAGTTTGCTAGGGCTGCTGTAACACAGTACCATAAACTGGGTAACTTCAACAACAGAAACTGTCTTACAGCTCTGGAGGCTAGAAGTCTAACATGAAGATGTTGGCAGGGTGGGTTCTTCTGCTGGCTGAGGGAAGAAACTGCTCCAAGCCTCATTTTGGCCTCTAGATGGCTGTCTTCTCCTTGTGTCTTCATCCCATCAGCAGTATTGGGGGTTAGGAATTCCATGTATTTTCGGGGGGACATAATTCAACCCACAACGCCATCTGAGTCATGCAGAGTCCAGCAATAGCCTCATCTCTCTCTTCTGTTACTTTTGCTTTCTGTATTCCACCAAGGGCAGATGCCGTAATATGCAAAGATGCCCTCATAAGACAACCCATGTCACTTTCCTCCCAAACCTCCCCTGCCCTTCCCCCTACTCTCTGGGTCCAGCCTGGCGGCCTGTCTGGATTCCTATGGCTCACCGGCTCCTAGCTCTTGCAGCCACACTCGTCTTTGTGCTGTTCCCAGAGCCCTTCCAGCACGTTCTCAACTCAGGATCTCTGGGATTCCCTTCACTGGAAAACATTCCCTTAAGTATTTTGCAAAGAATGCCCATGCTTCATTCAGGAACGCTCAGATGTCCCCTTCTCTAAAAGAGGGATGAACCCATCGCTCCTTTTCTCCATCTTCTTTTACACCATAACATTTATTATCACCTGACGTAATACTGTATATGTATGTGTTTGTCTTTCTGTAAGCTCCACAAAGCCAGGAACTTTGTCTCATCTGTTCTCTACCTGGCACTTAGTAGGTGTTCAATAAATATTTATTAAACCAATCAGTGAAGCAAGAGTGTATGTGTGTGTGGGATGCATAGTTACTTATCATCAGCTCAACCGTACTCAGTGTTTCAGTCAGGATTCCTGCAAAACACAGATTGAACTCTCACATTGGGTGGCTTGAGAAGAATTTGATGAAGGGATTACTTACAAAGGAGTGGGGCTCTTTTTCCACCCCTAGGCCTGAAGAGGAAAAGAGAGGAAGCTGCTTCCAGAACCTAAAAGAGAAGAGGTCACCTGACAGGTGTCCCTCCTTTTTCAGTAAAGCATTCAGCCATCCAATGCTAAAGTCACCAGCAGGGAGCCAGGGAGCAATGATTTCGATCACATTCTCTTATTCTACCTCCTTCTCGTCTCCTGTCTCCTGCCAGGACTCCCCGTGGGGCTGAACCCAACCAGACACCAGAGGGCTGACGTGTGGCAGCTGAGGAGGTGGGAGAAAGAAAAAGGAAGAGGGAAGGGTACAGAGGGAAGAAAAGAAAGCATGAAAAATGGGGAGAGGAAAAGGAAAAGGGAAAGAGGTACGGGTGGGAGGAGAAAGAGAGAAACAAGGAGGAGGGAGATATGGGGAAAGGTACAAAGCGATCTGGAGGTCAGACCGAAGCCAGAAGGCACCTGCACAACCACTGGGTCAAAGGCAGCTGCAACCACAGTGACTCCTTCCCTTGTTCCTTGTCTGCCCAGTCCCAGTTTCTTAAAGAGCAAGTGTTTTCCACCTTCAAAAATGTGCTGTTTTAGAAACAAACACTGTGGACATGCCCATGTGTCTGATGGGAGGAGAGGCAAACACTTTGAGCAGGGAAGCTGCACAGTAGTTTTTTTCCTCTGGCTCTCACTTCCCAGAAATGCTGAAGAGGTGAACTAGATATTATCTGTGAAGCCCACATATCTAATCACCGGGATTTTTCTTTGTCAAGGTTTCACATTACTGTAATTTTTGTAGGTCTGCAGTCTCAAGTCAAAAGAAAACCCTGGGATTGGATTCCTGATGCAATTCTTACTTTGAATTCAAATTTACTTCCCAACCCTGTTATACTTCAATTTACCTTTTAAAGTTATTCAACATTAGGAAAGTAGAAAAGCCATTCTGTACAGAATCCACTCAGATTCCACGGAGAAGGAAGTTCTCTGAGGGATAGTGGGAAGAGAAACTGATGCAATTCTCCCCCTGGCCACAAACTGGTGGTATATACAGGGCCAAGGCACTTAGCCTTCCTGGACCTCAGCATCCATATCGGTAATTAGGCACGGGGATCTGAAGTCTGAAATTCCAAGACCCTGCCTGAAAGCTAGTTCAATTTTACAAAGATCAAAAATATCTAAGATACTCTGTTTTATAGATGAGTAAATTCAATTATTGGGCTCATGTCATAGTTCACATTTCTTGTAGCCTTGACAATATGTGTGTTTTGGAAATCATGGCATTGACAAACTATTTAGAAAATGTTTACCTTGACTGTTGTTCACAGAGAAATGTGTGGGTCTTAGACTATATTACATCCGTCGGTCAACGATCTTTTGTTAGAGCATTTTGAAACATTACATATTGATTCAAATTAATGAATTTTATGTCAAAGACCAATTAACATAGACCAGTTACCATAGACAATAAGTTTATGGATGTAATTACTGACTGGAACTCCAAAAACACAGCACAATTATACTGCAGCACATATGTCAGCCCACTATGTCCCTTCAGTTTAGGAAAATATCTAATGATATCACATGGCACACATTTTTTAATGAGTGAAATTACAAGATACCTAAATTAAGAGAACCAATTTTCCACAAGGAAATGTGGGGTGGGGTGGGGGGGTGGAAATCTAAAGGTAAACCAGTTTTCTGAAGGCAAAATAAAATTTTCAACATAGCTTTAAGTTGTACCCAAAGCAAATTATTGCCAGGAAGTAATATGGCTCTGAAAATTAGACTTCATTGGTGTTTAAATTAAGCAGGGGATGTGCTGTACTCCTCAAAGCTGTTTTGACTTGTTTCATTTGTCCTAGCAGGCACGAAGAGAATGGCCAGGGTCCCAGGAAAGGAGAAGCAGCCTGGCTTTGCAGATTGGGGTAGGATAGCATTTATCACAACTCTCTCTCTTCTGGCAGTTTCTTACCACACAGATTCCTATGTGAACCAGATGAAGAGCTCACATACACACTAATCATCATTACAATACTGAACACCTAATAGAACAGTGTTAATCTATAACACAACAATAATCACATCTTCTACCAGGGGTGTAATCACTATAAATTCTAGGGTGGGGTATATGGATGAAAGGTCATCTTATCCCTCCCTCTTATTAATAAAAGCCCCGAGGCTCAGAAGACACGAACTCTGCATATTTCAAACAAATGAAAATGAAATCATCCTCATTCACGTTTAGGTCACATTGCCATAATGTCATCCTGTACTCTTTAACACCTATTTTTAACAGGAGAATGTAAAACACAGCATTTTGGCTCCCCACAGTGGTTTACTGCTAGGCTTTGCCCTGTTGGGTTCACACAGCATGTGTGGAAGGCACTCTATCATAGTGAAAAAGGTCTAAATGATCCACAGATGTTTATATTCTGGCTCTACATGCCTAGCAGAGCTTCAGCTTCCCCATCTGTAAAATGGGGATAACAGCTACCTCCACAGGGCCATGAGATACATTATGCCTATGCCATATTCAGCACGTCCCTGGCATGAGTAAACACTTAATAAATATTGGTTATTAGTGGCACAGAGAAGGCTCTCAGCACCTGCTGATTTCTATCACCTCTAACACTGACCCGATTCACTTCCAGTTATAAACTCCACATAATAGATTTCATGGGGATTTTGAGCATTTTTTACATTTTTGAATGAAAGCACTAGAGCCTAGATAGGGGCTTCAGGTCCCCATGAGCTCCAGACTTTGTGGGACCGTTGATATCTCAGATCCCCTGTCTTCACCTAAATAAATCTGACCCAATTATAAGGCAAATCCTGAGCAAAACTCTTAGACAATAACTGAGCAGTGACTCCAGACTAGGAGCAGATGGCCCCATAGCTGACCTTCCTAGCACCAGACTCAGGCACTGCATTTTGTTGCCCACCAGCCAGGGATCCCCACTCCATCATGAAAGTGCCGCCGCTATCCACAGCGCCTTTCCCATGCTGTCAGCACACTTCCACCCTGATTGTCCCAGACGCCTAGTGGCATGCCAAGTAGGAAGGAAGCATGCTAAACAATCAATGAACAAACTTGTTTTTTGGGGTTTTTTTTTCCTTTTTTTTTTTTTTTTTTTTTTTTAAAGTTCGAGGCTGGGAAGAGGTGGGAGGGAAGTGCTGAGGCATGGGGAATAGAATAAGGGCAGATGACAGAAAGATAGAAGCACAGGAAGTGTTTGGAAGGAAAAACAAGAAAGGCTGCTGACGAAAAATACTCCAGAAAAAAAAACCAAAAAGGTGATCTTTGCCAAGAAAAATGTGCTAATCTTATGCAGCTGAAAGATATTTAAAGAAACATTGTAAGATTTCTGTCTTTAACTCCTTAATTCTTAATCCTGAAGCACTCCCAAAGGAATAAGGAGTAGTCCATGACCTACAGCTGTGAGCACCACTTCTCATAATTGTGAACCTCTGTTATGGGCAAAAATAAAATGCCAGGATAGCATTTTTTATTGCCTCAATAAAATGGCAAGGCAATAATTTGCTCTCTAAAAGAGCAAATATCCTGTGGATCTATGATTTTTCAGATAGTTAGCAGTTACATATAGCAGTTCCTATGTGTTACACTCTGTTGTGTATTACACGTATCAACTACTGTATTCTTTATAACAGCCCTAGGAAATGCTTTTTTTAGGCCCATTTTACAGATGAGAAAATAAATGTGTAAAAGGTTTAAAAATGTGTCTGAGGTCACAGAGCTGATAAGTGGAGCTGGAATTCAAATCTAATTTGGCCAGGGTCTGTGCTCTTAACCACCACCCCAAAGAGCCTCTCCTTAGTCCTAACTGATTAATAAAATACATCAAATCATTTCCTTAAGGTGGTACTGAGTTATCAGTTTAAGTTCAGTGACCTTAACTATGCTGAGATGTTTTGGGGACTTCCAAATACCTACTTCAACCACAATCTATTGCTCTATTAAAAGCCCAATTCTAAAAGAGCCATAAACAATATGACCTACAGTCTCAGGCATGCCTCCCTAACTTTTAGGATGATGGGCCCTTAGGCAGCACAGCACTCTCTTCTGCCATCATCTGCCATCACTGCTGTCACTCACACTCTGAGGATGTGAGATGCTCACGGACTGTACTGTCTTCATTAAGTTATTCTTCCTCTTGTATTTAAATCACTTATCTCATGTGATATTGCACTCAGTGACAAGCCTTCACCCAGCTTCCTCAAAACCAGGGGCTACATTTAATTCATTCCTCAGTGTCACTGCTTTCTAACTATCTTTGAATTTGATAAAAATAGGTGGTAAGATATAGATGCCCCTTAAACTGTTACATAGTCTAAAGATGTCAATGAATTGAAGAGTTAGTCAAAAGAAAACTCTCCAATCCAGTCCTGTTGGTGGTGGAACAAGGAGGGTTTATGGGAAAGGTAACAGGTTTAAGGCAACGGGGAGGCAAGGAAGGACAGGGGTGATGAGATTGGAGAGAGAACCAATGAAGACACTGACCTGTGTCTTAAATAAAAGTACTAACACGAACAAAAACTCCAGTGTTTTAATACTTAAATATAGTATAATATTAAGGAATGTCAAAATACCAAAAAGGTAGAATGGTAATTACCAACAGAGAGGACAGAATAAGAAATCTTAATGTATGCCTAACAGATTACAGGAAGGAAGACTAGAGTCAAGAAAAAGAGGCAGTATTTAATTCTCATGCTGCACAACAAAATAAGAAGCGTTATAATATTGCTGTGATTTATCAAGATACTAAAAGTCCTCACTAATGCAATAATAGAAGAAAAATTAAGAAGCAAACAATTAGAAAGCTATTCTATTTGCAGTTGATAGAATATCTCTACTAAAATATGAGATTCTATTAATATATATATTATTTTTTGATTAAAAGAGCTTAGAGATTGTAGATACGAGATCAACAAACAAAAATAAATAGTATTTACATATACTAGTAATAACCAATTAGAAAACATTAAAGAAAAAATGATATAATTCACAATAGCAATAAAAATCATAAGGCATCTAGAGATATATCTATCAAAAAGGATGAAGAACATCTATATAGTGAAAAGTGTAAAACAGCTTAATAGGCACAAATGAATACAGAATTAACAGAAACATATACCATATACATAGAAGGAAAGGCTCAAACACTCCCCAAACTAATTTCAAGAGCCACCATAATTCTAACCAAAATTATAAGTAGATTTGTTTTGGTGAAATGAAACAATTTTTAAAATTTACTTAAAAGCATAAATAGCCAAAAATATCTAAATCAAGTCTAAATAAAAGAAGAACAAAAATAAGAGACGTGCCCTACAAAAGTCAAGATTGATTACAAAACGGCAGTTGTTAAATCATGTGGGATTCACTCATAAATAAATAGATTGGGGCAAGTAGAGAACAGAAAAACAGACCCTAACACCAATGTGAATGTAGTATAAACTGTAGGTGGTGAAACAAACAAGAAAAAGGACACACTAAGTAAATGATACGCCAAAGATTCACTCTCTGCCTGGAAAAATAAATTTGATCCATACCTCATACCATACTCAAAACAAAAATCAGATGAATTAAAAACAATGTCAAAACACAACTTTAAAATTTTAGAAAAAAAAGGCTGGGCATGGTGGCTCACATCTGTAATCCCAGCACACTGGGAGGCTGAGGTGGGAGGATCACTTGAGCCCCAGGAGTTTGAGACCAGCCTGCCCAACTATCTTTAGCTGAGATGGTAAAATCTGTCTCTACTAAAAATACAAAATACAAAAGTATTTACAATATGTAAAAAATATAAAAATTAGCCAGGCATGGTGGCATGCACCTGCAGTCCCAGCTACTGACGAGGCTGAAGCAGAAGAATCAGTTGAACCCAGGAGGCGGAGGTTGCAGTGAGCTGAGACTGCACCATTGCACTCCAGCCTGGGTGAGAGAGTGAGACTCTATCTCAAAAAAATAAAAAAATGAAAAAATAAATTTAGAAAAAAAGATATTTTATGACCTGTAAATAGGAAAATATTTCTTAAATAGGTAGAGAAAGTAAAACTCATAAAAAAGGACTGACAAATTGAACTGCATTAAAATTCGATCCTCTACAAGACAAATGACACCATAAGTAAATTTTAAAGAAAATAGCAGACTGAAATAAGATATTTCTAATATCTAAAATATATATGTTAATAGAAAAAGGGAAATAATAAAATTAGTGGGCAAAATATATGACCCAACAACTTAGAATAGATGAAACCCAAAATGACCACTAAACGTATAAAAAGATACATAAACTCTTTGGTGTAATTTAGTAAAAACTAAAGTAAAACAACAAAGTTGTCACTTCACACCCATCAGAATAGTGAAAATCCAAAAGTCTCAAAATGTTGGTGTAAAAGAAAACAGATCTGCTGGTAGAAATACACAATGATTCAGAACTTTGACAAGTTTATTGCAATATCCATTAAGTTTAAAAATGTGTATACTACAGAACTCAGCAATTCTGCTTCTTGGCATAGATCCTACAATCATACTCACCTACAGACAGCAAGCAATCCACACATGGATGTCCACTGAAGCATCGTTTGTAATAGTGAAAACAAAAATCCAAACTAGACACACCTAACATGTTTATTGTTAGGGGAAAGGATAAACTCTGGTATATTCATGAGATGAAATAGTAACTGGCACTTAAAATGAATGAACTAAATCTGTATGAATCAATGTGGATATCTAAAAACCTATTCTAAGTGGGGAAAAAAAAGTTCTAAAATGTACATGAGCGAATAAAAACACAAACTAGAAATGTGCATATCAAATCTACAACAGTGTTTGCTTCTGGGAGGGAGAACAGAGAAGGGAACAGAAGACTGAGGAGGGGTTTTTGGTCCTGTTACATTTCCTTTATGTTTTAAGTTTTCTTCTTTTTATAATGTCCAGTTGCTTTTATGAAGAATACTCTCTGAAGACAAATGAAAAAATATAAACTTTAATTTTAGATGTCAGATAGAGAGCTGTTTGTTATATCATTCTCTATGTTATTCAGCATTTCACAACCTTTTCCAATTATTTTAAAGACCACATTTAACAGCTGGACATGTAGCCACATCACCATAATTCTTGTCTAGGTCAATATTTAAAACAAGAGGACAGTCTAATTTAATAAAAAGCACAATCAAAAGATCTTCCTACAGTAATACGGGCATAAGGGCTGTCTTTGTGCAAATGCACAGTATTTGACTCAAAATCAGATATAAGCAAAATCAGACTCAAAATCAGGAAGGCAATCAGTCAGTATGTATCTTCCTGATAAAGGCAACACACAGGAACTTCTAATCTTTTCCTCCAGACAGCACTGACATTGACTGGCACATGTGAGGGCAATTAATAACTCTTCAAAACTGAGACCAACATCTCACTTTTCTTTCTGTTCAAGTGGAAACAGTAAATAAACTGGCTTAAATCTTCCAATAACTACTATACAAAAGGATTTCGCCATTTAAGTTCCAGGTGAAGGCTAACCATGTCTCTGATCTCCCACATTTTCCCATCCAAACCATGAGGGTCCTACCTGGGATCAGGCCTTAGTGCTCTGTCTGCAAGTGCAGCTGACACCTACACCACACAATCGGGGGTTGGGGAGGCCTGCATCGCACCCCACAGGTTCTCCCTGCATCCTCTGACATCAGCCTTAGCCACAGTGGGGACTCAGTGCAAGCTCGGACTAACCTCATGCAGAGTGTCTTCTCTCTCTCTCTCTCTCTCTCTCTTTTGTTTTGGTTTTTGAAACAGGGTCTTGCTCTGTCACCCAGGCTGGAGTGCAGTGGTGCAATCATGGCTCACTGCAGCCTCAGACTCCTAAGCTCAAGCAATCCTCCCACCTGAGCCTCCCAAGTGGGACCACAGGTACATACCACCATGCCTAGATAATTTTAAATATTTTTTTCTACAGATAGGGTCTTGCTATGTTGCCCAGACTGGTCTCAAACTCCTGGGATCAAGTGATCCTCCCAACTCAGCCTCCCAAAGTGCTGGGATTATAGGCATGAGCCACCAGGCCTGGCCAAGTATCCCATCTCAAATAGACACTTTTCTTCTTCTGCCCCAGGCATTCTCCAAAACCATGTAAGCCCACTAAGGCCCAGAAGTGAAACAAAGTCCATTCCCCTGGGAGAACAACCATTAACCAAAGAGCACAGGAGTTGGTGGTGGACAAATGCTCTGGTTTCCAATAAGAGTCCTTCAGGTAGCCAATTCCAGAGTGTTTCTTTCAGTGTGTCTCAGGAGGTGTCAGTCAAATGACATTCCCGTTGCCCATCACAGCACCCTTATATGGCATTGCTTCCTTATCTCACCTCCCTCATCCCTGCTTCTTGACAACATCCCGAAGCTACTTGCCCTCAAATCCTCATCTCCAGCTCTGTTCTCAAGAGAACGCAAATGAAGCGAGCAAACATCACCCAGTCCAGCTGTAAATGTATTTTTCTTAATTGTGGATTCTACTTGCATTAGGCCATTCTTGCATTGCTATAAAGAAGTATCTGAGACTGGGTAATTTATAAAGAAAAGAGGTTGGTGCTGGCATCTGCTCAGCTTCTGGGGAAGCCTCAGGGAGCTTTTAATCATGGCAGAATATGAAGGAGGAGCAACAGTCTCACATGGCAAGAGCGGGAGCAAGAGAGAGGCAGGTGTGGAAGGTGCCACACACTTTTAACCATCAGATCCCACAAAAGCTCATTCAAGGGAATGGCTGTAAGCCATTCATGAGGGATCCCACCCTGCAATCCAACATCTCCCACCAGGGCCCACCTCCAACTCTGCAGATTACATCTCAACATGAGATCAGGGCCACAGACCCAAACCACAGCACTACTGTTTTCTAAATACTTGAGGGTCAAACAGCATGTGAACACAGACGCAAAAATAAACAGGATGAAGTCTCTGTCGTCAAGGAACTCACAAATCTAGCAAGGCAGAATTTACACACACATGTCATACAATGTGACAATGGCTAATGTCAAGGCGGGTACAAAATATACCAAAGCACTGAGGAAAGGGTGACTGTTTCTGCTCGTGGAGATGCTCACAGCTCACGTCTTTTTCCTCTTCTAACTGATGGGGCAGCTTTTACAATGGTTTCTAAACATCCTTGGCTCCCGGTCTTCATACCTTTTTTTAGTCTGTCCTTGAGTATGGGATTTAGTGGTTCACTTCTAAGGACCAGAATACAACAAAAGTGAGGAGGTGTCACTTCCCAGATTAGGTTACAAGACTGTAACTTCTCCTTCCAAGAAGGGGTCACCTGCCTGCCCTCTCTCGCTCTCTCCCATGCTCCCTCTGTCTGATGGAAGTGAGTTGTCACGCCATGAGCTGTCCTATGAGGAGGACAACATGACAAGGATCTGAGTGGGCTTGGAAAGCAGGTGGTGCCCCAGTCCAGCCTTGAAGTGGCTACAGCCCCAGCCGATACCTTGATATTAGCCTTGTAACAGACCTGGCACCAGATCACCCGGCTAAGTTGCATCTGGATTCCTGATTCACAAAAACTATGACATGGTAAATATTTGCTGTTTGAAGCAGATATGTTTTGGAGTCATTTGTCCCGACTCCATAGATAACCAGTATACACACTAATCATGATTTTAAATCAACAAGAATATGGATAAATATTCTAGGCAGAGAGTGTCTGATGTCTGATTCTTGTTCTTTCACATACTCATTCAATAAGCATCTACTATGTGCTAGGCAGTATAGGCACAAAGCTTAACTTCTAAAAATGACACTAGCCAGGGGCAGTGGTGCACACCTGCAATCCAGCTACTGGGGAGGTTAAGACCAGCCTGGCAACATGGGGAGACACCATCTTTTATATAAATAAATAAATAAATAAATAAATAAGTCAGTCAGTCCCTGACTTTGTGGAAAAGGCAAATTTGCAAAATTGTAGCAAATCTATTTATGCAACTTCCCTAACTTATTTTAAACTATGATTTGTTATAAATGTTTAATTTCTACTGACACTTTAAGTAATTTATTAAATATATAATTAAAATAGCTTTGCTAAATTAAATGCACTTTATGTTTGATGCAAGATACTTAAAGGTTTATTCAATCTGTTTGAAACATAAGTTACATATTTAGAAAAGAATTCTGATTTCCTTTTCCACAAAAAATCCTTGCAGGAATTAGGTCTTTTCCTTCCATTCATTCAAAAAAACTATTCCCACAGGCAGAAAACCCATGAAGCAGTGAATTAAAAAACTTTATGTCCAAACATTCTGTAATATTTTCCAAATCAACTATTTTGAAGTCTACATTCTCCTCTTTCTGATGAGACTTAGTAACTTCTTCACAAACTCAGAATAAACACATGTAATCATTACTGAACAAGATTACTTATGTGAGACTTTCATCTTCTGTGATATAACTTTTCCCTCTCACCATATACTAACAAGAAGGGACAGACTCATAAAAACAGGAAGGTTCTTTCTCACTTATTCATAAAACACTTGTTTAATACTATTTATTTTTAAAAATACCATCAGCTTTTCCACAGAATCCTAACCTAACCATCCTACTTAAATAAATATGATCATTTAGAATAAATAGAAAACAAAGATATGGGGAAATGATTTTTCAGTGACCTACACACACACACACACACACACTTGGGATCTATTAAACCTATGACTAGAACAGTTACACTTACTCCAGGTAGATTAAATTACCACCCTGCTTATGCAGGCTTCTCGAACATGCCTCTATTTTCCTCCCATTAATAGAACTCACTTTAACCAACATGACTTGAACAAAAGTTCACTTTCATTACAAGCAGTAACTTGACTCTCTACCAATCATGGCATGAGGTCATGAACTAAGGAATAGACATGAGAATATATGGGAGGAAAATCACAAAGGGACTTGAGATTTATTAACCACCCTCCTCTTAAGATTCACTCTGGGCTTTGACCAGGGTGTACCATCCACTATGACACTGTTGAGAAGAGTATGTCATCTCTGTTTTCCACTTTCAAACAGGATCCTACAGTCTTCCTCTTCAGCTCATCATATTTTCTGCATATCTCTTTCTTCACTCACCAAAGGGAATATAATGAGAATTCTATTTAGGGAAGGAAGATAGTTTACATTTCATTAGGATATCCTTTGAAGATTACTGACAACTATCTCTGTAACTTACTTCAACCCACTGACACAATGGAGCTCTGAGAACTTGCACTGCAATGGTATTTTCTATACAAAAGATTTATCTGTGTTTCTAATTTGGGGGAAGAAATGTAGCCAAAAGTATAGTCTAAATGAATTTCAGTTGTGCAAAAATTCAGCCCAACTTCTCCCTCAAAATTATTTTGCAGTAAGAAAGGGCCAGACCATGGCACAAATTGGAAACCGAAGAGATACAGATTTGTATCCACATAGACAAGTGTTGTGGTGTCCAGGCAATTTGTCAAACATCTCTGAGCCTCAGTTTCCTCTTCTGTAAAATGGAGTTAATAGGCCAGGCATGGTGGCTCATGCCTGTAATATCAGCCTTTTGGGAAGCCAAGGCAGGCAGATCTGCTTGAGCACAGGAGTTTGAGACCACCCTGGGCAACACGGCGAAACCCCATCTCAACAAAAAGTACAAAAATTAGCTGGGCATGGTGGTGCACACGTGTAGTCCCAGCTACTCAGGAGGCTGTGGTGGATCACCTGAGCCTGGGAGGTCGAGGCTGCAGTAAGCCATGATCACACCACTGCACTCCAGCCTGGGCGACAGAATGAGACCTCATCTCAAAAAAAAAAAAAAAAAAAAAAAAAAAAAAAAAAAAAAAAAAGGAGTTAATAATGCCTAGCCATTTTGAGGATTTGTGTGTGTGTGTGTGTGTGTGTATATATATATATATAATATATATATATATAAATACACACACACAGTGTCTAGCACATTTACTATTTAGTAAACTTTCATTATAACATGGTATGTTATAATATATTTTCAAAATAGTCCACCACATTGAGCCCAGTACTAAAACTGTTCATGGAAATGACTATTCATTAAATATACTGGGAGTTTACTAATGTCAGATAACCTCACTGGATGATACAATAAGGGGATCAAACTAAAGGAACCTCCAAAACCTATCTAGCTCTAAAATAAATAACACGATGAAATTAGGCACACTTAGGAAGTCTGAAAACAGTCAAAAGAAAGGGTATAGACAAAAATGTTCCCAAAAGAATTATTCTACAATTAGCTACTGCTCGTTTTCAGAAGGAAGTCTACACCAAGGAAACGCTGATACAAACAGGGGCTCCACTAAGAGAAGTGCAGGCACTACAGTAATCCAGTGATATGTGGTGTTAATAAAAATAAAAAGGGATTTAGATATGTAGCACAGGTTTTTAAAACATTAAGAAAATGGTGACTCTGAAGAGTCATTTCCCAAGGAATAAAAGCAACAGCAAGCCACAACAGTAGCTCACACAAATTAAACTGTCCTTTAAGAGCAACGGCCAACACAAAAAGAATGCATCTGAGGCTACTCAAAGCATCCTCATAGCTCTCGCCATAGGTGTTAAATTTTGTGTAACAAAAATTTGTTACTAAGAGGTTGCCTCAAATTGCCTAGCAGCCTAATCAATTAGACTGCTGCTCCTGCCCACCCTCCTATTAAACCCCGGTTAAGGAGATTCTCTACCCAATTCTTTTTCTCTTCTCTGAGCCTTTTTGCTGAGGCGTGGAATACATAGGTACAAAGACAGGCAGGAAATTGAGAATGTAGACTTCAAAGTAGTCAATTTGGGAAATATTACAGAATGTTTGGACATAATAGACAGACAGACAGATAAGATTAGATTATGGCTCTTACAATAAACAGGGACAAGATGAAATATTGTGCTAAAATCCCATTGGATTTGAGAATGATTTGAAACCATTCGAAATTACAGAAGACATTATCATCCATGGGGAAATGTTGCTGGGCATGCACCGAGTATAAGTACTGCCTAAGCAGCCTGTACTTGCAGGAGAAACCCTCTCTCCATTATAAGAGAACACATTTCTCACATGTATGTACTTTTTTTCTTCAAAAAAAAGGCTTAAAATGGTGGCAACATCTTGGGACAGGGTTTTGCAATTTAAATTGAATCAGAAGACACACTGAAGAATACTAATGAACACTCTGAAATGGAGTAATTTCTGTTAGGCAAGAACTAGTTTCTTTAAAAAAAAAAAAAAAGGCATACGGGTTAAGTAATCCTCTAAAATGCTTAGAACCGGAAGTGTTTCAAATTTGGGGAGATTTGGGAATATCTGCATATAAGGAGACATCTTGGGGATAAGACCCAAGTCTATACATGAAATTCATTTGTGTTTCTTACACACCTTATACGCATATCCTGAAGGTAATTTTAATAATCTTGTGCATGAGCCGGTCGCGGTGGCTCACGCCTGTAATCCCAGCATTTTGGGAGGCTGAGGTGAGTGGATCACCTGATGTCGGGAGTTCGAGACCAGCCTGACCAACATGGAGAAACACCGTCTCTACTAAAAATAGAAAAAATTAGCTGGGCATGGTGGCACATGCCTGTAATCCCAGCTACTTGGGAGGCTGAGGCAGGAGAATTGCTTGAACCTGGGAGGCGGAGGTTGCAGTGAGCCTTTATCGCGACATCGCATTCCAGACTCGGCGACAAGAGCAAAACTCCATCTCATCATCATCATCATCATCATCATCATCTTGTGCATGAAACAAGGTTGACTGTGATTTGACTGTGACCCATCCACACATGAAAATCCCACAAATTCCTGACCTCATGTGTGGAATTTTCCACTTGTAGCATCATGTTGGCATTCAAAAAGTTTCCAGTTTCGCAGCATTTCAAATTTTGGATTTTCAAATAAGAGATGCTCCACCTGTAGTTCAATGTGGCCACACAGAAGAACTCAAGCATCGGCTACGTGTACAAAGTGAACAAACAAAGGAATGTTTGACGACTGTGAACACCACCACCTTGATTTTGACATTCACTATTTTGATAACTTCAGTTCATTTTATTTCTCTGAAATTCAGTGTTCTTAGCTGAAAGATGAAGTCATGAAGCTAGATTAAATCAAAGGTTTCTCTCCTAGACTTAAAATTCTACAATTCTCTAATTCTAAAGCACCTCAAGCTTCAGCTGTTGAGGCAAAAGAATGCTTTATTTTTTATTTTTTAACAGAAAAGCTCTAAACTTGAACCCTGGAGGAGTTACAGAGGCAATAAAAGGCAAATCAGGCAAATTCTTTACCTGGAATTCTGCAGTGAGTCAGAGGACGTGAAGGGACAAGAATCCAGAATTCATCATCTTTATTCTGGCTGATGTAACCACTATAAATAATTGCCTCATGCCTGTGAGGTAATATGCTTTTGCCAAGGACCCCATTAACATCTGAGCAGACCTTGAGAGAGACTCCTCTATTGTGCACACAGCTTTTATCAAATTATATTTCTTTTCAAACTTTCTGCCCTGATTATAAAAATAATACATAACATAAATTCTTAATGGAATAGCTCAAAAACACAAAGAGAATTAAAATCAACTGCTAACTGCAGCCCTTGAAAATAACAAATATTTATTGACCATGTGCTGGGAGTATAACGGGGGCAAGACAATTTTCTTGATCTTAAGAAGTTTACAGACTCAAGGGGTGGAAAGAGACAGGCAAGAGGCAGTTCCACAGACTCTCACCAGAGCTCGGCTAGGTGAGTGCGTCTGCAAAAGGAATGCCTTACCCTGGCTTACTTCTCTGGGCAAAAAACTGCCCAAGTGAACTCCAGGAAAGGAGCAGATGGAGTACATGAAAAAGGACAGGAGAAGAGAAAAGCGGGGAGCAAAGCAGAAGAGGAGTAGGGGAAAGAGAGAGGGGAAAGGGGAGGTGGAGGGGAGAATAGACAGGAGGAGGGAATTGGATGCAGAAGGAGGGGGAGCCAGCCAACAAAGGGAAAGATGCTCCTCAGGAGGAGGGCACAGACGTTTCCTTAGCGAAGACTTGACAGACTCTAGTTTCCGGCTGCTTCCTCAACTTCGAATTGGGGTATGAACCAGAAGAGAGCAAACCAGACAAAACTAGACAGAACCCCCCAAAATTTCCATCAGCTCTGCAACAATGCTGCAGGGTCAGTCTCTAGATATGGAACCCCAGTTTGGTTTATGACCCCCTCATCACAATACAAAGATGCATAAAGGAGCCAAGGAAACCTAGAGCAAGGATACCCACAATTATCCATAATGGGAATATTGAGAGTCATTATTTCACTGAGTGCAACAGGTTTCCTGTTTTGCAAAGGCTCTGACCCTCAACAAAATTCCATCGCTTCAACTCATGATGCAGGAAGAGCATAATGCTGGGGAAGGCAGCATAAAAGGCAATCATCTCCACATGTTTGACAGAGTTTTCTGATATGAGCACACCAGACATCCCAGCTGCTCGTGCCGTGTGTATAAATGCTGCAGCTACAGACATACATGTGGTCTGGCAAGAGGGTCTATGGAACTGGATCTTCAATCATGAGTACAACTTTCATAAGTAAACACACTGGAGAGAAGAGGAAGAAAACTAGGGAGAAAAGAAGAAAAAGAAATAGAGAATTTTTAAAAATCACTACGCAGGATTTTCTGTTCCATACATCCTAATCCTCACAAAACTGCATCTAACAGTCAACAGATGAGAACAATTATTTAGAGCACAAGTGATAAAAGGCAATAACAATATAAAGCTTTTCGCAGACTTGCCACATCAGCTGTTTATCACTGTCAAATCTTTTAGGTTAAAAATTGTAGTAACGGAGGCTAACTGATCATTGGTGAAGTCATGCCTAGTAATTCTAGTAAACAAACAAAAAAAACCACCTGCCTGCTTTTAAGAGGTTAGCAGAGTAAAAGCACAAACATACTAATCCTTCAAAGAAGAAAAAAAATTAATATTTGATGACAAATGTTACTGAAATAAATTTGCATTCCTTAAGTTATCACCTTTTTTCTGCCTCTTCTAATCTTGTCATAAACAAATTATTTATATATAAAACAGGTGTTAATTGTAAAATAACAAAGGATAAGAAAACTTTGTAGAAGGAAAAAGCAAGGCATTTAAAAAAGGGGATACACTAAATTTACTTTGACACCAAAACAAACATTTCTGAATATTCAAAAGAAAAAAATCTGTATCTTAAGCAAGCAGTAAGCAAATTAAAACCCCAAAACAGTAGGATACTTTTTGTTCCAAGTAACAAAATACCCAAATCACAGTAACTTAAACAATATAAAGGATTTATCCACTGGTGCAACACAAAAGTCCAGCAAGAGGTTTTGCTTAGGACATTTGATCCAGTGGCCTTACAGTGGCTGTAAGAACTTGGTTTCTTTCCAAGTCTTGGTCTCACCTTTCACGGCATTGCCATTTTCCTAAAACAATCTTTCTTCATACGCCCAGAGTAGCTTTGAGCAACTGTTAAGGTTTTTCTTTTTCTTTTTTTTTTTTTGAGAAGGAGTCTTGTTCCAGCGCCCAGGCTGGAGAGTAGTGGCACAATCTCAGCTCACTGCAACTTCCACCTCCCGGGTTCAAGTGATTCTAGTGCCTCAGCCTCCCAAGTAGCTGGGATTACAGGCTCCCACCACCACACCCGGCTAATTTTTGTGTTTTTGTTGTTATTGTTGTTGTTGTTTTGTTTCATTTTATTTTATTTTTTGAGATGGCATCTCTGTCACCCAGGCTGTAATGAAGTGGCATGACCTCAGCTCACTGCAACCTCTGACTCCTAGGTTCAAGCAATTCTCCCTGCCTCAGCTTCCCAAGTATCTGGGATTATAGGCATCCACCACCACGCCTGGCTAATTTTTGTATTATTTAGAAGAGATGGGGTTTTGCCATGTTGGCAAGGCTGGTCTTGAACTCCTGATCTCAGGTGATTCGCCTGCCGTGGCCTCCCAAAATGCTGGGATTACAGGCGTGAGCCACGGTGCCCAGTCTAATTTTTGTATTTTTATTAGAGACAATATTTCGCCATGTTGGCCAGTCTTGTCTCAAACTCCTGGGCTCAAGAGATCCTCCCACCTCGGCTTCCCAAAGTGCTGGGATTACAGGTGTGAGCCACTATGCCTGGCTGTGTTACAGTTTTGTATCTCCCAATTAATGTCCAACAAGAAAAAGCATCTTTGCCTCAGCAGTCCCAGTAACGGGACAGAAACTCACTGCTAGACTCAGTGTAGGTCACATGCCATCCTTGCGGTCCGTGGGACAGAACTAAGACAGATCTACATCACATGCTCCCCTAGATCTGGATCAGTGTCAACTTTTCCAGAACCATCTTTTGGCCCTACTTTTCATGGCATGCCATCTTCCTAAACAAGCTTTCTTTAAACACTCAAAATAGCTCTGAGTTATTGTTGAGGCTATGTATTTCCTAATTAATGTCCAGTAAGACAGAAAATCTTTCCCAAATGGAAAAATACGGGCTGATAAAGAAGACACTGGGGAAATGAGTGCCAGGGAGGTAGACACCACCAGGGAACCACACGTTCTAATGCAGGAATATCTGAATTTAGTTAAGTCATACAAAGTTATAGGCAAATTATATACAACTCAAAATTATTTTCCATAATAAAATTAATAAATGTTCCAGACACCATTTTATCTCCATGAGCCCCTTAGATGTCTTTCATCCTATCTTATAAGAACTAAAATTAACCTAAACAGCAACTAAAATTTTAAATCTCCATTTTCTGGCCTTATTCATTTCTCTGTTGACCAGCCTGACTCTCTACATACCAACTAGTTTATGGAATTCAGCCTTCAAGAGAATGTTCCAGAAATTTTATACCATAACATACTTTTTCTGATACAATTACATACTTTATAATTTACAGTCATAGATTAACTCTATTTTCTCCAGGACTCGTCATTAATCTCTAGCAACAAACTAGCTGTACCTCCGTAGACCAGGAAAGCCTGCCTCTTAGTATAATGGACATTATCTCATCCTGCCTCTCACGGATAAAATATCAAGAACTAATATCCCCCTCTAAGCCTACAATTGAAAAAAATACATCATAGTTTTAGCTCCTCAAGGCTATTGGAGAAGTATAGATGTGTGGAACTCATCACAATTTCCTCTACCCAACTAACCACCTCCACATAGATACCCTAACCACACCTATCTCTGAGTTTCCATGTTATCCTGGATACAACTTCTACTGAACTTGTCACAGTGGATGATAACTGTAAGTGGGGCCATCAGTCTGGCCTACTTCAGAGAGGCAAAAAAGCATAAGACCATTAAGAATGTGGCCAAACTCCCTGGATTTGAATCCAGGTATCTAGGTTTGAAGTCAGACTCTATCACTTATTAATTCTATGAATTCACTAAAGGTCAGGTAACTCTCTAGTTTTCTTCTCTAAAAACTGAGGATAGCAGCACCTCCTCCAAGGGTATGTCATAGAAATGAAATGAACTGACACATGTAAAGCACTCAGAATGGCACGTGGCACTTAGAAGTTCAATAAATGTTATGATTCTTTCATAGGGTACAATTTTCAAGAGTATCCTTGAAGTCCCAGCACAGAAGAGGGCCAAATATATACCATCCAATAAATAAATGTCTATTTATTTATTCATTTGGTCCACTAATCTTAAAGTGTTCCTAAAGATTAGCAACCTTATCAGGAAACAACAGGTTCTGGAGAGGATGTGGAGAAATAGGAACGCTTTTACACTGTTTGTAGGAGTGTAAACTAGTTCAACCATTGTGGAAGACAGTGTGGCAATTCCTCAAGGATCTAGAACTAGAAATACCACTTGACCCAGCCATCCCATTACTGGGAATATACCCAAAGGATTATAAATCATGCTACTATAAAGACACATGCACACGTATGTTTACTGTGGCACTATTCACAATAGCAAAGACTTGGAACCAACCCAAATGTCCATCAATGATAGACTGGATTAAGAAAATGTGGCACATATACACCATGGAATACTATGCAGCCATAAAAAAGGATGAGTTCATGTCCTTTGTAGCAACATGGAGGAAGCTGGAAACCATCATTCTGAGCAAACTATAGCAAGGACAGAAAACCAAACACCACATTTTGTCACTTACAGGTGGAAATTGAAGAATGAGAACACTTGGACACAGGGCAGGGAATATCACACACCGGGGCCTGTTGTGGGGTAGGGGGAGGGGTGAGGGATAGCATTAGGAGAAATACCTAACGTAAACGACATGTTAATGGGTGCAGCAAACCAACATGGCACATGTATACATATGCAACAAACCTGCACGTTGTACACATGTACCCTAGAACTTGAAGTATAATTAAAAAAAAAAAAAAGATGAGTGACCTTAATGGGTCAGTGTTACTTTCTAGGTCCTCCTTTCTTCTTGTGCCTCAGGCTTTCCCTGGGTAATCTTCTCCACTCCTATGGCTTCATTTAGCACCCATAAGATAATGACACCTAGATTGTTATCTCTAGGCCATTTGCATCCTTATCTCTCCAAGCTCATATATATCCTTCTTGTCTATTGGATCTCTCCCTTTGAATTTCTCAATAGGACCCAAAATGTAAGGTAAACGGAACAGTAATCATTGCCAAACTCAACCACTGATGCCAGGCTTCTCATAACTCCATAGCTGGACGAGCATCCTTTTAGGTACTCTTACAGCACTCTTTATACTCATCTACTTATCCCTTTCTTGAGCACCTGCTATGCGTCACGTCAGGCTAACCATCATAGTACTCACTCTGCATTGTCTAGTTACCAGTCTGCCATCTCCATATCTGGCCATAAGCTCCCAGAAGACAACCAGAATTGGGTCTTATTTGTCCTTGTTTAACCAGCCTTGCACAAAGCAAAAATGCACAACAAATATCCATTGGGTGAGTGAATGAATGTTCTCATGAGACTGGTCCAATGATGACCCCATAGAGCTAAAACCTTCCCGTAGATCACAAGTTAATACCAAGAGATGACAGTATTAGGAAGAATGTAGCTGATTACTGTTTTCAGCATACAGAAAAAATCCAAAGATGCTCCAACAAATCAACATTCTTATACTATGTCCGAAGTGATTCCATTAATACTGAAAAGAACATAAATGTGTGCCTGCATTTGAAAGCTGAAAAGGTCATAGGAGTCCATAACTAAGAAAACTCAGGAGGTAGGGGGAATTGTGGATACCAGAAACCAAGAACCCATAACCACCCCTGCCCCAACACACACACACACACACATACACACACATACACACACACACACACACACACGACTGACTGGAACCAGCTGTTAAAGATGAATGCCAGACTTCACACCAGCTTTCAGTTTAGAACAACTTAAGGAAAGTGTCTGACAATGACGGGAAGGGCTAGTATAATGAAAGACACCCTCCTTGCATGAGGAGGCAGGAAATGATGCAGCCACCGGGCACCACCACCACTATCCCCGCCAGCACATCCATCTGCGCAAATCTGAAAGCCTGGGGGTGAGGGGAGCTAAAACCTGAGGTAATTGATGAAACTAGGAAAGAGGGTCCAATTCCATTACTTTGTGCAACCCCTTTGTGCTCCAAGTATGAGCCACTAATACACCCTGGCTATGTATCAAAATTCCCATGAATTTTTGTTATTTTCCCAGAAACCTGACCCTACCTAGACATTACAGAACTTCAAAGGCAGCAAAGAGAACTGATAAAGTCTTTTCTGATATAGCTCCCAGAAAGTGACGGGAAGTGACTCAGTTCAAACCACCATCAACACTCTACAGGGACATAAAGCTTAACAAAGAACTTCACTTAAGTCTATGCTCCTTCTTCCAAACTTAATGCCGTATACTCAGCCTCATCACATATCGAAGACTGGATCAGAAAATGTTAGTGCTAGCACCAACAGGCATTAGGCAGGAGACTCAGCTGGGGGAGTCTTGGATCTGGCTAAGAAAATCATTCTTCCCTCTGTTAAGTGACCATGGCTTTGGGAAAAAAAAGGATTCTGAAGGCATTAACTGTTCAGGAAGGCTAACTTGCAGATCAAATGACAGAGGAACTGTCTTGCTGACACACAATATTCTTTTTAATGTGCTTGACAAATGAAAAGTGGTGGATGATTTAAAAATACAAATGAATGGACAGCACAGAAAAGAGTATTCTATTTCAGGGCCACTAATGTGACCACTATCAAACAAAGAAAATGTGCTTTGACATTAATGCTCTATCTCATAGAAGTCTTTTAAGCAGCACATTCCAAAGATTCCGTTTTTTTCTGAGGCAAAACAATACAAAAGAGGTTTTGAATTGTTACCCATTTTACAAGGGGTAGTTTTAAAAGACAGTTGTAGATAAGGCAATGGCAAAGGTGTATATGTAAATGTATATATCTAGACACATGGAGGAGTTCATTTAAGGGCTGCATTTCAAATTAGCTTGATTGGTCTAGGCTAGTGTTGGTATTAGAGATGCAAAGTTTCATTCATGAAATTTTAAATAATGGTGATAAGATTTATCTAGACATACAAGCGGAACCTAAATATAAGGCACATGAATAATAGAATGTGCATGAATTTTGAATGCTTATTTTTCAGAAGAAAACAACTGAATGTGTGAATTCTTAGAATCTCTAGGCTAGTCTGTATTTGCATTTCAATAGCTTGCAAGGTAAGCTCTGTGAAATTGGTCAAATGTATAGACTCTCATCTCGCCTCCAACTCAAATCAGTCAATTAGCTTCTAGAGAGAGTGGCATACAGAAGTTAATACCCAGGATCTCAAAACTTAATCCCGCTGATACAGATCAAAATAATTTCAAAGCAAGTATGTTGAAGACACAGGTTTTCCAGGCAACAAATTCTGGACAGGAAGCATACAATACCAGGAGCTACTAGCTAATGTGGTCATTTCCACACGTGGAAATGAAACAGACAAGGCAGTGTACATTTGGCAGGGCGGTGGGGCGGTGCCGCGGTGCGGCAGGGGTGGGGGTGGGAGGAAGAATCAGGAGATGGAAAGCCAACACATCAAAACATTTTTCCAGGTAGAAAGGCAAAAAGGTGTTTGGCAAATTTTGTCCATTTAAAACAAAAGCATTTTAGATGCCATCTCTGCTACACTGATTAATAGAGACATGCTATACATATGAGGTCCCCCGTGATTCCACACCCCACCCCATTCACCATGCCCTCTAATGCTGAATCTCTACTAATTTGCATTTTGTAATTCTACAATCAAAAACCTTTACTGGTTTCACATTAGCAACTCCTTGCCATTTATAAATGCCCTTATTCCGAAGAGTTACTGTTTTAAAGCCCACAGGAGCGAAAGGATAGTATAACAAATACACAAGTACTATTTGAATGACCTTATTAATATATCATGCCTTCCTAATTGCAGCACTTTTGTTCCTTCAATTTCTGCCTTCCACAGTCTTTCTTACTTCATTGTAATGAGAACAGGGATTGCTAGAAACCAAGAATTAAGTCAAAAGTACAAGGCCTTACGTACTGCTCATAATAGAAACTCAAAAACTAGGAATTAAAAACCGAGCTTAAAGAAATGAATAAATAAGGGAATGAAGGAATATATGGATAGTGAACATAATAAAGCTATTTTTATTAGTATCCATTCGCCTAGCCAGAGCTAACTCTGTGGTCTGAAATGTTTGAATCCCCCTCCCCAAAGTTCACATGTTGATGTCCTAATCCACAAAGTGATGGTATGAACATTTAGAGATGGGGGCTTTGGGAGGTAATTCGGGTTAAATTAGGTTATGAAGGTGGGGCCCTCATGATGGGATTAATGCCCTTATTAAAAACAGAAAAGACACGGTATCTCTTCTCACCATACAGCAAGAAAGCAACTGTCTGCAAACGAGGAAGAGGGCCCTCCCCAGAATCCAAATCTGCTGGCACCTTGATTTTGGACTTCTGAGTCTCCAGAGCTGTGGGCAACAAATGTCAGCTGTTCACACCACACAGTCTATGACATTCTGTTAGGGCAGGCAGAACTGACTAAGACAGTTAGATATTTGCTTACCACTGGTATGGTCATCGTAATAATCCTGTCAACTAATTTTTAATATCTTCATATCATAGAAAAGGAAACTAAGCCTCAGAAAAGTTTTAACCTGCTCCAGAGTCATAAATGTAGAATTCGGGAAAGCCATATGATGCAAGGGAAGGAGAAGAGGAGGCTCAGCTGTCTACAGATACAACAGTAACAGCAGCCACAACTTATTATGAACTTGTAGTGATTTTACTTTCTGCCTCACACTGCTTTAAGTAATTTACATGCACACATCTTATTTAGTTTTACCATGTTCCTGGGAGCTAAGTAATATATCTTATTGATGGCAAAATAAAGTTTAGAAGAAAATAGCATGCCCAAGAAAATAAAGCCAGTAAGTGGTGGGCCGACATGCAAACAGAAATGTAATAGACTTCAGCGCTCCTAGTAGTATGCTTCAGTGCTCTTAACCACAACATATGCTTGTTCCCCATATTAGTCATCTTTATCATCATAAAGCTGAGTAACAACTCATTACAAAACTTGGTGGCTTATTCTCAAATTTGTAGGTCTAGAGGGAGAATGTGGGTCTGTTGGTCTTGACTCCAAGTTGCAGGTTTACATATGTCAGCTCCGCAGGGGTTTGCTCTGGGACCCAGAGTAAACAGGCAGTAGCTACCCTGGGCATGTTCTTCTCAAGGTAGATGACCAAAGTACAAGATTTTGAACCTGCAGAAGTGTATTTTAAGCCTTTGCTCATGGCACATCCACTAATAGCTCATTGGCCAATGAACAGTCACATGGCTGAGCCCAAAGTCAAGAGGTGGAGGGCGGGAGTATCTCTGCCTATCATGAGGCCAAGCAAGAGAATGCATATACACATTTATTACAGGAAGTAAAAAATTAAGAGGATTGAATCTACCACACTATCCAAATTTGATTCATAGTAACCATATTGTCTCTTAGCTTGATTGCTAAACAGAAATGGAAAATGAATCTGTGAGCTTAACAATCTATATTTGAAATATATTATTAATGAAAAAATATAGTCAAATCAATCTTGAATCAATATAATTCAATGTTTACCTTCATTCACAACGATGCTAAAATTGAGAAAACAGGTAATTAAAAAACATTAAATAATCACTATCTCATCATGAAAAATGTTAAGATAAAAATATAAAATGAAATATTTCTAGACCTAGGTTTTAAATTTTAGCACAAAGCTAAAAATTTTTCATTTTAAAATTTCCAATTAGAAAATATTTAATGTTTTCTCTAATCATTTTGAGCTCATTGTTACAGATTCTACCTCTGAATTCCTACCACTTTCCTGAGGATTGCATGTTCTCAACATGTTAAACTACTAGGTTGAAGCTCAAAAAGAAAGTGATGCTAGTAAAATTAAGCTTGTATTCTCATTTGTTGCACAAGAACGCATCCGTTTTTTTTTTTTTTTTTAAATTATCAATATGATGTAATGGCTTTGTGAACACACACACATGTGCACAAAGAAACTGGAAACAGAGTGCAAGAAAACTGATAAAAATGTACATGTCATGTGTTTTTCTTAGTTGAACCCCCATCTTCAATTACAGATACTCCATTCAAATGGAACAAAAGTCTTGGCTGAATTTGATGTAATCTCACTCTTTTAAATTCATTCAGTGTTCAAGCAAATACAGTACACCAACCTCATCATCTTCATTTAAAAATAAATTGCTTTTTCCATTACAGCCCCTAGTTTGAGATGTTTCATTCTGCCTTTTAAAAACTGTATTGGAATGAGACTTGTAGGCAAGTTGTCAAAGTTGGAAGCAATTTGGGGGGGAAAAAAAAAACTACACATCTTCAAAACTGGACATATTATTTTCAAGACCTGATACTAAACCACAGAACTACTTTGTGCACCATGTAATTTTAACCATTCCTGAAAAATAAGTGTTAAGATACACATTATGGTACAATTCTTGAAAACTCTTCTAACAGAAATCTATGAGTCTGGGTAAAATTGCATTCTCTCCTTATTCATGGTCTAGTTCAATTAATTATTAAAGTTGATAATTTTAGAGTCTCTCTCCAGGCTTGACCTCTCTTTAGAAGTCTAAAACTACATATCCAACTGCTTACTGAACATCTGCACCTCGGTGGCTTCCACAGGTGCTTCAAACCCAAGATTCACAGAACGAACTAATTCTCTTCTCAGTATCCAAGTCACATTTATCTGTTGCTCTTGTTTCTAATCCCTAACTCCTGAAACCATAGGCACCTCAAGCTTCTTCCACCTCTCTTTTGCCAACCATCAACAGGCCACCATGTCCTGTTAATTCTACCTTTAGTTGCCTTTTCTCCATTCCACTGTCACCAACGCGGTCCAGCAGCATCATCTACCACCTCCTCATTTCTAAATTCCTAGCTGTTTATCTTGCTTCTATTCTTGGCCTCTTCCCAAGCATTCTTCATTAATAGTTGACAGAATAGTTCACAGTTGATAAAATATTTCTATGCCCTGCTTACAGTCTTTCAGTGGCTTCCTGTTGCTAGACTATGAAGCCCAAATCCCTGAACACGGACAGCATCATTCTTGGGACTCTGCTCATTACTTCCTGCTTCCCACATGCACTATTTGCAATTCCTTGAAAAAGGTGCACCCTGTTCAGCCACCACACCTTGCACATACTGTTGCTTCCTCCACCTAGAATCCTTATCTTGCCTAATCAGTGCCTGTTCATCCTTTGCCATCTGGCAGAAATATCTCCACCTCCATGAAGCCTTCCCCGCCTCCTTCAGCAGAGCAGGGTGCCATGCTCAGGGCCCCTGTATCTTGCCTGATGACAGTTGTAGCACTTGCTATTTCAGAAACTGTTGTCTGTCTTACCTGCCATAATAGAAACCCCTCACAGGTCAATGTCATATTCCACCCATTTTTGTACTGCTAGAGTCTAAGATAAAAGTACAATAGTGTAAGTTTAAGATACAGCACACAGTTCTCTGACACGAACAGTTCAATATATGCTATTATTAATATTAAACATTTATTGAGAGAAAAGTAAAGAATGGGGTTCTGTCCTTGACTGCCTCATCAAAAAAGCACATACATTCACAATCTAAGTAAAACAGCCAATGTTTTGAGAATGCAAACATGTACATTATTGAAGAGTATCTATGATAAAGGTTTCCAAAGCACAGGCATTATTGTATCTAGCATTACGAAAACATATCAAGGGACAAAGCAACTGTCTTATCATGCCCTGGAGGTGGTTTTCTAATGGAAACCATTGAGCACGTGCCAGCGATTTTAAAAACATAAAACTGCACCTGGACACTGCCAGTGCCATGGGTCCCTTCGAGGTAATGGTCTAGAGCTGCCTCCAGCTACCCCACTATGATAATTGCCCCCCCAAGGCAGGTTGGTTAATGGTTTGAGCTCTCATGTTACTATCATTGTTGTTATTTGGAAGCTCAAAAAACAAATATGGTGAGTATATCCACCTTCCATACACCTCCACATTAAAAAATATATATATTATGAAGTCTCACTTGAAGAAAGGAGACCAAAGCACTGACATACATTTTAAAGGCTGTCAAACCTTACATCTGGATACTGAGAAGTTGTAGGTTTGATGACTTGGGAGTTACCTGGACTCCTGATCCCCTAAGAGCAGGAGTTTTCAACTCTGTCTGCACACCACTGAGAGATGCTAATTGAATTGCTGTGATTGTATCTAGACTATAGGCTTTAGAAAGCTTTCCAGGTGGTTCAATAGGGCAGCCAGCTACAGGTGAACCACGTCCTAAGGTTTAGAGACATGCACCAAATTAAAGTTGATTTATCTTGCTCAATTCCAAAAGACTGCACAAAATAGAAAAGAGCCTTTAAGGACCTTTCATTGATGGTGCTAAATACTACATAAAGGCTTTTCTTAGACAATGAAGGAAAGCAAAGTTAAAAACAGGCACCCAAAACCCACTTATTTAACTGATTATAAAGTAAAACATGCTTACTATTGGATGGTTCAAAGAAAAATTCTTATATCCCACTAAGATATAATGAATATTAACATTTTAGTACATTTTCATGTTATTTTAGATAATGAAGAAAAAGAAAACAGGTTCTCAATGTTAGCTACAATAAATACTTTTAAGCTTTCTATACCTCATTTGAATTCATACTCAGCAACTCTGCTAAAATTAAGTGCTAGTATTTTATTGGTGAGGAATTAAATAGCCTAGCCAACATCACGCAGTAAGAGTTAGAGACAATGTTAACACTCAAAAGCTTATGAATGCTCTTTCCTTCTACCCCACTAGGCTACAGTATACACATACACACACACACACACACACACACACACACACACACACACGTGTTCCTGCATGATCTTTTACCCAGACACATGTATGTGTGTCTATGTATCTGTGTAGGATGCACACTTCACTTGCTTTCTTAACTTTTATTTTAGGTTCTGGGGTACATGTGGCTTGTTTTACAGGTAAATTGTGTGTTATGAGGGTTTAGTGTACAGATTATTCCATAACCCAGGTAATAAGCATAGCACCCCATATGTCATTTTTTTGTCCTCATCCTCCTCCCACCATCAAGTAGGTTCTGGTGTCTTAAGTTCCCTTGTTTTTGTCCACAGGTACTCAGTTTTTAGCTCCCATTTGAAAGTGAGAACATGCAGTATTTGGTTTTCTGTTCCTTTGTTAGTATGCTTAGGATAACAGCCTCCAGGTCCATCCATGTTGCTGCAAAGGACATGATCTCATTCATTTTTACAGCTGCACAGTATTCCAAATTGTATATGTACCACAGTTTCTTTATCCAGTCTGCCATTGATAGGCATTTAGGTTGATTCCATGTCGTTGCTATTGTAAATAGCACTACAATGAACACATGCGTGCATGTGTCTTTACGACAGAACAATTCATTCCTTTTGATACATCCTGAATAATGGGATTGCTGGGTCAAATGGTAGTTCTATTTTAAATTCTTAGAGAAACTGCCAAACTGCTTTCCACAGTGGCCGAACTAATTTATGTTCCCACCCGCAGTGTATAAGCATTGCCTTTTCTCTGCACCTCACCAACATATAATGCACATTTTAAATGATCTGTACATACATACATAGACAGTTAGCCTGCTTTTTCACTTGACGCTATTTTCAGCTTTTCCCCATATCATCAAATATTTGTCAAAAGCATGATTTTTTTTTTTTTTTTTCCAGACAGGGTCTCACTTTGTCAGCAAGGCTGGAGTATAGTGGCACGAACACAGTTCACTGCAGCTTCAACCTCCCAGGCTCAAGCGATCCTCTGGCCTCAGTCTCCCAGGTAATTGGGACTACAGGCACACACCACCACATCTGGCTAATTTTTTGTATTTTTTTGTAGAGATAAGTTTTCACTATGTTGCCCAGGCTGATCTCAAACTCCTGGGCTCAAGCAATTCGCCCACCTCAGCTTCCCAAAATGTTGGGATTACAGGCGTGAGCCACTGCACCCAGTCCAAAAGCATGATTTTAATGGCAATGTGGTTCTCCAACATGTGTATCTCATGTTACCTGCCAATCTCCAGGATTTTGATTGCTTCCAAAAATAAAAAAGTGATTTCTAGGACACTTTAAAAAGCTCTGTGGTTACGGATAATTTATTTGAAATATAAGTTTCAAGTAAATTCAAACATCTTATTTGGTTATGCTCTAGTGCTAACAACAAAATGACTGGTGGTTGCATGCATATTGATCTTCCTAAGTTCATGTAATTCTCAATTTTTATAGTTTATCTCGTTTATTGATTAGCTGGGCTTTCAGTCCCCTTTGTCTTTTATCATTCTTTCAAATGATTTTATTGTTTTAAACGCAATATCAAAAATTTTTGGTCATCATAAGAAATCTTTTGAGGCAACTTAATTTTTTATATAATAAGTAAAATCACACAACTCTTAAAAAGGAAACATAATATTAATAATGAAGTGGTGGCTAATTTTATCTAGAAAGCTATTGCAACTGAGCATGAAACAGGTCTGGATAGCCAAGGCAAGAATGGAAAGACACAGGATAGATCACAGCTCTCATTATGTGATTAGAAGAAGTAAACTGGTTCACCTAGAGAGGGAGAAACTTTTTTAGTGCTGAACTCTAAGCTAATTTATCATGTGGGCCTAATATAAGAGACAGGGCACAATGTAATGGATGAGACTTCAAAGGGAGATTTACAAAAAGCGCAAAGATGTTTTCTCACAGTCATTCCTTTTAGCAACACTCAATAAAAGCCAAGGACATAACGTGAAGTTGTAATTCTGTAAAGGGATTTCAAGGGGAGCAGAGTTGGGTGGTGTAGGTGCATTGCATTCTGGCGATAGGACCTGCTGTAGGGCAGACCTCTGGGAATCCAGGAGATAAATGGTAAGAGGTCTCCTGGGCTATTCCTCTCACACATCACTTCTCTGAGCCAAGCTATCACAGGATCTGTAGAGCAGAGCAATTTCAAATTGAGACTGCTTGCAGGACCTGCAGCACAGGTATCCTGCATTATTGATTCCAAGGAGTGCCATGTGCTTCAGATACTGAAATGGAAGGGGATGAACTAACATTTTCCCATGAGGATTAGGAGCCTGACTGGAGAGTCTATGTTATCTTACACGACAGTGGGCAATGGCTGGGGGCCATGGCTTTTCATGAAAAGCAGCTTTGAATCTGTTCGAATTCCTGAACTGTTCAGGCCCCAGTGATGTAGGCCATGAACACCTGAACACTGACTTTGGCTTGCAAAATGCTAAGAGCAAGGGGCAGCTCAGCATGTGTTCCTTATAAAACAATGTTAGGTGTACTTCATTTGCCCATCTGAATCTACTCCCCACCCCATACTGGGCCCCAGAGTCTGGCCTGCATGGACAACATCCATGGGCTCCCTTGCCCTCTGGTGTCTAAGCTGGCTTCTGCTAATGGGAAGCACAACAAGAGTTCAGAAAATAAGGCTGAGATATCCCCTGGTACCTCCCTGCAGATATGACTGGCTGTGTCCTTTTATCTAAGGTCACAGGTCCTGTCTCACGTCTTCGCTGTCTCCGGGTTCTGTAACTGTTCCCTCTTTCACCCCTTTAGGCCTAGAGGTGGTAATGGCTCCCTGTCACTTCTAGCTCCTGGTACTGCACCATCCCTTAAATTTTCCCAATTCCTGCCTATCCTTCTTACAACAATCCCTCTATTAAGTTCTTCTCAAATTATGTAAGACATGTATGCCATCTTTTCATTGCCTGGACCCTGCCTGACACCTATATTTAATTACTTAAAATTGCTATGCAAGTCTTCGTGGTGATAGAGGGAAGAGAGCTAAGATTAACTAAGTACAACGTGCCAGGCACTGTGCTAAAAGATTTACAATCTCCTTTAATCTTTAAATGCCTCATTTAGTTATCTCCATTTTACAGATGTAGATGTGGAGATTCAGAGTGGTCAAGAAACTTAACACAAGTTACAGAGCTATGCAATGTCACTGAACACATATCTGACTCTAAAACCAGTAATTCTCAATGGTTTTACAGTTTCAGTGTAAGATGCTCCTACATTAAATAATTTTAAATTATTTAAAATAATGCATGTTATAGGATTAGATTGCAAATAAAATCATGACTATTATCAAGTTCAGAACGGAATGCAGTAAATACAGAACATTTCATGAAAATTAAAATTCACATTAATGGCTAATAAGCAGGAAGAATTTGTACAAAATAAAGCAAGGACATTGTAGGTAAAGGGGATGCATGTAGTTTGGAGATTCCAAACACTGGGAGAACAGGTTATGAAACAGGCATCTGGAAGGCAAAGACTTAGAGATAAGACCTGAAAGGAAGACTGTGGCTAAACTCACAGTATGCATTTTGGGCCTATCCTGGAGTAGATTAGGGAAAGTCATAGGAGGATCTTACACCAGGGCAGTGATGTGGGCTGTGGGCTAAAAAGCAGGATGGATTGGAGATGGGTCTGGGTTCAGTGGGGTACCAGACATTTCCACAATCCAGGTGTGGGAGAAGTTAGGCCTAGCCTCTAGACATACTTTGATGGTAGAATTGACAGGGTTTGATGACAGGAGTCAAGAGATGGAGAAATCAAAAGTGGGAACTAGAATGACTTGGAGAATTGCTGTTTCATTGACCAAAATACAGAGATGACAAAGTTGTAGTTTATTAACAATTATACCAGACAGCCAGAAGGTGCAAAAGAGGAGCTAGTAAATAAATTTGTTTATTTTACAGTTAAAATCAATTCTTAGAGTATAAAATGGAATTTTTTCTGAACACAAGATTTTGAGGACATACCATTTTTATCCCCCTAAGGATCAGGAAATAGAAACTATAGTACTATATCTATTTCAGAGGCAGAAATTGAACTACTCCAATGGATAAGAAACACCACTCGGATATGGCACTGATTTGTCTAATAAACTAAGGACCCACGACTGCAAAAAGTTCATTTGCCATCTGGATATTTCCTGTCCCAAAGAAGTCTGTGTCTTTCTGGAATTGCTGAAGAACAAAAGTGCTTTATCCCAAAGATGAATTAATATTATCATAAATGTTTCTATTATAATCCTCCAACTAGACTTCTTCCCTATAGCCACCCAGATTCTTCAAATGAATATAGACAGAGTAATACTCCCATGTAATGATCCTACTATTGAATTTCAGGTAAAGTTTAAACATACCCATAATTACATCAAAGTTGACACAGAAGAAACATTAAGATGTTGTGACTTGAATATACATTCAGGCACCATGAGACAGAGGCAGTTTGATGCTCAGTTAGAACATAAGAATCTATCTGCTTTTTTGTTTTCTAAAATTGAATTCTAGACCAAGGCCAGTGGAAAATCAGAGCCTAGGCCAGGGTAAGAATGTTATCTTTTTGTTGTTGTTTCAAATAAGGTGGGAAGGGCAGGGGACAGGGGTAGGGGTTGTGAGGTCTGGTTTAGAAGAAAGAGAAGCAAACAAAACAAACAAACAAAAACACACTCACAGATCTGGAAGTCTAAATAATAAACATTTCATTGCTTTTCGTTGATGTTTAACTGCATCATATAGGAAATTTGGGGAAAACATTTTTTCACATTCTAGTTGCATGTGAGAGTCTGGAAGTGGATGGAAATGGTAATATTTAATTGGGGGGAGGAGGTGTGAGAGGGGTGTGATCAGGAGATTACGCCGGGCAGAGCAAAGCACCAGAGGAAGGCAGGAAAGCCATCGTCAGCCACTCTGGGATGCCCCTCTCTTTTAGTAAGTCATGCCTGCCTTATGATGCCCGTTGTTCATTGTTTTCCAGCCTTAGAATCTATCACATTAGGGGTAGGGACACTTTCATTAAAACAAATAAAGAGAAACGTATAACAGAAATCACTGAAACAATTAATTTCCCTGACATTTAAAAAATATGATCCATGTATGAGGAATATTAGGCCCAAAAGGAGCCAGTTATCCCTTGATGAATTAGACCTGTCTAGAAATTCAAATTGCCCCAAGTACAAGGTCTGCCCAAGCCCATTCATCCATCAGAATTCCCTATGTTTTGAGATACAATCTGAAAAGTTTCCTAGATTCGAACACTGGGAATCACTGGGGCCGCTTTCTCTCATTCTCATTTCAAAGGCAGTGATTGAAGTGCTATCAGTAGTATGGAAATATTAATACAGTCCATAGAAAAGATGGAAAAGTGCAGTCACTTAAGATGAACAACTCAGTTGTGCTGCCATTTTATGAGGTTGTCATGCTTTGAGAAATTATATGTTCTGACTAAAAATAATTTTTCAAAGTCCAAATTTTAAAAACACCACTAATAGTCTTATGTTTTAAAAGCTAGAGGTACTGAACTTTTTAAAATTGGTCCTAAATACATACTGCATCATTTTATACTAAACACACAATACATTATTGTACAATTAGATTTAATAGTTAGAAAAGTGTATACTCCAGATTTTTTACACTGGGCTTTAAGTTAAAGAGCTGGTTTGTCTCACATACTATTATCTATTCAATGCACAGATGCTTTTTAAAATAATATAAACTCCCCTATATTAGCCTGTCATAATGATCTCTGTAAATAAGTGTTTACTAGCTTTACTGATAACTGTTCTAACTTAAGGACAAATTCAGACAACAAACATGGTGTATGAATACAACAAGTTCATTTCATGAGCAATGATATGGAATATTATAAAGAATAGAAATCATCCCTTGGTTTTCAACAATATTTATTGAGTTCCTCCTAGATGTTAGTACATTTGTTATATGACCCTTAATTTTAAATAACTCAACTATACCCATCTATTTATTTAGTACACTCAAAAGTCACATATTACAGTGTGCATTTTACAGAAGAATACGCAGACACCAAGAGGGTGTGTGACCTGCTCAGGATTACCTTGCAACAGAGGGTTGGAGCCAGGAATGGAGATATGCAGGTTTCAGCCTAGATTTACTGACACAAATATACCTCATTGGCAGGTTCAAATGTTCCACATAGTATCTATATTTGTAAATTAAGTTAATTCTTAAATTCACTAGGTGGCGTTACTCTTATGAACTCTACAGTGACATCTGTGGTAATATAAATACATAAAATGTGTATTCTGTAAGTAGTCTCCTTACATTGGAATTTCTAAAAACAGCTACTCTATGTAATGCCTTTCTTTAAATGTTAGATGCAATAGGAGTAAAAGCAAATTAAGTTTTGTATTAAGCCAGGGTAAAGTTGTAACCATGAAGTGGCAGAACTTTTAAGCACTTTTATGTTGTTATTTTTCACAGCATGAAGACTTATCTCATCCAGAAGAGAAATATTCTTTATCCATTATACAGAGGACAGCAGGTGTAGTAAAAGTATATTAAGTACAATAAAAACTTAGCACTCTAATAATATATAAGTATTCCTTTGTTTTGTAGCAAATCTTTTAAATAGAAAACAGTTCCATTATTTTAATTAATGAAAAATAATGATTCCTTTATTTCTAAAATTAAAGGCCCATGAAATTCACGCCCCTCACAAGCACCATATGCTTCAACCATCTCCTCTGAGGTTGTGATAATAGACATATTACAGAAATGACAAAAACTCAAAAAGGAATTTCTTCTGAAAAACACATTTTCAGATCATTTAAAATGAATTAAAGGAAAGAGAAAACTCACAGAAGAATTACTATCCAGTCACTAATAATCTGAACTACTCAGAGTTTAATAGAGTTAATCATCTTTTTAACAAAGAGCCTTTCCATATTTAACAAGTGACCCCGAGGAGGACGTGGACACAAACAGCTGTGCATTACCAGAACTTTATAGAGGTGATGAAAACAAAGAAAAGGAAATCCACAGCAGTGACTAACCACACTGTGCATTCAAAAACAATGACCACACTGAAATTCATTAAGGAGGTAGTCTGTTTACTTAGGTTTGAACAATAGATGGTATGTAACCCCAACTTCTCTAATCCCTCTTTTGTTTAGCTTCAAATAATCCTTTAGTTGCCTATATTATAATATTAATATTATAGTAATGTGACTACTAGTATTAAAAATTGATACTTAGAACAAAAAGCAGAGAAGTAGACCAGCTGAGATTCAAAGACTTAATATTAAGGAAACATTTCTAAATGTGCTGTATATTCTGTATTCTCAAGCATTTTTTTAATATGAAAATAATATATGAGTTTAACAATGGCTAATGATTAGATTCTTTCACAAAGAAAAAATATCACTTATACACAGGACAAAGAGTTATGCAGGAGTTAACCATACTGATGGTTGCATACTGATGTTCTGGCTTCCTTAAACTTATAAACTGCCAAGCAGATGTTTTGTTGTTTCTTTTTTTCCCCAAGTTTTCTCATTTGCCAAGTTTTAACTCAGAATGTATTTGTACAATAAAGTCAGAGTAATTTCATTAGAGAAACTTGGGCACAAAAAAAGCAAGGCAGTAAGATACATATCTTTTCTCCTCTCAACATAAACAAATTACAGCAAACTTTGACTGAACTGCCAGCAAAAACTTTCATTTCACTGACGGGGAAAATTCCCAGCAGCTGCACACAACTGCAAGGCGATCAGACAGATGCCGCCGAGCGGAGGTTGATCCCGACACAAAACTGAGTCCTGTGTTCCCAGAATTGAAAGGAGTTGCTACCCCTCGACAGACTTCCCAGACGCTTGACAGCATGCCAGATCAGTGCATCAGCTGTCACTGCCAGCCACGATTTAACTATTCTTGAATAACCAGTAGAAAAACAAACCACCAAAGTGTCAAACTAAAAGTCGTATCTATTGTCTCTGACAAAAGCAGCTTCCTCACTGAACCCTGTGATGTGTCATACCTGTAACTAGAAACTCCATATAGCGTTGCCATGTAGATACTAAGAACTATGCACATATTCGTGCCCAGTAAAGGAATGACAAGGGAACTTTGAAATCCTCAATGGCTGGCCACTGACAATGCTACATGTCAAGAATGGAGCAGTCTCCTACCTGGAGCCCTCTTCGTCTTAGAATGCTGGACTCATCCATCTCACCCTCTGCTTTCTCTGAGCCTCTCACAACAGTCTAGCCATGCTGTACTACCTCTACTTCGGCACGCTAATTCAGAGCCCAGCAGCTGCTAAACACTTACATCACGCTCTAGCTGATTGGAGCCCAGAGTCAGCTGGTCCAGCTTAGTTATTCACTCCAGCAACTTCGGAGATCACGGATGCTTGCAGTCCGGTGGGAGAGAGCAGCAAGTGGGCTCAGACACCTAATGCATTTATCCAGGCAGAGGAGGCTCTTGCTATTAGACAGGAAATTGTGAGATCCTTGTTTTCTCTTCTTCAAAATGCTGGCTGTAGTATTCCAGGAGACCACTAAATGGCTTTTGGCAGTTGCTTTGGGTCAAGCCCCATCTGAAGCAACTATAAGGTCACAGTGGCTAAGTAAATCAGCGGTGACAGACACCTCTGTAAAAGACAGCCGCTGATTGGGATGGTGAAAAACTAGGGCACAGCTGGTCAGTCAAGCAGCACCACTATGCCTGGCGCTCATCTCTTCTGAAGGCATCAAAGAAAACAAAAATGTAGCAGAACACACATGCCGCCTGCAAACCCGAAAACGGAGGGCTCAGGGCAGCTGCTCTCCAGCCACCGAACCCTTTACACCTCCCAGCGTGAAAGCCCATTCATTTACATAAATACCTGCCAGTCAATTCCTAGCCCAAAGACAGAAACAGTTTAGATTTTAATTTCCCTCATGATAATAACTTAGTTCTGCTGATACCTGATCAAAATGTAAAAATGGGGGGTGGGGGAGGATTCTAAGAGCCATCATTAGTTGGAATATTTAACCTATGTATAGTCTATAAGCAGCTAAAAAAAAAAAAATTCCCATCATGTGCAATTTCACAGTCTGTTTCAGCTTGTTTACTCCGCGCATCCTCATCTTATTTCAATTGAAAGCAACCAAGAGATGAATATTAAGTTTTCATTACTGGCATGGCACAGGAGCAACAACATACGACACTACCAATTTACAATAAATTATTCCTCCTTGGTGTCTATTCTAAAGATATGTAAATTGAGAGAATAGTTTGATCCTGAGAGAGATACAAGGACTAACTGTACTTTGTCTAAGAACTACCTCTTTCACTCTATCCATCAGAATAATTATTTTTCTTGAAAGTTAGGAAGACAGGTATAAACATTTTTTTAAATCACTAACTCCTGGATTTTACTTAACCCAGTTATCTAGCGATGTTTAAATGTGCGAGAGGGGAAGGAAGTGTCTAGCGGTTCCCTACCCATTCACCTGCTATTCCACTCGTTTTCCATCTCTTTCTGTCTGTCAACACACTATTAGGCTTGCTATCAATTGATTAGATTATGTCATTAAAAATAGCTCAGGGATTTATGAATCTAACCACTGAGGAAAATTAATTGCATTTTATGTTCCCAAAAGGTCTTTGTGTACATCTCCAGACATACAAAGAGAAGCCTGTCAAGAAATGCCACACCTAGCAGAGAAAGGTGTCAGGGTATTTTTCCACTTAGGCATGTTCATTTGATACCACTTAAGGAAGAAAGCCCCAGAGAGATTTTAGCTCTTGCTTATATGTGGAGGAGTAATATCATCTCTAATGCAAAAAACAGCACAAAAACTAGTCGTTCTTCAAGTCAAAGTGTATCAACAAATTCTAGCACAAATGAATTTTTTAAAAAGATTTTTAAAACTATGTTTTTTGTTTAAATCAAAGGACAAAATAAACAAAAACCACCTAAGAGAGGGAGAAAGGGCCAGCCTTGTTATATCTTTTGGCAATCTGTAATGCTGGTGGAGAACAGACCCCAACCTTCACAGGCTCACCTGCACTTGAATCTGTTCCTGCAAAGAAAAAATCTGGCTCTTCAGTGAAAACAAAGGGAATGATAGTTGTTGCCTGCTTTCTCCCTCAAGTCACCCTCCTGAGAGAGGAGCACAAAAAGTTCCCTGAATGTCAAGAGTTGTTTTAGACAAAGCCTTGGCAGCAGCTCCAAATATATTTACCAACTTACAGTGTCATTGCTATCTACCCACAGACGCAAAAGGAAGTCCTGACTGATTTTGGAAAATATCTTGACCCAAGAAGCTCAGTTTTTAAAAGCAAAAGTCAAGCATGGTGTACACACATACACTTCTACTCTGAGGACCACCAACTTCATTGTGCTGGTCCTTCTAGAAAAACCAGGGTCTAGAGAAGGACACCAAGTTCCCACTACAGAGAAAGAGATGGGGGATGGAGGGGTCATGGGGGGACAAACCAATTTCCCCCTTGAAACACAAATTGGGTCATCGGAGAACAAAACAAAACAGGTAGAGAGCCCAGAAGTATCTTTTCTGTGACCAATCGTGTAAGCTTGTTGGAAGCACTATCAGAAGACATTTCGAGGACACACTGTCAAAATGTCAGCTGAGTGCGTGCATCTTAGGCACTCTGCAGCTCGAGGTGTTTGGGAGGTGGTGGGAGTGATAAACGGGAATCTGGCTAAGGACGAAAAGTATGTTTCTTAACAAAGGAATATTTTGAGATAAAATCTAAGTGAGTGTTCCACCATTAACTAAGTCTAAAATGAGGATTATGACCATCATACCATCAAATCTAGTATGAAAAAATATCGATTACCTGTCAAAATGTATCATTTTGAGAAGTGATACACATACATTTTAAAGAAATAAAACCAGCCAGAGGCAAAAACATTTGGGACAAAAATGAAAGGCTGCTGAAAAATAACATCAAGCAATAATGGCTTAGCGGAGGGAATAGTAAAAGGAAAATTGCTACATTTACCCTTTGCTATATATTTTCTCATCAAGATAAGCCATGTGTTAAAATGCAATAAAAACTTCAAATGATGACACTATTCACAGGTAATAATTAGGATCTAGCCTAATTTCCATTAATAAACTCATTTTTCCTGCAATTTTATACCTTCATGGAATATGTTCATAATATTGTAAGTCAATTCACAAAGTACCAGCCTCAATATGTATTGCTTTTACATGTGTATCCAAATCATGAAATCTGGTAGGCTTTGTCATTAATTGTAATCTAAAGCCAGGGGCTTTGTAGTATTTCATTAAAATAAAATTATTTGTATGGATACACCACATGCCCACTCTATTATAGGCATAATTTACTTCCGGAAATACTCAAAATCCATGGTCACTGTCATAAAGGTCAAATTTAAATTTTAAGAATTATTGCAATTAAATGGTTTACAGAAACAATAACAACTCCAAATACCAACTGAGAAAAACCAGCGGGAAAGAAAACATCTGGTTGAACATATTTCAAAAAAGCGTACATTGAGATTTTGTAATGTTGTTCACAGTGATGTTTGGTACAAGGATATGGGTTTGTCCTCTGATTGACATGGCCAGATATTTTTCACATGCAGTCATGTGCTACATACTGACATTTCAGCCAATGATGGGCCACATACATGACGGTGGTCCCATAAGATTATAATAGGGCTGAAAAAATCCTATTGCCTAATGACATCTTGATGATCCTGACCCTGTGTAGGACTAGGCCAGTGTGTGTGTGTGTGTGTGTGTGTGTGTGTGTGTGTCTTAATTTTTAACAAAAAAGTTTACAAAGTTAAAAAATACATTTTTAAATAGAAAAAAGCTTCAAGAATAAGAATATAAAGACAGAAAAATATTTTGGTACAGCCACATAATGTGTGTTTTAAGCTAAGTGATATTGCAAAATAATTCCAAAGTTTTTAAAATTAAAAAGTTTATAAAGTAAAAAGGTTACAGTAAGCTAAGGATAATTTATTACTGAATAAAGAAAAATATTATTTATAAATTCAGTGTAGCCTAAGTGTATACATCATTTGTAAAGTCTACAGTAGTACACTGTAATGTACGACGCCTTCACATTCACTCACCACTCACTCATTAACTCACCCACAGCAACTTCCAATCCTGCAAGCTCCATTCATAAGTCTCCTATACAGATATGAAATATCTTTTATATTGTATTTTTAAGGTACATTTTCTATGTTTAGATATACAAATACCTGCCATTGTGTTGCAACTGACTACGTATTCAGTACAATAACATGCTGTATAGGTTTGTAGACTAGGAGCAATAGGCTATACCATCTAGGTTTGTGTAAGTACACTCAGTGATGTTCACACAACAATGAAATCACCTAGCAACACATTTCTCAGAACATGTCCCTGTTAAGCGACACATGTCTGTACTTAAAAATAAGTTACCTCTCCTCACTAGTTCTGTGTTGGTTACCCCAAAGTAAACAAATCTTCTGATGTTACCCATTCTTCAGCAACTGAAATGTTCATCGAGGAAGTACTGTGGGGAACACTGGAGGAGTTCCCACTCCACTCCACTCCACTGGCCTAATCCAGCCCCATCTGGCAGCTCTCACTGAACTGCCTACCCAAAAGTCATGGGAGCTGAAGTTGGAGGGCAGTGGAGAGGATCGTCCTCTGGTAAAGACGTTGTTTCTCCCACCACACTAGCCAGAAGGAAGAGTGACAGAGGAGTGATAGAGAGGAGTACCATTGTGTTGCCCTGTCCCTCATCCCACCAGTCAGAGTTCTGGGTGTGCTAGGAATGTGATTTCCAATACCATCACTACAGTTTGGGGTGGGATCTCTCCTGAACACCATCTTGCGTTAAGTGTGACCATGATCACTACTTCTCAGCAAGGCAGACAGCCATAAAATAGATATCCCATTGGTTACCTGTAGACAACAGACCAAGGGTTCATATGTTTTTCTACATGTTCATTCAGAGGTAAGTCAATATGGCCAAGTGGATGAATATCTCCATTCATTCACTGATTACTTCTTTCCATTCATAGATAACTGCCAGTGGCCAATGAATATGTTGTATTAGATCATAAAAGATTACAAAGGAGAAACAGATGATTCATGAAAATACATACATCCATTATTGTGATTATAATATCTTGAATGCCAAAGAGCAACACAGCTGTGAGATTAGTGTCTACATTTAAATTCCTTCTTAATTTTTGTACCTTACTTTCCCTAATGTCTCACTTCTAAATATTAATAACAATGGCCAGCCGGGTGCCATGGTTCATGCCTGTAATCCCAACACTTTGAGAGGCCGAGGCAGGTGGATCACCTGAGGTCAGGAGTTCGAGACCAGCCTAGCCAACATGGTGAAACCCCATCTCTACTAAAACTATAAAAATTAGCAGGGTGTAGTGGCACACACCTGTAATCCCAGTTACTCAGGGGGCTGAAGCATGAGAATCTCTTGAACCCAGGGGGTGGAGGTTGCAGTGAGCCGAGATTGCACCACTGCACTGCTGCCTGGGCAACAGAGCAAGACTCCATCTAAAAAAAAAAAAAAAAAAAAAAAAAAAAAAGGCCAACATTTGTTGATCACATTACGTGCCAGTCATTGCTATAAGCACTTTATATGTATCAATCTCATCAAATCCTCACAACATGAGTGAGGAGCCATTATAATTCCCATTTCACAGATGAGAAATCAACACTCAGAGAAGTTAAATAATTTCCTTCGATTCCACAGCCAAGCCAAGGTAGGGGTGGTGTATTAGTCCATTTTCATACTACCTAAAAAAACTGCATGAGACTGGGAAATTTATAAAGGAAAGAGGTTTAACTGACTCACAGTTCAGCATGGCTGGGGGGGCCTCAGGAAACTTACAATCACAGCAGAAGGTGAAGGGGAAGCAAGCCACCTTCTTCACGACATGGCAGGAAGGAGAAGTGTCAAGTGAAGAGGGGGAGAGTCCCTTATAAAACCATCAGATCTCATGAGAACAGCAGGGGGGAAACGGACTCCATGATCCAGTTACCTCTATCTGGTCTCTCCCTTGACACATGGGGATTATGAAGATTGTAATTCAAGATGAGATTTGGGTGGGGACACAAAGCCAAACCATATCAGCTGGGATAGGATACCAACCTTGATCAGGTTGACTCCAGAGTTTGAGCTCCTAACACCATGCTCTACTGCCTCTTGGAGTTTAAACAAAGAGGGAAACAGTGATTTCAAAGTGAATTAATAATCTGAAAGGTGTCAGATCCTTTAGCTCCTGAGAAAAAATGAGCACATCATAAGTTGTCAATGGTCAGAGCACACCAGAAAGAGCATTCCAATCCCCAATTCTCTGAGCCATGTGCCTATAAAAGAGACAAGCAGCAGGGCCCCCAGCTACTTTAGAGGGGAAATTAGAGATATCCCCCTGGGCAGGAGGGGTGGAGGAAGAGGGCTGGTCAGAAACAGGCTTCTTTCTACTTTCCTCCTAAATGTCTCTGGGCCCCCACTCTGAGCTTGAACAACTCTTCATCCTTCTGACTTCAAAATTATACAGTCCTAAATATAACACATTTATTTACAATCAAGTGTATTCCACAAAACCAAGAGCACCCTTCCCATTGCCATGCCAGGCATAACACACATCCCTGCTAACTTGCAAGGGTTCTGGCAGCTCTTCATTTCCTCGTCTGATGCTTTTTCTGGAATTTACCATGGAAGGCAACTCCTTAATTCTCTTTCCTTTTAGGTGAAATGACTCAGGGCAAGGCCGCTCACTCTGTTCTGAGCAGTGCTGGGAAGAAAGGAGGAAAAACCCCAACTCTGACATCTGCCTTGATTTCCCAGAAGCCATGCCTCCCCAGTATACTTATAAGTACCAGGTGCTGAGAGCCAGTCCCTGTGCAGGCTTTGCCAAAGAGAAACCTGGTAGGCTGGGCAAGTCCCTGAACTTCCTTGAGCTTTGGTTTCTCATTTGTAAAATGAAAATATTATGGGCTTATCATCAGGAAGCTGGGGAAGTGAAGAAGAGGCAACCTTCTGGGAAATTGAGAAACTGGTTTCACCGCCCTCAAGGTAAAAAGGCAGCCCATGCCCCTCACTGTGGATACCTGGTCCCTCCTTACTGAACCCACAGTCCTGTCTCCTAACCCTCTATCCTCCTCCAGGCCATTACTGTCTCACCAAGCGTCTGCTTCACACAGCTGCTCAGCTACCTTCCTGGCTTCAAGGATCCTGCCCTGAACATGCTCAAGGCTGAGGAGGGCACCGAGGTTTCCCATCAGCCCCTCCTCAACACCAGTCTCCCAAGTCAGACAGCAGAGTTCAGAAACCAGTGATGAGCTGAGCCTCACATGCCTAAAACACACACTACAGCATTAATGTTCACTCTGAGAACAGGTTAAATCCTCAGCTAAGGTTGACATGAATCTTTATTACCATATAAAATTAATGCCATAACATTACAATATTACTGCCTGCTGTTATTAACGGCTAATCTTTAGGAATATTTACTATTCATTAAAGTAACATACAAATGAACCAGATATTAATTACCATGTCATCAAAACTCAAAAGTAAAACGACACCTGGAAACAGGTTCCACACTATTTAAAGTGCCAGGTGATATTACACCCAGGAACAAACACCAAAGCCACAAATTTTCTCTCCCTATATTTTAAAATAGTCATTTGAAATTTTAAATAAAGCTCTAACCTCTAAAGTTAACAAAGGTAAAGACACAGCAGACACGTACTGTATATGTCTTTTTCTCACCAAATAAAACAGACTTTAAACCTGTCAGAAAGACTAAAACAAAGGGCAGTCTGCCTTCCAGGGAAAGAAGGAATTTTTTCCACTGCAAAGAAAAGAGAGTGTCTCACACCTTCCCACTGATAATACAACAAAGTCTGAATTTATCCAAAGAGGAGCATTTTCTAAAACACGTTTCATTTAGCAAAAATTGCAGGTGGGGTCAGTAGCGAGCACATGCCTATGAAATAAGCCACATCTCATGTTGCCTGCGTTCAGCTCTGTTTTCCTTCCCACCTGCAATCCTGAAGGCTTCTTAAATGTATGCAGTTGGTGATTTCTACAAGGTAACATGCATGATTTTGCTTAAGTCTTTTCACAAGAAAGCTATATTGCCTTGACGTTTGCATCATCTTTTTTTATCTAATTATTTCTGGCATATTAGCCATCAAATCACTACTGACAATATGACAGGAATCATGGTATTGAAAAAATTACATCCTAGGAGGAAATAATAAAATATAAATCACATACATAATTTTCTTTTGAACATTTTAACAATGACACCCTCATATACATATGAAATATAGCAGACTATCCTCATAAATGCCCTAACATCAATCACAGCAGGAAAATATTCTCTACTTTGCAAACACACGAATCCAACAAAATATAGCATTTCTAATAAAACTGGGTAATAGAACTTCATTTTTTTTCATACGAGAGTGTTTATGAAGATCTGATGATTGGAAATAGCTCCAATATATATTTTTTCAATTATGTCCCTTCCTGTCTAAATGATACACAGCTAACACTGGGACCATGAACTAATATTTAGCAAAGTCCCATATGTCATATTAATATACAGATTAAGAAGGAACTAGATGAGTGAAGTGATGTTGGCAGTATTGCCATTGTATGATACCTATCCATTGCACAAGCTTTAGAAGCTCATATGTTAACATGTATATTTACTGAAGATAATACTACCAGCATCATCTAAGTATTTTATGAGCTTCTGAAACAGAGATTCCTACAATTATCCCTAAAGTGAAAAGATGTACCTAGAGATAAAAGATCAAGGAAAATTATTATTTTTTAAACTTTGGACTCTATATTCCAAGTATAGCTACTATATCAGAGATTAGAAAAAGCACGTTCAGGCTATATATGTATTTAAAAATCCCACAGTGGCTGAGCACAGTGACGCATACCTATAATCCCAGCACTTTGAGGGACCAAGGCAGGTGGATTGCTTTAGCCCAGGAGTTCAAGACAGGCCTGGGCAACATAGTTTGTAATGTTTAAGAAGTGTGACACCCCATCTCTAAAAAGAAAAAAAAAATCCCACAAAAATTATCTGGGTATGGTGCTGGGTGCCTGTAGTCCCAGCTACTTGGGAGGCTGAGGTGGGAGGATCAATTGAGCCTGGGAGATCTAAGCAGCAATGAGCTGAGATTGCACCAGTGCACTCCAGCTTGGGGGACAGAGTGAGACCCTGTTAGGAAAAAAAAAGAAAAAAAGAAAATCCCACAGTGAGGAGAAGCTAAGTTCTAGATTAAATGCACCGTTGCCTAGCCAAACTTCTCAAAAAAAAAAGTAAACGTGAAATGGAAAAGACTCTGGAAAATTTTCTAAGGCGAAAAACCAAGCTTGTCACCCTGGAATTTAAAATATGATTGACCAAAGATATACATGTTAACTAAAATTAGTATGGGATCCCTCGTGTGAATCAAGCATTCTTTCTTACATCTGTGTTTTTATATTAGACAGGCATTACAACATAGATCTGAAGTGACTGTGCAAGCTGACTATTTTAAACCCTAAGTTTAAGATCATGTTTTCAGCCTTAGTCTACCTAGAGGCATCACCTTAAACTAATTCTAAGATTTTGACCACAAGCTTCACTCTGATCTTGTTTGCATTACACACACATAGCCAAGCACTTCTGGTGACTTTCACAAATACTGAGAGGCCAAATAGGTTTGAGAGGCATATATAAATTTTTTCTTAATAGCTAAGTTTCTTTCAGGTAGCAATGTAGAAGGCTAGATGTTCCCCCATGTATCTTGCTCGCCATTCCACTACTCTCTATATTTGGTTTGACTTCCTATCATCCTGTGTTAACATGCCATTCATTTCAGACACAAACAGAAGTGAGGCTGCCACCTGCCAACTAGTTAACAGTTGAAAGAGAAGTGCTCCCTGAGAGTCTTCACAGAACACGGTAAGCAATGTGTGTTCCCTTCTCTACGACAGTGTTCCCTTCTCTGTCTTCTAGCATCCCTGAAGTGGACTCTTTGTAACACAAAATGGGCTCCAGATTCTATCTCATTAATCCTCATCAGCTTCTTGAGAAGTAGAAAGGGAAGAGACCAGTCCAATTTACCAATGAGGAAAATGAGACAATGAGGTTCCAAGAAGAGCCCAAGGTCATGAAAACAGTAACAAAGGCAGAGCTGACAAGAGAATTCAGGCTTCGTAGGCCAGAACGCAGGGCCGAGGCGGCCGCCATGTTCCTGAACACCTCCCCTTCTTCCTGCACTTTCGTCGTCCTCCTCATCACCACTGCAGCAGCAATCCAAGGGCAAGCGCTGCCCTGTAGAACTTTCAGATAGACACACAAACGAATAAAAAACCAAATGTGCCCATACCCACGCATACATATGCATATAGTGGGAGAAACAGAAGCATTAAGCAAAGATCAGACCAAGGAGATATATACATAGGAAGAAGTCACATTAAGCACCACCTGAGGACACAGTATTTGTATTTATCTAGTTGAGCAAAAGGATGTGGAAATTACAATGCTTAAACTACAAGGGCACAGACCATAGTGAAATCTGTTCTTTTTTTTTTTTATTTTTAGTGGCAAAGTTTCTCTTTACACTACAAAACCACAGAGTCGAGCATCAATACTCAAAATACCATATGATTCTTGGGGTCAGGGTATACATTGAGCCCATGGCTCTTCCCCAAGACCCCGATGAGCAGCTGCTCTCTCCTTTGCCTTTCTCCATCTCTTAGTTCAAGAAAAACAAACATATGTCTAGTTTTCTTAATAACATTTTAAAATTATGAAAGTAATAGATGTCTACGGCAGAACATCTGGAAGATACAAGAACACCCTAAAGTCATATCTAATTTAAATGAGCAATGATTTATAACCAAAATGTACATGCACTCTTACGTATACAGGACCTGGAAACTTCTATTAAAAGTTATCTTTAAAATAGCTCTTAAAGTAAAATTTAACGGTGGCTTTCTTTAACCGAAATCCATTTACAACAGACTTCCAAAAAATGACAGTAGATGTTTTAAGAAGTTTGATCCTTCTGGAAGTTGATTTAACTTCTTGGATTTACTGTTTCTCTAGCTTATACAAGAATTTAATAGGGGCTCTAGCACATTATCCTTAAAAATCAAGGCAATCTATCTCAAGTTTTATACACTGATATAAAGTCCCTCTGTTCTGTTAGAAATCCCCAGCTCATTCATTTATATTCATTAATCTTAATGATACCATTAATGCACAATGTGTTTCACAGAAACTAATTGTATTTTGCCAGAATCAAACATTCACAATTATGCCTCCCATTATCACCTAATAAAATAAAATTTAAAAACTCTCAGGCACGTCAATGAATATTTTGGTATATTAACTGATTTGCATTTTTAATGCTATAATAAATTGAGCAGATTATCATCAATTAGATAAATACTATTCTTTAAGTAAGGTGATGGGGAATTATTTTGTAAGAAATTGACAGCACTTTACTCTCACTTCCTTCGGCTTTATTGAATATAGGCTTAGCCCTCTTTGTCCCCTTATCTAAAGCTGGCTTTTGTGACTCAAGCTAATACCACACAACAGAACATATTCCTCTTTAATTTTATATACTTATCATTGCTTTAAGCAATGACAGGAGATTAGGGAGTCAATGTTTTTCAAGTAAGGGAGAAATATCTACCTGGGCAATAAAAATGCCTTAAGTCAGAAGTACATGAATCGATTTGTTTAAATCACTGTATCACTATTTTGTTTTATCCCCTTGATTCAAAAACCAATCATTAAATATCTACTATGAATCAGGCATTACGATGGATGTTGAGAATAGAAAGAAGAAAACGGCTCAGTCCGACCAGAATGCAGTCATGGGGTCGCAAGACACACAGATAAACAAACAAAATACAAGGAGATAAGTGGAGACACGGGGACAAGATATTCCAGGTGCTGGTGGGGCAGAAGCACTGAGGAAGGGAATAACTCAGAAGGGTGGGTAAAGAGTAAGGGCACGTTTGAGAGAGGAGGGGAACAGAGTCCAAAACAGCAGTTCTCAAATTTATCTGCACATTAGAATCACTGGAGGGTCTTTTATAAATTTCAAAAAAAAAAAAACTAAGGCCACAAACAGGCCAATTAAATCACAATCTCTGGAAGTAAGTGGTTTCTGAAGTCACGCCAGGTGATCCCCAAGTGGAGACAAGTTTAGAAATCCCAAGTCTAATGGAAGCAGAAATTCTAAGTGGGGTAGAAGACGATGGGGAGCTAGGGGAAGCATGCCAAGCCCGGAGAGCAGCATGTGCAAAGGCAAACACAGGTAATGGAGCTGAAAATGCAGTGTGATGGCAGCCAGGGTACAGTGGACCTGGTTCCTTAAGGCAGCCATTCTCTCCAACCTCAAACCATCCTGGACTTTGATACCCGTACAGGTCTACAAAACCAGACCCCACAAATTCTGTCCATTTCCCTCTTTCCAGGTTCACAGAGTGTAATTTCCTTCTGCTTACCACACTCTTACATAAAACAGCTCAAATACCTAAAAGACTTTCCTACTATGTTCCTGTAATATTTATCATAAATGATTATAAAACTTGAGGAAAGGTGAGGGGATGAGAGAGGTGACTGATGAGAAACAGAAGGGAAAGGAAGCACTGATTCCTGTGGCCGTGAACAGGGGTGTCTAATCTTTTGGCTTCCCTAAGCCACACCAGAAGAAGAAGAATTGTCTTGGACCACACATAAAATACACTAACACTAACAATAACTGATGAGCTTAAGAAAAAAAAAAAATCACACAAAAAAATCTCATAATGTTTTAAGAAAGTTTACAAATTTGTGTTAGGCTGCATTCAAAGCTGTCCTGGGCTGCGAGTTAGACGAGCATGCCATAAAATGACTTTAATCTCTCTTCACCAAAGACTAGCATTTGCATGGAAAGGCAAGGCACTTTTCCTCAATCTTCCTCTAAAACTGAAGTTCGATAAACTGCATAAGTCCTATCTATATTGGCTTTACTAAACACATTACATGACTCAATTATTAAAAGCAAACAGGTTCCTCCTTCTTTTCCTCCTTGAGGTTTCTCTAATGCCACCTGAACACTGGTGATGATTCCAGACGTTACCTGACAACCCTGAAAATCTGTCACCACTCTCCTCTGGGATAGCAGGTAAGGACGTTTGTGAGGAGCCTGTTAATTGTGCATTTCAACTGTCCTCTAAAGAAAACTGGATTCAAAAGGATGTATGTATTCTGTTTTACCTACAGACAAACCTAATAAATTAAATCTGATTCTTATTGGTAAAGCGATACCCTAAGTCATCAGAAATAATACCAATTTCTTTAGGGGGAAAAATATAATAAAATCTGAATACTTCACCAGAAAGCAGAATTTTTTAAAAACGTTATTTGTCTTCTGAAATACAAGTAAAGCAGTCCCCCCTTCCACTCTAGGGGTAAGTTCCAGGATGCCCAGTGAATGCCTAAAACCACAGATAGTACCAAACCCCATATATACTGCTTTTTTCTATTAAAATATATATATGTATGATAAAATTTAATTTATAAATTAGGTACAGTAAGAGATTAACAACAATAAAATAGAACAATTATAACAATATGCTGTAATAAAAGTCATGTGAATGTAATCTCTCAAAATATTGTACTGTATTCACCTATTTAAACCACAGAAAGTCAAGCCTCAGATAAGGGGGGACTGTGTTCCAAATTTTACTACTCAGTTTTCAGAAGGGATACTTGGTTTAAGAAGTAGAAATGTTGCTTCCTTTATATGCTTCTAAAGAAGTATCTTTAAACATTTTGGTATAAAAATCATAACTAATACGTGCTCAGCATGGAGTCATTCATTTAGCTATGTTTAGTTGTGCATGCAATAAGAATTACTGATAATGCATTCTAGCAACATGAAGTCTATTCCTTCAAATGTAAGTTATACCTAACCTGTTCCACTAATTTTTTTAAAAGTTACTGGTAGGAATCCCTCTAGCTCAAGTATGCACCATTTTCAGAACATAATTCAAATATATAAACCTAGGATGTCCGAACGTCTTCCATGCATTATTCTATATACTCAGAATGCTAGCAAGATTAACAGCATTCTCTTACTTGTGGCAGTGATCTACAGCCCAACTTTTGTGAGAAAAAAAAAAAATCTCCGGGATACATCATAAAGCTTTTTAATTTTAACCAGTCTATTAGCATTTAAAAAGTTCTTCCTGGCAATTTTGTTACAATGAGAGAATTAGAATGTTTTCTTCCTCCAGTTGAATTAGTGAATCACCTTGCACATAGGGCATACCTTTATCTCACACGCTTGACGGATCCATCTTTTTAAAAATCCCCAACATTTTTACCTCCATCCCTTGCAAAGGAGATTTGCTGATGTGCCACCTAGTGGACAAAATACCACCTCCATCAGTGCACTTCACCTTGTCTCTGGAGGTGAAGATCAGAAGAAATATATTTCAGAGGATCATAGAATGAGAAATGCGGAGCCTGTCCCATCAAAGGTGCTCTAGAAGGTGATGCTCTGAATGAGCCAGAAGGGAGTGCTGGCCTCTTTTGCACACCTGTGACTGCTCCTCATGCTTGATTAGGTGCAAGGGAGGTAGCCAAAGGTGAAAAAAGCCCCACAACAGGACAATGCTTGCCTGAGGCCAGGATGAAAGTGATCACCTCCCTCTCATGTTGATGACCAAGCACGGAAGAGCTCCCTAGCACTAAGGAGGCACAGTAAGCAATTCTTTACTTTTTCCAAGTGCTGTAAGTTTGAAATACATGTTGACCATAAACAGGTTATTCTGATTTCATAATTTATTACTAGGACAGGTAATATCACAAAACTGAAAAATATCGCCTTCCCTAAGGTCCCAGGGGACAGAGAAGGAGCCAAACAGCATAGTCTGCTCCTGAGAAGTGGCTCCTGGAGGCCCATTCCTCTTCTTAACCCACACAGGTCCCTGGGATTGGGTGAAGCAGAAAGTGTTCAACTCCTCTCTCCTAACTTTCCAGAGATGAACAGACAAGCAGGATAATTAAAGACCTTATCACACTATCTCGTGTTCCCAGTAACCTTCCAACAAAACAATTCTGAAAGCAATGTAAGAGTGCAGCATACATTTCTTATTTTGTCTCCCCATCAAACTACTAGATTTGCATCTAACATTTCTTCTCTCACAACTAAATACTACTTCCTATGGTCTCATTTTTCTGTTTCAAGCTGTCAGAAATAAAAATTCCAGGTTCAGAGCTAAAACCACCTATTTCTTCTCAGTAGGTGAAATATCTACTCAATGCCATGTAATTAGCAGTTTTATAAAACTGACACTTAAGTACCAATCTCCTGCTTCTCCCATTTGGATAATTTATAAGTAAAAATACACGGCAATGTTGCAAGACTAAGAGATATTTTGTTCAGAAGCTGCATCTGGAGGAAACTCTCCTGCATCTGCCTTTCCTAAGGGAGCAGAGAAGGCCAAAAAGTACAAGAAAGGCAACTGAACAGCTGGAATCTCTTTCTGGTTCTTCCACTACACTCTTGTATGACCATGGAAAACTCAGTTAATAAACTGTTTCCTTTCATTTGTCTTAGTTTCCTTGAAGGAGGGAAAAATATACTTGTCTGGTTTTACTCTCCAATATTTTAGTTTAAAAATTTTCAAACCTCTAGTAAAGTTGGAAGAATAAACATGCTTATACCTAGATTCAGCAAATGTGAATATTCCTCTAAAATTGCGATACATATTTGTGAAAATACACCCCAAACACATTTTTTCAATTTAATAGAAAAGTCTTGAGATGAAAAGCTCCCCAAAAGAAGGTGATAAAAGATTAATAACTATATATTGAGCAAGATTTCCTAAGAATATTTTTGTCAGGAATTAGATTTCCTTAAAAGCTCTTGGAATGCAACAGCATTCTCATTAATACTTTCCAGGAAATGCTTCCATAAGAAAGGTCAGTCTTAGCTGAATCCTAGAAACATTCCACTTCGGAGCTGGAAACCATGGGTTTCAAATGCTCCATTTTAGTGATGTGTAAACTGAGCCCCAGTGATGCTGCTTCTTATCAGCTAACTTTTTATTTCCCATAAATAATACACTTCTAAACTACAAGAGAGGTGGGGACTTCAGAATGAAAAGGAGAGAATAGGGAAGATGGGAACGGAAGGGAGCAGGAAGAGGTGACCACACGTGGTCAAGAGCAGCAGCTCCCAAAACCCACGGACAGCGCCCCACAGTACACAGCATTACTACGTACCAAGGGCAATGCAGAAGAGCTGTCCGTCTCAGCAAACCACAGCCTTCTACTCCACTCCCAAATGTTCAAAATTCACACATTCCCCCTCAGTCCTACATCTCCCTAATTCAACAGTCTGACCCACTTCACACAATGCAAGCATTGCTCTTTTTCCACTTTGTAGATTACGCTATTAATGTTTCTTCTGATTATTTCCTAACACAGGTTCTATCGGAGCCAAGATTTGACCACAGCAATGAAGCTGTACCCGTGTGGTTCTGCAAGGTTACCCACCTTTCTAAGTAAACACAGGCAGGGGCTCTCCTGAGGACAGACAGTTAAGTGTTCTGTTTCCTGGGCCATGTTTCAAGGTTTTGTGTTAGCGATGGGATTTCCTCTGTTATTTTGGTCTTCTACTCAAGAAATACAAAGGCTTTTTGTTCATAAAACTATCTAAGGCCATTTTCACAATCCTTAAATCGATAAAAATAATTCAGCAGCAGAATATTAATTTTCAGTAATATATCTTCTATTGATTATTTCCTTGGCATACTTCCTGGTCTGGTGTGGCTCAGCGGTCAGCTCTGTACCCAATGGCTGTGTGGTAATGAGACTTATCGATGGCCTTCTAATGCATACGATTTCACCATTATCCAACTTGCCCGTGCCAGCCTTGTATCATGTTGTTTGCGGTTCTCTCCCTCCTGACCCAAACACGGCCCTAGACCATGGCTAAGAAGCAGTTTACAGCCATCAATTGCTTCATTTGTAAAATTAGGGCACTCATGTACTCCTCTGTAAAATACTTGGAGATGTTTTGATAAATTATAGCCAAGGTACACAATTCCAGTATTGATTCCTAAAGTCACCAGGTTCTCTACCCACCCCTGCTGCATTTGTAGCTATCCTTTAAATATCTTTTCTCCTTTCTGAGGAAAGCATCCAAAAACCTGACAGGTACCATTATTTAGTGTGCGTTGCCTTCATCGTTTGAGAGTAACAGGTCAAACTCATTTTCATTGCCCGTTTGCTCCCTTTAAATGCGAGTGCGCTAGGACCCAACAGATGGCTAAATCAAGATGTTTACCAGATTAGACTTTCTTGACATGACTGACTACTAAAAAGCTTAAGATAACAGATGTTAGCCTACCCAGAATGTATTAGATGTTCTATCAAGACATCAGAAATATTCCTAGGCTTTCCCCAGCTAGGAAATTCAACCAATTTATTTGAATAAAAACAAAGAAAAGTGGCAAAGAAGGCACTGGGTAGAGGGACCAAGAACCTATTTACCAGTCTTTCCTGGATCATTTTCTCAGTTAAAGTTCTCATGTGTTTACATGAGTCTGTCCTTTAGGTATTTTTTTCATGAATATAGGCTGCTTTTTATTTTTCCCTCCTACCCAAAAATGATGTCATTAAAAACAAAAAGCAGAGTGCTGTCGCAGAGTAATGTATTACCTTCACTAATATGCAAACAATCAAGCTGCATGTGGCCATAAGCTGTTTATTCCCGGCCACAGCCAGGCTAGGATTCCTCAGCAGCAGAGCTGAGAGGCAGCAGAGCGTTACTGACATCTCTCTCTGCAGTGCTCAGAGGCCAACTGTGAGGGAGCCCAGGTGGCCGCACAGGAGAGGCCAACATGAGCCACTTCTGCCTGGCAGATCCTCCAAGCCTCTGTCCGGCTCCTGTGCATGCCTGGCTCTGCTCTATTCCAGAATGCCATTGCCCGAAAAGCCCCCAGTGATGTTTTTCCTGCAAACAGTCCCCACTTAAAAGAATAGAGGGAAAGGATGTAGTCATTTTGCAAAGTGATAGCAGCATTATCAGAACTTCTGCTTTCACAAGGAAGTCCTCTGGGGGACTCAGCAGACACTTTCCCATCCCACTTTGCTACCTCCCTTCTCTGCTCAAGTTCAGCCACACATATGGATCGAAATCTCTACATATGGCCAATACCCTATGACAGTCAGTAAAGCCTATGATGGTGCAGGGAAGGCAGAAAGAATTGCAGAGAGGAGTGGGTAGCAGCCCTTCCAGAACTGTTGCCAGTAGGCCCAATGCTGGCCACACTGGAGAAGGCGGCAGACAGCCCAGACACACCACTTCTCAGGGCAACAGATGCTTTGGTAGCACTCCTATTCATGCTTTTGGCCATATTAACTGGCTACTTACTTGTTCATCTGAGGACACAGCTAGAATAAATTTCCCAGCCTCCCTTGCAGTAGGTGTGGTCACGAGACTGAGTTCCAGACAATGGAATATGATCTGGCCCATTAACACTTCCCATGCACTCCTTCTCCCATATCCCAATCAGGGTGTCAACACCCAGAGGGACCTTGGAAGTGACATAAAGATGGCAGAATGTCTGTCAGCCTGAGTCCCTGAGTGACCATAGGGAATGGAGCATGGGCCTGCAAAAATGGCCTGTAGGTAAGTAAGAAACAAATTCTTTATATTAAGCCAGTGAGAACTTCAAGTGTATTTGTTACACCACCCATCATTTAATACAACACAATACACTCTAAGGCATCCTGATTAAACACCAGGAGAAGACTTACCTCACCAACTACAAATCCCTTTACAACTAAAAGTAATGGTGTGCCAAGCATACTCACACTGGGCGTCACAGAACTCAGAGGCTTTAAAACTGTTGAGAGTCCACCCTCCAGGGAGTGGTCAGGCAATTTATACAATGGTGCATCTATGCAATGACTCTTCCACTATTAAAAAGGACACTGGAAAGTTGTATGTACTACTATAAGAGATCTTCAGATTAAGTTCAAAAGCAAGTCTCAAACTGTGTATACCCCATCTCTACTAAAAATACAAAAATTACCTGGGTGTGGTGGTGTGTGCCTGTAATCCCAGCTACTCGGGAGGCTGAGGCAGGAGAATCACTTGAACCAGGGAGTTGGAGGTTGCAGTAAGCTGATATTGCACCACTGCACTCCAGCCTGGCGACAGAGCGAGACTCTGTCTCAGAAAACAAACAAAAAGTCATATATTTTAACTGTACATAATTTTTTTCTGAAACAAGAAACAAATAGTGATAATTACTCACAGGGAGAAGAAAGAGAGAAAGGAATCATTTTTTATTTTATACCTTTCTGTAATCTTGGGATTTTCTAATATTGTATATATTTACTTCTTATAAAAATGTCAATGGAGTAGCAACACTGTGGGCTACTTTTTTCTTTCTCATACATCCCTGTATTTAAAAAGGTACTGTGAAAATGCAAATCAGCAGTGACGAAGGAAGGAACATGACAACAGGATGACTGAACCTCTTCCTCCCAGGAAGATTATCCCCCAAATGAGGATGCTACAAGTTGTTGTTGATCGACTGCCAATCACAACTATACAGTTCTGAATTTGTAATGGTGACATGGGTGACGATTAAGGCTCCTCTAGTTGATTAGAAAAGTGACATGTAGCAAGAACATTTCTAATTAGTGCACTGTAGAAATGCCTTAAGGGCCAGCTCCATGTAAGTTTTCTCCCAGATGAATTCATACGTCTTTCCCTCTGAGTCCAAAGCCAACTGTCTGAACACCACATTTTGGGGGCTGGGGGGAAGTTCTGCTTCAAACTATGTAGAGAAAGGCATCAAGAAAGAAAAACGTAGAACGAGGGGGATGTATACCTGCTGACAAGCAGCCACAGTGTAGTCAACAGTTAGGAATGATCCCTCCGATCCAAGGAGAAATTCTAGGTCTCATTTTTAAAGTACCCTCAGAAAATAAATACCTCTTCTACCTGTACAGCTCCCAAAGAAGTGCTATACAAAAATGCTTCTTACAATTCGGAGTCTGGCTCATCTCTATTGCGTGGGCTTAATTTCCACGAAGGCAGGGAAAAGGCTGGCCTGGGACACAGGCACCGCCTCCAGTAGAACACAGGTGCCTCCTGAGCTGCTCCAGATTTTGTTTAAATCACCTGAACACGATTCCACCAGAACACAGAAGGTAAGGCAGAGAAAATATGTGTTTAAATATTCTGGGATAAATGTCTGTGCTATAGGATCAGGCACTACCAAATGCAGGGCAAAAGGATGCTGTGAATGCAGTGATGTTTCTGAAGCACTCTCTGTGTCCCGGCCCTGATCTGGAATGGCAGAGGACACAGAAACACAACCTTGGCTGGGCTTCAAGGAGTCCAAAGTTTCACGGGGGAACAGGTAGGTTAACAAAAAGTATAATTAGCCTAAAATTCCAACACAATACTACTTTTAAAAACAGAACATTCTTCTGTGCTTGATTTGACCTCTGCGTTATCTTTAAATGTAAAGTATTCTGAACCAAAAAAACAACTTAATTTAGTTAATAGGGGCTATTTGACATGAATGTTAAACTGAATTGCTTAGAAAACCAAAACAGAGCTTCACAAGCCAGAGGGGCTGCCCAGCCTGCACAGGGCATGCCTACGAGAACAGGACCTGCCATTTAACACCTCACCTCCTTCATGAGACAGCAGCGCTACCCACGAGTCCCCCTGAGCAGTCCTGTAAGAAACTACCTAACAAACTCAGGCTGCGGTGTCAAGCAATGCTCTTCCCAACAAAATTCTGCTGGACTGCCGGGCGCGGTGGCTCAAGCCTGTAATCCCAGCACTTTGGGAGGCCGAGATGGGTGGATCACGAGGTCAGGAGATCGAGACCACCTGGCTAACACGGTGAAACCCCGTCTCTACTAAAAAATTCAAAAAACTAGCCGGGCGAGGTGGCGGCCGCCTGTAGTCCCAGCTACTCAGGAGGCTGAGGCAGGAGAATGGCGTGAACCCAGGAGGCAGAGCTTGCAGTGAGCTGAGATTCGGCCACTGCACTCCAGCCTGGGCGACAGAGCAAGACTCCGTCTTAAAAAAAAAAAAAAAAATTCCGCTGGACTGAACACGACAGAATGATTAGATTCATGTCTCTGACTTGGCGAGTTGAAGATTGTGACAGGGAAGCCGGGGAAAGAGTGTACTGGATATTCCACCTCAAGACTGTCTGCAGAGTTTCAAACACACGTGGAAGTAGAAGAAAGGGCAAGGAAAAACATGTGCAGTGGAGACCAGGGCGGCATAGTAAACATTATCCTTGGAGCGAGTCAACTGTTCTTTTCCATCATAGCCTCAAGGCAGAGGGAGGTGGATGCTGCCATCTAGAGATATCCAGGAATATCAGCTTTGATATCAATGCAGCCAACACAAAAGCACTGATAGGGGTGGAAGTGGAAGACGGCACAGTCTTAGGGAAGCGGCTGCCTGAGGGACACATTCTTTCCGGAACCAGGTCCTCGCCAGGTTTAGGGAGAGGGAGAGGAGGAAATGCCCAACAGACAGGGCACCTTCAGCCCCACGGTTCCCATGAGCATGAGAATGCAAACTCCTCTATGCAGGGAAAGTGGGGCACGGGGAATTAGAGGAATGAGTAGGAAGAGATCAAATGTGGGAACGGTTAATGGATACACATAAAAATAGAAAGAATGAATAAGACCTACTATATGAAAGCACAACAGGGTGACTACAGTCCGTAATAATTTAATTGTACATTTTTAAATAACTAAAAGAGTATAACTGGAGTTTTAACATGAAGGATAAACGCTTGAGGGGATGGATACTCTTTCTCCATGATGTGATTATTACGCATTGCATGTCTCTATCAAAACATCTCATGTATCCCATGACTATATGTACCTACTATGTACCCACAAAAATTAAAAGCTTTTTAAACATTTAATGAAGAATTATGTGAGACATGGTACCCACGACAAAGGGTTAGTACCTGCTACCACATGGAAGCTCTCAGAGTTCCACTGCCAGATTATGAACCACAGGAAAGGAAAATGGGGTTAGAGAGAAAGCCAAAGGCAAAAATTAGAATCACACAGGCAAGAAAACCAAGGAGATATGAAATTCAGCCCAAGACTGGCATCTTGGGGAAAACAGGAGATGTAATTTTTTTTAAAAAGTGCACATTTTCTATCACGTTACTAGGATGCACAAAAGGAAAATGTATGTTTAAAGATGTTAAGAATGGTTGTATATTATGCATGATTTTTCTCCAGTTTAAGAACATTTTTTTAAACTGTCTATGGGAATTTTTCAACTTATGATAGAAAATATTCAATAAAGGACGCAGAAGTAATCTAATCCTGCATTTCCCAACTGATCAAGTGGATCTATGATCCTGAGAGAGGAAGCTAAATTGAGTTCTACCTGATCAACAACAGGATTTTATTTGCCCTAGTGTAGGACTCCCAGTCTTTCCCTCTTAATGAAGAACTTTCAGCACAGACGGGGCACAGATGATGCTCATAATTTAGATGCAAGTGTGTGACACTCCACAGCCTGTGGGACAGGTTAGAAGCTTCCGACTTTAGTGAAAACTGTTGCCATCAGCAACTTCAGCTGCATCTAGTTAATTTCATATCAGATGCAGATTTGTTTAAAATGCCAGACAAGTGGGGACCATTCAGTCCTGCCCAAGCCTCTCCCTGCTTTGACAGGGTAAGGAATCCAAGGGTTGTCAGGCTTGATGGATGAGGGGAATTATTCCTGATGTGCTGTCAGCACCCATCCCCCTTTGAGCACATCCTTCTCATCAGCACAAGAGGCAGAGGATGTTCTCAGGGTACAGACAGTTTAGGGAAAAAGCTCATGCCCAGCAAAGTGGTACAGTCATTAACATTTCGCTTCTCCTTTTGTTGGCTCCTGGGACATGGCCAGCAAGAAAAAGTTTCCATAGCAGAGAACACCTCTACAGCTAGCATGGCAGTTGGAGATATTTATAATTTCACAACTGCAAATTAAAAGGAAGCTTGGTCTCTCCCTTCAAAAAATCAAAGCAGTAGCCCCTGAGATTGGCAATGGAAGCAAATGTCCAAGTCGAAAAGAAGACCTGGACCTCACAATCTCAATGCCTGTCTCTGAAAATATCCCCAGCCTTTGGACACCTACCACCACCTAGGTCCAGCTTCGCAGGCTGATGGTGGCCGTCATCATCGAGTCCTGCTCCAGGAAGCAACAAGGTCCGGGGTTATGTGTCATAGAACTCCAAGAGAACTAGTCACATCAGCCTCAGGGATGGCCTTTCAACACTGTGCTGTGCCCAGGCTAGGAGCTGAACAAGGAGAACTGACAAAACTACAGTTTCTCTCCCCAGTGACAACCCAAAAGGACTATGACTATATAAAAGCAGCTGCAGTTCAATATTTTCACAAGGGATGATTTTTGTCTCACTGGTTTTCAAAGAAGATGATACAGATATTGCCAGGGATAGAAAAATATTAAAATGAGGAGAAGTCTTTTAAATGTAAGTGAAAATAAATTTAACTGCAAGCATGATAAGGCTCCTCTACCAGTCCTACCTAGATGCTAAATATACTATGAAATGAGAAGAATTTGATGAGTGATACAAATACAGGAGGACAAATCAAAGGAATAGAACAGAGTCAAGAAACAGATCTATAATGTACTTAGGAATGTAGTATATGCGAAAAGTGGTATTATAGATTAGTAAGGTGCCCAGTAATAATGCTGGAATAACTGGCTATCTCCGGAAAAAGAGGAAGAAGATGAACCGCTCCTTTACTCCTTTAAAAAATGAGTTCCAAACAGGTTAAACACTAAATATTAACCCATAAAGATATGAAGAGAAAATATGAGACAGTATTGTTAGAATTGAAGATGACCAAGTATCTTTCTAAGCATGACATGAAATTCAGAAGCCACTTCAAATTAATGAAGTAGACAAAACTCTGGAAAAACTAACAAAGTGAGAGAGAGAAGGCAAAACTAAACAATATGAAGAATGAAGAAAGACTTAAAACTGAAGATGCCACATAGAATGCATAAACAGATAATCTTCAAAGTTAAATAATCAAATTTCCATAAAATCACAAAACACCAAATTAAGAAAAAATTTAAAAATCAGAATAGTCCTATAACCATTAACCATTTGGATCAATTAAAAGTCCCCCCACAAAGGAAATATCAAGTCCAGATGCCTTTATAGGCAACATACAGAAGAGTCCATTCTTAAACCCTTCCAGAGATTAGAAAAAGATGGAAGTTTCCTTGTGGTAGATCAAATCACTCTTTAGCAAATACACCCTTCCCACTCTCTGCTTCCATTGGAAGGACAGACTTCCCCACTCCACTGATGCCAGATTTAATCATGTGGCTTGCTTTGGTCAGTGGGCAGAAGTGACACTGTGGCAGTTCCAAGTCTAGTCCTTGTTTCTGCTCACCACTCTAGGAGTTTCCAACCTTCAGCATGTGAAGAACATACCACAGATAAGTGCTGCCCTTCCACCTGGGTCCCACGGGAAGACATGTAGACCAGACAGACATCGGACGTGCAGTCTGGATGGAAGCTACGCCAACCACAGATCCGTGGCCAAAGCAGAGTTAACCCAGCCAACACACAGACCCACAGCAAGAAATCCTTATTAATGCAAGCCACTGGGGAATTGTGATTTATTATGCAGCCCTATTACAGTAATAGCTGGCTGATATACATTCCTACTTTGTTCAGCTACCATAACGTTGATATTAAAACTAGACAAAGATAGTCCAAAAAAATGAAAACTACAGGTTAATGCCACTTATAAACATAGAAAAATCCTAAGCAAATTATTAATAAACCAAATGCACGAAAATATTGTATAAACGTATTTGTCATGACAATGTCGTATTTTTTCTGAAAATGTAAGATTAATGGCCATCAACAAATGTAACAAAAGCACTTAATAACAAAAGAAAAATTTAAGAAACAAGAAAAGGGGTATTCTTCACCTGATACAGAGCTTTTCAAAAAAAAAAAAAGCCCATAGCATTTATCATACTTAGTATGCAATGTGGAAAGCATTCTCTTTATGATTAAGACAAGGATGTGTAGTATCACCACGTCTATTCAACTTAATCCTGGAAGTCCTAATTAGTGAAAATAAGAAAAAAGAAAGAAAAGCTACAAAGATTGGAAAAGGAAAAAGCACAGCTTTTATTACTTGCAGATTATTATATGCAAAATTACCCCCCCTTCAAATCTACAGATAAGAATCATTATAAATTAGTAATCTTCATTTAATAAAGCCAACTGAATTCCCATACATTAGCAAACAACTAGAATGTTTATTTTTAAAGGATATTAAGGTTACAAAGAATAAATCTAACAAAGGATGTACAACTTCTTTCTGTAAAAAATAAAACCTTATTGAAAAACATTAAAGTCCTAAGTAAACAGAGCAATATACCATGCTCTAGAATAGTAAAAGTCAGCATAATAAAAATGTCAATTTCCCCAAATTGATCTACACATTTAATGTAATTTTAATCAAAATCTCAATCAGCTTACAGAATTTCATGAGCAAATTTAAACAGAAGATAAACCTGCCAAAAACAGCCAACGCTCTTGAAGAACAACCGTGGCATGAGGGAACTTTCTTGACCGGTTATTTAAGCTTGTTAAAAGTTACAATAATTAAGAAAGTGTGACACTGGCACAGGGACAGATGGATTGACCAACTATAAAATGGAGCCCAGAAAGACTCATGTATATAGAGAAATACACCTAATACTTAGCAATCTGCTCTGATATGAATTATGTCCTTCAATTGTTACAACAATGTTTCCAGGTTAACCATTCCTGTTTCACTAATGGACACCCCCAGGCCTCACGAGGTTAAGGGACAGATATCCAAAATTACAGAGCCAAGAAATGTCAGTACTAGAATTCAGTACTAAGTTTCTCAGCCTGAAACGTACCAGTCTTTTTCATCATCTGCTATGTTTTGAAGAACAGTTAATAAAGCAAAGCAAAGAGCCTATATGCTAAGGATGATAGCAGCCTCCAAAACACTGAATACAAATCTTAGCAGAAAAGTAGGCAGAACCCAGAATAGGTAAGCAGAATTACACAGTGGTCATTCTCAGAGGGGTCAAGAAGAAGTGCTCTTCCATTCTGAGAATATCACTCTTGAGCCAAACCATGAGTCCGCTTAATTGGGAAAGGTATATTGCATGTCCTAGAGAATTAAGGTCATGACACTGAAAGTGTTGGGGTGATTTATGAGGATCACAACTGGAAAAACAAAACAATCCCCCATACTCCCAAATTAGAAGAGAGATACTCATGCTAAGACTCTCGATAGATAAAAACAGACTCAAAACTCTAAAGACCTAAGAGACCAAAACTCAGTCTTCTGACAGATATGGCCCCCAAGTCATTAAGCAGAGACACATTTAACCCTTTACATATGCAAGAAGTGACAAAGATTTAAAGTCAACAAGAGAAATGCATTTTTTTTTTAAAAAGAAGTGTAACAGAGGGTAGACTAGGAACACTAAGTCCCCTAAAGTTTGTTTTCAAAGAGCCATAATTCTCTGGTTGGGCTCTCAAATACTTAGTTTAGTTACATGAAATTCCTATTAAAATGTTTTATGTTCTCAGCTCACTTAATAGCTTGATTTTTCTAGCAATTTGTTTATGCCCAGCTTCCATGAATACAGAGAGAATCATGCTTTAAATAAAAATGAAATACAAGAAAAATGGTATTTGAAAGAATAGAAATCAAATTAAAATCTAAATTGCAAATCGTCTAACATGTATAAGAAAGCTAAATTAGAACCCCAAGAAATGCTGAAAGGGACTATATTTTTAAGGGTCATAAACCAAACGATAATATTAATTGCAATAAGAGGGCTTATTTAAATGAAAAGCCCAAAACTAAGGATTTCATAAGCAATGTTCCTAATTTATATTCTTAACATGCTAACATTTGTTTCTGTCTTTTACATAGCTAACCAATTAGAGTATATTTCTACGGAACCAATTTTATTTGCTGACAATTATTTGTTATCTTAGTTATAATTCTGCAGCTTTTCAAGCAACAAATGAATGTCTTACATCTGGAAAAGAAAACACAAAAAGTGATGGTATGATGTTTGAATACATGCAATTACTGGTATGTTACATTCTAATTAACATAATTAGCTTTGAAATAGTTCTCACAATAGCTGTCAACACTTGTGTCAATTTAGTGGCAGTTAATGACATCTGTAACAAAGAGCTGCTATTTTTTCCACTTAAAAATAAAATAAACCTTTCCAAAAAGAAAAGACAGGCAGCCTCACTGAATATTTAAAACTCTTTTTAATCAGTAAAGCTCTATTCCAGATGATTTAAAAAGCAGATCTTGTGGTTTATTCCAGGGGTCTAAACATCAGGGTATGCGCACCCCAGTGGTGCACAATATAATCAACTGGGGTTTAGAAAACAAATATTAGAACATCATTTTCATTTTTTAACATCTCTTTTTATTGGTTTTAGAACATTTCATATGTTGATATTCAAGCTGATAGCTGGTATGTACCAGTGCTGATGGCTAACACATTTCCTTACAGGTTGGCGGACAGTCACAGCTGCAAACACTCCAAGTACACCCTAACCTCCCTATCACCTACCCCAGGATTCTCCAATCCTCTCGATGATAGTGGCAACCGAATTTGCCCCCAGGTCCCTTCTGAAATTCTACAGTAAATGTCCTCTCTAACAGTTTCCTAGTGGAGATACACAGGCCTGTAAAAATACTTTCAGTACCTCCTCTAAGCACATAACAATCACTTTAAAATACATTTACATATTAGGGATGCTTACTAAAAAATGTTTTTACTGATGGGCTGAGCCAGAAAAAATGTTAGAGGCCCAACAGGCATCTTCTAACTTTGTTACACCTGGGCAAATGATAGCCAAATTTGGCAAAGGCAAAAAAAGATGGGAATATTAATAATACTTTCAGTAAAAAACTGTTAATATTCTAAAGGTCCAAATATACAGGTAGTATGGTAATAGTATACAAAATGTTAATTCAAAAGAAAGCAAGACATCTGTTCAAGTCACATTTTTGTTGTATATGGTGAACACCCACAAGTCATATTTTTTATACCAAAAGAAAATTCATGAAGAGCAGGATCCTGATCTTTTCTGTAATCTTCTGTGTAATCCAATGACAAGAATGAAAAGAAATGAGTTGGGTTTCTTTTTTCTAGTTGCCTTTTTAAAAATGTATTTATTTAGTGTTTTTTAACTTTTAAGTTCAGAGGTACAAACGCAGGTTACATAGGTAAACCTGTGTCATGGGGGTTTGTTGTACAGATTATTTCATCATCCAGGTATTAAGCCTAGTACACCCATTAGTTCTTTTTCCTGATCCTCTCCCTTCTCCCACCCTCCACCCTCAAACAGACCCCAGTGTCTGGTGTTCCCCACTTTGTGCCCACGTGTTCTCATCATTTAGCTCCCACTTATAAGTTAGACCATGTGGTATTTGGTTTTCTGTTCCTGCGATAATTTGCTGAGGATAATGGTCTCCAGCTCCATCCATATTCCTGCAAAGGACATGATCTTGTTCATTGCTACGGCTGCATAATATTCCATGGTGTATCTGCACCCATTTTCTTTATCCCATCTACCAAAATGTAACTGAAAGAATGCCTTCTTTTAAAGGCATCATCTCTTAAAGTCTACTCATGTCAAAAATGTTATATTATCCTTCCCCCATAACTTCTAATTTCAAACAAGCCTCATGTCTGACAAGTCATCCCACAGAAAACATGGCAGATCTGCAGTTATCTGAAAAGAATCATAGAAAAGCTTATCGTCACAAGGCTAGCTTAATCAGTTCTATAAATCATAAACTTTGGATGTACATTTAATGAAACTTAAATTCCATAATCTAATAATACATCAGCTCCTCTTGTCTGAGATGACAATAATAGTTAATATTTTTTGTGTTCTTATGTGTTCCAAGTGGATATCCTCAGTTGTATGATCTCACTTGACTCCAGTAACAATGACATGAGATAGGTACTATTAATATTCCCATTTTCCAGATGCACAGGAAGGTTACATTCTCTGGTCAAGGTCACATATCCAGTAAGTAGTAAGGTCAAGACTCCAACCCAGGCAGCCAGGCACTGGAGCCCATGCTCTTAAACATTACTCTAAACTGCCTATAACAATTAAATTATAAATCAAGTACTTACACAACTGATCACAGTTGAGGTTAGAGCCGCAGCAAAGCATGATCTCTCTGGAAAATGGGAAAGGGGTGAGCCAAGGTCTATCTGTTCCATCCACGAAATTCTCCAATAACAGGGTTCATATTCAAAAGCAGAGCTCTCAAAGTTCAATTAAAACACAGAGGTGCTATGGGCACAACCAAATATAAGTCCATGATATTTCATCTGGTGTCATTTAAAAGAGCCCACCCAAGGAAATACCCTAGATTCACATCTTCAACAGCTGCAGCTCATTTTCCTGGGCTCTTTAGGCATTCAGGCCATTTTGGGGATGATGAGAAAAGGGGGAGAAGGCAGGAAGAGATGCTTCCAGTCCTACCTATTTATATAATAATTGCTTTGGTTCCGATATGCACTATTCCAAGGAGGGTCATGTACCCTGGGTTGGGGTGAGGGTGGGTAAAGAGGGCAAGGAAGAGGCAGTGCATACACTAAAGTACAGACAGGTATTGTCTAGGCAGAGAAGAGAGTTGTGTAGAGAAGAGTTTTCTTTCTGGAATAAGCAAGAGGTTGGGAAGAGGAGTCCGAGGTCAGAGGAACGAATGGCAGGTGGTTCACTACCCCCTATTATTCTGACAAACTCCAGAAGCCCTTAAAGATGAGAAACCTCAACCCTCCATCGTGTGAATCTGTCAAGGAGATGAATGTATCCAGAAAACAGGAACAACACTCAGAGTTTTTTTAAAGTTTAATTAATGACTTTTAAATCACAGCTTTATAAAAAGGGGGTACAAAGTATCACTTGTTCAACATATTTATTATAAAGCTAAACTTCATCACTGTATTTAAGAACCAAAGGGGGAAAAAATGCCATCTGACACTTATACAGACAAACAAGGAAAGAAATACCCATACAAACCTAACGAAGCACCCTTATAAACAAGGCAGAAGGCATCTCTAATTAAAGAAAAACAAGTTGGTTACAGGCAATGAAGAGATACTTCCTATTTAAGAGTACTAGAAAAGGCATTAATTCTTGTGAAAAGAATGATAAATGTATGCCCCTGTTTTCTTGGGGTTACATATTCATCCATGACATACTAGAACCCAATTATTACTCAGTAAATACAGAATTCTACTGTGAAAACAATAATGTACCTTCAATTCATAGACTATCTAGAATATATACCATCCAGAGAAGAATTCAAGTTTTGTTGGTGGATCATCTTGGAAAGAAAGATACAGAGACAAATAAGTAAATGACAGACAGAAGGAACAGAAGTCTGGGATCTGAGGAAACAAACCTGAAGCAGCACTAGGGCTTAGAATGACAACCAGTCCTAGGTATGGGGTCAGAATTATCAAAACTTGAGCAAGAGCTTTATGCCTCTACATATTATTTGTAAAAATGCTTGCCACTACTTAGCACTCATTGTTGAAGACTTTTTTTTTTTTTAATGGAAGCTGATGTACCCTGAACAATAAAAGATTTAGTAGATCCCAAGTAGCTAAGTTGGACATCACCACACTGCTCCACATTACACTTAAAAACAAATTACCAGTGTCAGATCACAAAGATCTCACAATCCAGTAGGCCATGATGAATATGTAGCCACTGAATCTAACAAATGCACAGACTTACTTCCTTTTGGCTAAAGTACCAGAAAATACCATGCTTTCCACTTTGGAGAATTCCTAAATTAAAGACACTCGCTTAACTTAGGAAAATGAAGTGAAGGCTCACCATCCACCTTATATGGCACCACCATGAGTGGTGGTGGTGGTGTTCTAGGGTGCAGATTAAGTCGGAACTCATTTCATCACTGATATCCATGAGCCTCTGAGTTTTCAGGTGGTTCCTCTGCCTTCTCAACTATCCTAGAAATATCACATTAGGAAGAAACATTATTGTCCACTGCACTGTCTACCTTTACCTACCACTCCCCACCCCATCACACTGTATACAATTTCCACTTGGCCTTGAAGCTTGCCTAACCAAAACCTACTCAATGTTTAACACTCAGTTCAAGTTGCAAAGTTTTCCCAGACACCTGCAGGTCAAGTCATTCTTCTGCTTCTGTGAATTCTCATGGCTGAACTCTCCAGCATGTTGTTATCTTCTACCTTGATCTCGGATTTCCCAGAAGTCTTCTTCCAACTAGTTTATAGGCTCCTTAAAAGCAAGACCACGTGTCATGCAGCTTTTCATACTAGTCAGAAGAGGGAATCCATTAATAGCCAATTAAATGATCAATAAGCATCCTGGGGAATACACTGATTCAGAATCCCAGAGTAGATTGAAGCTTCAGGTGCCAATGAACCAGGAATAAGTATAATTACCGCTACTACTCATTATACTAACCACAAAACTATATCTAGAAAAAGCAAAGTAGGAAACATATTGAGGCATGTTTTCCCAGAGTCACAATAACCAGGAATTTCCTAAGAAGCCTCTGAAGTAAAAGGATAATTTTCCATTTTTTCCCAAGACAGGAAATGCTACATCCCAATACCTTTCCCCCCAAAAACAGCTAATTATTATTATTATTATTATTTTGAGACGGAGTCTCGCTCTGTCGCCCAGGCTGGAGTGCAGTGGCGCGATCTCGGCTCACCGTAAGCTCCGCCTCCCGGGTTCACGCCATTCTCCTGCCTCAGCCTCCCAAGTAGCTGGGACTACAGGCGCCCGCTACCGCGCCCGGCTAATTTTTTTTTTTTTTTTTTTTTTTTTTTTTTGTATTTTTAGTAGAGACGGGGTTTCACCGTGGTCTCGATCTCCTGACCTTGTGATCCGCCCGCCTCGGCCTCCCAAAGTGCTGGGATTATAGGCGTGAGCCACGGCGCCCGGCACAGCTAATTATTATGGGTTTCTTGGTTTCTTTTGAGAATAAGACAGCAAACAGGTCAATGCTGGTATTTTGCCATGGGAGGAAATAGGATGCCAGAAAGGACAAGCTGTGCCACCCCAGCAGTCCACCAGAGGGGTACCTGTCCACACCAGTGGGCATTTCCATAACAGTGGCCGTCACTGCTTTGCCACATTATTTTAATCATTTCTTCAAACATGGAAACCAGTAAAACCCTGAACAGCCTGACCATTCAGCTAGTCTGGGCACCAGGAGCCTCCAAAAATGACAGAAACAGAATTAACATCTCTTCAGTGCTCCTTTCATAAACAACTATTTTCTAAGTACTAAGTACAGATCAGGCACTGCCCTTGGTGCTACAGATACAGTAAGGAATAGGACAGCTAGGTGCAGGCATTTACCACCCTATGGATCATCTCTTTATGCTTGGTGGACAAGCTGACCACCTCCTACGTGGGCATACCAGTTGGGTAAACAGCTAATAAATAAGCTGTAACACGTAGAGATCTATGTACATATATGTGTAGTACTGCTGTTCCAAATTTGTTTTGCTCCCCTCTGTGATGGTAAATAATTAAAAGAGGGCATGTGTTTCTATTCTTTAAAACCCACATAATGTATATGGGCACCGTTCGCCTCACTGGCTGTCAAATGGGCCTTTGATAACAAGAAGTCACACTTGACTGGTCTGTCCAGGCAAACCCACGTAGAGACCCATGCAGAGAGCTGCTCCAGCTGGTGCCCAATCCTTTCCAGGAAGGACAACACCTAAAGAAGGTAATGAACATTTTTTAATCTCTGCAAAATGAAAAGAAAAAAAAAACTAAGACATGTGGACATTTTAAGTGACTGCTCTGAGTGGAATTTCATTTTAGGAAAAACAAACTTCTCCCCCAAATATGTAGGTCTTCACTACATATTTCATAGACCAAATCGCAATGCCCTTCACATGCCTGCTAATTACCCATTGGGCACCCAGCCATGTTTACAATAAGAACACACATTTACAGTATCTTTTCACAGAGACAGTAGTTGGATTACAGAGAGGATTTTAGACTTCATTGTAAGCTGATCTTTGATTTACGGACTCATGTTAAAGCAGCTACTCTGTGGATGGGCCCAGGTGAGCCTATAATGAGATGGATCTTCATGGATTAGGCCTGTCCTATAATAATCTGCTCAGGGCTCCCCACCGCTATTTCAGCACTGAGTTATGAAAATTCATCCCTTCACTATAAACAGAACCTAGCTCAGAGGGTAATAACTATGAGATGTATTACTCCTGGAATACAAGCACTCCAGAGACTCTGATTATAATGTCCACAGCTGAAGGCACTATTTCACAATTGAGATTACTACTTTCCAGATGAAAAAAATTCTGAGCTGTGGAACAATGCCTTCAGCTACACACACTGTAATCACACTCAGCAGTTCCTGTATCCCAAGAGCAATACAGGTTACCAACAGTTGGTTTGGTAAGCTGATTTAGGGAATAAAAGAAAGATGTTACAGGAGGCAGCACAGATAACCCTAATTTCACATTCGCTTTATCTCCTGGCTTTAGCATAAGAGTTCAACAGGTCCAATAACCATATCGATTTCGCTAAAGCATAAATTTAAAAGAATAATTTTATAACCAAACCAACAAAGTTTTAAAGATAACAGTATTGACTGCTGACCAGGGTATAGTGAGATGCACTTTACCAATCTAAAAGTATAAATTTGTACGGCATTCCTAGAAAACAGCTTAGCAAGGGCTATGGAGAACGTCAACAATGCTTATATTCTTTGCCCCAATAATCCCACCCCAAGAATCTACCTGAAGAA